>NC_143441.1:5755000-7005000 GCF_987193195.1 Phasianus colchicus | reverse complement strand
GCCCAGAACTGGACCCAGCAGTCCATACGTGGCCTTGGTAATGCTGAACAGAAGGATCACTCCCATTGATCTGCTGGTGATACTTTGCCTAATGCAGCCAAGAGCCTTTTTAGTAGAAGGGCACTGTGCTTACTGATGTTCAGCTGGCTGTTCACTAGGACTGCTAGGTTCTCTTCATCAGAGCTGCTTTGCTGGTGGTTGGCCCTCAGTATAGGAGGGTTTGGTATTTTGGGGTACCTTCTGCATTTCTAGTACTTTTTCCCCAGTAATTGGGAGCTTGCACAAAAATACTCTGTATGTGAAGGAAGAATATCAAATGCTCATCTCGCTTCTCTAACTTCGTGTTAGTGATCATACAGTGAGTGACAATATCTGGCTGTGCTGCACGACACCAAGGACATATGCGTCTCTGCATGGCAGTGCCATGGAGGTACCACAGGATGCAACATGGGTAATCTTACCTGGGAACTGTCTTTGGTTTTGAGGTAAGGGCATTAAACCAGATCTCTGAATATGGCTTATATCTCGCCAAAATTTGGTGCCTGTTCTGTAAATTCAGGATGAACTTGTGTAGGTGTGTTTCGCAGCAGAACTCCTATCCAGAAGGATAGCTGCTTAGATGATTTGAGTTTTGTACCCAGACAAAAGTAAATAAATGCATATGCACTTCATCAGATCTGCATTTCTCTGTTAAAATACAGGGCTTTCTTTCTTTCTTGCCTTCTTTCTTTCTTGCCTTCTTTCTTTCTTGCCTTCTTTCTTTCTTGCCTTCTTTCTTTCTTGCCTTCTTTCTTTCTTGCCTTCTTTCTTTCTTGCCTTCTTTCTTTCTTGCCTTCTTTCTTTCTTTCTTTTTCTGAAATGCCACTAAATTACTCCTCTTCTTTAACTTCTGTTAACAGAAGCAATTAAAATCTACTCAGTGAATTTATGTGTTATTCCTCTAGTTTAATAACTACCTCTGGCTAAGTTCCTCTACACAGTTTATACCCTAAACAGCTAAAAGTTTAGTTCTTAAAAATAATCCTCCCTCTTGGAGCCAAATGCTTTCCTTTCAACACTGTTTCCTTCATACCAGGGTGAGGGTGGGATTCCCAGCCTCAGGCCGATCTGCAGCTCTAGACTGAAACTAAATACAAAGGCCTGGGACCAAGTCCCATCATCTGCAGAAGTTGGGCAAGAGGAAATGTTTCTTGTGTTAGCTCAGCTTGTGGCCACACTGGGAGAATTTGTTTTCACACCAAACAGTTGGCTGCTTGGGGAGAGGAGAATGGGGGACTGACCTCAGAGAAAAGATCCTACCTTAGGAACGACTCTTTCCATAGACATGCTGTTATTTTTCAATAGCGTATGTAGCACATACATAAAATATATGCAGCATGTGCATAAAAACTTCACTAGTAGTGCACTTCTGCATTGGAGTTGAGGAGGCTTACTTACATTTGCTTCTCATTGTCTTTAAGCCAGCAGACAAGTAAGGCAGGGCTTGTGGTGCACGATTCTTGCTTGGCTCTTATTCCCAGAGCTTAAATTTTGATGGTTTGGTGACAAGGGTTGGGTGGCTTGCATTATGAAGCCCAAAGCTATTTGCAGAGTGTTGCTCAGCTTGTACTTCTGTTTCAGGTTGACCTCGAGGTTCAAAGAACAACATATTTAACATGTTAAACGTTTAAAATGATATATCAAATTTTTAACCTGTTTCCCCAGTGTGGCTCAGTGGTATCTTGCCAGAAACAGCCGTGGTTTGGTTTCTGACCTCCAGTTGTGCAGGGAACTGAGAGCCCTCTGGGGTGCTGCAGCTTGGTCTGGCACAAGCTGAAGTGCTGAGCCCATCTCCCTGTGCGGTAACAGGGCTGCTGCTCCGGGCTTGTAAATCACCAGCAGTCAGGGACAAAAGGTGAATGCTCTTGTCATCATTGTGGCAAAGATTGAGAGTGAAGTTTTCGCGTCTCCCTCCTGAGTGATGAGAGAGGACATCACAGACATGCTTGGTTTACTTCTTTATATGTGTGTTTGCTTATTATGCATGCCTGTGAATTTGCTGAGCATGTTCTTTAGCATTTGTTTCCTAAACAATGTTGCAGCTATGCCAGATACACATCAATGATTTGCACATCTTCATACCCTTCATTTGAAGCAGCAACAATTTCTGGTTACTCATTTTCCAAGCAAAGCATTGGAGTAAGAGAAGTAGCATCTGCAGATGAACAGGGCACTTGCTAATATATGGCTCTGCGTGACTAGATGAAACGGTATGATTGGAAAAAGAGATAAAATGTTTTCATTACAGTGCTTAACACCTCCCTTAAACTCTTGCAGTTCTTTGTCTATTATTTGTTGTTGCTTTTGCTTTTGTTTTTCCCCAAACTTTTCACATGGTAAAAACATTAGCATTGCATTAGAAGACAAGGTATATAGTGAGTAGAGACTGCTTTCAGACTATCTCAGAATTATCTCCTCCTTTTGGGAGAGATAAGAGAGGAGCTGCTGGGTCTAACTGTCAAACAATTTTCAGTATCTAATTCCCACTGTTTAGTGACAATTTTAGATGTCTGATGGGCAGCATGACCACTGTCATGCTCTAGGCAGTATCCATGAAGAAGAAAAGAGTGCTGCCTTATAAAAGCTGCTCTAACTCAAACGTTGCTCTTGAGTTCTGCAATACTGAACAGCAGCTCAAGCCCAAGGTTCTTGCCTTTGGGAAAGTGATGTGAAAGAAAATGTACATAGTCAGTTGTAACCAGGAGCAGGGCATATGAAAGCTGGCAAATAGCTACTTCCATGCTACTTCTTGCACGCAGATAAAATATTCTGCAGCCTTTGTTTGGGGAACACGCTGCACTGAAAAGTAAAGCAAAGGGCCACTCAAGGAAATCTGTGCCAAGTGATTTTTAACTAAACTTTTATCATCAATTTGTTAGGGGTTCCTATAGTAATTACATAATTATATAATATAGAAGTGGCACAACAAACTAAGCACCGATTGCAAATATGCTGGAATGTTTGCAGCTTCATACAGAAAGTAACTCTTGACTATCTCAGTGAAGTGCATGTACACATGTTGGTTGCACCAAGCAGTGGGTATTTGGGTATAGCAAGATAGGCTAGTAAGATGCCTGGGAGCTGCAGTATCTTCTGTGCTGCCCATTCTCAGTACCCATTGTGAAATGAGAACTGTGGCACTGCTGAACAGCGTAAGGATGGTCTAATCCTAGCAAGAACTCTATCTTCCAGCTTCCTCTGAATAGCTGGAGATGAGAGACTTGTAAAAATAGAAGACCTTTTCCCAGTGCATTCTGCTAAATGTAGGGTAAAATGGCTCCACATAGCTGGGTGCTGGGCTGAAGTCAGGCATCTCTAGCATAAGCCATTCCAGGAGGTGACTAGCTCATGTTCTTTTCATCATGTGGGCAGAGACTTGCTGAGAAGAACCTCCTGTCATGAGAAGAAATAATAGTGTGTCCAACTCACAGGAAAGCCAGTTAAGACTAGATTCTCTTTTCCTTAGGGGTTCAAGTTGCTACCAGGTCAACTGTATAGTCAATAACTGATTTACCTTCATTAACTCTTAGTGAATGCAGTGCTCAGAAGCATGTTCAGTTGAAACAACTCATACTTCATCTGACCCTTTCTTCCAAACCTACGGTTTTGACATGCATGTCATAAATGAATACCAGGTGGATGCTAGCTCAAAAATGGAAGTTTGGATTAATCTCGCGATAAGCTTTCAGAGATATCGGTGAAACTGAGTTAAACTTTGCTTTTTGCTGGGCCCCTAGAAATAAGTTGAAAGTTTGTTATAGCTAAGCAGCATGAACACCGAATACTGAATAAATCTCCAGTTAAATCTTCAGGGAAAGGCTGTATTATAGTAATAGAATGGGTTGCTTGTACTAGCCATGAAACAGTCCAGCTGTTTAGGATGAAATATCTGATTTGGTGTCAGCAATCTTGATTTGGGCTGGATGATGATCTTTGTGGAGCCTTTATAGGAGTTAATTTTCTCCCAGTGAAAATGCAGCACAGGAGCACAGGCTTAAATCTTACTGCAACATAACATTGCAGCTCCCCGAGAGAGTGGGTGCTTTTGTAAAAACACAACAGCCCACTTAGGGATGTGTAGAAAGGGTCTATATTTAAATCAGTGCTTAACTGAAGTAGCCCTTCCTTAGGCTTTTGGGGTATCTAAGTGCCTACTGCATCCTGAAGGCTAGGTAGCTTTGAAATCTAGCCTAGAGGATCCTGACAAATGCCTTAGGTAAGAGAAGACAATGGTGGCACTGCAATGTTCATTTTGTGTGCATTTCTAAACTTAACCAAATAAACTTCAACCTAGATAGATCATCAGTTCAGTGGCTTACAGCAAAATGTAATAAATTGAATAACTGTAGGCTTGAATAGAATCTCATACAATTGTATTACTGCTCAATTACTTTTTTGACCTCTTTAAAGCTATGCTTCCCTTAAAAAATGCACATGGTCTGCAGTTCTGACTGTCCTCTCAGCATCTTCTGTGCTGAGCAAATTGATAGATAAACTCAAGTATTGCATTGTCCTTCTGGCTCCTGTCTTTAGGAGGCTGACAATGTGCAAGGCACGGTGTGTGCTAGGGGAAGAGTCCCTCTAACTGATGCCTGCAAGTGCTTGCTCACATCCTAGAGAACTGAAGACAGCTATTTATTTTCCTGAAATCAGTAAGCAAATAAGGTAATTATCCTACTGTCAGTGGCCAAGCTTCTTGAAGTCAGTAAGCTATTCCTCTTGACAAATAAAGGCTACAAATCTTGTCACCTCATTCACGAGCAAATCCACTCAACAGCTGCAGGTACCTTCACTGACTTTAAATAAGTGTGAAGGGATGTCATCTGGCTCTGATTTAGGAAATGACTTCAGCACCTTCCTAGTTGTTTTCTTCCATGAAAATGTTTTGCATGAGTTGATGCTTGGAAGAAAAAGACTTTAAGACAGCAGCTGATACTGGAGAATCTGGAAAAGGCATTGAAGACATGGGTTTTAGTCTCTAACTGGTATGAAATATGTTGAAGGGTTTTTGTTAGCCTGCATAATATGCATCACCATCTCTCTTGAAAGTCCTTGTATACTACTACTTGAAAGACAGTTCTGTATTTTGTGCAATTGAGCAAGGGATCATTAAGAGTAAATGCAGGTATTTTATATGGACTAAAAAAATCCCAGGCATCTTGCTTTAACATCACAATGGTTAAAGATTCATTCAAGAGCTTAAAGGTGTGCAGGATCAGAGCTGAAGTGTTAGATATCCAGAACTTAGGCTGAACTTACTGCATTCTTGAAGCAGAAATGCAGGGAACGAATTCAGCAGCTCAGTGGATCACATCTGGAAAAAAATAAATAAATTACCTGAAGGAGTAGAAGCCACACAGAAAAGTCTAGAAAACTGAGAGCTGCAATGTAGCTCGAGATTTGCTGTATCTCAGGCAGCATTGGTAATAAAAACTTGTTTCCAAAAGCCAAGCCTCAGAATGTTCTAAATACTTACAAAATTGTAATGAAGTGGGATTTTTTTTTTAATTAAGAAATGAATATTTAAATAGTTCAGTGTTGTCGTGTAGATAATATTTTCTTTTGTTTTTTGTTTTAAAGTGTGGGTTGTAATATTTCTTATCACCTTCCAGTAGAGAATTCAAGTGCTTTGAAGAATTCCATTAAACGCCATTGCTCTCTCTGAAGCTACCCAGCTGAGAATTGATACTCAAAATCAGAAGGGATGCATAGAGAAAACTGTGAGCGTGCAGGATGTGGCACCCAACACACAAGGTGTCATGCAGGAGGTTTCAGGTTCATGTTTCTTAGGGGTGTCTCGAATCAATCTGATAACTGTGACATATGGCCTGTGGTGATGTCTGGCAGAAAGAGACCTCTGGGAGAGGTGAGACCATTGGTACTACGAGTCTCAATGTCTGCTGATGTGATTTTCTTCAGTGTGGCCACAGAGCAGGAAGCTCAGGGTTGATGCAAAACATCATTAATGAATGTTTTCTAGTTTATTTAACTGCTTATGTAAAATATGTTGGGACTCTGAGTTTCATAAGGGTTGCTGCTACCTTTTCAGGCTTTTATTTTTAGTGTTCTTTCATTTACAGATAGAAGAGATCAGCTACTGTGCCGGGATTGAGTGAGGTTTCTCTGTCTATGAAGGGAGAGACAATGATGGATTTGTTTCTTCTAGCTTAGCGTTGTGATTAAGGTTCTGAAGACAAGAGTAAGGCTGCAAATATCCCTTTCCAGGTTCACTACTTTCCCTAAGGAATAGTAACAGAAGGGGAAAGATTTGAAGTCTAAATGCTTTGTGCCTTTGAAGACGATGTGCCCCAGAACTTGCTCATTTTTCCCAGCTATGAGAGTTAGTCTCTTACAATATAGTGGAGAAAGAAAGAGATTTAAAAAGAAAACAGCAGGGATGATTGCAGTGAAAAAGAAATATTGAATGTAGTTTGGAACTGGGGGAATCTTTGTTTTGTAGATTATTTTCTGGCTTCCAGCCTGATCCAAGAAACCACTTCTATCAAAGGAATGAAAGATTAAAGCCAGAAATTTAATTGCTTAAGAAAAAAGATTTACTGCCCATGAAGCTCATTGGAATCCAAAATAAGATCTGTTCTGTAATGTATGCTACATCTCAACCACGTTGAAAACTGTTGCAGGGAAAAAGAAATCCTTGCATCTCCAAGAGCAGGGTTCTAGTTGCACCACAAGAAAGTGATTTCTCAATACCACTGGAATGTGGTTTCTAGTACAGAATTTCTGCTTACAGTATTCTCCTGTCATCTGTTGAATTTAAAGAATGAAATTAGAGGAGGAAATATTTTGTTATTATAGATCAAATAAATTAAGTCCCAGTTAAATTAATAGCTTGTTGAGTTATCCGTAAGACATTTTATTTTTCTTTGTGTCTCATTCATACAAAGTAATATAAATGTTGCTCTTCTGCCTATTAGCATGTGATGCAACACATAGTATGTTTTTGTAGGGCAGTGCCAAAAAGATAGTTATTCTAGAGCAAAATTATGTGGCCAAGAGACTTTAGAAATACCAATTCAGTGTTTTCCAAGCTGTGTTCTTATTACTGTGACTGTTATGAAAAAGGAAGGAGGGGGGAAAAAAAAAAAGAGGGAAACAAAACCACACAACTGGTGTGGTTTTAGCATTTGGAGATAAAGCAAACTAACAAAAGCAAACCAAACAAACTGAAAACCCACCTCACTGTGTAGCAATTGTATGTGTTAGGACTTTGTACTTTGAGGGAAAAGTTACCTTGCTATGCAATACCAGCCTAACAGTGTAAGACTTTCCTTCCCCAAAGCCCAGCAACAAAAGCAATGGAGTAAAAATCCCGATCTGTTCTGTGGGTTACTACTAGATCTTTGTGTTACCAAAGAAAATAGAGCCTCTGACAGAAACTGTAATCTGTCCAAAGCTATTTGGAGGAATAGAAGGCTCAGATGGAAGCTGGGAAGGAAAACTGGGGAAATAGAGAAGCAGTGTAGGTATCTCTGTTGCTCAGTAGCTTGAAGGTCAATTTTGCACTGTAAAGCAAGGCTTTGGACTTGCAGTCCTCAGCTTGACTGTGCCCTTCCAGGGAATAGAGGATGAGTCCGTGCTTGGAGGTATTCCTGCCCCCATGCTGATGGTTTGATCCTACCAGAGAAACAGGTCAAAAGCATTGCTGAGGGAAAGCACCATCCAGCTTTGATCAGTGAAGAACATCATAGTAAGGGAATTTCTGCACTTCAGAGTGTAGTCTACTTCTCTTCCGATAGCACAATCACAAACATCCGTTTGGTCACAGCTTTTACTGGAAGTGGGCAAATTGGCAGAAAAACCTTAAGGCGGTGCCAAGCCAAGGCATCTGGTTTGCTTCCAAATGTCCAAACACCAGTAATACCTATAAAGCTATCTACAGACATGTAAGATAGAAAAATATATTAAGTGGTATAC
This sequence comes from Phasianus colchicus, assembly GCF_987193195.1. Classification (NCBI taxonomy): domain Eukaryota; kingdom Metazoa; phylum Chordata; class Aves; order Galliformes; family Phasianidae; genus Phasianus; species Phasianus colchicus. The sequence continues at coordinate 6,997,026 of NC_143441.1, read as the reverse complement.
ATGTTAAAGTTGTTGCCGAGAAATAATGACAGTAATTATTTTCACTGGCTCGCTCTTTTCTTTGGCATGCCCACATCTGTGAGCCTGGAGACAAGTCAGATCTGGAAAATGTGTTGGAGTTTGGATTTCAGATTAACCACCTTCTCAGCAGTCCTTTGGCAACAGGTTGGATCCAATAACTGATGTATGTTGTGGTTTTGGTATGGACCTCATGAGTTGGGAGCTGCAGAAGTTACCTTCCTCAAATTAACTTTAGAGTAAGTCTTCCCTGGATGGGACGATGGAGAATTATGGTTCTATTTAAAATCAAGAAAGGAAGATTAATACTGACAAATACAACTACCAGTTGGATCTGTTTCAGTATTCATTGGCATGAGTGGCTGCTCTCTCTCTCTCCTTTTCCAACTCAACCAGACAAACTCTTTTGTAATTAACAGATTGGTGGCTGAAAAAAATCTATTCATCTCATCAGTTTTGATGTTTTAGAAAAGCTTACACTGAAAAGAGGATAATATCTGGGTTGCATTCCATGGGTACCCTCACATATCCTGAGCACAGAAGAGCAGTAGTATGTCGTGTAAACTGGTGTCTGAAAGTTTCTCATTAGTGCTTTCTAGGCTATTAGCATTTTATGACAACTTTCCTTTTTTTTTTCTTTTTAGGATGTTGTTGTGATTTAACTAGAGAACTTGTCTCATTTTAGAATAATATTAAGTTCTTATCACTTGACTGTATGTCTACATGTAGATTTGGGGTATTTAAATGAAAGAATCAGACTGCTGAAGTGATGCTTTCCTGCATCCTGTTAGCTCCTTCACCAAGGATAAGGTAATATCTGAAGGATCCTTCTAAAGTTGTGATGAAAACCAGTACAACTGCAAGGTTTTGTCTTCTGTACCTTCTACATCACGTAGCTTCTTACATAGCAGAGAAATAGAAGGGATCCCTTGCTGTGTATGGCACGTGTGCAGTGATGCTGATTTCAGCAGCATCCATGGTAAAATGTGAGAGGGGAATATGATTTTAAAAACAGTAGCAAAGAGCAAATCAAAATGCCTCTGTGCAAGGCATGTGCAAAGCTGTCTTGTGTGTGGTAACAAGGTCTCCACCTGGAGCATGCTGCTCCTTGCTGCCCTGCAGCCTATCTGTGCCAGGAAAAATGTGGGTTCTTGACTTATGCAAAAAAAGCTGTTTCCTAGCCCCTCCTCCCTGCCTATAAACATTTATTCTCCAGTAAGCATAACTGGCCTTGGCACTGTTGAGTGAAAGCATTCTTGTGCTCTTGAAAGCAGTTGGCATTCTCTAACGAAGTCCCATGGGATCTGTAGGCACTGCAGGGCTAGTACACTCTGCTTTAATAATTCACCTTTCCTGGCAAGAGGAAGACATCAGTGCAGAGCAGGGTGTGAGCCAGGAGGAAGGCTGTGCCAAGTGTGCTGATGCTGTAGTCACCATCACCACTGATGACAGAGTTGTAAGGATATGCAGCTGAGATCAGTGATAGGCTGGGGATGAAGCTCCTCTGTTAGATGCTGCTCTATAATAGGGTAAACTCTTTTAAATTGTCTTGTTTAAAAAAAAAAAAAGAGACTATTTGACAATGAGATAAAAGCATAGTGATTGGTCTGGAAAGACTTCTTCTACCTACCTATGTACTTAGCATACTTTTATTAAGAAAAAACTTTTCAGTTAGTCAGCTAAAAGGTTCTTATTTGTTTTTTCCATTTGACAGACACATGGAGATCTAGGATGTTTGGTGCTATGTTTGGGAAATGGGACACATGGTCTTTGCCTCAGCTAACAAGAGTACTTGATAAGTACTGGTACTTCATCTCTGTCCTGCCACTGGTGTCACCAAGATTTCCATTGTCCATCAGGCTGCTGAAATAAGTGAAAAAAAACAAACAAAGAAAAACCAACAAATCAGGGTCTTCCTTTGAGCATAGTGTATCAAAGTGGTAAACCTTTATGCAGGAGGAAATCAATACTATTGAAATGTCAGAATTTACAGGGAATGGAAATGCTGAGTGATCTGTGGCAGATTCTTGGGGTGCAGTAATACCACAGAGGCACTAAAAGAGGCAAGAGCCAGCTTCATGCTCACACACTTCCCTTTGGAGAGACCGTCACTTTCTGAAACCTGTGCAGACAGAGGGTTGTAAGACTTTCCCACAGACTGCAGACCTTCTTCTACTTGAGGCTGGGGGATGCAAAGGGGACCATCCTAGTTCTTGGTCATCTTTAAAATCATGATTTTCAATTATCAGCAATCTCTCTGGAAAGGTTTAGGAGCAGTGCTGACCTCTGCTGTGAAAAATGGCTGTGATGACTGCCCAGCTGTCATGCAACACCTGCAGAATGCATAGATGAGAGAGACTGGGGAACAGTTTGGACAGTCTGATGCATGAAGAAAGAATATTCTAAGAGCAGATAAAACTGAAGGGTGTAACTTTCCAGCCCTGTATATTTTTACTTATACCTGTGCAGTATGTGTATGTTAAAAAAAAAAACCACAAAAACAAAATAGTGTGGTATACCCTACTTTGCAGGGATTCAGTTGATGAAACAGTGGTCAAAGCAAAAAGGAAATGGGACTTGCATAGAAAATAGAGCAAAGCGAAGGAAACTGCTTATAGTTACTTGTTTATTAAACCTAACCATAGCATTGTGAGATTTAATATATATCTTATTTGCTTACTTGCTGTCTGTATAACTGCTTCTGGCTTGAGTGTAGCCCATCAGATGTATTTGCAACTTCCACCCTTTCAGTGAGGAACAGCGGTGGGAGGACAACTAAAACAAGAAGTCTTTCTGCTCTTTGAGCGCATGATCCCTGGCAGTGACCACCCCAAAATGGATGTCATTTCCACTATCAGTGGTGGCAGCTGGAAAGCTGTCGCAAATCTGAATGCAACAAGGAAAACTGGAGCAGCCTCTGCTTTGCAGAAAGAATGTTTTTGTTCACAAAAGTCAACGCTGACTTAAGAGTGAACTAAAAGGTGCTACCCTCTGGTCTGTGCTGTGTTACTCTCTTCGATTCATAGAATTACAAAACAAAGTTTCACAGAATCATAGAATGGCTTGGTTTGGAAGGGACCTCAAGGATCATTAAGTTCCAACCCTCCTTCCATAGGCAGGGTTGCCAACTGCTATTTCAAGTACTAGATCAGGCTGCCCAGGGCCCCATCCTAGATGTCTTGAACACCTCTAGGGACAGGGCACCTACAACCTCTCTGGGCAGGCTGTTCCAGCACCTCACCATCCTCTCAGTGAAAAGCTTCCCCTGCCATCTAATACAAATCTCTCTTAGTTTAAAAGTATTCCCCTTGTCCTATCACTATCTACCCATGTAAAAAGTTGATTTCCTTCCTGTTTATAATCTCCCTTTAAATACTGGAAGGCTGTAATGAGATTACATGCTCTTGTTTCCACTGCCTATATATGCCTTTCTTTCCCATCAGTTTGACCAGCAGGTCCTTGCCAAGCCATACCAAGCCTGCTATTCTGAGGGGTGGAGAGCTCTTGCACCCTCAGAAAGGCATCCTTAAAGAGTAGCCAGCTTTGCTTCACTCCTTTGTCTCTAAGGACAGATTCCCAGGAGGTCTTGTCCAACAATTCCTTTAACAGCTGAAGTTCACTCTCCTGAAGTTCAGTGTCCTGACCCCACTCTTTGCCAGGCCCACATTCCTCAAGGTCATGAACTCAACCAGCTGCAGCCCAGGCTGCCTCCAATCTTGATGTCTTTAATGATCTCCTCTGCACTGGTGAGCACCAGGTCAGCAACACTTCACCCCTGGTCAGTCTCTCCAATACCTGAATGAATGTTATCATCGATGGACTCCAGAAGTCTCCTAGATTGCTTGCAGCTTGCCATGATGTTTTCCCAATGGGTATCCAGGTGATTGAAATCCTCCATCAGGATGAGAACCTGTGAGTGCAACACTTCCTGAAGCTGAAGCAAGGAAACTTCAGCAACAGGCTCCCCACCACCAGCTGTCCTTTATTGAGGCTTTGCTTGTAGACTCTAAGCTGATGTTACCAGCAAAGGGCCCACTGAGCTTAAATGGAGCAAGAGAGCACCCAGGAGACAGATTGATCACGAGAAAGCTTTCCTATGTAAAGCTCTGGATATCAATGCCTTACAGATGCTGTGAAAGAATTATGTATGCACAGGGCTGTCAATGGAAAAGCAAGATCATGATGTAAATGTTGCTGGAGCGAGAAACCTTACCTATAACAGAGCAAAAATAAAAATGCATAGTCAACGTTGCCAACCTAAACTAGACAGCTCTTGGAATGCAGGGGAGCTGTGAAATGAGCACCTGGCTAGAAGAAAAGCCTCAGATGAGATGGCTGTTGGCTGAGCTTCAGCATGGAAACAAAGGCTATAAATCAGAAACCTTTCTCACTAGTATCAGTGCCTGCATTGGGCCTCAGCAGTGTTTGTCTCCCTGGAACACGCAAGGGTAGCTGATCTCAGAGTAGGTGGTCTGAAACTCTCATTGTTCCTCTGTCTCTCGTTGCCTTCCTCCTCCTGACAAGTGAGGCATAGATTTATGTTGGGAGAATGGCCCAAAAGCTCTACTAAAGCAGTGGGGAAGCTTTCTGCAGGGTGTAATCATCTAAGGAACAAAGCAGATATTTGGTGCTGAGGAGCTTTGGAAGCAGCTGTTTCCCACCCCATACCCACCATGTGACAGGACCTGGCTTGCTCCTCCTAGTCTCAGTGGCAGCATCCAGCAGAGCTACTCTCTTGTGGCACCCTTCAGAGTCAGTTAGAGTGCTGAGGAAGAGGCGAGGTGCTGTGGCAGCGATGCCTCCATTTCCAATCCCCACTTAAGGGTTTAGGCTGGTGTCTGCTGTATTCTTACCCTGATGCATAGAGGGGCAAGGACGAAATCTAGATGTCCTGTGGTGGCTGCTGTCTCAGCAGGACCTGTTCATCGTAGTGTTTGAAATGACAAAGATGTGAAAGAAGTGCACAGTGATGGCCTGAAGTGCAAATGGGCGAAGGGTGAGTAGAGTGAGCTGATCGTGGACCCGGGCCTGTATTGCAGTGTGGGCTCAAAGGTCAGCACCCTGGTGTGAAGCCTCTTCTTAGATTTTGCAAAAAATCTTTAATCTGTGTATATATACTGTAAACACGAGTATGCAGTCAGAAAAATAGGAAAGTATGTTCCAAGATCAAAATTAACTTTAGGTTAATACATCACAGCAGCTCTTACTGATTTATATATTTATATGTATATATATATTTTCATCTATGCTCATTTCAGGATGAATAGATTTATGCAAGATTGACCTCATTTCCATTTTGGATGATTGGTGTGTTGCTTCTTATGAAGACAACAACTGATCTCCAATAAAGCAGGAGTGTCCTTGTGCTTCAGAGCTGGTACCTGAAACAGAGGAGAAACAAAATGCAAATCAATTCACTTCCTCTGATCAAAGACAAATATGTACGGAGGAAAAGCTAAGCAAATCCTTTTCTTCCTACTGAATCTTATGAAAATTTTACTAGGTCCAAAAAAAGTTTTTACAGTGGAAACTTTCTACCTTTAATACTGCACTTACTATGTTTTACATCTCTTCATCTCCTAGGCTTACCACCTTCACAGAGGGATTTATTGGATTTGCTGTCTATACGACAAAAGACAGTACAAGTCTGTAACTTCAGTTTTCACACTCACTTTGAATTCCAACAAAGGCAGTTAAAAAGGCTGCATTTAAATATTAAGTTTTCAAGCTTAGTAAAGGCAAATGGGCATTTACCCTTCTTTCTCCTACATAGAAATTATGTACAAAGTTTATAGAGATAACATCTGGGAATCTGGGAAGATTTCTTGAACAGCACAGTTCCCACCAACAGGCAAACAAAAGAGAAGCCATAATGATTAATCTGCAAACAGGGTACAAGCAATCTGCATTGTTTCCATGTGTTTGTTGGCTAAAATACTGCTGGCAAATCCTGTCCCTTTATCACCTTAATCCTCTGAGTCTGGAAGGAAAACACAGAAGCGCGCTTCAAATGGAGAAGCACCCTCAGCCCCTCTCTTTGTTAACAACTTGCTTTTCAACATTGCATCATCTCGGGGCGTTATTTGACTTAATGTTTGAGTTCCCATTAGTATATGTGAAACAGACAATTTACCATCTCTAGGGTCTTGGCTGACAATTATTCCCTTGATGCAAAACATGGATTTGCTTTGTGTATGCGTGCAAGATTCTTCCTACCACTGCACTTTCTCCTGGGATGTCACTCAGCTGCTCTTTGTTCAGGAAATACTGCCTTTTGAATCTGGGAAATCAAACCACCAAGGCAATGCATTGTCTCAAGTCACGGTCTGTACATCTGAAACAGAGAACTTTGCTGGAGAAAGCAGTAGTGTAAGCTGTGTTCTTGCTTACTTGTTTGCTTTATTAGTTGCATGCATCTGGTGCTCTTCTCACTAAAAAAAAAAAAAAGAAAGAAAAAATGGCACAAGAATCAAAATCATGGATGTTGTTTGCTAGCAAGCATCTCATATTTCCACCCTAGAACACAAAACTCTTCAACAAAATCCAGCACTGCAGCCCAGTGCTTGGTGTGTTATCACACCCCACGTCTGCTGGGCAGGCACAGAGAAGCTGGTGAGAGGAACAAGAGGCTCAGTAGAGGCTCCTTCACACACAGCCTGGGTTCCTGCGGGGGGATAAGCAAAAGGAAGCAAGACCTGGTGCACTGAGTGGGGGTGTTGCAGAGGGACTTATCAGTCAACAGCTGTGAGCCCAGACTCCTTGCAGCTGATAACAGATCTGCTCATTCAGCCTGACCACTCATGCATGGAAAATCAAAGAAGATTAGGATCTGTTTAGAGACAGGGAAAGGATTAAAAAAGCCTCAGTAAACTCCAGGCTACCAGAAAACTCTCCTCAATGCAATGTGTGTAGTAGAGGAAGATTATGATCTGCTAATGTTCTATGATACAGAAGGTCTGCTCACCCCTTTCAGCCTGAAATTAGGAATATTTATATCTGAGTTTCACAGTTTGAGTTCTAAGTCAGTAATGTTTTATAGAAATACTGATGATCATTGATCTATAATTACTGGTGACCACAGAACCCCTTCAAAGTGGGGAAGGGTGCAAATCAAACCCACCTTTTTCCAGCACTTTCAGTATTAATATTGCAAACATTAAAAAGCTCCCAGGTCTATAAAACTGCACACAGCATTACAACTGAGTGCATAAGACTATATAAGGTATAGTTGCCTTTTTTTCTTAATGAATTTCTGCACTTACGTCTATGTGTTTCGCCTACCATGTTCTTGCATGCTTGGAGGTGCATAGTAGCTGCTGCCAGACTCTGAGGGTGCTACACAGGAGCCAAAAGGATTAGCACCTTCTGGGAGGAAGATCTGTTGCTGTGTCATACTAAGTTATGGTGTAAGTTCCAAACACCAGCCTTACAGAGCATCCTGCACCCAGTTAACACCCTATTTAGAGAGGCCCCTCAGAAGCACCCTCATGCCAGAGCTTGACATCTCCTGGCCTGGGAGTTTATAAAGTCCAGAGAGCACTTTCTGTCTGAGAGACACTAACAATGCAAATACAACCAGAGTCATTATCATTATGGTCCTTTCATGTTCTTACTGAAATCACTGATGCACCTTCTGTGTCCAGCTGACCCAGCAGTATTTCTTGCATTATAGGATTCTGATTCCACTTCCATTGTTAATGTTCATTACTTTCTTGGAGAGCTGCAATTTCATTATTAATACATCAGCGTAAGAGAGCACAGATTACATAAAAGCATTTCTGAGCATTAGTTAAATATCAGTTTTAAGAACAAAACAGACTATCTCTGCCAATAGTGTGCTTCTTCTTGTACAAATACTTTATCACTAAAATTGCAGAAGTACACAAAAAAGGCTTCTATTGTCTATAGCTGTGTAAATAATTGTTTACTCTCTCCTATTGCTAAGGAAAATCAACATTGCAAGTTTGATAGGTGGTCATCATGACTGCTTGAATCTGTCCAACAGTGATACTGGTAAATCTGAAACATGCTTGGGATTGTTTTTCTATGAGAACTGAGGGGTGAGTTCCTTGTTTGAGCTACGTGACCTGTGGCTACAGTGTGGTCCTCTTGAAATTTACTGGTCTGAGCAGGGCAATGGCTGTGCTCTGCTGCAGGCTTAGGGGCACCAATTGTAGAGCCAAAGCTGATACTGTTCCTCCTGCATTCCCACAGCCTGCTCATGGGGGGTTCCTGGTGTCCTTTGGGTCCATTATCCCAATGAAATGAGAAAGTCTCCACCAGAGATCCAAGGTCTCACCTCTTGAAACTCAGCAGAAGGTCTGCTTTAGAAGAAAAGCTCCTGAGCTTCAGCGCTCATGCCATGCTTTCATATTTTTGCCTTAAAACTAAACTCTGGGGTTATTCAGAGATCCTTGCACAGGAACCCTCTCAATCCATGCAGGAAAGCCTTGGTGCTTGCACTGCTGTGCTCCCTAGTTTTAGCTCATTGTCTGGGGACCTCTTTAAAATGCAAGCTAGTTATGCTATCTCCTTCATAGATATTTGTGAGGCTGATGCTCTGGATTAAATTATTTTATGTGCTGTAAACATTAGCTGAAGTGCTGAGGTTCTTTTTTAATCAGGGGCACCAGATTAACTCGCAGTTAGTCTTTCAGAAACTCACTTACTCTTAACAAGTTTACCATTATATAGGTCCACAAATTTCCTGTCTAGCTTCTTTTGGCGCTCTCAGATAAAAATGCCATCTGGGAAGGAGATTTATTGGTTTTGAGATGATGTCCCTTTCTTATCACCTTGTTTTGCTGGCCCTGAGCTCATCCCAAGATAGTGGTACTTACCTAGACAGCATCAGTTTCTGTCAGACACAAATTGTGGAAAAATTAGTTTAAAATACCTTGACCTTTCTACCCCAGTAAGATAAGATTTCTTTTCCATATTAAAACCTCTTGCTAACATAAAATGTTTATATATATGCATTTATATATATATATAAAATAAATAAAATGCATACAAATACAAATAAAACTCTTATGTCTATCTTGCAACATTCTGCTGTGCCTTTACAGTAAATTCTGTCTCAGCTTTGTTGTGGAAGGATTTATATGTTGTATCTACATTTATTTTTGCAGAAATTAATTTGGGGCTTTGAACAGCATCTGTTGCTGTGCACTAGGATGCCAATGCCAGCCAGCAGGGATTCTGTGGTCTTTTATTTGAAGACCTTGAGCTCAGCTCACTCTTAAATATTAAACTCCCTGCATATGGCTTTTCCAGATGGTGCTCTTAGGGGGCAGAACCTGGGCTTTCCCTTGGAACAAGAGTACTGACTTTGAGAAAGGAGGCAGGTGCTGTGGGTTTTGGTGTAAACTGAGGAAAGGGGATCACTCTGTCAAGGTGCTGTTATGGTTTGGTTTGGGGCTTTATTAATATCAGTATTTTGGAATTCTGCTTTGTTTCTTCCAACCAATTTACCCGAGCAACAGCTGGATTGGCCCTTGACCTTTCCACTTCCCTTTGTGTCCATTTGTCTTGTGGTTGCCTTCTGCAGGCCAGCAAGGAGCTCCAGCTCAGATGTGGATGGAGAGACAGGACTGAAGGTTTACAGAGGAGAGGAGCCTGGGGCTGCTGGGCTGCTGGGCTGCTGAGTTGTGCTGCCAATCTACCTCAGCCTTGCAAAGGGAAACTCTTCTAGTCCCCATTGGGACTAGAAGAGAAATAGACCTTGGTGAGGCTCAGGAGGAGGTGAGGTCAGTCACTTCACCTCATAAACAATGAAGATCCTTGGCTGAGCTGAGGGATAAACGTTCCCTGGTTTTAGTTCCCTGAGTTTTGTTCCTGCATGGATTGTGACTGTGGCTGCAGAGATGTCTTTCCTTTAGTGAGTAAAGAAACACTGTAAGAATAAATGGGTCCAAATTTTCTGAAACGTGCAGAGAAATACTAGTGCATGGATCAGGGGAGGATGTAGTCTTTTGCAGTGGGGTTCATAGCATTATTTATTAATTGCAGTAATGGTAAATTGTGACAAGACCTTCAGCAGTTTATAGTGTGTCCTAGTTGTTCGTGGCTGGCAAAACTTGGAAGGTCCCTAGACATTCTGCCTAAGAGTAAAGCACAAGGTCTGCTGGAATAAGAAAAGAAAAGAGAAGGGAAGGGAAGGGAAGGGAAGGGAAGGGAAGGGAAGGGAAGGGAAGGGAAGGGAAGGGAAGGGAAGGGAAGGGAAGGGAAGGGAAGGGAAGGGAAGGGAAGGGAAGGGAAGGGAAGGGAAGGGAAGGGAAGGGAAGGGAAGGGAAGGGAAGGGAAGGGAAGGGAAGGGAAGGGAAGGGAAGGGAAGACCACCCCAAAACATGTGGCAAGCATTGCTTTTGTGCACTCTCCTCCACCATAGGACGCTTCTTTTCCTGGGGGGATATTTCTGGATATAACACACTGAAGCTGGTGGGGTACACAGAGCTGAGACAGGAGGGTTCTTTGTCCCACCCATGATATAGGTGGGACTGGCCCACTGCTTTCAGTAGATGCTTTTATGATAACTTTTTTTTCCTCTGAAACTTCATAGCTAGAGAGAAGGAAGTTAACATACAAGCAAAGTTCATTTTTGCTTTTACTTCCTGTAAAGTTTGTACTTACTAACAATCTCTTATTTTCGTCCATGTTGTGTTTCTACCACCAATATCTTAATTCAATCAGCGACCCTGCTTTCACATAGTGTCTCAGCTGTGACGAGCTGACGGTGCTTCACGCTGGCCCCATACACTCCTTAGCTTCCCATTTAAGAGCATTTGACTCTATTGGTGGCTCTAGACATTGGCTGGAGAGATAGGGTGATTTTTACAGGACTCTTTGATGAGTATTCTGTATTTGTTGCTCTGCTAATGGAAGATGTGAGAGCCACATTGCCCCTGCCCCAGCCTTCACAAGGGGAATTATCGTCATGTCAAATTACAGCTGCTGACTCCTGCCAGACAACCCCTTCTGCCTTATCTTATCTATCTACATTTTTTAATGCCATGCTCATCATCGTGGCATCTAAGTGCCTTAAAAGTTTTCCATTGCTTCAGAGGAAAAAATACATTTATGGGTGTGTTAGTGGAAAACTTTCCCTAGTTCTGGCTATTCAGTCTGTCTGTGTGAACACAGATGATAAAGGTTAAAGTGAAACAGCACCGAAAAAGCGACTTTCCTGTGCAACAACCTTTTAATGGACAAACCTGATCCTTGTTGACAGTTTGTTCAAAATGCAGGGTTATGTTTAGGGATTAGCTGGATCCTGCAATGCTTCTGGCACCCGCAGTGCGACAAGATAGCAAGCGCTAACATGAACCCACGCTCTGCCCCAGTTTGTGCTCTCTCAGTATTAATCTGTTGTCTTCAGCTGACAGTGATCTCGGGTCTGATTTGAAGCATCTGAGGGTTTTTGATTTCCAAGCAGATGGCACATGCATTGGGAATACAAGAGTTTGGCTTCTGCCTTTAAGTTTCACTTAGCAGTACAAACTGTAAGAAATCCGAAAGCAAAGGCTGGTGCATGCTAAATAAGGCAATTTGAACTGGGAATTGCTGAGATGGCAAAAAGCCCACAAAGGATTTCTTCTTCATTAATCATATTTCTGAACGAGACCATCATTTATGTCTCATAAATGTTCTGGGACATCAGTTGTACCTGACTGCTGCCTATTTTTCAACCTGTACCAAAAAGCATGAGAATTTAATATAAGGGCAGACAGGTATGTATATGTGTATGTAAGCATGCATTTCTATTTGTGTGTGTAGTGCCAGCAAGCTTTCCAGAGTACATGTGTGTTGCACTGCCCTCAGCTGACTCCCAGCCAGTCCCTAGTCTGGTCCTGTCCAGAGTGATGCCTCTGTCCTTGTGACATCTCACAGCTTTCAGGTTCCTTATATGGCTCCTGGGATACTGGGTCTTGCCTGTGAGCTGGCTGTAGCTGTTTCCCTGCCTTTCCTAGAGGTACCTCCTGGTGAACTGTACTGTGTGTATCTGCTGCCCTGACCAGAGGTATGGAACAGGCTGGGAGCGCTTTGATCCTCTCCCCAAGTCGCAGCTGATCCACTGAGAACCCAACATGATCTGACAGCTCTACATGTTTTCACCCCTTGACCCAGAGCTGTGTTTGCAAAGTTAGCAGGCCAAAAGCAAGCTTTTGTTACTTGCAGCCTCTATCCAGGCCCATTTTCTTGTGACAGTGACATTGTTTGAGCTCCTCTTTGAGCTAGGGAGAGTGGTGCGTGCAGCCTTTGCTTTGGTGATAATTTGGATGGGGGCAGGTCAGAAGAGGAAGATATTTCAAAGATGTTTTGCTATTCTGTCCTTCTGCTATAGAGATTTCAAAGCAAACAGTAGTAAATGTAGACTCTCAAGTCAAAAGGAATTGCTGTCTGGCAGAGTGTACTTTCATCTTTCTAAACCTCAGGGTGGGGGATCATAGGTGTCTTAGTGCCAGTGAAAACATTATTCTAACTCTCTTAACATCTCACTTAGCCGTATTGCAGATTGCCTTTTAGTATTTTAGTGCTGTAGCAACTTGCAAACTATTCCAGCATTTCATTTGCAAATCTCTGCATTGTCAAAAGTCAGCTTCTTCTGCTGATATGCTCAACAACAAAAAAAGAAATAAATACAGAAGAACACAAGAGGGAGAGAGCTTAATTTGGCTTGCAGATTGGACTTCATCCCACTCAAATGTAGTCAGTGTAAAGCAAATAATGTGCAGCCATGTGGATTCGGCTGTAGGAGCTAGCATGCTGCCTTTGATCTTGAAGAAAGTATGAACCTTCTGGATGTGACTCAGCAAGGTTCTCACTCACATGCCTAATAAAAAGTATGCAAGCCATCCTGTTGAAGTCGTTAAGATCACCCATGAGCCTAAATTTAAGAGTGTGCTTGAGCATCCTGCTGAACTGTTAATGAGGGAGGCTCCTATTTATCTTAGACAATGTTGCTTAGACTTCCACTGAGCTGTGCAACAGCAGAAGTTGAGAGAGAAAGGGAGATTTTTAGCCCATGTACTTCTGATGCAGACAGTTTTCTTTCCAGAGACACACTTGCTAAGTACTGCATGGTTGGGTTTGCTGCATGCTGAAAGATTGCTTCCTCTGAGCTCGTGCTCTAATTTCCTGTCTTGTAATTAGCTCTTCCACATGGTTACCTCAATGTGCACAGCATGCAGTCATATGGTGAGCTTATGCCACAGGGCATCCTCACTGGGCAGAATCACAAGGCAGGATCTGTTGAGCCATAACACGGGTTGACAGCAGTGGGGGGGCCTCCCTGTGAAGAAACAACTCCTGAGCCACACTGCTGTGTTGAGGGATGCGTTCTGCAGCAGTCTGTGCTTCTAATCATGGAGGAGAAAGTGAAAAGAGATGGACTCTGTGCTCAGAAGTGGAATCTGAGCAACTCAACTCCCCTGTGGTGGTTTGGTCACTTAAGAAAGGTAATGCTGGTTCCCCATGGATAGCTGCTGGCTGGGGAAAAGCCTGCTGCCTCCAGGGCCACCAGCTTGGCCTTTCCCACTCATATGGCTGGCCTGCTGCTCCTAAAAGCCCTGGGCAGTGCTCGCTTTTATGTGCCCTTAGTTGAGTTTCAAGGGCCTGGTCTTACAGTACCAACTGGTATCTCTCTGTTAACTTCCATGGATGGCACCTGAGATCAGCAGGAGAATAATGAGGAATTATCCCTGATTTTGCCAGATCTGACTTGGTCTGGGTTGTCCAGGTTTCTCTGCACTGAGGGATGCTGGACTGAAGCAGAACAACTTTGACTCCAGCATTCCCAAAGCCAGATTTTCCATCTGTAACCGAGTGACTGAGTAACCGAGGTTCCCAATTAAAATATTAACCTGAGGTAAAGTTTCAGTGAAATCTCTTCCTTCAGACAGCAAGGATTACCTTTTGCGCTATTTGCTCTCCTGTAGGATTTCAGCTTCTTTTTCTCAAAGCAGCCCTCGGTGTCTTGTTGCTTTTGTGTCAGAGCAACCGGGAGCGAGGTGACCTGAGCGCTTCCAGAACCATGGTGACAGCAGAGCTGATAAAACAGAAACAAGGCTAATTCCAAACTTGTGAATGATGTCAGATCAGCCTCTTGATGAGAAAAAAGATGAGGTGAGAGAGGAGGGAGAGTCCACTTGAATGCACTAACCTGGATATGGTAAAACATCTTGTACACTGATTTAAAGCTATTTAAAATGCTTCCAATGTGTTCTATAAAATATTGCTTGATGGCTAGATATTTGAGGATACTTATGGAGATCTTTATCTCTTCCTAAGGATGGCCTGTGTCCTTGGGTGACTTTTAGCCAGTAGGAATAAGTCTTAGAGACACACTATGTTGCAGGATGGGTGCAGCTCCTTGCTAGCAAGCAGCAGCAATCTTCCCCTTCCTGTGCCTTTCCCCCATCATGTGAACTAAAACCCAGGTGGATGGATTGCTGCATCCTTACCTGCACTTCCAGTCCTTTTCACCTAGCTCTGCGCATGTGTGATGCTTCTCTGAACACAACCCAATAGGTGACAGTGCAGAAAAGAGCACCCCATATACTGCTCTTCTTGTGTCGTATGCAAGGGAGTTTTGTTTGTGGAGAGCTTACCCTAACACTCTGTACTGCCTTAGACTAAGCAGACTAATAGACTCTTTCGACACCTCTGCAGCATTGCCTGCTGGGGTAATCATTCAGCGGTCGTGGCTCTCTGCAAACAGCAGTGCTGAACTCGCCTTTCAATTACCAGTTTATTAGCCTAAGATGTCTGGGGAGTGGAGTGGTGATAGCCGTATGCCAATAGGGCTGTGGGCGGCTTGTGAAGTTCCTTGTGGGGCACCAGAAGCAAAGCCAAGGGTCCGAGCAGTTCTGTTAGGCTGGTGACTGACAGCATCTGACATAGGCTTAAAATAACCCACCTCAGAAAAGAAAACACATCCGCCTACACGTGAAGGAGTCCTGGTAAGGGGCAGCTAAGCTTGGAGGTCACTGCTTGTGCTCCCCCTTTGGCTGGGAGTCAAGGTCGAGGTCCTAACCTACCAGCAAACCCTGCATTTGATGATGCAAGTCCAGCACCTGGGCTTGTGGGAATGTCCACACACTGCTTAGGGATGGATGGGTGGCCTCAGGGCTTTTGTGAAGTGACTGTAAAACCCTTTTTTTTTTTTTTCTTCTCTGAAATTCTGAACCAGCATGAGAACCAGTCCTCACCTGGGGCTGATGAAAGCTGGTGATGACATGGCTGCAGCTGGCTCTCACGCTGCAGCTCTCATGCAGCACTTTTTCTGGGCCAGGCCCCACAGTGGTCCTCGGAGGAAAGCTGGGGCACAGAGGCTGAAATAACAAGAAGCCATCATCGCGAAAGCACATCTGCTGGGTCTGGAGTGTGTGTGTAAAGTATGACTGCTTATTACGGGCTATTAAGCAAACCTCAAACTCTTCTGTGGTGCTGGAAAACCAAGATCCCTTGAAATACTCAGTTATGCCAAGAAAAAATAAGGATTTCTCTTTGGCTACAGAAATTTGAGGAACCGTCTCCCAGAACTTTATTCACACCTACAAAAACGCCCATACAGAACAATTTAGCTGCCTATGACTGGATTATCACATAATAATTGCTTCTATAATGTTTCCATTCACTAAGTAGCTTTCTGTGACTGTTCTATATATTTTTTTCTTTTGCCTCTCATCTCTGATTGATAATTCTCTCCTTGAAGATCTTTAAAGACCATCTGGACGTGGTCTTGGGCTACCAGTTCTAGGCTGAGCTGCTTGAATAGGGGTTGGCCCAGGTGACCCCAAAGCACCCTTACAACCATTCTATGATCTCTCTCTGATCTTCAGTATTTTTCTAAATGATTGCTTGTTAGATTAGAAAATGGAAAACCATGTTGGAAATTGCCTTCTTAACTGGTAAAATCTAAAGGAAAATGTTGTCACTTCTACTGGCCAAGATGCAGAATTGCTCCTTCTGTTAGCAGGAAGGCATCCAAGGGATTGTTTATGAGCTGATTTGGCCTGGTTCTGTGACTAGCAGGGTGGGGGGACCTATGGTTCCCGCCCTGGAAAGAGATAAGGGAAAAGGATAGAGGGATGGGCCTAAAACAAAACAGCAGCAACAATCCAAGGAGAAATAAACTAATTTACTAAATAAGATGTTGGAATGCAGGATAACACACTATAATGCAATAAAATTAGAATTGAAGCTCAGAAATCAAATATAATGTGAGAGAGTGTCCAAAAGCCAAAGGCCTCACTCTAATGGTGAGGCAAGACGTGCAGTCGGGATGAGCAAAATGGAGGAGGGTGAGGTTCCATGACTTTGCCAGGCATTTTATCTCCTCTCTGAATGCAAAGTCCTCTGGGGTATGTAGTTCTTCTCTTCTGGGACAGGTACCCGGAACTGGAGCATTAACTCTTTAACTCCCTGAGCACTACATGATGTTATGATGTGGAATACCGACAAAACCAAAAATCATAAAAGCATGACATTCCACCCCTTATTCCATATCACTACATCATGCTTAATATGTACAAACAAAAAACAATAATTAATAAGCATTAAACACACACATAGATATATGTATATATATATACATGGAATTACTGACTGCACTCCCCCAATATCAGATTCCCTTGTGGTACACATTGAACATCCACATTTTTCTGCATCACCCACAAAGTGGACCCAGGTCCCTGGTCAAAAACAGTTCCACGAAGAGGTCTGCCCTTCCCAGAAGATGGAAAGACCCAAACCACTTTTCCCATCGTGCTCTTCACATGTGTTACAGGGACCTTCTCTCCCTTGATAGCATGTAGGGAGCTGGCAGGACCATCAGGACTGATAGATCCTCGAGTGTTGACCAACCAGGTGGCCAAATGCTTCTCCCAGTGCTTAGATTTTCTGCCATCAACACAGTTTTTGACAACCCATTGTATCATTCAATTTTACCAGAAGCTGGTGCATGATAGGCGATATGATAAATCTACTTGATGCCACGTTCTCTGGCCCACGTATCCACAAGTGAATTTTTGAAATGAATCCCATTATCTGACTCAGTTCTTTCTGAAGTGCCATGTCACCACAGGACTTGTTTCTCCAGACCCAATGGTTATTTTGCTGTTCTTCAGTAGCCCGACTCTTGGGCACATGAGCATCTACATGGCGCACCTTGACAACCATATTCTTTATTCGGGCAGCAATATCTTTCCACAGTTCAGCAGCCCAAATAGGTTTACCCCTTCTTTGCCAGTTATTTTGCTCCCACTGCTGTAACCACCCCCATAGAGCATTTGCCACCATCCATGAGTCAGTATAAAGATAAAGCATTGGCCACCTCTCCTGTTCAGCAACACGTAAGGCCAGTTGGACAGCCTTTACCTCTGCAAATTGGCTTGATTCTCTTTTACCTTCAGTAGCCTCTGCAACTTGTTGTGTAGGGCTTCACACAGCAGATTTCCATCTGCGATGCTTCCCCCCAGTACAACATGATCCATCAGCGAACAGGGCAAATTTCTTTTCATTTTCTGGTTGTTCATTGTATGGTGGGGCCTCTTTACCACTTCTTCTTCTGCTGGTGTTCCAAACTTTCTACCTTCAGGTCAGTCCATGATCACCTCTAGGATTCCTGGATGGCTGAGGTTCCCCATCTGAGTTCGTTGTGTAATCAGCACAATCCCCTTACTCCAAGTGGCATCAGTTGCATGATGGGTGGAGGGAACCTTAAACATCCAGTTCAGCATTGGCAGGAGCTGCGTTTCAGTACCGATCACTTTGGAAGCATCTTGAACCCCCTCATACACGGCACCAACACCAGGCACAGTGGAAGTCCTAAAATCATGTAATTAATTTAAAGTGCTAAACAAGCGTGATATATTGCAACACCTAGTCTTGAGGTTTTTACTTATTTAAAATCCACCAGTCAGAACCACTGTAAGACAGTTATTTTGAGTTTCCTCATGCTAACTTCCTATCCTCAGCCTAAAAACTGAACTGAAACACATGATCAGAGTTTACTTCTGTTCACCAGGGTTGGAAAAGACCTCTAAGGTCATCCAGGCCAACCGTGCACCCATCACCAATATTTCACACAATGTCTGACCAAAATAGATATTTTGTCAAATCTTCAGAAAAAATCCTTTTTGCTGCACAATGAGGCTACATTAATGAGAGTATGAAAATTTCCATTCATATTTTCATTAAAACTGTCTGCTGTACAAGCACACACCTGTGCATTTATGTGGTCCGACTGATATGCCTACAAGTGGATGCAAAAGAACATATGTAAGGTGACCTTAATGCAGAAACATAATTTAGTGACCTCGGTAGGGGGGATGAATCTGCTGCATGCTGAGCAAACTGTTAGCAGCGAAGTAAACCGGTGGGAGCTCGGCATGCTTTGTAGTGTAATGCAGCTTGCAGGTTTGTACTGCAGATGTCACCAAAATACATTGCTCCATTTGTTCAGCAGCACTGCCTAATAGCAAGGGGCACTTTAGGCAACACATCTTCCTTTCAGGGCTCTGGCAGCAACTCAGTGCTTTGTGCACTGCACGTCCAACTCCTTCCATTATTTCATGTGGAACAGGGCTGGAGTCCCAGATTGCTCCTGGCACAACAGTGAAATCAAACACTTGCGCAGAGGTAGAAATCTGGGCCATACTCAGGAGGAACAGGATGTGATCCATGATGTTATCCCCCTTGTTTATGTTTCGCTCTGTGGTTTGGATGGCAGGTATTGCAGAGGTACCTAGAAGGATTATAGTCTAGCTCTGTCACAGAGTGTTCAAATTGCTTTTTTACCTTGCACTGCCTAGGAGACTGAAATGTGATGCAAGTGCCCTTTCTCCTCCCCAAGCAGGCACTTCTGTATGCACCTCCTTCCTCTCCAGTGGAATTGCACCCGGGACTGAATGTGGCTCATTTCATTTGCTTCCAAGAACCCAAAGGGTAGCTCCTGTTGCATCTCGTGGCCACTGCTTTTGGTCAGTGTTAAAAGTGACTCTTGCACGGTCAGCAAATTCTTCAGAAGGAGAAAAGCCGCCCTTAGTCCACATGCATATTACAAAGGGTATTTTCAGCAGCGTGCAGCTGTAATCAGCAGAGCTCAGCTTGGCAATTTTAATCCTCTGCCGTCTAGTTGGGGGCTGCTTGTTATGCAGTCAGCATTCACTCAACATAATGGTTGCTACCTGCCAATGTGCTTTGAGGGATATTGTTAGCATTAAATTTGCCATTTACATTTTCATGTTTGACATAATTGAGGAATGAATGCTCTTATGAAAATTAAACTTGTGGTCCTCCTGGACTACAGTAACCCTGTTAAAATGTAATGCGATTCTTGATGCGTCTTCTTTAGGTTTTTATTAAATAGAATATCCGTATGACTAATTCCCCTGGCCTTAATGTAGGCTGGGAAGGAGCATTATTGATAGAGCTGAGCACAAATGGCCCTCTATACTCAGCCTCTAATGGCCTAATAATGCATTATACTTGAATCAGAAATACTTTGAGTTGTAGTGCTTATTGCCATTATTGAAAACACCTGGATGCTCCATTCATCAAGGTTACATCAAAATGGGCCCATTTGTTTATTAGTCTGTCAGTAAACATCTTTATTTAGTTTCATGTTCCTCTGCTCTCGGTAACATCGGGGAGGATGAGACAATGTAGTGTATCTTCCTGTGGTTTCCTGTTATTAGTTTTTCTTGAAAAAGAAAGATAATGAAAAGTTTGGATGGCTTCATAAAGAAAACATTTTTCATGGACATCTTTTTATTTTTTTAATTTTCTTTCCCTATTTCAAGAGGAAACTGAAAAAAAAAAAAAAAAGCACTGGGTATGCAATCAGGATGCTCTCACCAGATCGCACAAACAGGCAGATTTTTCCAGACTGGGATTTTAATGTGTATTTAATGGCAGACAGCCTCCAGAGTATTTTGCTCCCTCTGCGACAGCCCTTCTTTGCCCAGCGGGGTTTGCAGTGGGAAAAGGATGCTAAGGGACTCGTCCAGCTGCTGGGCATCACTGGCACTAATAGCCAGACACCTGCACAGTGCAGACAGGCGTGTTTAGGAGTGAAGGAATGGAGTATTGCTTAGCTCTGTCAGCAGGCCTCCTATGCTCTCGACACCGTATCACTCAGTCGCCTTTGCCCCTTTTCCTTTCTTTTTTCTAAAAAGATGAATTAATTTGTGTTTGCACAGTGTTTTGGGGCTGGCTAGGGTAGAGGAAGGCTGTTCCAGTTTCCACTAAAGAGGAAAGAGTCGTTGAAATATTCTGGCCATGCAAAACACCATCTCTTAGACTAGCTGAAATATTTTTCCTTTGTCAGCAAATGTTAGCTTTGACTATTTATTCAGGATTTCTTTTGAAAGGGAAAACTTCAAACATGACAGCTTTGACTGTCATTTTGAAAACAGTGAAAAAAATCAACATTTGAGACTCAAATGTTTCTTTTTTAAAACTGAAAAATATTACAAGGCTTTGTTTTGATATTTCCTAATCAAAATTCTTTAGAATCTGTAATTCTGTGGAGATTGTAGCTGGGAATTACCACAGAGAGCTCCAGTACCACCTTGGAGGTGAATTTAGCTCTAGCTGAACCAGGGTTTTCCTTATTTCAGGCTGGACACCACACTGTTATTCCTGTCACACCTGGTGACACTAGAAGGAGTAGCTGGGGATTTTTTCCTAACATGCTTATTGTTATTTTTATTTGTATTGTTAAACTGTTGATTGCCCAGCCTTCAAAAAAAAGTCCAAGTAAAGCATCTGGACTGGATCTTCCCACTGAAGTTCAGCACTTCTTTCTGTCCGAACCAAAGTCTGCTTCAACACAGGAACAGCTGCATCTGTCACTTCTCTGACCCTTCCTTTCCCCTGGGGAGGGATGAGGGAGGCAGACAGGAAGGATGGGCTCATGGAAGCCCTGGCTGTCAAAAGAAGAATTATTAAGAAATGGAGGCTCCATGTGAGCTCACGGGATAGCCCTGAGCTGGGGCTCTCCCGGCTAAGGGTAAACTTATGGGCATCTCGTGCCTCTGTGATGTTTGAGGCCCCCAGCAGATGAGGACCCTCTGTGGGACTCCTCCTGCTGCCTTGCCCTCTTCCTCTGGACTTGGAGAAGAAAAGAAGAGAGGTCTTGGGGAGGAACAAGGGAGAGGAACAGCAACAATGGGCTCATAGAACCCTGGCTGTGAAAAGAACAAAGGAAAAGGAAATGGAGGTTCCAGGTGAGTCTGCAGGATGGCCCTGAACTGGAGCTCTTCCATGTAATGGTAAACGTACAGGATGAGAGGATCAGCACCAGCATCGAAGCAGTCACTTGAAGGGAGGTAGACAGACCCTGGTACCCCAGGGTTCAGGTATGCAATGACCTCTGGGGTAAGATCTCTTTCTGGTCTGCCTGACAGTGATGGTGTAGTGACCCATCTGCTCTGATGGAGGTGGATCCAATTCCATCAGGTCGTCCTCCAGAGGTGGATCCACCTCCATGGACTCTCCATTACTGCCAGGCAGGTCCACCTCCATGGGCTCGATGTCACTGCCCATTTCTATCAGTCACTTCTTCTTTAAAGGAGGCTGCTCCATCCTCACTCCAGAAAAGACAAACTTCTTGTCTATCTCATTTGGAGACAAACTGCCACCCACCAGCTCAGTCCACTCAGCGACTGGGGTTCTGGATGCAGGGTCCCCATGTTTATAGAGCTCACTGGCCATGGCAACAGGATTCCAAGTGCCACATGCTGGCCCAAACACAGAGAGAGTGGGCAAAGCATGCTGACACCCCACAGGCAGTCATGGGAGATGCAGTCAATATAAACTGTTGAGGTTCAAGGGTTGCATCAGTTGTCCTTTCCCAATTCTTATCTCTGCCCCAGGAGCGTGAGAAGGTGGCATCTCTTCTGCCCTGATGCCAAAGCAGAGGGGTGTGGAGGAGAGGGCCTGGTGTCCTCTGGGCACTGCACTGGGACTGCAGGGGGTGCGCTGGAGGGCCTGTGAGGTCCTTGGGGCCTGGTGCTGGGGTTTTGCACCCGGAGGATGAGAAGTCCAATTAGGGACTGCTGTCCTCAACACGGTCTTGTCTCAGAATGGGTGGTTGAAGGTTATGCCAGGCCCTCCATGACAGCATGCAAATAGCTGGATATCAGTCATGCTTCCAGATAAGCAGTTTGGACAGATTCAATGTCTGCAATCTTTAAGGGTCTTAGAGTACTTAAGGGCAGAGGCACAGGTGTGTAGCTGGCTGTCCCCCACCAATCAACCCCAGTGTACTTCAAGCAGCATGGAAGAGTTCAGACCCTACCATCAGGTGAAGAGAAAAGGGAAGTGTTGGTTTCCTGTGCAGTGACTGAATTGCAAACGATGTGCCAAGAACACACACAGATTGCTGATGAATCAAGACCAAAGCCAGTTGTATTCATGTGTCAGGTGATGGCTTGCTGTGCCTATGCTAACATGTACCAGGTGATCCCAATGTGCCCCTTTCTCCTGGATGTTTGCACTGTTTTGCTTTCATGCCTTGTATGGATGGCAGGAGGCAGCAGCAACTATTAAGCCACCCAATGTACAAACAAAGGCAGGTTTCCCCTCTTAGCTAAGTCATAATGTTTCTCCCTTCGGCTCATTGTTTTTTTGTGAAGGCCTCTGTTGCATATTCGGAGGACTAATTGTTGGTGCCATGGGTTTGATTCAGTCAAGCTCAATTAATTTTGGATACCACAGGGAGGACAGAGACCTGCAGCCTCTCTGTGTGCCGGTTCTACATCTGAGCACCCTCATGGTGTCAGTCCTTTCCTTTTGCCTGACTGGGAGTTGTCCAAACTCCAGCATGAGCCCAGTGCCTCTCATCCTTCTACCACTGAGCACCTGTGAGAAAAATCAGGTTGCACCTCCCATGCTTCCAGTAGGCAGCTGTAGTCAATACTCAGACTCTCCCTGAGTCTTCTCAAAGCTAAGCAGAGGCAGCTCCCTCACACTGCCCTGGGATGCCATGTCGCCTGGGCCCTTCCCAGTCCTCAGGCCCTGGGATGGGCCCATAGAAGGACAGATAAAATGTGAGAAGGATAAGCCTTACTGCTCACTTCATCTCCGCCTGTCCAGGTCAGGAACAAACCTCAGAAATGACCTCACATATTAGGTGTGTTTCCATGCCCCCACATAAGCTGCTACTCTGTTTTTGAGCTTGTGTTGAGCTACTGGTCATGTGTTCTTTTACAAACAGGTCATTCTTCAACCAATCCTATGCAGTTCCTGGTATTGTCTTCCCAAAAACATTACAGAATCTAATCTCAAGAGAAGTTTTATCTTGATCTGTCCTCTAGTACAGGATAATTTAGTACTGAGGATAATTTCAGAGTCTCTAATAGCTTAATGCATTACATACAGTGTCCTTTTTTCAGCACAGGGACAAAGTTTGTGTGGCAGATGTTAGGAATCGTTTCTAAATAGCTGCACAGTCAATATCAATAATATAAAGGCTGATCCAAAAGTCATGCCTCCTATTTTATTATGTTCACACACAACATCAGAGGCAGATGTTGGTGGTATGGCTTTAGAGGTGTAAGCTTCCCACCAATATTCCAGTACACTCTGTCGCTGTGTGACAGATGGCAGCAGAGGAACAGTTGGACCAAATGGCATCAGTCATGTCTGAAGCAAAGGTATGTCATAGAACTCATACACGTGGAAAAAATAGCATCCACTGACATTCACTGATGCCTGCTGAACTTTTATGGAGACCTAACAGTGGATGTGAACACAGTAAAGGTTGGACTGTATGGGCAACATTTTTCTAAGAGCTATGAAACAGTGGGTCACCTCTGCTAGTAGACATTTTTAGAAGTGCAGCTTGCAGTTTCCTGTTCATCTCTTGTGAAAATGCATAGCTAATGGCCTGATCTAGTTCAACTCCCTTGCTAAAGCAGGTTCCCTAAGGTAGGTTGCACACGAAGCATCCAGGTGGGTTTTGAATAGCTCCACAGGAGACTCCACAACCTCTCTGATCATCTTGTTCCATTGCTCCGTAACCTTCAAAGTAAAGAAGTTTTTCATCATGTTCACACAGAACATTTTATGTTTCAGTCTGTGCCCACTGCCACTTGTTCCTTTGCTGCACATCAGTGAAAAGAGTGTGGCCCTATCCACTTGACTCCTGCCCATTAGATATTAACTTGTATAAGTTAATATAACTGACAAGTCGTCTTTTCTCCAAGCTGACAGTCAGTCCCATCTCTCAGCCCTTCCTCATATGGGAGATGCTCCAGGCCTCCAATCATCCCTATGGTCCTCCACTGGACTCTGTCCCTCTCTCTCGTGAATGGTGGAGCCCAGAATTGGGTAAGCATGGCCTCACTGGGGCAGAGCAGAGAGGCAGGATGCCTCCTCTGGTGAGGCCACACTTTTGTGAATGCACCCCAGGATACCGTCGGCCTTCTTGGCCAGAAGGGCACACTGGCTCAATGGCCAACCTGTTATCCAGTGGGACACTTAGGTCTGTGTCTGCAGAACTCCTCTCCTGCAGGTCAGCCTCTAAGCTGTACTGATGCATGCAGTTATTTCTCCCCACGTGTAGAACTCTACACTTGCCCTTAATGAACTTCATAAAATTCCTCTCTACCCAACTCTCCATCCTGTTCAGGGCTCATTAAATGGGAGCACAGGCTTCTAGAGCATCAGTCGCTCCTTCCAGCTCCATATCACCAGAAAGCTTACTGAGGGGCATTCTATCCCTTCATCCAGGTCATTGATGAATATATCTGAACAAGACCAGAATGCAGAAAGCCTCCTGTTACAGTGTATGTGAGCCAGTAGGTGACATGAAACCTAAGAAGGCAGAGCTCTTGTGTGTTTATCTGGGTTCCTTTTCCAAGGAGATTGGAAATTTGAAGACTGTATGACCTGAATGGAGGTCACAGAAGAAATTGGCAGGAAAGTAACTGAGTTTTAATTTCTGAATTTGTTGTCCTTGCAATCCTAGATGGCCCCACAATAAAAAGAGCAAATATTTCTGCAAGCTGCTTCGACAGGCTTGCTGTTGACACAGCTTCATGTAAGAACAGTTCTAGATCATTTGCCTGATGCTGGTAATTAAATGCTGGATACAGTACTCCAGGTGAGGCCTGACAAGAGCAGAGTAGAGGGGGAGGATCACCTCTCTTGACCTGCTGGCCATCCTCCATGCTGCAATAATGCACCCCAGGATCCCATTTGCCCTTTTGGCCACCAGGGCACACTGCTGGCTTATGGCCAACCTGTCATCCACCAGGAATGCCAGGTGCTTCTCCGCAGAGCTCCTCTCTGCATATTTTTGAATCTCTTCCCTTCCTGTGAAGAGGAGTAATGGTACTTCTCCGTCTCATGGAGGAAGTATTGTGTATTTATGCAAGTAAATAAGAGGGATGTTGAGTGAAACCAACACTATTTCATAGAGTCTGGAGTTGCACATGAGCCAAGGCATTAACCCACGCTTCAGGAGATAAAAGAAGCATGGGGTTTATGTATACAATGAAGCACAGATATGGAGCTGTGTAATCTACATTAGATCTTATGAAACTGAGGCAATTTTACTCTGAAATACAGCACATTTACAACCTGGATGATGTCTATAATTTTAGAGAAGCATGCAGTGTACAGGAGGGATCCTCCCTCTGCCTCATGCCCCCACAAGAAATGTTTCTGCAAATGTTTCTGGATGAATTCAAAAGTAGCCCTGTGGTAGGCACTTGACTTGCTAGCAATAGGTCTAGCAATAGGAACTCCCTCTTACACCTTCTTGTGTTTGCTGCACAAAGCTTCTGGAGGGCTATTGCAGACTTAATGCCTCCCCCCAGACTCCTCCTTCTTCATATCCATCCAACTCAAATTCCTCCACTTTCTGGCAAGATGCATTTCCTGGAGGTTCTTATTCTTTTGTTGCTCTACGCTTTATTTTTCCCCAAGCTTAGGAGGATACAGCACAGAGCACAATGAGAAACAAGACAACTTATACACTATGGAATATTTTGGACAATCTACAACTGATTTTAGTACATTTGAGCTACAGTTTTATTTTGCAATATATATGGTTTTGTTCAGAGCATGAGAAGATAATTAGAAATTGAAACACTGTAATCCTTAGAATCTATTGAGAGGAAAGAAAAACCTTGCTCTGAACTCTAGCAAAAAAAACTGCCATATATTAGTATTGGCTCCCTCACTGCTCACATCTATTGAGTTATTTTGATTATTAAAAGAAACAGCAAATACCTGCAAACTAACCCATCTCTAAATCAATCTTCTTGGACAATAGTTCAAGATCAAGTAAGTTCATGATGTTGGAACAGAGAGTGATGTGGCAAGCTATAAGGCAAGCAGTGCCACAGATCACTAAGCACATCTCAAGCACCTGCTATCAATTACTGCCATTTCTAGTGATCACTTCACTAGAAGGGATTTGGAGACAGGGACAAAGGTGATTAGAGATCTTCAACTACAAGTGGGAAAACACAGCTTGAGGGTAAATTAGCATTCATATGAGAGACAGACTGGATGCTAATATACAACTAGCCCAAAGATCTCAGATTTAGAGCCAGTTTTGCAACTCTGTTGTTGAGTATTAGACAGAATTCCTGTGTTCTACCCCAAGTTTGATTTAGGCAGGCTCTTCTTAGTCACTTCTTGGGTAAGAAAAAGGACTAGTATGCCTCCATGTGCAGACTCCTGACAGCTTCTCCTCTAATCTGAAGTTAATGAAAATCACTAAGAGCCACAGGTTTTAATTCAAGAAGTTCATAGGTTTGTGAAAATTGTTTCTGGATGTGTAAATGCATGTCAGTCTGACAGCTAGGTTTGGGCAGGCTACTTACACTGTCCTTCAGTACACAAATACCAGAGTCTGATCTCTTGCTACTCTTGAATTCAAGCTAGCAGTGAAAGCATTCACGCAAACAGTAGGCAGGAGATCAGAGCTCCCTGCTGAGGCTGTGTTCTGCTTCCTACTCAGGCTTCCCAGTCTTGCTCTGCCTCCTTAGAGTCAGTGCCTACGTGGTAAGTGCAATGCCATGCCTTCTGCTAGCCTTGCTGGCATATCTGCCTGGTGACAAAGCTCAGGCCTGATGGCACGCCCCCAGGCAGCTGGATCCTGAGCCTCGACAGCCTTTTCTGTCCTATTCAGAGCTGTTTGTCACAAGAAGTCCTAACAGTTTATAAGATTTCTAGGCTTGGTTGTCACTACCTCTTGCTTCATGCCCCTGCTGAGCCTGGGGGAAAGAAAACAGGACCATGACCTGGTGCTCAGGGACATAACTCTACCCTGTGCAGGCTGCTGAGGGCTCTTTGGTTACACAAGATGGATGAGAAGCAGACACCTCACTACCACATGAGAGGGAGCTATGGCATAGGCTGCTCCTGCCTGAGCTTCAGGTGGGAAGAATGGGCTGCAAGTAGTGGAAAAAAGTTCTAGGCATCCTTATGTGTTGCTGCTCAGGGCTGGGCTGTGGTAGCCACATTCCCCATCCCCTGGGGGTTCCAGGAGGAGAGTGTGTTAAGGTATGTCTGTAGCTGTACTGATGTGCTGGGCCCAAGGGGAACACGGGCGAAAACGCCTGGTTTCAGACTCATCCAGAGAGGCTAAAGCTGGTGGGCATTTCCTGTTGCTTGAGACGGGTCCTGAAACAGCTTTGATCGGTGACCTCAGCTCAAGTGATGCGAGCTAATTTGGGAGAGAGCCGGGATGGGTTCTCTCAGAAGGTGAAGGCGAATCTCGGATGTGCTGTCTCAGCACGCAGGTTCTGCTACGTCCTTCCACACACCTTCACGGCGTAACGTCTCTATTTCGATAACCTCCGCTCTCCTAACCCCGCTTACAGCCGCTTTGTGAGCAGCCGAAGCACAAACAGCCCCCACACGCGCAACAGCCGCAGCTCAGCCCCAGCGTGAGGGCACGAGGCAGCCCGCGCAGCCGCAGGCGGCCGCCATTTCCCCCCCGCCGCCGCCATTTGCTGCCGCCGGCGCTAGGTGGTGCCCGTACACAGGCGGAGGGCCCGGCGCTGCCCGCCCTCCGGGGCATGGAGCAAAGCTGGGAGCCGCTCTGGGCAGGGAGTGCGGGGAAAGTGGCATCCGTGGGGTTCTCCCCAGAGGAACGGCTCTTGTGTTATGCCATCAGATCTAACTTGAGTAAATGAGAGTTTTAAAAATTGCTTTCCCTTCACTTATCTCAAGACTAGAAGGCATTTGGTTTGGCACAGGCAATTGTAGCGAATACAATTAAAATTGATTGAGTGCAAATGTTTTAATTGTATAATGTTTTTCATTGATGTTCTCAATAAGCTAATTTAATTAGGGATAATGGGAATGTGTTTGGCGACTTTCAGGACCCGTTCAGCCACAATGGGTTCAAAACATCTGACCAGAACCAAATTGCAGGCATTCATCGGCAGTACATCCACTTATATAAAACTTTGAAGGTGCCCCACATGCCTGCCGTCTCTCCCCTTCCATCTCTCCCCTTCTTAGCTCCTGCAGCATGAGATAGCAGAGAACTTGAGGCAGGAGTCAAAGGCTTCTCCATTCACCTGGTTGTTGTGCTGGAGATGCTGCAGGAGGGGCCGGCTGGGTGGGACTGAGCTGGCTGCAGGGTGCAGCAGTCCAAGGCCAGGCTGTTTGGGAAGCTCCTGGCCAGAGGACTGGCCCTCAGGGAACCGTTTGGCTGCACTGTAGATCTGGAAGCTGCTTGAGTTTAAAGTACCCTCATCCGAAGGGGAAGATGACAAGGAAGGGTTGCACCTTCCTTTCCTCCCCTCTGAGTAGAGGTGAAGCAGGGGGCAGTTCTGGTACGAGAGGAGAGCTGAAGGTGAATTCAACCCCAGGTCCTGTGCTCAAGTGGAATCAAAAAGCAGGCATGTTAGACCCAGAGGTGTCCTCATGGTGCAGTAATAGGGCTTTCTTATTTGTGTGTCAAGAGGTGCACCCACCTGTGTCTGTAGTTCAAGGGCATTTTAATTTTAATCCCTCTTCCCATTCTTCTCCTCAATCTGTGGCCCTATCAAGTCCTGAGGACTTTATTGCTGACTTCCAATTCCTCCTGCCCTGGGCCATCCACAGCACAGGCAGAAAGAGTGGGGTGGGGGCTGTTCTGGTAACCAGGTGACCCATTTCCATTCTCTCATCTGGACATGACTATATGGAAAGATTCATGCTTCTTCCAAATGTTCTTCCAGCTTCCAACTATTCCAGCTTGCCATTTATTTTATTTTTCTTTTTAGTTGGCTGGTTTTTCTATATATTTAGAGATCTGTAGAAGCTTTTTTTTTTTTTTTTTTCAGTACACATGAGGATGAAACCATTATAGTTTCTTAATAATTTCCAGGAGA
The DNA here is from genome assembly GCF_987193195.1 of Phasianus colchicus. Lineage (NCBI taxonomy): Eukaryota > Metazoa > Chordata > Aves > Galliformes > Phasianidae > Phasianus > Phasianus colchicus. Next base: position 6,967,657 of record NC_143441.1, on the reverse strand, counting down.
GGCTATTTCCATAGTTCAAAGTAATTAATCTACCCTGTGTGCCTTTTGCTCTAAGAAAGACAGACAAGAAAAAGCAGGGCATTACATATTGAGTCCTGTCGCTATGGTTTTTCTATAATCTTATTGGAAATCATACACTAGATCCTGATAGTAAAATTTTGTGGAACATTGGTCTCAGAGGACCAATTTAGTTTTGCAGCCCTTAGTTTTCCTTTGGTCCCCTTTCCAGCTCAACTCAAACTATAGTTCTGGGATTTCTCTTTTTCTCTCTTAGCCTTAAGGTTAACCTTAGCCATAGGCTGACTCCTTGGCTAGTGTCCCCACCCCACCCACAGGTTCAGCACATCTCTCCAGGACTTGAGTACTAAATCTTTTGTTCATTTTGGAGAGTTCTTCTCAACAGTCTTACATTAGTAACCGTGGGCTTTCTCTTTCAGTCTTTCAGGCCCCCTCCTCTCCCACCCAAAAGCTACGTCATTTTGGACCATTCAACCCAGTCCTCCTTTGTCTGAAAGTTCCTCAGGGGGCAGTTATTTTGGCCACCCTGGACTTCCTCTGGCAGCCTCTTCCAGTCTTGCTTCTTATGTAGCCCCTGGAATTTCTGTTAGCTCCAACCGTAATCCTAGGCTGAATAACAAGCTTGGATCCTCCTCTGTGAGTCAGAGGAGATTGACAGCGTTAGACCTATGTATTTATTTATTTATGGAGACTCACAAGCATTGTTGCTGCTGGTTTTCTTACTAGGAACCCTAATTCTAAACCTAAATTGATCTACATGCCAGGAACTGTACTTCGTCTTCAGACTGCTCCATGTTTATGAGGATCCTAGCCTCAGCCCTTCCTTTATTCTGTGCATCTCTTACTATCTTACTACACTCCTTCCCATTTTTTTCCCCCAGGCCATAGATGTGGATTTTGTCATTTTCTCTTTCTTTACTCAACACAAAGTTCTTTAATTTAGTGCAATTCCATGAAAGCCTCTTCAAATATACTGGGGCCCTTTTTTCTTCAAAGAAAGCATAATGAAAAATCAATAGTTACCCAGTTTGGAGACATCATGCTAAATGAGCAAAGACTTGCCAAGTGATGTCTTGGTGGAGACTTGGCATTTTCTAAAGCAAATTGCTCGTTCATATAAACTGCATTCTATCTAACACTTCTATTAAAATTTAAATGAAGTGAGTTAGCCAGCAAGCAAATGCAGCATGAATAAGCCATGTTGTCTTCCATGAGAAGCAAAACATCCACTACATGTCGAGGCAGTCTCAAGCATTCAGGAGGTGCACGTGAGCCAGTGTTAGTCAGCAGCAGGTGGTTTCCAGCAGTAACAATTCAACAGTTTGCATCCTGGTTTCAACTACTCAAAGTCTACCATAAATCTTAGTGACCTGAGAGGAGAAAACTAGAGAGATGTGCACCACATTAGCAGCTGAGGACAGAAAATCAATATGAAGTCCTAGAGAACTGGCGATTGAGTAACTGGCTAGAAATAAAATCTTTTTCCTTTGCTGCTCTCTGGAAACACTGAAGTTACGATAAACCCTGAAAGCAGATCATGAAAACAATGGGGGAGATCAGCTCCAGCTAGAAGCCTCAGCAAACCAAAAACCAAAGTGGTACCATGATGTAGATGTATATAGATTTGAATATATCTAGTTTTGTAATCTTCTATCAATATTACTTACATATCTGGATATAAAACAGCATGGCTTTCTATGTAAATTAAGACTATATTCACTGGAGATGAACACACAAAATAAGTGTTGCATCAGCAAACTCTTCAAACGTACATTTTCATGAAATACCAATGTAATTAATTGTATGTAATCTATTGTTTAATATGTTATGTTCCTAGATCATTAGCATCCATGATTTGTACTTACCTTGAAATTACTTTTCTTTGTCGCTTGTACCCGGGCAGCAACCTTAAATCTTTGAATGAAAACAGAACTTTTGATAGCTCTGTGTGAAGGCTTCTTAAGATAGAGAATTGATGTTTACTGATATGAACAGGAACTGATCTGGAAGAGATCAGTCAAAACAGATCAAGAATTAGTACTTGCATATGTAGGCCTTTTTTTTTTACTTTTACCCTTAGGAATTTCTCCAGCTTAGTCCTAGTTATTGAGGACTCCCATGTAAAACCATTCTGCACCAAGAGGAGACTAATTCTCCTCTTTTCCTAAAGTGAGAGTTTTTGATTCAAGGCACCTTGAATCAAACACAGAGTAAAACCTGAAGGAAAGCTTGTTCTGTAATCCTGCTATAGTATATAGTAGTGTGAATCAACCCCAAAACAAAAAAAGAGAAATTTCTGTTCTGTCTGGCAGGTACTACTCAAGTGCTCCCATCACTGCAGCTTGCCTAGATGTGATGCATGACGGAGCAGTGGGATAACGCATCTCCTCACCCCAAAGACTGAGTAAACCACTACAGCCAGACCCACATACTTTGCTGAAGCGGCACTGATTTATCCCAGCTGACTTTCTGTCCTTTCAAGTGTGTTTAGCTATAAGGATTATTTTCCCTGTGCTTCTTGAGCCCACAGACTCCTGCCCAGAGGAGCAGTGGGTGCGGTGAGCAGAGTGCCTGGTAGCCATGTTTTGTGTGTGAGAGGAACAGGCCTCTTCTCCACACGTTTCCTCATCTACTCCTATCCTCCATATTGAAAGAGCCAGGGGGAAAACTTTATGTGAGGTAAACATCCATTTTTGCCCCGTCCATGGACTCTACTATATTTTCTTGGAGATGAGCTGTTAATAGGCACGGGAGTTTATCCAAGTGCTTTTATCTGCTTCAGATAATCCCTTAGATTACTTCTTCCCTCTCTTCCTTTTACTAGAAAGTAAATATCTTTGAGAAGCCCCTTTCCCTTCATTTATTCCAAACATACAAATATGTTCTCGTAAAGACAAGACTGACTTCCAGTTTTATGGGTTTTTTTTCTGCTTTCTGGTTTAATACTCATTAACTAGATTGTTTAGAAAGTGGTTCTCTCTCTTCATTACCTCAAGGAATTACATGCTCTTTTTACATAAAATCAGAGGCATGTATCAAACATATCTACTGTGAGTTTGTCCCTGAAGGAATATTTTACAATGAGCTGAAAATTACATGGCATCCTATAAAAAATAGAGAGAAATGAAACTTAGGCTTTCCCTTTAGGAAAAAAGTAACAGTCAAGGGAATTTATATGTTTTAAGCAAATTCAGAATACTGAGTGAAGCATGCTGCTAGTATTTAATGTTGTTGTGTCAGCCTCTTTCACACATTTGTGCCTTTGGAAACCAGTCAACATTTTTCAGTGGAGATTTTTTTGGGAACAAAGTGCTGTTGTAGTGGTTAAAATAGCTACTGCTCTCTGCTGTCAGGGAATGGGCACAAAAGAGGTATAAATGTGCATACAGAAATCTAAGTGATGATCCCATTTGCTAAATGTTACTCACATGCTTTTCCATAGCCATGATTTTTTGCTAGCTTTTTACATGACCTGATTTTATTCCACATTTCAACAAAATGTCTATTCTAGAATCTTTTGACACACCTTGAAAAAAAAAAGAGAGGGGAAGATCTAACCCTTTAGATATGTAGCTGGTTGGAAACAGTACAGTTTTCAGTGAATAACTGCTGAGCTGGAAATTGGTATCAGGGGGCTCTTTTCTGGTTCAGGTGGTATTTGGTGTTTTCACTAGCAAAAATGGGTGACAGAGTAGAAAGCATACTGATAAATATGGAACTCATGAGAATGGCTGCAGACATACTGGAGAAAGGACTTGATGGAAATGAGGGTGTAACCTACCTCAAAGTGAAGCTATAGAAAATGTCATCTTTCTTTACAGGTCCAGCTTCCCTTTGAGAGATGCCTGTTTGACTGTTGCCATCTGCGTGTCCTTTGCCTTGCATTCTTTGTGCCTCTGGTTGGTCTGCCCATGGAGTTCAGCACTCCAACTCCCAACTTCAGTCATTCTCTTGGGTGTCCCAAAGGCTCTTCTTTTTCCCCTGGTGGATTGATTTTAACTAAGTGGATGCGAGCAGGAATGCAAACATTCCATCCTTACAGGGGAAATCTCTTTTCTGCCTGTTGAAGCAATTGGAGACCAAGGACAGTGGGTGGGCAGGTGGTATAGGGGTTAAAACAGCTCCTTTGCTTGCATGAAGCCATATGCAAGTATGAGTCAGTGCAAAACTTTTCCAATTGCCCTAAGATATACATCACCAAAGATAAATAGAGAGGATTTCTTTGAAGGGCTTTCTGCAAGGAGCTCAGTGGAAGCCTGGACAACTGCTTTGGACAGGACACAACTCCTAGATAGTTAAAATTAACAGCAACATATCTCACCCTGTGTGTATACACAAAAAGAACAGCCCTTGTCTGGGAGAGCTTACAGTCCACATCTAATTGATTGCAATATGTTTTTCATTAGGACTCATTGTTAAAACAGAAAAAGGAACAGTTCAGTAGCGACAAAATGATTTCAAAAAGGATTCAAAATACTTTTACCTAGCTTTTGTCTTCAGATATAGTTGGCCAGGGAGAGCGGTGGAGTCAAACTGTCCTCTGCTAGCAAAGCTTCTGACAACCTCCATACAGGATCCTCCTACCCAACCCTCCCACACCATCCAGCTCCCACTGAAGTCAATAGCCATTTCATGAGGGTCATTGTTTGGTATCTCTTTGTGTGATAACTGAAACAGATGGAAGCCATAAATTGCAAGGCACACCCACTGTTCTTTTCAACATAGAACTTGAGACTATCTAGGCCAGGGGAAATCTTTTCTGCCCACGAAAGTCCTAGTTTCCTACATTATGACCTATATCAATAATATCAAAGCTTAAAGCTATACTGTTACACTGATGACTTGGTTCCATTGACTGTACAGCTAAGTCAGTACATATAAAATTGCAGGATGCATTTAATGTAATTCGATTAGATTTAATCGAATTAAAACTATTATTAAATTCAGCCAAAGGTAAGTCTATGGAATTTTTTTCTAATAACTCAAAAAGCTCAAGTCTGGATGAGTTTAAAATAATAATCCTACAAGAGAGCATGATTGAATAAGTAAGAACATACAAACATTTAGAAGTCCAGCTAGATATGAAGCTGAACTTTATATATCACATAAATCAGTCATTACAGAAATGGAAATCAATTTGGGAGGGTTCTCTCAACCTAATTTTTGCTCTGCTTTTAAGTATTTAAAGAAAGATTGATTTCGTGCCATTTTAATTGGCTTAATTTAGCTAAGTATGGAGGCCCCTGTGTTAATGTTACAAAACATCCTTTATCATCTGGCTATGGGGAAACTCTTAGAGCTGTTTCCCTAAGTTTTAACAGCTCCTGGTATTGAAGACCTGTCTTTTATTTCCTAAGGTGGATTTTAAGCAGCTACTCTACTACAGTTTCTTAATACATGAAGATATACTGATCAAAATAGTCAGTTTTCAGTCACATGTTCTTTTCCTTCCCTTCTGGCTTCTTTAGTTTCTTCTCACCTGAAGACATATAATGGAACACTCAAACAATAGGAAAATGAATTAATGAGACTGCAGTCTTAAGGTTTTTCAGTGGAGGCAGAGGGGCAATGAGGAGTTCTTCCTGTTGCCATTGCTGAGACTGCAGATGTTCAGACACAAGATGCAGTCACCAGAGGAGAAATAAATATCAGAAAAAGTGCCTGACATTGCCCTTAAAGAAGTACTTGCACTGTTCAGTAGGTAGCCAACTGTACTAGGTACAGCTTGTGTGTCACCAGCAAACTATGGGCATACCCAGGTACCCAAGGGACAGAGGACAGATGGAAGGGACTCAGGTGGGCAGAAGCTGTATGCTGAGTCCATGACACTGTGTACCAGTCAATACAAGTGTCTTCCAGCAGTTACTCATAACTAATGTGAGGATGTAGTCAGTGGCAAACTAAAGGTTTGCTGTTACTTTAGTTGAAAGTTAATGGGAAAATGTGTCGAAAGTAGAAGAGTCTGAGAGATTCTGACTCACAGAACTTCTGTCATACAGAATATATTTGTGTAACTCCCATCCTAATACTGGCAACATAGCGTTTGGCTGCTCCTTCCCTTGTGCTGCTGGATGGCACAGGATCATGCATTGCTTACTCCCATCTATGTCCCTACCAAGCTGAATAGTTTTCCTGTAGGTGGCTCTGTTTTCCTACATAATTTCGGGAGTGCTGTTGCTTTAGAAACAGCATATAAACAAGACAACTCTAGGGTTTCCTTTCCTCCTTCTAGTGGATGTGATATTCAGAAAGTGATGGTTGAGATTCAATGTTCTTTAACACTCCAGCTCTGAAAGTAGCTGCACTTCTACTACTCAGCCATTTTCTACCAAAACAAAACAAAACAAAACAAAACAAAACAAAACAAAACAACACCTCAACCAAACGTTCTTTTGGTGCTTGGTTTTGAACAAAAATTTCTGAGAAAAGGTTCAGCCCAAGTATGTAAGAACCCCTGTTTGAGATGACCTGAAGTGCAGCAGCTGGTATCAAGATACTGACCTTTTCTCTCATCTCTCCTGGCCTGCTCTGGGATTCTCTGCTGCCTGTGGCTTCTGCAGTGATATGAGGTGCCTGGCTTTAGGCAACTGTAATGAACCCAAAGTTTCAACTTTGTGCATGTGTATATCTGTAAAAAGGATGTCTTCCTTCTTAAGAAAAAGAAAAGGAGCGTTTTCTGGCTGCCAACTTTCAGCTGAAAATTTATTTGCTGATTTCAGGTTCAAAACGCTTTGGATCTTTCCCCCATTTTGTAACACTTCATTGCAACTGCCTCTCTGCTCTGTCAAAACAGGGTTTTTAACTCACATTGTAACAGAGTCCCACTGCAAGTTACTTCACCTTGTGTTGCTTTGGGACATGTTTCCTTGCCCTTAGTCATACATCAGTTTGTGACTGCAGTTGTTCAAAACCAAGACGCAGCTGCTCACTCATCTTCCTCTTGGTACCTGCATCCAAAAGCTGTTTCTGTGGGATGAGTTGGCATTGAGACTGATGACCCTTAGCAAAACTAAAATATTCAGTGAGATGTTGCTTCCTTCTCTGGATCCAGCAACTTGGATGCCCTGGCATGGTGTGGCTACTAGGCCCGGAGGAAACAGATCTTTGTTGTTGAGCTTTAAGGAAGATTGGGAGAAATCTCAGTATGTGAGTCCATCAGACAGAGGAATTAACTTATTTAAATTGTGTTTGGAAATGAAGTCTGAACCCCAAAAGAAATAGGAAGGCAGAAGTAAGTTCTTTCTGGAATGCAAAACAGTGTCAGGGTAAGGAGCTTTAGTTGATTCCTGCTGAATCAGAGAATTACATCAGGAGAAGTAGTGTAAGTCCCCCCACTCCAAAGACAAGTGCACAGTGGGTGTTTGATCTGCTGGTTCCAGAGATGTTCTACTCTCCCTCTCCCCCACCCCCCCAGCCTCCCCCAAGATCTTCATTCAAATAATGCTGGACCCTATTAATGCAAATGAAGTAGCTTCAGTTTGAGGGACTGAAGGCCACAACTCTAGCAGAGGTATGGAGCACCATGAGCATCTCAGATACTTGCCATAGGAAAGAACAGCCTTCACAGATCATAGAATCATAGCATCATTGAATTGCTTGAGTTGGAAGGGACCTCAAGGATCATAAAGTTCCAACCCCCTGCTTGAGTTACATCAGGAGAACATCTTCATTTTGTGCTTCTGTGAGCTGGTGGTAGAAAGTATCATATGCTAGTACTGGCAACACACCTGAGTTCATCTAGCCCCCATCTGCTAAAACATAACCCACTCTTGTGAATCCAGAAATACCTGGGAGAAATGATAAAGCTCTGACAACTCCCAGGCTCACAAACTGCATTTTGGCACTGACACCACACCAAGCTCCATCTATCTGTTCATTGCTTGCATGAATTTGTGTCTGTCCAGCAAATGTGATAACTCAGAGATACTGAAACTAGAGATTATTTCTTCTAATTTCCATTAACAGTAAGAGAAGCTGGTGAGAATGAGGTACTGGATGGGACCTACCTCCATGAGAAGGAGATGAAATCACTACCCACAGTCATTGGGAGGAAACACTGGAATAGGTGTGACTGCAGATTGGAACTAATTGTGAATGTAAACCCTGCCTTGAGCTGGGGTACTTCCTAGAGTTTTACCCCAAATACATCATGTATTTGAGGCTGAACTTGGTCACTCTTCTTTGCAAACAACAAAGGTAATTCACAGAGGCTTTGTTTTCTTGATGAATCTTACCAGCTTAGAAAGGATAGGTAGCAGAAGGAACCTAGTTGGCTAAACAGTCCCAGACTTTCTAAAAATTAAATTATTGTAAATTATATGTTACTTCTAAATGGATTCCTAGAGAGACCTGAATACCCAAGGACTTTTTAGAGAAGGCAAAGCAAATGATTAAAGGTTGGAGACTATTCCATGATAGGAGAGATTAAAAAGATTACAGCTATTTAGTTTAGTAAAGAGTCTAATAAGAAGTGACATGACAGAGGTATATAAAATAATGTATGGCACAAAGAAGGTCAGCAGGTGCTCCTATTTATCCTGTCTTGTGAAAGAGGCACAAGAGGATACCTAATTAAATTAAAAGGCAATAAATTTAAAACTAGCAAAGAAAATGCCCTTTTATGTCACATATAGTTAATCTGTGGAACTCACTGCCACAATAAATTATGGAGGTAAAGACTTATAGTTGAATTAAAAAATGGATTAGATAGATAAAAAAGACAGAATTGTCAAAAATATTCAAGTTGTGTATTCAGAAGTAACTTAGAGTCTTATGCAACAAGATACGTGAGGTCTCTGGTGAACTCTTTCCGTTGAATACCTGCTGAATAACACACAAAACTATCCTCACAGCAAGACCAGAGTGCCAAGTTCTTGGTCTTGCATTTTTCAATTAAAAAGTTAAACTTTCTTTCCCCCTAAGTGGGAAAGAAAGGAGTAAAACGTCCACTCTTGAGGCAACCAGGAAGTTTTAGGATGTATCTCTTGGAGGGGCACACTGACTCAGTCAGAGAAGGGATTTGGGCTTCCCTCTGTAAAGATTTCGCTATGATTTTGAGTCACCATGCTGCATGTTCTGAGCTCTCAGTTTGCATAAGGGCTTCTTTATTTCTTGGAGAGTCTCGTATGGCTGGTGTGTACAGGTGTGACTTGAGCATCTCTACTAAATTCTCATCTTCTCAAAGCTCTGGGGATTGAACACCTGATTGAACACAGCCAAACTTAGCATAGGCATGAAGTGAATGTCAGCTGAAGTTGTAATGCTTCCTATGGGCGCATGCCACCAGGAACACTGATAATCATCCACAGGTGCTCAAGGAAGGCATATTAGGAGCTTCTTAGGAAATGTGGGCAAGTTAGGAGGGCAAGAATATGGATAGTTGAACTGTGATTTTTGTATTGTATTTTTGCTATCTGTAATTCTAGTTTTGGTATCTTGATTCTGTACTAGATTCAGTCGTATATGTCTTAATTAAAAAAAAAAAAAAAGATTTCAGCACTTAAGCAAACGTTTTAGAAAATGTTATACAAAATGAGACACTGTCGTCTTCATGCTATTCTAATGGAACAGTGAGTCTGTGTAGGAATAACAGGAAGCATGGGAAAATAGGAGACAACTTCCTCAGGGGTGTGCAACTTTTTGGTGTCTGCTTTATGCAATGGAGACTGCCATGGAGCCACACAGCTTCAGACCTGAATGGGAAGTGTGTTTCCTGATTCAGCCTCCTCTGACTCATTCAACTGTAGAAGCACAACACAGGAAGGGAGATGTTCACACAAATTAGGCGATGTGGGGAGAATTGGGAGAGGTGAGATCAGTTTCTGGCTTCTGCAACAACTGCACAGATTTACTAATCTCTCCTTTGTTTTTCATTTCTGTATGTTTGAAACATGCACGTTTGTTAAGCGATCTTTGGTCATGCTCATTCAGTATATTAATACGAGGAAATGAGAACTCAATACGTGAATGTAGTGCTGTAGTCCTGTATAGAAACAAGTGTAAAAATAGTGTCTGGGATTTTAGTCAGTCAACTAATTCCTACCCTTTGAAATTCCAGATAAAATATTACTGTCACATGAGCAATTAGTTAGATACAATTAGTAACTATTGTGTATTATGTTTAGTAGTTTTGGGCTCAGGATGGTGAATCATGGGGTCCAGACTCCTGGTATTTCAGGCAGTCACATCCTATATTCCTCTTCATTTATCAGGCTCAGTTTTAAAACTAGTTAGGATTTTTGCTCTCTGCCCCGTCAGAGCAGTTGAGTCTGTTCCAGAATCTGGCTCTTCTAGTGGCTGGAAACTCTTGAAACATGATGTAGAGGTCAAATAATGGTAACAATTAATGACTGACAGAATTACTTATGAATTGTTTCTTATGTGACATCCTGTAAAAAGGGAAAATAGAAGGGTAGCTTGGGATTACATCAGGTGATTCATTTCCAGCAGAGGAGAAAATACCAATGGCCCTGTGCAGAGCATCCACATGAAAGGACCGGATGGAGTGAGTGTGTTTCCAGTGCAATGAAAACCCTTTGCTAAAACTGAAAGAGCAAGATGTACTTGGCCTAGCAAAAAGACAGTTATGAAGAGGCTATAAATAAGATCAGTATATGTGAGGGGAGCAACAATCAAAGAGGAAAAAAGTGTGGTTTAGCCTAAAATAAAATGTTGGCACGAGAGCAACGGACAATAAACAAGTTTGGTTGGAAGTTTGAAGAAGGGGTATTGAAGGCAAGGGGCTGTGTCATGATTTATCAGTAGGACTAGGGACATCAGCACGCTTACCTCCTCTTAAGATTGCCCTTGATCAGGCTCCAAAAGTTTGAATTTTCAACTTTTGACAATGGCAGCCTCAGGTATGTGAAAGATTTCTCCTAATCTTATTTTTAAAATACATGTATGTAAATTCCACAGAAACATTTTGCAAAGCTGGTTTTAAGTATTATACCAACACTTACACTTCAGCATCCTCTCTTCTAACACACTGTGTTCTGTGTTCTGCTACAGCTACAGAGAGGGAGCAATCACCTCCTTTCTTCATTCAAAATACAAAGCACTATTTATATGATATACTTGCTATATCAAAGTCATTGGTTCTGTGATCCAGGCTAGTTTGAATGGCTATTTTGTGGCCATGAGAATAGGCAGAACAAATATTTTGGCCCATCTTTGGAGCACAATTTTTTACCCACTATCATTTTAATCTTCAGAATTGTAGTAAATTTAGTGATTTAAATGAAACATATAATTAATGCATGTGAGTTGACACTTTGCTGAGGCTGGTGTTAACACAGCAGACAATAACAGCCTAATTCTAGCTTATTTTCAGTACTCTGTCTTGTAAGGGTAATGGCAGACCTCTGGCAGTGCTGATGGTTGCAATAGTAATATATATTTCACCAATTATCTCTTTCAGATAAGAAACTTTCACAATTAGGAGAACCTTCTCATTTTATATGAAGATTTGCCACTTCTGAGATACTTCTGGATTTGGGGAAGCAAATAGGTGCGTTTGGAATTTGAAGGCAGTAAAAAATATACCTATTAATTCACTTCAGTAGGTGTAAAAATTTATCCTTGTCACAGATGGATGCTTTCTATGATCCACAGCATGCAGTGCTGAGTTATGAGCCTTAGTGACCAGCACTGGTGAAATGTCCCTATGCCAGAAAACAAGATGTGAACCCATGTCCTGAGACAGAAACCTCATTACTGAGAGGAAAGAGGTTGAATTTCAACTCCTCCTTCACAAAGTCTTGGGTTCTGCAAGGGCATGTCATGAAAATATGTATACAGTTATATAGTCTTTATAACTTTTGTGGAGAACACATGGCTAGCCCACATGGGATTACGTCTGCCAAGGCCTATCTCTATTTCATGTGTGGTAAATCTGGGTGTAGTTTGTTAAAGGATGTCAGTGCTGCTTTAATGAGACACATGGGAAGTTGATGAACATTGGAAATACGTGATTTTGCTCTATATGGCCATGGCCTCTCCATATATATCCATGTGGTCCTGACCTCCGCTTCCTTTTGAGGTCTATATGATTTCAAATTCAGTTCTACAGCTTGGATGTAGAGACAGAAGAGAAGGCAAAGGAAAGCCACACATAAGAGTTAGGATCTCTATTTCTCATGAGTTTCCCAACAAGCAAAACAGAGGAGTGATGCTTTTGTATTGTGGCAAAGTTCCTTCAGAACCGAGTACAAAATAAGGACTGTTCTTCTGGAAAATCCCATCCCCAAATCTTGCTTACATTCCCAATAGAACCTTGTTGCATAACTCCTCGTGGAACACTGTGCACTTTTAGTAAAACCAGAGTTTCTCTTTGTACACTTGAGGTTTTAAGAAGGTTGTAGGCAGACAAAAGGCATGTAAGGCCAGAAATGGACACACCTGAAGTTCCTGACCTCGGGGAGGGGGGATGAAATGTTGCTGTCTGTTACAGAGCTTCCTTAGAGCCTGATGCCTACCCAAGCACTTACACTGCTGTGATAGTCCTTAAAATCAAGGTCCTGGACTGACATCACTGCAACAGTTCTAGAGCATTTGCTCCCTCTCTAGTATGCTGCACCAGCCTGTGGAGGCAGAATTGACAGAGGAGTGATGTGGAACACACATTTCTGGTGACATCAGGAAAGATCTTTGGTGCATACAAGGAAGTGGTGGGTTCCCAAACTTTCCAAGCCCCTGGGATGTGCAGAATTTGTCCTTACAGAACCTAAGAGTGGAGGTTGCTGGTGTGGCCTGTGGGCTATATTACATTTCTGGGAGCCTCTGTCTTTCTGCATTTGCAGAGTGATTTCAAAACATCGGTTTTGGCCCTTTTTTTTTTTAAGTAGGAAAAGACACAAAACCTTTCTCACCATGTGGCCTCTGAAGAAGCAGTGAGGGCTGTGTGGGGCTGGGGACACTGGAGTCCCATCAGCACGGGAACAGGAGGAAGGCACAGCAAGCTTATGGCTGCCCATGAGGGGAAGCACTGACCTGTTCCTTGTGGGGGTTACAGAAATCTTTCCTACTTTCCCAGCCCATATGGAGGTTTTCAGCCTGCAAGAGTTCCCACTGACAGCCCTAAAGGCACCACAGACCCACAGAGAGAAATTACAATTGTCTTTGCTCTTTTGTCTTACGATTTTTCTCTTTTTTCTTGCTGACTTGTTCTCATCAGGAAGACTTTTTTCTCCACAATTCTGAAAGGTGATCTTTCTTCATGCAGGAAGAGCAAAGGGTCAAATCCTTGCCTTATTGTTGTTTTTCTCTCTGTATGTTGGATGTGTTTGCTGGCTCCTATTCCAGAGTTGTGATTGACATCAAAACTGGCAGTGACAATTGTCTCTACCGATCTCTAGACTTCATTAAATTAGGTAGTTAACATTCAGAAAAAGCTTTGCTAGTTTCTGCCAAAGTGAATTTCCTTGACTTCCACTTCAGCCTTCCCCCCACTTCTTGGCTCTGTTACGGTTTTCTGAGCTGATACAGAACAGCAATGGCTTTTTTTCTGAATTTCCTATGGGTCACCTTTCAGTTCTGAGCTGGTGCAGAAGGTGGAGGAGAGGTGCAGAAGGCAGGTGGGACTGGAGACCCTGCAGGTAAATACACAGCAAAAAATGGCAACATTAGCAGGGAGTGAGACAATGCTGCTTTGCTCTCTGCAGGCACAAACTTGTTGCTTTTGTGATAAAAATTCTTCTTAAAAACTCACACTGATATCTTTTTTCCTTAGTATCTCATTAAATCTCCAGTACTTCCATACAGCACCATGTGTCATGAAGCACCTGGCAGGTGGCAGGTTTATTTTGATGCTGGGATGGACAGTATTCCTTTTGTGAAATATTGAGAGTTGGCAATGATGTGGAGGGTTTCATTCTTGTCACCCCAAAACAAGTTCATGGAGCTGACCCACAGGAAATTTATTTTAGCACTTTAATATTCTGTGAGTCCATTTGGGAAATCATTGAGAAGTAAGTGTGTAACTTCTGTTATGAAAGCAAAGTTATTGTGACGCTTTTTTCTGAAGCATGTGGAAAAGCTGCCAAAGGAAAACTATCCCTGAACTTTGAATTTATAAGTGACACCTTCACACTTCAGCCCAGTCAGTGGTGCTGCTGGGCCTGCAGACAGGTCACACTAATGTTTAACTTCAGCCTGTATTACTGCTTTAAAGCTTTGTTTCCTCCCATCTAGATAACATCATTCTTTCCACTTCCCAATAGTGAATACACTGACCCCATCTCCTTTCTGTCTCCCAACAAGTCCATTCCTTCCATTGCCCTTCTCAGATCCTCTTCTTGAGGCCTCTCTTCCTCTCACTTGCTATCTCCTCTCCAAAGGAGTCACATAATATAGGACTAGACAAACTAGCATTTGAAACTTCCCCAGCAGAGCTGTTGCATACGTAGGAGGATAGAAGTTGGATCTCAGTCTTGAGTCTCAGTTTAGCAGTGCAAATCGGAGTAATAAGTCGTAAAAACACTTACTGAAATATATGCAGGGCTTGTGGCACACAGTATGGTAACTAAAATAAGCTGGTTTTGCTGATACACTATTACTGTGTGAATCTGATTATTGACAGGTAAGCGATGGAAATGCTTAGACATGGGAAAATAGGAGATATGGATCTTCCACACAAAAGGTCCATCCTCTTTCATCACCTTCTGTTTGCAAGGTTGTGATCTTTTATGCTTATAATGGGGGAAATTTAAACGTTATTGGTAAGTATTCTATGCTAATTATTGTTTTAATAAAGGTGACCTTTTACCAGGCAGAAACCTTCCTACCCAGCAAGGTGAGCTGTTGTTGGAGATACTGATTGTCCTCCTGCAAATCCTCTCTGCAAATGCTTTATGGGCTCTGGGTTGTTTTTGCTTAACCTCTGTTTAAAACTATAAATGCACAACAAAGGTATATGTGTATACTGACTGGGTTACATAAAGGTGACCTCCAAATTATAGCTGCTCTTCCTGGGCTGCCAAAATGTAGGCTGATCTTTATATATGATTTGGCATCTTGGCTATGGCTGTGTTTTCTCTAGCATTGTACGAGTAGCCTGGAACACATTAGGCAAAGATTATGTCTAGTGCAGATGTGCCAGAGGGCCAAAATGTGTGTGAAACTGGAATGGTAACTGAATTAGGCTTTATGATTATTTTTAGCCTAATTTCCTATGGAAATAAAGCGTAAGCCATCCCACTTCCTTTGGGTATGCATGTGTGTCTGGCTTCCTGCTTCTCAGCTGCTTTCTGAACCCATTGTCCTGGTCTGATGGTGAAGTGGTGTTATCTCCAATTTAATTAATAAACACAATTAATGAACATGGCCAGAGAGAAAGGGGGCCATGCTGGGCTCTTAAGAGGAGGGGCTGAAAGATGAGCATGGCTCTTGCTTGGCATGGGATGTACCCAACCTGGGACACAGAGCCCTCAGGGACCCTACTTCTGTGCTTCTGCCATGCCCATTCAATATTTATGCATTTTTACAATAAGAATCATGGTGCTTACTTTCTTAAGTGTTTTTGATAGTCATTCTGATGGAGCAACTTGTTCTGGATGTCATCTCTAAACAGTTGAAAAAAAATAAGATTTTCAAGAGTAATCAGCCTGGATTCATCAATGGCAAATCATGCTTGACCAATATGGTAGACTTCTGTGATGTTGTGACCAGCTGGGTGGATGAGGTGAGAGCAGTGAATGTTGCATACCTTGACTTCAGCAAGACTTTTGAGAATACCTCCCATAGCATGAGAGTGTGGGATAGACAAGAGGACAGTGAGGTGGATTGAAAACTGGCTGACTGGCAGAGCTCAGAGAGCTGTGATCACAGGTGCAGAGTCTATTTGGAGGCCTGTAGCTAGTGGGTTGCACAAACTCCACGGGTTTGTGCTGGGTCCAGTCTTGTTCAGCACATACACCAATGACCTGGACACAAACTGGAACATAGAAAGCTCCATACGAATATGACAGAAAGCTTCTTTACTCTGAGAGTTACAGAGCAATGGAACATGTTGCCCAATGAGGTTGTGGAGTTTCCTTCTCTGGAGATATTCAAAACCTGCCTGGACACTTTTTTGTGTAACCTGCTGTAGGAAACTGCCTTAACAGGAATGTTGTACAAGATGACCTCCAGAGGTCCCTTTGAACCCCTACAATTCTGTGATTTTATCCTGGGACTGGAGACAGGCACACTGAGCCCAGCTTGTCTTCAAAAAGGGATGATTTGGGTGAGGCTGATGCTGAATGTGCTGACAGTTGCCATTCCAGCAAAGCTATGGTAACCTTCTTCCTTTAGAAATGTCAAACACTGTGCTCAGGAAGGAAAGTGAGGATGAGTGATGCTGTGGAGCAGCACATTTACAGGTTCACTCCGACTGCAGAATGACCGGTGCTGTGTTGCCCAATATAAGGTGCCATTTTTAATTATGAAGACTTATCCTGGTGGCTTTGAACTAGATTTTGTTCAGTATGAAATACATTGTGTGTCTCAAATATTATGCTGATCTTTTTTTTTTTCTCTCAAAGAGATTGAAGGTGTCTCTTTACCTAAAAAAAATAAAATAAAATTTATATCTCCCCAAGAGAGAATCAGAGGATCAATTTTTCAGCATGGGATTATACAGTTTGGCTGTATAGGCTTAAGGTTTTTAATTTGCTTACACATAGATAGACTTACTTGAGCTCTATACATCACCAGATCAATGTAAATCTATTTACTAGAATCTTGGGTCAATATTAAAAGAATTCCATTAACCAGCAATAAGGACCCTGGATTAATATGATTACTATAGGTTTTGAAGCACACAGAAAGGATCAAGGATTTTTATTTCATAATAATCTTAAACAATGCCATTGTGGAAATTCTTCCTCTGCTCTCTATCTCCTGGAAAGCAAGAAGGAAAAAGGATAGAAGAGGCTGTGAAGATAGATTTATTTATTTCAGTAATATTGTCTCTTTAGGTTAGCACCTCTGATGCACACTAACAGTGGATGCTTCTGCAGCTTCTGGTAGAAAAAAGGTGGATGGGCAGAAACAGTTTGTGCAATTACTCCAGGGGAGGAAGAGAGAAGAAATCAATGGACTCTGAAGGACAAAAAGCAAACGTGACATTTCTAGAAGATAAAATAGATAAAGTTGATTTTTACTTTTTTTTTTTTTAAATACCATGGTGACAAGGGAAAGTAAGACATAATTTTTCTGTTGTCTTGAATAGGAAGTCCTGCATTGTGGTTGTAATGGATTTACTTTTGAAGGATAATTTTTCTGTGACTGCTGGTCACAAATATGAAATCTGCAATGCAGAATATTATTTGGAGATCCACAGTTTGGTAGTAGAAAATCAAGATCACTCCAGGGAAAGTTACCACTTTCTAGGCTCTTCATCAAAAACCCCTCATTTGGCCTTATAGGTTTCTTAAAAACTTGTAAAAGAGACATCAGCTAACGTGACCCTTTTATAGTTAGATAAAGTCTTGGTGTTTCCAAATGAATTGGAACCAGGGTGCATTAACTGACTGAAATACAGACTTGGGTAACTAAATCACTTAGGCCACCTTGGGTATATTGTTGGAACAGGCTGCCCAGAGAAGCTGTGGATGCCCCATCCCTGGAGGTGTTCAAGGCCAGGTTGGATGGGGCCCTGGGCAGCCTGGTCTGGTATTAAATGTGGAGGTTGGTGGCCCTGCATGTGGCAGGGGGGTTGGAGATTCATGATCCTTGAGGTCCCTTCCAACCCTGGCCATTCTGTGATTCTGTAATCACCTCTGATGGAAACAACAAAATAAGAACTGGCAAAAACAGATACTGGGATGAAACAAACATCTGCTGCCTGTACTGCGCTGGCCACAAAATGGTGGCATCTGCCTTTCCATTGGCTTGTGTGTGTGAGAACTGTTGAGTCACAGCCTGAACCACTGATTGATCACCTGGGGCAAGCACTGAGTCAGCCATGGAGCACAGGTGAAGGCGATTCAGCTGTATGACCAAAGGGGTGGAGCCTGGCTGCACCTCTCCTAGACCCCATTTAAGTGCTGACTGCCACTGAGGACAGGTCTCTTGCTGGGGATCCCTCTTTTTGGAGTTTTCTATTGTGTGCATAGGACACAGGTGAGCATTTCATTTTTGATTGCCTCTTTTCACTATGATTTTCACCATGATAATCTAACTACAAAACCTGTAAAATACCAGCCTAACACACCACTCTGCTTACTGTATATTTGTTGATTGCATGCTTGTGCTAGAAACTTGAAGGTAGAAGCAAAACAGAACAGACTGAAATATTTACAAGACACAGAATCAGCTGCAGATGCTGTAGGCCTGCATTTCACAAGCCTTTGCTGTGAGCTAAAACAAGATTTTGAAATGAGGCTTGGGGAAAGACTGAAGATGATGACGCAAGTTTGAAAAAGGTGAAATCATGAGTTTGAATTGCAGAAGCAGTCTCCCACGTTTCCAGATCTGCTGGGCTGGCTAGGAGAGGGGAGTTGATGAGGGCTTTAGATCCACCTTCAAAATTCACATCTGAGATGCAGCACCTACAAGGTGGAGAAGGATTGGGGAGAGAAACAGAGTGACTTGCACCAAGATTCTCTTCTGATGGCCTTCAGATCCTACTATAGTAATAGATAGAGGTCACAGCCTCTATTTTCCCCAATTTCCCTAGAATTTCTGCCTTTCTCTGGATATTAAGCTACAAACTGTTATAGCGAGTCAATCTTCTTTCTCAACTTTTGAGTTTATTTTTTTTTGTTTAAAGCAGACTGTGTAGAAATCCTGATTGCTGCCTCCCAGGACATTGCATAGTTTCAAAACACTTATGAAACTGCGTCACTGGGCTTTTGTGCAAGAATGCCAAGAATAGTTTCAAATACTGAGATTTTAATTGTCACCAGCAAGTCCAATGCTGTTTCCCATCAGGTGCATGTACATGACATGGCATCAGCTTCACTTGCACACCTTGGCTTTTTTGCCTGAATGAACTGTGTTGTGCTATATCAGCCCAAAGATCCTTGTGCTTAATGTAAGGTTGGGTTTCCAGCAGGGCAATTGACTGGTAGTTCTGCAGTTTCCACTTCTTCAGCAAGCCCTTTCTAGTATAGGCAAGGCTGAGATAGATGGAGTTCTCCAGGCTAATTTAAGCGTTTTTCTCTTCTTGCACTTTAATTTTCAGTCTATATTTTTCTACTTGGCCTGCACTTCTTTAAAGAGAAACCTACTACTTTAGCCTTGTCCCCAACCACTGCTCACTCAAAGCATCTTGGATTGGACCTTATGAAGTAAAATGACTTCCTTTGCATTAACTCTTTCCTTTTTGAAAGCAGTATTTTTATTTTTTGGAATTTCTATCCTTCTCCTACCTCCGTGTTATATGACCCCCTTCTTCTCCACAACTCTTAAAAGGAAGGTCTATGGAATGAGAAGAGGTACTAAACATTCCTTCTTCTCTGTTTTTCAAACCAGCAGCTGAGCTGTGTTGTTCCAGAGAAAGCTGAAAGAGCTAGATTTTATGTAGATTTAGGAAACGGGCTGTCTGAGAAGTATATTTCTAACAAAAAGTAACTTTTATTAGTGTATTAAGGATTACGTGTGTATGTATTCTGTGTCTCCTAAATTACAATGTGGGGTAGTATGTCCTGGATGATAGGACTCTCTTTGGGTTTTGAGGCAAGATATTTATTAGGCTGTGAGAAAGCATATTCTGGAGGTTTTTCACACCCCCCCAGCCCTGTTGGTGCTGGGAATCAGGGTCTCCTCATGTGAAGTGCTAATGCAAAATGCATTGGCACTTGCTGGTGAGAGAGTTGGGTCTGCTGGTATGGGTCACTCGGTCCTTTTCATCCTGTGGGACACAGATCAAACCTCTCATTACACTGAGAGAGAAGGGCAATTATCTACATGCTTGTGTTCATGATGCTTGACAAAAACAGTATTATTTTAAGCTATTTCTCAGTTGTTTTCTCTATCCTTTACTTGTCAGTATGGATATCTTTCTAGCCCCAATTCGGAAACTGATCTCTATAAATAATAAGTAGAGTTTGTCTCTGCTGTGCAGTGTTTTAAGACTCTACTGTTGAAAACTGGTGTCTATCAATAATGTTAAGTACAAAGATTTTAACAGCTCTTGCACAGCAGGGACCGTCTTCCTAAGGTGTTCAGGCCCTGGTGTAGCTGTTTGCTCACAGTGACAATTAAGGCTTTTTCCTTGCCCTATAACACATGTTGTGAACAGCTAAAAGGCTGATTTAGGTCTTCCTTTTATCTCTTGTTCCTAAGTGCTATGCCTTAAGCAGGCCTTCTGGAAGGGTCTTGTTTTTTCTATTTATTTTTAAATCAAGCTACTTTCTTTCAGGTTCCTCAACAGGAGTCTAGATAGCTCAATGGGTAGCTTCACAATCCTGCCCTTATTCTCCTTATCCTGCATTCACCTGTTGAATCACATCCTCCCTGATTTGTGGGAAGAGACACAACCCAAATCTGCAAGTGATCTGCAGTGTAGGTCCTATCACATCTAGGATATAGGATGTGCACTCACCTTATAGGTGGGTCATCCATGGTGTGTTACCTGGGAAGGGCATGGTTGAATTTAGGCTACTATTACTGAATACGTGTATTGGAAATACCAAGTGATTTTTCTATAAGCAAAGTTTTTTTGAAGGGCATGGCTAAAGCTAGCTATTTTTTTTGGTATTCAAATCTAGACATGTAAGTAGAAAAGACCTGGATGAATAGCATCAGATGTGCAATTGGAATCTGCCCTCCCCCCTCTAACCTGAAGATGCCGGAGCATCTTCAAAGCCCAGCCAAAACTGGAACTGTGGGCTGGGCACACAGTTGTTTATCATAGGGCCTATGATCTAAATCTAAGAGGACATTGTTGGTCCAAAAATACCTAGGCAAGGTGTTGTCTGCTTCTTAATACTGTTTAAATACAGTCTAAGTTTACACTGTTCTTTGGAAAATAACCAAAAAAGTCAGATTTGAAGGCATTTTTGAAACTTTTCTGCCTAGTGGAGACTGCCATTTTGTTCTGTAAAACAAATCTGAGTATTTGAAATCTTTCCTTTCAAAGTCATAGCACAGCCTGCTTTATCTAATGTAACCTTTAATGAAGCTCCCACTGGTTCCTTGACACACTTCCTCACATCAGCTATGTCTCATTGCTTGAGAATTTGTCCTGATAAACAAATGTACTATGCTTAATTTCACTCCTGTATTCATAATGATGTCCCTTTGGACCACCTACACCCTCTCCATAGAGCCCCAGAAGGCTGTGGGAGATGAAGACTGTTTTGTGAGCACATTATTCCAGATGTCCTCTCTGCCTGGTGCAGTGTCAGAGCTCTTCAGTACAGCTCTGTGGATGTTACCTCTCAGTTTAGATTTTCAGGTGACTCTAAGATTAATTGCTATTTTGACATCACCCTTCTGGGAATGCTGGTTACTTAAATGCTGTCATTGTTGACTTCACTCCTTTCAGCAGCTTTCTATCTCAAAATGCTTTGCTTTGTATCTGTCTCAGAGGGTGTGCTGTTTAAAAATGTTTTCTTGTTTATTAAAACCTCATGGTCTCTTGTGGCAAGAGGAATATGAAAATATACTGTTTTTAAGAAAACAGGCTGACAATGTGTGGGAATGACTCCTTATGGTGATAGGCATTCTGGATTGATTTAATGGCGTTTTCTCACCTGGGAAAAACAGCTATTGCCCTAAGACAGAATTTATAGCTACACAAATGATTTTCATTTCTAATGAAAGGGAACAGTGTTAAGATTTCAAAGGAACATTTTGCAAAAGTGTAGTGAAGTATAGCAGAAGTATAGCATTTGAAAAGTCACGACTTGAGATGCAGCTAGAAGAGTGTCAGTGACACAGGCCTGTACACCTCTGCAGTGCTGGGCAGAAAAGAGAATATTCTGATTGCTGTCAGAGCTGGTAATCCTTGTGGTATTTGCTTTGGTTGTTTTGATTGTTGTTGTTGTTGTTGTTGTTCCTAACACCTGAAAATAGGTTGCTTTTTTCACTCAAGTACTTTCTTAACACTAGAATAATAATCAATGTGTCTTTTATGTGACGTGGTACCTGTGGGATTTGGCCAATATGGCTAATATGTGCTCAGGCTCAATGTAAATGCTGGTAAGGATAATATTTATTGCTAAGTACTCTGTGATTCTGGCTAAGCAGAATGCACAGCTGCTATTCTTTGTAGTTGTTGCAGAGAGGTTCAGGGCCAACAGGTTTTTATGCACAGTTATATTAAGTCTATAGATCTTGCACAAGTGGAAATCCATGAAATGCAACAGGTGAAAGCTGATTAACAGGTAACAATGACTGTAGCTTACAGCCTGAGGAATTCAGACATTTCTAATCACTTTTGATTACATGACCCATTCCTTCAAGGAATGAACAGTTCTATTTTCTTGTCTTTTACTTATCTGGTGGGGATAAGTGATTTAGATAAGTGATCTAGATGCCCCAAATAGTTGTGCTACTGATGCCCCAGTGCACTCTTCCTTCTAATCTATTGCCCTCGATCACTGGCAGGTGTAAGGAGCTCTTAGTCCTCTCTGGAGCTGCTCTCTACCAGCATTTCCAGGCAGCCCTTCAACACTCTTCTCCATTCTTTACCAGCAGGCTTCAGTAGTGAGCTACCTGCTAGTGGCAGGTGGGAACAGACTGGAACAGGGAAATACCTTCCATCTCTAACAGCACCTTTGCAGATCATGTTCTTGTTTACTATAATTTTGTCTCTGCTACTTTTTAGCCTATCTTCTTTGTAGCAGAGTTCCTTATCCTAAGATTGGTCTTTGGTGATCGAATCTTACTTTATTGTTCAGCCAAGGCTACCAACCGAATGGCAAAAATCAAAGAATTGGGTTTTTTTGGATGAGGGCAGGGATATACCATTTTCCTTTTATGACTTTGTGGTGCCATCTGTTTTTACACCTGTTGACAGTACAGATGACTACATGATGTTGGTACTTGAAAGGCTTTGGATTTGAAATTTCGGGCAACCGGCAGTGAACCTTTTGGTGTTTCCTTTTTGGCATGTGCTATCACAAATGTCTCCATGAGATCTGATGTCTCACCCTTTGAACATTAGCCTTAAGGAAGATAGTCAGTGTTATGTTCTGGGGTGATAATCATCACAGCATGGTCATAAGTGTCCTTTTTGGGTAGGTGCTACTCATTACTTTTATTTTACTGGTATTCTTTTTATGTGACTCATCAAATTACTCAAAGAATTTGGCTCTCCCTTTACACACTGGTATTTTCCTAGCTTTTCTGCACAAAGTTTAGAACAAGGAAGAGAGATTCTGTAAAGGCAAAGCTTGCTCATGAGACTCCTATTGTAAATCCAGGCTAATTTAATTGAAGCTAGTGTTGTTCCAGACATACCACAAGCAGAAGTGAGCCTCTATTTTACAGATTTTTAGAGTCTGCAGTAAAAGAGCGATAGATCTTCTTTCTACATGCAAGTAAATTACTACTACTGATAAAGTCTATTAGAAGGTAAACGTATATGGTGGTTGCTTGGAGTCGTCTTCATGATATCTGATACTGCAAGTTTATAGTAGATGGGTAGATTACTACAGAGTTACAGCAGTGTTATCAGTTAATAAAATGAATCAAGTGGAAACTTCTCACATAGGAAAACTGAAGCGCTGATGGTATATGAGCAAACAGCTGCACTGTACAGAGCACAGGGGCAGATGCATGTCCCAACTGGACCACAAACTAAAGTGCTGCTTGTAGGGACCTTCTGTTGGGAGCAGGTGTCCAGAGCTGTATCTTTAGCTCTGGCCCAGGACACATCCATCCTCTGTGAGAGCTCTCAGGCACTGGATGTTCTGCTGATTCATTTTATGGGACTGCAAACCTCAGTAGATCTGCATGGTTCTGTTAGTGCCACTCTGTCACCAGCAGTTTTATCACAGATAAGGAGTCTGATAATTACAACCAAAGCCTTTCTCTCTTCCTGCCGGATTTGGTAATGGCTCCTACTTGTTACCACGTCTGCTTTTGTCTCCAGCTCCTGTACTGAGATGGGACGAGAAAGAAAGACTGAGTTTCTCCATAAATAATCTCTTTTTAGCCTATGCTAATCAGAGTGAGTTATTTTTCCTTCTGCTTTTCCCAGTGCCAGCAATCTCTCTGCATAACCTCAGGCCTTCCTCTCTCTCCAAATTTTTGTCACTGAGCCAACTTTCCACTCCTACTTTTCTCTTCTTTTCTAAAACTTCTCCTGGCTGGACTCCACCTTACGAGGCCTCTTCATTCAACTGCTGTAAATGGAGGCAGGCACTACATCTGGCTTGGAGTTTGGCACTGGGGCAGTGCACTATGAGCTTGGACCAACTTCAGTGACCATCTCTGACCTCCGCTGCCAGCACGAACCTGCAGCAGAACCTGCTGGGGGTCCAGAAGATCCTGGGATGAACTCGATGCCACAAGCAAGATGGAAGAAGCACAGTGTGGATGATCTTGATGTTAGCTGTAATAGGTTTTAGAGGCAACTCTATTATAGGACTTCATCTGATCAACCCTGTGGAACAGCCCATCCTTCTCTTGCCTGCTGTCCTTCTCAAGCAGTCATGTCCTCTTCATGCATGTGGTCTGGCTGACTCTCACCATGCTATATGTGGTCATAGCAGTGGCTACAACACCATTCTACATAACTTAGTAGGTGCAAAGTTCAGGTTTAAAATCAACTTGGGGGAAGACTAACAATGCACAGACTGCAAAACATTGTGTATCTGCAGGGTAAGCTATTGGAGGATGGTTTCCTACCTCACTGCTAGTTCTACCACCCATCTAATCCACTGAGATAGTTAACATGAAATACTTAATGAATTTAAAAATGAGCTTTGGGGAAAGGGTAGCCTTTTGTTTCTTCATGCCTACCTCTCCAGCACTTTTCTAAGGCAGCCTTAAAAAAGAGGCATCAAGCAGGTATGTCCTTGTGCCCAATCAATCAGAGTGCCCAGCAGAGGCAAGGAGCCAAGAAGGCGCAGAGGAGCTGTCTTGCTTCCTCCTCCCTCCCCCCCCACGCTTCTCTTGATCTGCTGGTGGCTCCTAAAAGGATTAATTAGAAAGATGTGAGCAGGGGTTGGAACGTCAAAAAACAATCGTCACTTTCATATCTGACCCCTATCACCAGCTGCAGAATTAACAAATTGAATGTCGTCAGCAAACAGGAGTTGCAGATGATATGAAGTTCATTACTAGCAGCACAGGGCTTGTGTTCAAAGCCCAGTTTAAACAACTCTTGCTGATTAAATTCCTTGCAGGGGCTCCTGCCAGACACGTTTAGAAAATACGGACATCTAACAACTCTCTCTTGCTTTCTCTCCTTGTCTTCTTTTCTTCCACCTCCTCCTTGTCTCTGCCTTGTATTTTTTTATTTTCTATTTCATTTTTTTATTCCTTCTTTTTTTTTGTTCCTTGTTTCTTAACATGTGCCAATTATTTGTCTCCTATCTGCAGGTACTGGCAAGTATCAGTGCTCTGGCCCCGCTGTCTACAGCCTTATCCATTTGGCGCCTGCTCCAGCCCTCTCACATTACCAGCAGTGGGGTCTGTTTTCAGCTGTGAAAAGCTGTGAGCACAACTCCCTCTTCCCATCCTCCCACTGCAGCCTCTCTCTCCATTTTTTTTTTTCCTTCTTTTTCCCCCTTCATTCTTCTGCTCTCACAGCTCCCTTCAAGGGCCAGGAAGCAAGAAGAAGACGCCCAACAAAACATGATAACCTCCTAGATGATGACACTAGGGGTTCACAGCCTCTTCCCCATTATGGTGATTGTGACAACTTTTGCTGCCCAGGTGTGACAGTTCTGATGGGGAGCCTCTGACTTGAACCTCAGATCCAAAATGCACAGGTTCTTATTTTCTTCCCTTTTTTTTTTTCTCCTTTTGTATTTGGTCATCTTGTGTTCTTCCTTCTTATGCATTTGGGATTTTTCTCCACTGTTTCCCTAGTGAGGATGGAGTGACCGCTCTGGCTGTACATCCCACAGTAATTTCTGGACTTTGCAGATTGGGTGAAAACCCAACTAGAAAAGTTAAGATTTTAGAGGTAGACTTCTGCAAGTTTGAGACACCCTCCAATGGCCCTGGAGAGTGGAGCACCAGATGTCTAACTAGGAAAAGTAGTCCAGCCCATGCTGGGGAGCGGAGGAATGAGAGTCTCAGGCTGTGTTGGTTCTACTGATGTTACCTCTTAAGCTGAATATCACAGGTAAATACACTGAGAAAACTGGGAGAGCTTTCAAAGGTGCCTAGGAAACTCTGTGAAAAATAACTGTCCTCTGCAAGTCACGTAGAACTAAGGCCTTGCTACTTAAGCACCTTTCCTGTGGCAGTCTTGCTCGATGGACAAATGTCAGATTATTCAAGAAAAGCAGTCTCCAGCTCTCCCTTTCACAGTGAAACACAGGTATCAGCAGTAGGAATACAGTATATTCTTCAAAGAATTTTGTAACCTTTCTTGTGTCATTTCTGTATTTTTGTGTGTGAGAACTTTTATTTTCCAGCCATCCTTTGCACCAACCATAGCAGTTAATTCCTGCAATGACTGCTGACCTCTTCCATATGGGTGAAAATTTCACAGAGATTTGCCTACACTGTCAGTAGGAATTCTGGATTAGGGAATGTTTCATGCAAGAAGTAGCTCAGCAGCAAAGTTACTTTAATTTTTTGTTGTCCTGTGCAGGAAATCTTTAAGTCATGGAACCACTGACAGTTAGTCATAAGACACAGAACTGCCCAACATCACCTTCCCTCTCTAGAAACATCTAATGATGGAGAGTTATTAGACAGTGTCTGATCCATAGCAGTATGTCTACTTCTTGCATTCCTCATACTTAGGCCTGCTTGTTGTACTGTTCTTTTTTCTTAAAAAAGAAAAAGCTGTTCCCAAAATGAGTTAACACAGGGCATCTTTTTGTTATCTTGAATTAACTCTTTTATAATGACATTCGACCAACATTTTTCACTTTCAAAGTTCCCACTGATTTTTTTTTTTTAATTCTAACTGTAAAAACAGGGTTTTGCAGATATCTGTCAGTGACCGAATCTCATTGTTTCTTTGAGAAGCATTATGTACTTGCAGTG
Organism: Phasianus colchicus; assembly: GCF_987193195.1. Classification (NCBI taxonomy): domain Eukaryota; kingdom Metazoa; phylum Chordata; class Aves; order Galliformes; family Phasianidae; genus Phasianus; species Phasianus colchicus. Next base: position 6,940,534 of record NC_143441.1, on the reverse strand, counting down.
TGCTCACCCAAAGCCCACACTTCAAGTTTGCTGTTGTACACAGGTAGCATCCCTCCATTATTGGTGTTTGCCATGATTACTGCTCAGCAGTTAAGCATGAAAATGCACTAGGTGATTCTAGCAGACAAGAAGTTGTTTATGCAAGTCTGCCATAGTATGCTGCACTGCTCAGCAATCAGCATGAGATGTCTGCAGTACTTGAGGAGAAACTGACTCCTAACACACCGTTGCATGTATGATTGGAATATGAGCTTATGAGAAATCTTGCTTTTAAATCTAGCTAAGCCTATAAGATAATGTATTTCCCAGATACTGGAAATTCTCAGCAGGTCAGAATATACTGACCTAGTATTCTGTGCCTGCATTCAGTCACTTCCATCAAGATGAGAGGACGAGTTATGTGCAGAGTCCCTGGGATAAGAGAGGGCCCCTATATTGGTAGAGAAAGGGATGCAACTTGCAGCGAGGATTACAATTGAGGATACGGTTCCTTGCTCAGTCTAGTTGGATCTAGAAGATGTTGTCTCCCTTAAGCAGAATGGCTGTTTTTCATCCTGTCATCCATTCTATCACCATTTTGTGAAAGCATCTTTTGTTAGGCTGGCATGTTGAACCTAGGCCATGCCCTTGGGGCACTGCTTGAGGTGGTTTATCTGCACATTGCCCTATTTGTAGCCCTTGGAAGAGCTTGATTCATGCTGCTGTTGAAACAGACCTCAGACAAATTGCAAGCTATCACCCACCTGAGGGACCAGACTATTTTTTTTGGTTTTGCTCTTCTTAATCACCTTGTTCACTCTTGATGGTATCCAGCACCTCTGGGTGTGAGTTGATCTCAGACTAATTAGCTGTTGGTGAGAAAGAGACATGCAATCACTTGGTGCCAGAGTGCATTTTGGGCACTTTGAGGTCTCTGTAAAAACATTTGTTTTGACATGGCTTTCCTAACTGCTTTTGGTTTGCTAAGGTCTTGCTACTGAGTGCCTCATCTCTGTTACAACTTTTGCTTCAAGCACAATATTGTTTAGATATGGGATATGAAACTGTTTTATTTGTAGAGGGGCAGCCTGATGCAATTTTGTTTGTGACAGACAATCCCTGCTGCCCTGAGAGAAAGAGGAATCAAATGCTATGATACCATTTCTCTTGAACAGTCTGAAGACTCACTGTGGTAGTGCTTGGTCCTACTTCTTGTAATGTTTTCCAGAATTTGGCCAAACGTGCCCTTCTTGTCCTTTAGTCTTTTTTTCCATGATTTTTATTGTTTCCAACAAAATAGCAGCAACATTTCTCTAGCCCTGAACTTTTGCTATTGTCTGTTGTAATCCAAGTCTCTGGAAGTGTTTGCTGGTCTCCTAGTGATCCAGCACACTGAAGAGCTAATTTCTGCCATTTTTTCTGAACAGAGGCTGAGGATTATGCACCAGGGAGTTATGTTGGAGAGTGGGTCAATGCAAGTAGAATGGCTAGCCGTAACACCTTGCACTATTGGCGTTACAATGCTTTACAGGTCCTAGAGAAATGCAGAAATGTAGTCAGGATATCTGCACCAAGCTATTTGTGTCTCATTTGTAGCCCATGTTAAAGGACCTTGCATTAAAAAATTAGTTAGAGTCCTCCTCCTCCCCACACCTCTAATCTGCTGTAAGTTGTAAAGAAAATTACTTGGAAGGAAATGCATTAAGCAGTCTCTAAGAGGTGTGACACAGTGCAATAGAACCAACCCATGGTTCGGCCCTCCAGCAGGACAGCTCCTTATTGGAGGGGACACCACAGAAGTACCATGTTCTGTGGCTATACAGAATACTGTAATAGGGTTAACTCACAGTAAAAGTGTAATTAATGTCATGTAATACAAAGATTTACCACTTTCTCTAAGGACTTATCCCCCAGGCAGCTCCCTTGCATCATTTGGTACTCTAAATTAAAATGACCTTGCCCATTCCCCATTTCTTACCCATTTTCTGCCTGCGTGCTTGCTCCCAAAGATGTTTATCATGGGGTGCCACTTCACCAGAGGGGAATTAGGAGAACATTGTGCAACAGTGGTGGTGCTGCCTTCTTTGCCTGTTGGGTGAAAAATGAACTTATTTATAGCTTGTTTGGGGTTTTTCTTTCTCTTAAATCTTTTGCTGTGTGATTTCACATAAGATTACTCTGTCTCCCATGTTTCTTATCACCATGAGATTGTTGCAGTTCATTCTGGGGATTGCTGAGGCAACAAGCTTTCAATGCTACCTCTGTTTAATCCAAAAATAGGGCTTCTGAAGGGGAAATGCGAGGATGGTTTTCTTGACTATCTAAAGGGTCCTCACTTGGTTTATGCCTAGTTCTTGTTCAACCCCTCACACCAGGAGGTGTTTGCCTCAAGTGAAATCCAGTAACTCCAGTGGGGAAAAGCTGAAAGCACTCTATCACCAGCTGACACTTCCATCTCTCTCCTTTTCTCTCTTTCATCTCAAGAACAAGTGCTTTGCTAGATTATTTATGCTCCATTGATGAGAACTCTCTCCTAAGCTCACTGTAGACAGTGAGAGGCTTTTCAATGTCTTCCTTTTGGGACCAGTCCTGCATTTTGACCTACTTAACTGAAGTAGGTTGGGAGCTCCTCTTCACAGAATGTTACAGTGGCCACCCTTATTTTGTATTGAAGGCTGAACTGCAAAACTCAGTTAACAGTCAGAGTTCTACTGTCCATAAGTAAAACCCCAGTGGAAGTGTCCCAAATGAGCAGCTAGAGACATCCTGTGCCCATGTGCTGAAACTTAAAATACTGTAGATCCTAGGTTGAGCCATGGAGGCCCTTTCTTTTGAAGCCTCAACTCAGGTAAAAGCCATGCACCACCACACAGAGAAATCAGGTTGTGCTTTCCTCCACTCTCCTCACCACTACCCTTGAAGTCTGGCTTTGTGATGGATAGCTTCTCCATAGTGCTTCCTCCCACTTCTTTGCTTTCCTCACTCTTTGCCAACCAGGAAAAGGTTTTTCAGACTGAACTTTCCTTATCTTTTGATTCCCTGTGCTGGCCAGTGTGAATTGCTTTAGAAGACATGCTTCTCTGCAGTGTAACTAGAGAATAAGGAGAGGCTGGCTTGCACCATCAGCCTTTCATGAGGCATTCAAACTCAGCTGATGGCTGATTAAAACAGTATGAGATCTTTACTTTTGTTTGCTTTTCCCACCTCTGCCCTCTCAAGACAACCAGGGTGCCTAGGGCAGTCATTTGCAGGTGTTTTAGCTCTACCGCTTTGATTGCAGCTGCAAGAACAGCAGTTGTGCAGGTGATCAAGCGGAGCATGCGAACCTCTCATTAAATTCAGAAGTGGCATCTGGGCATATGACAGGGACTAGAAATACAGCCTGGCAATGCTGTGGCTCTGTTGTGTGCTATCAAATTAATAATTCGTTTGATTTTTCCATCTCACTCTGTATTTCCTTGCACCAACCTGGTGAGAGACAGCTGCAAGGGGCCATTTGCATCAAAAGCTCCCCAGTCACTCCTGATTAGAGCGACCACATCTTTTCCCAGCTAATGAATTGCTCCCATCTGTGAAAGAACAGTTACTCACTCTTGTTTTGCTGAAGTGAAACCCACAGGCCTCGTGTGGTGGGCTGCCTGCAGCCTCCAGGTACCTGCACCAGTGGTGTGATGCTGAGCCAAGGGTGAGCATGATTGCTGTGGCTGTTGTGTTGTCACAAGGCAGTTTGTCTGGACTCTGACAGGGAGTGTATGCAGAACAGCCTTGGCCTCACCTGAACTGTCCAGGCTCTGCATAGACCTCCTGGAGACCCAGGACTGCGATGAGCTGCTGAGATGCTCCCTGCATAATGCTGCTCTAGGAGCCTGACCTATTGATTTCCAGGAGTCTCAATAAATTTAGATCGCTGGTTTGTAGCTGTGCTCTGTATGTGGGGTAGGACGATGATGAGCTGCAAAGATCAATATAGGGGAGTCTTTTAATCGACCATGTAAAACATGTTCTTCATCACTGATGGTGTGTTAATTGGGATTTAATTCTTGAGGGGGCATTCACCTGTCCTTCCCAGCAGTGTTCAGCCTACTCTTGTTGAGAAATTCAGGATAGCTTGAAATATCACTTAGAAAGATGGAGAAATATGAATCAAGTTTTTATTGTTCTTGTAACACTATTTTTAGTGTATACTATCAATCTTCAAGCTGGTGAAACACACATCTTTCTCAAAAAGGCAGCGGTGTTCACCAATAGGAGTGAATCTACTGTCCTACCAAGCTCCTGCTTTTATCAGCCCAGGGCTCGAGAGGAGGGCAGTGTCAGTCTCTGACTCTTTGCTGGCAGCCAGTGGAGCTGTGTAGTTCCCCCAGGTGCCCAGAGAGGTAGCAGCCCAGGTCACCAGTGTACCTTAGCTCTCCAATTGGGCACGCATCCCACAGAGAGGCTTACAGCCATTCCCACAACTGATCTGTTGTCTCTTGCTGATACAACCTCCCTTGTATCCTTGGCTTTCAGCTGCTGCTCTGCTTTTGAGTGAAGAAGGGGTTACAGAGCTCTAGTTTTGTTTTTTTTGTGAAGTACTATGGGAACCGTCTTTTGTCATTTGAAATCTAGAAAGAAAGCTCTCTAACTCCAATGTGGTGTTAGAACTTGTCCCTGGTTTCTTCAGGAGTGCCCCCCTGGCCTCTACCTTCTCCTTCAGTGTTGCAGAGAGTACCAAGGCCAGGCACGGGCTGCCTTTTGTGGCTAATCCTGCCAATCAAATGGCTCTTCAAGGACAAATTTTGTTGAGGCTGATTGGTAGGAATGACACCACGTGTGAGAAAAGGGTATTCTGCCACACACACAAAAAGGTGGTTATTCAGTTTTACCTTAAGTCCCGTCATGTTGTAGTAGTTGGCAACGGAGTTTTACTGTGTTGACCACAGAATTGGCGAACATACTGATCTGCAAGGGATCCATAGGCACCATCAAGTACAACTCCTGTCTCTGCACAGGACCACCTAAAATTCCAACCCTATCTCTGAGACCGTTGTCCAAACGTTCCTTGGACTCTGGCTGCTTGGGACTCTGCTCACTGCCCATGAGGAAGCTGTTCCTCACCCCAACCTGACCCTTCCCTGATGCAGCTCCATGCTGTTATCTTGGGCCTTGTTGCTTTCTCCAGAGAGCAGAGCTCAGTGTTGCTCCTCCATGCCTCTTGTGCAGAGCTGAAGGCTGCCACGAGGCCTCCCTCAGCCTCTTCTCCTCTGGGCTGAACAAACCAAGTGAACAAATTAACCTCTGCACGCGCCTGTTCATTGTGAACAAATCTGGGATTGTTGTCTGTCCTTGCAATTACCCACCGTCATAAGAAAAAGTCTTTTTAACTCTTTGGTTTCCTCTGGGACTTTTCAGTTCAAGTCTTGGTTAAACAAATTGTGTACCTGGCTGGAAAATGGAAGCAGCAACATCCCAGCTAAAAGCTCAGACATTTTTTCTTATTGTAAATTCTTTAATCTCTTTTAACGGATGACCTCTCTAGGACTATTGTATTACCTTCCTGCTAGTCTGCTGGCAGGTCCTCTATTTAACTAAACCAATAAATATGTATATTTGCAGCATGTATTTCAGTTAGCCAGTGTAACTGTACAGGGTATTCATTACTCACTAACCGGCCTATATTTAATATTGAAAGGTTATTGCAAACTATATGACTGTATGCATGAATACAATTCGTGGATATGACATCCATGGAATTTCCCTGCTGTGATTTAGCTGGCTAATTGATAAGTACTGAAACACAAATTCCTTCATGCTGCAAAGTATTTTTGGGGGCAGAGGAGTGAAGCAAAGCAGCAAAAGGAATCTCTGCCAGCGCAGACACAGTTACATCTTCTGTGAGCTCAAGGTGGGATTTTTAGCACCAAGGGATCTTGCAGAAAGTGTGGAACTATCAGTGATGGCAGCTGTAAGGCAAAGGAAGGAGGCTGCACCAGTGGTGCCACGAGTAGACCAGAAGCTCAGGGTGAGATGTTTTCTGTAGAGGAGGTATCTCCTCGTTTCTAGTGGGAGCTGAATGTGGAAAAGCAGCAGAAAGATGAAGAAAACAACTGAGGAACATTGGGCAACTGTGCAGGATGGAGGGAGCAGGCTGTCCTCATCTTTCTGGAGATGTTTCTCTTTGTGTGCCTGCTGTGTATGATGTCTGTCATCTTGACATTGCTTTTGTGTCCTCTGCTTTGAAGTGGGGTGACTGGTGTGGCCCTTGGACCTGCCTGCTCACTACAGGGCTGTTGCTTGTCATCCACCAGTTCTCTTCCCTACCCCTTTTCCTAAGCATGAGGAGGGGGCTGGGGGAAAGCAGTTGAATCCTCTAATGCTTTCTTCCATGATGGGATTAAGCAGGACCTGCTCCTTTAAAAAGTGTCCCCTTCCCCATCATCCTCCCTCCTTCCAATTACAGCACTAATTTCAGTAATGGAGCATTAATGGAGTAATGGACTGCTGAAGCTGGCCTGAAGGAACTGTAGTGCTCAGCACAAATTGAGTAAATAAACCATATATTAGATTTCTAAACAATACTTTTAGTCCAGTCCCCAGGGAAAGAGAGTTGTCAAGACTTACTTAAGTCAGCCCAGCAAAACGTATGCAAAAGATCCATCCATTCATACCCTAGAAAATGGCACTGGTGGGCCAAAGTGTCAGTGAAAATCTCTCACATAAATCTCTGTAATCCTGATGGAAAATGCTTTTTTGTTGTTTTTTATTCCAGTTCCCCTTTTTGACTTATTTACCAATAAGCAGCATTGTGTCTGTCTCTATTTGTGTCTTGCTAGAAAGCTGTCTGTGTGGAGGGGAGCTGCGTGCTGATAGAGAATGACTTCCAATTGCAAGGAAGGAGTTATCACGGAGCCAAACAAAGTGATGGATGAGAGTAGTGCTCTAAACAGTTTTCAGCCTGGGAAAGTCCTGATTATTTTTTTCTTCCAAAATCAGCAGCCCTCTGTCAACATTTTTGTTACCGTAAATTAAAAATAGGCTTTGCAACTACCACAGCCAAATAAATAGAAACGAGTAATGAAGTGCTGGCTCTCCAAAGCTACTCCATTGGCATCAGGGCGACTAATTGTAATTTAGTTACCCTTGAATGCACGGGCTGTGGTTGAGGTTTTCCTAAGCAGTGTGCAGAAGATGGGGACAGTAAAGTGAGGCAGAGGCACCAAGTAGCAAAATGAGCAAACCTTTTGTGTCCTTAAGAGGCAATCATGAAAAGCCATAATTCCTAGAGGGCAGCAACTTGTGGGTGTTCAATATACCACAAGATGATTATTTACTTTTTATGAACTTCAGTGTGATCTGAGAAAAATCTTTTGAGCCTCTGTGGCAGAAATAAGTAGAGTTTCTTCTTCTTCTTTTCCTTCCTCTTAGCCCCGATGCATGCAAGAAAGACTGACGAATGGTGTAACTCTTCATATTTACAAATTTCATTCAGCACCCCATGAAGGCACATAACTTTTAACCTAACTTACTCTCCTTAATTCATTCTACCATTACTAAGAACGAACTGAACATCTTGTTAACCTTGAATTGAAAAAACAGAGATTGCTTTAGTCTTGTGATCAGCTCTGGCCCATCATGTTTTAACAGAGTGAGTTTTATGCAGATATTATTAATCTGTTTCAGCAGTCTGACACCTAGAATTTGGCTTCTCTGAAATAACTCCCTCACTTGACCTCCAGATATAGCATGTGAGAGAATCAAATACCACTGATTGATACCAGACCAAGATGCTGTAATGTCTCTCAGTGCTGTAATGCACTGTTGCTTGCATTTCTTATTTTTTCTGGGGCTAATTTTGAAATATGTATATACATGAAGCATTTCTACTGTACTGGTTAAAGTGGTTGTAATTAGAGTTATAATCTAGAGTACTTAACCATTAGCTCCTGGAATCTGTTTTTACAACTGGCTGGAACAGGTAATTTGGGCTTGTTCTGTCTCTGTGCATGTCAAGGAACTGCAACACTTTTAAATCTGTGTGGGAAGATTAATGTATTGCTATATTAGTATTTTTTTGGGCATAAGAACAGGTAAGTCCCTAAGAGTGATGAGCTCATCATTGAACACTCACATCTGGGAAGATGAATGGAAAATCTTGGAAGAAGTCTGTGCATCATTTGAAGTAGCACACTGGACTCGTTGTAAGAAATTAATTTTTTTAATAATGTTTCCAATGAACTTGTGAGTTTACTCTTTTCACAGGATTAATGGTCTTCAATCTAATCTTCAGGCTGCCGAGCTCCTCCTTTCGTACAGTCCTTTTCCAGAAGCACATCTCTGATTTATCCAGCTTGGCAAAATCGTAAACCTGCAGTTGTCATGTCCTACTGTTAAATGGCTTGTATGCATCTCCATCCTCACCATGCCTTCTCAGAGAGCACTGGTGTAGCACATCTCTCCATCCCTCCGAGGTGCAATTGGCCTTCTCTGCGATTCCTCTCCTTCCCTTCTTCCTGATACAGACTCAAGTTTTAAAAATCCGTTTTCTTTCTCTGAGCCACCACTGTGCACCAATATTTCTCTGCTCTTCTTCACATGCCACCACTTTCCTCCAGAACCTATCACTCTCATTTGGCTGCTTAATTGTGTAATCATATGAAATATTCACTCTAATGAGCTCCTGCTGTGGATACCACTTGATCCTGTCTTGTTTTCCTTCTTTTTAACTCCGACCTCACTAACTGTTCTACTTAGACTTGCCTTCTCCCAAATTTCAAACTGCTTCTTGAAGCTGCACCATACTCGCGTATGTATAGCTCGTACAACACATGTCTTTTCTGCTAATTCAGAAGGAACAAGGACCATCTTGATGGGAATTTTCAGCAAACACCATGTGATCAGTCTCGGACAGCTGCCATGGAAACTTCATCCTGAAGTTTTGCAAAGTAGATGAAACTAAAATTTTGTAATGAAAAATGTCAGGGAACCTAAATAGCAGACTGTTGCTTGGTGGTTAGTCCTTTGGCAATTGGAAAGCACAGAGCTGCCAGCCCTTCAGCACAGAAATCAGCGTATGTGGGGCGAACAACCTGATTAAATGAGAATGATTTCAGTTTTCGAGTGAAAGGGAATCCAGAAAAACTATCCTACTTGTGGCTTTAAGTGCTGAACTTCTAAATAATACCTCTGTGGTTTTCTATACCTTTGTGATGCGCCTAACCAAACTGACAGATGAAATGATAGCCCTGGAGCCTGGAGGTTGCTGCGTTCACATTTTGTTTGCTTTGCTCAGGATGGAAAAGCAGCAGGGTTGGGAAGAGCCAGCTGCAGAGGATGCTTTTCTGACATGGAGGTTTGTTTGATGGGCCTGATCTAGAGCTATCTGGCATAATTAAAATCTGAGAAAAGACAGCCTTCTGTCCCTTCCCCATGAATCTGTGCTTGCATTCAAATGGTGAACTGAAGTATTGGAGTGTCGTCTTTTCAAATTCTGAAATTTTGCAATTGCCAGAATAAATACAGATTTATCTTAAGGGTGGTTGTTCATTTTTTCCATTTTCTTCTTTATTTTTTTTTTTCTTTTTCTGAGAATTTCTAGCAGTTTTGAGAAACTCTCAGGGTGCTGTGGGAATCTCTCCTTTCCACCGCTCCATTGCTCAATGTTCTCACAGTCTTGCCCATTCCTGTTTGCCTATCTAACTGCTGTTTGGGATAATCTGTGTTTCCTATCCAAAGCCATGTTATCAGGTCATTCTGCACTGAAATACTGCTGTCCTCCAAGACAAAAACAAGTGTGTATCAGGGATTTTTATCTTCCTTCTGCTGAGAGTTCCCAGTGGTGAATGTAAGAAAGTGAATCATTTCTATGCAAGGTGAGTGCTTTTTTATTGTCCCCTGGCATATCTGGAACAGGACACTAAGATTTAGATACCTAATATGCCTGACACAGTGTAAACAAACTATTCATGCGTGAAATGCGTCATCCTACAGACACCTCATGGGATCTGTTTTGCTTGAACTTTTGGAGGCAATGTATTTATTATTCCAGTGGACAAGATGGGATGAAAAAAAGTGGTTCGTAGATATGTGTGTATTCATATTCACCCTTCTCCTATCCCCAAAGCCTGAACATTTGTTTAGAAATACATATTCCCCTAGGGAAAAAAAGTCCACTGGAAGTCCCAACAAAATTTTAAGCAAAAACTTTAATAGGATCAAATCCAACCTAGGTTGGTTGCTGTAATAGGGAGAGCCCCTGGAGTTTTATCTGACCCTGGGACTTATTCTAGATTAAATTATTTTCAATTTTTTTTTTTTTTTTACTTGTTCTATTAGTGTTTTGGGGGCAGGATATTTGTTTCTCCATTGCAACGTGGCTCAAGTGAGAGCACTCATCAGTGCTGGCTGCCAACCTGAGAAACAATGTGGTCCTGGTCAACCCCATCTGGTCCTCTCCATTCCTTGGCCCCTACCAGGCAGGCTGTTAAGATGGGGAAGAAAACTGGGTGAGATGACAAGAGCCAAAGGATTTGCTGAACATGGCTGGCTCAATAGTGGCACTGCTGGCAGGTGACATTGCTCTGTCCAGTGTGGACGCATGGAATATATCCTTCATGCAAGAGAAAAGCCCAGGATGTCTCCACAGAGGGAGCCGTGGTGCTGTGGGTATTTTTTTCCTCCTATGTGGTGTGAAATTGGCTCTTCTGCCCATGATTACAGGAAGCTGATATTTTACTTTATTTTATTTTACTTTATTTTATTTTACTTTATTTTATTTTACTTTATTTTATTTTACTTTATTTTATTTTACTTTATTTTATTTTACTTTATTTTATTTTACTTTATTTTATTTTACTTTATTTTATTTTACTTTATTTTATTTTACTTTATTTTATTTTACTTTATTTTATTTTACTTTATTTTATTTTACTTTATTTTATTTTACTTTATTTTATTTTACTTTATTTTATTTTACTTTATTTTATTTTACTTTATTTTATTTTACTTTATTTTATTTTACTTTATTTTATTTTACTTTATTTTATTTTACTTTATTTTATTTTACTTTATTTTATTTTATTATTTTGCTTGTTTAATATTAAGGCCTGTTCCATCAGCTTGCATTTAGGCTTGGTTGTCTTGCAGGTCGCAGAGACCTGCAGGGCTGTTACCACTTGCGTGGATCCACCACTGAGATACAGGGCAGAAAACCGGCTCGTGGCAAAGGAAAAGAAGGGCATTGAGGAACACAGTCCTGCAGAGGGTGTCGTGCAGCTCTCCCACCCCAGATGGCTGCATGGCACAGAGCCAGGGTAGGTGCAAGGCCGGGAGGGGAAAGGCGATGCTGAGGAATGTGCTGCCGCGCATTTCCGCAAGTTCCCCCTCCCTGGCAGAGCTGCTTTAGGACCGCAGACTTGGCAGGCGTGACGGAAAGCTGTCTGCCCTTGTAGATCCCCAGGGACCTGCCCTGGCACTTTGCCTGGCTCTGGGCACTGGGCACTGCGGTGGGTAGCAGAGCTCGTGCAAAGAAACACTGGGTGAATGTTGTGCACGCGCCTATGGAGGGCAACGCGAATTTCCCCACGCGTCCCTCACTGCGCTGGAACTGAAGGCAAGAAGAAACTGTGGATAACATGACTAATTAGCATTGCACCCAGGGAAGTATCACTGCTTCCAGCGCAGCGAGGGCCCCACTGCACTGCAGATTCTCCAAATAGGCAGGACGTTGTGCTGTGGAGACTCTCAGGCTTTGCACAAAGTGAGCAGGCTTGAGGCCCAAATTAAAGTCACAGCAAGAACTTGCCATTGTGCTAGCAAACTGTTTCTGGAATCACTGTTATAGAGATTGAATGACATTTTGGGCATTGTTTTTAATTTGTGGGAAAATAACTGTAAACATTTCTACAGAGTGAGTTTCCAAAATACCACAAACTAGAAGAAATCTTAAAATCTCTCTCCACTGCTGTTATACTTTCTTATGCAAAATGTTTTAAACCAGACTCCCAAAGGAAACGACACGGAGCCCCACGGTGCATCTTGCACGCCTGTGCGTATGACTACCTTTATCTCAAAATCATAGGGCAATATCAACCAAACTGCTGGAGGATGTTTAATCTTTACAGGCTACGTGGCAATAAATATCTGATTAGAGGATGGACAGGGAGTGCATAGTCACCAATGAAGGACGTGGGGACCACAACTGTTTGTAGATGACAGAGAATGCAGAAGTGCACATCCTTCTCAACTTTAGGATCAGTTCTAGTATAGAATTTTAATTTATTAAACACCCAAAAAAATGCAACCACGAGATGCAAGATGTAGAAAATCAATCCTCATTACTTCCTGTACTTGCAGAGCTATACTTTCATAAGAGACTATGACTTCCAGAAACCCTTGCACACTTTGATCCTGTGGTAGCACTTAGCAATTTCTATCTCCTTTTTGGCTTCTGTAATGAATGGGGCTGTGGCAATGCTTTGAGGAAATGGTTGTACAAGTGGATGCCTCTTTATTTACTTTCCCCTTTCTTGTACTCTTGGGTGAAATATAAACAATCAGTTAAGTGTACTCTTCAGTCACAGTAATTATTTGCCTGAAATCCCTCCCAGACATACCTTTCATTCAATATAGTGAATTTTATGTCCTTCTATTCAGTCAGTGGGGAGAAATTGACAGTTGTCATTGCCAATGTTGTGCTCTGGGGTTGGGACGAGAGAATGAGCCAGCAGCCTCTGTGGTCTGAGAGGTAATGTTATGAGGGCACCACATAAGCTCTCACTTCTCAGCTTTCTCACTTACTCTCCACATTTCCTCTTCCAGCACGTGTAGTCTATGTCAGAGTCTGGAAGAAATTCTTCATCCTTCTCCCATCGGTATTTTATCTGCATATGGGTCAGCTTTTGGAAGCCCTCTGTTTGCTCTCTGCATCTGTTATGCTTATGTTTTATGAGGTGCTACTGAACTGCTAGCACTCCTGTGCACCACCACAGAAGCAGCATGTCCCTGCCACACTGCCAGCCAGACAGGTCCGGTTCTTTTAAATCTACTTTGCTGAGATTTCTCTTTCTCCATTGAGAATCTGGCCAGAATTCATTTTTGAAGGCGTTTTGCTCTTTTATGATGTTGCCTTTTGTGAATGTCTGTGAACTGTGCCGATGGACTTAAAATATTTTCTTGATGTATCACACCCCTCAGCATCACGTAAGCGAGGAGGCCTGTGGTTTTTGTTTTATTTTTTAAATTATTTTATTTGATTTTTAATTTTTTATTTTTATAGAGGTCCGTGTGTTGGTCACATGTTGAATATAACTTAGGTGTGTGGATTGTTGCAGTCTGGAAAAACAGGCCAAGACTTAGCTGGAAAAGTTGGGTACTTGGAAAGCAGGAGTGGAAACTTTAGTGGTGAGAAGAGGTAACCAAGGCAGAAGGAGCCCTCAAACAAAAGAGGAGACCCCAAACCACGGTGTGTATTTGTCTTTGATGCTGGCAGAGTTACACAGGCCCTAAAGGAAGCTCTGCACTGCTGGAGGGCTGCTTTCATATTAGACACTGGACCCACGTCCTATTTTTTCTGGCTCTGGTGGCTGTCCAGGAGGAAGTGAGAGATCCTATGACACTTGTTGGAAGACAAGGACATGATCCCAGTGCTGTGGATAAAGTTTCCATCTGGCAATAAAATACTTTGAGCTCTGTGGATCGTGTTAACAGGTGCCAACATCAAGCTTCGCAGGCTGTTTGTTAAAGTTGCACAGTGCTCAGCTGGTGTAAGACTGAGATGGTGGAGCTGCAGGAATTTTTCCTTGTTCCTTTACTGGAGAACTATTTCTTTCCTCTCTGTTTCTAACATAAATTTGGCTGAGAGTGGAAAATGAATTATATCATCATCATCCAGACCTGCCTTTTAAGGGTAATGATCTGAACGGAATTTGGTACAAAAAAGCCTCATGATGTACAAGCATTTCTAGGAAGATGTGTAGAGTAGTGAAAGCAGAGAAATTTTCTGGTGCATCAATGAAGTCCTGTAAGCTGTCAGAAATGAGTACCTTGTGAATCCATAATAGGCCTTGAAAGGAACAGCAGCATGAAAGAAGGGTCTGTGCGTGTGAAGATGATTTGCTGATTATCATTTAAAGCATTTTGATGTCTAAGGTGAAGGTCAGTCCATTGCTGTGTTTCTCTCTCTCTCTCTCTCTCTCTCTCTCTTTTTTTGCAATTAGCTGTGGCATTTTATATGGAGTAAAAATATGAATAGCATCTCTTAAAATTAATGCTGAGGTGGGTGGAAAGGAAAACATGAGAAACAAGCAGAAAGTTATTTAATAGACAGGTTGCTGAATGCCTTGACTCAAAGCGTTGTGGCTCTTAGCGTATGATTTATTGCTAATGCCCCTTCCTCTGGCTGGCCTTCAGCCTTTGATGTCAGTCAGCTCCGAATCCATTACTTTGCAATGCAAAGTGAAAGTGCAGCAGGTTCGGTTTGTTCCCTGTTCCTTCCTGAAATTGCTGTGTTGTTTGCCTCTTCGTGTTGCTTTGCTTTCTCGCCCTCCCCACGTAGCACCTTCTTGTCCATGAAGTTACAGAGCTGGAGTTGTATGCGTGCACTTTGCATTGTCTGGCAGTAAATGGAGCCTTTTAGCCAGGGCAAGCAAGACTGATGTAGGAATGTAAGAGATCGTATCTGGGGGAAAAATCAATATTAAGATGTACAATTGCTCCCATGGTATTGAAAGAATTAGTTGATCTACATGCCAAATGACAGCCCCCTTGATAACAGGGATTATGTAGCCTGTCTTTCCAGGCTGTGCTCTGCTGGGGCTGCTCTCTGGGTCCCTGAGGCAGAGATAATCTAATTAGTGCAACAAAGACCAGGGCGAGGGAAAAAAAAGGGGGGGTACTGGTGAGAGGGGCTGTGGGGAGGTGGATTGCAGAGTCTAACAGCCAGAAGCACACTCCAGAAAAAAAAAATTGCAGGGGAGGCGAAAGCAAGGAGTGCAGTGTAATTGTGGCTTTGGCTCCACAAACATTGGAAATGTGGGACCACCGGGCTATGGCCAGACAAGCCCAGATTAGGAAGTGCTTACAGCCTTCACACGCACTTGTTCAGTCTCACCCTCACATAAGAGGGGGCTGAGAAATAGGACGGTGGTGTTGGTCTGGGTTGAACAGGGATGTGCTCGTGCATTGCAAAGTCACAGGCACCTGCTGTAAAAAAGTGCTTGCAAACAATTAAAATTGCCAGCATCCCCCACTGACCCCCATCTCTAGCAAGTGTTAGCTGCAATGAGAGCTAGCATCCCCCCATGACTCTGCAGGAGGTTTTGCAGGCATGGTGTCTGCTCTGTTGGTGCACGCTCAGCCCCATCAGCACCAAGTTCCCCTGACTGCTGTGACTGTTTTCAGCCAGATCTGGATGCATGGAGCTGGGGGAACATCCTCAGTGGGTGCACAGTGAACCGAGAGCCAAACAGACTGAATCAATGATAACGACACAGAAAATAATCATGGAAGCCTCTCTCTGGGTTTGTTTTTGTCTGACTTCCTGGCAGCATGTACTAGTACCTGAAAATGTTCAGTCTTGCTTTCACTGCCATTTTTCCCTGAGCAATTTGTACACCACAGCCTTAGGCTTTTGCAGTCCATTCCCAACCTTTTCTTAAGTGTAGTTCCTGGATTTATCCTTTGCTTTACGAACAATTCCCTGAAGTTTAAATCTGAACTTAAGTTCAACTTCAATTCAATACCAACCTGCTTGAACGCTTTGGTGGTTGTGTCTAGGATTTTGGTCCAGTTCTCCCTCCAAGGCAAATATTGCAATTGCTCTACCATGCTAATGAGTACAGGCATTTTTTCAGGCTATGTAATCTTGCAGATTGAGGAGACTGAGTGGCTGAAGGAAGGATCTCTCGCATCTGGAATCTGCTTTTTTTTTTCCTAAGGATCGTGAGCACGAGGAGTTCAGGCATTTTTGCACAGCTCCCCACTGACCCTCGAGTTCATGTCATCAGACCCAATCTTGTTGTGTTGGCAAGTACTCACACAAATAAGAGCGTACAACAATGGGGTCTTTCTTCTAGCAGCTTTCCTCTCCCTCTCCCCTTGTCCCTTGCTGCTTCTCTCTCCTGCACTGGAGATACAACATTTGGAGACAACAAGGATGAGATCATTGCCTTGCAAGGAGTGACAAGAAAACTGGCTGCACTGTGCTGGGCTCTGTGGAGCCTTTTCCCAGGGAGGAGATCTGATGTTATTTCCCTATTCGCACATGCACAGAGACATCAGCACTCAGGAGATGGTGCTTGCCAGCCGCTCTGGTAGGAGAGCAGATAAGGCACAGAGACGAGGAGCCATCGAAACACAAACGTCTAGCCCAGACTTCACATTCCTGGCTTTGCTGTATTTACTTACTTCAGTCACACGAGCTTATAAAATGTCATTAGCAAGGCATGGAGTCCTGACCCGTTTTGGAGATGTCTGTGAGTTCACATAGTCCTTCACTTCAGGCGTGAATGCAGATGTATGAATTTATAAACAGTTGTTAGATTTGCACTGTCCTTTAGAAATAAACAAATTTATTCCACAAGGAGTGGAACTGAGGACACCAGATTTCATATGGATTTCTATGCCAAAACTGCCTCAAAGCTGCAACTATAAGTTATTCCCCACACACGTTTGGTAGAGTCCTCCCCTTCCCAGCACCGTGCTGCTGCATTCACCTGAGCTGTAAGGTAAAAGCCTGTGTCCCAGCCCTCATCTCAGCTGGTGGTATAGACCAAACTGGCCAAGGGTCTCTTGGATTTGTGCTACAGCCTGTCCTTCAGCAGAGACACTGTATATGCTCCCTCTCCCCTCTCCAGTCCCAGTTTTCACCAGAACTGCAGGAATTTCCAGCACTGATCGTCTGGACTCACATGTGTTTTTTCAACTGTGTGCTCTCTGTTTTCTCTGAAATAGAATAAAAACAAACCAGCAGAAGGTAATTCAATAAAAATAGTATTTGATAGACCCAGAAAATTATTTTTTAGAGAAAGACTACAGTTTAAAAGCTCAGATGCAGATATTCCTTGCCATCCCGCTCCCATTGAAAGTTCAGATTTAAATCACGTACCTTTCACTTCATTACGTTCAGCAAAAAGCAATTTGACAGGGATTTTCTCAAGCATCCTGACAATGGTTAAGAAATTCTTCACGGTTTACTTTCTGGTACTGTGCTTTTATGTGACTATTAAGGTCTGGGAGACATTGAGATTTTTATTTATTTTTTTTTCCACTGTGAGCACTAGACTGCTGCTCTCTAGCTGAGGATTCAATGTACCATTGCTAAAACCCAAGAAGTTGCCTTGCTATGGGATGCTATGCCATACAAATATCTCTTGGAGAGCCGATGCCTTTTGTGCAACCATCCCAGCAAAATGTGGGCTGCTGCATGTTCTAGTGAGCCTTTCTATCAGTCAGGAAACTGCCATTCTCCTTCCTGTAGGACCTTGCACTTTGTTATACTTCTGTAATGAAGAGTTTTGCATCGAGTGACAAATCGTTGCAACTGCTCTGGCTGACTGTAAGCAGCATGTTCCAAGAGCAGCTCCTTCGTTTGGCAGACAGCACAACTCTTGATAGAAACCATAGTAAATTACCACATTATTTAACAATTACTTACAGTGCATTCACTGATCGTTCGGTGCCTTGGGATATTGTGCATTCTGACTAATTGCAGTTTAAACAAAAATGTATTGCAGTCATTATGCCATTATGTGCGCAGAGTATAAGGAATAGAATGGAGCAAATCAGATAAAGCTGGGTGAGACTTAACTGTCTGCATGGGAATGTTAGGAACTGGGTCTCTCACCCTTGCAGGCCACAAAGATAATTTCTCAGCTACTAAGCAGTAGCTGGTTTTTTTTTTTTTAAATCTATTATCTTCTCCGCACTGTAAGGAAACCTCTATCAGCAAAACTGATTAGAGATAAGGGTAAGCAGATGTCAAAACAGAAGACCACCAAAGAATTTTGGTTCCGAAGTGAGTGGGGAGAGATGCAGCAGGTAGTTAAAGGGGGGTGAATTGTTATGACCTGATCTGGTGCCAGTCTTGCTCTCCTTTCAACTCCAGGGAGGATTTTGGTAGAGAAAAGATGTTAAGATGGTCTCATATCATAGAATCATAGAATGGCCTGGGTTGAAAAGGACCACAATGATCATCCAGTTCCAACCCCCTGCTATGTGCAGGTCGCCAACCAGCAGCCCAGGCTGCCCAGAGCCACATCCAGCCTGGCCTTGAATGCCTGCAGGGATGGGGCATCCACAGCCTCCTTGGGCAACCTGTTCCAGTGCCTCACCACCCTCTGGGTGAAATACTTCCTCCTAATATCCAACCTAAACCTCCCCTGTCTCAGTTTAAAACCATTCCCCTTATCCTATCACTATCCACCCTTGTAAGCAGCTGTTCCCCCTCCTGTTTATATATATAGGTGAGAAGAAGTCTGCCTTCCACAATATTTTGGAGCGATTTGCATGTGCATGCATGCTTTGCTTTGCTTCACAAGCTCTTTCTTTAACCTAAACAATTGAATGGAAATTAAAGTGAGAACAAAGAACCCTATGAAGATATCCCACAGAATTTCTTCCTTCTGTAATCACAGAGGAGCTGAATGCAAACAACCTCCCTTTGTAGAAAGAAGTTCTCTGTAGGACTCTGTTTTGTCGCAGGCTTCAGCTAAACAAGGTCTCTGATATACGGGATGGCATAAGGCTTAAAAAAGGAACTGACACTTTGGTTAAACTTCCATTGCAGGAGCTGATCCCTGAATTTCAATATGTTGGAAGAATATGTAGTCTTTATCAATATTTTATAGAGGAAGTCATGAGGATAAATCATTTTATTATGCAAGTGGTTCCTATTGGTCTGGAATGAAGTTTTTTCACCCAGTCTTTATCTAAAGATGTTAAACTCCAGGTTTCATGCTTGCTCCCATTCACTTGCCCTCCTTTGCCAGCCAGTGAGGTGTACTGGCACTGTTTCCAGAGAGATGCCCACATGCCATGGAAAGAAGCTGCAGGCACCCCTCCCATCTCACTGAACTGCCCTTTTGGCATTGCCAGAGCAGGCCTGAGAGGTGTGAGAGGTGTTCACTCACATTCTTCTGAAGTTTTTCCACTTGGCTTTGCTCTTTGGCCAAGGAGATGAGAGCTGGTGGCCCAGAGATGGCAGAGAGCAGGATGCATATCCCCAGCCCTCCCTGTCAGCCTGTGGTCATGCCAGAGCACGAGGCAGCTCACAGCCCAGCCTCTCCCTGGCTTTTTCTCCACCTGAATCCTGGGACTCTCATGTGAGGATGCGAGGGGGAGCTTTTCCAGGTGCAAAGTGTTTTTGGCACTGGCTCTGCCTAAACAAACCGCATGCTGTCAGTGAAACTCTGAGCCTACAGCCCATCACTCCTGAGGAGCACTGAAATGTGGAACCAGAAAATCTGGCCACACACTGCTGGCAGGTGAGCTCCTGCAAGAGACGGTAACCGAATCCGTGCAGGCTTTTCCACTCAGCCTCTGCATGAAAGGAGCTGGAAAGGCCAGACAAATCTCAGGCAGATGCTCTGTGTGTTTTGACAGCAGTTTCCAGCTTCCAACAGGAAAATCTACTTTGTTTTGCTGAAAGTGAAGCTAGATCAAAACTGCAGATTTTTAAATTCTGAGATGTGTTTGTCTCCTCTACAGCACTGCACCAAAGTGGGACAAGATGAACTACAGTGACACATCCTCTTGGCTTAGCTTGTACCTGCATTTTGCAGCAGTTGTGCCTTGCACCTGCTTGAAGCTGTGATATATCAGGATATATGGTGGCCATCCAGGAGCCATGTCTGCATTTCAGCATGCCCACAGCAACCACATTCCTCCAGCCCTCCCACCTCAGAGCTTCTATGCAGCCACACAGCCATCAGAGAAGATTCACCTGATCTTCACAAGCACTTGAAGAAAAATGCTGTTCTGAGCACGGGTGTCAGCACTCCTGTGCATCTGATGCAAAGGTGGGGGGGAAGATGTCCTGTGCCTTGGCACAACCTTTGTCCTTGGCTATCACTATTTCTTTGAAGGAAAAATGGGAATACTGACAACAAGGAAAAAAAAAAAGTGCAAATTACTATTTTTAAATATTCCTCGATGTTTTTCCTTAAAAAAAACAAACAAACAAAAAAATAATGCAGAGTTTCGACCTGACTGCTGTTAGTATGAAAAAGAGAAACTGATGAAAGCCACAGTAGATTTGCTTCATTGGATAACATAATACATCATTCAAAAGGTAAGTTGCAAACAGTAGTCCTAATTTAATAACATTAACCATAACCTCTGCTCCTCCCCCCAAATCCCAGCCACTCTGAAAAAAATCTATCTTCTTGTCCAGTGATAAGTGATTTTTTTATTGATGTGATATATCCAATAGTGAAATGGATTTCCCTTTTTACAAGGTATGACACTTTTTGCTCCGGAATATTTCCATTACAAGAGGTTTTTTGATTGATTCAAGAAGAGTCCCAGATAATAGCAGGCTGATCAAGAATAAATCGGCCTGAATGTTGATGCAGAGTACTGTTTCTAAGTGGGTTAATACCATTCTTACTAAGAATGTGTAATGTTTGGAAAGGTTGCTTCTTGTAAAACAACTGCAGCCTTATATCATTTGCTATCCCCTCAGCTTGGCAAATATTCCTATTTTTCATTTTCCCTTCAGGGAGAAATTGTCCGTATGACCTGAAAAACTTTGGTCTTTCTTAATGACTAAAGTTGAAAGCAAACAGTAATGGCCTATGCCAAATATTGATCTGATCCTGAAAAGGGCTGGCCAGCTGCAAGCTGCTTTAAATGGAAGCTGTATGTGGTTCAAGCTGCCTTTTGATCAGACTGCATCGCTTCCTGTCTTATTTCTGCATCAAAAAAACAGATCTGTCTTTTGCAGGGAAAGCTGAACCATTCCTCCCTGCTTTTCTTTCCTCTCAGCCTGGAAATTGCCCTTAATTCTTCTCTATTTACCTGCTCCCGCACCAGTTGCTAGATAACAAACACATGGCTTATTCTGCTTTTTTTTTGTGTGTGTGTTGCTTAGGCAGAGAAAGACATGCATTTCTGAAGACAGCTTCTCTGAATGGCATGATTCAGGGAGCTCCACTGCAGTGCTCAGCAGTGATGTATCCCTTTTCTTGGTGCAGTGCCTGCTCAGGTAGAGCACAGACTCAGTGGGAAGGTCTGCCAGAGCAGTCATTACAAAGGCACTATCACCTATTAGAAAGCCTTGCACATATAGAAATAGCTAATGAATTTATTTTGCTGTCTCGTGCTGTTGTTAGAAAGCTATGCATCTCTTTACAAACTTTGTAAAGGAGATTGGGAACACTTCTCTCTGTGTTTTTGCCCAGAATGGGAAGTTATGGTGATGGAGCCATCACAATTGCAGTTGCAGTAATGATTTTAACTTGCCCACACGTAGAGGCAAGTCCCATGCAGACCCATTACACTTCTTCAAGTCCAGACTGAAATCTGGGATGGCAGTGGCACTTCTCTGGGTCTCTCATACCCCTGAGGAACGCTGTTCATTCGCCATTAAACCAAAGGAGACAGACCCACCCTGAGCTGGTATGGGATCAAAGGGCTCTGCTTCCCCACTTGCTTGGCTCTGACTAGGAGCACAAGGGCTGTGAGGCACAGGAACCCATCCACCTCTTGGTGCCACCAGGAGCGCTCATCGCCTCCTCTGTGTTTTGGAGGACAGCCCTGGGTGCAGGCAGCCCATCAGTGGCTGAACAGGAATTGGTGCATGCAGCCCAGCGCCAAGCACAGCTCTGCCTATAACCGCACCGTGACCACAGGCTGGGACCAGCATCACTCCAGAACTTCTTGTCTTAATTGCGGCTATTTTAGTGGAAAATACGGCTCCCGTGGGAGTAAATATGCAGGAGTTAGGAAACGCCAGACAGAATCAACTGGAAAAGTGAAAATCTTTCTGTTGGCATCTTTAAGGCATGATTTTAATTGTTGAGAAGCCATTTCCTTTCGCTTACACCCAAGGACAGTCGATGCAATGGAAGTGCGGCTTTGCTCCAAAACGTTCTGGATTTGCATAGTCCTTTATTACTTTTAAGACAAACTGGCTTACTTCCAAACTCATAGGCCAGAGGCAGAATGAGCTAAATTTAAATACCAGAGTATTTGAGTATTTCAAATGGGTATTTTACATTAACAGCAATCTCATTTATTTTAGTTCAGCGATTTCACATAGTCTTTCAAAGTTAAGCTAGGCTCACTGCGTAAGAATGAGTGTTTCATTAATTTTTATAAGAGTTATAAGAAGCATATGTTTTAAAGCTCTAGCTTGTAACATAGCAAAGTATATTTTAGAGATATTTATTTACATAATGGCCACATTAAAAGAAGTTTTCATATGGAAGAATGTAGCAATACCAAGCAACGGTTACCACAAAAATATTAATGATATGGAATGAAAAGAAAGAGGAAAAATCTTAAAAATGAAATGAGAGGATGTGATTTTTTTTTCATAGTGAGCACATTTCCACTCCTATCACAAAGCCAGTGGAAGCAGAGCATCTACAGCAAGCTTTCATGAGAAATCATGAAAAAAAGCCCTCCTTTGAAAGAACTGACATTTCTCACTTGGAAATGAGATCTTCATCTTGAAAATGTGAGAAATATTGGTTTTGGCATGGCTATTCTGATCAGTGTCACTTTTGCTTACATTTTGTTAAATGTGCTATGCAACATATATACATATATATATACATACACAGCAGTAACTGAAAAATAAACAAACTTAAATAATTTGACAGTATCAACATAAAAGTCGACACAACATGACCAGGCCTCTTCTGATGAACAATTCTGTGAAACAAAGTTTTGACAAAAAAAAAAGCATTTCTCTATGGGAAAAAAAGAAACCAACAAAACACAAACAACACAACACACCAGCCTTCCCAGCATTTTATCAGCTGAAAGTTACCACAAATATCACTGAAAAGTGTTATATCTAATGAAGGTATTACATTATCACATCACCTTACAAATAATTAAACCAACAGCTACTGTAACCTCCAGGAATATTTTGAAGAAATCATCAAAACATTGTAGTTTTACAGCCTCTCAGAGGCCTTGCTTTAATAAGAATTTGAATTATCACCTAAAATAATTTATATGAGATGCTGGGAGAGCATCACTAAAACCAACCAGAATTCTGCTTACAAAAAACCTACAAGATTGATCTTATTGTGCCCAAGACCTATTGAATCTGTTAGAGAGTCTCAACCCATCAGGCTCAAAAACCACTAAGCATAAGTAAAACCCCCCAATAACTGGAGAGTATATAAGGAAAGCAATAAAATTGTCATTGCCCTACTATTGCAGGGGTTTATTTTTTCATCAAGTAACAACACTCTTGACTTGTCCCTGCAGAAAGTTGAATAACGTCCTGCTCCATGAAGGCACGCATTCCTGGAAGAGCAGAGGTCCTGAGAATGTCAAAAGCTCTTGAAAACAGGTCCAGCTACCACTTTGCCAGACACCATGACAAAGACTTCTCTGGGAGCTAATTTTGGATAATGAGCAATCAGCAGGGGCAGAACATCCTGTAAGTATCTATAGCTGAACCCTCTTAAACGAGATTGGGATCACCCAAAGCTTTTCTCATGGGTGTTAATATGGTGATTAAAGTTTACAAGAGGCTTGTGGTTTTATTTTTGTCTTGTCACATGCAATGGCAACTAGGCAGGAAAGCTGTGTTAATGCATTGATGTTTGAGGGCCAGATGAGCAGAATACAAGATATGCCTATGTTGCAATAACTGCTCTACAAGTTTAGTCATGATTATTGTATAAATAGGGTTGGGCAAAGTTGTGGCAGCATCTGCAAAATGTTTTTGAATAAGCCTACTTTCACTGGAACATCTGCTGTAATTTACCAGCATGTCTTGAAGTAAAAACTGTATGTAAACCAGAAAAACTCTTGGACATTTGGAAACTGCGAATGTGTGCTCTGTCACTATGAGATACACCTCTTCAGAGTTGGCAATGAGTGCTGATAACATTATATACTAGCAGATTCTCTCACCTTTAGTTATGCACGCTTTTCCACGCAAAAGCCAACGTGAGACGTTCTTCTCTTCCTTTTATGCAACGTTTTTAGGAGGGAAGGAGGGAGCAGGAATCGCCAAGGTTTGGAAGGTTATCTAGTCAATAAAATATGTAGGGTTGTTTCTCCCACCTTCTGTTTCTGTTCTTTCTCACCTTTGTATTTAAAAGACAGTCTCGAACAGATAGGATCCTAAGTGAATCTTATCAAGGTCAGAGTTTGTTCTGGCACAGATTTGAATATGAAACCTTGTAGATATCTGATTCCCAAACATGTTTGAAAACCATTTTCACTACTGCCAGCTTGCCTGTAATTGTGGTCAAATCCTGACTTCCTTTATTTCATTTCCATTTTTAGAATAGGCATACAATTTAGCTTAATCTAATCAAAAGCTAATTTAATTTATTCAAATCTAAATTTAAGAGAGTTGCATGAACAATTTTTGGTTTTGTTTCAGATCCTGTTTTTTGGCTACTGAGCAGGATGCTAAGAATAACTTTCGTTTCTTAAGATGATTAATTTAAATATTTTCACATTTTCCTCTCTTAAAAGTGCTTGAGAATAAGTTGCTTTCACTTGTTTCAAAAGAACTGAGCTTTTTTTGTTTGTTTGTTTGCTTATTTGTTTTCAGCAATGCAGTCTAACAGTAGTTTTTGTCTCAAGGCCAGCTACAATGCTCACTGTAACCAAAAGGCATTCAGGCACACAGAGCCTCAGATACAGGGATATGGTACAGCTGGGAAAAAAGTTTTCCCTCGTTCTGCCTCTTGATTACATTTCACTATTTGTGAGGCACCTACATGTTTCAGGAACTGGCACTCACCTACATGTGGAGTAGTTTAGGAGAGGCATTCATTTGCTGCCGGTCTCATTCACCATATAACTTTCATACAGTGTGGAAAGCAAATGCAGAAACTACTGGAAAATAATCTCTGCCTTACATCAGCCTATAATTTGTTGATTTGCACTTAAATCAGTCAAATGTGCTCAAGTAACAGGATAGATATACTAAAGAGTGCTTTATTGAAAACCACTTGGTGAACTTACAGCAATAATTTCCTTGCACACGTTGCCTGGCTTTATACAGTTGTGAGGTGACAAGTTTGATTGAGTTGCTCAGCCATAGATATCTACATGCTGTTTGACATGCCATGCCTGCGGTGTACCACACCGACTTTCAGCTGCTGAGCACTTGGCCTGTGTCTCCCATACATTTATATTGCACCTACCAGCCTTGTGCTAATGTCCCAGGTGCTCTGGAGCATGACGGGTGAGCTCCTAAGCAAGGGTGGTTGCTTTGACTTACTTCTGTCCATTGAGTCTTGAAAACAGCTACATCCAAGTAGCATTAGGTAGCTGAGCATAAGGTGCTTGTCCTCCTTCTCACTCTGTTTTATCTTTAGTCGAAGTTATTTTTACTGTTATTTTTATGAATGCAGAGTCTAAGTAAAGAGATGAAACTACACATTTGAGGCAAGAATTCTTTGGGTAGAATGGCACATAAAAAGAGAATGGCAAACCAGAAGTGATTTGTTATGCAATTTGTCCCAAAAGTAGTTTACAGTTGTTAATACATAGATTTTATATATTAACTGCTCAAATTCTTTGCCTAAATATAGGGTGATGTGAGAGAGGAGAAAAGCAATAAAGAAACTAAGCTTTGTAAACATTTTCAGCAGATGTTCTTGAAGAAACATTGAGGCAGTTCTCATGCTCAAATCTGTGCTGGATCAGAGGGATGTCATCATGCTCACCTGGGTGTTTTGAGCATGTTAAGAAGTTCAAAGAGAAGAGAAAACAAGGGGAGAGGAGGTTATTTGTTTATCACAGGAATGAAAGCAAACATTTATGAGATGCCAGCTCAAATGCTTAATTTGTCTGCCTTGATTTGTTGGTAAAACTTCAGGAGAGAGACAAAGCCCTTCCTCATTTGTGCCTGCAGTGCCAGTCCTTATCTTAGCCCGCAGGTCACCCCAGCTGTTAAGGGGGTGAACTATGTTAACTTTTACAGGGTTGTATGAGTTTTCAAATACTTACATCTGTGCAAATGGATGAATGTAATAGCAGGGTGCTACTAGTGGCAATTAGCATTTGTTGAAGTGGCAGTCCTGAACAGGTATAACTGTCAGTAGCTATCCAGGCGCAAAATGAAATGCCTTCAGTTTTTGATCTATGGATGCACCCCACTTTGCTACCACTTCTTTTGTCCGAGCTTTTTGACCCAAACTGGACATATCCACTTTGTCTAAAAGGTGCTTTCAGGGTTGATCAAGAGTCCCTTTCACATCATCTCGTTTTGCCTTTGTCCTTTTGCTGCTCTGTGTCAAAGACCAATCAATCATGAAAGGAAGAGTGTGGTCCATTTCCAGGATGAATTTACTTCTGATTAACTTCTGGTATAAATGAGCAGGATCTTGCATGCTATGTTCAATGTGGCAAGGTGACCCCTGTATCTAATGCCTCTCATCATTATTCTCAGCACTGCATTGTAGTCAATGAAGCAAGCTGCTATCATGCCTCCTGCCACATAGGAGGTGGCATCCTCCATCTGATCTAATCCATCTATAATTGAGAAAGGTTATGTCCCTGTATGTGCAGGGGATAACTGGCTGGAAAGTGGCTCTGACTCTACAGAGGAGGATCATGAGGTAAATAACAAGCTGATGATGAACCAGCAAGGCATCTTCATGGCCAACAGCATCCAGGGCTCCATTAGGATGTGTGGCAAATAGGTTGAGAGAGGTGATCCTTTCCCTAGATTCCATACTGGTGAGGCTGCATCAGGAGATCTGGGTCCAGTTCTGGGCTCCCTAATAGAAGAGGAATATGAACATCCTGGAAAGAGTTCAGCAAAGAGCCACAGAAGTGACAAAGGGACTGGAGCATCTCTCCTATAAGGAAAGGCAGAGAGGTGGAACAGCCTGAGAAGGAAAAGCTCAGGAGGATCTCATCAATGTCTCCAAATATCTCACAGGATGGAATGAAGGGCCAGGCTCTTCTCAGTGTTACCGATTGTCAGGACAAGAGGTGACATATTCAGATTAAAACAACAACATTCCAACTTAATATCAGGGAACACCTGCCACAGGTTGCCTGGTGAGGTTGTGGAGTCTCTACCTTTGGAGATCTTCAAAATCCAAGTGAACACAGCCTTGGGCAAACTGCTTTATGTGACCCTGCTTGAGCTGGGGCAGATTAGGTGATGTCAAGAAGTTCCTGCCAAGCTCAGTGTTTCTGTGATTCTGTGATAAGGTCATGCTTTGTACTCTGTAGCTCTAAAGTGGAATACTTGTTTAGGAATACCCTCATAACTTAGAAATCCAAAATATGTATTGCTTTCTTCTCACAGAATCACAGAATGGCCAGGGTTGGAAGGGACCTCAAGGATCATGAATCTCCAACCCCCCTGCCACACGCAGGGCCACCAACCATCCCACCTAATGCTAGACCAGGCTGCCCAGGGCCCCATCCAATCTGGCCTTGAACTCCTCCATCCATGGGGCATCCTTCTGTGAGGATATATTTGTTGTTTTAAAAATATTGCTGATATTATTTGTTATAAACTTGATACCAAGATGAATGAGTTATAAACAGTGGGCTGTATTATGCCTTGCCACGAAAATATCTTCTGGACAGGATAATCTTTCAACATCATCCCCTATGGTCTCTGAAATCTTCCCTGCCTACCTTCTTTAACCACAAAGACTTTTTAGCATGTACTGAAGAGAAATGTTGCTGGTGGCTGTTGCTTCATGCTCAACAAGGATGTTAATGTCCCATTGAGTGGAGAGCAGACCTCCTCACAAGGGTCCACTACATCCCACAGGGTTAACACCAGACCTTAAGCACCAAAGTGACAATTAGGATTCAACAGGAGTTGAATGCAACAGATTCTGGATGTATTTGTCTCATATTAAATATTCAGAAACATCCAGAAGTCTCCAACAGTTCTTGGAAAAAAAAAGAAGTCTAGTGGATCTTCTAATTCTGAGAGTGTTTTTATAACATAAAACCTTTGCTGTGAAACCCTTGTTTGGTCTTCTCCTGTGAACGCATTTCTGAACTGCAATTCTTAACCATGAAGAATGTTCATATGTTTTTAAGTCCTTATATGATAGCCACAAACACCAAAAGTTATTAATGGAATGGCATATATTAAAAGCATGAAAAGTGAACCCAGAGGGTTCACAACTGTTAACTTCAGAAGCAGAAAAGCTTTTGAAGTTGAAAATTTGCTAGCTATGGAAGCTTCGTCAACCACTTAGCATTTATAGTTTGCTCTTTAAATGTGATGCTGGTGAAAGGACTGAACAGCTGGAAAGATAGTTATTTTCTTGCCAGCTCTATGGACTCTAATTAATAACACATGACTGCATGGCACACTCAAGTGACAGGTTAGACCTACAAATAAGCTCTACTGAATGTATATCACCAGTCATGCACTTCTGGGATGAGAACACTTGCAAGTAACCAGCACTGCAGCAAAGTTTAAAAAAATGTAGCTTATTTTGCTCAGAAAGGAAACAGCATGTCACATTCTTCCCTCTTATTATTATGAATATAATGTTTTAGTACTGCAAAATAAAATGGATGATGCATATGGGTTAGTGTATATGCACATAGTAAGTCTATATGCACACAAATACAAAAACATATATATATACACATGCACACATCTGCATATATTTCTATGGTCCCAGTATACATAGAAGACTATAGCCAAGCTGTACTGGACTTGTCCCAACTGTCCTGCCCATATGAAGTAAATCCTTTAGAATATATTAAAGAAATAATGAGAAAAAGAAGTTAATGCACTGAAACCCCAAGGTATATGGCAAGTTTTACACACTTGGTTGCTGGATGGGTTGCATCTCCTTTTCAGAAAGTGCAGCATTAGTAACTGTTAGCTATCTGCCATTTTTTTTGTATATGAAAGTAAAACCCATGTAATTCAGACCGCATTGTTTTCATGTTTACCTTTTAAAAAAGCAGCAGAATAACAATAAGCAAATAAGAGTTTGCTGTTTGACACTATAACAATTATTGTGGTTTGTCTTGCATCAAGGTGTGCAGCACAGCAAAGCCTGACACCTGGTACCATGCTGCCTCACAAACAAAGCCACACAAACATTTGGGCTTACAACATCTCTGCAACTGACCTGCTGAACAAATGATAAGTATTTTTCATCAATTTCATGCATCAGAACAGCTGCTTCAGATTTTCTCACTCTCCATTAAGTCTAAGCTTCAGAATTTGAAGGCAGAGAAGTTTCTGCTTGATTTTCACTCTGAATCTTGGGTAAAACCAAACTGGAATCAACTATGCCTTCAGTCATTTCAGAAAATGCAGCTGTAGCTGATGAAGTTGTATTAATGAATTGGTGTTTACTTCAACAGCAGTTTTAGCAATAACACAAAGTTCCTTCTGTGGTACCGTTAGTCACAGAGCAAACAGGGGTAGCAGAGTTGCCTCTTTAGGGCATAAATACACATAGGAAAATTATTGACAAGCCTATGGGATAGCAAAAAAGCAATCAAGAGTCTGTGGAATCAGATATTGAAAATTCTACTTTCATCTCCTACTGAGCCTCACTGATCGTTACTGCTCTCCATCTTTCCACCTTTCCTGCATGTTCAGCAAGTGCCAGGACAGCATTAGCCAAAGGATTTTTCTGCTTATGTCTATTCTAGCCGACAGGGATGATGACAACAACCCCTTATCTTGGTTGCCACAACATCTGAGGAGCCTTGGACAAGGATCCTGTGATGTTCAGATTGGTACAAAATGTAGAGACTGTCACTTGGTCTGCCTCAAAGCAACCTCAGCCCAAATACATTTCTCAGATCTCACCTTGTAGACGACTGCAGTGAGTGGATCACCCCAGCACTCCCATACTCAGCACCCGCTATCAGCACTGGTAGTGCCATGGCACTGGGTGCAATGAAATGCCTGCCCAAATGAAAGCTGATTTCTTGCTCCTAAAGCAACGCTAGTGATACTGCACTACCAGTATTACATTTAAGTCAGAATTTAAGTTAAAAGATCTGGTTTTGGCAGCAGAGACATCTATGAATCAAGATGAAACTTCTTATACCATTAATTACATACAGCTCAACGTACAAGCTCAGGTAATACTAGATGCACATTTACAACTGATTTCTTTATTTGTGGATGTGTTGATATTTCAAGGAAATTAAGCTGCCCATATCCATACCCTCAGGCTCTAGGCTCTACTATTGATTGCTTTTTTTCCCCTGAGTTCTGGTGATACTGAGTTGTTGTTGCTCTTTATTTTTGGGGGTTTATATTGCCACATCCTCAAAAAACGTATACAACAGACAAAACACCCAAGCCATTTATTTTTTTTTTTCCATACGGATATCCCCACACTTACTCACCCATCCATTTAATGTAAATAGAATAGGTAGGGAGATAGCTGTCAGGGAGAATGTTGTGTTTTAAAATCATTGGAGACAGCAAAGTTATGCTCCCTCTCTTTAATAATAACAAACCAGTGCTTATAACTCTTATCAAGCAGTCTGTGCAACGTCTGCATCCTTTCACTAATTTCAACAAACCGTCCTCGTGAGTGGGGAGATTAGCTGTGGGGTTGTTTATTCTCAGTGGAATTATGGCTATGTTCTCCTCAAGTGAGAGAGATAGGAAAATAAAATCTTGTTTGTATCTCATCTTTCCTGTGTTCCCGCAGCGGGAGAAAAAAATGCCGAGTGAGTTAAAATGCAGGCAGACACTGGGCTCTGCCTTGTTAGAGGGCTCTGCAGCCATGTGGGCATGGAATTTCATGGAATATTTCTTGGAATAACCCATATTTTATCAACAGCTGAAACTTTTCCCTCTTGCTAAAAAAAAAAAAGAAGAGATAAATTATAAGACATCGTATAAGACATTGTCGCTCACTTGTGTATTGCATACAGCAGCCCAAGCCTGAACTCACATCATCTCTCACTCCTGTAACGTGGCAAGAGAAATATGGTGGCAATGAAAACGTGGAGTCCTGGGTCCAAAACTGCTTCGTTCTTTGCATCCAAAGAAATTTTGTAGGATGAAAAAAGTTACAATGGCTGAAATGTCAATTACCCCATAGCATGTTATTGGGGCAATTACATGATTGGCATTAATAGAGGACCTCTGTTATTTGTTTTTTTAAGGTTTGGCTGTTTTTTTTTTTTTTGGTTTGGTTTGTTTTTTTTTTCTGGCTCAAAAGCTGTTTCCTCAGCTTCATAAATGCAGCTTTAGACCTCAGAGCTTGAATGTTCATTGTGGGTTATTTCAGCAAGGGAGGAAGTAGAGGATATTGTAAGTACTATAAGTCAATAGCTGACCTTTTTTTTTTTTTTTTTTTTGGTTTAATGTCTGAAGTAAGAAGGAAAAATTGTTCAGGGTTAGCTCTGATCTAAATAAAAAGGAGATAATTTTCTTTGCGGGTTCTCCCTCACTTTCTCTGTTCTTCTCTTTACATGTGTGCATATGTCTGTATGTCCATTCAAAAAAACATATCTTCAGGTTGTACTGTATAAATTGTTTAGGCAATTCTTTCATAATTTAAAAAATGTGTTTGATTTTGAAGCAAATGGTATTTTGGATGAAACTTTAAAAAAAAAAATCTTTTTGAAAAATGTGTCATTTAGGAAAAGTTTTAGATATTGAAATCCATTTCTTTTCTGCCTCTCTTTACCAAGTTAAACAGGATTTTAGACAGAAATTTGTTTTTAGCTTATATAACCACATGTTTCAGGCATTACATTAGTGTGGAAATTTTATTGAGCCCCGCTGGGGTCTGTAGTGATTGTAAGGAGTTCACAGTTATCTTTTTTTTCTGACAGATCTATGGAGTAGGTAGAGAGGGGTAACTTTGACTTCGGCTTCCATATCACGGGGCAGGCTACACTCTGTAGTGTAAACTCTGCACTGAGGGGGACAGTGTTGGAAGGCAGTAAACCAAAAGGAACTATGAAGAAAGTAAGAACTTGGCTTTATTGATGCCGAGCTTACTTCCACATGTTTTTCTCTTCGTGCAACCTTGTCCTCCATTTCAGCATTCAGTGCAGCACATTGCAAGCACCAGTTTGAGACCTGCAGCCCTGCAAACCAAGCGAAGCCAAATTTTTGCCTGCAAAAGCTGTGCTGTTATTTTTTCTCCAGCATTGCTGAGGGAGTTCGCCTCCGCTGCGTTTATCTAGGGTGGAAGAGGAAGCCTGCAGGCAGCTTGATGCATGGGCAGCAAGGGCCGGCATGATGTCATAGCGAAGGGGAACAGAGCCCGGCTGTGTCGCACACTCTGGGCAGGGAGCAGCCACCTTATCAATTAGGTAATGTCTGGGGAAGATTGGGGGGAATTTAGCTGCAGTGCCCTGGGCTGTGTTGCTGATGGGACCTCGCAGTTTCTCGGCAAACGCCAAGCTAAAAACATCACGCCGACATGACCGAGCAGGGGGAAAAGACAAGGAAAGGGTAGGAGTGAGAGATGACTTCCTTCCAAAAAAACCTTCATGAGGGCTTTGCAACCTGTGGGCTTCTCATTGAGATGTGGTGGAGACACTGCTGGGTGTGCTGCTTGATGGGGGTAGTGCAATGAAACAATGTGTTTGCCCAGATAGCCTGGGTCTGGTGGCAGAGCTGCAAAGGGCTGAGCGCTGCTGAGAAGCTGTCCTTGGGAAACCTGCAGGGGCCCAGTGCAGGGAATTCTTCCTTCCCCTCTTCCTTGTAGAGAAAGACCAGAAAATAAAGAACTGTGAGAGGAACAACAAGGAAACACTAGTGACAACCTCCCTCCCCTTTGTAAAGGGAAGATTTGAAAACAAATGTATTCCTAAGGAACACATCAATGCTCTATTCTCTCTTCTACAAGAACCTCAAAGCCGCCATAAATGAACTGCCTCTTTCTTCCAGTACCGTGTCAGGAAGGTGTGTGAGCATCACCTGGCTTGCTCTACAAAACGACACGTGTCTCAGTGCTGCCTCAGAGAACATGTCCTGAAGGCCAGGGCTGCTTCATGGTGGGGATACTTCAAAATGGCTGCTGGTTTGGGTTGAGGTGCTTTAAAATGGCGGCTGATTTTTGGGGCCTAACCTCAGCGCAAGTGACAGAGGAGCTGAGCTCAAGCCTGAAGTGAGCACTGCTGCATCTTGCAATTAATCCTCCTTTCCCTAGCTCCCAAGAGCACTTATTGAGCCCCGGTAGTGTTCAGTGATGCTTTGGAAGTGTAGGGAGAAGCTTGCCCCAGTGCAAGAGTCTAGGTGATAGCCATGAATTTTGCACCCATCGGTGTGAGGAGGCTGCGACCTTCCTCCTCGTGAGCTCTGTCCCCATGACTGCAGGGCTTCACAGAGGCTGCTCCCAACAAAACCCAGCATAAATCAGGATTAGTGCACGGCATCTGGGGAGCTGCGCCAGCGGCGCGTCGACGCGAGAGGGAAATCAGGCCTCACTGAGCAGGCTCCCCAAGTGACATGTTTATTCCTGCCAAACTCCCATTCTTTATCCCCAGCACAGAGCAGCCCTGTAAGCCCCTCTAAGTCCCTGGTATGTTAAACTGATAGGGCAGCTCTGCTCTCGCCGTGCTGGGAGGGAAGGTGGCAGGAAGAAGCCGGTGCTGCTTCCTTCAGCCCAGGCCATCACCTCCTGCCCTGCCGTGGGACCGATCCTTGTTTGTGGCCAAGGTGCAGCCTGCAACCTGCTCATGGAGTGGGAGGGAGCAACAGGAAAATGCTGAACAGAGCAAAATCGTTCCCCCTTGTCCTCCCTCCTCCCTCCCTTGCCTGGCAGCAATTGATTTAGGAGCTTTTCTTAAGTAAAATATTTCATCACGAAAGAGCTTTTTCCCCAGAGCTGCTGAGAAATTGTCTCCCTCCATCCCTCTTATTTATGTGTATATATATGTGTATATAGGAGCATACAGCTTCTCTGACCTGCGTTGCTGGTACTCGAACTAATGGGTTGATTTTCTCTCCCTGCCTGGAAAATCATAGGTAGCTGTAGGGCATAAGGTGGCATAAAAAATGGCCAAAGCATTGTTGCTGAATGTTTAAAAATTTCTCTTGATGGATCGCAAGGGATAATAACCTTGACCTTTCCTTTAAGGCTGGGAGGAGAGCTTAGGAGATGGCAAGTAGGTTTCCTAATGTGTTTAACATTAGGATTTCAATAAAAATCAAGTAAATCTACAGTCTAGGGGATACTCTTAAAATCCATGGCATTACGGAGATAGGTTTTGGGTTGCTTCTGATTCCTCACTTATCTTTCTGGAGTTTGAACACAGGATATAAGTGCTGCGATGTGAGACTTGTTCTTATGTGCCAACACCTGAGCAGGGCCCTTCTGAAGCACCCAGATGTCCCACCAAGGTATCGGGGACTCTACCCCACTCCTACTGAGTGCTTCGTAGGGTGAAGGCTTCAATGCTCTGTGTTCCACCATGATATTAAAAGATATTTTTAAAAAGCCCTTAGAAAAAAAACATGAATTCTATTTGTTTAGAACATATCATACCTATAAGTGTATCCAGATTTGCAAAATATGAAAATGTCTGAACTTTCTTCAGTGATTTAGGAAGTCTTGTGACATATAGAAAACTACCTTCAGGGACATTAGAGGAGGCACTCAGTATTTAAAATCATAATAACACATGACTGGCATCCAAACCTGGACTAGACCCAGTAGAACTTACTGGAAAAAACAGGAATTTTCATTAGGAAAATTCCCGTGTTAGAATATTTGAAAAACAAACATCTTTCTCTTTGCCCTTACAGGAAAATTAAGACAATTTAGATAGAGGACAATTCTGCTTTCTCTTACCTTGTAACTGTTTTCCAACACTTGCCTATCAGACAAGAACAAAGATGTTCAAAAATATCACTTCAGCTGTTCAAAGAAGCTGTTTAAACTGGAGATGTTAGTCTCTTTCTTAAAATGTTAGATTAGTAATGCACATAATTTTTCTGCCCTGAAAGAATTCATCGTCACTTAAGCCAGACTTGCAGTGAAAGAATGTCATTAGAAGTTACTTACCTCCAAGGTCTGTGCACAGAACGCAGAAATAATATGCACTACTTTTAAGGTAATTCTAGTTTAAGACCAAATAACAGCACCTAATTTATTCAAATTATTCTGCCTTTGCAGAGAATTTTTAGGAAGATGGAATTTAAATTAGCTGGTAGCATTAAGAAATAATATCCAACCAACAGCTGTACCAGGGAATGAACTATTAATAGCTCTTTCCAGACTTAGGTATTGATTGATACCCAAAGGTAACTGGGCCTGAAATGGAGCATTCTTGAATAGCAGGTGGAGATTTTCTGGGGCTCTGAGCTCTCCTTTCACACCACAAAAAAAGAAAAATAGAGGCAGCGATACTGCAGAGCCTGTAGCCACGTCCCTGCAAAACTCTTTGTTTGCTGGGGTGAACATGTGCAAGGTTTGAGTGCACTTAGTAACTACTTTGTGAACATTTATTTAAATCAGCTGCTTTTATAAACTTTCCTGGCAGTAAATTCCTTATTTTAATTAATTGAGGAAATTGAGCGTGAAAGAACAATGATGCAGTAATACACTAATGAAACCTTGTGTTCAGGAAAGAGTCTGATCTTCTTTAATGGTGAAGTATCAGTTCTGCAGAATATCAGCTTATACCAAACAAGCCAAGAGGGACTGGAAGAGCAGCTCACACAGCCAAATGGTGACTGAGACCCCGGAGACCAGCAGGACCCCAAGCAGGCATGTTAGAGGGCAGAAATAATACTTGGGAATGGCAGTTCATGAAGTATCGGGGAAGAGATGGATGATAATCTGAGAGACTACCTAAAAACATCCAGGAGTGAAAATATATGACCCTGGCATGGCTGCATGGGCAAGGAAAGGGAATGAGCCAAAGAGAAAATTGTAATGATCTTTTCCCCAAAGAATTGCCCGCAGTCCACCATCAGTATTGACACTTGGATTCAAATTCTGGGCACAAAACTTGAAATTAATGTAAATGTGCAAAAATGCCTAAGATTTTTAAAGCTGTAGAAAGAAAAAAAAAATCATAAAGCAGAGAAATCAGAAGATTTGTACATATTCCAATTGATGGAGTCTGCTGGGACTCACAATAAAACTACTTCCATTTGATGCTTTGCTCTCTAAAGAACCCTGTCATTAAACCAGAATCAGGAAGATTCCCCCTTTGTTTACTCTCCTGGAGCCTGGGTTTCTTAATGAATGTGTTCCACTTACAAGGTTAAAAGTTGCCACTGCAATCTCTCATGTTCATGCCTTCCTCAAAGACCACAAGAGCTGCACTGACTTCAGGAGCACTGCTCACGATAATGAAGCTGAGCCACGGAGCAGTTTCCAGAATCTGGACAACTATTCACTGTGCTCTTAGTCTAAAAACAGTTAATATAGACATCTCAGAATAAACACTTCTTAATCTTATTGCACAATATTCATTTGTAAACAGCTTGCACACATACAGTAAGAGATATAGGAGCAGTTGATAACAATCCCTTCCTGCGCACAGTGAGGGAAGAGTTTGCACGAGACACAAAGTGCTTCCCAACACTGCTTTCTTGATGCGATTGCTCATTAGGGAGCAGCCTGAGATCCACCTCTGGCAGGGGACACGAACCTTGAGCCAGAAGATATTGAAACTCAGCATCAAATCCCTGTCCCACCTGATGCAGGAGAAAGAACATCTGCTCCAGATGTCTGGTTGCATTGTTGCACATAACCTGTGAGAAAAATACCCATCCAAAGAGGAAGACAGGGAGCCTTTTTCCTCAGATCTGGTGAGGAATGAAGCAAGGCTGTAAGAAATGTGTGGTGACGAGTGTTCATTGTGGCCTTCGCTCAGGAAGGCTTTTAGGAGATACACACTGACGTGAGAAGTATTACCTACTGTGTGCAGGGTGCCTGTGTGGTGGGGTCACTTGCCACTTTCAGGTGTTAGTGTAATGAGGGATAGCAGTGTGTTGGAACTCTTTCTTCTGTAGGATGCTTATGGCATGTACGTGAGTGTCTGGTGTGCATCTTTCTATGGTGGTCTGAGTACCACTGGCAATAGCAACATATAATCTTCCTTGGCCCTGACTTCAGTGCAAGCTTCATGCCTAAGGAGTAGAGAAGTGATGACTGAACTATGAAATGCTACTTGCCTGGCACTTTAGTGGATGGGGAGCTCTCATGTTTCTGTTTAATCAATGTACTCTTGGGTTTTGCTGGTCCTTCCATGAGTCAAAACTAGCTTTTCTTCATTTAAATTATATTTTAGGCAATGTAGCTTTACGACTGTGTCTGGCCACTTGTAATTTGTGTGCAGTCCATTGATTTAAGTAGAATAACTATCCATTTTCCAAGTTTTTTGTTTTTTTTTTTAACCTTTAGAAAGCTAGATTTAAGGAAAAGAAATGTCTCCTTTATTTTCCTCCTCTTCCTGAAATGTCCAAGTCCTTTGCCTTCCTGGCCATATCTGCCTTGAAATGCTTTTGCCTGTTGGTTTGTGTGTGTGCGTGCACACATGCCTGCTGCAAATTTTTGTGTGTGCATATTTATATCTTGGTGGCTGTGTTGCCAAGGAGCTCTGAAAGAAAGCAGAGCTGAGATAACTTCTAATCCACCTTTCTGTGATAATGTGGCGCAAGTGAAAAAAGCCAGGGGTCTCTCTTCTCTTTAGCTATGCTCTAGGCTTGGTAGACTGGGGCCTTTAACAGACACTTGGGACTTTGCTCTCTCTGTCTCAGGGTGGTGCGTGGCAGAAAACAAATACCAGGATGATTGGAAACTATAGGTCTTTGCTTGAGGGAGACTCAGAGTTGGATGAATGTCTTTGGTTGGATGCAGACAGGCTGGAGCACCTCTCCTATGAAGTTAGGTTCAGGGAGTTGGGCTTGTTTAACTTGGAGAAAAGAAGTCTCTGGGGAGACATCCTTGTGGCCTTCCAGTACTTGAAAGGAGCTTCCCAGCAGGAGGGGGAACCGACTTTTTACACTTTCTGACAGTGACAGGACAAGGAGGAATTTCTTTAAACTAAAAGAGGGGAGATTTAGGTTATATGTTAGGCAATTTTTTTTACTTAGAGGGTGGTACGAGGCTCTGGAACAGACTGCCCAGAAAATCTATAGATGCCCCATCTCTGGAGGCATTCAAGGCCAGGTTGGATGGAATCCTGGGCAGCCCAATAGAGGCTGGCAACCCCATCCTTGGCAAGGCGGTTGTAACTAGGTAATCATTAAGGTCCTCGCCAACATAAGGCATTCTATGATAATGTGATTCTATGGTGACCCTTTCTGCCTCAGAAACTTTCTTTTACATCAAGATATCAACCACGCTTCAAGCATGGCTGCTTTTACCATACTCTCACAGAATAATTTTGGTTTTGGAGTAGCCATTTTCCAACAAGTGTTCTTCATCATGCAGTTCCTGACTTGGCTCCTTTTGCATTCTTTACATGTACATAATATATTTGCTGGTAGTAGGGATTTGCAGAGCTATTTGCTGATGTTGCCCCTGTCTAGCAAATAGAAAGAGACAGTTTGACAGAGAATCTTTGGAGGATAATTAATTTTTCAGTTTGACAAGGATTCCAATTAAGTGTGTTACTCTTCTTCTTCTGGGTATTATGAATAATGGGCCAAATGTTCCCATGGTGTAAGTGCATTAATGATTTCAATCATGATGTAAACATATGCAATATCTTTTGAAGTTTTGTCATATGTAGATTTTCCAGGATGTTCAGTGCTTTTTCTTCATCTGCATTCCTTATCCAATGGAGTTGGCTTGGCTTTTTAGTCTTATGGATGCATTAAATTTCAAAGGTTGACTCTATCCATCTGGAGCACTTGGCATCTAACTATTGGCATTACTGACAGGCTGATACTATTCTGTAATTTGACTTCTTGGAATGTTTTTGAATGGATGGGTGCCAGTACAAAGGCAAAGCATCTATTATTGGTCAGGTCGTCAGAAAAAAAAAATCAAAAACCAGTAAACTAGAACAGGTGATAGTTTTATTGCAGGAGCTGCTGTGAGACTTAGACCAAAAAAGGATCTTACCAAGCCATAAGATTTCCTATTTTGCTGTTGTGTAGTATTATGCTATGTGAAACAAAGGAGATTGCCTTATTGAAAACATGACTTTCAGATTGAGAGAGCATGGGTTATTTGTTGTAAGTATGGGTGACTTTAATTCTACCCCTTTTTAACATTTTTTAAAACTTGGCTTTGCAGCCTTTTCTTTCTACCAATATGTCATATGAGTGGTAATTTCCTTCCAATATAGCTTATAAAGCATGTTGAGAATGATTAAATGTCGTTCTTTAGAATTATACCGATTTCCCCACCT
Source organism: Phasianus colchicus (assembly GCF_987193195.1). Lineage (NCBI taxonomy): Eukaryota > Metazoa > Chordata > Aves > Galliformes > Phasianidae > Phasianus > Phasianus colchicus. Next base: position 6,901,123 of record NC_143441.1, on the reverse strand, counting down.
GTTCCTGATAGCAGCAGTGGGACCTATGAGCTGATGCACTGTCTGGCAGGGGAGGAAAGGCAGTATTTTGAGATGCTGACTCTAGGCTCTAGCTGGCCAGGGTGGTCTCTCTTTATTTCTGCTGTTCAATATCATTCCTCTTAGCTGCTGCCCTTACTGTCCCTATGTCCATATCTGCTACTATCTTTCTTGTATCTCCTTTTCCATGTGCTTTCCTCACTCATCTGAGCTTCATCTTTGCTTCTCCTTCTTCCCCTCTTCTTATTCACCCCTCTGCACCTTTGTCAGGCTGCTCTCATTCTTCTCTGCCAAAACATTAACAAGGAAAGTGGAGAGCACAGCTAAGGCAGCTTCCCTGCTGTCAGCTCTGCTGTCTGGCTCCACAGAGGCCCCAGATAGGAGGAAAGACTACAGGAAGAATAATTGCAAAAAACATTTTGCTTGGCCCTTTAGCCCTGGGATGTTCTGTGGAGACAGCATAATCCGGTTGAATGCAAGAGCTGAGAGAGGTTAGAGCAAGGGACCATCAGTGATCTTTGCAGACAAACTAATAAGTTCCAGCTGAGCATTTGTGAACGCTAATTTATTTTTGCTTCAAGGTTGAGCCTTCAAACTTGACCAGAAGCAGAAAGCAATCAGGGTTGACAACGAGCTACTTCCTAAATGCTAAGCTCTGTTCCCAAGCTCGGGAGATCCTGGAGCTCTGCATACAGCTGAGAGATATATCCCTCATCCCCTTCTCTGTCAATGAAATTACTAAATTTAGGGTAATCTTACCTGAGGTGTGTGTCCAGAAATGCCTCAGAGTGGCAGAAGTAGTAAAAAATGCCAGCAAAATGAGCCTCCCACCAGTAAGGTACCGTATGCACACCTTCCACTCTTGCCGTTGGAAAAATGAGGATGATTATCCCCTTCGTATTAACTGTCTATGTGGTTTTAGCAGCAGTTCTTTCTCCTTCATACATACTTCTCATACTTTCTGCTTGTTGTTTTTTGTTTTTTTTTGTTTTTTTTTTTTCAGCATGTTTGTAAGTCACCCTAATGAAGTCATTTTCATTAGGGTGAAATCACTCATTTTCAGGCCTTTAGAGACAAAGTCAATAAAAGTTAAAGCTTCCCTGTGCTTGAAAAGTCAAAAAACTTCCCTGCTTCTTGACAACATTTCAGTACTGCTCACTTGCAGGACGTTGGGCTCCCTTTCTCCTGTGACTGGCATGTTGCTCTTGGTATATGACCGGTTCCTGGTTGATTGTTTTGGAGCTTGTGCTATTCCATGCTCTCAGGTGAAGTGGCTCTGCCAGCAGTGTTTTTGAGTCCTACCCTGATGCTTTTCTAGGCTGTGGTCAAATCTGATACCCAAAGTTTTTTGCTCATGCTGCTTATTCCTCTGCCAACTTGATGTGTTGGCAGAAAGTTGTACAAATTCTGTGGTAGATACTATAAGGTAATAATGGGAAAGGTTTGTGTTGTCTGCACTATGAACTGGATCTTTTGATAACCATGGCCTTTGGAAGGGTCAGCACACTTACCTATCTAGATGAGAGTTTCAGAATTTTGTCCCTGTAAAAGGTGGCCTTATCAGGAGTTTCCATGAATAGCTAAAGTCATCATGGTCTTTCTAGGGTTGTGTATCACCTGAATGTCACACAAACATCCAAGCAGATGAAGCTGTGACACTGCAATGTTAGATCTGGAACCACAGTTTTCCCCCAGCATCTTTCTTCAAATCTACTCATTTTGCTCATATTTTGTGGGACTCTACACCACAACTTTCTGAATGGAAATCCCAAATGCATGGATGCTGACTGTTTTGCTTTGTTATGAAGCCTTTTGGACTGGATTTGTGTCAAAGCCTGCTCTGTGCACGCAGATGTGTATAGAGTTCAACAAGGACTTAAATAATTGACTCAAAGATCTGTCTTAAGCAAGTAGGAATAAACACATATCTGCATTGAATGTGCCATGCTGGATATTGCTAGAGGAAGAGCAAAGTCTTCAGGATGTTATAGCTCAGCCATCGTCCTCCAGGCTGATGTATTGATGATAAAAAATTCAAGTAAAGAATAACTAAGTGAGCAACGATGGGAGGTGAAGTGTTCAAAGATTAAAAAATCCTGTAACAGGGGAAGAGTGTTATTAGACTTTATCATAACTGTACTGTGAAGCAAAGCAAGTAAAATGCCTTCCTCAATTATACAAGCTTTAATGCGGAGAGCAGAGTGATGCTCAACTGAGGCAAATTCTCAGACATTTGGGAATGAAAAATTAGTGCGTCTTTATAACAAGCTTTTGCTGTAGCTGAGTAAGAGTATCATGAAGTAGCAAATGGAGCATTCCATATTTTAGAATAGAATGGAACAGTGTAGTATTTATTAGAAGGCTTGGACGCTGAGTCCACTTAGAAAAAAAGAAAAGGCTCTCATTGGAGTTTGACATCTGCCTGGTAGCTGGATCCATTCCTCCTTTGGCAACCGACACAGAGTGACACTCTGCAAACACAACATTGTCACCTGAACAATTCACTCAACAGCTCACTGTGCTGTCAATCAGAACAGACTCATTTCTTCTAAAAAAAAAATTTTTTTATACCCTCTTATTTTTTTCCTTTTGTCTCCAAGCCTTTGTTGATGTTGACAGCTCATCCTCTGGCCATCATTCATCCTGGCTACTGCAAACTTTGGAGAAAATAAAAACCCTGCTCCCCTAATCAGATTACAGGGCCTGCAAATTGAATTCAGCCCCTCTCAGTGTCCCCTCAGCTGGCTGTCATTAGGAGCAAAGGCTGGCCTTTGGCAGAGGTCCAAACACCAGCTAACTGAATTTGAGATGCTAGAGTCTTGACAGGCCAACGAAGGTAATTGAAGAGCCGTGGGGATCTTGTAAAATTGCAGGCATTGGGGATTACACTTGGGGGGATCTTTGGGACTCATCTGTAGAAGGGACAGTGCACTGGAAAGCTGTTCTATGCTCTTCTTTTCATTGTTAAGACTGGCTCAGATGAATAGAGAAAAAATACCGAAATGCAAAAATGAAATTTTCAGCATACTGACTTCTTTGCTTCGACTGAAAACCCATATCTGAATGTTATCCAGTGGCTGTAGTTCAGGAATATCCAGAGGCCTCAGGCATAGCATAAACATGCTGAATTAGTAAATTCTGTGTTTGAATAATCTCATTTCTTAAAACATTAAGAACTGAAAACAAGCCTAAAATGAGCCTACAAACTCATGTTTGGGTTTATTTTCTGAAGTATCTTATACTGGAGTCCGTGTAACTCTTCCATCTGTATGACTTAATGTTTTAGTTCCAGTTTTGCTCTGTTTAGGACCAACTATCTTGCAGTGAAACTGTATTGTTTTGGGGGCTGATGTCTCCTACTGACACAATTTACTAAATACATCAAGGCAGAGGGGAACTCTTTTTTTTTTTTGCCACTCTTCCAGCACTTGTAAATACTTAAATGGGTAAAAATGCGTTGGTTTTATCCACACATGAAGAGGTTCTTAGAAAAACATCAATATTCAGGTCCGTCATTACTTATGCATTTGGAGTGCTTTCACAAATTGCCCTTCCAGAAGATAGATACCTGAAGACAGGTCCATGAAATAAACATGTTGAAACTGAGCTTGAACTGAGGAAATCATACAGAGGGTTGGAATTGTTATAACAGGCAAATCATTGTCAAGGAACCTCTGAGACACTGATAAAGATTGTTTCACAAGAGTAAAGCTGGACCTAAATGGGCTCCTGCACCTCTTCCATGTAGCTGCACCATGCGGAACATGGCAGAGAAGAATCCTGTTATAGAAGGCTCTCAGTGCTCTTTTTTAAAAAGACATTAATTTCTGCTGGTACGTATTGGCCTTAGCATAACAAAGTGCCATGAAGTGTGGAAGCAGATGCCCAGCGGGCTGATCTGGTTCCAAGCACCTCTCATCTTGGTATCACTTCAGTTATTGATATATTAATCGCATCCTTCGTTAAATCATAATGTTCATTGGTTTTAAAAGTCGTTATTTCTTCCCTTACTGCATCCCTGGATAAAAAGTTGTTTCACAAAAGAAAACTGTATCTAGGATTCTGGGGCTGACACACTCTTGGGACACTTCATCTGTTTTTCAGCCTGAAGCCAGCTCTATGCCAGCTACATGGCTTCAGCTGAGCTACTGGTGCATATTTGCTCTCTCACCATTTAGCATCGTTATCAGCTGCTTCAGCCTCTCATCCATCATTCAAAGTACAGTTTAGGAAATCAGAATAACACAACATACATTACAGGCAGTCCTCTGCTTCTGTAGAATTGTATAGCCCTGGAGAGGGCAAAGGAACGATGCTGACTTTCTATATTTTTCTCTAAAATCTTGTACTGTTCAAGTAGCAGCAGCAGTGTTATAAGTTGGACCAAAAGTCTAACCTTTTCCTGAAGTTCTTGAGCGAGGTCCAATCCTCAGTTCCCATTATTTTCTCAGATAATATCCCCTTTCAGTACTAAATGTTTGCTTTGGATAGATTTAATATGATAATGGGGCTCTAAAACCTTTAGCTCTTCTGACTATCTGTGTAGAGGACTGCCTGATGCCATATGATATTCCCAGTGTGCCTTTGCTCAGTTCTCTCTGCAATCTGTAAAAATGCAGTAGTGTTCTTCTTCCCTATATCTGAGCATATACTCCAGGTACTGAATGGGTTCTATTCAACTGAAATGTTGAAGGTGATGTAATATATTAACACCTATGGGCTGATCTAAGGGTTGCAGAGTAGTCACGGTTCTGGTGCTTCCCATCTTGTGAGTGCTTAACTGCATGATCCCATGATCCTTCTTGTGTGTTTTTTTGGTGTGGTTTTTTGTTGTTGTTGTTGTTTTGTTTTGTTTTGTTTTGCTTTTACTTTAGGGCATAAGGTAACCAATCACAGTGAGGGGCTGAAGGGAGGAAAGAAACATGGTTGTGGTCAGAGTACTTAGCCATATAGAAACAACTGAAACTGCAGAGTTTGCTTCCTTTGCCATAGGTGCAAATCCATCTTTCTGGAACATCATCTACTGTAGGACTTCTGAATATTCTAGGTAAAATTAGAGGTCTCTCCCTCATAACTGAAAATATGAAGTGCAGATTTTTATCAGGGGTGGTGCAGAAGGCTGTGGCTCTTTTCCAGAGGATTTGCTCTGGGAGAAACAGCTCTAACATCATATATCCAGAAGCCTTATGACCTTCATCAGTAGAAGAAAACAACAAGGAGGATTTCAGACACCTTATAATGACCTGTCAGAACATAAAAGTTAAGTCCTTAAAGCCCAAATATTTGCTTCTATGAATCACTACATCATGTGGAAGATGAGTTCTGCATCTTTGGTGTAGATGCAGAAGAATTGAGACGGTCCCAGAAACACATTGATCTCTCTTTGTTTTGATGGGTCTGAAATCACTTCAAGGTGACCACAAAGGTCTCGAAGTAAGGTCAGGCAATCCTTTCTGGTGAAGGACAGCAATGTCTTTATATATACTAGACCTGTAATCTTAAGATAGAGTTGCACTGAATGCTTTCAATAGTCAAATAACAGAACTGGCTCCTAGATAGCAACAGGCAATATCTCAGATCTGTACTTGAATGTGCTACATTTACAAAAAGCAAAAAAATATGGTTTAAAAACCTCTTGTGTTCACTTGAATCAAAGTCTTCTGATAAACTGAATGTGGTTACAGCACCCTTTTGTGCTAGCAAGGCTGTGTGACTTCAAACTATTGAACTGTCTGCTTTTATGTTTCCCATAGCCCTTCCTTCTGCAGACTGCGCTCCAACTGGATGAGCATTGTTTTCTCTATTGTGTTTCCTTAAAAGCCATCTTTCAGTCACTATTGAGGGAGTTGGTTTTTTTTAAACATAATAGGCTGCCATATTCCAGAAGGATTAGTATTTGGGAAGTTTTAGTACTGTGTAAAATAACTTTTTTTTTTTTTTCCTTAAACCTCAGTGTTTTCCTCTTTCAACCCTTTTCAGCCTCCTGCATTTAGGACTACAACGAGCAACAGCCCTTGACATGATGTGGAGCTCCCTACTCATCTGCTCTACAAAAACAAAATTAAAGCTGCAGTGGAAATGCTAAGTCATGTCCTGAAGCAGTGATTGAGCACCTGGTGGGAAGGCAGGGCCAACTTAGTGGATCTCAGGTGCATACAATGTTCTTCAGTGACCAGAAAGGGTGGAGCCAGGAGCCACCCTTCCAGACTTCATTTAAGAATTGGCTGTAGAGGTGAGGATATCTTGCTGGAGATCTCTGCCAGTCTGGGGTCTTCTGTAGGTAAGCAGCTCTTTTTCCTCTATTTCTGTGTCTGTGGCTCCTGCATTTGGGCTTGTTCTCATTTGTTGTAGCTAAAGGCTTTGACACACTGCTATTATTACTGTGTTTTCCATCATGTTGTAGCATTACAAAAGCTTTCTAAGATGGAACTGTTGGCCAATAACAGACAAGCTTGAGGAGATGCACAGAGAGGGACTAAACCTGTAGAGCCATAGAATATCCCAAGTAGGAAGAAACTTAAAATAATCTCTGAGTCTGACTCCTGCTTCCACGCATGGTGACTTAAGATTCAAACCCTGTGTCTGAGGGTGTTGTCCTTACTCTCTGGCAGGCTTGGGGCTCTGACCGCTGCCCTGGGAAGTCTATATTGATTTTGGCAAGACTTAAAAATAGGTTTCAACAGAACAGATCGTATTAGTCTCTTTCCATGCCAGTTAAATGCAGAACTCCTCGACTATCTGGAGACTGTGCATTTCAACCACTCAGCCAGCTCCTTTGGTTACTAAATTTATGACAAAGCTGCATGATAAAAATCAGACATGAGCAGATTGTGGGACTCTTTCTCATTTAGCCATTTAGAAAGCAGTTGGGAAAACTATGCAGTTTTCATATGTTCGCATAGTGCTCTTTTTATATTTTTATCTGTGCTCATTATACACTAAAGATAAGTGTTTCTGGTAGTATTAATCTGTTATAGGTAAGTAATATTTGAATGATAGGGTCATAGAACTGGAAGGGACTCACAAGGACTGTCCAGTCAAGTTTCTGGCTCCATGCAGAAACACCCCAAATTCCAGCTCTGTGTCTTTGAGCATTGTTCCAAAAGTGTTAGCAGTTTAGGCTGTGACCACTACCCTGGGCAGCCTGTTCCATGTCCGCTGCCCTCTGCTGCAGAACCTGTTCCTAATCCTCAGTCTGACCCCCCACTTGATATAGCTCCATGCTGTTCCCATAGGTCCTGTCTCTGTCGCTAGACAGAAGGGGTCGGTGTATGTAAGATGTAAATGAACTCTGGGTGGCTTTTGGCTTGGGTGTGTTGTGATATTCCAAAGGGGTTCTGCCAAACATACTGCAAATATAGTACCTGACTGCCCGCTGTTCAACCTGGCCAACACATGCAACAACTGGTAGATATCAGTATATATGTATAACTTTTTTCCTTTGGACTTATTATGATGTATGTAGTCTCCAGAGGTGAATGCAGAGAGGTTGGAGAACTACTTCGGACTGCTTGAGGAGCTGCTGATTGCTTTTATGTTCTCCTTCTCCGTAAGCCTTACTGTGAAACTAATTTGTTATGAATATCTTTAGGGTAACTTGTCACGAAGGTGGGAAAGCAGAATCTCCTTCAAGGGTTTTTATTTTTCAATACTTCTTCACGTTTGCGTCTTCTGTCTGCACTAGTACATTTTTTGTCTTCTAAAACTTAGGAGATAGTCGTCTTATAATACTGAATTTCTAATAGGCAGCCTTTCCAAAGTAGCCTTGTTTGCTACACAGCTGAGAGGGAGGCCTCACTTTGTGTAATGGTTTAATTATAATGTCAATGTGGATTCATTAGCATGACAGCTGTCACTGTAAATGGCTGACTGGGGAGGCTTTTGGACCCCATGGGGTCAGGGTAATTGATGTAGTGAACAGAATACTGTATTCTCTGAACAATGGGATGGGTCCCCATTCTGACCTGGGAAGGGCAATCAGTGTAAGCAGGGAATCGATAGCAGCTGAATTTTCGTCCATGATCAGATTGATTCAACCATGTTAACCTCCTGTGCAGATTATGCAATGCTGGAGCCTGGACGAGTCTCTCACACCCAGAAGGTGACCAGGCAAATCCTCATGCTCTAATTTTTGACATAAATTTTGACCAAACACAGGTACAGCTGCAGTTCTGCTCTGCGACTGTTTGGAGGAAGAGAGGATCTGCCCGAACATCTGGAGGCAGTTCCTTACATTTGTTCTGCCGTTGCTTCCACAGCTCTTACTCTTCTTGACATCTACTGTACAGCTTGTCTTCTCTTGCCAAGCTTCCCTCTGGAAAATGAGCTAATAGCCTAGTATTGCTTGATTTCCTTGCTCCCATGGGAGCAGCTCAGTATTTGAGCTTCCTTTATAGGAGTCCTGTTAAATGTTTGTGATCTGTGTTATCTACTACTGGCTTGTTCCTCAGCTGGTCCATCACAGATCCTTCTGTTGATGCTTCTCCAATTGCGGGGTGTCAAGCTGATGATTGCTTCCTGTAACTTATGCTCATTTGATTTGTTCTTGTCTATTATTCAGCATGCTCATCTTTTCAACCTATGCAAAATGTGTGAGCAGAGGTATATTTTTAGAAACTACCTAGATTAAGAAAAATAAGGTGTTATTGTAGAGTAAGTAGATGCTGAGTCTGTAAAATATGAAAGATAAATTGAATACTAGATTAACTCCTCTCTGGTAATAGGAAGCTTTTTGGGGAGGGGTCAGGAAAAAATAATTATTTCATGCTTAAAGCCTGCAGTGATATAATTGATCTGCTGCAACTTTTCTTTCTTTTATCTTAGGATAAGAAGTATTCTTTACCTTCCCTTCTGTCTCTGAGAACAGTTAGAATTGTACGTACAGAGTACAGAGATCTTTCTACATCTTTCGTGGGATGTATGGATTTATATTTTAAAAGGAAATTGTAGTTTTAAATTCTTTTGAGAAATAACAATAGAAGTTAGGAGAACCATGACAGGACTCAAACAGCTTACCCTTCTCCTTTGCCATCCATCAACCACAGCTCCGGTTGCAACAGGGAAGCTGTGTTTATTCATTCAGGGGAAAAGTGCACCCAGGTGTGTGCAGCTCACCTGCTGCTGTGTGCCAAACATGCCTGCAATCCTAGCTGAGTTCTGCTCTATGGAGGCTCACCTACAACAAACCAGGAGCCTGGTGCTGCCCAGCCTTGTCATTGCTGCTCTGAGCACCACTCCCTGCCTCTGTATGTGCTCTGGAGCTCAGGTGCAGTGAAAGATAGTGCAGACCACTTATGTGAAAATATTGCACACTAATGCTGAAAAGAGGAAGCCCAAATAGTTGGGGTTACAAGCAGGTAATTAATACAAGTACCAGGAAGGAGTAGTGCAGGGAATCATGCTGAGACCAGTAAAGCAGAGTGACACAGGACTCAAAGTGCATAATGTAAAGGGAAGTGTCTAACACTAGGATCTGATGAATGACAGCTGTGTCACTGGTTCCTCTCTTGCACTCAGGATTGCCACAAGCACTGGCTAGACAAAAGCTCTTGGCAAACCATTGCTCAGCACCCTCAACAGGGATCAGCTTCCCATGCAGTGCAGTGGTCAAGAGCTCTATTCCAGGGCTGCGAAATGGGGCGAAGGAAGAAGGAGAGATTTGTTATATTGGCATCTATAGAGCCCTTTCAGCAAATTCCAAACGCATTTGAAGGCAGGAATTGCACAAGGAATCAGTATACTCAAAAGTAACACTTTTCTGTGTTAACTGCAAGTGGTGAGACGCTTGTAACAACCTCAAACATCTTAACTTTTCTATCTGTGGAGTTTTCAAGCTGGCTCTATTTCTTAGCCTGAAGAAGCTCATGCATCACCAGATACTGAGGTACACAATACAGCTCTTTGTTCTCTGTTAGCACTAGGTGTCAAGATCTTTCTTCTGCAGGGACATAAGGAGTTTTGATTTGGTGGACTTACTCATCTGGTAAAAGGAGGAGGATAAGAGTTCTTCCTCCCCATGGCCCATCCAGCAAAGTTGGGATTGCCAAATGTGATAATTTGCTGTTCTTCTGTCAAACTGTTCCTGCCAAGCTTGTACATTTAAGTACAGCTGTTTCGAACACAAAAAGCTGTCTGGGTATGTAGAAATGTTCCCTTCCCAAAGCTGGGATTTTGCTTGACTGAAGTCACCGAGGAGGGCCAAGAAACTCCAACACCTGTCTTAATCATGGAATGCTTAACTTTTCAGAAGATTGCTGAGAAAATGGACTGAGATAATCATGTACTGTGTCTAGAATGACAGTCTTGGTCCTGTCTGTCTCTGACTGATTGCCTTGGCTCAGTGATATAGGGGGTTCCGCTTTGTTTCTGTCAGTGCTGTCTCTACTTCTTTTGCTGACTTTCAGAGCAAACATGGAGCAGGTAGCTGCATTTGTTAGCTGGAAAGCTCGTTACTGGATTTTAGAATGTCTCATCTGAACAAGAAGGTAAACATTTCCAGAAGAAAGCACTAACATTTGAGAAGTGCTGAATAAAAACATGAACAACAGCAAGTAAGACCACCCTCTAGTTGGGTTTGAGGGAACCCGCTCCCAAAACAAAATCAACAAACACCTTTTCTGAAAACTGGGAAGAAGTGTCACTGCAGAGTTGGTTCCTTGCAAAGTAAGGGGAACCACTTGACCCTATAAGCCTGCACAGGGGATGTGGATATGCAGGTTTAATCCAGCAATCAAGGAACATTGATCTGTTATGACTTCCATGGAGAGTCTACACTTGTATAAAGTCATCAAAAGGGCATTCTCTGTGCCTTTTCCACCTGAGGTGGAAACTCGTGTTTGAGAGAGATACTGTGGATGTAACCCTGCACCGAGTTAAAATGTAAGAGAAAATGATTAATACTGATAATGGATAGAGAAAGGAGAAAGTAGGGAGAGGGCACACTTGCTGCCTCTTGAGGAGGCTTGTGTATGCACACGCACATGGTGTTGCCTCTGGTTGCATAAGTGCTTTTAAAATAATGAAATTACTTCCATCAGAAAGAGGAGAGAGATGCTTGCAAGATATGGGTTTTGGGGAGGAGGGAGGGTGAGTAGGAAGGTTTGCTTTTGTGATTTAAAAATATGTATGGCTGTATTTATACCAGCCAGGGAAGTTGTGTTGCCAAGTCTTTTAAGACTCGCAGAGGAAGTACACCACAAAGCAAGGAAAATATCTGTGGAAACACTTTTAGAATGAGCTCCAGAGGCAAAAAAAAAATATAAAAATCCAAGTGCTTCATATTGTGTGGTCTGTAGAGGACTGCTTTTAGGGAAGGAAGAAGAAAGTCTGTGTAGAATAAGAACGCGTGTACATATGCTGCCTGGTAACCTGACCTGAAGGTTGTGACCAGAAGCAAGAGACTTTTGAACTTTCTGTTTTCTTTTTGGGAAGAACGAAGGAGATCTGCTGCAGTAACTATCTTCCTATGTCTCTGTTCTGAGTACTGTCAGGATTAAAGGGAACACCAAAGCAGGAGGAGTTTCACTTGGTAAAACGGAGAGCCCTCCAGTGAATGATCTCTAATTCAATTAGGCTTTGGTGAGCAAGGTACTGAAAAGCCTGGGGACAGGTGTAGAGGGGTTGGTGACAGATAGTTCTGGCTGGTGCTCTTATAAACAGAACTGGTAGGAGCAGCTCAGGCTTGGGCTGGGGTGATCTACAAGTTAAGTGCTTGCCTGGTAGTGTGAGTTAGAAGAGACAGCAGCAGTGCACTCAGTGATAGCGCAGCTCCCTTCAACTTCCATGTACCAGCCTGAAAATGGGGGCCATGCAATTGGGTAGAGACTTGTGGGCTCTGCGCACCTGGGACTGTGTTATACCAGGCAGGAGCAATGGGGTAAGTGCCTACATCAGCCCTCCTCCCTTTTTCAATTTCCCACTTTGATTCCTAACCATTCTGCTGGGTTTGATATTGTCCTAGTGAATGGTCTGGCTGTTAATGTCTTTCCTTGGGGAATCCTGGTAGTAGATGTGTGTTTTTGTGATGGGAGACCATCTAACCAGTCAGGAACTGCTCAAGTATAACTGTGCTAGATGATCCTAACTTACCTAAAACTTTTTTCTCCACAGTGAGTTAAGAATTCATCTCTAGTAACTAGATGTGAGCACGTATTTTGTACCCTCCAGATAAACTGTAGTTAAACACTTCTTATTTTTGTAATGACACATGCTTGCATATAAACTTGCACTGCAGTAAACATACCTGAGCCCTAACCTTAGCTTACAACTATCTTGGACCAGCACCTCTCCTCTCACCCTCCTCCCAGCTAACCATCCAAAATAGAGTTCACTGCAGCTGATGCTAAAGGAGATGTGTTGTATTTGCAGCAGTGGTGGCCTGCATTTGGCACTTGCTATCTGGGGTTCTGCTGTACCACTGAGCTCTTGGAGAGGATAACATGGGCAGCTTCGAAGCCTGAAAGCATTCCTAGCAAGCCAGCCCTGTGGACCAGCTACATTAGTGCTGCTGCCTTGGTGTTTGAATGCTGAGCTCAATGTACAGCTGGCATTTACTTGGTGATCTGTCTTATTCTGACAAGCTGTAGATTTAATGTAGTAAGTGACCTTTTTTCTACACGATGTATCTATGAACATCTTTCCGTCAGTAAGATGGACAGTGTGATTATGTGTAATGCACAAGCAGATTCTTTCTGGTCAGGCTTCTTCTACCACTGACCTTTATATAAAGGACTCTTGCAACAGAAAAATCTGTTAAAAATAAAGCGAAGGCCTTCATTCTTCTTTAAGAGTCCTGTTTTCATTTCCCTCTTTCCCCTGCGACTGCTCAGCAATCTCCCTGAAATCCTGGGGACTGTCAAGAGAAATGATGACATGCCTTCTCTTACAAGTAGACCAGAAGTCTGCAGTGGCAGAGTCAGAGCTGATTGCCTATCTTATCTCAAGTCGCTAGTCTCTAATTCAGGCTTTTACAAACAACTACCAGTCCTATGTCTTTCTGGAGCTACAGGTTAGTGTTTAATGTACTGCTTTCCTGGGGCTTTGCCTATCAAGTTGGAGGAAAAAATCCTTTTGCCTTTTTGATCCCAGCTGGAAAGGAACAGAAATCAAAATTCAAGGGCCAGAGAACCCTGAAGGGGAAAAGGTGAAGGACAAGGGGATATTGCCCATCACTCAGGACCACTTTTTCTTGAAATCATCCTAGAATCAGAACAGGCTGTGACTTACTGAATACTAGCTCTACTTCAAATAAGCATTTATTAAAAAAAAAATTGAACTAACTTGAGGAGTTCACTTTATTCTTGGCCAGTAAGCTGCTGATTGTTCTAAAATTTGTTCATTTCTGGGCATGTAAAATTTGAAGTTGTATCTGTGAGGATGAGGGCTGATTGAAATAATACTAAAGAAAAATTTCCGTGGAAATTATCTGACTTACCTTCATTATCAGGTCATGAAAAAGGTTTCTGAGCAATTTATGAAGATTTGTCTGTCTTTGGAGAGACACAGGCTGCCCTCCAGAATGGCAGTTGCAAATAGGCATGTCTATATGCCATTACTGCCGTTTGGTTTAGTTCAGTGTTACACTTTTTCTGTGCTATGAGACTTTAGCAATTTACTCTAAAACTCGCAAAAGAGCTCAGCATAGCATGCATAGTCTCTTTTTCCCAAGTTCTGGACTATGGGTTTGTGCTTCTTGGTATGGTAACAGTCTGGTTGCTTAGGGAAAAAATGGTGCAACCAGCTGCGTTTTCTGATAGTATCTATGTGAAGCATAGAAGCTGCTATGAAATAAGACTGCAGTGATCCTGTTAACAAACCTGTGGGGCTGCGAGGCTTAATTTGTTCCAGTGCATTTTTATATCTACTTCTCACTCAAAATGAAGTGTTGCTCCTTAGGAAAAAAAACAAAAAGGTCAGAAAACTGCTGGTGGAGAGTGGAATAATTTTATTTACCAGGAGGTGATCACAGGTATTTCCTGTTGCTGGTCATAGATCGTTTCCTTATGTGGTAGTTCAGAGATGCCATGAAAACTATAAACCAGTGCAAGCTTTCTGATTAGCATGATGAGCAAACATCTCATGATTGCTGGGAATAATGCTCTGACCTCTGGGTGTTGAATATTGGACATGTGCACTCATGTTGTGCAGCATCTCAGTTCGTCCTGCATTGGTCATGAATCAGTCCAGCTCCTGAACATGATGAAATCAGTTGCTGAAATAATGATTCTTTCTTTTTCTGAAAGATGTAATTATAAAATCTGCTCTCTCCAGCTTGTTTGACTTGGATACGATTTTAAAGTCTAACATCAAGCTGATATATATATTTTTTTGTACTAGCTACTGCAGTATTTTGCAGTCCCTAGGAGAAGATCAGTTACATCCCTGAGAGAAGATACACTGCAGAATAAAAAACCTTAATGTTTCAAAACAGAATTTTTCTAACTTCTAGACAAGCTAGGCTGCATCTACGTTAGCTTATCAGTGCTTTTGAAGCCCATCTCCTACATCCCCACTTAGTATGCCTTGCTTAGTGTTATGAGGCAGGCTTGAATGTCACAAGGCATTTCTTTTTGGATGAGAATGAAGCAGAATGTGTTCCTGATGCACTCCAGCTAATGGGTGTTGATTCTGGGGGAAAGCAGATGAGAGTGATGCTGAAGCTGCCTCCAAGTTGCATGCAGGGTGCAAGTTGGGCTCCCACCACCACTTGCTCTACTTTACAGATCCTTCCTATTGCAGAGTTACTGCCTGCTAATGTAGAGCTGGCCTTAACATTCTGTTGGATTTTAACTTAGAGTCTATGTTTTTCTCACTTGCTTCCATTTTATTACTTTGATAATTTCACAGATCAGTGAAACTCAACTGTCCCAATCCAGTTGTTGGTTTTGGTCGGTTGGTTTAGGCTTTCAGTGGGTTCTGGTGGTTTGGCTGTCTTTCCTTTACCACGCTTTTACCAGAAACTGGACATCTAAAGTTTATTTTGGAAGTATATCAGTCTGCTGTTTCTACCACAACTCAAACACTTTAGTAGCTGCATATATATTGTAGTGTATGTTAATCAGTCAAATCTGCTCTACATATCTAGAATAATGTTCTTGTCTGCAGGCCTGTCACACGCCTGATGGTGCAGGAAACTTGCCCAAGGCAAAACCTCTGGACGGGCAAAGCCACAAAGCATCTTAATGGCACACTTATCTGCTCTTTTTTCCAGTTGGTATAGAAAAAAGCAAGGCCTGGTGGCTGTGTACACAGACTGGCTTTCTAACACTAATAGCATCAGTTCTGTGGCTTCTGAGGGAAGCTCTACTGTGATCTCAATTAAGTACATTTTCTACTTAATGCCAGACTTAAAACTCATAATGAGGTATAATACAAGATTTATTGCTGTTTGTGTCATTATTTGATTCATTGCGATTTTGCTGTAGCATTTGCTAATTCACTACTGCTGTATGCATAATGGGTGGGGTTTTCAGTAGGGCTCTCTATCAACCTGAACCATTTTCTGTCGAGGCTTATGAGGGCTTAAATTGGCTCTTATTTCAGTCAGTAAGTCTCAGCACTGATGATGAGAAATAATTGTAAACAACAGTCAACACTTCCTCAAAATCTTTCTCCATGTAAATATGAATTTCTCTTGTTCTCAGCCCCGGGGAAAGTATTTCTATGTTGGTTCTCCATGGACAGCCTTCTATCCTTGTATTGATCTACTTTGCAATGTGTACTTGCATATACTGCTTGAGTACACACAATTAATACTTTGTATACATGCAGTTCTGGCTGTCTGATTTCAAGAAAACAAGCTGAAGTCTACACCCTTGGGTTTGAATGCTCTTTTGCCAATGTTGGTGTATGTGCAATGTTTCAGAAGCACACTGTAAACAACTTCTCTGATTTCTCATTATCAGCCTGAAACTGTTCAGGTAACTCACAAGTGAAATGCTTTCTGTTAGTAAAATATAGTAATATCCATCAGCACGTAATATGAATGTTAACTTGAGCACAGCCACAGCATCACACACCAGAGTGACTGAATCATTGCAGAAGTGCATTCAGAACCAGCCTGCTGGAACTAGATGATCTTTGAAGGCTTTTCCAACCCAAGCCATTCTATGATTCTTTTGCTTCTGGCTCCTGTGGTACCTCGGGAAACTTTCAACAAATACATTGCTTCCCTATGGAGCTGAAGACTTGTTCATGTTTTAGTCTGCTAGAATGCAGGTCTTGATCCAATCCCAAGCAGTAGGAATTGTACTAATATCTGCAGGCTAAGACCTTAAGATATCAGAGACTTAAGTACCAGTGTAAAACAAGTTATTCTGATTGTACTTCACTTGTCCCTCTCTCTCCCCCTCCCCCAAAAAACCTCAGTTTTGCCCATCTTGTTTAATCTACCAAAATATTTGAACACTTTCCTCATTTAAAAAAAAAAAAAAAAAAAAGCACAGCTCTCCACGTCATCTTATGGCTTCTACTACTGTAGTTATCAAAAAATGTAGCTGGTTAATTTGTTACACTTTGAGATCTCTGGAGTGTAAAAGAGCTAGGGTTTAGATCTTGGGTGCTGTATGTAGGTGACTAAAAATGAATGGATTTGTCTTGGTGTGCTGTACTAAACATTTGAGACTGTTTGGTAAGCTTGGGGTAGAGCACAGGATATGAGGACCATGCATGGAGTGAAGACTTCTTTCTGAAGCATCGTGTCAAGGTGTCCTTGTGACACTGCAGATAACGTATTGAAAACCTAGGGATGATCCTCATGATTTCTCTTCAGAGTAAAAATTTTGCCATTTAAATCAAGAATAACTCTAAATACATGCTGATCTGAAGATGAATGATCACTCAATCTCATCCCTGTGAGGCATAAGTAAAAAGCCACCAGCCACCATGTGCTTCTAACTCAGAGGGTGATATACAAGCTAAAGCTAAACAAATGAAGAGATGGAAAGGTATGTTAATGCTAGGAAAATGGAAATTGGGAACTTGTAGGAAAGTACAGAGTTGTGTGTACTCATACTTGATGTGTATTCCTGATGGAAAGAGGTAGAAACTTTATTTTGGCTTGGAAGCAATACATTCAAATGTAAACCTAAAATCTAACAAGCTCTTTAAGAGAACTTTGCTCATATATTTACTCATCTGTGTTTTCTTTCCTGGAGACTGGACAAAGTCTGCTAGCAGATGCTAACAAATCAGGAGAAATCCTAGTGCCAGTCAATTCAGAATACAGACAATGCTATTGTAAGGACTCTGATATAAATACGTAGTGAAGCTGTAATGGTGCCTAGGAGACTGAGGTGGTTCTGCCCTTGTAAATTAGTGTGCTTTTGAGATGATGGTGCTGTGATGGGATGGTGGTGTCAACCTTCCTGGTCAGGTCTGGATGTGGGTTGCTGAGGCAAAGTCTTGAGAGATGTGTGGTCTTGCGCCACAGTGTGCAGGAACACCTGGGATCTAGATCTCTGCTTTCTCTGTTGGCTGCAAGAGGAAAACACAGGTTTTGAAGGTAGGTACAAAGGTAAACTGTTCAAAACCACCTACGTCTTCACCAGTTCAGCTACTGTACTCGGGGTGATGAGGTGTAGTTTGCTTACTTTGCATCCTCAGGCTGCTACAGCAACACAGGTAGTCAGTCCTAGTTTCTGCACGTGTGACTGAGTTCTGAGGCTTTTGAGCCCCAAACACCTGGCTCCTTATATCACTTGTTGTGATTCTTCTGACTGTACCAGCTCATGCGGTCCCTTAGATGAGTACATCTGGTTTTTTTTCTTCCCTTTTTTCCAGCTAAAAACAACTGAAAATACTTAGCCGCTTCCTCCTCTGCAGTGAGAATTTGGCTGGGATCTTCTTGGGAATAACTATCAGTCACTTGCAAAAGAGTCCTACCTCTCTGAGCCTGCTTGTGAGCCTAAGCTTTTATCAGGGCGAGTTTAATTCTCAGTGGCTTTGCTGTGAATCCTTTTCCCTCTCATTGCCTTGCAATGGGCTACACAGTGTTATTTTGGCTGGGGAAGGTCAGAGTGAAGGCGTCTTCCCCGAGGGAGGTGGGCAGCTGAGTATGCTGAAATTTTTTGTTAAATCTTTGCGCGTGAATATCTCTCCATGGGCAGCACCCCTTATGGAGTGCCTCTGGAGTGTGGCTCATGTGCAAGGCAGTTCTGCTCCCAGCAGCCTTAGGTGGGATGACCGTGGCATTGAAAAACAGCTCAGCATGGCCACTGTGACAAAGGCTGGATTAGAAACCAGACAGGGGCTTGAAAAACAAGCCGACCTTGAATGATACTTTAATTTTTTTCAATGCAGAGAGAGTAGAATACAGCAGATCTTTATTTTAAGTGTTGTTAAGATGTGCTGGAGAATGGTTTGCTGGGAAACCCATTCTGGCTGCTGGAGAAATGAAGTCAGGAGCTTGGAAGAGTTGGGGTACCCATACATCTGCCTGACTAGCTATTGAGGAGCTCAGCCTCTGCCTTACCAGGGCTGCCCTTCCCCTAGACTTGAGCTCCCAGCTCCCCAAAACTCATCTTCAAAGTTCTTTGTCCAGTTGCAGACAGAAAGCCGTAAATCTGTACCTTTGTTTAGTGTGGCATGTACTCTGCCTCTAATCCAATTTCCCTTCTGTTTGTTCTCTGTGCAGCCTCATTCGGCCTGACAGCTATTTAATAAACCTATTTGCTTTTCTTTGACATGAGGCAGAAGTCGTGGGTGTTGAAGAGCCATAAGGCCCTAGTGGACAATGAAACCCTTTCCCACTCAACACTCTTCCAGCTCAGCACAGATAAATTGTGTAGAACTGGGAAATTAACCCATCCTATCTTTAAAAAAAAAAAAAAAGGAAAAAGGCATTTGCAGGCTGATCCACAATCGATGTGAGTTGGTTGCTTTGCCCTCTGTAATGAGAAATACTCTGTCTGTTATGAGATGATTGGGGATCACTTTTGCAGCTTTTGGCTGTGTCACCTACAAGAAGGGAAACCATTCAGGAATAATTGCATTAAAGAAAAATACTACAACCCCTAAGGGAACAAAATTATTCTGAAATTTGAGGGAAACTTATTTGTTCACTTATTGCCTGGGAAAATGCGTAACAATTTCCAACCTAAGATTATTTCCATTTGGTTTTGATGCACACTATTTGTGTGCTAATGTTTCTCTGTGTGTTTCTCTCTCAGTAATGTTAGGTAGCATGTGGTAGCAAATATCTTTCAGGTCTATACTCTAGGGAAGGGAGTAGGAAAAAGTAGTTGGGTCTCTTATGGCACAACTGGAAGACATGAAGACTGCAGTGGTGAAGGTGATGAAATGGTAGGACTTAGTTATATTTAGGAATGAGAAGGAATTTGAATTTGCTGAACTTCATATATATGTGCATGTATATATGAATGTTGCATGTATACATATAAAAGTGTATATGTAAATAGCAAAAAATCTTACTGCTTACTAGCAGTCTAACTGAGGCTTTTTTAGTAGTTTCATCATCTCTCTGAATGATGTGGAATATGTATACATATGAAGCTCAAACAACTGCTATCTAAATTCCAGGGCAGTGGAAAAAAGCAAGTGTGGGCTGTTGAGATTGCTTTTTATTTCTTTCAGGTCTTGAGTATTATATAGGCTTAGTGATGCTCAAATGACAGATTAAGCTAATAGAACATGCTGCTATTTATAACTAGCTAATTTTTCTTAAGTGAACCTTTGTGTTTTTGCCTGTAGACCTCTATTTTGCATGAGGCTCTTACTGAATTTGATGCTGTATAGAAACATGGTAGAAGAAGGTCTTTCCCAAAGAAACAATACTGAATATCCAGAAGGAGTTGTTCATTTGGCAACCCAACCCATAATCAATGAATGCTGTAGCCACAAGGCTGTTGTAAATCTGAGTGATATATGGATCTAGTTGCCATTCTCATTTTTTTTTAATATATTGCATTAATTCTGCTAACCATTGAGAGAATTAACATCCCTTTTCTGGGTCTCTCAATTTCTGTTGTGTTGCTTTTAGATTCCTTTAAATTTTCCTTAAAAGCTGTGTTTACTAGCCTCTGCTTGGTACCTCTGTGCCCTCTTCCAGACTCTGCAGTCCATATCTCTTCTTGCAACAGATCCCTACCCCCATGTAAATTGTAGTGGAGGTGTGTGTTGGTCTAGAAAAAGGGAAGATACCCTAGGAAGAGAGGACATATGGAAGGGCTCAGCAGTAAAACAGCTTTAAAAGGATGACTTTCGGCTAACCTTTCCCCATCTTGGACCCATTTTCCCCTTCAGTGAAGCTGTTTTGTAACTGCAAATGCATTTTGCCTGCAGAGCTGAGAAATCTTGAGGTAGCTTTGCCTTGTAGCAAGTACAGCACTTGATACCTAATGCAGCACTCCAGCTGTGTGCTGCCAGAGGTACAGGCAGAGCTACGTGTTCCAAAGATGTCTCTGCAGGGCACACAGCATGGCTTTCTGAGTGGCCTGCAGCCAACTGTAAGCCTCAGTTCCTTATCCATCAGATTGCAACTGCCTCCCATCTTACAGTTGTTTGACAAGTGTGATGGGAATGGCTCCTACTGAAATATTCGAACATTGCTGTTGGTTTCAAGAAAAAAGATCTTTAAGAGTTAGTGTTGTAAACATACTTGGCAAATACTGTCGTTGAGGTGGCTTTGCAGAAATACTGATGCTCTTCCATATCTCTGCTGCTTACTTCTTATAACTATTCTCAATCCTAGGAAGGCTTTAAGTATTTTTAAGTATTTACTTCCAAAGCCATGACTACTATGGCAAGACACCATTATTTTTGAAGTTGCTGACTTGCTTCATTTTTATTGCGGAGGGGGAAGGTCAGCATCAGCTGAAAGAAACAGTGCTGCTCCCTGATGTCATGCGGGAGCTCTATCAGCTGTGGCAGCACCTATCCACAGTGAAAGGCCAAGTGGCAAGCTGAAATATGTTAGAGGAAAGACTTGCTGGCAGATTGATGGAGAATGCTGACATACTTCTGTAAACCACAATACAGAGGGAGTTAATCAAGATCAGGAAGAGTGTCCGTCTTCCTGAGAAGTCATTTCCCACCTCAATTAGCTGGTAGTTTTGGCAAACATACACAATGGTTGGGCCCCATCGGTCTGAGTGATGCTTTCTTTGCTGGCTCTGTCTGTGATTATGCTGCTGGCAATTGGCAGGCTTTGTCAGCAAGCCAATAAATCTTTATTGACAGGCTGAGCTCAGTGTTTTGCTCAATGTCTCCTCTGAAGACAGAGAGGAAGAAGAGGAAATACCCAGCATGTCTATCAGAGGGATGGCAGGAGTTAAATTTCTGTGTTACATTAATTGTTGCATTTTATGAGGGATCCTGTGCATGTCTTTGTTGCTGGACTGGTCTTGTTGGGATTTTTTCTCCGCTCATGCTGTTTGTGTGCTCATTTGGTGTTTCATCTCCTGGAATGACATCTTAATTCTGTGCTGAAGTCCACTTCAGATCTTTGAAGAAAAACAACATCTTGTACTAAACGATGACAAATATCCCCCAAACTACTGATCAAGAGGAAAAATGAGCCCTTATGCTTTTAAGTCTAAGCAAAGGCAAGCCATAAACATGTGGTAGGAAGGGATGATTTCTTTTAACCTTTTTACTATGGTCTCTGATATTATCCAGTATAGGTTACAGTCCTTTTGTTTTTCACTCTGAAATTGGCAGAGCTCTGCTACAGAGCTGCATTAATGTGTTTTTCCACTGTCTGTTCTCCAGTTTTTTGGTGTCCCTGAGCATAATGGAACTCTGTGCATTTTCTTCCTGCCTGACAAGTACCCTGTTATTGTTTTGGACCACACTGGAGGCTCTTTATAGTGAAAGATCTGGGCAGCAGCATGTGATACACTGACAAATTCAATAGCATGTCTTGAGGCTATTAGTTATTTATTCCTTCCACCCCCCTTCCTCCACCCCCCCCCCCCCCCCCCCACTGAAGCCACCCTTTATTCTAGAAGTTAAGTCAGAGCAGAATCATATTTTTCTTCTTGTCTATCGGTAATTAGAATCAATCTAGCTGTGGTAGGTGAATACCCTGGGCAAATGTTGCCATTAGATATAAGTATTGGACTGGGTGATGACAAACACTACAGTTGCTCTGCTGACCATGATGCATGAGAGGTTGTCTGATTTACCACCTGTGAAGTGAGATGCTCTAACTACTCAAGGTCAAACTCGGGCAGCTATTGCAGTCCCACTACCTATATTACTCATACAGCTACCTTTTATAATTGATAGGGTGCTCATCACATTAAGAACTGTAGAAAGTGGTGTGAATTCAGTCAAAGGCTTCCTCTATGCTATGCTTTGTGTTTTGAGCTATTTCGTTATTGGGTATAAGGTAGTATTTAGTAAAATCTCCCTGCTGGAATAATGTCCTGTAAGATAACATGCTATCCCTGCTTATAGAAGGGAGGTTGGAACTAGATGCTCTTAAAGGTTTCTTACACCACAAACCATTCTATGAATCTACTCTGTTTTTGCATTAGGGATAGAAGTTGTAGATCTATTGCAGAAAAAGCTCATGCTGATCTCTTACCTCTTACCTCACATCAAAATAGTGGATGTGGCATCACCAAGGTACTGCAAAGAAACAAATGTTTTGCACATGGCAACGTATGAAAATACTGATATGGCTGTACAATCTCCTCCAAGGTAACTAATGATAGGATGAGAGTTAATGGCCTAAGGTTCTGCATGGGGAGCTTCAGGTTGGATATTAGGAAAAATTTGGCAGAAAGAATCTTTGGGCACTGGCACAGGCTGCTCAGGGAGGTGGTAGAGTCACTGTCACTGTAGGTGTTTAAGAAATGTGTAGATGTGACACTGAGAGACATGGCTTAGTGGGCATGATGGTGACTATGGGCTGACAGTTGGACTGAATGATCTTTGTTTCTAAGAATGATAAAGGTTGGAAATAACCATAATGTCTGTCCTGATGTGGCTGGCCTTGTAAGAGATATACTTGAGTGTATGTGGTACCATTGGGTAAATGGAAGGGCAGAGGCAAATACTCTTCTGTACTGCATGCAGTGGTTTCTCTGTTGCAGAGGAAAACCAACAGGAGTACAGTTTTCTGGCATTTGCAGAGCGGGCCCTTTTGACTTGTCAGTTTGCACCCCTATGCTGATCTTTCTTGATATCCCCAAAAAACCTATGGTCAGGACAGTGCTCTTGCTGCTGTCAGACAGAGCAGTCACAGAGGTGGTTTTGCAGGGAGTGGGAGGCACAGCAGTTAAGCTGTAGTGGAGCCTCATTAATTGTCTGTGCCAATGAAGAGTGGAAGCCTGTAGCCACAGGGAACTAAGTCAAGTCACTGCTAGGGGAAGTCATACTCATGGGGGGGAAAAAAAAGGAGTTCTTGATTGCCGGCTCAGGGAATGTTTTCTGTCTCCAGTGAGCAGAGGAAGCATGCTGCTCCATCTGCCAATCCACTGGTGGAAGGCACCAAACTAATTCTGTCTTCCCAAGGAGCAGCTCCTCCCAAAGACATTAAAATATCACTGGTCCAACATATATTTCTATCAGCATAATATTCTCCTCTTGCTCTCCCTCATCTCCCAGCTTCTACTTGTTCCACCCCCACTGCCTTGTTACTGCAGAAGTAAGGCAACCAAGCCACCTTCATGTGTTCCTCCAGTCTGCCACGGCCCCACCAGCCCTTTCAGGAGGCCTTGCTGCTAACTGGAAGCATTATCACTTAGTGAAGGAGCAGTAGGTCTCTGTGAAACATCTCACACATTGCAGAGTGAAGCTGCCTCATTTGCGGTTGATGCCATCCTGGGAGGGCACTGGCAGCATCCTCTGGTATTGCTTGAGCTAGGGAAGCTCGTTTTAGGGCTGGAAGTCTGTGTGGAAATCACTGCTATCCTGCACTGGAGGGGAAAGGAATTAATCCCATTTTCCCCTCCCTTTGTGGGCTGGAGGACTGCAGAGGGCAGGCGAGTGAGCCGGAAGGAGGGAGTCATGCCAAGAAGCATGGCCAAACCCAACTTACAAAACCCCAAGTGCTTGGTTTCATGTGGTCTTTGCTGCCAAAGCAGTGCTATTTTCTGGTATCCATCAAGGCTGCCTTGTGCCTGGCATTGGGTGACCCCCATGCAGGCACACATCTTACCACACAAAGGCATCACAAGAAGCAGTTGGTTAACTATGGGTTTGCCTCCCCATATCTTATTCAGCATGGGCAGCACGAGCATTTCCCAGGGCTGTAATCGTGTCCCAGTCCTGGGGCTGGTGAGGGCAGTGCCCATCTATTGAAGAGCTTCTGTGGGTGAGAGCGAGCAGCTGGGAGAGTGCTTCATAAAGGAGTGTGATGTGCACAGCCTTGTTGTATTCAGAGAGAAGATTGGAAGGGAAAATGTATTGGTGTGGGTAGGTTCTTCAGTCCTTGCATCAACTTCCCTGCAACAGCAGGGCAAAGCAGCTGCAGTAGCTTGCAGGGAGAAGATCTTTTCTTACTGATGTTTCCAAGAATTGGAAGGCATTAACATTCACATGAAACAGAGATATGAACAACTTGGAAATGCATGCCTAGACTCCAGGGTTAGTTTGAATCAAGAACAAGAACAACACTTTTGAAATCCTTTTTTCTCCTTTTCAGACACTTCCTTGTTAACATGTTGCCCCAGAATACTGGCAGCACTCAAATGCAGGACTTGTTATTATTGCATATTTCTGCCTTAGAGCTGGATCCTTGCAGCATCATGTAGTTTTTTTTCTTGAGTAGCTCATCTGTTTGGAACTCCTTGAATGCAAACAGTGAGAAAGATGCCTCCCTTAACTGCTGAGAGGGGCTAACACAATATTGCAGTTTGTGGAGCATTTCCTGTCTGCTTAATGTGAAGTAATGATAATTGTACAAGATGTCAGATCTGCAGTTATTGCGTATTATGTCCTGATGACAGCATCCTGTGGGGAGCTCAGAACACAAATATATAGAAATAAATTGAGATGAATCTTGTCGCTCTCAGAAGTTGAGGGTGAAATGTTTTAGCCTGCTAGGGTATGATTGCAATCTGGGAGAAGTGCAATAGGGACAAACACTGCTACACTTCCAACCATTGCAAGAGGATCAAACATCCAGAGCAAGGCTTGCAGATGGAGATACAGAAACTTTAGGTACCAGCCTGAGCCCCCACAGCATTTCCTTATGTTATCTCCCCAGCAACCTCACAGCCTATTGCATTTCCCATGGGATCTGAACGCACGGCCCAGAGAGTGAGTGAAACTGGTCCCAAAGCCAGGCCTCGCATCCTGGTGGAGCAGGGACCCCATCCCACTCAGCATCACTCAGTAACCAGCCCTAAAAGAGTCGCTCTCAGTTTGGTAAAATGTGAACTTTGCAAGAAGGCACTTTCTCTGAGGGGTTTTGCAGCTTGAATTAGTGAGGTGCTCGCTATCAGCTGGCAGAGCTCACAGCCTTTTCCTGCCCAGTTGCAGGCAGGGAATTGCTGATTGCTGCTTTGAGATCTGTCTCTTGCTTGGAGCTGATTCCAGAGCTACCTTGTCTGGCGCAGCTATAAGCCATGGGAGATTTATATATTTAAGTGGGAAGGGGGGAAAAAAAAAAAGTCAAACCTAACATCCAATTCCTCTGGGACTGTGAAAGGAAGGTAACTGGAACCTATTTTCCTATTTCTTTCTCAGCCTTATCCGAGAACAGCCAGCCTATCTGTAAGTGGCAACTGTGGAAAATGTGCTCTGGCCACTTGGTGTAAAAGATAGGCAAGACTCCTAAAAAATCTTCTCTGCAGCTTATCACCTTTCTGCTGGCTCCACAGCAAACTAGTGCCCCAGTGCAGAAGGAAACTGGCTGTCTGTGGGGCTGGACAGGGCCTCATCAACAACTGATAAGCTCCCTTGTGAACATTCAGACTCTTCAGGGCTTACTGTCCTTTCAAATACCACAGAAGCTCCAGCTGGATATGTTCATATAAAGCCAGCAGTAGAGCCAGCATTTGGGGATTGTGCGTCTGGTTCTCCCTTGCTCTTCCTGCTGTTTCAGGGACACTGCTCCTGGTTCCTACAAATGCATTTTACAAAATTGGGTAGAGTTGTCTGAAGGTAATTCTCCTTCTCCTTCCGTCGTACTAGTGCAAGACTGCAAAAAATTCACCATGATGCTGCAACAGCAGCAGAAAGGAGGACTGGATGTGTGCAAGAAAGAAAGTGGTGCCCACAGATTGATGCCTGGATGTTCTGCCAGAATGCAGGCAGTGGCTCTAACTTACTATCACTGGTGCCAGGGCAAGTGTGATGAGCTGCTGACTAAGTTTCTTTTTCTGCTGTGACTTATAAACAAACACTAGGAAGAATCGCTCTTCAGCAGAGCATTCCTGCCTACTTTGGGGAGGGCAGTTATATGGTATGTAGGTAGAGAGCAGACTAAAAGATGCTCTTAGGGGAAAGTAGCAAGGGGGGTGGATGCCTCGTCCCTGGAGGCATTCAAGGCCAGGTTAGAGAGCCCTGAGCAGCCTGTTCTAGTGCCTGATTTAGGGTTGCCAGCACTGCCCACAGCAAGTGGTTGGAACTAGACTATCTTTGAGGTCCCTTTCAATCCAAGCCATTCTAGATGCAGGGACATAGCAAAAAGTGCACTAAAGTTCTGATTTTGAAGAGCAGTGCTGTAAGACTTGACTTACTCCTACTGAAACTTCAAGTGAGCAAAGAAGCAGCTGTGTGGCTGTGACAGGACTTGATGCTTCCAGTCTTTGGAGTTACTGCTGTCAAACTACAGATCCAGTTTTACTCCAGTACACTTAGTGGATAACTTGGAGTTACTGTTTGGGATGTACACAGTCCTGCTCTTGTGGTGAGCTGGAGCAGTCTGGGTTACAGCAAGAGTGCTGGGTGTGTTTCATGGAGCTTGCTGGCTACTCTTTCAATGATTGTGAGCAGTTAATGCACAGCTGAGAATCTCACCAAAGCCCAACTTCTCAGGGTTTCTCTCTGCAATTTGGCTAGGGAATTATTTAGGTCAGTAACTTATAAATTTGAACAGCTAACAATAAAACCGCTCTATCCAATAAACAAGTAAACAAAGTTACAGTAAAATAAATAATTTCCCCATAGGGCATTGTCAGTGTTAAATTGCCATTACAGCCACAGAACATCAGACTCCAGAAGTTTTACTCATTCAGATCCAGAATAAACCGACTGGAATAACCAGGTATATGACTTTGTGCCAAAATATGAGTATTTCTGTGCTTGAGAGAGTGCAGATACTGGGTGTGACTAGTTGTCAACGAAGAGAACAAAAAAAGGAGAAAAGGGAACAGAGCTGAGGATCATTATGTGAGATGGAAACCCTGTTGGGCAATATTTAGTCTGACAGCCAACAGTTTGTGTGCACCAAGAATAACATTGCAGGGAAAAAGGATATGGCATTGCTGATAACTGCTGGTATTGCAATATCAGCATTTTTTTGTAGAGCTCAGGTAAGGAAAGTAAGTGTTGATCCTTTCCTGGTTTGAGGTTTTTGTTTTAAAACCACTGTGAAAAGTAATTCAAGTATAAGGGGCAATGTCTGTAACAGGACATATATTAAGAAGCTGGAAGAAATGATCGCTGTATGGAATGAAATTGTGCCATTAGGACATTTCAAGGTGATTATGTGAGATGGCTGTTACTGTCTCCTGAAAAGCTAACACAGACATATATACTTTTCAATAGAACACAATCGTGAAATGAGAGAGACTGAAGAACTGCGAGGTTAAGCAGAAGTGAATAGTAGCATACTCTTCTACTATGCAAAAAAAAAAAAAAAGTAATTATTACAAAATAAGGCGGTCAGTTCTGACATGTGATCATCTGAGTACTTCTAGAAACTTAGTTTTGACTGCTTTGTGTTGACAGAGATCAGCTGTATTTGCAGGTGAGCTTTTTATCTGTGATTTTTGTTTTTTAAAAAAATCTCAGCATCTCTCGTTCCCTCATCTCTAATGCTGTATTAGATCTACAAACTGTATTTTTCCAGATTAACAGAGGGAAGTTCTATATTCTGGCCAAGAATTAACTGGCTTTGATCAAAGGTTCAAGAGGAAGTGGGTACCAAAATTAAAATGTTTCAGATTGTGCAAGGTTTGGTATAAAATGGAGAATAAAAATATGTATATTGCTAAAAATTATTTTATGTCACATATGATTTAAGTTACCCGATCACTTGTGTTCATGCATTGCTTTAAATTAGGTCAAGAGGGCATGAGTATCAGAAAGGACAAACTTTCTTGGTCATGTCAAAACACACCACTTACATTGTCAATGAAAAACAACGCCAAATATTTCTGGGATTGTTTTTCCCTTATTTTATGAAGATAGAAATGGTTTTCAAATGGTCGAAAACCATTTTCAACAGAACCTGAACGTACTCTCTATACAAAGGAGTGGAAACCTCTCTGCAGGCTGCAGGGCAGCAAGCAAGTAAACTAGGTAGTTCTATACTGAAAAAAGACACTGTACTTCCTTAATATGTATGTGGATGGATATTAGACCATTAAGCAGAACTCAGTTTCTGATCACTTTTTTTCCACTTCATCTGGCATTGCAGTTGTTGGGCGATCCTTAAAAATATACTCATGTTTATTTTTTATATATACTTATATATTTATATACTCATGTATATAATGAAACTGATCTGCAGTTTCATTTCCTGCAGCCTGGAGGTTATGATGCATGTTGGTGCACAATTAATTCACTCTTCAGTGACACAAATTGTGCATCTAGGATTGAACTGCAGACACTCTGCACAGTGGCCCTGTGGAAGTGCAGACCCAGGGAGAACTCTGCCTTTGCCTCTCCGTTTGTTTTTCTCTTGTGCATCTTCAACCTGGCTCCGACTGGCATTTCCATAGTCTACTTTAAAACAGCATAGTAGAAAAAGTCATTAGGTCTGCCAGGCAGCCTCGAGGTTACTCAATTCATCCATCTAGAGCTTCTTGCAGAGGTAAGGAAACGTTTTGCTGTTCAATATAAACAAACATATCTGAGTCACTCTTAGAGATGACCCCAACAAATCCATCCCACTTAAGTGCTTGCCTGACCTTGTGGCAGCAAAATAAAAATAAAACATAATTAAGAGGTAGATTAAGCCAAGAAGCCTTATAATACGTGTTACAGCTTGCCAAGTGGGGGCTTTGGCAGGTTATTAGGGGCAGTGAATTTTGTGGGCTGGAGTTTTGGCTGAGGATATTTTGTCATGAGTTTTGAAAGCAAGCTGAAGCAATATATTCAGTCAAGGTGCTGGGAATAAAATCATCCTTGCAGTGGTCCCACAGCAGGAGTGGTTCTCAAAAGGAGAAGAAGAAAATGTTATTCAGCACTGCAAATATTCCTTCTTTCATTTTTTTTCCACTCATTTGGGCAACAGCAAATGGTGAAGCTGTGAATTTGTCCTCTGGCTACTAAAATACTCCATTTGTCCCTTTGGACCAGTTACAACAGTTATGGAGGCTAAAGTTTTATAGAGGAAGAATTGCCCTGCTTTCTTAATGAGAGCGATCAGTGTGTCTGCTGCTTTTCAAGAGGACAATAACTCATTATGTTAAATTGGTGGGATGTTTTTTTGGTGAGAGAGATGTTGCTTAGTGCAGGCATCTGATTGTTTGCTATGGTGTCCTGCCTGGTGTCAGGAATGATGGGGATCTGCTATTTTGGAGAGAAAAGCACTCCAGAAGCTTCACTGATCTGTCAGCATAGAAACCCTGGGGCTTTATCCGGAATCCAGTCAATAGTCTCTCTGGTTTCAATCATATTAAGAAGTTGGTACTTAGCACTCTTTGGAGTAGATCACTATTCCTGCTTAAATTAATGCATGCGTTGTTATATTTGGAATGGCCTAATGCTACCTATGTGATATAAAGTGAAGGAGAAAGGTATGTGCATCTCTGTTACACATCAAAAGCAGGTGTGACAGTACAACTATGAGGGCTGCTCTAAAAGCAATGCTTCTCATTTTATTATGTCAGCCCAAAACATCAGAGGCAGATGTTGGTAGTATGGCAGTAGAGGTTGAACCTTCCCACCAGTATGTCATCATGTTTTGTTGCTGTGCGACAGGTGGCAGCAGAGGGGCAGACTGACCAAATGGCATTTTTACATGGAATTGTGTCTGAAGTAAAGGTGTGTCATTGAATTCTTCCACGTGGGAAAATTGATCATTAGCACTTGCTGAGTGTTCATGGAGATCAAACGGTGTTTGAGCACAGTGAGGTGGTGGGTGGTGTGATTCAGCAGTGGTGACAGTGATGTGAAAGACAAGGCGTATCCTGAATGGTCAAACACAGTTATTGTATCACACCATGAATGAAGACCTATCAGTCAGCTCATCTGTACGGACTGTCTCATGGTGATGACTATGTTGAAAAAGTGTTTTAGAGCAAGCTCTCAGCTACATCTGATAGTGTTACTGTTCTCTTTGTATCTGTTGTAGTTTGCTTGGAAATAAATAGGGGTCAGTACTTTTGGAGCAACCTACATAATGATAACATTCAAACAGTACCTAGCTCATGAAATGGCTGGGGCAGAGAATACTGCTCTTTGTAGAGCACCTCCAGTGAGCAGGCCCAAGTACTGCTGTTCTGGGGGCAGAAGGAACGTGCTATCACAGAACCAAAGATCTGTGTTCTGCTCTTCTTTCATCACCTCCTTTTCTCACCAGGCAAGTTAGGAGGAAGTCAAGGGCTTCTGTTGCTGCATATGTTCCATTTTCATTATTATGGGAACGTGTTTATATGTTTAAGGTTGATTTCTATCTTCAGTTTGGTTCTCCAGATGAAATGTGGAGTTCTTGAAAGAGAGCAGAACAACATTTTTGGAGGGCTCGCAGGAAACAGGTGAAGCTCGCTCAGCTTATTATCTCTTAGTACACCTTTTCTCTGGGACCCAACAGAGTGGTATCTCACTTCTGCTTGCCTGTTTTAGCATACTGCTATTTCTGCATGTCTTTTTTAATATGACAATGCCAGTGAAAGACACTGATCTATTTTTGTTGTGTAGAGAGCAGCTAAAAAACATCTGGTAATGGGCAGAGTAAAAGCAACTGGTCCAGCTGAATGGTGAATTCAAATTTTGGGCATGATTTTTTTTTTTTTCAAGAATAGCTTAGAGCTGGAGGCACAGTATTAGAATTAGTTTTATTCTGGTCTTGGTTGAGCATGGGCAGGTGACATCCTCTGTCTGCTCTTGCCCCACTGAAGTGGAAGTATCTCTTCACTGATGACTTTGGCAAAATGCAGCCTAACTCCCTAGAGGAGGCAGAACTATGATGACCTGTACCTCTCTCTGTAGACCCTGGAAAGTAGATGCCAGTGGGAACAGGACATCAGAGGAGATGCAGAGCAAGCAATTGACTGAGTGTGTGGAGCCCTGCAAAATGATTTAGGGAAATCTGGGATTTTACTCCAGCTGCTGCCATAGTCCTGTGAGAAGCTCAGCTGTTCCCTCACTCCTCCTCCCCTTTCTCTCTTTTACCCATTCAGAATGTGAAGCAGGAATAAAAAAAAGAAATCTTGATTCTGCCAGTGCAAATAATAATAGCAGTGATGATAGCCCAGCACAGCTGACATCCTGTGTGATTTAAGGTAAGTGCAAAGCCTTTGTATGTAGGAGTTGAACTGGGAGAGGAATCCTCCATGAGGCTGTCTTTTTAAAATACCTGGTGCTGGAAGGAATCTGATGCACTCAGAAGGCAACATGCTTTGGCTGCTCTGAAGCACTTTTATGATGTCTGGGATAAATCAGCTCTGGAAAGTATGAGTTAGCAGTAATCAGAGGAGGGAGGGAGCTTTATCCAGGATGTGGGAACCACTGCAGCTTGCTTGTGTGGGAACAATGTGCCAGGATAGATTTCTGTGGATCCCACAGCAGTGGTCCTTCACCCCCTTTGCAAAGCCAAGGATGTGCATGGCCGTGGTGCTGTGGAAAGCTGATGAAGGCTTCGGATTGGGCCTGGAACATGGCTATCCCATTGAGAGAGGGCTTACCTGGCTCTGGTTGGAGGCAGTGTGGCTGCTGAACAGAGTACCCAGGTTTTGTCATCATGTGGGTTGCTGGTAGCAAGAGTCAGACAGGAGTGAGAAGAAATAGGGTCAGAAAAAGGAAAAGAACTGTGGAAAATGTCCAAATTCCAACTGTGAAATCAGCTGCTTTCACACAAACCACCAAAATTACATGTTCTTAGCACACTGGCTAATATTCAAAATATAATGATGCTGTATAGGCTCCACTGGATTGTTGAGGGCTGGTCTGAATAGTTGGGGATCTACAAAGTACCTTGGTCTACGTTTGTAAAGGTGTGTGGGTATTGCCTAGGTAAACAAAGCCCATCTCCTGGATGATGCCCAAGTGATGGCCCTGGTGCACACTTATAAGATGCTGAGCTGTAGCCCAGACCACTGGGAAGTGTGGTGTGCATCTATCAGGGAAAGCAGGCTGTGACAGTAACGCCTGTAAGCCACTCAGGGATGAAAAACGTGCTGCAGATTAGGTATCTGATCAATCTGCATTTCCACGCTGGGACTGTTATCTCAGGCCCCGGTTTCAACACAAGTTAAAAGACTGATGCACGTTTCAGGTAAATCCCAGCTTCTCCTTGCCACAGCCCCAAAAACGTTTTTAAATTTGGTTACTTTTTAGAATTAATTCCATTTACACAGTGAGGAACAAGATCCCCAGTGAGACGAAGTACTTTGGCTTCACTCGTTCAGGCCAGCTGAGAATTTGGTCTGCTGTTAGCAAGTTACTATATGAGAATATTATTTGGGAGTGCCCTTTGGTATTTCCCCTGGTGCTGAGCATATTATGTACCAGAAGTTATCTGGAGATTAAAGTTGAAGTCAGGATCTTTGTGCAATTCCTCCAGCTGTGTTCTTTCTGGTACAGTAAGTTTTGGAGCAAATACAGGCTTTATCAGGCAATGCAGCATATGCTGAAGGGGAAGCTATCGAGGACAGTGAGATTTCTGCTTAAGTAACAATTTTGACATGTCGAAATTGGACCTCTGTCAGTTTTGGCAAGTGTGACCCAGCCTGGGTCACCACTGGAAGTGGAATGTGATAGTTTTAAGGAAAAGGCCTGGAACCCAACAAGATACTGCAGGGTGACAGGCAGCCCTGTGGGATGGATGCGGTGCGATCCCTGCCGCCGTGTGTGACGCTCAAGTGGGAGAAGAGCTGATAAGTCCACTGCCTGGGGCTGCCAGCACTGGAACGAAGGACAAAATAAACATGTCGTTGTCTGCGTGTGTCTTTCTGACCTGAAGATACCCCACGGTGGGTTTAATTCACTGGGGTAACGTGATTAGTGCTGCTCTAGACCTACAGACTCCAGTGCAGAAAAAGCATCTTCAGCCATAAGCCAGTCACACTGGCTCAGTAGCCATTTCTCATGCAAAATGACTGAAGGATTTAAGTGTTCTCAAGTGAGGATAATCTACCGTCGTGTTAATCTCACCAAGTCACCTCACTCCCTGCAAAGTCGTCTGATTTTTGGTTCCCGTGGCTTTTAAAATTTGTGTTTCAAGACCTTTCCTGCTAAAGACCCGTCAATTACTTAAGTAAGGCCGCATGAATGTGGTTCTTTGCTTGCTCAAGTGGTTGCAGAATAGGCATCTTTAGACCGTAATTATGCGAGTGTCAGCTCATCTTATCTGAGACCACAGCCGACCTGGGACGTTCTGTAAACTGCCAATATTTACATATTAAATAGACAGTAGCCGCGAGAGTAAGTGGGATAACTTAAACCAGCTAACCTAACATCAGACGCAGTCAAAAACGTGAATGGATTTCTATGAGGCTCTGCTAATTAAGTATTCAAAGACAGAATAAATCTTGGATCGAAGCTGATTTCTTTCTCTGCTGGAAATCATGAAGTTTAGGAAGTAATACAATGTTGTAAGACCTGAGGCACGCCACCTTCCCTGCTATTTTTTCGTAAATTAGCATTGCACATTGTTGATAAGGTGTACGTTAGACTAAATCTTGAAAGAATTTGAAGGTAAATGAGGAATTTTAATTGAAGGTGGATTTTTCTGGTTTGGTTGAGTGGCAGTTTGTATTTGAGCTGGCAGCTCAACGTCTTTATCGGTGATTTGAAGTAAAATAATATCCTGCAGATAAGGCAAAGACTGTCTGAATGGTTGGAGTCAGGAAGACGAAGCATGAGTGACTTCTTAAATGCAGCCTAGTGAAGTGAAAGGAAATGCAAGTTGGTATACCTGAGAATAAAGAAATACAGGCCTCATCTACAAGGAAAGGGGTGCTGTTCCCTTAGAAAAAAAAGGGTTTTTTTTCTGGTTATATTGGACCAGAGAGCAATCAGAGGGTCACAAAGCATTAAGTTCTCTTTACCAGTGACATTTGATTAAATAGAGTCATTTCGGAGCTCATCTGTAGTTACAACTTATGAGAATGGTGCTGAAACACTGCAGGTTCTGCCTGTAATACCTGTACCCAGAGAACACAAGCTGTAAAACACAATCAAGGGTGAGAGGGAGAGACTTAGATGGAGCTGCTTGTGTGTGTTTATATTCCATAAAGGTACTCTTGAGAGATGTCGTTGCAGCAGGAGGAGGCAGAACACCAAAGGGCTTTACAGAGCAGTGAAGCAAGGCGTAACCAGAGTCTGTGGCTGGAAGCTGAATCTGGACAAATTAAGCTGAAAATAACATGTGTTTCTATTAGAGCGAGCCTAATCGCTGGAACTGGAGGAGGAGGGTGCATTCTCTGGCTCCTAAAGTCTTTACATCCAGACGGATGTCTTTCTGGAGATAGTCTTTAGCAAAACACAAATTATTGGACTCGATGCAGAGGGAACTTGATGAAATGTAATGACCTGTGATGTATAGCAGGTCAGACTGGCTGACAGAGTGGCCCCTCCTAGCTTGCAGCATTACAAACCTATGAAAATGCAAACTCTAGAAAATTATGACAGCGAGCTATAATATTTTATCTGCTGAGATTTCTCCAAAACTCCTAAGTAAATCAACTTAAAGCTTTCTAACCAGCATAGTAATACACGGGCAGACTTTTTTTTTTTCTTAAAGATACGACTTTAAAAAGAATACTCTTGATTTTTGGAAAAATGATTCTATAAGTTGTTTTTATTATTATTTTGTTGTTTGTTTGAGCATGGTTAAGAGGCTCTGATGCTAAAGCTTTCCCACAGCAGGGAGAATCTATATGCTGCATGTTAGACCTCATCAGGTTATGTTGTTTTAACACACTTCCCACAGTCATCTGCACTTTCTGCACACCGCTATCTTGGCTGTAACTGCAACTGCACCACGCTCTAGGCTGCCCATCCTCTGCCACAAATTTCATATAGAATATAATATTTTAACAAAACTGGCTGATGTAAGAACCACGTTGCCATGTTCTGATAAGAGGGAGCTGCTTATCTATACACTTCTGCCAACTGTGGCTGGGGTCAGGAGTTGTCTATGGCGTACTTTCTCTCCTTGTTTGAAGTGATTGATTTCATGTTATCAGTAGAGCTGCTCGTCTGAGGCTCAGGAGATGCTCTCCATGCCAGTCTCTCTTCTTGGAAGACCGTAGGGAAGAAAGGACACTAGATCCAACCAGAAACAAAGCTATCTGCAGCTCTCGTTGAGGAAGCGAGTGCTTAACTTTAAATAGGTGCTGAAGCCCATCAATATAGGGTAAATAAATAACCAGTGAAACACTGCAGCATTTGCTTAACTGTGGCCCTGTGCTGCCAGTTTTAATGAGTTACGACTTCAGTCTACTGAAGCACTTAAGCAATTGTGTAATTCGCAGTACAGGAGAAATCCCTTGACTTTAATGGGGTTTATGTGCTCAAAACCATCTGCCCACGTAAGTGCGGAGCGGGGATAAAGTGCTCTGGACAGCAAAAGGCTGAGTGGAAGAGTGTGATGAACACACAGCACTTACTTTACTGTCCTCTGCTTGCTGGCCGCAGCAAGTCTTGGGAAGGGATGGAAGAGTGCGAGGACCTGCGATGGCCTTTTCTTTGGGAAGGAGCAAGGTGATGCTAGAGGAGAAACAAAACCAAATTCAAATATTTTACAGTGATTCCAGGAGTAAATTAAAGCCTGGATCTTAGCTTGGTGGGAACAAATGAGTTTTCCTGTGATACTCAATGCCTGAGCTGTAAGCAAGGAATGAACTCTCTCCTGACTCCTTAGGCGATAGATTGATGGCTGTTTAGTTTGTTGCTAAAGAGACAACGGTCGTTGATTCCCATCTTGTTGTTCTTCCCTTGTTTCTCCTCTCCCCACTTTACAGATAATGTAATTATTTAAAAAC
Source organism: Phasianus colchicus (assembly GCF_987193195.1). Lineage (NCBI taxonomy): Eukaryota > Metazoa > Chordata > Aves > Galliformes > Phasianidae > Phasianus > Phasianus colchicus. The sequence goes on along the minus strand of NC_143441.1, from coordinate 6,864,815 downwards.
ATGCCCCCCCCCCCCCCCCCCAAAAAAAAAAAGTAGAAGAAAGTTTAGCTTTTTTTTTTCTGCAGAGATTATTACTCCTAATGCTGTGTTAACATAATCTCACAGCTGACTGAACACTCCCCTCTGACCTTTCCTTCCTTGGGGACAAACTTAGGTTTAATTGACATTTGTGTCTGTGAGCTCTGCTGAGGAGAGATTAGCAGTGGCTTAGCTAATTAGTATTTAAATGTTCACTAATGTTCCAATGGATTTGTCAATTACAATCATATTAAAAATTGATTCAAAGATTTCACTTTTTGGAAAAAAAAAAAAAGAGGAGATGTCAGAGCTGATTGAATTTCTCAAAAGGATTAAGGAAAAAATCAAATCTGCTATTATGATCTTTTCAGTCGTAGTGGAAGGCAGGAAAATATTTCAAATCGTAAATGGCCTGTATGTTTATTGAGATGCAATTATGCTCAGTCCTCACTACTGCATTGAAAAAGGTGGGGACAGGTGAGATCTTGTTAGGATTATTTGAAAATATTCACCTTGTAATTACTTGTGTTGATGTTCTTCTATACCAACAAAACTTTCACAGGTTGGGGAAGAACCTTCCCAATTAATGTATCAGGTAACATCACAATAATTCTGTTTTTTCTTTATTGATCATGTTGTAGATAGTAACACCTTCTACTTGGTGCACTGAGTGTTAGAGATAACAGTTTTTTAACCAAGAGGTGTCTGTTCCAAACTCAATTCACAGTTGGTACAATAAATGATGAAGGCAGCTTCTGGCTGTGGAAAATTGTTGGCTGATCAAAACAGGTGCAGGTTGTTATAAGCTGAAACCCTCCTTGTGACTTGGTTGATGAAGGAAGTAAGGTAATAAGACAAGTTGGTCTTCTACCCACTTTCTACTGAATTACTTCAACACACAAAGCAAGTAAGCAAATATATTGTGGATTAAAGTTTGGAATTTGGTGCACTAGAGGCAATATTAGAAATATTAGAAACCATCCTTTACCCTCAGCTGGTTTGATTTTTCTTCCTTCAAAGATGACCTGGTAGGCTCAAAGGGAATTTCAGCTGTTTAGGGGATATGCATGTCCTCTGAAAATGAAGCTGGTGTCTTTGGAAATGTAACTGTGGATTTACCAACTCATGAATATTAAGGAAATATTGTCGTGTGCATTCAGGAATACTAGCATCACTGGAAAGTCCAAGTTCATTGACTTTCCATGCAAGCAATGCTGTGTCTAACCTTGAGATACAAGAGTCAATGATTATTTGTTGTTTTTTTTGTTGCTGTTGTTTCTTTTTGGCTCATGATTTAAAAATGAATTAATCTGTATCAGCACAAAATTACTTTGTTTACTGCCTAATGAAAAAAATCTGAAACAAACTGATGTTTTATTCTCATATCCTTTGTTTATACCTAAGCCAGGAAGATGTAGTCCAAAATATGAGAAAATAATTTTAGTCATAATTTTAAGTCATAATTTTACTACCTTTTACTTAAAACACTTGGAAACTCGCATCAATTTCAGAATTGTTATAATTTGCCCAGTATGTTTTTCATGCTGAGCTCTGCTTCCAAGAACCCAAATTGCCTTTGGGAAAGAGTTATAAATTCAGGAGTGCCTGTGTGATTTCCAGTCCTTCCTAACACCCCTGAAGTCTGATGCCATGGCCCAGACACTCTGACTCTTTTGGACCTTAAGGGTCAGTAGGTCATTTTCCAATAAAGTTCTCAGGAGCTCTCATTAAAGGGGTTTACACTAAATTTATTACAAGAAATTCTTGGACTACCAAGGGAAAAGCATTACGAGATCTGCTCTTCCCACACCTGAGCAATACCTCTGTCTCCATCTCTCTCTTCTTCCACCCACCATTCTTGAGGTGTCCTCTTCATCCCTATTTCACTACCTTCTTCAGAAAGACGATATGCAGGACACATCAGCAGTGATGTAAGCAGCACGTGAGGCATATAGACCTGGGGACATCAAACCTCAGACCACTGCAGCTCTCCACAGTCTGTGAACTGGCGAGATGCTATGCTGTATCCTCTCCAAACATTCCCCGAAAGCCATTAATTACAGTTATCAGGGAAAAGAGTTTGGTGCTGAGTTCAAGATACTGAACTGGAGACGTGGGGAAAGCCAATTCAGAAAGAAAATCACCTCTGCATCCTACAGCACTGTCTGGCATCAAAAGGCCTCTGCCCTTATGCTGGAAAATGGATATTCAAGGTAGTCCCAGGACATAGCTCTGCCTCCCCCAAACCCTGATACTGTGGGTGTTAGAAGAAGCCTTGATAGGGGGAAATGTAAACAGAGAAAGACGTCTGGGGACTGTAGCCAACAACTACGTTTTGGTACTGCAAGCCAAACCACAGCCTCAGCACTGCAAGGGGTCATTGCTCTCTGGGAAGAACCACATGTGAACAAATATCTCCCATCCCCACTGGCTGTTAGGGGATGGGAGCAGTGAAGGGGGCAGTGGCATCACTAATCAGCCCAGATGGGTTTTGTGAAGAGAGAGGGCACCAACAGAAGGCTGTGGCTCTGGCTGCAGTCATCTAAGATACAAGTGTCATCCCAGAATTCATATGCCAACTCCTGCCAGAGTGAACAACTGGTCAGAGAGCCCTACCTGCTGCTGCTGTGTCCCTGCAGGAGCAGTGCAGCTGGTGGCATGTCACATCTCACATCTGGAACTGAGAGACCAGCGGGGCCGTGCTGAAAAGATGGGAGATGGCCTTCTTGTTAAACATATACATTGAGAAAAATGAATGATGAAAGTAATGTCTCTGTTGCTAAAATCTAGTTAGCTTCTGTTTTGCTTTGTTGTCTTCATTCCCCAAAATGTCTGTAGCATAGGAAGAGCCAGTCCACTTCCTGGCTTCTTGCATAACGTAATGCATTACCCCTAATGCTTTGTCTGATAAGAGATGATTAGTCAAAACTCATAATAGTCCTGCAGAAAAAATGGGTCAGTCTGTCCTGAGACTGGGCAGGAGGGAGATGACAGCTGGATGAGGAGCTTATCTATGCAGTCAGAGGAGACTGACAGCATTGTACAGATAGGTTTATAAAAGCAATATGATCCCTGTAACCTAAATCAGAGCTAGTAAAACCCCATGTGCCAAAAAGGGAAATACAGTAAGAATGTATTGAATAAAGAACCAAGTTAGGCATAGCACTGTTTAGCTAATTTAACTGGCACATCGTCAAGCTTACTGCCCCATCCTTTTTTACAACTAAGAGATTTACTTTTTGGTTCCACCAGGCTATGGCATAGAGCCCTACTGCCCAGATCCGACTGCTTCTAGCAGGTATCAGGTAAGACATGCAAAGAAAAAAATAATTACTGCTCTGTCTGTGAAATTAAAGGGAAAAAGTAAAAGAGAAAATATTCCTTTTCACACGAGTGAAGTGCTGCGTATTTTCCATTCACTGCTTTTAGAAACAAAGGCTAGCACATTTTATTTTGTGAAGGGGAAGGGGAAAGAACCATGAAATCAAGTGAAAGGGTTACAGATGGGCGGAAATCACCATCCTCTTCATTTTTGAATGAGTAATAATTGTAAACGACATTGAATTAAACGTGAGGTCACTTTTATTCACTGAAAGCTTCAGAGAATCCTGAAGTTATGAACTCCCATTAAATTAAATTGGCTCTCTATTGAAGCAGGCTTCCTACATGACTTTAAGTGAAACTTGAAACGTTCATCCTGAACTTGAAATTTGACCTGGAATATTTCATTATATCGCAAGTGATGAGTATCTGTGTATGAAAAGTGGGCAGCCCCATCTCCAAATGCTCCTCACATCGCTGCATGTGCACATGTTCACAAAGTGCAGGTCCTGCATGGAAGTAGGATCAGTTGGCTGCAACTGCATGGCATAGAGATGAAAGCTTATGAAGGATGCTCTTATTTTAGATATTTTCACTGTGATTTTCTGCTCGGATGAAGGCACAAGGAAACTCTCTTGCTCAGTGTTTTGCACAGCCAAGTGTTAAATCACTTCATATCAGAGCTGAACCTCAACCTCATCACTGCTAATCTTCTTGATTGGTTAAGTCTTTGCTTTCTGTCAGAAGAGCTAAAATCTGAGTGTCAGCGATCAGCACATGAAGATTTTCCAGCGGAGAAGAATACCTCCCCTTTCCCACCCCCTTTCCTCTGTTGCTGAGGGGAGGGAACATCCTCTTGACCCCTTCTTCCCAACAGATCTGTTGTTTGCACTCTGCTGTTTTCCAGCTGTACAGTGGGCCTGGGCTGAAGTTAAATCCTTGCAGTGTTTACCCCACCACTCAACAAGGCTTTTTACTCAGGTAACGTTTGTCATTAACCCACACCAAGTAGTAGGAAAAACGTGGACTTTCTTGGGTGTGTGAAGGTATCAACTCTTACATTCGAACATCCTTGTCAAATGAAAATGGTACTGTAAAGAAAACACATCTTTAATCCCAGAAGCCAAAGGCAATTTCTGCTCTTATTTGTGTACCGTTGACAGAACTGGCTTTCTTAGCCAAAGGCTAAATCCTGGCCCTTAGTGGCAGGACCTTGTCTAGGTTCCTATGTGGCTGGTCACCCCTGTGGGTGAGAGATCTCCTGTGTAGGCTGCAGAGCCATCACTACTGCTGTCTTAGGAGCTGCTCCATGGGTCTGCAAGCTGAAAGGCCTCTCACTGCTTACCCTGCCATGCCACTGCTGCTCCTATCCTCAAAGCAATCCAGATGGACTCCCGGAGAAGAGAAGTACTGCAGACATCATTCATGTTGTCAGTCTTGCTTCCCAACAACAGAGGAAGTCATGATGTTCAAGGAAGAAAGAGGATGTTTTGTTCTTAATTCTGACTTCTTGCCTACTTGTCCATCAAATATTTTAGCCAGCCACTGTGTCACCTAAGCATGCCATCTGGTGCCTTAATCACAAGGTATTATTTGTTTATTGATTGAATGATTGAAAGATTTATAAAATGAATGAGGCATAACAAGACAGGTATTGTGATGCATGAACAAGCTAATGAATGTCGGCATTAGGATGATTAATAGATACATCTCAAACACAGACATCAACAAAACTTTGGTGGTGTAAACAGACCATTAGCAAATAAAAGCGAGGGTGCAAAGAAGGTTGAAGAGGACAGCTGCTCAAGAATCAAATGAACGTCTGAAAGCAAGATTTTGTGAATAGATTCCAGAGAAGAAACACCAACTCCAACATGCAGCAAGACTTTCTCGGGCCACTTTTGTGATGTGTAGCCATAGGAGGTTCACTGGATGGAGAAGATCATCTCTGCAATTACCATGACTAATGATGATCCTACTCTCAACAACAGCCACTACACTGGATGCCTCACTGAATAAAGCAGCCCAAAACCTTGGTTACAATCTGTGGAGTACCATTTCTCTCTGGTGCTCTTCCTTGCAGCTTACCCTCACAGAGATGACAAAACCACAGAAGAGCTTTTGCAGAGCAGCTTCAGATGCCTTTGGAAGGCGTGCGTCTGGTTAGAGCTGGGATATTTCACACGGAGGATAATGTTTGCACTGAATGTCAATGCACATTTTGGTTTGGTCAGAACAATGCCTAGCCAGTGACCTTATACAGCCCCAATTAGCAGATAACTGCTGGGGAGTCCCATTCTTTATTGTTAGGAGTGAACAAGGCAATCATGGAAGGAAGGCAGTAATAATAACAGCAGCTAATTAGGCAGCGAGTGGTGCACAAGGCAAAGAAAAGAGGAAGATATGAGAGTTTCTATGTGGTGTCGCTGCCAGCTGAATGTGAAGTAAAGACCTGGAGCTCAGGATATGGGTCAAGTCAAGGTTCAATTCCTTCTACCTCTACAGTCCTCTCTTTCCACTGTCCACTGTCACTTTGCAACACAGCATCTTTGCAGCAGTGCTTGGATAGGCACAATCCTTGTGGTGCAGCATGGCATGAAGTAGAGCTGCCAGGTCTGGCCTTGACAAACTGTACTTGCAGCATCCTGCCCAACCCCACTGTTTCACTTCTGGAGAGGGCAGTGGTCTTCCTGTGCTGGCTGTGGCCTGCTGCTCTCCCACAAAGAAGCAGTAGCACCCTTTTCCTTGTGCACCATTGGCGTGTGATGATCAATACAACAGGGAGAGCTTGATTTGGCTGCTTTTGGGACACAGTGGGAAAAACTATATGTTCTGGGAGAGCCCACTCCAACACCTTCAAAGGATGTGGAATCCACTTAGGGATTTTGTGTCCCATTGCATTTAATATCAGCAGCACTGATAGTCCTCAGAACAGGAAAAGACCTCTTTCTGAAATATAATTTTGAGGTTATTTTTCTGCGTTAAATATATAGATCTGCAGAGAAAAGCATCAATCGGGGAACCTGAGGGAACTGTTGATACTGCCAAGATTACTAGATGAAGGGAAATATTTTGGTCTGATCCTATTGCCACAGTCAGATCTTAGACTTCCTTTATGGTTACTCCAATTCCAGTCTGTAGTATGTAACACAAGAAATAAATTTATACTTACTCCAGCCTACTCGTGCCTACAGAAATACCCAGTTACAGTAGTATAATGCTGCTGGAACTGAGAGCTTACTGACACACTCCTTCTGCAACTCCTGTCTTTTTTTGTATGTCTGTAGGAAAGTCACTAGCATGGCATTTTTTTCTTTCAAAATGTTTGCTGTGGGCTATATCCTACTCTCACTAACCCTCATAAAATTCAGTAATTTCCATTAACGTTGATGGAGCTGACCTGGACTTGCACCTAGCCTAGATAATGGAATTTGACCTTAGGTATCTATAGGAAATGTAATCCTCTACGTACTGCTTCAGATGAACCATATTTCCTGAACTGGATGGTGGCTATAGTTGGAGGGTCTCCTGATTTTAACAGAGAACTCTGGGCATTACTGTGAGAGGGATACAAATAGGTGCAACTCATTAAGCAGAAAAGATAAAGCGGCACTTAAGGGACCCTCTGACAGATGCGAGTGTGTCTCTGCAGCTCTGAGCAGGGAGAGGGTTGGGTGCTTGCCCCTTCTGCTGCTAAACCTCCCCACAGTGCCTACAGAATAAAAGCCTGATGGCATAATGGTGGCGGTGATGACAAGGGTAATAAGGCTCATGATAATAAGGACAAGCAGGGTTTCCATTTCCATTACCAGCGCAATCGATTGGGCTTTAATTTTTTTTTTTCTTTTTTTCTTTTTTTTTTTTCTTCCATCTAAAGCAAGTTCTGTAAGGGTCATGAGATAAAACCCTGAAAAAAGGGGCTTTAAAAAGGTCTTTGGAAGCAGCGTGGAATTTTAAAATCGAATCTATAATTTAAAAAATGAAAAGTAATATAATTGGTACACAGTCCATTTCCATTAGAAGTAGAATGCCACTCAGTCATTTCATCTCAGCGTGGCTTAGGTTAAGCATACAGGTGAACTGCTTACTTTTTTGTAATTCCCCTCCCTAGGGAATATGCATTTGCAGTGTAGCAGATGCAGGTTTTGGCTTGTTATGTACACACACCCGGATATGTCACTCTTTGGGATGAAAAGTCACTCATTCAGTGGGGGTAAGGAGTTGCTATGGTCTGGAAGTTGCCTGCCTATAGAAGTGGTGGCACCTTGATGTGAGCTCAAGCACAAGCTGGCATCCAGCACATCTGGCTGGCATACCACCCAAGGTAAAATCATGGCTTTCCTCTGTGTGAACTGGGAGCCAGTGCTGAAACTGGAGCTCTACGGGAATAATCCTTGCCCAAAGCAGCTGGCTCTATTTCAGGGTAGCAACTGTGAATCAAAAATGCTTTTGTGTCGAGGCTTACTGTGGTCCATTTGTTTTAGCTTGTGGCTGGGAGGAGCGCTGCTCGGATGGGTAATGATATTTGGGAGCTTGAGGATGAACTTGGCTTCCAGAAAAGTGTTCTCTGTGCTCTGCTGCCCATTGCTTGCAGCAATGAGGTGTCTCAGGCAATGTTTGCGTTTGCTGTGATATCCACATTCATCAGACAGGCTCCTATGTGGATACCATTGCATCTGCAACCTCCTTCTTCCTCCCTCCGTACTACTGGCTGACTAGATTGTATTTGGAAGAGCAAACCTCAAGCAGATGAAACAAAAGACAGAGAGGGATTTATCTGCTGAGTGAGTGACACGTTCAAATGGACATATTTCCTCACTACTGTAGACAAAAGCCAACCTTTTTCAAGATCTAAAGTGCAAGCAGGACTGTGCAGAATTAATAAAAATTTAGTAGCATGGGATTTTTCCAAGGCTTGTAGAACAATAGAGGGAGGAAAGCTAAAAGCAAAAGGGGCACGGTGGGGATCGTACACAGACAAATAGAGATGTTGTTCCTAAAAATGATCTTAAATGGAAAAAAAAAAAAAAAAAGATTCTGGAAGAAGCTTGGGCTCTGAAGCACTGGGTGTAAAACTCAAGGCACTTACACAGAAAGAGGGGCTGAGTAATGAGGGGTGTGTTAGGGGAAGAGCTCCCTTTAAGCACACGTTCCACCTCACACCCCCCCTTACATGTACAGAGGAAAGCCCATCTCCGTTCCAGTAGGCTGGGAAGAAAACACACAGCAGCTTTAAATGGCTGGGATTTCGGAAGAGTCTGGGGAAACAGGAAGTTGAACGCCCTTGAAAATCTCAATCCAAAGCATTTTATTGAAACCCCTGCCACAAATCAACGATGTTTTTGCGACGCTCGTTATGTTCTTGCTTGTGCAACATGTTATTTTTCCCCCTCTCTGAAACTGTGACTTAATGCATAGTAATGGCATGTCAAAGGCAGCAGCATTACAGCCCTGGTCCTGAATGCAATGCTGAGTCTCCTGTCATGCGTGGAATGTAATTACCATTAAGGTTGAAAAATGAGGGAGATGAACAGTAGTGGCAGTTTTTCTCAAGTTTACATAAACACTGGCTGCAAGAAGAGGGCAGGAACATTAAAATCAAAGAGTTCCTGTCACATCAGTGCTTTAAATCTCTAAGCGGCTCCTTGAAAATCATCTGGCCTCTGTGAACACAAACAGCCGATAAAACCTTCAGGTCTGCTTTTATCTGCTAATTTCAGGGCAGTCCTGCCCTTACTTGCTGTCCCTAGGAAAGTAGAGATTTTGGCACTTTTCTGTTGGCTTGCTAAACTTCCTAGCTGGAAAAGAAGTGGGGATGAAGGGGTTTGGGGTCTCTGTATCACTGGTGGAACGCTATGGGGGAACTATTGAGGGAACAGTCCCAAGGCTTTGCTTCAGCATCCTTGTGGTTAAAGGCTGGGTGACAGGAAGCACCACGTCCTCCTGTGGTGCTGGCTGTCATCTCTTGGGCACGATGTACCAAAGTCAGACCCCAAAACTCTGTAACGTGGGCAGCACCTCTCTCCCCCTTGCTCCACACTGCAGGTTCATTGCTTACTGAAAGCACTGGAACATAACCATGCCTTGGGGAGTTAGAAGTGGCAGAAATGATGTTTTAAGATGTTTTGTCTGTTTTTTTCCTGAGTCATTGGAGTAGTGGTTCCCTATAGCTGTTCCTAGCTAACAGCCAACATGTAAGCCTGTGGGTTTCAGGTTTCATTATGAATGTGAAACTCTGAGCAGATTTGCTCAGAGGATGTTTCAAAGGTAAATTTTCTGCATGAAATAGAGCTGATTTATTATCTCTGTGGTTTTATGGAGAGTTTTTGGCTTCTGTTCTTTTTTTTTTCCTTTTTTTTTTTTTTAATGTGAAACCTGATGGCTTAAGCTGGGATTTGTTTTGTGGCTTTGATGAACTGAAGTCTGCTCCTCCTGCCACTTTTAATGGGCCAGTGTTGTAAAGCACTTTATGTTCAAACCTCCCACAAAATCTGCTCTTGCTAGAAAATGTGTACATCTTCTAGGTCTTCCACATTGCTCTGCCTCTCCAGAATCCTATAAGGGCTTCACAGAAAGAGATAAAATGGTGATCTTCTCCCTGACTACCATTTCACACAGTTGTTTCAATGCTTGCTTGACCTTCTAGGTGAATGGTTTCCTTGGGTCAAAATGTGTTCTTCTCATTCAAACTGCTGAAAGTTAATTTAATCTAACTATCCAACTTCTAATGGTTTAGCTGTCCAGTAACAGTTAAACAAGGAATGTAAAAGTTTAATGGAATTTCACGTGCGGGTCTCAAAAGCATAATCTTCTGTTTTTATCCATGCCTTCTTCTTCATAAGACCATCGCCTTCTGTGAAGCATTTTTCATGGCAAGGACTTCTCCCCATTCAGCATTTGTTTCTGATAGAAATCTCTTTCTGGTAGAAATCTGTAAGAGTGAAATGTTTTGGGGAGGAAAGATTTTCCATCTGAAGGTTCTAGATGAAGTCAAAATGAAGACTTTTTATAATACACTCTTTAAATAATATTTTAATTCTTTTTTTGTTCATCAGAATTTGGATCTCCAAATGGGTTGAAGTGCAGAACTTCACATTGATCATTTATCACTCTAAAAATGCTTCTAGGCCCTTAATGGATAAACTTTCTGGGGTTAGTCCCAAAAGGCTGAGCTGAGAGACCAGGTTGCTAGAGCCTATGATGATAAGGCAGGTCCTCAGCTGAGTGAGGAATTCAGGCTCAAGCACAGGGTTTGTAAGACCAAGCACTGGGTCAGGAAAGCAAAGGCACAGATGGAACTAAACTTGGCAAAGGATGTGAAAGATAACAAGAAGAGATTCTACAGGTACATTGGTCAGAAAAGGCAGGCAAAGGAGAGTGTAGTCCCTCTGCTAATTGAGAAAGGAGGACAGACTTCAACAGACATGGAGAAGGCTGAGGTACTCAGCGAGTTACTTGCATCAATTTTTACTGGCAGTTAGGCTTCCCATGTCCCTCACATCCCTGAACCTCTAGGAGAGGGCTGGGGAAGCAATATCCCTTCCACTGTAAGAGCAGAGCAAGTCTGAGACCACCTCACAGGACTGAACGTGTACAAGTCTATAGGACCAGGTGACATGCATCCCAGGGTTTTGAAGGAATTGCCCGATGTGTTTGCAGAGTCACGCTCCATCGTGGCTGAAGTCATGGCAGTTAGGTGAAGTCTGGTGACTGGAAAAAGGGAAACATCACTCCCATATTCAGGAGAGAAAGGAAGACCTGGGGAGCTGCAAGCCAGCGAGCTTCACTTCTGTGCCTGGGAAAATTATGGATCAGATTCTTATGGGTGATATGTTAAGGCACATTAGAGGAAGTAATCTGAGATAGCCAGCTTCACCAAAAATAGATTATGCCTGACCTATGTGGTAGCCTTCTGTGATGGAGTAACAGCATCAGTACACAAAGGAAGGACAATTGATGTCATCAACATGGACTTGTGGAAGGCCTCTGACATGGACACACATCACATCCTTATCTCTGAATCGGAGAGATACGAATTTGAAGGGAGAACTAGTAGGTGGATGAAGAATTATTTGGATGGTTGCAGTCAGAGGGTCATGGTGAACAGATCTATGTCCAGGTGAAGGTTGGTCATCGGTAGAGTCCCCCAGGAGTCCATCTTGGGACTGCAGCTCTTCAACATATTTTTCAGTATCATAAACATCCAGATATAGTGTGCATACCCTCAACAAGTTTGCTGATGACACCAAGCTGAGTGGTACAGTTGATAAGACAGGAGCAAGGTATAACATCCAAAGGGACAGGCTTGAAAAGTGGTCCCATGGGAACATAATGAAGTGTTGCATTTGGGTCATAGCAGTCCCAAATTTCCGTACAGACTGGGAGAAGAACTCTGCTGAGAAGAACATGGGGATTCTGATGGACAAAAATCTGGATATGATCCAGCAGTGTGTGCATGCAGCCCTGAGGGCCAACCGTGTCCTGGGCTTCATCAAAAGAGGGGTGATCAGCAAAGAGATGGAGGCGATTGTCTATTCTGTTCTTGTAAGGTCCCTTCTGGAGTACTGTGTTCAAGCCAGGGTCCCCAGCAAAAGAAAGATGCAGAGCTGTTGGAGTGGGTCTAGAGGAGGGCTGCAAAGATGATCAAAGGGCTAGAGCACCTATGAAGAAAGATTGAGGGATCTGAACTTATTTTCTTGGAGAAGAGTAGGTTCTGAGGAGACTCCATTGCAACCTTCTGGTACTTAAGGAGAGCTTATAAGCAGGAGGGAGATCTACTTATTACACAGTCTGATTGTGATGGGACAAGGGAGAATGGTTTTTAACTAAAAGAGGGGAGATTTAGGTTAGATGTTAGGTGGGAATTCTTTACTCAGAGGATGCTGAGGCATTGGAACACGTTGCCCAGAGAGGTTGTGGATGCCTCATCCCTGGAGATGCCCAACTCTAGGCTGGATGGGGCCCTGGGCAACCTAATCTAAGTGAATGCCAACCCTCCCCATAGCAGGGAGGCTGGAACTTGGCAGCTTTAAGGTCCCCTTCCAAACTAAGCATTCTGTGTATCTGTGATAAATATGAACATGGCAGTAGTGTGGCTCAGGCAGAGACCAGGGGTGGGAGCCTGAGCCTCAGTGCAGCTCAGCAGTGTAGGTTTGTGTAGATTCTCAGGGCCAGACCATTAGGATGGGGCGATAGGGCACTATCAAAGGTATATTCACCCTTTAAAGCTACAGGAAGATGTTTGCAATCCTAAAGCCCAGAGATACTCTAAGTACTGTAAATCATTCAGGTATTTATGTTCTTTGGCGATAGTAATCAATATGAACAGCTTTCATTACTTGCTATTCAGTCAGGACCTCATCTAACCTTAACCCCAGGTAGATGATGAAAAACACCATCCATTAAATATTAACTTAAAGACATAGTTGGGATAAATGTATAAATGTAAAAATCACAGCACTTAAGTGGAGTAAAAAACACCCCGGAGGACAAGTATTCTTCAGTACAAGTGAGACGAAAATTGGATACCTCAGAAATGGTGAGAATGTTTTTGAGTGTATTACCCTTTTTGCAGTGTCACACAACTAAGCCAGACTTTTAACAATCCACTCTGGTGATAAAAGCCTGGAATTGAGAAAATCAAATGGAAGAACTGAAAGTGGGAGGAGGGTGTTAATAAAGCCTAATGTGCCATGTATTTGTTTTTAACCAAGTTCTCTATGTGACTGCAGTAAAAAAATATGACAAGCTTCTTCCATTAATACTTCATATTCTTAATAGAGGTGTAATTTATTCATGCTGTGTTTTCTGAATAAAACAACTGGGGGTGGGTGAGAGGAGGTGGGAAAAGCAGAAAGTAGAGGCCACGTTGGAAAGCAGAATATTCCTCTGAGTATTCATCCTTTATTCAGTTTTTCATTCCATGTGTGAAAGCAAAAGAACAAACTGCAGTTCTCTTGTTCCCTAAAGTACAGGAGGACAAAATGGGTTTGACTCCTTTCCAATATAATGGAATGAGATCATTCTGTTTTTTTATTCCTTCATCAAATTTTTCACTTGTACCCAAGTTCATTTTTGCCTCTGTTTAGTTTTAGACCATTTGATCCTTCAGATTTGATCATCAAATAAACCTTTGATCCTTGAGTCTGATTCAGTACATTTGGAAGAGACGTGGTTTAGCTGCTAGATAAGATGTTATTTTAATTAACATATACATATGTTAATTAAAAATGCAGATGCACATATATACGTTAATTAAAATAACACCTATATAAAGTTCTGAACTTTGCTAGCGTAAGCAATGTCAGGTTCTGGATCACTGCTTTGCCGTTAGCTCTGCTAGCTGGAGTGAAATGCAAACAGAAGGATGCATTTCAGGAGCTAGCTCAAGCAGAAAGGGATAAGCTCCGAACGAAGAGGAAATCGTGATGCTGGCAACAATTTTTGCAGTCTTAAGGGCAGCAGATGAGAAAAGTTCCTTGTAGTATTTCAAAAATATAGGCTTTGCGGTTGTGATCCGAGAGAGAGAGTGCAAAAAAAGAGAGACTGTGAACTTTCGTGTCTTTCTTTGAGTGAGTTATCTCCTGCCATGTTAGCTCCTTTCTGGAGAGCTTCTTGGGAATGTTTGTGTGGTGGTGTGTATTTAAAGAAGGCAATCTATGAATGACTTTGACATGACGAAAAGGAAAATCCCTTACACGTGAATTGTATGAAATGCTTGCATATTTGTTGTTTCAATAAGAGATGGTGCTGGGTGGCTTGTCTGAACAGATGAACCCAAAAGCTTGTTGTTTCTTCCACTTTTTTTTGGTCTGATAATGTACCTCCTCTTAAGAAAGCTGCCCAATCAGTACAGTTCAGGCACTGAATATCAAACAGTGGCTGCGGACTTTGTGTTAATCTTCTGCATATAAAGGCAGCAACATAGAAGATGTTAGATTTTCAAAAGAACATATATTTTGAAGGGAATTATAAATTGCAGGCAACATTCAATTCTCTGTTCCTTGTTTGTTTCATTGGGATTTATTTCTCTGTTAATCTGTACGATGTTTTAAAGGAAGAACATTGAAGAATATAGTGGTCTATAATACCACCTATAGATAAAAGCACAGAACAGCCCTTTTGCTGCTCTGTGACCTTCTTCACTACTGCCTCACAAGTTATATGCTGTGTCATGTGCAGGAGATTGTTTGTGGCACAGGGCACTCAGATGCAGCAAGTTTTTTGCTTATATTATCCAATTTTTTTTTTCTTGACTATGACATTGCACAGGTAAGGTAATTCATCAATCAATTTCAGCTCACAAGCAGCTGAAAGTTGTTATTAAAAGGTTTTTACCCACATATACACACGATTTGTCACTGTATCAGAGGGTGAGCGAAACATTAATTATACAGAAACTTAGTGAAGTTTCCCTCTCTCCCTGAAAGTAATTTGCACAGACGAGTGTCTCCTCAATTCCCTGGGAGGTCGTCCCTATCTCACCGTTTGGAGAGGTGAAATAAGTGCAGATCCTTTAAGAGGAAGAAAGAAAGCCTGATTTTTCAGTTCCATGGACAAGTGTCCTCAATTAACACTGACAGCTATTTAATTTCATTTAAAATAAGGTGGTTTAAAATATGATTCTTATCTCCCCACCGCAGGATGGACTAAATCTTTCTTTTATAGTCACCCAGCAGTGGGTATTAGGGGAAGTTGGTTATATTTCTTTCTACGGAAACCTGAGCTCCATTAGCAAAATATAGATTTGAGCAGATATGAACCCAGCATCTGGCCTTTTAGAAACAAGATAAAACTGTGAGGAGGGAATTAGAGAAGTTCCAAAGCTCACTTAAATCAATAGGGAGGCTTCATAACCTTCAGCGGGTTTTGGATCCCGCTCAACAGAATGGAAGAACTTGTTTACAATGAAGTAAAAAATCATCAGTTCACTAAGACCTCGATTTTATTTCTTTTTTTTCTGCAAAAATCTCTTACTTCTCCCTACACCACTGATTTGCTCTTTTAAAGAAAACGAACCACAAGCGATGCCATGGTTGAGAGAAATGAATGTTGTCCCCCATGACAGAGTCATCTAATAGTGTAAACTACTGGGGGTCCCACCCCCAAATACTGCTAAACTTCTAATTATATGGCGTGCTTCAATAAGTCTGGTGTTGGTAACGTAACAAAACCAGCTACTGCAGGGGAAAAAAAAAAAGAAAAAAAGTTTTTTCAAATTGATGGATTCTTACATGCAGTCTCACAGCCCAATTCTGCGGGCTTTTCATTTCTCAGGCAAAACCGCTTTATTTATTTACATATTTATCTTCAAAAATATGCTGATGCTATTGGGAAAAATTCTCATAAAAATCACAAAAACCATCTGGAGAAGTATAGAGTGGAAATACCTTTCTCAGCCGTCTCTAGATACCTCTTTAAGAAGCTTTAATTAACTGAAGTGAGAACAGCTGGCGTTGAACTGGTTGCTAAGAAGGTATCATGTAGCATATTGGCTTATATTAACTCTTTGTTTGTGGCTATTACAAAATAGCTTATCTCTGGGGATGTGCAACTCCTGAAGTGTAAAGCTTGAAGACACGGTTACTAAATTAATGCCTGTTGAAGACTCACAGTTTTACTGAGCTGTACTCAGCTGAAACGTGTACCCAGGTCCCAGGCCCTCATCATTGCACGTTGATGGCTTCAAGGCACAAGTAGACAGGGAGCTGGATAATCTCACCTGAACAGATCTTCTATAGAAGGCTGAGCCAGGTGATCTTTTTACATCAGGTCTCAGTGGAGGTTGTTACGTGATTCGTAGCAGCCCGCTAAGAAACCAGAAACACAGCCTTCATTTCTACTGAGATGTAGACACCACTGGTGAGGCTTCTCTAAGATGCACTGAGCAGCCTGCATCTTGACCAGTTTATCAACCATGTAACCCAGTTCTAGATGACAAAGAGCTTTGTCCTTTGCCACTAATGAAAATACTGAACACCTGCAGTGCCGCAGCTCTTCTAGATAAGGGAATGTGATGAAGACCTCCTTGTGTAGGAGAGTTCTGTGAGGGTAAGTAGCCTTCTTCTGGACCTCAGGTATCCCTGCTTTCCTTCTAAAGCTGAAAATGATAGAGAATAGTTTATTTATGCTTCTTGTATGCAACCTGTGCCTATGTACTGTGACAGTATAAATGTCTGTGCAAAGCATCTCCAAGGATGACTGTGTGCACATACTTCTTGGCTATGTGTTTTATCTAGTTGGTGTAGCGTTGTTCTTTTATCACCCAGGGTGCCTGCAGGCACTGAGGTTATGGCTTTTATGGCTGTGGTTATCAGGCTCCTGAGAAATGCTGGTAAAAACTCAAGTTGATGCTGTATGTTTTAACATAGACTCCCATTAATTACAGTGAGTTGAGTGTAGCGGTGAGGTTGAAGAAGAGCTTGCCGTTAACTGGAAGATTGTTTTTCTGGATCTTTAAGTTAGAATTTTAGTATGATGATGAAACTGTGCTCCTTTTGATGTGTCTTTGCCTTGTAGTCAGGGTGTTGGTGGCATCTGGCCGCCTTCTTTTCCACGTTCTTTGTTACATATTTTTCAGGATATGTTTGCTTGGGTTTTTTTTAGCTGAAAGAAACACTACTGAAGATACTCTTAAAATACATCATTGTTGGGTTTTGGTCTTGTTTATAGTTCTAAGACTTAATTAAGAAAAAAATTAATTATTAAAGTCTAAAGCTACCAGTAGGATTAAATTATTCTCAGGCAGGATTACCAAAATAGACAACGACAAACAAAAACTCTAAGGGACAGTGGCTGAATTGGTACGCAGTGGATAGGTTTTTAACACAAACCTAGTTTTGAATGATGATGGCTTTCTTTGCAGTAGTTTCATGTCTGCTATTCACGTGTTCAGTAACTGCAAATATTACAGCAAGGCACTATCAACAGTATATAACTTCATGTTTAAACAGCAAGGAGGCAGTAAAGAAAAGGGGAAAATATACTGGTGAATAAGAGAGATGAAAAATTTTTGGGGGCTCTCAAAAGCATGAGACCTACTGTGGTGTATCAGACTGGAATATGCATGTAAACTTGTCCAGCCAGCTTGTAGTTGCTGCATACAAAGAAAGAGGGATCATTTTTGAGGTCTCCTTTCCTGACTTATGAACATGAATGTTTTAAGGGTTACTGCTTCTTTGACATGCATGGGATATATCTTGTGTGGATTTTCCTAATTCTTCTCTGAACGTGTTTTCTTAGTCACAGCCTTCTGTGACAACCAGCCCCAGAATTTATCTATTTGTGTGGGAAGTGCTTCTCTTCCTTTGCCTGTGAGGTTACAGTTGGATAATTTACTTTGGTGCCTCTGGGTTGCTTGGGTGCCGTTTTTCTTGCTCTGAGGAATTCAGTTCCACATCTTTGCTTCGTACGCACCTCCATGTCAGACACCGTTTTGTCAGACCTCCCCTCTGCTGCCATCTGTCACACTGCAACAAAATATAATGGAATATTAGCAGGAAGATTCAGACCCTACTGCCATGCCACCAACATCCACCTCTGACAACGTGGACCAACATAATAAAATAGGAGGCATTATTTTAGCAGCACTTGTACTACAAAATAATCTGCTTCCCGGCACTCTATCTTTGGGAAAAGAACTATTTAAAAGCTACTGAAATTTAGCTCTTGCATTAAAGAAAATGAAATATCCCACCTACCTGTGTAAATGAATCTTTCTTTTCTTACATCGGCCCCACTATAAATGATATTTAATGAATACTTGTTCTCAGTTTGTTGCTTCTGTGGGGCAGCGGTGTATACAAAGGGTGTGTGGCAAGTTGTACCTCAAATGAGTTTTTGCAAGAGAGTTCATTTGGATGGATCCTTTGACTCGCTTGCTCCCTGCCATACAGAAGCTCACATAAAACTGTAGTGCCTGGTTTAATGGTGGAGAGTGAACAAATCTCTGCCTCTCTGAGATTCCGTCACTAGTTTGGTGTTACAGGAGAGGCCAAAGCTAGGAAACCTATTCCCCTCTTCTTCTTGTGTGGTCAACACAACAGCAAGACACCGAGGAGATCAATCTTGTCCTCCTCTCCCATAAAGGTGCCCCTCTACCAGCACGGTCTCCATAGCCAGTTGTGGTCTACTTGAGTTAGCCTAGAGTTGTGGAAGGACTGAGGGAAAGAAACAAACTGCAAGCTGAATGAAAAATTAGCCCAAATTGGCTTAATAACATCCCGTACTGTTTTCAGACTAATTATTGATTGTTTATTCTTCGATGCAGTACAGTCAAGCTTTCTTTAAGATCCATTTGCTAAAATAAATATTAACTTTCAAGAAGTGTTCTGTGTTGAGATTCTTACACAGAGGCCACCAACAGGCTTTTGCATCATTTTGAAATAATTTAATTATAGAAATCCATTCACAACCCAGATTTCAATTTGCAGTAACCATGATTGGGTGGGGGGAAGATTAACCTCTTTTAAGATGAGAGGTCTCTTGTATTTAAACATCTCCAATTTGACATAGAAAATACTATGGTACTGCTGCTTGATTAGCCATATACAATTTCTGTATCTGTTTAGCTCAAAAGTTAAATATATGCTTTTCACTTTCATTCACATATATGCTTTACACGTGAATTATTTATTATTCATCATGCTCTGCTAGAAAACTTAAAGTGAAATTATAGTATCTTGTAATTACGTGCACTTCAGATTACTCTATGGCCTCTCAGAAGGCTGTGCTCATTTATTAGCGGCAATCTTACTGCTGTGATCTGACTTTTGGATGCTTCCAATAAATAGCTTTCTACTGCTGCATCATGCTTGTATTTGGAACTGCCTGGACTTCTCTGACAAGCCAAAACTCCTGAGCAGTAGCTAAGACCAATTGGCACAGAGGGGAGAATGCATAAATTGAGTGGGTGGAATGGTGTCTTCCCTTGGGTTTGTGCAGGCTGTTGCTTTGCTATAGCTGAAGCACATGCATCAGCTGAGTTAGAGTGTTAGAATTTCTTGGAGAAGGGGAAAAAAATGTTTTTTTTTAATAGGGGAGAGAGCGTAGCATGAAAGATACCTGAAACTGTCTAGAAAATTCTGATATGTCCAACCTATGACCAAGACAGACTGGAAAGGCTGGGATATTTCCAGCTTATTAGAGTGAGTGCCCTAAGAGTCCCAAACCAGAAAATAATTGAACAGTTCTGCATGTCCTGGACTCCTAATGAGGGTCTGCTTATGTCTAGCTAAAGATAATCCCATCTCCTCCTGACTTAGCATGAGAAGCTGGATGATGGGAACTCGTAATATTCCACTTCTCAACCCTCCTGTCCTAGAGTTCAAGGACTTCCCCAGTACTTCTGATTTCTGACACTTTTCCAACACATCGCACCCATTCTTCAAGTCCCTTCCCCAAACAGTTCCTATTCAGAGCTTTCTGTTCCTTTTCTCAGAACTATGACTTCTCATCGCCATTTACCCAAAGTACCCACAGTTCTCCCAGCTCGTTTTCCTGGCCCTGCTCGATATGTGTTGCAATAACCTTTCAATAATAGTTTCAGTAGCAGTCTGCTTGGCCAACTCTCCTTGTCTCCTTCCCTCCCTCCCCAGCGATTACATCTGATGAATGGATTTTCAAGTATTCACTCCCAACTGTCTACAATGGGAGCTGTTATATGTTGAAATGTTCCTATAAACCTCATCCAAATAGGACCCTAATGTACTAATGAACAAAGGGAAACGGCACAAATTCCTTCCAGCAGACAAAAGATTGAGGGTTTGGGTGTGTGTACTTGTGAACATCTGGTAAAAAATGATCTGGTGATGAAAGTTTCCTTCACGTGGTCAAGTGTCAACAATGTCACCTACTCTGTAGTCTAAACTTCTATTTCAGCGAGTGGTATGTTTTTGCTTTCAGTGACCTTGTACCTCGGTCAGAAGCTATGCCACACACTGCTGTCTCCTCCCTGCACAAGCAGGCTGAAATTGAAAAATGAAGGTTGGAGGCCTTACCACCCTAATATTCTGTCCCCGTTGTTGTGCTTGAGTTTGTTATTGTCACACTGAGAAACCAACTTTTCGGACAGATGATCTCTGGAATATCAAGAATGTATTTTCATGAGATGTCTTTAAATAAATACTTGCAAAAGTCCTTTAGATGGGCTGCTTCCCATGTAACCACATCAAGAAAACTTTTCTTCTGCAACGATCTTCAGGAAACTTTGTGTGATGAATGCATTCTGACGCAGCCCTAATGATAGGACCTAAACAGTTGATCATAAATTGGCATCAGAATTGCATTTTATTTCCCCTCGCCTTGTTTTGTTTGAGAGGGAGGACAAAGAGAAGGAGGACAAAAAAGAAAATAGCACACCATCTCTGCATGGAGAATTGTTATCACAGATATAGGAACTCTAGGATAGGAGGATAGTAGCATCCAGCATTCTGGTTTTTTGCCTGTGTGTGTGTTTCTGAGTGCTTGATGCAACAGGAGGTATTACAACCACACAACGGCGGCTGTACTCAAGTCAGCTTTACTTCTCAACGCTCAGTGCTGCTGTCTGAACGTTTTCCAAACATATGGGAATAGGATGCAAGTAGCTATTCTTTCGCAGATGGGTAGAACTTTACCACGGTTCTTAAAACAGCTTCAGGAAACTGGGAGAAGAAAACAAACAACAGCAACAACAAAAATACTTCCTTCTGTATTTAAAAGGAAGAGAAGAAGCGCTTTACTGAAGGCTGCATGAAGGCTCCCTGCAACAGGCTTTGGAGTGAGTTCTTTGACCTGAGTGCTGACTTGTATTCTTTCACTATTTGTTAGTTCAGACTGGGCAGCCACCTACAGCAGGGCTGGTGATGGTAGAGAAAGAAAGAAAGAAAGAATAGATGGCAGCCTTTAATCTACATGCTTTTAGTAAGGCTGGAAGAGTCTGCAATTCAAGAGAACCTGCGAAAGTTGAAAGATGAGAAGATTTTATTTTGTGACATCAATAAATGTAACGTCCTCTTTTTCCTCTCTTCTTTCTGATGCTTTAACTTTTACTAAAAGTTGGACTGGAGTAGCTAGTCATCTTCTTACCCACACTGGTAGATGCTTTTGAATTGTTCTGGAAAAGTATTAAGAACATTTGGTTTTATATATTTTGTTAATATATGTTAGCCTCTAGCTCTGTCATAATTCTTAAATCAGACTGGACCCATGACAGTATTTTGCCTGCATGAACTCTCTCATTTTTCTCTGCTTTCAACTTTCTCTGATATCTCCTGCCTGTTTGTGAAGCACACTCTTACTTGAAATTCTTTCTGAAGATGGGAGAATATCCTAAGTATGAATGTTTTTTAAATGATGTATCTTGAAAGAAAATCTGAAAATCAGATGGAGTGCAGTGTAAAGCCCCAAATACTTAAAATTTAGTAGTGACTTTTATAAGGAAGCTGACATTGACCATACTGTAGTGATTAGTACATGTTCCCTGCCTATCTCAAAGACATTTCAAAGGCTGGAATTTCACAGATCTTTGGTAATTGCCTACCTCTTGTCCAGCTGATTCAACATCTGCAGAATTAATATTTTTCAGAGTTTGAAATATTGTATGTCTATCCCTCCTACTTGCTTGTATCTCCATGCACCAAGGTGGACAGAAATATTTTCTGTGCTGTCTTCAGAAATAAGCTTTTCAGTTGTCCAAATTCAGTGCTGCAAAATAAGAGCGGGGAGACATATGGTTGTATGCATATGTGCTAGTGTGGATATTTAACTGGACAAAAAAGTGAGAGCTGGGCAGATCTTACTTAGTGTTTCCTTTGGAGTTCATTGCTGGCTGTTAGGGTTTTTTGTTTTGTTTGTTTGTTGTTGTTGATAGCATCAAAAGTTTGGGTCTCCTTTGCTCTTTCTTTACCTCCGAGATGCACTGGATAGCTGAAGTCCTATGGAGACCATGTCTGAAATCAGACCTAAAGAGTCTTTGTTCAGCTGAGAACTTTACTGTCTCCCCCAGAGGACTGCACACAGCACGGAGGAAAGCCTGTTCGCATTGCACAATTCCAACTTTTTCAAGTTGTGTTCTGATGATGTTCTCACGCACAAAGAAATTTCCAAGCTGTCTTCCACTGAAATCAGAAAGCTACGACCTCGCACTCCTGAACTCTCTTACTGAAATTAAAAGCATCAGAAAGAGAGGGGAAAAAGCCCAAACATCAATTCAGATCTTTTTCTCTCCTCTTTTGTGGAGTTGTCATGCCTCAGTTGTAAATTAAAATTTTAGGACTTTCGATGAGAACGGAGCATTTGGCTGCCTCATTTCATGCTGGGTCAGGAACAGCACAGGAGAGCGCTTGCTTTGCAAGGATCGGGATGGGGACTGCTGCCCAGAAATCTGCCAGTTCTCTTCTGCCTGTGCAGCTCAGCTCCTTTCATCTCAGTCCCTGCTGCATGGTAACACCTGCTCTGGAGCTGCACAGGGAGCAGAGCCGATAAAGGTAGTGTTTTGCAGACCTGAGTGCGCTGGAGCGCCTTAGCTTTTTGGATGGCCCTGCTTTCTCTGGCCCGGATCCAATACACCACTTAGACATCTGCTTAACTTTAAGCATGTGAGTATCCCCTTTGAAGTCCTATGTATATTGTTTTGGTGGACTGAGGTCAATGAGCTCAGTACCTTGCAGGATTGAGCTCCTGAACGTCAGATTTGATTAAATGCTCCCCCTCTGCCCCCTCCTCTCCTACCATGATCAGAGCTGAAACAGCCTCAGAAAGAAAAAGGCAGCTGGTGGGAAGCGACTCGGGCTCAGCTGTGGTAGCTTGGTCTTAAATTGTTGCAGACTTAACCAAAAGAAAAGTAGAGCAAAAAGTCAGAGCAGAGATCTGGTCAAAAATGAAACCGATCTCCACTTCTACGAGCGGACTGTGAGGTCTCGAACAGGACCAGCTCCTCATCCATCACGCTGCCTCTTTCTCTTCGAATCCCTCTTTTTGTCGCTTCGGGGTCCAGCCGCCACTTCATTTGAGTGGTGACTGCCCCCTGCTAATTGTGCTCCCGTTTCCTCTTGTGACTCGGCTCCAAAACGCGCGCTCTGCGAGCGGAATGAGCTGCGCGCTCTCCCAGTCTGCTGCTTGTCAACTCGCATCAGTTTCAGGTCAGGAAAGCTAACCGGGAACAAGGCTCTGCAGCATTTGAACTCAACCTTGCTTTCCAGAGGAACAAACTGACAATTAGTACAGGGATCAGCATCAAAAAAGAGCAACCCAGCATGAAGCCTGTCTAATTAGTCATATGAACGGAGGGCTTCCCCTCCACTTCCTCAAGAACGCATGCCTGTCAGATCTCATACCAAGAGACTTCTCTCCCTACCATAATACCGAAATTAGGTTGAGAACAGGTAGCCTGTCTGAAGGGCTTGTGTAAGCAACGGGAGCTCAGCTGCAGCCTTTAGCTTCGTGTACGTGTCCATTCCTGCAGCATCTTCGCAATCACTTGCTTCGCAAGTAATTGCGGGGTGCTTCTGTCCTTGCAAAATGCACCAAAAAAATAGCACTGATCTTGTTGCTAATCCTCTCGATTTAATAACACTTCTTGTTTAGATGGAAAAATGAGCAAAGGAAAAAATGAGAGATGAAAGCTGAGTGGCAGTCTCCTAATCCCAGAGAATTGTGCTGTTCGAAAGACTCTGCATCTGACTTTTTTTTTTTTTAAAGTTGCTTTGTGAACCAAACTGTCTCATGCAGTCTGCAAGACAAAATATGTAGCAGTAGAGCTGTGATTGCTTTTAATTTTGCCATAGTGTCTGCGTACTGGCTCAAACTTGAGGTGAAGTTGTGACCATGAATGATCAATCTGTGAATAGAAGAGAAGACCAAAGCTTGTGAAGCTTATTGGCTTGTCTATGTGGGGACAAATAGAAAAAGCAGCCAAGTGAATGAAAAGTGTATGTTTTATTAGCTAAGCTCCATTTCAATTCTTGAGTCAAACTCCTAGTTCAATTTGTCTTTTATTATGGTTCTGTTTACTTTGGAAGTGAAGCAAATGAGATCAAATAAAAGAAACCTTGGTTTTAACAAGAATTCACATGGAGATTGAATATGGTTTAATTAATCTGCTTGAAAATTTCATTCAGATCAATATTCTTGAGTAGATCCTCACTCCCAATTTTTCAAAAAGATCTTTGGGACCAGTACTGTGGTGGTACTTGTCTAAACACCAAAGATATTTTAGTAATGCAGACACAGTTCAGGTGCTGGAATGGGTGTTTAGCTGTATTGCTTTAAGCACTCAGCTATATCCTTGTTTGCTGGTGCAGTAAATTTTAAACCTGCACTGGAAAGTGGGCTGCAAAAATACTCTGCATAGGGTTTGCATTTACGTAGTGAGTAAAGGAGGAAAAAAAAAAGATTGCTTGCTGTGTTGTAGTAGTCAGTGTGCAGTGTGCCTTGGTTTCTCTGTCACAGCTATCTATGTCACATGGGACAGAAACTCTGCTCCTTCCCTAGGGGCTGCCAAACTGCTTTGCTCCTGCAAAGTACCCCGTTCTGTTGGTTGTGTCTCCAGACATGGCATGGCAATAGAACACACGTTTGTATTCAGGTAGCTCTTTTGGCTGTGTACTGAGAAACATCGTTGCTGTTTTCTGATTGATTCAGCTCTGGTCTGAGCCTCGTGAGAGGTAAGCACACATCCTACCATGGTGTCCTTCCTTTAGAAGGCAATACTGGATCTAATCTATGTCGTTTTTTCCAGACTATCATAGTAATTTTCCTTACTTCCTAAGGAAACTTTCCTTGCAAGTTGTACCACTGGGAAGTAGTATGACAGGCCTTTTCATCATTATTTATTGTTGTTATGGTTGATGCAGAAGCACTGCCTTCTGCAACTGAAGCTAAGGACATATTCTTAAGAAACACTACTGCACCCAAGCAGAGTGTCCAGGAACTGAGACTGCAGTCAAGCTCTTTGTTTCTCACATACCAGAAAGAGAGGGACAATGACCTCCCCAGTATTCAGAGTGATATGGATGCAACGCTGCATGTTTGCTGGGTCTCTCTAGTAATTAAATGAGCACTCTCTGTTTCATTCATGCAGATTCTCTCTGCATTAATTAACTGACATTAAGTGTGCAGTACTTTCAGCAGCTGGTGTGTTAGCAGACACTTGGTGGCACACTTTCTCTGAAGAGGGCTGTGGGATAAAGGATGCTTTGCTTTTTGCTTTCTCCCCTTGTCCCCATGGTGTGTGCTTGTAGGCTCTCAGCTTTGTACTCTGGCTCTTGCACCTTACCTGCTGAGTACGGGGAGATGCTTTTAACAAACAAGCAAAGCACTTCCCCGCAGATCTGTCCCAAGAAAGAGATTTGGCAGCTACAGCTTTCTGCAGATGTCAGTGGCCAGCTGTGTGGTCTGAGCTCAGCTGAGTTTCCCTGTGTTCTGCTGGTGCTAGAAATCCCCAGATCCTTCTCTCATGGACTCCTCAGGAATGCCTACCTACTCCTGTATGGCTGCTGTCATTATCTGTGTGCCCCCAACCAAGCAGTGATCAGCTTTTGCATCCTGAGGATATGTATTTTGGCTATGCTCAGACCTAGCAAAGAACCTTATTTTATCTAAGAGAGTGGGAAGTACTATTTGTACAAGCAGTAGGAAGATGAGCTTTATTGCCCCTCAGGCTCATGAATGGTCTTTACCCTGCTGCCCTTCTTACATGAACGCTTGCCTAATACCCTTGCTCTGCCATAAAGCTTACATTTGCATTCCAGCAGAGTTCAGTGGAATGAGCTGGCTAATACCAGCACCATCTCTCAGAATCTGTATTAATGAGTCATTAAAAGAAGAACTGTGTGGAAGTTGTACTACTGGCCCGATGCACTCTATTGCCTTCTTGAGGTGGCTGAAGATACTGGTTGATATGCAAAGTATGTGCAGTACTGAATGCAGTCTAGTCAGCCTGCAGCTCTAATCACCTTTCCTACTCACTTTTCTCCTGGCTGGTGCTTTGTCAGTGCAGTGGAGTTGTCAGGATTGGACACAGGGCTCCTACTGGCATAACTGAAATCTCTCTTCTAAAATCCACTACCATGAAAGTACAGTTGTATAGAGATGGCCACAGTGCCAGATCTTTCACATAGTTAGCCCTGAACAAGAACTAAGGAACAGGGGAAGTGGAGTAATTGTATGTTACATTTCAGAGAAGTGTGTCATACAATGATGAACTCATACCTGGTTCCCTGGTGCTTTTCCTACAAGTTCCCCTTGTCCTGCAGGCCTTGAATTAACAGACCTGTAGTCCCAAGCCATCTTTACTTCTCTGCTCCCTCCCTGCACTGTATTACAGCATTTGCTGCTCCACAAAGCTCTGAGGACTTCTTTGAGGAGAAAAAGAAGGAGCAGATTTCATTCCCAAATAATCTAAAACTTTCTATGGAAACAGAGAGCAAGTATAGCCTTCCTGACATTCGCATGGAAGGTTTCATATGCTACAATAGCTTATTTCCAGCCTTTGCAGCTTTGATTCAGATCTGTTAGCCATTTCTTCAGTGTCCCTCTGAGGGAACGCTGGTGCTGCTGCTGCTGACTCACAAAAGGCTCCACTTCCTTGACACACAGCAGTGACTGCAAAGAAAGCCTTTCTCCATGTGAGCCATGCTGCAGCTCGGCCTGGTTCTCATTATGTTCCTCTCCGTACCATTATACTTCTGCATAGATGTGGTACCCACCCAACCGGGGTCACGTTGGCTCCTAACAATCTGCTGACATATTAGATAAGTTATATGGGTTTCTTCACTGTTGCCAAGGGCAAAATATTCCCACATCCACAGTATTTCATTATCTTTTTTTTTTTTTTAACCAGATGCTGGTCAAAAAGCAGGACAAGCTCCCGGAGTATTGCGTTCTTACCTCAATAACGCTGTCCTTTTTTCTCCCCTGAACGACAGGACGTGAAACGATGGGGAAACACCAGTCAGAATTTCTGCACTCAGTCTGCCCCGAGTGCTTTTTGCCTTTTGCTCTTTTCTGCATCCGTCCGACAGGGACGTTATGCAATTTGCTTTCAGTACCTCTTTTATTTGAGGAGGTCTGTCCCAACGAGTCACCTGCGGGATCCTCATCTTCCACACTGAGCTGTTAGGAAAACATCTCCATGTCTCTCCTGGGGCTTGTGACCCCAAAGCCCGTATTTGTTTATATAACACAAAGCAGATATGCTTGGTGGCTGTGATATTACCATGAAGGAAATTTGCCTGTTTTTTTTTTTTTTTTTTTTTTAAAGCTGGCTTACAAAGCTGAAACTATTCTGCCTGTCTGCCCCTCTTCCAGAAATCCGTCTGAACTACATGGCTGTTTTCAAATAAATGTGAAAGTAAGGACAGGATGTTAATGCTATTAAATGATGACGTGTTTTGTGAACACAGGAAGCTTCGTATAGGAGGTAGAGATTCTTTATGGAAGAGTTATTGACACAGAAAAGTTTATCAAGAGGCATAAATCTGCGTGTGATCTGCTTTCACTGATCCTGCTGCTTAGGCAAAGTATTTCTTTTCTGTGCCCCTTCAAGACATGCTCTGAAGAAGTTGTACTGAAATTTGCTCACTCTGCGTGCATCGTTGTGTCATGGGGTAGCAGCCTGCTCCTCCACACAGCCAGTACGGAGGATGCTGGTATCAGCAGGCTTGTTCCTTGAGCCCAGGAAGTGAAGCTAATCTCCCTACACAGAGAATTCTGTGAGATCTGGCGTGTTCTTCTTTGCTTTGATTAGAGGGGTTTATGCAATGATTTCATCTGTCGCAAGCTCTGGTTTGAAAAAATAAGAAGTGAATCCTACTAGTGAAGGAGAAATTGATGGTAGCTGTGCTGCATGTGTTATTATCTCATCTAACAGTAATAGTTTAAAGCTCTTCCAAACCCTGACTATTGGATGGCCACAGCCTGCTAGGAGCTCCTCATCACCCTCTTGCACGGGATGACACCTGGCCATGTCTGAGGTGGTGTGGTGTCCTTGTGGCACACTGATACAGTCTGCTCAACAGACCGTAAGTCTGGTTTCTGTCTTTCTTCTGAAGAAGGGAACCCAGCTTTTGTAAAATCTGGGTTCCATATGCAGAGCCAACTATGAAGTCTTTCCTTTCACAGGAAAAGCCTGCATCGCTGTCCTCAAGCTTTATGAATTCTGTTATTCCTCTCATGTCCCTTCCTCCCCCAGGAGCAGTACCCATGCTTTCTCATGCTGTCTCCTCCTCACCAGAGACAGACAATAACATGAAAGTCCCACATGCACTCTATCAATTAACAGAGAGGCTCGAGGCCAGAAGCAGTGGTTGTGCTGCAAGGACCCGGGTACACCAAGCAGCAAATAATCACAGCTTCTGGTGTGAGTCGGTGAAAAAAAATGTGATGGAGTTATGGACAGCTTATTTGTGTAATTCACTTTCCATTTGGCTGCAGAAGTGTTGCAGTCTTGCCCACTTGATTTATAGCTCTGAGGAGAGGTTATTTTAAGATACCAAGAATCAGTCCAGGAATATTGCTAGCTGCTGAAATGACCCCGTCTTTGCTAGGGCATGTATGTCATGCTTCTGGTGGACAGCAGAGCTCCACTCGCCAGGAACTCTGGGTTTTAGCAAAGCTCCAGCTAAATGGCTGCCTAGGTACATAATGCAGTGAGAGGGTGATGAGGTGCTGGCACAGGCTGCCCAGAGGGATTGTGCCCTGTCCCTGGAGGTGTTCGAGGAGAGGCTGGATGTAGCCCTTGGCATCCTGATCCAGTTCTTGACCTAATGTTGTCAACCCTGCCCACAGCAAGGGGGCTGGGCCTGGATGATCTTTGAGGTCCCTTCCAACCCAAGCTGTTCTGTGATTCTATAACGTGCCGTGGGAAGAGCACTGAAGGGTGACCACCTATTATTACTGTCTCTGGAGATGAGATTGAAAGTGGGGATGTTTCAGCTTTGCCCCGAAGCTTACGTGCTCCAAGAGGGACCTGAAATGTCACAGAAGAAAAAATTGTTTTTTCTTCTCAAAAATAAGGTAAACTTAAATAGGAAAATGAGAAGCAAAAGTAAATTACGGATGTCAAGGACTGCAGGCTTCCAGGGATGGCTGTGAAGTAGCACTCAGATGATCTATACGGTCATTTTAGATGATCTCTGCAGTCATTTTAAATCAACTGAAGACTATTTTGCTTAGAGAAAGATGGGAAAGAGAAAGATGGCTTTCACAAGGGCTAACCCTTCCTTTCCACAGCTGCATGTATGACCTCTCTTCTCCATCCCTGTCCCCATGAAGCTCGCATTTATGTCTCAGATACACTCCAAGGTCCTGTCTTTTTGTTCCCAACTTGCTGTCAAATCTCTCTCACATGGCAATTAGTTCTCCAGCATTCAGCGTGGTGCAGCTTTCACGACATGCATTCTTCTGAAAAAAGAGGGGAAAAAACAAGAAAAATAAAAGGGTAGGAGAGGGGTACAGAAGAGATTCTGCTCTGCACCGTCTGCTTCTCCAGCCCCCATCTTCACTATCTACACTGCTGTCAATGGGGCACGTGTGCACTGCTACCATAATTCCACTGTCATCGATACTGAAAGCTCCATCCCGTAACAGACACAAATTTTTAGATAAAAGAGCATAGTTTAGAGATGAGAAGTACCAAGGCTACCTGTTATTTAAAGCTGAATATACTCAGGTTCTAACGGAGAAGCTCAGCAAAATGAAGGTGACCATTGTGTTGCATGTGAGCGCAAGCTGTTCCCATTCAGTCTCCCGGTGCTGAGGTCACACATTAGAGAGGAATCAGTCAGTGCAGATTAGCACATGTCATCCATTTTCGTGACAGCAGAACTAAGTAATACTCCTTTTCCTGCAGCAGTCAGTGGCTTCTCTAAAGACATTTCCAAATTCAATTGCCATTCGGTTAATTCCTCTCCTCTTATATCATGCTGCAAACTGGACAGCTGCCTCAGCTGGTGTCTGAATCTTCAATGGAGAAGAGGTCAGAAAAACTGTTTTTCAGCGTTTAGCAGAAATCCACTGAAACTGTCAATTTTAGAAAGCTGATGGCAAGTTGTTTGACAGATGCCACGTGGTAAGAGCCCAAATTTACTATTGGGAATGTTTATTTGTGGGCATAATCTCCTCTGTCAAACTGAAGAAAAGGCTGCCACGCGGGTTGCAAATATTAAGTGACTGATTTCGTATGGCATTTCTTTTGCTGAAAACCTGAGTGCATGTTAAAAGTATAAATGCACTTCCCAGTCTTCAGAAACACATCAGTGCAGAAGGCTCAGTGCCTTGTGAAATGAACTCAGAAAGGGTTCAAGTTTTAGCTGCTTTGATAACAAAAATATTTTAAAAGCTCTCTTAAATCTGACCTGATTGAATATGAGAGTGTCATCGGCTTGTAGGGAGCACCCACACCGGCTTTAGGAAGAGGCTCTATCTTCTTCTGTGTGAAAGCTTGGCCAGAGCCCACAGATCATTTGTCTTCTGAAGATCCCAGTTAGCGAGCAGTGCTAATTCCAGCTCTCCGTATGGCACTTCTGATACAAAGCCCTCATTGATCAGGCTGGTGGCACTGCACACGTTTTTGGCAATGAGCAGAAGTATGGGAGCAGTTGCAATCCTGGGCTTCAACCAAAGCTTAAATCCCACTCGTTTTCTGGTCCCATCTCGCATGGATCAAAAGTAAGCACAGCACTGCCAACGAGGGATGGAAACACAAAACCACTGGGGTGGTCATAGAAGCTCACTGTGTCAAGAAGGTGTTATCCCAGCACATGGTTGCTCTGGGACCTAGACCAAGCATCCTTGCTCTCAATCATTGGCCTTAATTATTTTTCTATGTGAAGTCCAAGCAAATCTAACTTCCCTTCCCTTCCCTTCCCTTCCCCTTCCCTTCCCCTTCCCTTCCCCTTCCCTTCCCCTTCCCTTCCCCTTCCCTTCCCCTTCCCTTCCCCTTCCCTTCCCCTTCCCTTCCCCTTCCCTTCCCCTTCCCTTCCCCTTCCCTTCCCCTTCCCTTCCCCTTCCCTTCCCCTTCCCTTCCCCTTCCCTTCCCCTTCCCTTCCCCTTCCCTTCCCCTTCCCTTCCCCTTCCCTTCCCCTTCCCTTCCCCTTCCCTTCCCCTTCCCTTCCCCTTCCCTTCCCCTTCCCTTCCCCTTCCCTTCCCCTTCCCTTCCCCTCCCCTTCCCCTCCCCTTCCCCTCCCCTTCCCCTCCCCTTCCCCTCCCCTTCCCCTCCCCTTCCCCTCCCCTTCCCCTCCCCTCCCCTCCCCTCCCCTCCCCTCCCCTCCCCTCCCCTCCCCTCCCCTCCCCTCCCCTCCCCTCCCCTCCCCTCCCCTCCCCTCCCCTCCCCTCCCCTCCCCTCCCCTCCCCTCCCCTCCCCTCCCCTCCCCTCCCCTCCCCTCCCCTCCCCTCCCCTCCCCTCCCCTCCCCTCCCCTCCCCTCCCCTCCCCTCCCCTCCCCTCCCCTCCCCTCCCCTCCCCTCCCCTCCCCTCCCCTCCCCTCCCCTCCCCTCCCCTCCCCTCCCCTCCCCTCCCCTCCCCTCCCCTCCCCTCCCCTCCCCTCCCCTCCCCTCCCTTCCCTTCCCTTCCCTTCCCTTCCCTTCCCTTCCCTTCCCTTCCCTTCCCTTCCCTTCCCTTCCCTTCCCTTCCCTTCCCTTCCCTTCCCTTCCCTTCCCTTCCCTTCCCTTCCCTTCCCTTCCCTTCCCTTCCCTTCCCTTCCCTTCCCTTCCCTTCCCTTCCCTTCCCTTCCCTTCCCTTCCCTTCCCTTCCCTTCCCTTCCCTTCCCTTCCCTTCCCTTCCCTTCCCTTCCCTTCCCTTCCCTTCCCTTCCCTTCCCTTCCCCTCCCTTCCCTTCCCCTCCCTTCCCTTCCCTTCCCTTCCCCTCCCTTCCCCTCCCCTCCCCTCCCTTCCCTTCCCTTCCCTTCCCTTCCCTTCCCTTCCCTTCCCTTCCCTTCCCTTCCCTTCCCTTCCCTTCCCTTCCCTTCCCTTCCCTTCCCTTCCCTTCCCTTCCCTTCCCTTCCCTTCCCTTCCCTTCCCTTCCCTTCCCTTCCCTTCCCTTCCCTTCCCTTCCCTTCCCTTCCCTTCCCTTCCCTTCCCTTCCCTTCCCTTCCCTTCCCTTCCCTTCCCTTCCCTTCCCTTCCCTTCCCTTCCCTTCCCTTCCCTTCCCTTCCCTTCCCTTCCCTTCCCTTCCCTTCCCTTCCCTTCCCTTCCCTTCCCTTCCCTTCCCTTCCCCTCCCTTCCCTTCCCTTCCCCTCCCCTCCCTTCCCTTCCCTTCCCCTCCCTTCCCTTCCCTTCCCCTCCCTTCCCTTCCCCTCCCCTCCCTTCCCTTCCCTTCCCCTCCCCTCCCTTCCCTTCCCCTCCCCTCCCTTCCCTTCCCTTCCCTTCCCTTCCCTTCCCTTCCCTTCCCTTCCCTTCCCTTCCCTTCCCTTCCCTTCCCTTCCCTTCCCTTCCCTTCCCTTCCCTTCCCTTCCCTTCCCTTCCCTTCCCTTCCCTTCCCTTCCCTTCCCTTCCCTTCCCTTCCCTTCCCTTCCCTTCCCTTCCCTTCCCTTCCCTTCCCTTCCCTTCCCTTCCTTCTCCTCCCTTCCCTTTCCCTCTTCCTTTTTTTCTTTTTCAGAATTAATCCTTTATTTCCCTTTTAGATATAACATACCCCTTTCAAAATGTGCACACTCCAGCTCTCCCCTACTGTTGCAACCTACTTTATGCTGTTATCTTTCTTCCAGTGCCAGTCTCGGTTTTGCTCTCTGCTTAGTAGATCCTCCTCATTTATTCTGGTATGCTAAAGGGAATTTTTCTCTCAAGTTTCATTTATTCTAGGCATTTTTAGGCTACCCATGCTAATCGTGGAGAACAGCTCCAGTATTTTGTGTACTACATAAATAGTGCTTTCCATAGAATCACTTATCTCCAAGTGTTTCAATCCTGAGAGAGCAGGTTTGTCTTAGTGGCTGCATTCATTGTGCTCTTCTTTCCAAAAAGAAAGAGATACCAAAACAATTTTTCTTGCATTATGCTTTGGCTGCTGCATTTTGCACTGGAAGATGTAAAACAAAGTTCTGTGCTCCATACCTGCTTAAGGACTTCTTCAAAAGAAGGAGGAATGTGAGGATTTGTATATAAGAAGGGTTGTGCCTTGGTTTTCTGAACAACACTTGGCCATGCCAGCTTGTGCTACACCTTAGTTCTTGGTCACATCCTTACCTTGCTGAAAAGCAACAACATAAAATAAGTTTTTAATTTGAGATGTATTATATTGGTATAGTTTAAACAATAATTTCCGTTAAAGGAAAACAATTAATGAAAGAGATCTATGATTTGACAAATAATTTTTACTTTGATTTCGCCATACAGGTGGCATTACAGCTCATGGCATTGTGCCGAATTTCATCAATCCCTCCATCACAGAAAGATCTCTTCAAGAGTAGAGAAAAAAGAAAGAAAGAAAAAAAAAAAAAAAACATGAGAAAATGCCTGACCCTGCATTTCAGAGGATACTGTGGAATCAAAGCAGGGAGTCCCTGGGCCACGCTTAGCACAGATGTGAGCAGTGGGTGATGGTGAAAGTACACTCTGTGCTCTCTTGACTGGCAGACAGAGAATGTAACTGACTGAGTGGAGGTCAGGGCTTCTCTTGCTGCTGCTGACCACCAACTCTGTGATGCTGGGATTTGCCTTGACAGGTGATTATTGAGAGCACAGGAACGCCTGCAGTTTGCTTGGAGGCAGGGATATGAATGGGGGCTCAGGGATGGTCTTTGTCTCTGATATTGCCTTGCATGAGAGGAATTCCTTCTGCTCCACAGTTCTAAAAGAGAGTGCTGGGCAGATAATGCAGTGCCATGCCTGCTCAACGGAGTCCCAGAGTGAGCCCAGCAATGCTGATTTCTCTCATATCTCTGATTTGTGATAAATGATCTCTTTCTTTTGGTGGAAAAGAGCTATTTTCACATCTTTATGCTTCCTATTGATTTGATCCCTAAAATATCCAACTTACATGTGCTTCTATAAATTATGGTTATATGTATTGGTTGTGTCTAGTAAGCCATGATTCTATCCACCCAGTTACTTTTGCTTCATTCATGTATTACATAAATGCAACATCAGTCACAATTTTGTCAAATGTGGCAAATCTCTCTGTATCTCAGCAAAAACCAAGCCTCAATATGCATTCCATGAGAAGACTTGAGGCCAGTGCTTCCTCATTGATTAGACAGACTTCCAGCTAACAAGTTCAGGCACCACAAGGCTACGCGTATCCCTCCTTAACAAAACCCACATTCATAGGTATACTACATACAAACCATTATAATTGTTGTGTTAGTTTCAACGTCACCCAGAAGTCTCATTTTCGTTCTTGCTCAGAGCTTTCATATAGACCACAAATATTGCGTTACCACCAGCAAGTCTCAAAAACCCACTGGACTGGTGCTTAGCGTTTCCTCCTATATCCACACTAAGCGAACTGTTAATGTGAGCAGGGCTGGATTTTCACCTCTACACGCCAGCAGTGACCAGAATGGCTTTTGGGAATGTGTTACAGCTGTGGTTCCAGGTGGGCTGGTTTCTATGTGCTCTGATGGAAGCAATGGGAGCAGGCAGGGCTGTGTTGCAGGGCTGGCGGCCGGGGCAGGAAGCACACAGCTTGTACACTTGTCTTCACACCGTTGAAATGAAAACGGTGCGGGTGCCAAACTGCCAGCAGACCTTGTGCAGAGAGCTGCACAAACTTGGGAACTGCTTTCCCCCAGCATTATTTATGACCAGCTTATTCTAAATAAGCCCTGTTTTACCCAACAAGCTCAGCCATTGCCAGATAAATCAGCAGTATGTTATGGGTACTGAAATATGTTTTCCAAGCCCTAATCCCGAATACTTTTGAAACAGCAGGCCTTTGCACTGCACACTTTAAACAAAATCATTTTCATGCCAGAACACCCCATTGCAGCTCCCCATACTGTGCTGCCTCTCACTGGGCTGCAGGAATGCTCTCCTCAAATCCCTACGTGGAATCACACCAGCTTTGCCTGGCCATGCTCTGGCTGTGCTCTCTGTGCTGGGGCTGCAGTCACCACCGTGGTGCTTCGGGCAGCAGATGGGGCTGCTCCCTGCATCTCTATGCTTTCTCGTTCTTTATATTTTGGAAATTAACAAACATTTTCTTTTGCCTCTCTCAGATGAAATCTGGGACACAAAGTCAGCATAGTGCATCACTGTGCAAAAGTTTTCAAGAAATGGCCCATAGTCTTTTCTTAATTCCTTCTACTGCCAGCCCTCGAAGCAAAACCCGTTGTCTTTGGGTGTGCTCCTGCTGCTGTGCGTTTGCAGAGGGAAAATGTGCAGGGGTCAGCAGTTTCAGAGGCAGGCTCTAATTTTAGGTTCTCAGCTTTAGATATTTTGGGACGGAACTTGGGAGACAGCAAAAGAAGTGTTGAGGAGCCATAAATCTGGATGAAGTAAGCAACACCCAGCACCTCGCGAGCTGAAGACCTAAAACCAGAGACGCTTCTATTTAGAAGGGGGAGAAAAAAAAAAAAAAAAAGTCTTGGCATTGGCCAGATGCTGTTTTTCTTAGTTCTTGAGGTTTCTGTCCTTCCCCACACTTCCCGCTATTCCTATTTTCGTATCGCCGTCACTCTCAGCACTGACATTCACCAACCAATCTATGGCCTGCAGAAGCCAGGGGAGAAAAACTGCCTCTTCTCTGAGTATCCGTGGGACCATCACAAGAGTGGTTCTGAGCAAAGGCTGATACTTGTTTCTAAAGAAAACACGCTCTTTGAGATGGCACCAAGCTGAATTTGCTCTGGATGCTTTTAATTGGCAACATGTTGCTTGTTAACGTATTTTAAATATACAATTTATTTTTAAAAAATAAAACAAATGCAAAGTAAACAAATTTTTTATATGCCCGTCGTGTAATACAGTTTTAAAGTGCTTATTAAATAATTCTTAAGTTTAAAATTAAATACGAAGCTGTGAAAATACGAAAGGACAAAAATCTGAGATGATGAAAATACGAAATAGCCAATAGCTTGAAAAGCATAATTCCCAAGTTTCCCATCAAATATCTGTTGCTGCTAGCAGAAAACAAGAACAAGCCCAAAGAACCGGTCGTTCTTGCGAGCGTTGGAGCATCGCTCGGGCAGCCCCGCGTCCGTCCGCAGCGCGCAGCAGCCCGGTGCCGGCTCGCCCCAGCTCCGCCGCAGGATCGATCCACGGCCGGGATAGGGGGAGCTGCCCCTTTTTTACGTCTTTAAGATGAGCTCTGAAATGCAAGAGTGCTGTTCGTTTTGCAGGAAAACGATGGGGCGAAGGGGCGGTTTCAGTGTGCAGGGTTCAGGCTGCGCTCCGCGGAACGTAACGAAGAGAGGGAGTATCGCCGGGCAAGCTCGGCTGTAGGGCGCAGCTATGTGCATACGGATGAACGGACGGATATATCCGTAGATGGACAGATAGATGTAGCTATAGTTACATATATAGTTGTGGTTTTGTTGTTTTTTTTTTTTTCTTCAAGTTGAATTCTATTCCCATTTGAATTCTATTCCCATCCGCTAAGTGAGCGAGCCACGTTTTGTGATTTTGAAGGACATTTCTCAATGCTTTTGTGTGTGTGTGTGTGTGTGTCAAGAAATGGAAAACGCTTTATTTCGTGCAAACAAATCACGCGACCATCCTTCCAGAGAACACCAAAGCCCTCTCCCTGCCCTCGAAACAGCTGGGACCGCGCACATAAAATGCGGTGCATTGAGTTCTTTTGGAGCCCTTCGCCGGGCGGGGCGGGAGCGGTGCGGGGCCGGGGGAAATGCGGATCCCGTGGGCGCAGCGTGGGTGCTGCCGAGCCCGGGCCGGGATAAGAGGTTTGCAGCCGTTCCTGTCACAACGCGAAGCGATCACGATTTGAATTAAACGAGGGTGCCCGTGCCCCCTGAGCCGGCCGCTGCTGCTCCGGGTTACGGCGGCAGAACGCTGCGAGGGCAACGCCGGCTGCGCGTCCGTTCGGTGCGCGGAGATGCTTCAACCCGACCTGAAATCGACGGGAGCTGCACACGGACGGAGGTTTAACTCTTTGACAAAGTGTCGTCTGTCTCGTTAGGAGCGAGGGCTGACCCGGGAGCGGGTCTGCTGCGTGGGTCGGGGTCGGGGTGAGGGACGTTTTGGTGAGGTCCTCCCGCCTGGGAGACCTCGGGTGTGTGTGTGTGTGTGTGTGTGCGTGTGCGTGTGTGTGTCCCCGTGCCCGCTCCGCGCACACAAAGCCGCTCCCGTCCGCCGCCTGCGATGTGCGAATAATTTTCGTCGTGGAGTTACACGGAGCAGGAAAGCTTTTAGCACATTATCCGCCTGCAATTGGGTTCTAATCTCATTGCCAGCCCTCGGGTATTAATAGAGCCTTTTTCTTCGCAGCATTGGATTTGCATCGGGGAGATACCGAATTGGCCGCCTCTCTTGGTGGCGGCCGTGATTTCCACGGCAAAAGGCAGCGAGGGGTCCTCGTGTGATGGAGAGGAGGGGAGGAGGTGGAAGTGTTTTTAAAGCTCGGGGGGGAAGTATAATGAAATGGCTCTGCCGTGCCCGAGGGACGCCAGCGGCAAACCCCTGGGTGTGCCAGATAGAAAGAGCTGCGGTGCGCGTTTCGTGCGCTTTGCAGCACTGACGGATTTCGTTCAAACGGGTTCGCGGAAGGCGAAACGCTCCGTCCCGCTCGGGAGAAGCGGTGCTGCGAAGGGGGGCAGCGGCAAAGAGCGGTGGCATCCCCGGTGTTCGGGGCGCGGTGGGCACCCCCAGCCCGACATCCCTAGCCCCGGGGATCCCAACACGCATCTCCTCCAGGCCCGGGTGGGGCGGCCGGAGCCGGACCCCCGTTTGTTGCCCCGGAGAGTGGGGGACCAGACGGGCCTCGTTCCCTCATCCTCATCAAAACCGAGAAATTAAAGGTTCTCGCCGGACGGAGCGAAACCTTGCCCAGCTCGCAGATTCGCTCTCTCTCTCTCTCTCTGTCTCTCGGGGAAGGACTCCGTTTGAAACAAAACGAAGCCCCACTCTGCGCACACCGCGCGTTGTACCGGCGGGGTCCCGGCCCCGGCTTCGCAGGAAGGCGCGGGTAGGGCCGGGTCAGCCCCGCACCGTGAGCCACGGGCAGCGCCGCACCTGCACGGCAACCTCCGCCGGGCCGGGCGCTTTATTGCCCCGCTGCCCTGGACGGAGCGGAGCGGCCGGGCGGCAGCGCCGCTGCTGTTGTGCGGTGGGCGCTGGGCTCTCCGTTCGCCCCATCCGTGCGGGTGGCGGCCCAAAGAGCTGCCGGATCTCCGAGGCAAAGCGAGATCTCCTCTGTACATTTTTTTTTTTTTTTAATTTTATTTTTGTATTGAATACCCATTTGTCACACAGTGTATATATATGTTCTGAGGGAGTTCCGCTGATGCAAGGGCAGCTCCGCGGATGCTCTTCAGCAATCTCAGCAGCGTGCTGCCGCCCCTGCAGCACTCCCGGACCCCGTTTTGAGTTTAGAAGGTGGAACTTAGCGATAAATTCGCGCCTGCCCTTGAGTCGTTTCGGGGAGCAAAGCCGTTCTGTTTCTTTTATTCGAAGGACTTCAGTTACATTCCCGCTTCTTTATTTACGGACAAGTGGTCACATGGTGCTGTGCGGAGCTGGGATTTGGGCTCTACGGTCCTTGTGGGCCCCTTCCAACTCGGGACATTCTGTGGTTCTGTGACTCTGAGAGTTGAAGTGAGCACGAGTCCGTTCCATCGCCGCCTCAGAGCAGCCCTCAGCTGTGACTTTCCTGGATCTCCTCGCTCTGCGCGCTCCACCAGCAGCACTCGGTGCGGGGCTGCGGCCGCGCTGGGACTCCGCGGGACCGGCACAAAGCACGGGGGATTCCGCTACGGGGAAAACCAACGCCGAGAGCGGGGCGGCCCGGGGGAACTCAGCGCCCGCGGAAGGAGCGCGGGGGCGGCCGCCCCCTGCCCACCCCTCCTCCTCCTCCTCCTCCTCCTCCTCCTTCTCCCGCATCCTCCTCCTGCTCCATCCTCCTCCTCCTCCTCCCGCCTCCGCCCCCTCCTCCGCGGCCGCGCCGAGCCCGGGGCCCTTGACGTGTCCCGCCGCCGATTGGCCGCCGGCCGATAGCATCTCGGCGGCCGCGCGTTAAGGCGGGGGAGAGCGCGGGCCCGGCTGCAGAGAGTCTCTGCGACGGGACGGGACGGGACGGGACGGGACGGGACGGGACGGGACGGGACGAAGCGGAGAACAGCGGAGCCGAGCCGCCCCGGCGGGGCTCGCCATGGAGTACACACCGCCCCCGAAGCCGCAGCTCTCGTCGCGGGCCAACGCCTTCTCCATCGCCGCCCTCATGTCGAGCGGCAGCTCCAAGGACAAGGAGGCCGCCGAGAGCACCATCAAACCGCTGGGTGAGAGCGGGTGGGTGGGCGGCGAGCGCAGGTGGGCGGCGGGGCGGTGGGTGAACGGGGCCCGGCTCACGCCTCGGCCCGGCTCTGCCTCTCCCCGGCTCCCCGCGCAGAACCGCTCCGCCAAAGCCGCTTCTGTCTTTTTTTCGTCGCTTTCGGGAGAGGCTGCTCAGAGCGTAACCCCTTTCGTGGGTCCCTCCGGGTTCCATTCCGCTGTTTCTTTCTCGGGTTTCGCTATTCGTAGAATAATCTCACGCCCCGAGGTAGCCGCGTTTCTCTCTTCTGCTGCGACATAAAACGCTTAAGTATGCAAAGCGAATCACCCATAGTTCTCAAAGTCAAAGAAAAGAAGCTCCGGGGTACACAGGGAAGGACAAAATTGCCCGCAGCCCCTAAGTCCCTCGCTCCCAGCGGTCGCTGCGGGCTCCGAGCGGCAGCGTCAGCCTGCGGCATCCGGGCCGGGGGTTGGGGGTGTTTCTAGCGATTCCGGGTGACTTTCGGGTGAGCGATTTGGCTTCTTTTCGATCGCCCGCATTCCCGTTCCTGAAGGATATTAAAAAGACGCCTTCACCCCCCTCTCCGATCCGTGCGCTTTGCGTTCCTTGCGCGTATCCAAGAGAGTGCAGACCTCTACAAGAAATCAGCATTGCGCTCACAGGGCCACTACCCGACGTGAACCCTGGGCTTGGGGGCCGGGAAGGACCGCTCTCTGTATTCCGGGGATCCATCGCGAACTTTATTTCTTTGCTGAGGCACGCTGCAGGCCGGCTGTGTCACAGTGCGCCTGTTGGGCACATTTAAGCGGGCTAAGCTTGGCTATTTCTCTCTCTCTCTCTCTTTCTTTGTGATTACTATTTATTTTATTTTTAGAAATGTTCGCTTAATCGTTTTTCCAATTTTTTTAACCCATTCCCCCACGCCATTCACTTAGAAATCTAAGCGAAACGACTGTCTGTACCCCGGCTTTTATTACCCGGAGATTTGGGGGAAATCCCCTTTCCAGTCTCTCCCCGAGGCCGCCCTCAGCCGCCGCGCCCCACAGTCGGGATCGGCTCCGGGCATCCTTCTCCTCTTTTGGGGTGGATGAAGGGCTGGAGCCAGCTTCCCTATTTTCTCGCTCAAATCACCGGCTGGAGGAGCAGCGCGGCTCTGCGGGAGCGCTGGAAGGAGGGGCCCGACCGAGCGAGAAATGCCTCCTTTTTGGAAAGCTCTTTTTGCCGGCAGCCCACTCCGGCTCAACGTCCCCTCTCTGTCTCCTTTCCCCCGAACCCCGCAGAGCAATTCGTTGAGAAGTCCTCCTGCGCGCAGCCTCTGAGCGATCTGTCCGGCCTGGAGCCCCACGGGGATTTCAGCGGCAGCCCCTCAGCTCTGTGTACCGAGCCCCTCATTCCCACCACCCCCATCATTCCCAGCGAGGAGATGGCCAAAATCTCCTGCAGCCTGGAGACCAAGGAGCTGTGGGACAAGTTTCACGAGCTGGGCACGGAGATGATCATCACCAAGTCCGGCAGGTACGGCTGGCGGCGACCCGACAGCAGCGCCGGGAGGGGGAAGGGGAAAGAGTTGCAGTGGTGAAAACAAGAAAAAGAGAGAAATTTTAAAAATAAAGGGGGTGGTGTGGGGGGAGTGGAAATAGAGATGAAAAAAGTCGCAGCTCCCGGCTGTGACCCGGAAGCGCAGCGCGGATAGGAGAGGGAGCAGCCCGCGTACGGTGCGCGCTGCGCTGCTCGGGGTGCGCAAGGAGAGAGCCGTGCGGTGCGGTGAGCTTTGGTTGTGCCTGGAGCTGCCCGCACGCTGCTGCGCCGGGCTCCCGGCTGTGAGTGCGGGGCTGTGCCGGCACGGACACGGCACGGAAAGCGGGGATTATCCTCGCTTTCGTTTGTAAATAGCGCGCAGAAGGACTCCAGGCTTTGCTGTCGTCTCAAACCGTTTTTCCAGGGAGGTTTTAGGGTTGATTTGGCTGCGCGGGGGAGCCGAGCGTCTGCTCGGGGTTGGTCCCGAAGTGACTCGTTCGGAACGCAGTTTGTTGACTGTTTCTCTAAGGAACGGCTCCGCCAGTATTTGTTAAAAAATAACCCTAACGGATGTATAAAATCTGGAATTTCTAACTCATTAAAAAAAAAAAAATGTCGAAAGTTGTTTAAAGCTGTTTCTGGTCTACGGCAAAAAGCTGACACTCAAAAACTGTGACATTTGTCAAAATGTTAATGCCGAAGGGAGAGCTGAATTCTCAAAATGCCTCTCAGAAATATTGTGGGATCGCATCTAGGATCGGTGAGCATGTTTGCTGAATTAGCTGCTGCATTATTGCTCGAGCTCCAGCATGTATCTCA
Source organism: Phasianus colchicus (assembly GCF_987193195.1). Classification (NCBI taxonomy): domain Eukaryota; kingdom Metazoa; phylum Chordata; class Aves; order Galliformes; family Phasianidae; genus Phasianus; species Phasianus colchicus. Next base: position 6,822,780 of record NC_143441.1, on the reverse strand, counting down.
TTAAAAATAGATTTGTACCTGTATTTCTTTGGCGCAACCATTTTCTGGAAGCACAGCGTGCTGCTAATAACCAGGCAATAATGGTTGTCTCCTTTACTTTTTCACTTTTGCCATTTCTCCTTTTGCTTTAAAGAAATCGTTTGAACTTCAAGCAGCACTACTGTGCATATCATAGAGGTGTACAGGATGCAATTTCTGTCACACTGCAGCAACATCCGTAGATGCTTTCATTTTATTTTATTTTTTTCTAGGAGTTTTCAATAGAAATTTCCATTGTAGCAGCTTTTCTTAAGCACTTCTTTCTGTTCCCCGTCCCCATATTTATTTCCTGCTTTCCTCTGTTCCAGGAGGATGTTTCCCACGATCAGGGTTTCTTTCTCGGGGGTGGATCCTGAAGCCAAGTACATCGTGCTAATGGATATCGTTCCGGTGGACAATAAGAGATACAGATATGCCTACCACCGCTCCTCCTGGCTGGTGGCTGGGAAAGCCGACCCTCCGCTCCCAGCAAGGTTTGTGGACTCTGCAGCTGGATTTCCTCCCTTCTCTTCCCTTTATTTATTTATTCCCCCCCCTACACCCCTCCTTCCTGAAATACATGCTGTTAATTTTTGATGCCGTTTGCAAACAGTGCTCTGAGAGCTCGAGTCCGTGCCCGACAAACTCGATCTCAGAACTCTGATTAATTTCTGTGGTGTGGAGTGGGGCCTCAGATCTTTGCTTGAGGGCTGATTTATACCGAGTGTTCGAGGCTGAACGGGGTTTGGCCAGAGGCTCTTGCGTATTGTGCGTGCGTTTCTAAAGGAAGCTGCTGGCTGAAGGCTCTTTTATGTCTATATGTATTTTTAAGTGAAGTTTACCTCAATTCAGATCAGAAAAAAATTTCAAAAACCCATTGCTTTGTCCCTGGGTTTGTTCTGCCCTCCCCGCTACGTCTGACCTTATAATTTAACGCTATCCAAATCCGGCAGAGATGCCACGTTTCAGCACAGCACTGCTTATGCTTAACATTATATTATTTCTTAAAGACATGTCCAGTGCTTACTGACCACTCTTGGCCTTTAGTTGTCCCTTACACAACGAGTGAAGCATGGGTCAGTCCTATGGCACAGAGTGTTTCTTGTTGAGGATCTGTAGCAAATTTTGAGACTTTAGGGGACAAAACCAAAATAAAACCCACCGACAAACGAAACTATTTTCTCCACACCAACACCTCTCCGTACAGAAGCAAAATGCTGTAGGAAACGACTCTCTGTGAGCATTCCCTTACTGCTGTTGATGAATATGGCTCTTCCCAGCACGGGGAAGCCGCGGCTCCGGGCAGAGTGCAGCAGTTCTGTGTCACATCCCCTGCACGGCACGGGACCACAACGCGACCGGCGCTGCTCAGCCGGAGCTGCAGCTGTATGGGGGTAGAGCCTGGCTCCGCGCAGGCATCGCAGGCAGCACCAGGTGCCTTAGCCTGGGGCTGAGATCTTACTTATTAGAGAGAGAGATGTTAGGAGTGAAGGAAGGAGTGGCAGCGCTTTGTTTTGATGGGTTTGTTTGGGGACCGAAGGCTGAGAGATTTCCTCGTCGGAGCAGCTCCGCTGAAATCCTGCTGACTGCTCATCTCTGAAGGCGGCTCGGGGAAGTACGCAGGAGGCGTGCAGGGCTGTTATTAAAGCAGCAACCCAGGAGTTATGGCAGCTTTGTTTTCGTGGCCAAAAGCTCCTTCCTGCAGCGTGGTTGGCGTCAGAGGGCTTCATTTGGGGTATTGTAATGGGCACTGATCAAACTCCACGGAAAATAGATGGGTCCTGCTCCAAAGGAGTCAGCACCAAAAGAAAAAATAGGGGAAGGACAGAAATAGTTTCAGGGCAGGCTTCTCCCTTTAGCATTTGCTTGTGGGGCGCCCTTACATAGGCTGCTGATCTGCACATCAACTGGGTCAATGGGGAAATATTCACAAGAATATAAGATAAGAGACTGATCCTTTGAAATAATGAGCAATTCCTCTCCTGCTAGCTGCTATAGGGCTGGGGTCAAACCTTGCTGGAATTTAACATTAATTACCACCGTCTGGTGGCAGCTCTGTAAGGTTCCTGTTGGGTCAGTGCTCCTCTGTACAAACGTGTACCTCTGCTGCACATCTCATTTCATTTTTGGGATGTTCAGCCAAGAGACTGATGGCAGACACAGGTTCCCTCTCCTTTGTATGCACGGTGCCATGTACATGCACATGCACTTCCTGCTCTTTTAATTATTTGGTAAGGAAAGCTTGGCAAGAGGTGGAGGTGTTTGCATTACTGATGTTGTTGGCAGAGTGCTGGTACAACTTTTGAGGTAGGAGGAGGCCTCCATCCTGCTCAAGCAGAAAGCAGCACCATTCCCATCCTGAATGGATCTGCTCCTGCTCTGATAAGAGTAGCCCTTCCAGCAGCATTCTCTCACACCCCCTCCTCCCCAGGCACACGGCTGTGTCTCTCCTCACCTGAGCAGGTCCCATATCCCTGTGGGTACCACTGCAACCTGAGATTGCTCAGGAGTCCCCTTATGCCTACCTGTAAGGCTTTGCAGAATCAAACCCGTGAGTCGCTCTGCTCTTTCTTATTATAAAACTAACTTTCAGTGCTGAGCCAGCCTTCCTCAGAACTGAACAGTACGCTGTGATTCCCTCTGAAAGATGAGCCCTTCAGGGAACTTGCTGCAAGAAGCAGTAATATCCCTGCCTTCCTGCTGTCAGACAAGTTTGTGCTGCAACGAATGCTTGCATATAACTACTTTTCAGAGAATCCTTTGTCAATCTGCTAGGCTGCTATCTGGAAATAGAATTCCTGTGTGATACTTCATGTTTGTTCTTCCAAATTGCTGAGGCTGTGAGAAAGAGAGAATCATCAGTTTCATAAGTTTCAGCATGTACATTTGTTTGCCCCTTTTCTTTTTTCATCTTCTTTCTTTCACTTACGAAGTTCTTTTCTCTCATCCCCCCCACCCCACACACATCCATCTACGTATTTTATTTGGCTGCAGTAAGCTGCCCATCATCATTTATTTAATGGAATTGTAGTGTTTGCACGCTTACAGAGGAAACTTTTTAAAAGCACTGTACGTTGAAAATTATCTGTTTGGGATACAAATGTAATTAAAAGCAACATGTGTAAAGCTTTAGGGCTTGTAGGACCAGAACAGCTGCTAAACTAAACAGAAGCAGAGCACTGCCGCGCTCCCAACTATGCTAGAAGGAAACCGTACCAAAACCTGGGCTGTATCATGAAACACCGTGGAGCAAATTCACAACCAAATAAGGCTCCTGAAGCTGCAGTGAGCTCGTGCGAAGGATCCCCGCATCCGGCCGTGGGCAGCAGAGCTCACGCAGCTCTGGGGCTGTTTTAGCGTGCAGTGCAGGAATGCACGCGTTTATTTCTCTAATCCACCCGCATCAGCTTTCCCTGCCTCAGAGGGCAATGCGTTTAGCTCTGAGCCCTCTGCTGTAGGGTCGGGCTGCAGGAGAAGCGTGCGGGGAGGTGCGGTCAGCCAGGTGGAGCCAGGCGTGCAGCGGGATTGGAGGCATGCGGTGCGTCAGCATGGAAAAGCCAGGTTTATTACACGTGTGCCTAACCAATATTCGGGTGCCAATGCTGCTTCTTTCTTGCTAGCTCGTTGCTAACTCGTTCACAGCATGAGTGCTGTGCCAGCCATTAACTGCGTATGGCATAAAACAATGGTGCTCGGCTTGTAGGCACACAAAGATCCTGACTCGCTCCCCGAGTGCATATTTGAAATAGTTTGGCTTTTTGGTCCCAATTAACCAAACCTTGCTGAGCCTGATGCTCTGTGATCACAGTAAACAGCATTAGCTATCCAGACATGCAAAATTAGGAGTCAGGCTCCAAAAAAATCATGAGACTGGCTGCAAAGATGCAGGGGCTGGAAGCGATACGGTCAGGATTGTTTTTTCTTTGCTTTCTGTAATTTGAAGCTTTGAAAATTCACGTTTTGACTGTTTTATACAGGAAAGCAAAGTGAATTTTCATAAAAGATCTTAGGTTTTCAGGTACACTGTTATGTCCTCACGGGCTTTGCTCTACAGCTGGGAGCAGGGAGGACCCTTTGTGTTGGGTTCGCTGGCACAGCATCCCTCCCATGGGTGCAACTGCACCAGCCAAGCGGTGCTGTGGATCAAGAGAAGGAAAACATCCTGCCCGCCTGGAGCGAGCCGTGCCAGTAAAGCTTCAGTTTCACCAGCAGGATTGTGCCTTGTGGATTCTGTTGGCAAAACAGTGAGCCCACGATCACATCTCTTTCCCCTTGGAGCAGCAGAGCGGTGCCTCAGGGGGGCTTCAGCTCAGCTGTTTGTTGATTGGGGACCTGCACGTTTCCTCAAGCAGTTACGCCTCATCTTTTTGTGGGTTTTCTATTCTCCTTTTGCTTAGCTAGAACCATGGCTCAATGAAAAAAAAAAAAAAAAAAAAAAAAAAGCAAACAAATTCTCTCTGTCAGCCAGCATCTCAGCTCTGCGTGATAGGGGGAATCTCTTGGTGTGGCCAAAAACACTGTCTGCAGAGAGCCAGGCCCTCTGCAAGTGATAACGCGCACCGACAGCAGCAGAACCAGCCTGGTTTGCACTGGCTGAAGCTCTAATTCAGCCCTTAATTTGCTATCTAAAAAGCACTTTCAAGTTAAATCATTTTTATCAATGTATTATTCATATAAAATCATTGTTTTTAAATAGCCCGGCGCTTGCATTGAGTCTAGCCATAACGTATATATCATTCTATCTACATGTCTTCCTTACTTCCTTTTCTTCTGCTTAATTTCCTAGGTTGTGGGCTGTTAATTACAGAGTTGCAATTAATTTCTTTCATGTCAGACCACTGTCCTGGACCGCAGCCCTCAACCTCTTATAAACACACGTCACCACAGCCAACGTGTGATCGAATGCAGGTTAAAATCATTATCACGGCTTAATGTTACATATAAAGAAAAATGCATTTTTATCTGCATTCCCCCATTATCTCTCTAATGACACTGTGTTTTTTTTCTCTTGGAGCTGTAGTCATTGTTATTTTAAGTGCTTGTTAGTACAGCTGTGGGGAAAGACGATCAATTTTTCATTTGGGAAAAGAAGCAACAGTGACCGTTAGTTAATGTCTCCATTTTAGATAACTAGATAAAATAATAGCTATGGCCAGGGAGCAATCTAGCACTTGGTCACAGAATTCTTCATTATGTTCCTGTGAACTAAACAACCTCAGGCATCTGCTTTGCTGCCTTTCATTAATGACATTCATTCATTTGGGCAGATCGCATGCTTCTTGCTGTACTAGCAGATCTGTATTCCCCAGAGCTCTCAGGAAACCTACTGCTGTGAAACCATGCCACATCTTGAACGCAAAATCTTGCTTTGGATTTTTCTATGGAGACAGTACCTATTTGAGTCGAGTTTTCACGCAGAGGCCTTTTCCCTGTGTCTTTTAGGCTGTACGTGCACCCCGACTCCCCGTTCACAGGTGAGCAGTTGCTGAAGCAGATGGTGTCATTCGAGAAGGTGAAGCTCACGAACAACGAGCTGGATCAGCATGGCCATGTGAGTAGCTCTTCTTGGGGGGAAAGGACCTGGAGAAACAGCTCTCTGCCACCACAACCAGTGGGGATGGGGAAACACTTGGGGTGGAGCTGAGCATTTCAGCGAGGGAGAGAAAGGAGGACTGAGCTCCTGCCTTTGCCTTGCTGAGACTTGGCAGCACATTTAGCCACCCACTTGCAGGCTTGCCCCTGAGTGCTTGGAAGATGCCTCTCATTGCAGGCCATCTCTTAGGGTTGAGTTTTTCCACAAGAACTCTTCTACCTCCAGACTCAACGCAAGTTGGGCGTGGAGTTAGCAGAAAAGACCCCACAAGAAGGGATATGGGATTATGAAATGTGCCTCAACAGCTCTTGAAATAACTGTGGGATGCCTGAAAGTCAGCGTACCACGGCATTCACTTGGTGCTCTTTAGAAAACTGGCCCCGAAAGAAATTTGGTCTTGTTGGTAGCAGCCTGGTGTCACGAGACCTAGCTGGAACCCAGTGGATGGGCTTATTGGCTGAGAATGGGGGAGTTAAAAGGAAAGAGTCTAAATGCAGGGTCAGTAAACGAGGTGTCAGGATGAGGGGGCTCATTTTGAGCTCTGACACATGCTAGGAGGTAACTGACTGGTAAAGAAGAGCAACAGTGGTGTCAGCAAGGCCCCCACAAAGTGCTGCTTGTTGCTTTTGCTGGCTGAGGTGGTAGCCGATCGCCTGAGCTGCGCTTGGTGCTAATAATTCTCATGTGAGGGAAGATTTGTGATCGTTTCAAGACCTAAAACTTGAACCACAATAATTTGCATTTAAAAATCCTCCTAGAAACAAGCAACCAAAAAATAGTTTCTTGAAAAAAAAAAAAAAGCTCAGCTAGATGCCTATGTGTCGTTCTTTGTTAAGCTCTGTGTGTGGATATATTTTTCTTGCATCCACTTCCCAGCACTGCTGCTTTCCTAGCAGAGGGACCAGCAGAGGCTGTCTTTTTTTCCCCCCCCCCTCTTATTTCATAGTCTGGAGAAGGGCAAAGCTGAAGATTTGTGGGCTCTTTCACCGAGTGATGATAGAGCAGTATACGTGCGCATTTAAAAAGAAGCATTTTTCATCATAACAGGGGCCATGTGTGCCTCTAATAAAGGGCTTGCAGCAGTGTATCGCGCACTAGTTAGGAGCGGCGCAGTTCCCAGAAGCCCAGATGAGTATAAAAAAGAAGTCGGTCTGAGAAGCTGTCGGGAATAGGGACACATAACAGAGCAAGATGTCAGTGTTTTGCAGGCAGGCAGCAGGGGAGCACGGCCTGCAGCGGGTGAGGTGTGGCCGCTGGTTCATTTTCCAAGTGGCGGAGGTGGAACGCTTTCTTTACACGAAGGCTTCGGATGGCTGAAGTGAATGGAAAGTTTTGCACATTTGGTTAAGAATAAGCCTGGAAGGCTTGATCCTGTGTTGAGATTTGTGTGACAGTTATGATGTTATCGTGGAGCGCTCCCTTTTTAGTGTTTTGCCGTGTTTTATGTTCCAAATGAGGGTGTCAGGTTTTACGCGCTGCCTTATGAAGCTGTGTAAATATCATGTCTGGATGCTCTATAGAACGAAGGGGGAAATTCTTCCTCTGAAGCCTTTAAAGGATGTTTGCTGTGGCATGGCCAATGGGGCTGCTGAGGTCCAAGACAAGGGAGGAATGGAAATGCCTCTCCAAATTTGCCTTTCTGTTTGAAAGAACTGTGCTTTGCTGATGAGATCTTTTTAATCGTCCTGCTATAATGTTAATTACGTTTGATGAAGCGTGTCACTTCCTGAGGAAGCTTTAATGACCTAAAACCTGTCTTTAAATACTAGTTATGGGCACAGCAGTTAGAACCAGCCTAATTTCAGTTTGTTCTAGCGGCTTGCTTTCTCCATCATCCAGAAGACAGTTTGGGTTGTGAAGGTAATTGCGGTGTTTTATTTGTAGAGTGGCTCGTTTCCTGAAAAGGAATCTGAAGAAAACAGAGGCATTTGTTTGCCTTACCATTTGTTTGTTTTCTCTTATTCTGAGACTTCTGGAGTTGGCAAGCGTTGCTGCCGTGTATCTTCAGCAGCACACATAACCCCATAGCTATGTACATTTTCTCCCCAAGCATCAAGCAGAAGTCTTATCTCTGTGTGCATGACATACAGTTTGCACCATGGAAACACTTGCAGATATCCTTACCAGAGAAAGGAAATGGCTCTCGCCTCTGGATTTCTGCAGCGGAGCAAGTAATTCCTCTTTCTTTCTGCTTGTGATACACTGATACACGACATTTTTCAGATTTCTGGTGATGTTTTTCACACTGGCTGTTTTTCCTGGAACTTTGGGTTGCTCTCAGTTGTGGTGGCATTATTTCTGGTTTATGGTGAGGTGAATCATGAGTGTATGCATTATCATAATTGCTTTTCTGGCATTTATGATAGCAAAACTTAAACAGATGAATGTTTGCAAAAGCAAACACGGAGGTGTGAACACAAGCAACTGTGAAAGCTGGGATTTCAGAACAGCCACAGGCGGTTACGCCCAGGTGTTTCTTAAAGTTAACCTGGCAGAAGTTAGGAACTTACAGGCTTTTAAGAAGCAAACCTTGCCCAGAAACTCTCCCTGAGCTAATGTGGAAGGTGAATTCCCAGCACAGTTCCCAAATTCTAAGGATTTTGCATCTGGCATCCAGATTGCCTCTGGTGACTGGCCTCCCATTGGTGGGAGCCAGTTGCCCACAAGGTCCATCTGGCACCTGCTAATCCTAAAAGGACTTCTGGCCACCTCCATATCTGAGGTGTCAGCACGGGGGCAGATGGGATGGCTGGGGGCCTGTGCTGATGCTGAATGACCAGTAAGCACTCAGTGCAGCCAGCTCCCCCAGGTTGTTTCCATGCCACCCAATGATGCATTAAGGTGTTACCTTTGTGCAGTCTCCAGTGAGTGCAGCCTGTGTGGGGATGCAGGCAGAGCACCGCATGCAGAGACTCTAACAAGGGCCCTTCACCTTGGCCAAGGGTCTCCTGTCAGTTCCTGGCTGCATTCAGTTGTTTCGGGGCTGATTTGTCTCTGGGGGGAATGTGTGGTGTAGAAAATGGCGGCACAGGTTGTTACTTGTGCGCTTCTGGATTTTGGAAAGCTCTCATAAAGAATGACATGGGGTTGTTTGGGAAACAGAGTTTCTTTGTCAATGACCGATGGTCACAGAGGAATGAGGGGAAGGGGAATGTGTGGGGCTGCTGTGTCATGGCCTGCTCCTCCTCCTGCTCGGCTGCTGCTCAGACACGGTGCCAGAGCCTGGATGTTGTGGCCATGACAGACCATGGTCCGTGGGCTGAGCCCTTGGTAAGCTCACACCATCTCCACACTGCCCTTTCAAACATCTCTTCTAGCTGCCTAGAACAGTCTGAGACCAGGCTGGTAAGACAGAATCTTACGGAGAGACAGAAATGTGTGGAGGATATTAGCAGCAAAGTCAGTGACCACTGTGTGCGTGTGATAAAACAGTGAAGTGATCTGAAAAACGATCTGAGTTGGTAGGGGCTGACATGAAACACTTTAAAGGACATTGGCTCCCATAGTGACTTCTGAAATGTGCATCCCTCACCCCTGCAGTCTCAGTGAATGTCGTAGCAATATTTGGCCCCAGAGGGAAAACAAAGACATGCAACCTTTCCTATTTACTGAGCTAGCACAAAGTACTGCCCTGCTTCTACTGTGTTTCAGCTGAAGTTAACGCTTCCCAAGGAATGCACATTAGCTATTCCAGATGTACAGAGCTGGCTGCAGTGTAGTTATGGCCCCCGTAAAATAGAACCACCCACTCCTTTGCCAATTTAGTCTTGTGACTGTGATTATATCCAAAACAAGGACTGGTGCAAGCCGAACTCTGTATTTAATTCTTATATTGTAATGCTGTGGTTAGAGGCAGCCAAAAAGGCCTCCATCCCATGGTAATTCAAGCAAATGGGAATCGCTGTTTGACGCCAGTGAACATTGGAATTGGTTAGTTGGTACGTTCAGTTTGGAATTATTTCGGGGGCCCACAAACAAGAATTAATAAGACAAAATGGAAAAACTTGGTCATTTGGGGTTTCTGTGCTAGTTTCCCTTCTTTCATTTTTGGTAGTTTATGGTGAAGAACATCTATCACGTAGGTTGCTTTAAAGGCTTGCTACAATATAAAGATCTGGGAAGTTTTATTTTTTGGTCAGACAGTTTGTGCTGGCAATGGTGGTATTTATTTTTTTGGGGAGGGGTGATTCTTGACTTTCTACATTCTGCACCTGCATAATTTTGTAAACGTTTGGTCTTGGTCATACACTTTCAGGAATAAAATACCCACATTTGCAGGTGAAACCTGCAAACTAGGTCCCATACGAGCAGTAACGTCATGTAGGTAACACACCTCATCTGTAGGAATAGGTACGTATGTTCCAAAAATGGATGCTCACCAGTAACATGGGAGGCAGAGGAAACCAGCTCTTGAACTGATTCCTTCTACAGCTTCATTATAGTCTTTAAGGGTCTTGTTAATCTTCCTCTCAGGGCAGCGCAATGTAATTCTTTCTTGCAGATCATTTTAAACTCCATGCACAAGTACCAGCCAAGAGTCCACATCATTAAGAAGAAAGATCACACGGCTTCTTTGTTAAATCTGAAATCCGAAGAGTTCAGGACGTTTATCTTTCCAGAGACAGTTTTTACTGCTGTCACAGCCTACCAGAATCAATTGGTGAGTATAGTTGCTAATTTGCACAGATACGGTTAAATTCCATCCTGCAAAAAATTCCTTTTTTCCCCGGTCTCATCTAGGAAAGTTTCTGATACAACCTACCTTTCCATTCTAATGTTTGTAGTGGCTTCATTCATATTCAGAAGTCATTCTTATGTACACAGATAGTTCTGTTAACTTCAAAGGGACGTAAAGATTATTCACGGGAATAAAGATGACATGAAAGGAGCTTTCATTTTTATTCCTTTCTTTCTATACGAGGCAGTTTGCGTATTATCATTCTGTCCTTTTCAAATTGTAGTTCATTAAAGAACCATTTTTATTTGAAGTGATCTTTCACGCCGTGAGCAATTAGCTGTGCAGTACACTGGTTTGCACATCATGATTTCATGGGTTTAAAAAGTTGACTGATTAAGCTTTAAGGCTCAAATCTAAAGGAAATCACCCAGAGATACGCTCTTCAGAGGCTGCCCAGATTACATCCAGATGTTTGAATTTCAATTTGCATGCCAGTGAATAATGTATACAAAATGGAGGAGATCAAAACAATGGATTGCTAATGAGTAATTTTAGGAAGTGTATAAACAATTGGAAAGCAGAGGCTTTGCTTAACAGTGGGTAGAGCTTCAGTATTTAAGTCAGTAGAAATATGTCCTTGGCTTCTGTGCGATTCAAAATGTATTTAAAAGGATGAATGTCTTCTGCATTTCAAAAAGACAACCCTTTCCATCTCTAATTCCCCCAAGCTCAGAAAAAATTTAAGAAGTACTGTCCAAACATGTGGGCAGGCAGCATCCTAGAGTCAAAGAACCTACTGTTTTCTTAAAGAAGTCTGCACTTCTTAACATAAAGAAAAACTAACTCATTTCCAAATGCCATGGACAAAATGAAGCTACAGCTGTGGATGCAGCAGTAGCAGTGTTAAGTTAGTTCTTGTGACAGACCCCACATCCAGCTTTAAAGCTGCAACATCTGATGTTTTGACTGTAGACTCAGGCTCAGCACACGACAATCTCAACACATATACAGTTTGAACATTTGGTTAGATTTTTTCCTTTTAACTTTCTGTAGAAACTGGTAGAACACAGGAGGCACTAAACTAGCTAAACCTGGCATTTATTTCTATAGGATAGATTTATGTTTACCGTTGATATTTATATAAGAGATGTTTCCAAACTAACCTTCCCAAAGCACATGCAATGAGTCCTGGAAAATTTCTCAATGGAACATCTCCGGAACCCCTAGAGGTTGATGCTGTCATTTTATTTATGACTAATGAAAATGGAGCCTTTTTTCATTTTTGCCATTTCTTTCAGAACTGTTTTAAGGAGGGGTTGATTACATTTCTGGAGGTTATTAGATAAAAGCTAAATACATTACACTTTCAACAAACTATCTCATAATTTAAGATTTAAAGGGCATGCATTTATTTAAACAGTCAAACCACTGCCACAGAGTTGAATTGTAGGTCAAATTTCATTTTAAAATGCTTTCTAGCAGATGTTCTCTGATTGTTTGTGAGACAGTCTCTCAGGAAAAATATGGCCATAAATGATTGCGAGTCTCATCTGGCTTTGGTGAATACAAAAAGTTTCTCTTGTGATGTCATACCAAATTTTTAATATTAGGAAAATGGAAGTATGATTGGTGAAAATACACTCAAGAGATGAATAGAAATCCTCGTGATCCTGCAGTACACTTGGCTCAGTGTGCCAGTGATCTAAGTCAATCGAACTAGTTAGAGCTTGTCTTTTTGAAAGGTAGCTCTCAAGTCCTGCCGCAAAAATGTTCCCCATATGCGAGGCACCAACCTGCTGCTCTTCCCAGCATTGCTGCAAATCTGGCACATAGACTTCTCAGGAGGTGGGTGACACTGCACCTGGCTTGCTGAGCTGTTGCAAAGCTAGTGTTGGGGATAGTTGTCACTGGGTGCGTTTGCAAGGCAGGACAGCCCCAAAACCTCAGCCAGCTCTGAGGTCCTGTGCCATTTGACCAGCCTCCAGTGAACAACCGTGGGCTTGATGGCAACATGATTATCTAAGGATTTGGAAAAGAACCCTTTCCTTTCTGAGTCTGTAGGGCCATTCTTTAAAAAAAAAAACGGAGCTTTTGTGACACAGGGTTTTGCGTTTTTGTTTTTTTGTTTGAGGAAAGTCAGGCTGAAACCACTGCTCAGTAGGCAGTGTTGATTTCCATCAATTGTAGCTGAAGTTGGTGGCAATTGCTGCCCTTCAGGTCAGACCCCATGTTGTCCCTCTGCTCCAAGAAAAACTAACTCCCACTTGCTGTTTAGCATAAATGGTAAATCTAAATATTGTTTTGATTGTCACAGAATCACAGAATCACAGAATGGCCAGGGTTGGAAGAGACCTCAAGGATCATGAATTTCCAACCCCCCTTTTCCCTTTTCCCTTCCCTCTTTCCTTTTCCCTTCCCTCTTTCCTTTTCCCTTCCCTCTTTCCTTTCCCCTTTCCCCTTTCCCCTTTCCCCTTTCCCCTTTCCCCTTTCCCCTTTCCCTTTTTCTCTTTCTCCTTTTCCCTTTCCTTCCCTTCTTCTTTCCCTTCCCTTCCCTTCCTTTCATCTTTCCACGCAAAACCAGCTAAACTGCCCCTGTGTGATGGGAGGTAAATCTGGCTGAGAATATTTGCATGACAGTTAAAAAAAAAAAGAAATAGGAAAAAAAAAAATGGGGCTGAAGTTTGCAGGCAGCTGCCCTCAGTTTGGACATAGCTGATGTGCAGCTCCACTGGAGAGGCTCAGATGCTCGCAGGGTTCTGTGCTTTCTCATGGATAAAAGCTACCTGATTTGTGTTGTCTGGAAGCAATATGTCTCATGTGGGTGGGTTACTCCTGCTCCGGGTAATGCAAAGTCTGAGCCTGCTGTACCCTTTGGTCTTTCTGCTCCCGTATAGATAATAGACATGGCTTTGCAGCACCTCAAGAGTTGTGCACACACATAAAGAACGTGGATACAATTAGTGGTGAGGTCAGAAGAATGGATAGGCAAACACTTTGTACGCTGCCATACTTTAACACAGTTTTCATGTTGCTTTTTTCTGTGTTTCCAGATAACCAAGTTGAAAATTGACAGCAACCCTTTTGCCAAAGGATTCCGCGACTCTTCCAGACTCACTGATATCGAGAGGTAATGGGGACTTTCTGTTTACTTTCCATGCAGATAAGATAAAGAGAAGGGAGAGTTTGTAGGAAAAGCATCCTTTCAACTCCTGAGAAGCTGTGCATTTTAAAGTTATCTTGTTGCATATAGTAAGGCTCCTGCACCTCCTTTAAAAATACTTACAAACTTTACGAAGAAAGAGCTGTTTTGAGTTTTGACATCTGTTCCAGTTGGGGCCAATATATTCATCTTCCTGATGGGGCTTCTTGAAGGGGGAGACAGTTGGTTTTAAAACTTTAGAATGAAAAGCTTTTTTCTTATCGTGCCATTTAATCCTATTGAGGGCTGTGAATTGGGTCACTGGGAAACAAGGGCAGTGGTCCTGTGAAAAACATCTTTATAGCTCCTCACTGCTTCACACAGTGGAAAAGAGAGGGGAGAGCTTCCCAAAATACACTTCAGCAGTCCCAGACACTGAAGTCAGCAATTATTGCCATCAGGACAAATCCCATAACTCCCACTCTGACGACAAAGATGCCATTTTTGTTTCACCAAAATTGTACTGCAGGCTTCATCAGGGGAAAGCTTTATCTGCAAACTGTGGAGTTTTGTGTGTACAGATCATTATAAGCAACTGCTGCCATAGGGACAGAAGCATTAACCCACAGCTGAGTAGGAAATAAACTTCAATCTCTTGGTAGCTCTCCAGTGCTTCACATTTTTATGATATCGTGTCGAATGGCTTGGCAAATGAAGTAAATTTAGCAGCCTGTGTCCTTTAGGCTGGAAGAGAACTTGGTGGAGATGGATATAGCACATCCAATTTTTCCTATGAGTATATGATCATGAAAGTAAATTGGGAGAGGCCAAAACCCTCCAGGCTCCTATTTGGGGATATCCAGATGTATCTGTGATTCATTTTCCATGGGTGCATATAGGGGACAAAACGGAATATAACTTTATTGAGCGTATAGCTAGAAAATCTCCTTACAGTACTGCAAAAGTGCGTAAATCCCAACAAATCTATGGCTGGAAAGTGTTGATATAGCTTATGCTTTACTACTACTGGATCATTAGTGATCTGCTAAGTTGCTGGGTGACAGAACAGTAATTCTGAGAAAAAAATAAAAGCATGTGAAAAATAATGCATGCTTGCAAAGCTGTTGAAAATTTCTTTCTAGATGAAGGACTTAGATGAAAATGGAGAAAAGTAACATAAATACAACTAAAATAGCATAGCCTGGTTTCTGGACAGAGCACTAGAAAACAAGCAATGTGCAGAGCTCAGGCAGGAATGCAGCAAATAGTCAAGAAAGGAGCTGTAGGAAGAGAAGAGAGCTTGATCTTCGCATTTCAGCTTCCTTGTTTTACAGGCAGGCAGCATCTAATGACACAGCTTTGCAAGAGTCGAGAGAGTCTGAATAGATAAGGGGGAAGAAAAACTTGAGTTACCTCTGTGCTGATGAACTGACCATCGTGGTGCTGGGTATGAAGGGAATTTTTCCAGAGGACATCTTATTATAACAGCACATGGCACGAAGTCAGAAATGCTGAGCATAAACCACAGTGCCCTTTTGTTTATTGATAAGAATAGAGCCTGAGACAGGCAGCCTAGCCCAGGCATGAATGTTGCCACGAAAGATAAGGTTATCCAAATGTGAAACCTACAATAAATACAAAAACGGACTGTGGAAAAGTATTGACATCCCATGAAAACTCTGCATTTGAGGGTCTAGGTTTGGATATGATCTTATTTTCACTTAAATGGGAGCATTTAGCTCTGATTAGGGCACAGTGGTGTTGAAGAAAAAAGATCTGCTGCACTGTTTATCAAGTAATAGGACAGTAAATGTGTGATACACAAGGGGGCTAGCTAATAGGAGATTGAGAATTTCCTAAGTTATCAGATATAGTCCAGACATACCAAAGGTTTTATTCATTTCCAGCATTAAATAATCAGGCCCATAAGAATGTCATTTTCAAAGTGCCCACTGTTCTACAGCTTTCATCTTAGCACCAGCAATATTACTGAAATAAATCTGATGTGAAGCAGGAGAGATAGCAATGCGAGGTATGACACAGGAAGGGTTTCCGGGCTTATGTCCAATGAGGTGAGCATTCCAAGATGCAGGGGATACGCAGGATGGAGCAGTGTGACTCTCACTCAGTCGAGTTGGAAATGTGGTACGTTTGGTAAGACGACTGTCTGATAAAAAATACTTGTAGATACATGTGTGTCTATGCCAGGGGAAAGATTATGTAGTGGAACTGCACGTTTGCTCAGCTCTTGAAGAATGAATACTTATCTAGAAGCTGTGAACCTGTTTTCCATGCAGTTCTTCCTAAGACAGCTTGCATACAGCGTGTGCGTGCATCATCTGCAGCGCTGCACGGTGATCTTAACAGTTTCCTGTAAAGCTGCCTGTGATGTTAGGGCCAAGAGAGCACTAATTTACCACAAGTTCCAGCTTTTCAGAATGACCTAAGTAGTGTGAAAGCGTACAGAGCTTTGTATTTCATTTCCA
The DNA here is from genome assembly GCF_987193195.1 of Phasianus colchicus. Taxonomy (NCBI): domain Eukaryota; kingdom Metazoa; phylum Chordata; class Aves; order Galliformes; family Phasianidae; genus Phasianus; species Phasianus colchicus. Next base: position 6,806,866 of record NC_143441.1, on the reverse strand, counting down.
GGTATTTAAGCCTTGCTTTTTCCTAAACAGCCTTTGGGGAGGGAAACAAATCAGATCAATTGATCTTTAGAGACCTAAAGAAATTAAATTAGTCTGGAGTCAGTTACTGCACTAAACCATCCGGTAATTGGATTGCTCCTTGTAACTGATTGAAAACAGCCCCTATCTGTAACAATATAGGGAGCTTTTCTTTATAGTAGATCTGAGAGAAAAACACATCTTTTTATGACATGATGACAGAAATTGCACTTTTTTAACCTAATTGAATATGATTTTATAAATATGTGACTTTAACGATTTCAAGCTTCCCATTCTAGATTTACGATCTCTATGTAGGAAATTCGAGCTGCAAATGCCTTTAGGATTAAATTTGTTTGCATTATATGTGTTGGAGTTATAATATACGTAAAGGTAGTCAGGTTTGCAAAATGATAAAGGAGCTCTACAAATGCAAAGCTATTCAAGTTCCTACATTTTCTTTTGTCGTTGTCTAACTGCCTTACAACCATTTGCTAGTACTCATAGCTATCTCTACAAAGCTTTGAACTGTTGAAAAAATCTTACGTTCGTTTGGTATATATTGAATTTTCAGTAGGATGTGAGATTCCTTCCTTCCACAATCAACTCTTTCCATACTTGTGGTAATCTATTTATGGCAACGGGACAGGCTTTATCTATGGCTACTGAGATTTAGATAAGTTCTGACTCACCTTTTGATCTTTTTATGTGGTATTTATTTCTTTTTTTTTTCTATTATAAAGAAGGCTTCTGCAGTGGTTGCGATAGAAAAACCAAACATTTAGCTGCAATTACCAGACTGTGTAACTTGATGTTCTGTGGCGTTGACTACAAAATGCCAAACACAGCAATGCGGATGATGAGAAGTCTTTTTTAATGGCAACCTTTGTTTAATAATAATAATTAAAAAACAAAACAGAACAACAACAACAACAAATAAACCAAAAAGTAATGCATGTTCTATGAGCAGTTCACTCTGCGGATAGGTTTTAAGGGAATATCTTTATGCTTCTGCATAAGTAAAACTGCCAAGCTCATAAAAGAGGTAAAAACCAAATTCAGACAGAATAGATTCAGAATTTGTCTTCTCAGTTATGATAAAGGTGGCCTTTCAAAAAGAAACAGGTAGTTAAAGAAAGCTATTAGAGTTAGGTGTCATACAAACAGTCTGCGAGTGAAATGAGTGATTGTTTGAAGAGCCTGAGTTGCCTGAACTACTGAATTGTAACCTAATGATCAAACAAGAATTGACACAGCATAATTATGACTTGAATGCTGCTGGGCTATTTTCTCCAGCACGTGATAGGCAAGTTCAGGTTGTGAACTTGAGGCTATTAAGGACAGCTAAGGGAGTATATCCATGCATACAAGCCTTTCTGGGAGATAGAGACTTGCTTTAAGGAGCTAATGGGAAAGTCTGGCTGCACAACCAAGTGATTTCTAGGCAGAGAAAGCAAGGACTGAGGGCTAGGGGAAGTAAGAGAGCCACAACCCAGCTAGATTTGCATAGTAATCAGATTCTGAATTTTCCCCCGAGGAGCTTCATGTCTGAAACGTAGAGATACACTGTACTGCCTTACAAGGCTGCAAGTGAAATGGATGCTAATGCCCAGATATAGGTACTGTCTTGCTGAAGTAGCAGTCAAACCACGTACTTAACATGCTGTCAGCAGCTGTCTCTGCTCCCATCCCTTCCTTGTTTGCCCTAGAGAGGCTACCTTCCTCCCTGCTCCCACTGGTTACTGCTAGTTTGGAGGAAAGGCCCCAACCTGCAGCCAGAAATGCGTGCCCTCTGTCCATGATGAGCAGGGCTTTCCCATGGCTGTTGTTTACGTGGGGAGAAGTGATGTTCTGAGCTTAAGGAGAGACACGGTACAGCAGTACCTAAACGCCTGGTGACTCATACTGTTGCAGATGTGCTGAGGTTATTCCAGCAGCTGCTGCTGCAAGGGGCTGGATTGATTACCTGTAGCTTCTGTATCAATCTTTCCAGACCTTGCAAGGAGGCTTGAATGGCTTAGGGTACATAGTGTGCAATACCTGCCTACATTTAGGCACCTGGAATAGCTGAAACCTGAAACATTCCCTTCAAATCCTCTACTTCCTGCTAGCAGTCAACTCTTCCTTGTCTCCAGCATAAACCCTTCCTTGCTAAGGGAAGGTTCCCAAGATTGTAAGCAACAGCTTATTTTCTAGTTAGGCCTGCTTTTCTGTTATCTCCTTCTTGTGCAAAGTCGTATAAAATAGTTTAATTTGCTAGTATTTTCCACTTACCTCACACAGGTGCAGTGCATCCTAAGCAGGTGGGATGATGTCAAATCACATCCACCATTTCTATCCTAGGGAAAATTTTCCAGGAGATTTCCCCAGACACGTGTCATGGTGCTGCTCTGCCTTTACCTTGCATCCTCTGCCTGACAGTCACAAAGAACTGGTAACACTCAATGGGTGAAATGGAGCTTTGTGGGGCTGCTTATCTGTTGTTGTCACCATATTTTGTCACCATACTGTGTAGTGGTTGGCGACCCTGCACATAGCGGGGGGGGGAGTTTGAAACTAGATGATCATTGTGGTCCTTTTCAACCCAGGCCATTCTATGAAACATATTTTGCAGGGAAAAAGTTACAGAGAAAGAGCTTTGATATGCATTTGTAGTGGTTATGCTTTTTGGCAAACCAGAGGAGAAAAAAATAAGCTCTTTTTTTTTTTCTTCATTCTCTGTATAAAGACTTATTTTTTTTTTTCAGCTGAGAGATGTAGAGTATACTTAATATCCTCATGTTCCTCCTTCAGTTATTACTTTTCCCATGTTATGGCTTCAGCCAAGCTAAATCACCTCCGTGTTACAGCTATTCCATAACTGTCATTGGTAATCAGATGTTTACTGTGAGGGTGCCAGTGAGTACCACCTGGTGATGTACTCATCCTCCTTAAATCATCTAGAACTAGTTGTTCCATAACTTAATTTTCCTTTCACTTCTCTTTTAAAATTGCATGTATTCTTGTAGAATTGCTTTCATCCAACACTTGCCTGATAGTTTTGACTTTGAGTGAAAATGTTTGGTGCTTCTGTGCTACATTTTGGGCCAAATTATACTCGAGATCATGTGAGCCAATGTAGTTTGATGAGCCCTGGTTCTCAGCTGGTTAGAGTTGGTTCAGCTGACACAAGTGATGTAACAGTGCTGCTCTGGTCGAGGATCTGCTCCATACCCCATTGGAGCTGAGTTAGGTTCTGAGGTCAACCTGCAATATTAATCTGCCAGTGGAACCAGCAGTGTACAGTGGACGAGATTAATCTGTGTCTGTATGTTTGTACATGCATAAGGTAACAGCTATAAGCCATGGAAACATGAAGGCTGAGTGATAACTGAACAGTGCTTCTGACAGTTTTTATTGTTCACTCCTAGCTGCCGTTATAGAAACGTATTTGTTCCTCCTGCTGTTTTCCTTTTTTTTTTTCCTGTTTTGTTTATTTTTTTTAAGGCTTGTTTTTAGCACTTGCATCTTGGACAAATTAGTCATATTTTCCCTTAAAAAAAGAAGTCTACTACAGTGCGACTTCCGACAAGTTTATTTTTATACCTTCTCAGCCCATTTATCCCATCTGTCTTCACCTCACCTCACTTCTGATGTCTTCTGTTATCTGGGCTTTCTTCCAAACATACTAACTGGCAGCTACAAAAAAAAAAAAAAAAAGGAAACCTTTGAAATGCAGAACTAAAGAAGTCATTCAGGCCACAAACTGATAATTCATACACTTTATATCCTGTTCTGTATTTTTCTTTGCGTTGAATGGAATGGCCAAGTAAAACATAGTTGTCAGGTTTTCTTACTTTCTTTTTTATGAATTTTCTTTAGCATTGCTTTTCTCATAAAGAAAAAGACAAAAACCACGACAGCAGGAATAGGGAGTGGATTCTGAGGATATCCTTATATTTTGCTTACCTATCACTTGGATAGTAAGGGCAAATAGAGAAAATGCTAACAGGTTGCTGTACTCTGCTCTGACATTTGTTGCCCTACATAACTAAGAAAACGACTTCTAAAGAGGATGTGAGTCTGGAGTCCCTTGATCTACCACTTGCTCTGTATCACTTTTGCATTTTGTTTTCAATGGGTTTTGAACCTGGCTTGGTGGAATGGTACCTGAATATTATATGAACTCCATCCTCTCTGAATCCATGATCTAGATTTAAGATGGATACCAACCCTGGCCTGGCTCCAGCAAACTCATTCTGGATTAGATTTTCTAACACCTTCTGCCAAAACCAAATATATTGCCCTTAGCCTCCTCATCCCAAAAGGAAAAGGTAGACTTCCTGTCTCCATCTCCTTGGTGCTCTCTGTGCAAACTCAGGAAAATCCATAGCTTCAGGAGCGTGTTGCAGTGTTGATGGGGGCTGTTGTATTCATGGGGAGTTGTGGCCAAGCGAGCCCTCACTGATAACAGCAGAGCTCACCATCACACACCTCAGGATCAGGCAGTTCAAGGTCTTCCTCTCTACTTTTGACCCTCTCAGAGTACTCTGTATGTAAAGTGCAATGCTAACTAAATGTAGGCAAAGACTCGGCGTGTATTTACAAGGCATAAAGCGTCCTGCCTGTGTACCCTGCAAAACCATGCAAACTGATCATTTCTCCTTTACTTCCTTACATTTCTGATCCAGGACTCACTGGTTTCTTTCTTGCTTTGTTTCTAAAAAGCACAGGTGTGTTAGAAGGCTCAGGGCATGCTTCTGTCAGAAAGCAGATCATTTGGATCAGCCTAAACTCCTTTTCCTTATTACCTCTTCTTATTTTTATCATGCCTTAGTGTTTCCTTGGAGGGTGTGGTAGCCAGTAAGTGCTTCTTCTTTTCCTCTCCATTTGGCACGTGATCATCTTCTTTCTTCACCTTCAGCTCCTAACTTGCTCTTCTCCAACTTGTCATCTGCTATTACCCAACTGCACATGCAGTGTAGCTAAAATCACAGCAATATATTATGCCTGTATATTGTTTATTACCTCCTCTGAGTATTCATGAAGGAACTGCGAGTTAAGGAGAATTCTGGGAGAATGAAAATTGTTGGTAGATCACACAAAAGGGTTTGACAGAAAGAACACATCCTCCTGGTATCCAGCTGATAGGTTTTTTTGGTTCCTCAGAAATCAAGATTATTGCTCATAAAAGAAACTGTAGCATTTTAAGTTACATTAGAAGATGCAAATTGTTAGATCTAAGTATTAGATAATCAGGGATCATAAATTGAATAGCCCAGGTAACAAAATGGAGCAACTGGAAATCACTTTCCTCTTCAAGCAGATTAGCATGGATCATGTCTGAAGAAACCAAAGGAGAGCTTTAAAAATCTCTACCAAATCTCATTTTTGTTCATAATTTCACTTATCATTTTCTTTTTTCTTTTTTTTTTGAGCAGAGCCAGAATGGTAAATACTGATTTATTGCTCATTAACTTAGAAATTATTTCCATAAATCCTTTGAAATGTGCTGAAATGTCTGAAGATGTTGCATAGGGAACTGCAAAGCCATGGGTTTAAATAGATGAGTCTTTTCATATTATATTTTGTGACTTCTAAAAAAATGTTTGTTTTATTGGCCCACTCTATAGGGCATCATACTCTAGTTATTCTAAGCAGTACAAACTTTCATAAAAAGAATGCTTAGGAAGATTCTGAGGTTTAAGTCCTTTTGGTCCAGACTGATAAAGCGATGTAAGTAGGAACCTGTAGTTCACATTGTCAGTTTTTTTGTTTTGTTTTGTTTTGTTTTTGTGCATTCTGAACAAGATTTCACAGCCACTTAAAACCTGCTGTATTGCTGTATAAGTTTAGCTTTCTCTTACACATCTACTTCAGAGCAAGTACTACTAACTCCATCTTAAATGGGTTGAAGAGATTAACCTTCTCTTTACATGTTTCCTCAGATTAGATGAGTTCCAACCATTTTCTTTTCTGGGAAGACTTGATCTGTGAGTGGTGGTCTCTGAGTGTGAAATAGTTGAGCCTCGTGCAAATGTCACCACCTCTTCCCTTTGAAACACACAGAGAAGCAAAGGTTATCCCTTGATTTGGTCGTTAGGTCACTTGTGCCAGATGGGGAAAACCTGAGTGCAGATTTCAGCTCTTGTTTTGCTAGATTGGAGAACTCAGAGATAAGCTCCATGTGTGGAAAAAATGCACCATTTCTTGCTGCTCTTTGTTTTCTTTTCCATGCTTAGGTGTTCTCCTGCTCGTGTTTTTGTATTTTGTTAGGACTGTTTAGTGTTGTAAATGCAGCAGGTGTGTGTGCAAAAGGAGAATGTCCACGTGAAGGCTGTGGTGGCCAGGTACCTAAATCCTGGTGTGAATCTCACGTACCCATGATATAAATGAACGCTTCAGCATCCAAAATGAAAAATTACTAGGTGTGATGAAGTTACAGCTTAAATCACCAGCATAGTTAGGCTAGATAAATGCATTAAATGTTGAGCTTTAAATCCCAGATGCACAGAAGGAACTGTTTTTGCAAAGTGAATTCCTTTCCCTTATCCATACGTTCAAACCATTCCTTCTGCCATAAAAATCCTGGCCTCTTGTGCCAATAAGTGAGATTAATCTTCTAAAATTTTAGCATAATACCTGCAACATTACAACATTAAATAAACAAACAAACCGTATACTTCTTTGTTTTCAGACTTTACAGATACAGGGTTCACTAAGAAGTCATCTCTTTCCTTTAAGAGAAGACAACCGTATAGAATAATAGAATTCTAGCATACAGACCCATCTGGAAAAAATTTAGTCTGTAATAATCACGGGCATTTGATTTAACTCTAAATCCCTGTAGGTAATTCAAACATAAATTTATTGGGGTGAATTTATCCCCCAACTGATCCAATGAGGTTAGAGATGAACTTGGCCCACTGCACTTAAACTGGAGTATGCAGTCTTTCCATTGCATCCAAATATTGCGGGAATGCCTGTCATTATAAGCAGACCCTTACTAGAAATAAAGTCAATAGAGACAATGCGGGCAATCACCCGAATTACAGTTATTTTTCAGATCTTTAGAGATCAGTAATTATTTGGTTCTGAATATATAGACCGGTATTTAAATCGATTAGAAAACACTGGTCTAATTTGTTATTTGTTAATTCTGTATTCATTTGAGATAGTCTGTTTAGTTAAGTACAATTCGTTGCACTTCACATTGTACTGCAAAAAAAAGAATAAAATTCAAAAGGCATTTGGTACATAATGTAAACAATACCATCTGTCTTTTTCTTTGTAAAATCTTCTTTGAGATAGCCCCGATATGCCTACTGTTTTCAATCACTTAAAAGGCAGTAATTTAATTATATCATCCTCTATGTAGGAACTGCCATTGCTTTCAGTCCCCTTCCAGTCCTGACACAAGTAAATCATTTTGATAAGATCCACTTTTTATTTATATTTTTTCCGAGGAGACTAGCATAAGTAATGATACCAGTGATAGACCAAGGACAGAATGACTATAATGGGCTTTTTGCAGGAGAGAAAAACATGTGCCGTTGTGATTTACCCTGTTACTTAGAAAATGTTTTTTCTTGGAATTTCTGCAACAGCCACTCTCTCATAGCGAAGGGCATTAAGAAATATGAACAAATAAACGGTGAGTTCAACAAAATCATCATGGAGCAGCAGTTTTAAGCAGCTGTCACTACTTAAATTTCTTAAATGGGAACAGAAGTCAGACACGTTTTGAAAATGTGCCTAGGTTAGATTCATCTTTGGTAGAATGCCACCTACTTACACAGAAACATGCTGGGTATGTGGTTGGATCTTCCCTACAAACTGCTATGGCTTATCAGAGGCAGATATGCCTTCCTTCTATTTAAAAAATTGTGTGGGTGAATTCAGTGTGTTGTGCCATTGGCAAGGCATGGGCCTGGCAGGCACTTCTACCTTCCCAGAATAGATGCTGCACGAGATCTGCAGTGTCTGCAGACTTCCTGCTGCAAGTTGGCCTGAGCCCTGGTGTGGAGAGAACATGTTCAGAGGTGAGCTGTCCCTGGATAGATCTTTCTCGTGCCCCTAATTGCAGAAAAAAAAACCCATAGGATGCCAGATGAAGTGGCTACATATGACACAAAAACTCGTTTGAAAGGAAGTGAGTCGTGTGTGTCTGAACCTGGACTGGTCACTGAACATTAACAGCTCCAGAGCACAGGTTTTATTGCTTGCATTTTCACGCTGGTAAGGAGTTCTGGTTTTGTATTTGCTGTCTGAGACCTTCCTCAGGTATTGTAGCAAGAAGCTTACTCTAGTTTGGCTGAAGAAGCAGCACCATGCAGTAAGAGGTGATCAGCAGTGTTCAAACACCACAGGCCAAGTGTGGTGTTTCCAGCTGTGAGGAAACCTTTTGGGTAAATTATTTTGGAGAGTTTGTGTGAGAAAGGTGTGATTTGGGCAGGAAAAAGGCAGCATGTTCAATGTTTTTAACCTAACTAATTATTCTCATATTCCCAAGGGTTAAACTTGTGCTGCCAAACAGAGGATGACGACTTGGGTTATCCTGTGAAACAGATAAGAAGCTGTTTAGGATGTTATTGATGTAGTATGTTGTTTCCTTTCACAGAGAAAGCGTGGAGAGCCTTATCCAAAAGCATTCCTATGCCCGATCCCCAATTCGAACCTACGGTGGAGAAGATGATCTGGGAGATGACAGCCAGGCAACGCAAAGCAGAGGTAGGAAAATCTGCTCACGAGGTAAACTGTGCTTAAGAAAAGGAGGATCACGGCCAGTGCTGTGGCACTCTGAAGCATTTCTCTGGTGTCTGTCTCTGCTATAAATCCACAAAGATTACTTATTCCCGTATTGCTCTATTGGACATTTGATATGCCTATGGATTGGAGTGGGTGGCTCAACTGAGGAGACAGCTCTAGAAATACATATATATCTAAACTGCCACCAGAAGAAAATTAATGCCGTTTCCATTTCAAGACAGCTGAAAAACTGACAACTTCATTGCTGTGGTGCTGCGTGCAATCTCAGATAACCATCCTTTTGTAGGACTTGAAAGCTGTGGCTCAGCATCAGCTGTAAAGTACCATGCAGATGTGCCCTTTGCTGCCAGCAAAGGAATTGGTTCAGGTCACTTTCAGCCAGCCTGTGGTTAGCTTGCTTTGCCTCTACAGGGAGAGAAGCCCATAGCTGCCTGCTGAACTGACATTTAATTGTTTGTCTTATTTCTAAAATGCGTCCTTACTACTTGGGCATTTCAGCTCAAATACTTCAGGTTTGTCTGCTTTAGCAGTCACAAAAGTAGCAGTAACACGAAATTGTTCTTTATGGGGTTACTTGCTGGACAAATTGCATCTGCCATAATTTGCCACTGGAAATAGATCCATACTGCTGACTAGCATAAACTTGTGCTACAGTGTGCTTTGCATGTTGACTTTGTGACCTGTCTGATATGCAACAGCCACTTGAGGTAAGGCAGTTCTATTTGCCTTCTGACTGGCAGTGCCCTTGCCTTGTCCTCTAACTTCATACAGCGTTGCTAAGATAAGAGCATTATTTCTGGGCATAAACTATTTAGACTTGTGCAGGGAAAACACACTTATTTTTAACTACAACTCGCTCTTCAACAAAATGTGATTAGTTGGGTGCGTTCACACACGTCTATTCTGAGAGTAGTTCCATAGATTGTGGAGTTCCTAGAGTAACTCCTTAGCTGGTACCGTGCCATCCTTGCGAATTCTTCTGGGGGACTCTGTGTTACGTCTCCTTAGATCCTAGGACACTTATTGTTGAGAACAACATAAACTTTTCACTTGACAAAAGTGCAGAGCAAGGCACCTTCCCTCCGAGATCTGTGTTTCTCCCCGGGCTGATGTATTTCTTTGAGACCGACAGAGTAAGAAAGGTGAGTATTAGTGTGAGCGCTGGCAGTCAGAGCCATTCAGAAGAGAATTGTGAAGGAAGGTATAACAGGAGGATAGGACAGTTTATTAAAATTTATTTTTTTGTAAAATATATGCAGGGCACACTTCTGCATTTGCTTGCAACAGGACATCTGTGTGAGGAAGACGATGAGATATGGCAACCAACTTTTTTCTAATGCTGCCTTTACAAACAAATTAACTTGTGCTGCCTTCACTCTTCGTTTAGATCTGGTATCTTTAAAAAATCCTCCAAGATATATAGAGAAATAATTATTTCATTGAAACTCCTCAGACATTTTTATTTCTTCTGATGCAGTTTAAAACTGCTTGGCACACAAAATGGAGGTGTGTCCTTCCTGACAGCTAAATACATGCGTGCTGCTGGGTGGTGTGTGTAAGGATCTCACTGTTGGAAAACATTTCTTTGGTGACAGCAGATGTGATACGTGAGACTTCTTGGAATACTAAATTGCAATTGGGGACCACTGTAGTTGGAGGAGAAATGGGCATTTCTGTTTGTTTCTCAGGAGAAGTAATGATACACTTCGTTCTGTGTAGAAACAAGGAAGTTTATCACTGCGATATATTTCTAATAACTTCAACACTCATCCAGAGCCCCCTCATCTCAGCCCATTTCAGCTGCCTAAAGATAGAAATGGCTAGCCTTCAGTAGTACGTTTATCAGAGAAAGTCTGTTTCCAAAGGAATTAACAGATATGAAATAAAACAAAACTCCTCAGTGCACAGTGTCTGGGTGCCTGTACTCCAGCATTCACACTCAGGGTTGATGGTAGCCACCTGAACCAGAGCCAGATGTACAACTTCTGCTGAAATCCGGATTTACAGCCAGCTTTCCCACTAGTGCAGCAATGCTCGGAGACTCCTTGATTTCTAAAGGGCTTTGCTCTGGCCTGCATGTCGTTATCTGTACAGTTTGGGTCTGGATCCTGATTTCCCAGCAGTTAGGATTTGGTTCTGCGGTGGGATCAGGATCTGGTTCAAGTCCATTCCTACTGCTGAATGGACACAATTTCTGCTTCCTCTTACTGCGCCGTTTCACTTGTTCCATTAGGCAGAGGAGGAGTTAATCAAAAGCAGCACTCTTTCTGATTGGAGAATCTCTCTCTGATTAGATATATTTATTATTATCATAGTATTATGTCTTTTCTTTCTGTTGTTCTTTGCTACGGTTTTGAGTACATGGCCATGACTGCTAAATCTTAAAAAAAAAAAATGGATGTCTTTATATTTCTTCATTTTACTGTTTGGATGAACCTGCCTTCTAAAAACCAGATTTATGGAACTAATACCTGTAATAACAACTGCAAAAATTCTTCTCTGGACATTTTGCATTACTGGCTTGAAATTATGTTTTGGCAAAAAAATAATAAAAAAAAATTGCCAGTACATTTATTTTTAAAGTCAGAAACATTTTCTCAATGGACGCGGTTGGACAAGAAATAAAATACAGAAGGGACAGAAGTTAGACTTTTGTTTGAATAGGAATAAAATTAAGAGTGTATTTATAGGATTTTGTTTTATCCCCCCATCTCTAGAAGCCAGACATCTGATGATAACCAGATGCTGAGAAGAACTGCAGAAGTGAGGGGCAATATCTTCATCAGATTATTTGAAAATGACTGTTTATAATTATCAATACAAACTATCTATTGATTTCCCTCCCCCCTCCCCCCCCCCCAAAAAAAAAACCATCAAAATAAATAAGATTCTGCTACTTTTGGAGAAGAAGTTTTAGAGGGGGACAATTTGTGTAAACAGAAATTTTTGGAACTCTTCAGATGGAAAAAAATATCAAAGAAACCACATTCACTGGATTAAAAGTAGATATTTGTCTTGGGAATAAGTTTATCATATTTTTATGTACTAAGAAACAGCATCTCAATATAAGTCAGTATTGCTGCTGTTCCTTAGAGGACTATACACAGTTGGAAAAATAAGAAGAATGTTTTGACATTTTAGAGCTTTTTGGAAAGCGTAAATTTGAGTGAAAAGATCTGCATCTTGACATGCTGTTGAAAGCATGTTGACATGCTTTCCTGTTGTTAAATGAAAAAAAAAAAAAAAAAAAGAGCCAATAAAACTAATAAAACAAAACCCAAAAACTTGTAATGCAAATGATATTTTCTTGTGCTTTTACCAGACTGAAATTTTAGAAGAATTTAATCAGTTCTAAATTGAAAGTCTGTTGTAGAAAGCTACAAGCATGTTTTCACCACAGGGATCTGATGCAGGGTGATTCCATGTTGCAGTAGGTGTGTCAGAGTTCCTTCATGCCAGCATTGCAAGGTGTCTCATACAAAAAATGTCCAATGTGTAAAAATGATTTTACTGTTCAAGCCAACTGCAACCAGCTTCCTGTAACTTAAGTTTGTCTAAGATTTAGGGATAAAGGAGACTTAAGTGGCAAATTACTACATAAAGAAAGATGTGATGAAGAGATAGAAGAATTTGGGAAGTATTCCCAGTGGCAACTCATAAATATAATTCAGCCTTACTGTGAAAAATTATTTTCTGCTTTTTGCTGTTCTACCAGCTTTGTATATTGCAGTGCAAATGTCAGGCATTCTTTCTCTTCGCTTGCAGGATCAGCTTTTACAACATCTGATAACCTGTCCCTCAGTTCCTGGGTATCCTCTTCAACCAGTTTTCCTGGATTTCAGCATCCCCAGCCTTTGAGTGCCCTGGGTACCAGCACTGCATCCATTGCTACACCTATTCCTCATCCAATCCAAGGATCCTTGCCTCCATACAGCCGCTTGGGAATGCCTCTTACGCCCTCTGCGATAGCCAGCTCCATGCAAGGTACTGGCCCCACTTTCCCTTCTTTCCACATGCCAAGGTACCACCATTATTTTCAGCAGGGTCCTTATGCAGCCATCCAGGGACTGCGTCACTCCTCCGCAGTGATGACACCATTTGTATGACTGATGTCAGGTGGTAAAAACATAAGATTTTAAACGTGCAAGCTTGGTATGAAAAAATACAAGGGACCTTCTCAAAAGGCTTGTGGTGGGAGACTGCTGAACTCAAACCAGCTAAGGAAATGCATTGTGGAGATTGATTCCTCCATTGAGGGATGACAAGAAGAGAGCATGCAGCTTGGAGCTGCTCACAGACCTATGTGTAACACAGTCAAAACAGATCCCAGAGTTCCTAGGATTTCTGGTCACGTGCAGGTTGTTCCAAAGGTTCATTATGCCTCGTGGAAAGAGACTATGTTTATGCAGCAGTGTACAGATTAATTGTGTAGAAGTCTTTTTCTGTATGCTAGAAGGATTCTGAAAAAGGCAATACTCTTATTCATCCTCACCTCTTCTTGTGACTAATGACATCTGAACAGAAAAATGTATCACTGTAACTTTGAGCATGTTTTAGGCTATCTCAGCGTGCGTTTGCTGGGAATGGGACAGAGTGGAGAAGGCCACTGTCCTTTTTAAAAGTCTGGCTTATACTCACCAAAAGCAGTATTTCGTAATTGCTACTATAATCTCATAGAGAAAATCATTAGCAAGTATTTATTTATTTCTTTTATCTTTCTTTGTTTCTTTCACAAAACACATAACAGCTCTGAGAAGAGCTGTGTTACAGGCTGGTAGTAGTAATGATGTATTCTGTTCTGCTTGTCTCATATCCTAGGAGGAGCAATTTAGCAGTCCATTCAGATATGATGAAGGAAAAGACTGAGTTTTAGAAAATCTGTTGCTTTTCAACTTAGAAACTCAAGACACTAAATTTTTAAGCCAAAGCTACTGTTTGCTGCTGTGCTTGCCATGTGTCCAGCTGCAAATGAGTACCATTATTTAACAGAATTTCAGGTTAGATCAGTCGATATCTAGACTCTAGATCAAACTATAATCAGTAGATTCATACAAAAATAGCAGTATCTTGGAGTGTCTTTCTACTTATTCTGTTTTCTTCGGTATGGTCATAGGTGTTGCCAGACAAGCTGTTTGGCCAGGACACAAAAATAGTACTGTTGAGTTTTTCAAGTCCCAGTTTCCTTGGGAAAATATCACTGATGAGATTTGCCTATAATTTTTTTTTTATTCATATCTGCCTTATTTTAGTTAGTAAGAAGAGTTCTCATTGAAAATACTGCCTACTTTTTCTAGTACGTTGTGTCTGATGCAACAGAGGATCTGTGGATTCATAGGAAAAAATAACCTCTGCAGAGAGCTAGCATGAATCCTTTGCACTGTTGAAAAGAGAACTGGTGTGATGCTGGTTTTCTGCCTGTAAATAAGTCAACACCGATTTTCTGTGTGTTGCTGCATCCAAGTTGTAGGTGGTAACATCTATTAGAGAAAAAAGGACTTGCAATTCAATCTTATATAATAAAAGATTAGTGTAGAGCTGGAACAGATAGAAAGACATCTTGGCAGTATTCTCCTCTACTCTTGAGCAGTGGATGTTGGTGACATAAAATGAGAAGTACAGTGCAGTACACTGAGTGAAGTGCAGGGCAAGTCACCAGCTTCTGTTGTTGTCCCTGTGCCTCATCATACCAGCCCAGTCACAGACAGCAGTGACAACATCCCAGTCTTTTCCCAGCTTCTATTATAGGCCAATGCATACATTGATAGATAAGGACCATCTATGTATTTTCCAGTAGTTAAATTTAAGATCTTGCAAATTGGCCGTTACAATCACCTTAGTCATTTGCAGTATCATCCTAATTTCCCTTTACTCACTGTTGGGCATGCTAATAAAAAATGACCTGGGAAAATCTGCAACTTTTGTGCTCTGCACGTGAATGAAACCAAACTTCTATTTGCAGCCTCTGGGTTTAGCACTACTACAAGCAGGTCTGTAAAAACATACAATGAGCCAAGCTCTGCAGTTTTTCAGCAGTTTAGAATCAGACACTGACTAAATTGGCTTGATATATCTAAACATTAAATTTTGCTATAGATTCATCTGGAAAGTGCACATTGCAAGGTTGTGCATACTCATGGCCTGTTCTAAGATAAAAATACTATTTTTCATGAAATTACGTGGTACTGAAAAAATCTAGATTATATTAGAAGAGTGCTGCAAGAAAATACCTCCTTAAATAAATATCCAGTTCTACATACATAAAAATTTCAGGGGAGATTTGGAAGGAAACTTTAATGTCTCTTCTTCAACTGCTTGACTTCTGTTTAAAAACAAACAAACAAACAAAAAGTGCAGCTGTATGAAGGTCCTGTGGTGAAGTTCACTACAGCCTGTGGGGAAGTTCTGTTTCTCATATCTATTTCCTTCTGCAGCTCCATTCACTTATCTGAAGCTGCAGTGAATATGGTTAGGTCCAGAAATCAATTCAATAGCTGTAATCCTGATACTTATACTAGAAGGTGGTCAAGTAGGAAGGCAGCTTTCTCATGGCTTCAGAAGTAAGTTTGCAACAGGCAGGTTGGTATAGGAAAGCTGTTCAAGTCATCTAAAGACTGCCCATACACTGACCTTTCTTTGTGAGTCAAATTTGGAGAAATAAACTGTACAATTTTTAGCCCTTCTCCAATCTCAGTTCTAAAAATACCAAGTTTGGCATGTAAAAATTCTCCTGATACTGCTTCAAAGAAAATGCTCCAGGTTCTTCTTGAAGGAATGAAACCAGACTTTGACATCATTTACAAAAATATCAAATGAAAGACAAATGCTTTTCATTGTAAGTAAAATGTGTTGCATACCTGAAAAACATGGCTGTGGAATTCCACTGTATAAAAACATGGTAAGGCCAACACCTTCCGAATTTTCTGTGATGAGGTTTACATTGAAGATGACCAAGAAAGGTTTCTGCAGAATTATCTGTCAAATCCACAGATTTTTCCAGTCAGGTCAAGGCTCAAGACCTTCCCTCCACCCAATTTCTTCTCACCCTTCCGTGGGCAGCAGGAGAATGATTCCAAGATGAGATTCCTGCTCCTCTTTAGTGGTAAATTTCTTGACTGTTGACAGGATTTCATTCATATTTACATTCTTTCCTAAAAATAAAGTCTATCTGTGTGATGGTGGTTATGATAGCAGCAATACAGGAACTTTGCAGAACAGACTGAAAAATAGCTATTAAGCAGCTTCAGCACTGAGTGCATAACTGAAAAAACATTCATGTCAATGTGTAATTAATTGGTTAAAGAAGAAAATTGTTTTGCCTCAAATTGTACTACTTTCAAAATAACTCAGTAATTTATTGAAGGAGTTGCTGTACTGCTGTCACAATTCTATCACTGTCAGGATAGAACATCTGTTGCTGGTAGATGTTCTAGGAATGCCAAATGTAATCTAGAGTTTATTTTCCAATATAATTCACATTTTATATCCCATGAGAAGTGCTCTTCACCTTTATGAGCTTGGCTGAGCAAACTGGTGCTGCTTAGTGGGTTTTTTTTTATTATTGTTTTATTGAAGAAGGGTGGAGAGAACATGCCTGAATGTGCTTTTCAAAAAGAATGATAAGATTACCTTCCAAAGTGTTAAAAGTACTTTTGGGTGTTTTCTGGATTACCCTTTTATCCAAAGACAGTTAACAGCCTTAGGTCTTTTATCCAACAAAAGCATCCCAAGACTAACAGAACTGACATAAATATACGTTTCTATATACATATTTTTTCTCTTCTAGTTTTGGACAAGAAATTTGGCTGTTTGTTTTGTGGTGCTGGTTTACATGGCCCGAGGAACTGTCAAAGATTAAAATTCAGTCTTGCTGGTTTCAGGGTACTCTCCAGATAGAAACAGGCAAACAGGCACACGCTAAGTGGATAAAGGTGCAGTTTTTAATGGTTCAGCTAAAGTGTGCTGTATGATAACTAACATCATTGCAGCGCAGCCTAAAAAACGCAATGGAAAAATTGTCCCCAGAAGGCTTTATTCTTGGATAAAGGATACACACATGCAGTGTGCACCTGAAGGCTGTGACACTGTATGAACATGTATTCACGTGAAGATGGTGCAGCTTCCAACATCCAACAAACATTAACCGCTATTTGAAAATGAACCTCTTCTAAATTCAAAAAAAGTCTGGGCTGGGAACTTGACTATATGCTACATCCTCTGTATGCACGTGTATGCTATAAAGAAACAGAAATATCAATGAAAAATATTGCAAAAACATGGGGAGCTTTCCAAAATTGGAAGGTAATGAAGCTGTGGTAATTCCTTCCTGGATGAGGGGTAGAGAGACGGTGAGATCAGTGTAATGCTTTGGGCTCCTTATCTGGAAGGAAGTCTTGGCCTCAGAGCTTACGCTCATCATCTGCAGAGGGGTGACGTTCACTCACTGCAAGATTATGTTTCATTTTGCTGAGATGTTTTTCTCACCACTCCTTACAGAGTGCTTTCTGCTGCAGAAGATGTGGTTCCTGTACTATTTACTTGCTGGCCAGAGGATTTATGTGTTAACTCTGTGATAAACTGTCCCCAGATATAGTCTTTAGTTTATAAAATAACAACTTCTTTTCCTTTATCTTTCTAAAAGAAACTAAGCAGTGATTTAAATAAACTTTGACTTAACTTCTTGTAATACTTTGAGGACAAAAAATACAGTTTGCTGTATTTTACCTTTAGCACATTTAAACAACTTTTTTTTTTTTTTTCCCAATTGTACCTTCAGAAACATGAGGAAAGATTTGCTTTAAAAATAAGGAAGGTAAAAACTGGATGTAATCTCTTTAACAGAATGTACCACAGTTCTGCTGTTTGCTGTGTTGACTTTGTTGTTTATAATGCGTTGCGTGAGCACATTCACCATGTACTGAAGTGTGTGTTTGTGTGTACGGGGTGGGGTAGGGGGAAATCTTTTTATGGAAAAAGAAGTTATGAACATAAACTATGAAGCGACATCTAATGAAAAGTTTCTTTTTAAGTGCAATATATTTATTTCTGCTAGAAATATAATATCGACATTATGTAATATTTGAAGCATTAAATGTTATTTGTAAACAGCTTAAAATTATATATATATATATCACAAAAATTGTACAGAAGTGCAAATGTGTGGATATTCAGTTTCTTTCATTAAAATATTGGGTGTTTTGATATATCATTCTTATTTAGCCAAAGCCATTTCTGCCTTTCTTCTTTTTCCTCTAACTGTGACACTGAGTCCAGTGGGACAAACAACAGATTTTTCATACAAAATTTGGAAGGTTGCAAAAGTTTGTCTAAATCCTAAATCCAACACGTGGAGGATTAGTTGTACGGTAATTAACTATAGCTGCAGTTTGCATATCGTTACATAAATAGGTCTTTCAAAGGGCTCTGTGATTATGTTCAGAGAAATTGCTGTTTTGGCCACTAGGGTACAACTAAATAGTTGAAATATGGGGTTCCCAGGATTCCCAAGATAATAGAGACCTAGAAAACACTCTCTAAGAGGAAAATTGAAAAGAATTTGGTCTACTTAGCCTGGAAAAGTTAAAACAACAAAAAGATGCAATAAAGTTTTCAACTGTACATAGAATGCAAAGAAGGAAGGAAGGAATTCTCCATATCTACCGCAGGATTTAAATAGGCTTTTATTCAGTAGGATTTTATTTCTATTTAAATAACCTACTAAAGCATGGGAGAGCCACTTGAGATACCTAAGATATTCAAAGAAGAGGGATGGTGAAACACCACGCTGCCTAGAGTAGATAAGGAAATAGAAGTCTTCAGGAACGGGTTGAACATACACTACTGGAGAAAGGTGTGAGTAGAGCCTATTTTGCCTTAGGACAACCAAATGATCTCTTGAGGTGCCATCAAGCTTTTTGCAAGAGCCATACCTTAAAGAGGTTCTAACAAAAACCTTGTGTTGCTCCAAAGGTTTCCATTACACACCCGCAGTTCAGTTTTATCCTCAAATTGAGATCAGCTGTAGAGCCTTTTTTTGCAGCTAGTTCACAGGAGTTGCTGACTTACGGGGAAACCTGACATAGTAGAAGAGCTGTGAGGTTCTAATGAGCAGCTGTAGTGCCGCCTTAATTTGGTTTCTGTCTGAAGGTGAGCAAGGAGAGAACAGCCTGAGGTAAGCCAGATGTATCCATTTTCCTTTTGGAATATTTGCAAATGAGAACAGCTCATTGAGTTGACATAACTGCGTATGATGTCTTGTCTGTGTTGTATTTTTATGACTTCTTGGTAGCCAAAAAGCATCTGTTCTCATGGATATTCAGTGCTATAAAAGTCTTTTGCTTAACCTCGGGCTAGGGGGCTTTTTGCTTACATGTAGTGTTGAAGGTGTGCATTGGTGCTTTTCCTGGGTCAGAAATAGGGATGGTGTTCTTCTTCAAGATGTAGTTATGCCAAAGGTCTTCCTGAAATCAGTAGTCTTAATTGAATCAGTTAAATGAATGCTTAAGTATTTCACTGGCTTTGTAACTGAATGCTCCTTGTGTTTTGTAGAGTCAATTTGTCCACGTGACAATTTGGTGGAGCCTTTATTTACTATTGTCAAGAAGGAAACAAGAGATTGACAGTTGTCTAATGCCTGAGATCCCTACTAAAGCCAGGCATATGGACATTAGCATTGGTCAGTGAGGTTTGTAGGGACCTTTAAGAAAACTGCAGTAACTGGTCCTTGATCTTCACAGTAATTACTCGAGGACCTAAAACTCTTCTGTGGGGATGCTTGCCAGAGAGGTATTTTTTTGTCGTTGCTGGGTTTGCTTACTTATTTATTTTTGAGAGTAGCATGATAACTTGCTCACCCAAGTGCAGACAGTTGTAATTCACCACTGCGGCATTTTTAGCTCTGTTAATAAAAAATGTCTTTGCAAACAGACCTAGCAAAACCTGGTAATTTCTTTTTTTTCTTTTAGGTTTAAAAACAGGCTTGATTACAGAGACTAGACTAATTTAGTTGATCACTTCCTATTATTGAATTAAAAATAGAGTAACCATGTTAAATTATTCTGATCTACTAGTTGACTTCAACTTGTTTTTGTTGTCATTGCAAAGCCTACTAGGAATAGCATAGTTATTTTTGAGAGGCATCCGTGTCCTCATTTCAGCTCAAGGTTTCCATGGCTTGATACCAGTCTTCAAAACTCATGTGTTCTCCTGTTTTTGGAGAAAGATGGTTAGCAAAAACGGTGCTGAGAGGAAGCATTACCCCTCAGCACTTTGTCTGCTTTTTTTTCAGCCAGGTGTTGTGAGGGGACTTCAAGCAGCAAGATCCATTAAAGAAGGACACATGACTGCAACTGAATCTGTAATTTATGGTGTTTACCCCCAGAGATGGAGGTGACAGTTTCTTGAAGAGCTGCAGCTTTTCTCTGTTTAGATGCTTATCTTCTAGTCAGTTGTTCCTAGAGTTTCTTCTACATAGTGCATCCTTGCTATGTCAGCTCAGACATATTGCTCTTGTGCTTTTCACCTGGGTCTCTGCCTCAAGACATCCTAAAATGTCCTGAAAGCAATAACGTGGGATTTCAGGACCTGCTTACTTAACACCCCACACTGCCTTCCAGTCAGACTTTATGGACAACACATACCATAATTTTAACTATGAAGTACTAAATCACTTGGGGATATGTTATCATCAGAATTCACTTTTTTTCTTTGAGTTATTACAGAACTGGAATGAGCTGTGATTTTTAAACAGTTAGCCTATGCTTAGCAGTAGCTACTGGAATTGGGCCACCTTTCGTCAGGGGTCTTCCTACTGAAAACCATTCCTCCTTCTGTTCTGTCATTGTTTGTTTGTTTCCATGAGGCAGTCTGTTTGTCTTCACTGTTATTCTCTAGTGGGAAAGCTGCACTGGGAGAGAACAGTTTTTTACTTTCACTTCCTATCTTAAAGTCATGGTTGATACGCAGTCGCTTACAGATTTACTACAGTTTATTCCTGTGCTCTCTCATAGACTCATACCAGGGTAGCCAAAAGAATTAATTTTTATCTTGATGCAAATTTATGCTTGTAAAATTTGCATTGATTATATTTGAAAGCGTACCCACGGCTTTGGAATGGCAGGCTTCCAATTAATTCCCTCTGAATGTCATAGCTTTTACACTCGAGGCACCAGTCATGCTGCTCATCTTCGGTGATATTACAAATAAGTTAGCAGTACTCAGGAGATTTATCAGCCTGACTTTATTTAATCACTCCCATTTTCAGTTAACATAGTCACCCCAAACAGTGCATTGCCAGAGGATGATTAGATTGTTTCAGATGGTTAAAGACTTTGGCCTTCTTTGCTCTTTGATTTTACAAAGCCTGGGAACATCCTGCGTTTTTGTATGCACATATAAAACTCTAACGCTTGTGCCCCCTAATTTTCTTTACAAGGCTTTACACGTTTTTCAGTTGTTCTTAAATGAGTTAGAGTGTACAACATAGCTTACCTAGCACTTAAGACAACTTGGCATGTTTTCCAGTAGTTCTGGACAGACAACTACTTGTGTTCTAAGTCACAGGGAAGTATTTTCCATGTTACATGCCTGATGAGGGAAGACTAATAAGGAGCATTGTAGGCTGAGATTTCAAAGCCCCCAGGGAAAATAGGTGTGCAGCTCCCACTAATCTTAGCAAGAACCATGCTCCTAAATCCCCCTGTCCTGTTTTGAAAGTGTTACCTATGGGGCTTGCTATTTTGGAAGTGTTTTTTTTTGTTTTGTTTTGTTTTCAGAGACCAACCTAAAAGTTTTATCATCGTTCTTTCCTGAAACAGAATTCTAAAGCTTCTTTTGCTCTGTGTCTTTGTTCTCCTGGTTCTTCAACAAGCCTGGCCAAATTTTAGAGAACACATACTTCTTTTTCGTTTGCTACCTCAATAATAAGAGCACTTATCTAAGCTGCAAAGATGAATTTCTCTTCTCTGTTTATGTGGATCTGAACGCGTTTTCTTTGTGGATCCTTCTCTCAGAAGCTTAGTTCTCCTTATGCAAAGCAGAAGAAGAGTCTATGTACTTGTCTCAAAGGTACAGCTGCCACCCCAACCGCATAGGCAAAACTGAAATCTCCCATCCCCAGTAGATGGGCTGGAGTTGTCTTGCCTCAAAAGAAGCTGGGAGAAGCCAGAATGCAGAATTACGTGGAGGAGAACAGGATGAGCAAGCCCTTAACACAGCCAGCGTGGGCTGCTTCCAGCCCTGTTCCTCAGCTGCTGCTGCTGCTTGGTACATTCAGCTTTCTCCCAGCAAAAACAACACATTTTTCTCTCCAGGGCTTTGGTATAGGCAGCATGCAGGTAGCAGGATTGGGACTGGTTGGTTCCACCTCTATTCATAAACATACAAACACACCAGATGGCGTTCAGGTGTCGTGTCTGCCTGGAGCCACTCCAGGTTCCCTTGTGATCTCTGATGTTCAAGTCTCTCTCTTAGTTTAGTCTTCTAGCTGTACGTTTGGACCTCTGTTAAAAATCCTAGCAGAAAGCTATGAGGGATATGGATGATAATTAAGTGCAAACTTTAGAAAAACCTTGGTAAAGCCATTTTCTTTTTTTTCCCAAATAGTAACATGTCCATAAACCTGACCTTCAAAATGTTGCGACTTAAAATATTTTTAACGCTTGTATTATTCTGGAAATGTGAATCCACAATGCAGCTGTGGTGAGATGGATGTGCTCGCCAGAATGAACACACTGGAAAAACTAGAAGGGCATAAATAGCAACAGTCTGGATGTTACAGCAGAAATAAATTGGAAGCTGATCATAAGATCCAAGTGGGTATTTAGAGTTAGTGTAAATAGAAATACCAAATTAAGCAAATAACATGTAATTTTGAGATGAATTGCTCTATGTGCCAAGCGTAAAACTTTGCACTCAATTTGTACGGTATGATAACAGGAGACCATGGAGACATTTTGGAACCTAGAATCACACGAGAAACTGTAAGCCACGTAAAATAATATGTAACAAAATCACACATGCAGTTTGATTGTAAACAAAACTGCAATATGGTTAAAGAAGACAACGCTAGCTTAAGAAGAAGGTTTCCAGTAGTGTAACCTGAAGGAAAAACAGACCAGGCATCCAAATTCCAGCCGTACCAGACGCCAATTCAAGAACGCACTAAAAATCACACATAGAAGTATATCCAAAGAAGGTGAAATGAGTGTTTCACCTAATTTTCATGTTACAGTCCCCTACTACTCGCTGTTTTACTCATTGGTTCTGGAGCAGGTCCACGTAAAATAATTTGCGTGGCTGAAGCTAAAATGCAGAATGACAACAAAAGGGATTTTTCTGCTTTATCTGTGATTCATGACCATGGCTGAGCGTGCATCCAGATGGAGAAATTAGAGAAGACAAAAAGAACCCCAGAAAAGGAAACAGAGAATTGCATATCATCTTCATTTAAATAATGAAAGCCATAAGAATTAATAACTGTACCAGGCTGTTGGAATAAAACTGAGAAAAGAAGCGGAGCTCTGCAAAATTTCCCCCACTATTGAATATGACATAAATAATCTGAGAATGAATAATGGCTTCACTTTTGTTTTGTTCCACACTTCACTGATGTTGCATTAACAAATGCCTTCGAATAGTTTGCTCCGTGCGAAGTTGCTTTGAAAGGCAGCACTTAAAAGAAGCATTTTAAGCTGGTGAGGAAATTGCAAGTTTAATAAAAATGCAGGCAGTTACAAAAGTGTTACGTGACGCTCTGCACTTACATTAGTGAAGAAAGCAATGATTTCAAAACATGATAAAGTTGAGGCATAAAACATTCTATCAGAGCACTGTATTTGCAATGGAAAGGACTGGAGCAGGGAGCTTGTTCAGAAGCTGCAAATGTGATTTCAGCTATTTTTGCTGAATTGCCTTATTTTTAATCTGCAAAACGTTTAAAACGAGCTGTTTCACTTTGCTCGCCCAAGCTCGCCCAGATGCAGAGCTGTAGGCACAAAACTCATTTTAAATTTGACCATGGGATGGCTGCAATCCCCTAAATCTAATTTTAAAACTGAAACATTTCGCTTCAGCATTAGGACGTTTTTTTAAACCTCCAAGAGACCCAGTGCTTTTCTTCTGCAATTTGACTTGAATATTGTAATATTTCATTTTTTTTTCTTTGCTTGTTTAAAAACATGCCCTGGAGACCCGAAATTTCATGGGGTGCTGTGTGAAGATGTGAAATAAAACTGCTCCAAAATTGAGGATAATAGCATCCTAAACACTATTATGATTCTTGTTAGGTCTTGATTTTTTTTTTTTTTTTAATTATTTCTTTTTAATATTTGGAACTGGAATTGTAGAATAACTTCTCTGTTGTTGCTATGCCAGCAAATACATTTATTTCTAATATAATTTATTCCAGCTACACAGCCAAAATAAATGACAATGGCAAAATGACTTTTTGTCAGTGTCACTCTTTGCACAGCTCAACTTTCAAGTCTTAAGAAGTGGGTTTGAGGGTGGTTT
The DNA here is from genome assembly GCF_987193195.1 of Phasianus colchicus. Taxonomy (NCBI): domain Eukaryota; kingdom Metazoa; phylum Chordata; class Aves; order Galliformes; family Phasianidae; genus Phasianus; species Phasianus colchicus. The sequence continues at coordinate 6,782,593 of NC_143441.1, read as the reverse complement.
TTGGCTGATGGACTGAATAATCAAGGGAAAATTCACAATGAATTGAAAAAGCAAAAATTGACTTTGGAAGAGTACAAAAGGCTGATTTTTAAAGAACGAGAAGAGCCGTGGAGCCATGCATATCTGATAAATCTGCAGTGGATGTATTCACTCAGGATATTTGTTTGTATCCTCAGGTTAGTTATCACTCAATTTATTTCTTGACAACAATTTCAGAAGGAAGCAGAAAAACACGTTATCACCCACTAAAAGAAAATTTGTTGTACCTGCGATATTCATTTTTTTTCCCCCCTCTTTTTATTTTATTTCAATCTGAAAGTCATTTGGTCTGAATTAAAATTTGGTTCCTTCTTTTAAGAAACTTGCTTGTCAGTGAGCTTCCTGGCCAGACAGGGTCTTAAATCCCTCTTCCTCATTCAAATATCTCATCTTTACATCAGTGTACTAATTAGTGTAGTATGTATGTATGCTGCAGGAGGGGAGCCATCAGCTTCAGTGGGTGCTGGTGGGTTTCTTTTCTCTCTAATACTCAACCTGACCCAAAGCTACGTAGACACAACAACAAATCCCACCTTTGTTTCTAATCTAAGTGCTCATCCTGGACCTGGGAAAGCAAAAGGCCACTTGGAAAACACAGCTTTTCGACTTCTTTTCACACTTGTTCTGTTGAGCATAGAACAGGCTCCCCAATCACGGGCGGTCACAGCCCAGGCTGCCGGAGTTTAAAAAGCGTTTGGACAAAGTTTTCAGACGTAGGGTTTGAATTTTGGGTGGTCCTGCGTGGAGCCAGGGGTTGGACGCTACGATCCTTGTGGGTCCCTTCCCACTCGGGATATTGCATTGCTTCTGGATTCCTGACTTTAGGTAGGCTTTCTGTGCCCTCTGCCGGCTGCAGGAGGCAGGTTTGTGGGCAGTGCATCCTGGTTGCCCGTCCTGGGAACGGTCCTTGGTGGCACCGGGTGGTCGGCAGGAAAAGGGAGAAATAAGGAGGGGGAAAAAGAAAAGAAAAAAAAAAAAAAAGACTGCGTTTTCTAAATTTTCCACGTGCTCCCATCACTGGAATTCCCCAAACGCCTCATTCCTGCTGGCCTCCATCCTCTGCCCCCAAGCTGCAGCCCTTCCGCTGGAAACGACACTGTCACTGCTGCAAAGTTTTATTTTACTGTTTCGGGATGTTTTGGGACAGCAAAATCTTTTTCCTTCTTTGCTTCTTGGATTTTCTACCAGGTCATCAGGTGTAAAATCCAGAAGGTGAGTGAAAAAATGCTGATCTGTATCAGTCAACTTTTTCTTCAGCTGAGCGGGCTTTTCTCTGGTTTGCTTTTCTCCTTTTTCTCTCCTCCTTCTTTTCACTCTCTATTTTTTTCTTTTCTTCTTTCTTTTTTTTTTTTTTTCCTCCTTTTTTTTTTTTTGCCCCTTGTTTTTCTTTCTCCCTCTCCTTCTCTTTTTCTTCTCACTGTTGGCTGGGGAACAGCCAGTTACAAGCTGTAATCTCTTTGTGAGTTATGTATGGTGATGTATTTATTTATTTACTTATTATTATTCATATGCATTTTCAGTAAATACCAGTGTTGTCTGTAATAAACACCATCCAAATAAGAGAAAATGATCAGCTCATGTCATGCACTAGTTCCACTTTCTTCCCAGTAGACAAAACAAGTATACCAGTCCATATCTTAACAAAGCTATCTTTAAATCCCTTTGGAACATGTACCCAACACCATGCCAAACAGACAACACACAGCTTGATTTTCATTTAAACATAAGGCAATTTACAATGCTCAGGAAGCCATGCAGGGCTTAAGGCAGATGTCTGCACCCACTTCACGCTTGCTTTCTGCACCAGAGTTGTGTAGCTGGACGGCCATACAGGACTTGCTGCTGCTGAACTGGGTAAGTGTGCCACATCTAACGCCTCACTCCTGGCAAAACTCCACAGATTGCATAAAGATGCATATGTATGTTTTCTTTTGTGGGAATCATTTTCATACATTTGCAGGCCTTCACTCTGAGTCTCAGTTAACATAGTGATAGTGAGCTCTACGGAGACAATGTGAATTGTTCTCCTGCAGTGGTCTTAACTTCTGTCTTCTTTTTCGTTCCACTTCTTGCATAGCTCTAAATGGTTTTTAATACAAGAGCCATCTGGATGCAAAAACACACCTTGCTACCATGCAGTGTGACTGTTGGATTAGGTTGAAATTAGCTAAATAGTGAAGAATCATTTGTTATATTCAGGCAGTGCTGGAACAGGCTGCCCAGAGAGGTTATGGATGCCCCTAGAGGTGTTCAAGGCCAGACTGGATGGGGCCCTGAGCAGCCTGGTCTAGTATTAAATGTGGAGGTTGGTGGCCCTGCATGTGGCAGGGGGGTTGGAGATTCGTGATCCCTGAGGTCCCTTCCAACCTGGGCCATTCTATGTGATTCTGTGTTCAGTATCAAATATAGTTTGTGCCTCTGTATGTACATACTTCTGTAGTTAACTGAGTAAAAATGAGCTTAAAGGTGTATCTTCATATTTGATCTTTATGATTTTTAATTCAGCTGAACCTCCTTAGTTAAGAGGAAATGCAGCTCCTCCTAAAGGAAATGCTGAAGTCCTAAGTGTACGTCTGCCATAGCCCTGCCAGCTCTGAAAAGGTGCTTGGTGGATCATGGAGTCTGAATTCCTCTTTGCTCTTCCAAGCTGTATTCAGGATTGATCAGAAACAGGAGGACTAAACTGCAGGAAAGATAGTGATAAAATTATAGGGACTAGGACAGGACATCTTTGAAGAGAAGAGAGAGGGCAGAAACCCATCCATGTTTTATGAGATAGAGCTTTCAATGGGAGAAATGTAAGAAAAACTTGAAATGTAGTTGCAGTCTTTTTTCTTGTAAGGTGTCTGTTGGTGTGGACTCCTTTGCTTTCTTTAGGTTCATTCCTCTTCATGCGTCAGGGGAGCAGTTCTCCTTTTATATATCATAATAATGACAGTGGGGAAGAAAGACCAACAGTATGGTCTTCATGAGTCCTTTGGTATTAATTTGTGGAAGCCTTCAGGGTGAAGAGATTTCCAGACTTAGTTGAGAAGGCAGCAAAAATCTATTGTATGAAAGACTTACTTTGCATGTGGGAAACAGAATGGATGTCACTCTGGGAGAAAGAAATATTTGTTGTATCCTGTGGTAGAGGTTGTACATATGAAGGATACCTTTTCAATCTCCTGAATGAGATGAAAATTTTGACTGAGATTTTATGCACCACTTCAGAAATGCGAGGATCTCAGCAGCAGTATCAGGGGATCCAGGTTCTAGAACCAGCCTCAGCAGTCCTTTAAAAACATATGAAAACAGTCAAATCTTTGTTGATTAGGCCTCTGTTGCATTTGCACATTTAAGTTTACTCTCCAAGATGACTTTTCTTCTCTTTCCTTCTTTGTTCTCTGACGTTTTCACTTTCTTTCTCATGTACTGCCTGACATTTGGCGGTCTTGTTTCACATAGGTGTTTCCTATTCTCAGTGCTACTTACCCAGTTATTGTCCCAGTTCTCTTCCCTGCTACCACTCTCGTTTGAGATCATGCTCTTCACTTGCGAAGTACCTCTGTGACAGACTGCATAGAGAAAGTCAGGCGTATAATAATAATATTTTCCAACTGCAAACTCAGTGTTTCCTTTTTCTTCTCCTCCTTTCCCAAACAAACGTTGCAGGTTTGGTCCAAATCTTTTCCTTCTGGAATTATTTTTCTTTTTAAATTTCAGGTGTTGGCAAAATTTGAAGGGACTGTCGTGCATTTTCTGCAGATGAGTGATTCTCTCTGAGTTACATAGAGCCCTTCTGACAGACAGCTATGAAATGGCAGCTCTGAGTAAAATTAGTTTTTTCTTTGGTATGGAGGATCTGGGTGGTCTGTAGCTCACAGCTGGGTCAGGGGATACTTGGGATGAATTTTTTTTCATAAAGGCTCACTGGAGGATTAGCTGGTATATAATAATAAAAAGTAGGGCAGGAAAGGATCTTCAGAGGATCATCTCTTAGGCTCAAGACAGGACCAGTTTATAATTAAACCACCTCTAGAAGATGTTTATCTTATTTGTTCTTAAGAGCCTCTAACAATGGAGATTCCACAGGTCCTTTTAAGAGTCTGATGCTTAACTATTCTTTCACTAGAAATCAGCCCTAACGTCTGATGTGTTCATGAATGTAATTTTAGCCCTTCATTCCATATCCAGTGTTTCTGTCTCTTCTTGCATCAGCCTTTTGCCTTTTCTGAAAACTGATATCGCATTGCCACTGATTACTCTTCTCTGGGCTATTTTTCATGTCCTTCTTGTATAGACATCAAGGGTTTTTCTGCTGTGTGTATATATGTTTGGAGGGGAGGAATCTGCTTTGCAACTACTGTGACTGATGTAAAACAAGAATGACAGTAAGGGATAAAGGAGATTATGAGGAAAAATCCCTATCCTTCGTGGGTTTACATCTTTGCTGAAGTGCAGTGCTCACTATCAGACACATTCCTTTAACTAAGATCTTACAAGTACTAACTGGAGTCAATAGATGACTTCATGAGTGAGATATGAAACTCCTTCTCACATACCCCAGTGTGACACTTGTTTTTTCCACAGCTGTGCAATGATGATGACTGCTTTCTCTAGAATGCAGGAGCTTTGTTTTTTTCTTTTTTTTCTTTTTTTTTATCATTTTACAGTAAAGCAACAGTTTATTCCGTATTCTTCCTTCTGCAACTTTTCTAATACTGCTAGTAATAAGTCTTGTAATATCAGCTGCAATTGTGGAGGTTTCACACTGCTTGCAGAACGCACTGCTGCTTGTGGCATGTAAATGTGAAGTTACTTTACGTTTGGCACAGAGAATCTCTGAGTCAGTGGGCAACGAGGCTCTTCCTGCTTGAAAATTGGGTAGAATTTTTTCAGGTATTGCTTCAGCAGATAGGGAAAAAGACACTTTTCTAAAGCAAAAGCATCTTTTAAAACTTCATTACCTTTCCCTGATTGCCATTTTGCATTTCTCTTTTCCCCTACATGACCCTTCAGTGAGTTCTTGTCCCAGAAAACTGCACTAAGTATTCGTTCCAGCATACTCTTCTGCTCTTTGGCATTCTTTCCTCCATTCACTGAATGGCAATTTTACAAGCATTCTTCCAGTGAAGGATTTAATCAGAGAAATCCAAAATTGCAAGATGGTCCAAAGCTTCTCTGCACTAGAGCCTTGGCTCTGCTCAGTATCAGTGACATTATTTGGGATTTTACCACGTGGAAGTTGCATGGCAAAATGGCTAAATAAACTATGTCTGCAATATTTGAAATATGCCTTACTTGCCCAGTAGTGCTGTTTGACTTTTAGTATTTTATAGACATGAGAATGTGTGCACAAACCCATCTGTGTGTATATGTATATATATATATATGAATAAGTGTACACTCAAAAGTGAATTGCTTAGTGAGCACATTTTCCTATCACACTAATGTGAGAAAATGAGTGCTGTACCATACTCAGGATTTAGTCCATCGTCAATGTATACATCAACATATATCAACCAACGTACTCTCTCATCAAGGAAGAGCCTCTGAACTCCTACGTGTCAAGCTATGGTAATCATCTCCAATATCCCCTACCAGGAAACAAGCTGTGGTTCCTCCAGGAGCTGGAGTGGTTGCACCTGCTTGGTGAAACAGTAAGCCAGCTGCTGCTGGCTTAGCACTACTAATTGTTCTTCAAAGCTTGACAATTCTTTGCATACAGAACGAATAGTATATTTTAAAAACAAATATTTTGCACCTCCAAACCACAGTCCTTCGGTTCTATCTACGGCACGCTTCTTCTGAAGCATGGCTAGGGATTTTTTTTTCTTGGATATTCATTCTTCTGTTTAATTTCTCTCTGCTAAAATCATAAGAAAGCAGGATTTGCTAATGGTGGGGAATGGGCGGGTGTCTGGAGTGAAGGTAGATGGGGGTAGTGTGAACATGGGGTAAGGGAGGGAGTGTCTGAAGGAATCTGTTGTTACTTGGGAAAGGTGGAGTGGTGGGAAGGCAATGATGGTCCCATTTGCAGGACTGTGTGTGGAGTTCCAGCAAATGCCCACAAGAGAGTGAAGCTTTCTGCAGCATCCTACATCGCTTGTAAGGGGAGACAGAGGAGGCAGACACAAACAGGAGAGGAGTATGTAGGGGATGTCTTTGTTTGTAATAGGTAATTTCTATCTGCCAGGATGATCACCAGGAGCTATACAAATCTGTGACTGACGTAGTTACAATTTGTATTTGAAACCTGGGCCTGATTCTTCGTACTTTGCATGTACAGCATTTCCTTATACAGAATTACTCAACATTCACAAGTCAGACGTGAGACGAGGTCTGCATAAATCATTGGTGTAATTTAAATTAATTGTGACCCTGACAAAGTTTGTTGCTGCTGTGGTCAGCAAAAAATAAATATGCCCCAGCCAGCCTGCTTTGGTTCAGAAAAACAACTGAGATTTGGCCTCCAAGGCTAGATGGAAGTATCTTGAAACAGAAATTCATCTGTTAATTCTGGGGGAAAAAATATCTTCTTAGTGAGTATGTATGAACAATTGGGCTTGTGTTTGTTTTGTGATTTATTTAGGTATTTATTTCCCTCTCAAGATGATGCAGGCGATGCCTCTGACAGTAGAGGGCACTGTGACCTCAGAAATAAGCTGGGAAATACTTCTAGCTAATCGTCGGGACAGAGGATGGGACAAACAAAAGTATCATTCAAACTGGAAGGGAGCACTACCTGTTTCATGGCAGCTCAAGAGACGAAAGTGATAATGTGGAAAAGTAAGAAAGGACAGAATGGCAGGGTGTGTAGTGCCATGATGCCTGTAAGGGAACTCTCTACATGGAGAACAGAAAGCAAGCTGTTATTACCAAGGTCTCAGAAAGCGTGACGAATGCACACAAATAGTCAGGACTGTTATCTGAGATTTAATCAAGAAATTAAGGTTGAGGAAGGAGATGAGAAAGACCTAATAAACTGCTGCTGTCCATATGGGATTGTCAAAGTTTTTGTATATACATTTTGTATTATGTTTTTAGTTTTGTGTGGGTGTACATTAAGGAGCTTGTAGCCTCAGCATCATGTATATATATATATTTAATGACCGGACATAGCAAGAGAGCAGATGTCATGCAGTGAAGTGATCACATCAGTCAATTCAGCTTATCACAGCGAATGCCCTTGTTTAGTTGTAAGCAGAAAGAAAGCAACACTCCCAAGTTATGGTCTTGTTTATCATTTAAGGGGTGTTTGTGTAGGAACATCCTGCCTCTAGGCTAGTCTGCTATTTGGTTAGCTTGTCACAAGCACTTTCTATCACTGTAGATAATTAATCTACCTCTTCTCTGCCTTCATTTATCAGGGCAGGTAAAAGACATAATGAGATCCACACGGACATGAATATCAGGGTAAGTAAGAAGGGAAACATAACTAAACTTGCTAACATCTGTATAGGCAAGGTTCAACTCTATTAGCATTTCTGATAACAGCTGTCTGTAAGTGTTTCAACAGTGGGCCACAAGCTTCTCTTGCTCTCTTGCCAAAGTAGATTTGCCACTGAATCCTCAGCAGTGTAGGTTTACTGACAGATATGGCAACATATGTCAGAGCCCTACTGTTTCTCACATCTGGCTGCTCTGCCAGTTGTTAACTGAAAAGCTATTCTGTGAGCACTTCCAGATCACTGTTGTCATGTTACTCAGAAAATTCTATTGCATGACTTCCCATATTTCCAGCATAAATGGTGTTTGCATCCTCAATTTTGCATAGAGGGCATCTGCAATGAAATATAGTAATGGCTCAGTCCATGTCCATATGATCTCGTTCTGTTATCACTTAGCTCCTGCTAGTCACTTCAAGCTGCTTCTTCTGTCTTCTCTGATACATCTTTTGGCAGCAGCTGCTTAGAGGTGTGCCAGATACACACCAACTCCACATACACAGAAAAGAAATAAAAGTGCAATGGCTGGTAAATTGCATTAGATTCACCTGGATCCATCACTTCTGCTTTTAATAGTGAGCTCTGTGGTCCTCAGATAACTTGCCCTATACTTTTATCCTGCAAATAGAGCATAATGAGATGCAGTTGCTGTGGCTATGAATCACTTGATCTATGCCAAGTTAGCATGACTACTTACTGTGGCCAAATGCCACGCAGCTAGAATGTGGAGTGTACAGCAAGGGTTCTTCATTTGGAAAGCTGTAAGGAGATTAAATCATGCAGAGGAGTTAAAAGTCCTCAGAATGGTGAAGTATTACAGAAACATTCCAGGTCCTGGTTGGGAGGAGATGATCAAACTCTGTGTCATATGAAAGGGTGCTGGCATATCTCCCAACTTGGCTGCTTGACAGAGCAAATGGAAGGCTGTGCTGCTGCGATCATTGTGCTGCAAGAAGGGAAGGATAATTGGAAAGGTTCCCACTGCAGCTCAAATCTTCCTGATATTCATAGTATTACTTGTTCTTTATTCTTTAATTAGTTGTGGAGAGTTGTTGGTTTTTGTTGTTGTTTTCTTTTTTTTTCTTTCTTTTTTTTCTTTTTTCTTTTTCTTTTTTTTTCTTTTTTTTTTTTTTTCCCCAAAAGCTACAGGGAAGCATTTAAGGTTGCATGAAAATGGTACTGAAAACTGAAGGCTGAGAAACCAGAAAAAGCCAAGTGGAGAATTAACTGAGTCACTAATGTTCTTCAGTGTGGGAGCAGGCAGTTTGAGACTCACAATCATACCCATAAAAATAAAGGAGGTAAATTTGGTGTCAAAAAAAGGAGGGCCTTCAGGTCCTCTCATTCTAAAAATGTGATTTTTGTTTCAGGGAAGAAAGCTGAGTTAATTCTCACTTGTTTATGGTAGAAATGAGCTTTTGCTTGTATGAGAAGTTAGCCATAAAGGCACAGATGCTCCAGTTAAAAACACAACTACAACTTTAAAGGTTAGAGAAGACAGTTAACAGAGATGAGTAAGCAGAGATCAGATTGCTAACTCACTAGGAGCCCATTTTTCTCTCCTCAGGATACATGCAATGTATGCTTAAGGCAGTTAATTTAAGGGAGGTATTCGTGTTTTGCAGAACGAGAACTGGCTCCACAGAATTGTTAAAGAGCCCGAGGTACATGCTATGGTTTGTTTGCTGCTGCATTCTGGTTTTGTTGTGTCGTATTTTTTTGTTTGTTTGTTTGTTTGCTTGTTTGTTTCCCCTGGTGGATTCCTCCATGTACAAATTCTGAAGGCAATCCTGCTCCTTTAGCCTTGGGAAACTTCTAGGACTCTTACCCTTCGAACTAGCTTTCACAAGAAGAGGTCTCAATGACTTCAGTTCTCAGTGCTTTCCTTAAGTAGGAATTTGTCTGTTCTATGACTGAAGCTTAAGGCTTAATAATTGTCAGACACAGTCATATGTCATAGAGCTCAAAATGCTGTAACTGCCTGGATATTTATTTACCTGAGGCTTTGAGCTCCGCATTGCTGTAGCTATGTCACCTTTGGTTCTCAGAATAGCCTGTTCAGTGCTACGTTGAGTATTCCTAACCAGGCAGCAGCCATACATTTGTTGGCTGAACAGACATACTTTACACATTATGCTGTCACTGCATGCTAACCTTGGATTAAATAAAACAAGCAAAGGGAGGCAGAAGTGCTTTAACTTGCTACATTGCAGTCCTGCTATTACTAAGCAGGACTTACTTACTAAGTATACTGGTGAATGTGTGAAAGTGTTGGGGCTTAAGGAAAACTCCATAGAAGCAAAGCCCTGTGGTAGCTGGCAATGGCAGATTAACCTTTCTCTTGCTGCAAAATCTGCACAGTATGCTCTCACTGGAACAAAGCAGAGCAATACAAGAAACGTTACTGTGAGTGTAAAGAAGAATTGTCAACAAGACATCTCATTCAAATCACCTTGGGAGAGAGAAAGAGTTAGCACTGACAAAAAGCTGCAAAGTGGAGGTCTCACTTGAGGCAAGAGGGAGAGTGAGATAACTGGTGGTGAGAAACAGTAGAGGATGAGAGTGAGTGGAGGAAAAGGGGGTAAGCTGTGGTGACAAAGGTGTGCACATTCAGTGTTCTAAGGAATTTAAACTGCCAGAGAATATGTAGGAACTGTCAAGGCAGTGTATTTTATTTGAGGACTGACTGTGAGTTATCTTTATTGGGAGTGCATCCAAAACACGATCCAACTTAGCATCTCGAGGCTGCTGAAAAGTGGGATTTTGAAATTAGAAAGGTCAGTACAGTGATCCTTCATGGAAAGGTCAGGTAAATAAGAAAAGCTTAGCGGAAACACAAATGTTGTTGTCCAGTATGTGCTTCATTTTGGGACAGCAGAAACCGTGGAATGTCGTCTTGCAGATTTTGCTATTCCTAGGCAAAAGAAGTGAGGATAAGCTGATTAAGATGAAGTCTTTCTCTTGGCCAAGTGTATTCTTCAGCACCACCAAGAGTTAAGAGGAATCAGATTTACTTGGAGCTATCAAATCTCTTTTTTCTTTTTTTTTCCCCTTCTTGTTCTAAATAACATGTGCTAGCTTACTGGGATCACTCATCTTTTTGTGATCTGCAGGATTAGGAATGCGCTCCTTCATATGAAAAATGATGCTGGAAATAAACAGTCCTCCTAGAAAATGATACAACTCTTGCAATGATATAAACCCAGTGTTTGTTTCACGTTACTGATGTCTTTTAAAGATTGAATAAAGTGTCATTTTATTTTTAGAGGTGTCCTGCAGCTCTTTTGAGGTTTTCTTTTGCAATTCATAGTTGCTAGAAACAGACACCTCTAAATTTAAGAAAGTGATGTTTTTTCTTGCGCTCTTATAACTCTGTAAATGGAGTTGTTTAGTTTAGGAGTAAGTGCCTTTGTAATCATGTTCTGTGGGTGGTATCTTTTGCTATAAATTGCCTGAAGAGTTTTAATAGCAGAAAACAGCCTGAAGGTAATCGATTTGCCGCAGGCTGGAGCAGGCCCAGTTAATCTTAATAGTCTTGCCATCCCACAGCAATCATTTGAACCTTAACAATCTCAACCCTTCATGTTACTAAGAGCTCCTTGACTATATTGATTTTGGCAAAATTTAAAAATAGGTTTCAGCAGAACAGATCATATTAGTCTTTTTCTATGCCAGTTAAATGCAGAAATCCTTAACTATCTGAAGACAGTACATTTCAACCACTCAGCCAGCTCCTCTGGTTACTAAATTTATGACAAAGCTGCATGTTAAAAATCAGACATGAGCAGATTGTGGAACTCTTTCTCTTTTAGCCACTTAGAAGGAAGCTGGGAAAATAGCATGCAGCTTTCAAATGTTCACATTGCGCTCTTTTTATACTTTTATTTATATTTCGTATATAGTGAGCACAGATAAATGTTTATTGTAGTATTAATCTGTTACAGTAACTCGTGTTTGAATGATAGAATCATTGACTATCTCAAGTTGGAAGGGGACCCATGAGGATCACTGGGTACAGCTCTTGGCTCCACACAGGACCACCCTGTGTCTGAGAGCATTGTCCAAACGCTGCTTGAACTCTGGGCACTTGGGACCATGACCACTCTCATGGGGAGCCTGTTCAATGCCCACAGCCCTCTGGTGAACAGCCTGTTCCTAACACCCAGCCTCACCTTCAGGCCCTGTGGCTGTCACACATAGCAGAGCTCAGCGCTGCCCCTCCGCTCCCTGTGAGGAGCTGCAGCCGCCATCAGGCCTCCCCTCAGCTCCTCTGCTCTGGGCTGAGCAAACCCAGGGACCTCAGCAGCTCCTCCTCACACACCTTACCCTCCAGGCCCTTCCCCATCTTCATAGCCCTCCTTTGAATACTCTCTGACAGTTTTATGTCCGTCCTATTTTGTGGCACCCCAAGCCACACACAGTGCTGGAGGTGAGGCCACAGAGCACAGCGGGACAACTTCCTTCACCTGGCTCTGCAAACTTCTTACTCTGAAAAAGGGCCTGTGTGCCTGACAGACTGCCTTTTTGGTCTGTTTTGCCTGTTTTTATGAAAGATATTTCTTCCCATAGCCTTGCCTTGCTCATTTTGTGAGGTGAATGTTAACATTTGCTGTTTGTAATTACCCCCTTCCCCCCCCCCCCCCCAACAACCTAGGAGTAAAATAATTATTTTTCCTAAGAAATGTGGAGTCATAAGCATCTGTAGACATATAAACCCTAGGGAAATGAACAGGAATAGAGACAAAGAACAGCATGAAGATGGAAATAAAGAGACAGGGAATGAATAAGTAGCAGGGTAAAAAAATAACGGGATTGGAAAGAGTGAAAGGGATCCAACAGGAGAGGCTGCAGTAATGGAGAGGTATACTTTTCTCTGTTTAATCAACAGCGTCAAAAAGCGGTAATTAAATTAGGATATCACTATTGGATGAGTCACTGTCCGACCACTGTTGTGTGCTGAGCAGAAAAGCACCGGTAGGAGGAAAGGCAGATTTGCTGTCTATTCATTAGCCTTAAGAAAATAGCAGTTCCGGTTGCTTGTGTGGGAGCTGCACTAATTGCGGCTGCGATTTACAGAGGAAAACTGTTTCGGAATGTTGTGAAGAAACCTTGGAGAAGTGGAGGGCAGGGCTGCTACCCAGCGGGGAAGCAGCCCAGTGCACAGGCTGCAAGTGGAGACCTTGGCATCTCTGAGAGACTTTAAAATCCTCAGGCTGCCAGCCCCCGTTAATGGCCGTTGCAGGCTTGCAACAGAGTTTTGTTTCTGAATAAAGACGTGATTGCCTGCCTTAAATTAGATCTCAAGTGCGGAGCGGCGCTTGATTCCCTACGTATTACTTCAGATCAGTGCCTCTCAATGCGTTTTTAACCTTTGAACCCTGAGCTGTGTTCTGGAGGAAGCTAGTGCTGCTTGTGGCCTTTCTTTGCTGGAGGGAGCCCCGCGGAGCTGCCCTGCTTGTGGGGAAGGAAACTCGGTTGCTGTGGGGTATCTAGCAGCACAAAACCACTTTCAAAGTACAGGATGGGGGGAAGCAGGAGGTGGTTTGTGTGTCTGGGAAGCCTTTGGTCCGCGCTAATACACAGCCAAGTCAGGCATTTGAGGGTGCGAAGCATTCCAGAGAGATCTCCCATCTTTTCGGAGGAATATGTGAATTTCGCTGAGGCGATGGCCACAAAACCAATATAGTTCAGCTGCGGGCAAGAAAAAGGCAACTGAGAGAACGACACCAAGAGCAGTAGGAAACGGCAGCTCGCGCGGAGCAGGCGGCCCTCTAGGGCGAGGCGAGCGGGAAGCTCCGCGCTTCCCCTCCTTCCGACAGCGATCCGCCCGAGGGCTCCAGCGGCCGCAGGCAGAGCGGCGCGGTGAGGGGCGGAGGGACGGAGCGTCTGCGAGCCGCGGGGCGGCGCGTGCGTGCGCGTGGGGCGGGGCGGGGCCGAGCCGTTACCGCCCGCCGCGGAGCGCCGCCTCCGCCCCCACGTGGCCAGCCGGGCGGAGCGGGAGCGGAGCGGAGCGGCGGAGGAGCGCCCGGCCGCCCCCCTCGGCCCGGAGCGCGGAGCCCGCGGGTTGCGGCCCCGCCCCGCGGCCTCCAGGCCCTGCCCGGGGGTGGGGGAAGCTCCCGGCGGAGCGCCGCCCCCCCCCCCCCGTCGCCTCCCCTCCGGCGCGGCTCCCGGCCCCGGCGGGGACTATGCGGAGATGGTCGTCCCGACCGGAGGCGGGAACAAAGAGTCGCCGCCGCTCAAGCCCGGGCAGTGGTCGCCGGGCTCCGGTCCCGGGAGCGGCCGCGGGGGCCCGACGCGCTCTCCCGGCGGGGCCCGCGCCGCGCGGCGGGCGGGCGGCGGTCGGCGGGGCGGCAGGGCGGGGCCGGCGGTCGGCGGGCTGCGGGACGCGCCGGGCCCAGGACTCCTCCGGCTGCCGCGCACCTACGGAGAGCGGCTGCGAGGTGAGGCGGGGCGGCGGGCCCTCCCGGAACCCTGCCCGCCGTCCCCGGGCGGGGCTGAGCCGTGGCGCTGGGGGCTCCGGCAGCCCGCGCCGCTGCCCTGTGCGTGTTCGAGCGGGCAGAGCCACGCGGGCGTCGGCGGGAACGGGGGCGAGGGGAGGGAAGGAGCGCTTTGCCGCCGGGACGCCTCTGGGCTGTCCGTGTGAGTAACTCCGTACGGCGCTCCCGCTGACGGGCTGTGCCGGGCGCCTCCGCGTTGCCTGCTTGCCTCTGGGTTGGAAGGACGGAGGGTGACTCGTGCTGTAAAAGTCTGACCTGTGTGAGCGAATCGCGGATGTGCCCGACTCCCCTTTTCACCGGTTAATTTGTAAAAGTTATCTCGGGATTTAAAACCCGAATAGTCTCCCTGTGACGGTAAGGCTGTCCGTGATGTTTGCACAGCGATTTCGTACTCGCTGTATGAAATTCTTGCGGCGCTTCTGAAGTCTGGTGGAGATTTTTTTTTTCTTGCAGCACGGTAACGCTGCAAAGTTTGAACCGATTCACGGAGGCTGTTCTCAAGCGATGCTTAAAATACTTGGTTTCTTTTGACAGCATTTGTTGATGATGGAATGGGCGCCATTGTAAGAGCTGACAGCAAGACATGGCTCACTTTCATCCTGGGTAAGTAAGTAGAAGGAATATGCTGGGGAGAAATGTCCTTTCTTTTTTTCTGCAGCTGTAAGTTGTATCAAAATATATTGAGAAGCGTGAGTTGAAAAGAAAAAAAAAAATAACCTGGCTTACCCTGAAAAAGGGAAGGGAAATACCTTCCTTCATCATTTTTTCTAAGTTTGTACAGCAGTTGATGTGATGTCAAGACGTTTGCTTGAAAATGGTTGTTCACGAGAGATTTATAGATCTCCCCTATGCGGTCGTTAATTACGAAGAAAAAAAACCTGTTGATAAGTAATTAGTCAGACCAGCTTGCTTTGCAAGGCTGGAAGAACCTAAAGCTGGCAGGGGATGTAAATTTAAATGTTATCTGTGGGAATATTTGGGAGTAAATGGCAAAATGGCTAATGGCCAAAATGTTGGAAAAAGCATCCAAAGTGCTTGCAAAATTATAGAAAAAGCGCATTCCTGAAGTCAGCAAATGTTATTAATGGCATATTTAACAGATGCAGAGTTATCTGTTCTCTGGAAGGTGTATTAAAAGACTGTCAAGGAATTCCAATGATGCTGGCAGTATTGATGACACTGCCAGTGGTCTTTGTGTTGCCAGAGGGAGTTTCTTCAGTTTGATGAATTACCTTGCAAAGGAATGGCAGAAAGGCAACACTTAGCGTACAAACTAATTGATGAATAAACTGCTCCTGAATTGCTTTGCTTACTTCTGTTTATTCAGCATTTCCTAGACTAACAGTTACTTGTATAACACAGAAACATTTAACAGATGGTCAGAAGTGGAAGAATGCTTTCATTTGTTTGAAATTTGAGACCAGATCAGGTAGAGAGCCTTATAATTTCTGGAGTTTGAACTTGGCTGCAAAACTCAGGTAGCCAGCTGAATGCCTCAGGGAGCTATTTGTAAATAGCTCCTTTTAATGGACCAGTAGTAGTGAGTCTGTTATAAATAGCAGTGTGGTATTTGCAGTAGTAAAGGCTGTAAATATACTAAGTTTTAGTGCTATTTGGATATTTGTTGTTTTCTTTTTTTTTTGACTTCAAGGTCCAGGTTTTGTAGAGAGAAGCTTCTGCAATCGGAGCTTGTGTTGCTATAGAGTGTTATTTTTCACCTCTAGAGATTGTCTAACATAGGTGCCATGTTAAAGTTGTCAGATTTTCAAGAACGTTCTTCTGCAATGCTTTTGCCACACTTTTTTAATGACTGTTGAATTGAGGCCTAATTCTGATTGCGTGGGATCTCAGAATGGAACATCCTGAGTAAGGGGCAGAAACAGCCCATGCTGACATGGTTCTTGTCCTGTATTCCTGTTGTCCTGTATTCCTACCCTTGTCCCTTTGGGAATTTGGACAGTATTATTCAGTTTAACGTGTGTTTCTTATCCTTTTGTATTGCTGTGTCTTAGTGTTTATTGTTCTCTTGGTAAATGAATTGTGTATATCACAGCTTTTGAAGAATGGCTTCTTTCTTCAGTATTCAACTTGCAAAACTGGATTGCATCCCTTGTGTCTTTCACATTGCCCTTCTTAGAGCAGAAAACACAAGATAAACACAGGAAGACTGAACTGTGAGATTTTACATAATAACCTCAGTCTGCAAAAATCTGATCATATGCTTTGCTTTTTACGGTTCTTACATAGGGAGAGAAAATGGCATCTGCAACTTCAGGTACACTGTAGCTTTATATGTCTTTCTAATGTTAGGACTCTAGTTTCCCTTCCCCGACATTAATGGGATCAAAGGATGGTAATTTTAAGAGAACTGATCTGTGTGCTTTCCATCAGAAACTAGCTTATTGTACCTCTGGATGCCATCTGCTGACAGGTGTAGATTTGGACTGGTGATGCAAGTCTATGAATTTTGTGCATTGCCTGTTTAAATCTAAGTAATTACTTGAATTGCTGAGCGATTATAAAAGGTTTTCTTTTTATACATGTAAAAGAGTAATAGGGGGAAGTTCCATAAAGACGTTTGATATCTTAGAAAATAGTTCTGATTGAATGTATTTACACTTACTGGATTGATTTTTCAATGCAACTTTTACAGGAGGGAAGAATAAGATTTGAGTACACTGTTTTCTCTATGAAATAAGTGGACATTTGTGTTTGAAATATAATTTACTGCATGTGTAAGTAAGCTTATGTGTAAGCTGAAAATACTGTATATTTGGCATATTTGGAACTGTGTGAATTCTGAGATCATGAAAGTACCAGCAGCTGATGTGCATTTATTGTACTCCTACTGCACATACTTACTTAACATGTACTCTCTTTCAAAATGGATGTTTTTTAATAGTTGGAGTATGTGTGAGTATATATGTAAACTTATTTCAGCATCTGATTTTATTGGGAATCTTAAAAACGTTGCTGAGAAATGAAATGATGCCTTATTCTTCTGTCTGCAAATGTGATTCTGGTTAATAAGTAAAAGGTAGGGACTCTTCTGTTTCTTTCTGCGTAATTGATGCAAAACATGCTTGTTTATCAAGTGTGGTTTGCTGTGTTGCTCTTATAGCTAATGTGCTTACCTCAAATTCCACGTATCATCTGCCTTTCTGAAAAAAATTACAACTTCTCCATGGAACTAACGTAGATATTCTTAGTATAAAAAATAAGACAGCTGCTGAAAGTTTAACACATTGAATCCCATTTATTGAGAACGGTACTGAGAAATCCTTCTGTTTTATTTTTTTTTCCTAGAAAGTATATGTGAAAAAAATACAAATCTAAAAGAAAGTTTATGCTGTTCGTTTTTTAATGGCTATCCACGCCTCTACTTGAGAAAACAACTGAAGTGGAGTTGAAACACTCTTTAAGAAAATCTAAAAGTGGTATTGTGTAACCTTAGCTAGTATGTAAAAATATGTAGCTTGAAGTAAGTGTTTTCCCTTATGATTGTAGAGGCAGGTAGTTAAATATATTTTTTCCTCTTAGATTTTTTTTATCTTAGCATTTTTTTTTCTGTCTTACCCATTTTCATTTCACTTATCTTTGTATACGAAGGTTTAACGTTAAAACTGAAGTTTGTGAACGTAGCCTGTTGCATTGGTATATGCAGTGACAAGAATAACAAGCACTGCCACTGATGGCAGCAGCAATTCCAGGCTCCAGGATTGTGTGCCTTGGAAATGTGTACTGTGTCACGAAGGGTATATTCAGTCTGCTTCTCTTTCCATATCAGTTTTGGTGTTTGCAGATGACTTTTTTCCTGTTGTTCTTGCTTCTTGCTAGAAACCAACCATCATACACATGTAGCATGCAGTCTGAGCAGATATGCCTTGAGTAGCTCTCTGCCTGCAGTGTCTGTGAGTGTGGAGGTACTTGCTGTAAGGCTCCCCTCTGTACACGCGACCTGAGTCGTGCCCAGCCCTCCTGCCTGCTGCTGCTGGAGTGTGGGGATCAGCACCCTGGAGAGAGGCACGGGCTCAGCACCTCTCAGCCCCTCTGCTCCATGTAACCCGTGTAAATAACACGACCCTTTGCTGGCCACAAAGGTTGCCTTGGGCTGAAGGCCACCTCTCAGCCTGACCTTTCTATGGCAGAGAGGCACTGTGTGCACAGAGAGCAAACGAGACACTTCAGTCTAGGAGTGCCAGACAGAGGCACCTCTGTCTTAATGTCTGTTGTTCATTCTTTGCTCGTGCTGGGTTTTCTTCCACTGTGAACTTTGGAATGCTGCTCGTGCGAAGTAGAGTGGTTTCTGATTTCTTTGGATCTTGTAATTCTCAGAATGTCAGAGACGTATGATGTTCACCCACCACTTTATCACGTTTTTTTCATGTCCATTGTTCCCCCAGATTACCTCCTTATTCTGCAATTAAGTGACAACAATGCAGATAGTCTCAAAATGGTCAAATGGAATGCTATTACAGGCAGCATTTACCATTTTCAGCAATTACAGTCTCAATTAGACTTGGTTTGACATCTTAAAAGTGTTCAAAATATGCTATGTATAACTTACCCGTACTTATAACTCACTTATGTTTCTTCTAAGCTGAAATGGGTATTTTACATTCTGATGGATCATGTTGAATGATGCACGATACAGGTGGGAACACTGCGTATTGCTGAATGTCATCAGCGTGATTTCAGATTTCCAAGGAGCTGCCCATGAAAGTTAATTCAGATGTCCTATTCTGCTGCTGCTCTGGAGGCTGAGTACCTTCTGAGCACCTCTGAAGTAGTACTGTAATTATTCAAAAGAACATGATTTAATGTTTTGTGACTTAAGTATTTGAGTAACTTGACACCTTTTGTTTCCTTTACAGCTGCTTTTGCAGGAGTCCTACATTGGTAAGATTATATTTATTGTTTGGGGGTAATGTGATACTTCGAAGTGTCATTTTGACTTATATTTAGACAAGCTATTTGGATAATTTATATTTAGATCTTTCCTCTCAAAGCCAAGTTGTCACCTCTAAGATGCGTAATTCTGTTTTTATGAAGCTGATTTGAAAGCTTTCTTAAGCTTGTTCAGCTAAGAGTGAAGCCTGCTTTCCAGCTGGTAAATTATTAGTCTCGTAGAATATCCTGAGTTGGAAGAGATTGACAGGAATCGTAGCTTAGCTATGCAAATTCAGCAGCTGCATCTCCTGTAGCAGACTTTTTTTTTTTTTTTATCCTGAGTGGGTTTTGAAGGTCCAGGTAAATCTTTTCAACCTCCTCCTTCATTCTGCTTATTTACATTTGCTTTAATTTTTCAGTCTTGTGTTGTATTTTCTTTGACCTTTGTCTAGCCAATAGTTTCTTTGTATATAGAGAAATGGATTTTGAACTAATTTTTGTCCATGTGATTACTGTGTTTCAGGTTCCATCCTAAGCCTCGCCATCAGTTTTTGTATTTTAGACCTTGAACAGAATGGCTTCTGTAGTGATTTTCACCCAGCTGCTTTTGTAGAGATAAAAAGTAGCAATTTCTGCCACTGTGTTTTTGTTTCTTAGCTCAAGAAGAGCTATTGATTTTTGGTAGCCTGTTTCTTGATAATTTCTATTCCAAAGGAGGATTGCGTGCATTGCTTTGCCTTTTTTTTTTTAATCCATCCTTTCCAATGAGGAAGCTTCACTTGGACAAATTTTGCCTGCAGTTATTTGCATTTCTCCTATTTTTTTAAATTTAATTTTGTAGTTTCATTCTTACTTAAATAACATTGATAATTTCTATATATAATCACAGATATCTGAAATAAAAAGTAATAGAAAAAATAGAAAAAATGAACACTGCTTACATGTGCATCATAGTGGCTCCACCAGTTTTTAGTCTGTGCTTCTTTTTATTTGTCAGATACTTGAATTTTATTTACTAATATGTATTCTTGCTAATTTGAATAGCGTTGCCCTTTTTATCTTTAAATGTCTACACTTCTGTTAAAATGCATTTGAGTATTGTAACTTCATAATAGCATTTAATGAGTTGTCTATGGATTCATGGTTTTTTTCCAGTTAAAATTATCTGAATAGAAGAGAATGTTGATATGGCATCTGAGTAAAATAGCAGTTTATAAGCAGGCTTTGGGTCTGCAATAAATGTCTTACCAGCTCTTTTTTGGTGTATATACTTAATACAGATTCTAAAACTTCATTGAATTTTCATTGCTTTTTGTTTTTATTTAAACAGGTGGCACATAACAACTCTGTTTGAAAATGACCGTCACTTTTCTCACCTGTCAACACTAGAAAGAGAAATGGCTTTTCGCACAGAAATGGTTAGATTATCTCTTAATAAAAGATGAAATGATTGGAAAAATTCATGATTTTGTGATTCTGGATTTTACCAAATTTCTTAATACCTTCTGGATAAGCAAAATATTTTTCTGTCTTGCAACTAACATACATTACACTTTCACATTTCTCTCCACTGATCATTGTGAATTTTTCTCTTCACAGTTTGCTTAAAATATGAATTGAAAATATGATTGTAGAGAATCAAAACTACAAATCTGCAAATATCTTGTGGCGTAGCTTTGATTAAAAATGTGGCATAGCAAGAGTATGAAAGTCATTTTTAATTAATGTTTGCATATGTGTATTCCGTTTGGCAGCTTTTATTTATTTTGAGAACTATATAATATTATGCTAGTGCACAGTTAACTAAACAAATGAGAGGTTCTGATGTGTCATGGAACAAAATGGAAGGAAATCCACGTTGTTTCACTAACACTCATAGAAAGGATTTGGAAAATTGGGAAGTCTTCTTGGGTCAATTTGTCCTGCTTCTTAGAAATACAAAATTCCTTTTAAAAATGAACATTGTACATGGTGATTTGTGAAGCAGAAGTGACCTCTCTAATCATAAATAATCATTCTGCTCCCCTTGTAGGGTCTTTATTATTCCTATTTCAAGATCATTATTGAAGCGCCATCGTTTTGGAATGGACTGTATGCAATTATGAATGACAGACTAACTGAATATCCTTTAGTGATTAACACCTTACAAAGGTTCAATCTTTACCCCGAGGTAAGCTGTGTTTTAAAAACAAGATTCTCAAAGATTTGAGAAATCTTTGGTTTCTTTAGACTTGATTATAAATTTATAAGAAATAATTTATAAGAAATTCCCGTGGACAGTGCAGTTGTAAAGATAAATTGAATAACCAAGTGTAGCTGGGATATTGTATTTCAAATTTAATATCTGGAAGTAACTTTGTATGCTGTGGTCAACTGCACTGTTATTTACTGTTCTCAAACGTCATGTACGTCAAATCAAAGGTGAGTAATCTGAGCATCTTAGTATATCATGCCCTACAGTTGCAATCCAGTTCTATACTTCCAGCATAGTTTTCTTAGCTCTGGAAGTAGGTTGCTGACTTTGTGCACTTCAGGAAATAGAGCATATGAAGTGAAAGTGGTATGTGACAATGGCTGCAGGGATGAAGATACTAGAGATTGTTTTGGCTTGCATTTTGTGTAGAGCTAACGATTAATCACAGTTTACTGTAGCCCTTAAATCCAAGAGTGGTGGGAATTTCTTCCACAACAAAATTAATTCCTCTTTAGAAGACTAATTGCGGTTGTTTTGTATGTGCTTGTTACCTGATTAGATAAAGCTTTTAGTCTGGTTTTTTTGGTCGCTAGGAAGATGTCAGTAATTACTGAAATGTTTGATTTTCTGTCTTACGATGTTGCCTTTGTCTCTCAAACATTTTGCAAAGGGGAAACTCCTTTAGTTAATCTTCCTTTATATAATTCTGTGCGTCAGGAACAACTTGTTTCTTGGAGAATCAGGGACGAATAGTGGCTATAATTGCCTGTTTACTCATTCTCCTGCTCTGTGAGAGCAGAGCTGCTTCCAGGAAATATATATGTAAGAGTTCCTGGCTAACATGTATGTATTCAACTCTCATTTAGCAGTTTCTTTTGCTCAGGAAGAAGTAAATGCTATAGACTAATGCCTCTGGTATCCTCTGTTGTGTCTTGTAGTTTGTTGGTTTGTTTTTGACTCCAAAGGGATTGCAATTCAGTTCTAGAAATGCAGTGTTACCAATTTGTGCTGCATTTGAATAATATATTCTCTTTAGCTGAGAAAGATTTATTGACTTCAGCTACAATCTGACATGGAAAGACAAAGGTAGCTGATCAAGTGAACTTACTCTTAACAGAATCCTCAGTATCACCATGAAATATGGTATGTTGGATGCAGAAAGCAAAACGAGAGTAATGAAATACAATGGCTGACATTCTGTTAAAACATTAAGTAGATTGCTGTGCAAAATATGTAGGCTTGTCTGTTCATTTAGAGTTTTCTAGGTTTTTACTGCCGCATTGAATTTGGTGATACGTTATGAGTTCATTCATCTTTTCTGAGCCTGTGTGGGCATGAAAAGCAGACAGTGGTCTTCTCAGCTCCTTTTAGTCACTTAATACTTGATATCTAGCTTCTGTGTAAATATTTCATGATATCATAGAATGGTTTGGGTTAGAAGGGACCTTTGAGTTCATCTAGTTCCAACCCCCCTGCTATAGGCAGGGTCACTTCCTTCTAGACTGGATTGTTCAAAACCTCATCCAGCCTAGCCTTGAATGCTTCCAGGAAGGGAGAATCCACAGCCTCACTGGGCAACCTGTTCCAGTGTCTCACCACCCTTTTCTTACATTTGTTTCTTGAATTTTCTTGTTTCTGTGTAACTGCATCTAAAAAGTAATTGATAGGAGCAACTTGACTTCTAAAGCTTGTTCTCCAGATTTATCTAGTTTGGCTTGTGGTAGGTGGTAGGAAGGTGCTTTGTGGATTTATTTGCTGACAGTGAATTTTTTTTCCTCCTGATACCCAGTATCCAGTTATGTTTTTTGGGAGTGTTTCATTTCCATTTCAATTTTTAGGAGCTTTCTAGCTTTTTTGGTGCAATAGCTGGCATTAAAACTTAAAAAATTTTAATAGTAGTAAAGGCTCTTCCAGTAGCTGTATAGTGAGTGATGGAAAGTGACAGAGAGATAATGTGTTAATTTCATGCTAATAGCCAGTTTGCTGTCTAGCTGTTCACCTTTACAGGACAGGGGTATTTCTGCGTGTGGCAGAAGTGATGAAAATCTGAGTTGGAGAAATGAATGTTTCAAAGACCTGTGTAGTTTGGGGTTAAGTCTTAATCGATGACAACTGGTAAAAGGGATCAACTTTCTTACATGGTCTTTAACAACAAAGGACTGGTCCATAGGGGATATCCTGGGCCTAACAGCCAGTCTTTTCTTTTCCAAGTTCTGCATTTACTGACTTATCCAATACAATACAGTACAAATTCCAAAAATGCCACTGTGTTCTAATTGACCTAGCAATTTTGTGCTACTGGCTTGCTTCCATTTTCATGCTCACGTCTGAACTGTTTCATGTGAAGTAGCTTTTGGCAAAAATGTTTCTGTTCTTTGTATGAAGTAAGTAAAAGTCTTGGGAGCGGGGAGGCTGGGGTTAGGGAGTATTCATGTGTAATAATATCTGCAGCTGACATAAGCACTTGTGACATAAAAAGATTAAGCTGTAATTTTTTTGTGCAGGATTTGTTCAGCAAGAATGCTTTATTCGCTCACTGTAAAGTCAGCTTCAGGGCTGGTGATGCAAGTATGCTGGACAGATGTCTCTGAGCTTTTATTTGCATTCTGTTGGCAGTGTACAACCACGCTTAAGTGTTAAGAGAAATGATTTGGTGTTGGTTCCTAGTCCTGTTATTGCTTATGTGGAGTAGGGGTGAGTGTCTCATTTGTATGCACTTATGCACAATCAGCAGTGCCAGGACACAGATGTTCAGGAAGCCTCCAGGAATTCAGGATGGTGTACTTTGCAGGACATGATGTTAAGGCAAGGAGTATGGTTCTAGACAAAAAGGTGTAGATATATTTTGAATATACAAGGTTTACATTATGGAAATGTGAAGAGCATGGACAAATTGAGTTATGATGTCTGGAGCCCTAGTTTGAAAAGATTATCTAACCATAGAATTGCAGAAAAATTGAATGAACATCACTTAGTAGCACCACTTTGTTTTAAGCAAGGTGAAGTAGGTTGCTAAGGACTATCTAAGATTTGTTTGGAGTATCCCCACCTCACTGGGCTTCCAGTGTTTGACCATCTTAATAATAAGAATAAAATAAATCTTATGTGTAACTGGAGGGTCCTATATTTCTGCTTATGCTTATTGGCTCTTGCCCTGTCACTGAGTGCAACTGAAAACTGTCTAAGAATTCTTTAGAATCATAGAATGGCTTTGCTTGGAAGAGAACTCAAAAGATCATCTTGTTCAGACCTCTCTGCCATGGACAAGGTTGCTAAGCCCTAAAACAGGCACTAGATCAGGTTGTGCAGAGCCCCTTCCAACTTGACTTTGAAAACCTCTAGGGATGGGATGTCTGCAACTTCTTGGACAG
Source organism: Phasianus colchicus (assembly GCF_987193195.1). Lineage (NCBI taxonomy): Eukaryota > Metazoa > Chordata > Aves > Galliformes > Phasianidae > Phasianus > Phasianus colchicus. The sequence continues at coordinate 6,758,172 of NC_143441.1, read as the reverse complement.
CACCTTACCACCGCCATTTCCCCCAGCATCTAATCTAACCCCGCCCTCCTTTAGTTTAAAGCCATTCCCCTTGTCCTCTTACTATCTACCCCTGTAAAAAAGTGTATTTCCCTCATGTTTATAATCTCTTTTTAAATACTGGAAAGTCATAATGAAGTCTCCCAGGAGCCTTCTTCAGATTGAACAAGTCCAGTTCCCTCAGCCGGGGCTGCTATTGCAGCCTGGAAGGTGAACAGGGTACTGGGCCTCATCAAAAGAAGAGTCGCCATCAGGGCGAAGGAGGTGATTTCTCCACCTCTGCTCTGCCACTGTGAGGCCTGGGGCCCCAAGTACAGGAAGGATGCAGAGCTGTTGGGTTGAGTCCAGAGGACTATCCCAAAGATGATCAAAGAGCTGGAGCACCTTTCCTATGAAGAAAGGTTGAAGAAGCTGGACCTATTTAGCTTAGAAAAGGGAAGTGTCCTGGGATACCTCATTATAACATTCTGGTGCTTGAAGAGAGCATACGAGCAGGAAGGGAATTGACATTTTATGTGAAGCAGTCTGACATGGAAATGTGTATGAAGCAAAGATGTGGAATTGAATTCTGCCATGTGGAAAAAATGGATCCATTGACATTCATTGTTGCTTGCTGAGCATTAATGGAGACAATGCAGTGAGTCTGCCTACAGTGAGACTCTTGTTCATTGCTGGTGAGAATGCATAGCTAATGGTGGTGACTATGCTGAAAAATAGTGTTTTGTAGCTGAGAATTTGCTCTATCAATTAGTGTTGTTGTGCATTTTCTATCTGTTTTAGTTTCCATGGGAACAAACAGGAGGCATTACTTTCAACGTGATCTATGTTTATTACCTAATGATAGCAGACTATGGAGTTTTATGAAATGTAGCTATTTCAGTGAGAACTGAAAGCAGAACAAGAACAACTGCCTCCTCCTTTTACCTGCCGTTGGCTGAGCCCTGGCCAGTGGCAGCTCACTGGCAGCTGATCTGGCTGTGATCTGACATGGGGGGGGCAGCTACTTGGCTGTGCTCACAGAGGCCACCCTTGCAGTCCCCTGCTACCAAAACCTTGTTCCATAAGCCTAATGCACACTTTATCAGGGATCAAATTATTATTCCCTATATTTTCTTTTTGTCTTTCTTAAAGATGTGACATAACCGTTTTATTAGTTGCACAGGGAAAGAATAGGTGGAATCATACTTCCTGTTCATGTTTTGTTTTTTTTTTGACACGGGGTTGGGACCAATAATGCTGCAGTGGTGAAATATCCTTTCAGTCTAGGGACCTTTGGGTTATAACTTTCAGAGCAGCTTAACTGCAATGGCCACATTATTTATTTATAAACTCTATAACTCTGTTATATCCGACAGAACATCTTGGTAATTTTATCCAATGACTTTGCTGTGAGATGAGTCACGGTGTTTCTGTGTGTAAAATACTGGTGTTTTCTGTGTCAGGTGTTGAGTTTTCAGAAACTTTGAATCCTTTTTTCCCACCCAGGTGGTCCTTGCCAGCTGGTACCGCATATATACTGCTGTTATGGATTTCCTTGGTGTACCAACAAAGATGTGTTGGACAGTAAACAGAGGAAAAGATCTTAGTCCTGTTGAAAGTTGTGAGGGTGAGTTGCATTTTGTTTTACTTCCTTCCTGCAAGCATTGTGGCTTCTAAGAACACCAGTGAGTAGAATGTGGGCTTTGTTTGTTAGATAGTTGCCCCTGTTTAGGCTGAACTCCTATACTGCTCTTCAAATGTGCATAGCTGTAGTCTGAGCCTGTGTTATATTGTGCTATTATAAGATCTGCTGTGTATAATTGGAGGCTCTGTAGATGCATGGGATTTCTGTAGCTACTGTAGAATCTGCAGTTTGTTCTAAGACCCTCTGTTTTCTTTCATAATTAGAATGTGAGGAGTGGAGAGGGAGGGGAAAAAGATAACTACAAGGCTCTCTTTTGGACAGTATTTTGTGTTGTGACCTAATATTCAGACCTCATATCTTGGATTTGATACCAAACCTTGGATGCTGCTACTTTCTAGCTTTTTAAAAAATTCTTTTTTGAACATGTAAGGTATTGTCTCTTAAACTAAGTGTTATGCAATGGAAGTACTTTGCTGAGAAACAAACAGTCGAGACATTCTACAGTCAGTTTGTAAAGTTATTTCATTTTATCATTTCAAATGTCTTTGGTCACATATTGAAATTTCTTCTTTGCACAAAACTATACAAACTGTCTTCAGAATGGTTCACTTACACGTTTATTTGTTGTTTACTGCTCGTGACAAAATTAAATTACTGTTCCTGGTGTTTTTAAAAAACAGCAACAGTAAAAATGCAGAAAGCCACCAACGACCAAATCCTACAGTTATTGAAGCTACCAAGTTTGTTGGGCATATCATCATCTTTTTTTTTTTTTTTTTGGAGAACTGTCTTGCTGTAATTTCAACAGTGTTGAATAAACATTTCTGTGTACCAGACTGAAGTTTTGCTAGCTTCTCTATAGCGAACAAGGCTTTTTAAGCTGTCGTGCAGAAATGATTGGAGGCTGGAGGATTTAAAAAAATAAGAAGAGAAAAAGGATAGGCATGTGAACACAGAAATGTTTGTGAATTAGTAAATTGAAAGATGTGCATTATTAGAACATCTCTTGGCAACTAATGAAAGAAGAAAAAGCTAAGAGCGTTGTGTGTGACACATTTAAAGATACGTTTATGCCTGAAGTGAGAGTATAGGGAATACAAACTAGATCTAAAAGCCTTTATAAAGTCAAAACATCTTAGAGAATGTTGCCATGGTCATGCTTATTCTTTCTATAAATTTCAGGTTTTTTTGTAGACAGTGCTTCCCTCCTTGGCCCAATGCCTCTTTCTCCCTTTCTAAATTTACTTACTTATTTTTAGGAGTGTAGTTTTTTCATTTAATCTTTCCAGTAATCTTTGTGACTTTTTTTACCCTTTCTGTAAATATGTTAAGTTAGCAGTGTTCTTTATTATAATGGTTGTGTTTTGTTCTCTAAACTATATGGCCATTCATGTATATTTGCTGTTTGTTTATTAGGGTGGGGAGACCCTGCTTCCTTTTATGTTGCTGTGATTTTTCTTTTGAATGGACTGATGATGTCACTGTTCTTCATATATGGCACATACCTCAGGTAAGGCAGTTGAGACTGAGTTATTTAATTGGTGTTACCAGTTTGCTTTTACAGTAAAACAAAGAAAAAGTAGATGCTAAAATAGTTTGAGGATTTATTGTTTGTTTGTATGGTACATTGCAATAAAAATACTACTATGTTATCACTAAAAATTACTAGGACAAGCAATATTGTTTATTAAAATATATGCTGATGATACTACAAAAACTTACAGGAGATTTCAGTGAAGTGGTATCATGTTGATACCACTGGGTTGAGGATCAAACTAAATATTACAGAGTTTTTAAACCAGTTTTTGTATCCTGTGCTCTTAAGATTATCAATGTAACTCATTCTTAAAATAAAAAAATACATGGAATGACACTGCACTTTTAACCAAGACTGGAGTTTTTACAATGCTTTTCTTCCAATAGTACTGAATTTCTTTCAATTTTAATATAATGGAAGGGGTAAAATGTTTGGGAAGATAAACTGTTATTTTGCAGACATACTTCCCTTTTTCAATGGATTTCTGTTTTCAGTATCTGTCCTTTAATTTCAGGAACTGTAAGATTCTTTTGTATATAAAATACTGCTCCATGTTCAGCAGAAAAATAGAAGCAGAAATATTTGTACCTCTATTTTCATTTGCCAATTTTGCAGAAATGCAAAAAGCTACTACTTTTTTCTCTAATAGATGTGATTATTTTTTCTCTTCTTTCCCTGGCTTCACTGCCTTGCATTCTCTTGCTCTCACTGAAGCATGTGGTGAAAGTTCAGATAAAGAAGATGGTAGGAGCTGAATTGACAGTGGAAGGAGGAAGTTGCCTAGTGTAACTGTTGGGGTAAAGAATGTATGCTTGTGTTCCCTAATGTGGAAAATGAACCTCTCACTTTTTGAGGAAGTGGGTAAACTTTGAATCTTAATATCATTAACTTGCCATGTTTCTTTAAAGGAAGATGTATGTATAGCTGTGTTACATATATTAGTGTATTGAGAACTCAGAACTATCTTAATTCTGCAGTGTTTTCCTCAGATAATTCTTGAGTATCCTAAGCAGGTCAATTGTAAATATAAGTGAGCTGCAATTTAGGTAGTCAAGATGACTAGAATATAAATTAGAGTACTTTCAGCTGGGATTATGAAAAGTAACAAGTGTCTCTGCAGTTTTCTGCAGGTAGGATTTTGTCCTTATTTATTCTCAAGACATTTATATTTGGATACCAGATCTAGATGGCTGCTAAGATATCGCATGGGTTCAGAGGCTCCTCTAAGCCAAGGAAAGCCAGAGTCCTTAAGCTTTTCTCGAGGGTATAAAAAATAAAGGAACTGAATCTAGAGCAATGCCTTTCTACTGTGGTGAAGTAGGTAATCTTATGAATTGGTGTAGCTCTCTCCCCTAAAGCTGATCTTTAGTTTTTTTTTTTTTATGACTTCTTGAAGGCTTTCTCATAGTGCCTGGCTCATTCGATGTTGGGAAGCCACCCTCTAATATTGTCTAACTGGCCCTATATGATGGAGTGATAATACTGATGAACAAAGCAAGGGCAACTGATATCATCTACCTTTGACGTGGTCCTGTGCCACATCCTTATCTCTAGATTGGAGAGATATGAGTTGGAAGGGTGGATTATTCAGTGGATAAGGAATTGTTTGGAAGGTCACAGCCAGGGTGGTTGTTGTCAATGGCTCTTTTTCCTGCTGGAGGCTGGTGATGAGTGGTGTCCCTCCAGGAGTCTGTCTTGGGACTGGTACTCACTTTTATCAGTGACACAGGTGATGGGATCCCTCAACAAGTTTGCAGAGGACACCAGGCTTAGTGGTGTAATTAACATGTCAAAAGGAAGGGATGTTCAGGTTTGGGCACCTCAGTGCAAAAGGGACATCAGAGTGCTGGAGCAACAAGGCTTGTGAGGGACTTGGAGAATATTCCCTGTGAGGAGTGACTGAAGGAACTGAGACTGTTTAGTCTGGGAAAGAGGAGACTGAGGGAGACCTTATTGCTCTCTTCCAGTACCTGAAAAATGATTGCAGTAAGAGTGGGGTTGGTCTCTTCTCACTGGTGACAGGTGACAGGATGAGGGGAAATGGCCTCAAGCTGTGCCAGGCAAGGTTTAGGTTGGATATCAGGAAAAACTTCTTTACAGAAGGGGTTGTTAAGCACTGAGGCAGGCTCTCTGGTGAGGTGGTTGAGTCACCATCCCTGAATGTGTTTAAAAACCATTTGTGGTGCTCAGGGACATGATTTAGCAATGGGTTGTTAGAGTTAGGGTAGGATGTTTAGGTTGTGGTTGGACTTGATGATCTTGAGGGTCTTTTCCAACCTGAGCAAATCTATGATGCCATCCAGAGGGTCCTGGACAAACAGGAAAGCTGGACCGACTTCAACCTAGCGAGGTTCAACAAGGTCAAGTGCAAGGTGTTGCACTTGAGTCAGGGCAATTCTAGGTATATGTACAGACTGGGAAAAGAGCTCCATGAGACAAGTCCTCTTCAGAAGGACTTAGGGGTCCCAGTGAATGACAGATTTAACAGGAGTCAGCAGTATGTGCTTGCAGCTTGGAAGGCCAGCCGTATTCTGTGCTGCATCAAAACAGGAGTGGCCAGCAGGATGAAGGAGGTGACTGTCCCCCTCTACTCTGCCCTCGTGACGTCCCCCTGGAATACTGTGTCTAGATCTGCGGCCCCCAACACAGGAAGAATGTGGAGGTTTTAGAACAGTTCCAGAAGAGGACCATGAAAATAATCAAAGGGCTGGAGAACCTCTCCTGTGGAGACAGGCTGAGGGAGCTGGGCTTGTTCAACTTGAAGAAGAGAAGGTTCCTGGAAGACCTTGCTATGGCCTTCCAATATTTAAAGGTTACAAGCATGAGGGAAATAACTTTTTTACAGGGGTAGATAGAAGTAGGACAAGAGAGAAATGATTTAAGCCAAAGGCAGGGAGATTTAGATTAGATGTTGGGTGAAATTTTTCACTGAGAGTAGGTGGTGAGATGCAGGAACAGGCTTCCCAGTAAGTTATGGATGTCCCATCCCTAGAAGTGTTCAAGGCTGGGTTGGAAGGGGTTTTGTGCAGCCTGATCTACTGCCTGTTATAGGAGTTGGCAATACTGCCCACTGCAGGGGGGGATTTGAACTAGATGTTCTTTGGGGTTCCTTCCAACCCAAGCCATTCTATAACTTCTGAGTTTGTGAGCAACAGTCATCTCAAGCTTACATATTTTGTGTAGCTATTTTTCTTCCCATGTGTTCATGAGATGTGTCTTTTTTTTATTCCAGCCTTGATTTGCCTTTAGTCTCCTTGCAGCTGGTGATGAAAGATGGTAGGCTAGTGGAAGACCACTTTCTTATCATTTTCTAATCTAGCTTGTGTTCTCACATCTATGCATGCTGTACTCTGTTGTTCAGTGATTTCGGCTAGCAGAAATGTAGTTGGCTTTGTAGGAGTGGTTTTTTTGTTTTAGAACTCTTTTTGATGTTTAACTCCCTTAGCCAGTTTTTCTCCCCAGCTTAGAAGATGACCAGACATTGTATGTCCCTGTCCTAGCACTCACTCTGTGGTGGCCAATGTTAAGAAGGGGAGCCTTTAGAAGTAGCTAATGAGCTGGGTTTGCTGTAGTGTGAAACTACAACCACTGCTTAGTCAGAGACACTTTGGAATCTTCTTGTATGGTTTGTCAGCTTCAGATTTAGGAGCATTCTCTTCTACAATAATTGAAGGAATACGTTGAAAACTTGTTTTAAGATTGTTTTTTTTTTTTTAATGGACAAATGAATGGTATTTATATGACAAGCACTTTGTTCAATTGTAAGATTCTCCCCCATTCCTTCTTCTCTTGCAGCTGAAGGACAGAAAGTGTAAAATGGTTGTGAAATACTGCATCTTAAGGAGCTACCCATACATTTCCTGTACCTCCTTCTGAAAGTACTTTTTTGGTATTCTGTTTCTTGCATGTTCACAAACAAGGAATTAGTGCAATTCCCTAAAAGCTTTCCTTAGGCTTCAGCTTCTGGTACCTGGGAATCAAAGTTGTTTCAGCATTTCACACCTGATTCTACTAGACAAAGAATTAACTGTTCAGGTCATCTGGAGTCCTTTAAAAATCTAGATTTATTAAATAGTCAGTTTTTATACGTGGGTGGATGTAGCTTCTAGTGAAAGGGCCTTTGTAAAATCTATTTTGTACATGTACTTCACCAACCTTAGTGTGGTACGAGAATTTCAATAGGAAGAGCTGTCTTTTATCTTTTTATATTGGCAGTAGGAAAGATTAACTTCTTTATCTCCTATTCTATAGCATTGCACTGTTAGAAAATAACCAATCTTACTCTATACAAAATAGAACTCTGTGAACTAGAGAGTTATATGTGTTCAGTTCCTTTTCTGGAAAAGATGGATGGTGTGTTTCCCTATTCTGTGCTACAGATTATCTGATCTCTTCTCATGTGGTAGAATAACAAGGCCTGATAGCTCTAAAGCATTCATAATATAATAAAAATACATAATACTCTAGACTTAAAGTGTGTCCAACCAACAGGCCTGCTTAATTGTAAACTTTTAACATTATTTCATGATTTCTAGCAATATTTTTTTATGTGTTTATTGAGCATAGCTTGAGCATGGGCTGCATGTCTGACAGTGGAATACTGTTGGGGGAAGAGTGTAGTGCAGTGATATGTATTTGATTAGTGTTTCTGCTGTTAAGACCACATAGTCAATATACAAATAATAATCGTCTCATTGAACGTGTGGTAATTAGCTAATCCAGACATGCTTAAGGTAGGTTTATGGAATATGCACGTTATACTTGCATTAATTCACTTTTTCTCAGAATATGTAGATTCAACAAATGGTGTATTTAATGGCTGCTTTGTTTGGCATGAAAGTAACATAAGTTAAATGAATCGTAGAATCACAGAATCACAAGATTGGAAGGGACCTGCAAGCTCATCTAGTCCAACCATCCTCCCATTACCACTGCTACCACAGACTAAACCATGTCTCAGCTCCTCATCCAGACTCCTCTTGAACACTGCCAGGGATGGCGACTCCACCACCTCCCTGTGCAGCCATTCCAGTGCCTGACCACTCTCTGAAAGGAAAAGTTCTTCCTTAAGTCTAACCTAAACCTCCTCTGGTACAACTTGCGGCCATTTCCCCGCGTCCTGCGTGTTGCCTGGGAGAAGAGGCCAAACCCTCCTCATCACAGCCTCCCTTCAGGAAGTTGTAGAGTGCAGTGAGGTCTCCCCTGAGCTCCTCTTCTGCAGACTGAACAATCCCAGCTCCCTCAGCCGCTCCTCATAAGACTTGTGCTCCAGACCCCTCACCAGTTTTGCTGCCCTTCTCTGGACACACTGCAGGGCCTCAATGTCTTTCTTGCAGTGGGGGGCCCAAAACTGAACACAGCACTCAAGGTGCGGCCTCACCAGTGCTGAGTACAGGGGATGATCACCTCCCTGCTCCTGCTGGCCACACTATTTCTAATGCAGGCCACCTGGCCACCTGGGCACACTGCTGGCTCATGTTCAGCCAAGCATCAACCAACACCCCCAGGTCCCTTTCCTCTTCACAGTCATCCAGCCACTCGTCCCCAAGCCTCTTGTGCTTATGGGGTTATTGTGGCCAAAGCGCAGGACCTGGCACTTGGCCTTGTTGAACCTCATAATGTTCTGTGTTAAAATCAAAAACAGATAATAGTACAATTCAAAACATTAGTATATATTTGAAAAAAAGAGATTTGTTACATACATGTGTCAGTGATACTATGTATTTCATATGTGCATTTCATATTTCCTCTTCACTCTGACTGTGACTCCTCTTCACTCAGACAGGCTGAAAGGTTGGACACCCAAGCTTTGATGTTTCATCACAGTGTCAAAACTTTATGGAAAACTTGAAGGCTTTTTTCTTTTTTTTTTTTTTAGCAAACTTTTAATTTTGTTTCTAAAACTAAAATTTATTTATTTATTTAAATACTAAGTGTATTCATTTTATCATTTTGGACTTAAGTATTGATGCTTTTAGTATTTGCAGAATAAAAGGTTATGTTTTATTTGTAAGAATGCACGTTTCCTGGAGATTGTTTTAGCCCTCAGCTGGTATCTTTAATCCCAGGACTCAGTGATTCTGTTTGGTCTGCATATTAGTGATGGGTGAAGGATCTGAGAGGATGTAAAGATTTTGTTGTTTTTTTTCCCCCTTAATCTTGAACAGCTGGCTGGTACTTTTATTAAGCAGCAAAAATAGTACTTTCCAATTCAAAATAGAAATGCAAGTTCTTTTTTCACAAAAAGGTTGCTTGGTTTGTGTCACAGAACACTGGTAATAAGGTTTTATCTGTTTGAAAAGATTTGTTATCTATGCTATTTTCAGGTGAGAAAAACTAAGTACTATCTTGGGTTTTAGCGTTGGCTCCATGGTGCTTGTTATTCAGTACGTAGATCTGATTTATTTAGAAACCTATAAAAATTCCTTAAGGGCTTAAGAAGCTTTTACACGTCAGTGTCACAGTACTGCACATAAGAATTAGGCTGTGTCTTACACTGACTCTTCTGTATGAAATCATTTTTATATATGTTTGCTACCATGCTTTGTTTGATTGTCCAAATAATATCTTAGGTTCAGACCAATATTTGCAAAGTCCAGTGAGTCCAGTTTTCTGATCAGTGTCTTAGGGAAGGAATATTTCATTTATACTACTTGGGATTTAAAAATGAATTGAAAATGCTCTGCACTTCTCAGGACCAAGTTCAGTGTACAGCAGATTAAATACCAGAAGTCGAAGGCTGTAATTCATGGGGCTCATTTTCATTGCTGATATAATGATCTAAACCAAAGCTTGTGACAGGCAGAAGAGCAACTTCACATATAATTTACATTAAAATTGGTGCTCTACAGAAGAGAGTTGATGTATGAAGAGGTGTCTACTCTGGAGTAAACACTAGCTGTCTAGCTAGTCTTTTAATATCTTTTGTGCAACGTAGATTATTTTTCTGCGATGCCCGAATGCAGTTTTGCTTTCCCCAGTAAACTTAACTATAAGCAAATGCACCACATTTTTGAAGAAGCATCAGCTGTTAGGAAGTTCTCTTGTATTTATATTTCATGTTCTCTTCACAGCGGGAGCCGTCTAGGAGGCCTCATTACCGTGATGTGTTACTTTTTCAACCATGGAGAGGTAGGACTACCACCTTATTTTTCTTCTCTCTTTTTGAAGAGTAAGATTGATCTCATTTCCTTAAAGACAATTATGCTGCTGATCTAAATGAGAATGAGTGTAAAAGGCTAATAGGAATAAGACATTACTGAATGCAAAATAGGTTACAATTTGTATGATGTATTGCACTGTTAATGTATCACTTTAGATTTAAAAAATAAAAATCAGAAAGGAAGTATAAAGTGATTCTGAGATTCACATCTTAGCAGCCACAAGTTCAAGTTTCAGAACATCAAAATCTTTTTTCCCTGTTCCAGACATAACTGGACTTAGATGTACCATGTGCATAAGCCTCAGAAACAGTGGAAGTTTTCCTTAGACTGCTACGTGTTTTATCTGAAATTCATGAATACACGTGGTGCAGATAAACCCCAAAAATTCTTTTGGGATGATAATTTGGAATTAGGATTTTATCCTTTGCTAGAAAGCTCTGACAAGAGTATACATTGTTTTGCCACACTATGGCACAGTCAGCTCTGCTGTCCTACTGGACACCCTGTAAGAGAGCTCATGTCTCTCTTCAGATGACAGGAAACACACATAAATCTTTCTCAATTATGTGTACTAATTTTGATGGTAATTGGCATACAACTTTGCATTTATTTTACATTTTTAAACACCTGTTTTACACTAATAATTTAACATATTTGTGGAATATCAGAACAATAAGCAGATAATCAAATGGTACTGATTCTGGTAATATCTTTGATAAAATAATATTTTTAAAATGTCTTTAAGGTTCTGGGAATCAAAGTAGAAGGGACAAGATTGTATAAACATGCTGTAAGGTTTCATAAATTCATTATTGTCTATGATAAGTTTTTGTCCTTCACTAATAAAGAATTTTTCTCATTTTTAGTGTGAATCTATTGATAGCCATTTTCTATCCATTTGTATGTCAAAAATGTCCTCTCCTTGAAACGTTTTCTTCTTCCATAATGCTTCCAAAGCTGTGTACACAAAACACTTTTATCCCTTGGTTAGCCTTCATGTAAGGTCTCTGAATGGACCAATCCTTTCATTTTCCTCCCCTAAGATAGGAAGTTGCCAGGCTTCCTCTGCATCTTTTCTGGCTCACCTTCCTTGCAATCTGTGAACAAAACTCTGTTTTCAGCAGTCCTTTCAGGAGCATGTATTAACATCCATCAAAATATTTTTCCTTTTTTTTTTTTCTGCAGGGAGGAAGGAGGATTAAGCCTATGCTAATTCTGATTTGCCTTTTTTTACTTACAGAGTCAGCTTTGTTTTGCATGCAGCAGAAAATAGGTAGAGGAGCTTAGGTGTTTTCCGCATTGAAATTGCTCTGTTTACTTCAGATTATATCATGCTAACTGATTGCAACAATGCAAAATGGTATTTCAGGCTATAGGAGAACCTCCCTATCTCCTGTAGGTTGTGTTTGTGTGTTTCCTGGACACAGGTTCAATGCTATTTGTCCTACAGTGATAAATTGCTATCTAAGGGAAATGGAATTAGACAAAGGAGAGTGGGTAATACTCTTGTGTAAGATGTACATTGTGTAAGCTACATTTGTGGAAGAAAAGCTACAGAAATGATTTATCAAAGCATGCTTAGTAGTTTTGCAAAAATTATTCACGCTAAGTAGGATAAGCACAATTCTCTCTGTTGCAACAGTAAGTAAATACGATTTGAAGATGTATTTTGTTCAAACTATTTCTGCTAACTATTGGGTGAAAGCCACCTAGGTGCTAGCTATGTAGCTGTAATTAAAGATTTTGCTTACCTTCACTTATAAACCTTGGATTTAAATGTGATTGTGTTTCATTCGTCTGGACTTAGAGTGGTGTGGTGTGTTGTGTTCTTTTGTTGTTTTTTTTAAACAACAGATTCCACTTAAAGTATGATTTCCTGCTGGTAGACTGCTTATGCATCTGAAAGAATGCTGTGTAAATTTGAAATAATCTGAAGGATGTTATTTAAAAATATAGGAACATAAATTTAAGATAGAAAATTAGTATTAAGTAATGCTCCTAACTTTGAAGTTATAATTTTTTTTTTTTTGATGACCTGTGCCACACATTTTCTAAAGAGCTGAGTATAAGGGGTCGGAATATCAGTGAAGTGGGTGAACTGTTTTCACAAACCCAAAGAAATTAATGAAGAAGATATTGAGTTGATTTAATTGCATTATCTTTGACTTCAGTAGGCTAAAGAGTGAAGGAAACAATTTAGAACAGCTTTATAAACTTTTGTTTAGTTTTACTAGACTATCCTGGAGAGCAGATTTTATAAAATCTTCTGTCTTGATGCTGCTAGAAACGTAAAATGTTTGTAACCTAAATGATTTAGTGTGATGAAGAGTATGTTGGTTTTTCCTCTCCCCACTCACATTGTCCATGTAAGTGTGGCAAGCGACTGCCTGAAGTTGGGAATAACGTCAGTTACCTGAATGTCTTGTTAAGTTGAGCAGAAGCAGAGACAAGCAGAGGCTCTCCTGGCTGTTTTCTTGGATGTTCTCTATCTGTCACACTTAATTTTGAAAGAGTAGTAATCTGTCTTTTAGATAAACAGTGCATCATAGACCTCAAGTCTGAAAGCTGCATCCTTTCCTCTTCTCTTTTTTGCATCCTGTCTTGTTGGTTTTCTTCTTGTGGGGTGTTTTGTTTGTTTGGGTTTGTTTATTGTGCAGTTGGCTTTTTGTTTTCCTTTGAGGTTTTTTTAGCTTGTACACAAAAGCTTGTATAGTTTGGGGTTTGCTTTACTGAAGAGTTCTTGGTCTTTCATTTTCAAATACAGATGCATTGCTTTATGAAAGTGCAGCACCAAACTTTATCAGCTAACCCAGTTCTTATTTTTAGTGCACTCGTGTCATGTGGACTCCCCCTCTTCGTGAAAGTTTCTCATACCCGTTCCTTGTGCTTCAGATGTTGCTTTTGACCTATATTCTCAGGTACCTCTCAATTTATACTTAGCTTCTTACAGTGAGTTAAAAAAAAAAAATGGAATGTGGGAGGAAATACATTCAAATGCGTTTATTTAGATATTGTTATGCTGTAGGAATATCATTAACATAGAAACTTTCCTGTGGCTGTTACATTGCAGATGCTGCACTGGTAGAGCTGTAGTCATGTTACTCATTTATTAAAAGAAAAATTTTTCAACTTGAAGACATGATTAAAATAAATATCAGAATTACTATGTTGGGAAACACATGTCTGAATTTAAAAAAAAAAAAGGGAGAATTTTTGGTTGATGTCACTTCTATCCCATGGAAAGCAAGCTATACTCCATGAATTGGTTTTGTTCCTCTTGGAGAGTGGTACGTTGATTGCACTTAGAATAAGCTTATGCTATGAAACAGTGAATGCAATAGCACCAATAAGCTATTATGTTCTTGCAATTTGTGTGTTTATTAGTTCAGTCTTTCAAGCAATCTAACAACAATAATGCAGAGATGCCCTCGAGTTCATTAGCCCTGCTTTCCTGTGGTTGTTTCTGGCCTGCAATGTGACTGTGTCTTGCCTTTTGGTTTGAAAAATAAGCATGGTTGTTGATACTGAGGGTTTTCCACTGAATTCTGTTGCATCAGATTTGCAGTGTATTTATGTTTTAGCTGAATTTTGCATAACTACAGATTTTCCTTTGTTAGGTTATACTGACTTGTAGATATTGGTGATTAAACCTAAAATGCATCACTCTCATCTGTCACTATCTTGTGTTTTTTAGGTAAGAAAAAAGATACAAAATAAAAGATACAAAAATATTTAGAAATATATTATTAGGAATAGTTTGTAGAGTGATTGCTAGATTATTTGAATAGTAAATGTTCATTTAAGGCTAAATAGTTAAATGGAACATAAAACAGTGAAATTAAATACACTGATCCCAGTGTATATGTTCTGTGTCTATAACTGCAATGTTTGTGATTAGATAGATGTGCTACTACTTCAAATCCTGGTGTGTGAAGTAGTAATGGAGCTTGTGTGCCTACCAATGACCAATGAATAGCAAGGTATTTAGTCTAGCCATTTCAGAAGGGATTTCAAAAAGTTGACACGATGTTTTAAGACTTAACTTTCAGATTTTCAGTTAGAGTTCCTACTTCAAGAGCCATGTATGCTGGTCTTCTGATGTAGGAACTATCTTTGAAACAGAGTCTAGAATATGTTAGATTCGTGCTCAGCATGACTACCAGTAGTTAATCTCAAGGCTTTTCAGGAGAAAGTGAAGAAAATACTACAGAATTTGCCGAGGCTTCTGAAATCTGTTGGGTTTGGGTTCTTTTCAGCAGAATATTTATGATTTCCTCATCTTTTGGAGGCCACTTTGTGTGAATTTTGAATCATGGCATGTTTCTGATGTGATATCTAAGCTAGAGTTAAATAAAAAAAAAAAAAACTTTTCTGCAGGAGATGGAAAACAGTCTGTTTTCAGTCTAAGGTGAGTTTTGTGCATTTGTCATTGCCCTGAAACCCTGTGCTGGGATTGCTAGCAAAAAGCTGTGGGGAGGAAATATGGAAGAAATGAGAGACAATGCTAAAAGAGTGAAATCACCATCAGATACAGACTTGTATGAGAATAATTGTGATTCTGGCTGAAATAAAAATAGTTGTGACCAGTCTGCAGTTGCTACGGAAGGTGGGCTACATAGAGTATTCCAGGTTGACTTCCAGCATTACACACTGCCAGAAAAATATATGCTTGGGGAAGGGTGACTCATCAAATCGTTAAGAAACATTAGCATTGTTGTTTTTGGAAAGTTATGGAGAAATGATACTAAATTTACTTCAGCAGTGTTACTTTGCATAGATTGTTATTGCTTGCTAACTTCCAAAGTAACTTTTTTTTTCATTCCATTCATTCTCTTGTATTTCTTGATAATATGCAAATATCTGTGTAGTTTAACTTACTGATACCTCTTTTGTCTCTTTTTCCCAAGGATTCCGAATGTTAATAAAGGAAGCTTGATTGCACTGTGTGTTTCTAATATCTTTTTCATGCTTCCCTGGCAGTTTGCTCAGTTTGTTCTTTTAACTCAGGTAAGACCATATTCACCTCTACATTTTTGTTGACTTTAAGCAAATTGACTATTTTGTACAGACGGCCATTGAGTGTACAATTATCTTGATACTTTCATTTCAGCCAGACTTGCTGTCAGGGAAGATTCACCCCATTTATCACTCCAGGTTTTTTCTAGTCTTTAAATTTAAAGTTGCTCCATTTAAAACGTTCTTAACCAGGGCTAAACAAATTCTTTTTTCCTTAAAAGCAAGCTTCATCCTAGGATCATTACATTAGAACAAATGCAGAACATAAGAAAACTTTGTACACTGAAATACAAAAATAAAAAAGGCATTGATCTTGCATTGCTTTGCTCTTCAGAATTTTTTTGGTAGAGCAAAGTTTGCATGGCATGTGATAGCTGGCATAATTTTGCATGGTTTCCTATTTAATTTTAAAAAACCTGATAGCAGTGGCATAATTTTACTGTATGAGGGTTCATACAGTTGAGGTAACTTAAACAAGTGCTGAAATGTAGTAAATGCTAACGTGAGCAATAGGTTACTGTCACGCAGCATGATTTCTTAATGTTTAAATTGACTGCAAAGTAACCTGTTTTTTAAAGCCTCTCCATGTCTCCATACCTTTTCAATTCTGTTGCACTCAGAAGAGGTGTTGATTGATTCGAGTTGATATTTTTGAACAATCTGTATATACTGTGTATGCAGATTTTCTAACTGGAGATGAGGAAGACATTTAACTATGTAAAATATTATAAGGAATCCATTGCTGCACCCAGTTTTAGATACTGGCCTTGAAATTTGAAATTATTATTTCAGTTCATAGTTTCATGATTTTTTCTTATGCTTTTAGCAAGCTACCAAATCAGTGAATCTAGTTTTTTTCAGCACCAAATTGTGGATGTTCTCATGCTTTGCTGAAAATGTGGGTTTAGATAACACTAATTAATGCTTATGTTTGTGTTTTTTTTTTTTTAAATCTGTTTTCTCCTGGGTGAAAGATGATGTGCTCAGTGCTGTATTGTGATGACTTACATTTTTGTAAAGCTGAATACTTGCTCCTAGGATGCTCGAGTATGTTTGATAACTGTTACTAAGAGCAGCAAAATTCATGTTTCTTGAAAGAAGCAGTTATAAAATGTTGACATATTTATTTAGCAAAAAAATAGCAATGAAAGTTTGTTTTTTTGATTTTTTGAATACTTACATTTGTGTGTGAATACATATCTGTTAGAGCAACTTGACCACTGCAAATTGTTTTAACTTATTTTTTTGCTTTTGATTCTAGATAGCTTCATTGTTTGCTGTGTGTATTATGGGTTATATTGACTCCTGCAAATTACAGAAGATACTCTCTGTTCATATGGTATATATTTTTTTTCCAACTTAAGTCCTATCAAATTGTTCAGAACTTCAAAAGGCATTGTGTCTCAAGTGTTTTCCTTTGTTATAAGATGATTGAAAAGATAGAAGAGTAGAATAGAATCGTTCATTTGGAAGGGACAGTCAAGTATCATCAAGCCCAGCAGCCATCCATTTAATCAAAAGCTAAAGCACCTTAACAAGAGTGTTGCCTGAATGCATCTTGAACGCTGGCAGGCCTGGGGCATCAACAGCCTGTTCTCCAGGGTTTGACCACCCTCACAGTAAAGAAATTATTCTTAATGTCCACTCTGGCTCTCTGTCGATGGCTTTGTGCCATTTCCACCATGGAATCTGTGCCCAGAAGCAGAGCCCAACAACTTTCTGCTTCCCCTTCTCAGGGAGTTGCAGAGAGAGGTGAGATCTTCTCTCAGCCTCCTCTTCTCCAGGAGGACCCAAGTCTAGTCCAACCCAAGTGTCCTCAGCTTCTCCTCACAGGACATGCCTTATAGGCCTATCATCAGCTGTGGTGCCTCCTCTGGAAGCTTTCAAGGACCTTACTGTCCTTATTATACTGTGGAGCCCAGGGCTGCATGCAGTATTCAAGGTGAGGCTGTACCAACACTAATTACAACAGGAGAATCATTTTTTTCTAACCGACTGGTTATGCTGTCTTTAATACACCTGAAATGTGTTTTGCCTTCTTGGCTGCTGGGCACACTGCTGGCTCCTTGTGAGCCTGCTGGCACCTACCTCCCATCTGTACTTGTGGTGACAATCATTCCATCTCACATAAAGAACCCAGCGCTTTCTTTGTTGAACTTCATGCAATTGATGACTGCCCAAAGTTCCAATGTATTTAAATCCCTTTGCAAGGCCTCCCTTGCCTCAAAAAAGGAAACAGCAATGGATGGAGGGGCCTGGATTTAAATATTTGATCTTAAACGTGTATATCAATGAGAATCTGTTTGATGCGTTGGAATTTCCAAACTCCAGAACCATTTTCAACCTAAAAGGTTTATAAAAATATTTATTTTCTGTCTCTGCTTATTCCATGAATTTAAAGATGCATTCACAAACAGCAGATTAGAAAATACTCTAAGCAATAGAGCACGAGCAGTAAGAAGATGAAGAGCAATAAGAAGTTGAAAAGGTAGCACTCATTTCATGCCTTCGGTTAGTGGAAACAATGAATGAGTTGTTTGCAGTTCAAAATTAGAGAATCCCAACTAAAGTGGGTTTTGAAAACTGCTGGAGAGTGTGGATCGCACAAAGATGTTGTGGTTGAACTGTTTGGAGAGCTGTTTGGAAAGGATGACAAAAAAAAAAGGTATCAATTTTGGGGAAAAAAAAAAGGCCTTTTGTAAAATTGATGAGAAAGTCAAGAAAGGCAGGAGATGACAATAAGTAAAAGACAACCGAGCTTCAACACGATATACCTGAACTTTGTCTTTAAAGTTAAGAAAATGATTGAGTTCTGCTGCCAGGAATTTTTGCTCTTTGAAGACAGGCTACAGTCATAAATATAGATGAAGATGTAAACATCTTTTTGAAGAGTTGTGTCTATTTTTAAATACGTATTTTTTGTTAAAATTTTGCTATGCAAACATTATGAACGGAAAGCAAATCTTTACCACATGAAAGAAGCTTTGAGCTAAACTGTTTCATATTTTTTTCCATACTCTTTGAAATATGGTAATTGGTAAATGAAAGGCAGTAATAAGTTCTATACAGCCTAATTCCAATTTAAGCCTGGGACACTAAGCATGTGTTTCTAGTCATGCTCAAAAGGGAAATTTGCAAATAAGCATCTTGGCTTAGTAATTTTTTTGGCAGAAATGGGATGGGATGAAATATTTGCACCTTTTGGCTGACATCAATAGATGTATAATATTGATGACAAAGTGCCATAAAAAGCCTAAATTCAGGTAGATAAGTATTTGTGTTGTATTATAGAGAAACTTAATAAGATTGGGTAGACTGCTAGTCTTCCTTCTTGGAGTTTATGATTCCACCTCTCCACTCCCCTAGTTTTTGTGGAAAATTCAAGTCTAACTGTGGAAAAAAATATATATATAAAAAGCTGCATATTTTATCAATAACTATGCTATTATTACTTATTCCTGTGCATAGAAAGAGAAGGCAGAAATTGATTGTTATTACGGCTTTCTAAGTTTGGAAATTAATGCAGCTTGCTTTCTCTTAATAAGAAAGCACAGTAGGAAGTCAGTATGGTGCATAAAAGTTGTATTTCAGCCTTGACTTTCAATGTGCTATAGCTGTGCCCATAATCAAATTTCATTGAATTTGATTACAATTCTCAGTTTGCAAGAAAGAAAGCAACAGACTTGTTTGTCCAGGACTCTGATAGATAATAGAATAGAGAGATTCTCCTTTTCTTTCTAATTATTGCATTAAGTTAGGAATAACTTCAAAAATATAACTGGTATATCATGTAAGATGAACTTGTCCTGTGATCGTTATTTTTATCTATATGTGCTTTTAAATATAAATTAATATAATAATCTATACTTTCTATCACAAGTCATTATAATCAGTGTTTTCAGAACAACTCACTAAGTTGGTTATCAAACTTGCAGTAGTTGGGTGGGATGTGTCTTTATATGTCAAGTCGTTAGTGATAGAGGGTAATTTCTACATTTAGCAATAATTTTCTATTTTAAATTTAATTATTTTTCTTCTTTCAGGTATCTCTGGTAGTGTGTTTTATTCTGATGTTTGGTAATTCAATGTTATTGACATCATATTATGCTGCATCTTTAGTAGTTATCTGGGTAAGTTGTTTAAGGACGACAAATCATAAGACGTAAGAATGTAATGCTGTGCTGTTTTGTATGTGTTGCTGTAAAATGTCAAACTGTTGCATTAGAGAAAATTTTCAGATGTCAAGCAGATTTTAAATACGTTTGGTGAATGAATAAATATTAACTGAAAAACTGCACTTTTTTTTCTCTACACCAAAACCTCTTCATAAGGGAGATTGAGGTAGGGCTCAGCTCTCTTTATTTAGGTCAGGTTAAATTTTACAGAACATGTACTCTTGTTAACATAGTCATAATATTTGACCAAAGTAATTTCAAAAAGAAAACGTGGGCAAGGAGAAGTTTTGTTTTAAATGCTCTTCTATCAGTTATGAAACTGCAAATGCAGTGCAGATGACTATAATGTATATTACAGTGGTTTAAGAATATCTGAAACTGCTGTGCCATACCCCAAGTGTGAAATTATACAGTGAAGGCTCATCGTGTTGATTCACTATTTTCATTTCGACTTGAAAAGTTAAAAACAAAACCAAAAAACAACTCCCCTG
This sequence comes from Phasianus colchicus, assembly GCF_987193195.1. Classification (NCBI taxonomy): domain Eukaryota; kingdom Metazoa; phylum Chordata; class Aves; order Galliformes; family Phasianidae; genus Phasianus; species Phasianus colchicus. The sequence continues at coordinate 6,738,148 of NC_143441.1, read as the reverse complement.
GTGTTTTTTTAGTTTCAGAATGGTTTTTCTGAAGGGAATTATGTACATGGGAAAAAGGAGTTAAGATCGAGTGAACCTTTCTGCTTAGTGTGCTACAAAAAATCTCAATTCCTCAGTCTTTTTGCCTCTCCTAGAAGTTTAGAGCAAGTGTTTGCCATTTCGTGGCAATTTCTCAGCTGTGCTAAGGTGAAGCTACCTTCACTATTGGTAGTTGCTGTAATAAAGTTTGGTTTTAGGAATTTGTTCAAGTTGCTTGTAGCAACTTCTATAATTATATCCTAACTACAATTACATGGCATTTCTTGTCTGTTTTTTGCTTAGGAAAAAAAACCAGCAGCACACATTTATTGTTTGTCTGTTACTTTACTCCATATGGTGGCCTCAATCTATGCCACATATGGACTTCTAAAAGCACTGAAGTTAATTATGTTTTCCTTAATTACATTGTTCATCAAGTCAGCTTAAAGTGAGTTTTCTATGTATTGTAAAATGAGAAACAGTGATAAACAGAAAAAAACAATATTATTTTCCTGCTTATATTCTGTTGTCCTGCTTGAAAATTGTCTATTATTCTGCTACTAATTTACTAATTCCTTCAGAAATCCCTTTAGCATTGGATTTGATTTAAGGAGATGTAGAATTGTGTAATACAGAATTTTGGTTATTAAAAAGAAGAGCAGTCTTTCATTAATCATATATATAACTTCAGTAGAAGTTTTTATTTTGGTAGGTTTTGCCATTGCAGAGTGAAATCATAGGACTGTGTATTCATCTGCATTTCAGGTCGTGTCGATTCTGTAGTCTGGTGTGTGGTTTTGTTAGTTTGCTTTGAATAAGTGGTTGCATGTTAAAATAGGCACTTAGCATCCTGGATGTGTTTTTTTTTATTTTACTGGAATATTTTGTTGTTGCTGTATCTTAACTGGAGATGTGCATTCATTTTATTCTTAGGGAATTCTTGAACTGAGCCCACGAGTCTTTAAAAGGAACAGAAGTCAAGTGTGCCTGTGGGTAAGGAATTTCATACATCTTGAATTACAGAAAAAGAACTATGCCTTATTGTTTTGTTTTAGTGAAATAGAGGGATAGCATCTAGTTTATTTGCTAGCAGCTGAAAATCAAGAAATACAGATAAACTACTCTTTTTCAAGTAAGTTGTCCCTATTTCCAGAAATTCATTTCAAATTATGGAAGGAAGAAAAGATGTATAAGTATACATTTATTTCACAAAATTGAAGCAGCCTTGAAATGGCAGCACATTTAATTTTATACTACCAACTTAAATCTGTTTGCAGTATCTAAGATCTGTATAAAAACTCTTTAAAACAAAAGACAGTTTAGAAGAGGTGGTTAAAAGAAGTAGCAGTGCTTGCAAAAATAACAATTAAAATACTACTTTACAGAGTCAATAAAACCGTGTCCTATACTGTCATTATTGTAGAATAAGCTTGGTAACATCAAGCAGTATCTACATAATTACTTAACTGAGTTCAGGAAAATGTGGTCTTCTCCAAAGTTAAATTGTAGTAGAAAGAATATGGTGATAACTATTAATAAAGAATTGCTAAGTAGAGGTTTTCAAATGAGTTAGAATTCTGCATCTTGTAAGGCTGTGGTAAATATGACAAAGCTAGTGAGTAGGATAAGATTATAGTTACATTTTATGTTGTGCCCTTTACGTTAGCAATGGTGAGTTTATGAGAGAGAATTTTTATATTGTGGAAGTGATAAAAGAAACAAAAACCAGAGGCAGTCAGAAAAAGATTAGGTGCCTCTCAGGTATTCATGTTCATATGCAGCCCTTAAAAGTGATGATTGAATGCAACCTTGGTTACGATAGGTTAAAGATGAGCTTGTATCTCTTTATTATATTCTCTCTGAAAGCATCTGCTGTTGATCCCTGTCAGATATAAGATGCTGAGCCAAGTTTTCCTACTTAGTTGAGACAATCTTAAAAGGAACTAAATAAAACTAAATGGCCTAGAATTTCTTTTTTTCTGCTACAGACATAAACATGATATGCAACTAAAAATAGTGATTGTATGTAATTCTTCTATATTTCTTTGAAGGTTTCTCTTGAGATTATCTTGAAGAGGTACTATAAAGCAGATTCCTTCAAAGGTTTGGATTAGCAGAATAATATAAACTGATAATAGCAGAGAGGCTGTAGTAGGATTACAAAAAAAACAAGCTCCAGTGTCCTCTAATCTGGGAACTGTAATTGGTTAGAAAAAATTGTAGATTGTGATTGTGGTGATAAATTAGGAGAGTTTTCAACTAATCACTAAATGTAATAAGCTTTCTTAAAAAGAAAGATTTTATTTAAAAGTTTGCGGAGAGGTTTCTTTCATTCTGAATGTCTTTTCAAGGTCATTGAAGGATGTGCCTGGTTAGTTGGGACAGTCACCTTGAAATACCTGACATCTTTAGCATTTGGAGTAGCCGATGATGTAAGTCCTCTGTCTCTTATTGAGAATGTGCTGTCTTTATACTTCAGTTTTAGTGTCTTAACGATATATTTTCTGAAATTCTGAGATTTCTTTTGCAGAAATGGAATAGGGATTGCATGTGTTATTTTTTATTCATTATGAATGATGACTTCGAGGGATTATGCCCTGTTTGTGAGAAGACAGGTGTCTTTACTGTTGAGTTTCATAAATACTGTGTTAGCTTTTAAATATGGCTTCCTTGAGATCTGTTTATTTTGGATATCTTCTATCTACCTTTTTGTTTCATTTATTCTGTTTCTTAGTTCACTTTCCTCTGAATCTAGTTTTTAAGACAGTTTTGAAATGCTTATAACTAGGACTCCTAACTGCACTTAAGTCCTATTATAAAAATCTGCTATTCCTTCTATTATAAACTCTATGCTGGTGCTGCTTACTTAGGTGTAGGGGCAAGATGTGGGAAGCTCATATCTTGAAACATGAGTATGTAAACTGTACTCCTTTTGAACCCAGCTGCAGTGGTATCACCTCTTCCATCTTCTACTTTTTCTTTTGTCCAACATGTTACAGTCAAATATATTATTTAATCTACTCAAGTCCATTCATAACACTATTGTAAATTGTTTAAACTTTTGTTTTAATTACACATATTTGTCATATACTTTTAAACTACTTAATTGCAGAGAACAGTCCCTTTTTTTTTTTTTTTTTGCTTACCGCAGGTGTTTTTTTTTTCCTACCAGGCTCATATAGGTAATATATTAAAAGCTAAATTTATTGGCTACAAGGATTTTGATACATTAATGTACACCTGTGCTGCAGAGTTTGACTTCATGGAAAAAGAGGTAATTTGAGCAAATTAGATTATTGTGGAAAAGGGAACTTTTTTTTGTTTATCTCAGTTCATAACTTAAAATGTCTGTGAGCCATGACTGCCATCATAAAACTTTTTCAAGTTCCAAGTGGTTACTGGTCAAGTCAGAACTTACTGAACTTCAGCTAAATTTAAATTGTTTTAATATTGAACTGGACTGAAAATGATTGTTTTGATTTCATGTCTAAGAAAAGTTCTTCCTGTACTTAAAAAGAAGTATTCGATCACGAATAAGTGAAAGATCACAGTTCTGCACATCTAAGATTTTTAGTGACTGAGGGAAAATGTGGTGAGAGCTACAAAGATGTGGTGGATTTAGGTTATGGATGAACATCAAAGCTTCTTAATGTTCTGCTAGTAGACTTTTCTAGCTCACCAGTGTCTAGCTATGCATTCAGAACGCTCATAGGTTACTCAGCATATTCAAATTCTTTTGAGATACAATCTGCCTCTAATCTTTGAGTAGCTTGCAAAAGAAAGGGTGATAATATTCAAATGCCATTTGTATTAGGACCTCTAGTGGGATTGCTGCTTGGAGTTGAAATTTGAGTTTCTTAAAGTTTGCTTTGTTCTTGTTGCATGTTTCAATTTGTTTCAATTAAGGGAGCACTTTTTATATTGTCATATTTTCTTTAAAATGACAATCAGTGTAACCCTAGACGAATAGAAAGCAACTAATTCAGTTTATTTCTACTGTAGACTCCGATACGATACATAAAGACTCTACTGCTACCAATTGTCCTGGTGGTTTTTGTTGTAATTGTCAAAAAGGTAAGTGATTGACTTACAGAATCACATTTACCTTGAATAGTGTTTTTCATTGCTGTTAAAGGACCACTGTTATTTTGAGGTAATAAAACAGAATTTGTCAAAAATATTTGTAATTCAGAATTTCCGTTGCGTAGTTATTTACCAAAGTTCCAGTCCTGAGTCAATGAGTTGTTAAACACCAGAAAAAAATCTATGTCACTTAGCTGATGAGCACTGTAACAAAAGTTTACAGCTGTTTTGGTAAATTTGATTATGTATACTTTGTGTGAAAATAAGATATAATTTACACAAGAACAGATGGGATAATTGTTGACTGCCTGGCTAATTAAGTATCCTCAAAAAGAAGTTTTAGCTGAAGCATTTTATTGTAGCACTGTCTGAAAATGAGATTACTCAGGTGTAATTTAATTTAGCAAATGTTGGAAATATTTTCTTATGCTTTTGAAAATTTATTCATATATTTTTTCTTTTTGTTTTCTTTAGGCAGTGAAGTATCTTAGGTGGACCTTTTCTCATCCAGGACAACATGAAAGGTAAATATTGTATACTTTGTGAATGTAAAGCTGATCTGCCTGCTGGAAGTTCATCTGATTTGATATATGCTAAATAACTTAAAAATTTTGCATTATCCATTCAAAAGGACAAACACAGATTATGTATAGTTCACTAACTGAATGTCTTGGATGTGCTGCTTCTGGTATTTTTACAGAATGTCTAAGTTAAACTGCTGAACTTAGTTTTAGACATCCTACCAAATGTTCTATTTCATCATTTCTTTTTCTGCCCTGCTCCTAAGCTGGTATTTTCTTGTAGGAGAAAAGTGAATAGGCCCGTAAATACTGAATGCAAGCTGCTTCCTCCCCATTGTTGTTATTTTTTTCCAGGTTGTAAAGATATGCAAGTTCCATTTTGAGAAGGGATCCCAGCTGTTTTTACATTATCTTCTAAATGTCTGCATTACACGTTCTGTCTGTTATAGGCATTTGGCATCACTTGTACTCAAAAGGGGTGAATTTGGCCAATGGAATATTGCCATTTCCCCAAGTGACACATCTTCTTGCTTGCTCTCCTTTTTTTTTTTGTATTTTATTTATTTTTTTTTTACTCAATCATTTCAGTCATCGCTGCTTTCCAGAGTCTTAATGGCTTTTATCAAAATTTCAACAGATGTGAGCGGGTTTCATCATTTTGCCTTCACAGATAACAACAAGTATATGTAATTTTCTCTGTATTCATATTTAATTTTGGCTTTTTCAGAAGTAAATAAAAAATCTATTTAGTACTTGAATAAACGAGTACCTGACGTTTTTTGGTATCATTGCTTTATCTCTTTTGCATTGCTAAGATTTCATTCTCCAAATAAGCTTTTCCAAGTATGAAATAATTTGTGAATGTAATGGAAAAAAACAGTATTCAAATTTCCATATAGACATAGGATGGAGGATAATTTGCAGAATATTTCAAAGTTTGTCATAGAGACAAAAAACCACGTGTGCCATGCTGAAAGTAATGCCTCATTTATTTTCATGGTAACTACAACACAGAGCATGATGATATTATTTGATTAAAAAAAAATTCTCTGCTACAGAAACCTATTTTTCAAAACAGTCACCACCATTAGCTATGCATTTTCACCAGAGATGAACAAGAGCATGCATGGCCACACTAATAAAAATCTGCACCAGCAGAGGTGACCCACTGTTGCTGCTGCCACTGCTGAAACACATCACCCACCCCTCACTGTGCTCACATCCACTGTTTGGTCTCCATAAACGTTCAGCAAGCATCAATGAATGTCAGTGAGTACAAATGTCTCCACATGGAGGAATTCAGTGGCACATCTTTTCTTCATCCCTCCTTCCATGCAGACGCCGCTTGGTCAGACTGCACCTCTGCTGTCTTCTGTCACAGGGTAACAGAATATAATGGGATATTGATGGAAAGTTTAACCTCTACTGCCAAACAACGAACATCCACCTCGGATGTACTGAGCCAACAAAATAAAGCAGGAGGCATTACTTTCAGAGCAGCCCTTGTAAATCTGTGCAGGAGCTGACACATGCTTATGGATTAATTTGTTTGTTAATTTACTATGCAGTAAAAATGTTTTCTGGATGATATAAACAAATCACATGATTTTTCTTTGTTTTAATACTCAGAGAGGAACGTTTTATCCAGGGTGAGGTAAGTCTTTTTTGTTTGTTTTTCTGCATAATTTTATTCATAAGTTTATATCAGTACTCAACCATTTGCAAGCTGTATTCCAATACTGATGCTGATGTGTGGTTTATTTGCATTGTGGTTTGCATTTCTTGTTGTCTTTTGTCCAGCATGTCACCAAAGAATAACTGTGGAATGCTAAATAAAAATATACCAATGATGGGATGGCAGTGCAAAATAAGAAGCTTTGAGGCTTTTGCTAGACACTATGGAAAAACACTGAAATTGTGCTGGACCTTCAACTTTCCCTATGTAGACTGAGTAGCAGAATAGGTTTCATGCTATAATCTTGACTGATTATATTTGACTGATGAATATTTCCTCTTTAAATATTCATTTTTTTTAAAAAAAAGAAACCATAATAGGAAAAAAAAAAATTGTGACGTCGTTCTTTTAATAAAATTACCCAAAGATTACAGTTGAGTGGCAGCTTTCTAATGGATTTCTTTATATTCAGTTAAGTCAGCAAAACTTTAAGAGCAGTTTATTGTGTCATGAGGAAAATCTCATAGCATTCGAATATTATAATCAAATTAAAGCACTGATTGCAAAAATGCTTCTATGCATTTTTCACACTTCTGTGTTTTCCAAAGCACTTCCACAGGCAATGTAGAATTAGTGTTGAGTGACACCTCTGCTTTTCAACTTTGAGAATACTAAAGCAAATTGCCTGTAGTAGTGTGAGTAGCGAAGATTGTGTTTGCCTCATTCTTTTCATATTTAATTAGGCCTTAGAACAAAGTGTTAGCAAGGTCTCTTCACTTCTGTAAAGAGATTACATAAGAAGTTTTACCTCTTATTGCTTGACTACTTTGTGGTTTAACCCAACAGGCAGCTCAGCAACATGCAACCTTTCTCTCACTCCTCACCTTCCAGTGGGATCGGAGAGAAAACAGGAAAAAAAGGATAGAGCTCATAGGTTGAGATAAAAGCTATTTGGTAAGACAGAAAAGGGAGAAAAAAATAACAGTAAAGATTACATATATATATATATGTATATATGTATTTCACAAAATGAATGAGGCACAAAGCAATTGCTAGCCACCTGCTGACTGATGCCCAGCCAGTCCCCAAGCAGCAGCTGCCCCACTGGCCAATTCCCCTCAGGTTTATAGGTGTTTTTTTTGTTGTTGTTTTTTTTTTTTTGCATTATGTCATATGGTGTGGAATATCCCTTTGATCAGTTCAGGTCAGCTGTTCTGGTTCTGTCTCCTCAGCTCCTTGTGCTCTCTTCCCCTTCCCTCCATCTCCTAGCTAGTAGGACAGTGCAAGAAGCTGAGAAACTGAGATGTTCTTGGTTCCTTGCAGCAACTGTTCAGCAACAGCTAAAACACTGTTGTTTTATCAATATTGTTTTTCTCCTAAAGCAAAAACATAGCATCATGCTAGACATTGTAAAGAAAGTCATCTCTGTCCCAGCTGAAACCAGGGCACTCGGTTTCAGAATCTTCTTCGTAGCCAGCCATCCTTCCAGTTCCTCTTACTCCTTACGTTTCTCCATCCTGCTTCTTACCTCTACTTCCTATAGATACTTCAGAATTCAGTGTGAAATGTGAAAACCTTTACTTTCACCTTGACTCTTTTCCAGATAAAATTGTCATTTAAGCTATACTGAAAGTGAAGTTCTTGGTTTGAGACAAACCAGAAGTATGTAAATATTATGCTTCTCTGTGTATATATACATATAAAAACATATACATAAATATATACATATTCATATATAGTTAAATATAAACATATTTTGTTTTTTGCAGGTGATATACCATGCATTGCAGCTGTTGGCGTACGGTGTCCTAGCGATTTTAATCATGAGACTAAAATTATTTTTGACACCACATCTATGTGTTATGGCTTCTTTGGTGTGTTCAAAACAGGTAAGATCTTTATGTAGTCCTGTAGCTATGTCAGTATTTATGCCAGTAGCTCGATATTTATTCTAAAAGAAATTTCCATGAGTAATTGCTGAATCTGAGTATCACAGTTACACTAAATTGCAGTCTAAAAATATGGTTACGGATGTTCTGTTCTCCCTTCTCTCCAAATAAATTTAAACTTATCCAACTGCATTATTATACAAATTAATGTGTTGTATTAAACATGAGCATAGAGAGGTATGCTGTAGATTTTATTTTACTTGCTCGCTTATATGCTCTTGAAACTATTTTGATCAGCTACTGATTTTATTCAAGCAGTGTTTGAGTTAGTTTACACTATCATGGCCCTTTTGAGCTCACAGTGTGTATGAATGGTTTTTAAAGATGCAGTTTTACATGGTCTTATAGCCTGCCAACATTTCAGCCTTAAAAATCAAAAAGTCCTGTGCCTAACTCAGTTGCAACTTTGCTAGCCCAAAACACCAATATCACAAAATGTTATTAGTCTTTTTTTTTTTAAGATTTAAATTTCTTAGAATTGACTTTCAGTATTTCAGCATCAGTATCTTTGAGATGTGAGTTTGATTGAATCTGTGTCTAAATAGTTTCTTTATAAGTTTTGTATTTGCAGAAATAGTTAAGTGATCATTTAGGAAGCAAACAGGGAGGTGGATGGAAATCTGGCTGAGTGGTTGGGTTCCAGATCTCATGATTAATGATATGAAGTTTGATTGGAATCCAGTAACTGGCTCTATACCTCAGTGTCAGTATTTGGTCCAGTCCTCTTCAACATCTTCATTAAAGGTGTGTTATAAAGGCAGAATTTGCTGATGTTACAAAACTGGGAAGAGCAGCTAGTATACCAACCAGATGCATGTGCTGCCATCCAGAGGGACCTCAGCAGGCTGGAGGGATGGACTGATGCGAATTTCATGCAGCTTAACCAAAAGGAAGTGCAAACTCCTGTACCTAAGAGAGAACAACCCCAGTCACCACGGAGTGCTTGGAGCTGACCAGCTGAGAGCTTGGCAGAAAAGGGCTTGGGACTTGGTAGATGCCACATTGAACATGAGCCAGGAGTATGTCCTTGCTGCAAAGAAAGCTAATGGTATCCTGGGCTGCATTAAGAGGAGAATTTTTAGCAGGTCAAAGGAAGTAGTCTCCTACACTTAGCACTGCTGAGGCCACAAAAGGCTATTACGATGATAAAGGTACAAGAATATGCATCTACAAGGCAAGTCTGAAAGAGCTGGGACTGTTTTACCTGGAGAAGAATAGGCTGTAGGGGGGATCTCATCAGTAAGTGCGTGCGTGTGTGTATTGAGGGAGCAAAGAGGAGGAAGTTGCTCTTTTCAGTGGTGCCCAGTTAGAATACAAAAGCCAGTGGGCACAAACAGAAATGCAGGAGGCTCTGTCTCATGACAGAGAAACACTTTTTCACTTAAAGGGTGACTGAGCACTGGCGCAGACTGCCCAGATAGGTTGTGGAGTTTCCATCTTTGGAGTTATTCAGATGTAGCCTGTGTGGTCCTCAGCAACATGATTTAGATGGTCCTGCTTGTGCAGCTAACTTGGACTAGATAATCCTCAGAGGTCCCTTCCAACCTCAGTCATTTTCTTCTATGGAAAGTATTATTCACGTCATCATACAGAGTGAGTATCCAGCATGAAAGAGTGAAAGGTGATGACTAATACTGAGCTGAATTTAATAAGAGAACAGATTAGGGAGATGAGCACTGTGGATGCTGAGAAATATTATGGACAAAATATAGATGAAAGGAAAGAAGTGACAGACTGGGGAGACTAGCAGTGGCTGGGGAAGACAGTTACTGTGCTAATAAGAAATTTGAAGCTTCTTTTTAAAAGTCAGAAAAGCAGAAAAGGAAAAATGTCTGTCACTTTCTTCTGAAGTGATTTCCAGATAGTGTCTACTTTATAAATGAATTCAGTACAAAATTAATTTGTTCTTAATTATTCTAGTTTTATCTGTGTGTTTTCCTAGAAGAAAATTGATGGGCTCTTCTGCCTTGTTATTATTGAAAACTCTTACAGAAATTTCTGATGTGTGAATCGTAGTTTCATTTCTCAGTCTTCTGAGGAACTGAAGAACAATAAATTTGACCTACTCTCTTTGGTTGTTGTGGGGTTTTTTTTTTTTTTTTTTTTTTTTTTTGCTGTGTGGGGAGAAATAATCTCTGAAAGATAGAAAACATTCTTCTCAATCATTCCCTGCTGCAAGGTATTTTTTCTATCAGTTTGTTTCCTCCTCTGCTTCTTCTTTATCACAAGTTAATTGGTGTTGCATATTAGTGAAAGTCTACTTTTGATGAATTTTATTTTATTTTTGTAAGCATCTGAATAATTTGCAGCCTACTGTAGGGAGCCTGCTTTATCAGGGGAGTTGGACTAGATGATCTCCAGAGGTCCCTTCCAACTCCTACGATTGTGTGGTTCTCTAATTGCACTACAGTAATTCATCCTGGATTGTAGATTTTTGTTTATTACTGTATCATCATGCCAGTTAATGAAATCTGGTGCTTCCAGTAATCATTACGTTTTGGTTTTTATGGGATGGCCTCGCATTGTCACCATGGGAATTTTGGAAGGATGCATTCAGAGTATTTTACTACAGCTTTGTTTTCAAGTTGTTTCAGTTTTTTAGAATTTAGTTTGTGCCACTGACTTTAATCTAGTCTGTTAATAGAAAAGATAGCGTTTAAAAACAGAGATGGGAGTGAACAAGAGTGCAAGGTGAGTTATTCTACTTCCAATTGCAGTTTGGCCCTTAGTCGTTCTGCTGTTGATTCCTACAGCTGAAAAGTGACAGCAAGATTCTCAGAAACCTACCAGTGCAAATGTTCTGCAGAGCTGTCCCTTTGGACCAGATAGCTCATGTCTAGTGATTTCATTTTTTTTTCCCTTCTTTTCAGCATCCTAAAGTCATAGTTAGGTTGAAAAAAATATAGGTGTTGAATGCTAGGAAAGGTAAGGCTTTAAATTGCTGCAATTTTTTTCATAGAGAGGAAAGTAAATGACTGTCTACAGCGTATGAGAAGATCTGTAATCGTGGCCCTATCTTGAGCCTTAGAAGTCCATACCTGTGTTCAGGAGTGCTACAGTTTAGGTGAATAAGTTAAGTAAACTAAAAATACCTCCTTTGTATTGCTGTCTGTGAGGGTTGTTTGCCTCTTCAAAATGTTTCCTACATTTGTGCCGATTGATACCTGTAAAAAATGAGCTAGATTCTTGCTGGTCTGACAGATGTCTTTGAACACTTGAACAGTCAGCATCTAAAACAAGCAAAAGATACTAGAAATAGTCTGTAAGTGTGAGGAATTTTTTGGTTTATTCTTTCAGGCCATTGTGTGAGCCTTTATATTCTCCAGTATCTCAGTGTTGTGGCTTGTGGCACCTGATTGACAATAAAGATGTTACTGTTTGGATGCATTTGTTTCCTCTTCTGTTAGGGGGGAATTCTTCTATCCTAAGTGAAATTCTGAGAGCAAAGAAAAATAGTTGCAGAGACTTCAAGACTTAATGTGTCTATTTAGCATAAATAAATAAAATTTATATAATAAAAAAAAATAACATGAGGAACAGCATCCAGTTTAAAAAAAATAAATAAAAAGAGAAGAAAGCTGCTTTATTTATTTATTTATTTATTTATTGTGGTCTTAAACTGAGACAGGGGAGGTTTAGGTTGGATATTAGGAGGAAGGTTTTCACCCAGAGGGTGGTGAGGCACTGGAACAGGTTGCCCAAGGAGGCTGTGGATGCCCCATCCCTGCAGGCATTCAAGGCCAGGCTGGATGTGGCTCTGGGCAGCCTGGGCTGCTGGTTGGTGACCTGCACATAGCAGGGGGTTGGAACTGGATGAGCACTGTGCTCCTTTTCAACCCAGGCCATTCTATGATTCTACACTGCAGATATGTTCAACCTTTCTGGGCTCTTTATACAAACATAACAGTGGTAAATTCAGATAATTCTAATAGTACTGAGATTTTACAAGAGCATGACAGGAATGGGGTTTTCTTTTGATTTTTTTCTTTGATTTGAAAAGCCATTGAACTCAAGTTCTATAATATTCTTGAACTGAGATTTTTGCAACTGTTGGTGAAAGATGAAGTTTACTCTTGTAGAATAACAAATAAATGAATTCATTTTGCTTCATCCATCCAGACCTGCACTGCAGTGAGGCATTTTTGTTAAATTAAGTTTCCCTGGATAGTGCTAATCTTGTTAGACTGTTTAGCAAATCTTAGAGAATGAGAGCAGTGAATTGTAAATTTTTGGAGAGGTAGTTTGGGAGATCAATATTATTTCAAATAGTTTAGGACTCATTTATATAAAAAAAAAATCTTACTTGTTCATTGGTATAGTCTAATAATAAACTTACTGTGAAACTTTATCATTTCATATTTTAATAATAAAAAGAGGGTGAAAGTATGTGGAATGTTTGTATATGTTTGTTTACTTGAATATTTGATATTTTTGAAATCTAAAGTCTTCTCAGAGTAGCTAAAAATAGCAAATATTCAGACATGAAAGTATAAGCTTAAAGCCTACAGTAAACAATCAGTAGGCAAAAATGCAAGGGCTAGCCTTTTCAATTCAAGGAAGGGAAGAATAGGATGTAAGCTAACATTAGCCCAAATTCTGCTTTTTTATTTATATTTTTCAGAAGTTTGTGACGCTGGTTTTGCTTCTAGATGCAAGTAGAGGATAAAATACTGTATGAATACAGTTAGCATTATTGAATTCTCCTTGCAGAATTTGACATTTTGACTAGAACTTTAAAAGCTGTACTTGTATCAAGTTTCATTTTTGTAGTATTGAAAATATAGATGCACAACGTTCAGTAAACATAAATACTTCTTGTGAGGTTTCACTGAAATGTGGTGGTGGAGAAGCAATAGAAGAAGGTGTCTTCTATTCTAATACATATTAAGTTCCTTATGGACAAATAAAAATGAGTGCTGCATACATTATTATTGAATTGTTCTCAAGAAAATAATCAATTCTTGTATTTCAGTTGTTTGGATGGCTCTTCTGTAAAATCCAGCCCAAAACATTGGTCTTTGCTATTTTAGCACTGATGGCAATAGAAGGGTCAGCAAATCTTCAGACTCAGTGGAACATCATGGGAGAATTTAGCAATTTGCCACAGGAGGAACTTCTAGAGTGGATACAAGTCAATACTAGACAAGGTAAACTATTTAGTAACGTATGTTGTTTGCTGCTTACTGTGAGATGCAGCTATAGAAATTAATTTGAATATCTGCAGTTATTGCTACTGTCCTTGGCTGTGCTTTGGGACTATCCAAAAACAGTGGTGTAGTCATGTATGGCTTTCAAATAGAAGTTGCCTCAAACAGAGGGGAGAAAAAAACAAAAAAACCCACAAAAAACTAGTTTTGTTAGACTCCAGCCTACGAATCTAGAGGTGCTTCTACAACAATACTGTTTTTGCAGAGTCCAGTTGAAGGAAGTTTTTACTTACGTGACTGGTTCTTTATGTGGATACATGCTCACTATTTTTCTAGAAGATAATTCAAAGTGTCTGTGTTGTGGTTGCTTCTGTTCTTTTATGAAAGAGAAAAGTTGTCTCATAAAACTATCTGGAAACAAAAAATTTAAAAGCAAGAAAAGGCACTTAGTCCAAAGAAGTCTAACATTTTATTGCTCATTTAACAATGGAGTGAGAAATGACCAAAAAAAAATCCAGTATTCTTGTAATTAATACAGTCTACGACTAATCCAAGAAAAATAAAATATATTAAAACTCTGATCTTAGATGTTTAATTATCTTAAATACTTATATTGACATCAAGGTTTTAAAATTAAAAAGAAATAATGATTTTGTGCATATGCTGTGGGTGCTGTATAAGGCTTTTTCAAAAGGATTAAGAACTTTTCCTCTTCATGCTTTTCTATAGGATTGCTATTTGAGTTATTTGAAGAATAGTTCTCTGCTTTTACTGCTTCAATCTTGATTTCAAACTGCCTTTCACTCTGTTTTTCAGATGCGGTTTTTGCAGGAGCAATGCCTACAATGGCAAGTGTTAAATTGTCAGCACTTCGTCCTGTTGTAAACCATCCGCATTATGAAGATGCAGGGTTAAGGTACATATCGAAGTTGGGGATCTTTTTTATAAAAAAAAAAAAAATAAATCCCTTAATTCTGTTAATGTGAGTAATATGCAGTAGGAATGGCATCATGTTATGTAGTAAATTTTATTCCAGTATCTTGTATCTAGCCTTGAATATTACATTTCAAAAGCATTGCTCTTGACATTTTTACATTTTCTACTCAAAGTAACCATAGTTGTTTCCTGGTACAGAAACATCAGAGAGCTCTGTATACTGTTTTTGGAGTCATTGCATCTGTGAGGAAATCACAGATTAAAGCAGATTTTTTTAAAGATCTTATTTTTTTTTTTTAGCCCTTTTATGAAATAAAAAGCCTTCCTGTGCAACCTAAAATTAAAGAATGTTTTATTGCTATATTAGCTGAATTTTAATGATGTTTCTCTTTTTGAAGGGCCAGAACTAAAATAGTGTATTCCATGTACAGTCGAAAACCTGCAAAAGAAGTGAAAAAAGAATTAATAAAATTAGGGGTGAATTACTACATTCTAGAAGAGTCGTTGTGCGTAAGCAGAAAGAAGTGAGTAATCTCTGCCTTTCTCACAGGAATTAAACACCATCCAAGTATGTACTATGTGATTTGGATCAGGCAGTAGCATTGAAATGTTAATCTGTGCTTTATTAAAAGTGCCCATAATACGTTTTCCTCCAGTTTCTCCTAGCTGGGGAAGTATAATCAACTCTAGTAACTTCATGGTCTTCATGTGCACCTGAAAAGCTGTGTTTTATATATTTTTAAACTTCACTGTAAATTACAACAGTTCCCAAAGGAAACAATCATTCTGTGATAGCAAGAACAGACACAAATGTATAATAAAAGCCCAGAATGATTATAAGGTGCAGAGCATAACGTGGTTTGAGAACTAGAATTTTATGACTTGTGGTGGTCACTGAAAATTTTGTCACATTTAGACTGTAAGAAAAAGGTATGCTATCTACCTTAATTTTTCTTTTGAGCCTTTCTGACAAGGTCACTTGTTTTATTTGCATTAAGGATAAAATGAAATCAATCTATTTTATTTCTTTGGTATTATCATTGCCAAGGTTAGGAAGCTTACAGCAATATTAACATTGAAAGGTAACTGCAGAGAATTTATATTGGTTGCGTGCCTTAATAAAAAAAAAAAAGCAGGGATGTAATACTTTTTTTTTTAAAGATGCTTTATTTAGTGCGTGTTTTAATTAGTGAGCTTTATATATGTCAGGAATGTGAGAAACACCCTCATTTAATAGGAAGCTTTAAGGGTGTCTGGTAATACATTCTACATAGTAGGAATTCTTTCTTCATATGTGCTGTTCTCTCTAAATCCATTGCTATTATGTAACCACAAAAGCAATCAAATTTAATGAATTACTAGTATATTTATTGACTTTGTAATCTGAGAAGAATTTCTAGTATACACATAAACTTCAAATAGAAGGCACAATTAATTCATAGAAAGGTTTAAAAAATCAGTCAGCAAGCTTAAATGCTTTTTTTTTTTTTTTTTCCCTCTAATGGCATTTCTTCATTTCTCATATCCAAATATTTTCTAGGCCTGGTTGCAGTATGCCTGAAATTTGGGATGTGGAAGATCCTGCTAATAGTGGCCGAATTCCTTTATGTACCCTGATGAGCCAGGATTCCAGGCCATATTTCATCACAGTGTTTGAAAACAGCAATTACAGAGTCTTGAAGATTCCAAATGAGTAACATTTCAATGCAGTGAAGCATCGATCTTTCAACTTTTTAAACTAGTTACTATGAGGATTCTAAACAAGAAATACATTTTTTTACTAGACTTAAAATGGAAAAGTGTGTATTTTATTTTTTACCATTTTAAGTGAATTCTGATTATAGAAATATCTTAAACCTTGCAGTTTGGATTTCTATTTCAGGGTCAGTCCCTTGAGATTTGCTATGCAAATGATTATATGTTTGCACATCTTATTTAACACTGATCCAAAAGGAGTTAAAAGTAGCTATGGAAAGTACCTTCATTCTCAGAACCAATGATATTGTGAAATGGGACTGTCAGAATGTCTTAGCAAAGCAAGTTTTCTTAAAGCTTTGGTGCTAGCAGCTTAAGACAAAGGAATGGTGCTATTGCATCTGGCATCACATTTCTCATGTTCCTTTTGCTACCTTCGCCCTTCTGGACGAGGTGGTACTTAGTAGAAATTCTCTTGAAAGTTGCATAGTTTCACTAGTCGCGTCGGAGAGAAGTTTGTTTTTTTTTCTTTGACAGAATTAAGAACATTGGTCATTTTGGATCACTTAACACATGCTTTTAAGCTTGCTTTTGAAATGAAAAAGTTTGTAGGTGGATTTGAAACTTTATTATTTAGGTGCATGTTCTTGGAACCTTATTGATTTTAAAAATGATGACTAATAAGGGTAATACTTGCAGCAAGCAATAGTTTAGCTTTTTGGTGTCTAAGGATTTTTAGCATTCTTATGCACTCAGAATAAGCTGGCATAATATAAATGGAATTTTTTAAGGGAAAATGCTTTATTCAGGAAAAAAAATCTGTTTAATAGCCTTAGAAAGATACTAAAATAAATTCTTCACTGCCTTAACTAGACCTTCAGCGCCTAACTTGATAAGAAATGACTTTCAAACTTCATGCTCTATTTTCTTCCCCCCCCCTCCTCCTTTATTAGATCCTGCCTGGATTTTATCATCAACATTCAAGAAAAATTGAATTTAACCCAACTGTGATACTGTGATATGGGTATAGTCAGACAGTGGTGTGTGGTTCTTCAGTTTTTCTGTCATCTTGGTGTCACACCAACATTATAGGTAATAAAGGACTTAGAATTCACTTCCCAAGATAGCTAGTACACCCGTCAGTTCTTTAATAGACATAGAATTTCTGTATATTTATTGTCATGGGAAGTATCACAGTACTGGTGATTCTGCATTTTAAGACTTCTGAAGTCTCATGTTTCTCTTTTTTTGTTTTTTTTTGGGTGTTTTTTTTTTTGTTTGTTCTGACATCAGTCTATTGACATGGCTAGTCTATTACAGCCCTAATAGCATCTGGTAATGTTAGATGCTATAGGAATAGCATCTATCATATGTAAAAAAGGATTAATTAAATGGGAACCTATGATAAAGTTGTAGTGTAACAGCTAATCAGTATTCTAAGACTTATTATTTTTTTAAAATCTTGCTGAGAGGGTGAGGGAGAATGGCTGAAAATACATTAGCTTTTTAACTTTTACAGAATAGATTTTGGAAAAATTTATATAAGGAAAATATCAAAAAAAAAAGGGGGGGGCTTTTGGGAAGTTGATTTTTAAAATGTTAATTGAATTCAAGGAAGGAGAAAAAAATATTTATATAAACATTGTGACTAGTGTTACAGCACAAAAAGGTACTGTATTTTTATGAAATTTACGCCAACTGTTGACATGTACTTATATGTGGTTAAATAAAAAAGAAAAAGATGGAAGTTGTTCTCATGTTTCTGATGGATGTTACATTTCTGCTCTTATGTATTAAAATGAAGTTTAATACGGTTAGCACAGCAGATATAATTGAAGCTGAATTTTGAATTAAGCAGTACATGGGAGTGTTTCAGATGATTACAACAGACTCACGTACTTCTTTCCAGCCTCCTTGTTAATTGGAATATCACTGCAGGTATATATGGAAAGGCAGTGAGGAAATGTCATGTACTATTTAGACACCAAATGAGCCTGGAAGACAATTCAAAGTGATGGTGTTTATCTAAATTTCTAAACTCAGGTAATCAAAAGTGAATGTCATCTACTGATAGACTGAAGAAACACTTGAAAGTTGATGTTCAAAGATGTACTTAAATAATAATGCACCTTATTTGATGAGATGGCTTGTTTAGTGAGTACACAACAAGACTGTCCTGGCTTGTTTTGTAAAATTTTGTCCTGTGTTGAGGGATGTTGTACTGACCTTTTCTTTGAACCAGTCTTAAACCCAAATATTATAAAAGAAATATCTGTATCAAGATGATAAAATCTAGTAATACATAATTAATAGGAAAAAGAGTAAAATGCAATATATGATTGTGAGGAAGAAACATGAATGAATTAATTGGATCTATCATGTTAGAGATTTCCTGTTATCTTACTGCTTTTCTCTCAGTTCCAGGGGGAAGAATTTCAGTTCAAATAATTCTGCATTTTACACACAAGTGATCCTGTGTGGGAACAGAAGTTGGGACTCAGTCCTTGTGGGTCCCTTCCAACATAGGATATTCTATGATTCCACATTAATGTTATGCTTATCACTGCAAATTGAACCAGAAAAGGGAAGTTTGAAATTTCTTAACTGTCGCTGAAGTTTGCAAGATCCTGAGCAATAAATATGTAATTCAAGTTCACTTTTTAAGTGTGTGCTGACCTTGGTATAATTTATGCACAGAACTGAAATACTTCAGTACCTGAAAACAATCTTAACTGCTTTCCAGTAGTATTTGATCATACAGGTATATCCACTGGCATCTGAAAAACTGCTGGCTTTGAATGTATAAAGTTCTTTATGCAGTAGGCACACTTACAATCAGGTTTCAACCTTTTGTTAATTATGGAAACTGTAACATTTAGTGAGGAGGCAAAATGAAGCACCTTAATGAAACACAGATGTTGAATCCTATTCAGTACTGCCTTGAACGTCCTCACTCTCATCTACCATTTAAAAAAATGACTTTGCTGTTTCTTTCTTTCTTTTCCCAGTAAATAGTGGAACTTAATCAGTCTATCTTGGATTGTTATGATTAAGACGAGATCTACAGCATAAGTCTCACCCCAAGTCTTTCAGTAAGAGCAAGCAGCAGTGTTGAAAGCAATCACAAATTGTTAATTATGGCTTGGGACCTGTGCTTTCCAATTGCACGGTTGCATAGTTTTTATAGATGCCATTATTTAAGTTGGAAAATATGAAGGGCTGCAGTGAAACAATATGCTGTTTTTAAACCTGAAAGAATAAGGTGCTCCTGAGTCATCTCAGGACAAATGAAAAAAATAAGAACTAATGCTAGTGCTTTTCTGCATGAGATTTATCAATGTACCAAGAAGAGAGTGGGATTACAGATGTGACATGGAAACAGCTTTTAGCCAGTTTGTGTGGAGCAAAGTTAGTTTTGCTACTTGGTAATGGAAAGTTGTGATTGGGCATCAGGAGTTTGTGCAGAGCAATGGAATTAAACTTTTCTCAACTTGCCAGAAACAATGCAAAATAGAGAAACTGAACATGGGCATTAATAAAAAAGTCATCCAGCTCATATGCTGTCTCAAGAGTGTAGCTGGTTGGTCACACAGGCTTCTATGTTAAGCAGATGGAAACCATTAATGAAATTCCATGGACTAAGTCATGTACTCTTAAGTGATAAGTGCAAGGGGAGAAAGATGAGCCATTTTTAAGGGTTCTCTATAAATTTTTGTGTTGAGTAGTAAAGGATTTTCCTTCCATGTCAGGAAATAAATGACTAGTCTTACGGGCTTTTCAAACTTCAGGTTCTTCACCTTTGTCTCAATATACGGGGGTTACTGATTTTGCTTTATCAGTTCTTCAGCTTATTTTGCAGTTTATGGTGACTAAAATGTGTTTTTTTTCTGCCATTCCTATTAATATATACATAATCTGTTCACCTCTCATAAAGACACGATAAATTCCAGTTTTCAACATACTTATTCAAGGAGACTTTAAGTTACTTAAAATGTCATAGCCAGAAGGGATGAGCAATCAGATATTTACTTGAATAACAAACATTGTTGGTTTCACAGCTTGATTTTCCTTGCTCTTATGTGGAGTGGCAGAAAAATAAGGTCAAATAGTACTACTGTAACCTTGAAAGAACAACTTATATTTTCTGGGTGATTTTATGGAATCCATCTGCTTGTTTCAGAATCTCTGCCTTCTCAGACATTGGCTTCTGTTGCTTGATCTTGTGCTTCTGTTCTCTATTATAAATGAAATTCTTATACTTTATGAAATTGTCAGTTGTTAGAGTAGTTTGGCAATTTTAATGCTTCCTCTTAGAGCGTGTGGAGAACATTTACGGCTAATAGAGCAAGAGATATAGCTAGAAATCACACAGTGACTGAGTAGTATTGGGTTCATATCTGGCTAATGACTCTGGCAGGATAGCCAGCATTTTAGCAGAAATTGGTGGTAGCATAGAGATCATACTGAGGCCGACTTCAGACTTTTGGAGGGGATTAGGTTGACTTCCCTGGTCTTTGGATCAGGCATTAACAGTTACATCCCAGCTGTGGCAGAAATGCTTGGGAAGTCATGTCTCATAATGTTTTTTCTTATTGTATGAGAAGATGCTGACTGATCACTATGAAAGAAGTTGACCTTTTGGCCTAAGGCAGAACATGAAACAAATTACTGCTGGTGTGTCTGAACTATGCCCTGTGGGCCACATGAGGCCCAGCCCCCTGTGCAGCCATCCCCTCTTCACCGGCTGTTGAGATCTGAACATTTTCATGCTATGTGAGGCACACAGGGGTCAACTGATGGGGGACAGCTACTTGTGCACCTCTGTCCCTAAGCTCAATACCCCTATCCCAGAGATTGCAGACACTGAATCTATCCAAACCACGTGTGGGGGCATGACTGATATCCAGCTGTTCTTTGTGCGCTGCCATGGAAGGCCTGGCTTCACCTCCAACAACTCATTCTGTGGCCAAGGAGAGAACAAGTTGACAACAGCCCCAAATCAGCTTTCCCATCCTCCGGGTGCAAAACCCCAGCACCAGGCCCCAAGGACCTCCAGGCCCTCCAACGCACCCCCTGCAGTCCCAGTGCGGTGCCCAGAGGACGCCAGGCCCTCTCCTCCACACCCCTCTGCTTTGGCATCAGGGCAGAAGAGATGCCACCTTCTCACACTCCAGGGCCAGAGCTGAGGGATGGCAAAGGGCAACTGATACAATCCCTGAAATTCAACAGTTTTTAATGACTACATCTCCCTCGGCTGCCTGTGGGGTGTCAGCATGCTTTGCTCCCCCTCTGCTGCTACAGGCACCAGGACTGCTCCACCCCAGGCAGCTGCAGGGTGCTTGAGAAGCCCCTGCCCCCATTGATCCTCTTGCTACATTCTTGCCACTGCCTCACAGAAATGGCGACAGGCCCCAACTGCCATGAGTTGGCCAGCATGTAGCACTCAGAATCCTGTCAGCATGGCTACTGAGCCCTATAAATATGGGGACCCTGTATCCAGAACTCCAGCTGCTGAGCTGAAGCAGCCAGTGACATTTTGTCTACAAATGAGACAGACAAGAAGTTTGTCTTTCCTGGGGTGAGGATGAGGATGAAGCATCCACCTTTCATGAAGAGGCAGCTGGTGGAGGTGGATGATGACATGGAGCCCATGGAGGTGGACCTGCTTGACAGTGATGGAGATCCCATGGAGGTGGATCCACCTCTGGAGGATGACCTGATAGAAGTGGATCCACCTCCATCGGAGCATATGGATCACCATGCCTTCACTGTCAGGCCAACCAGAAGAGATTGTGCCTCAGAGATCACCCCAGGGGTCCCAAGGTCTTTCTACCTCTGTCTAAATGGCCGCCTTGATGCTGGTGCTGATGCTCCCAAGCTGTAAATTTGACCTTACCTGGGAGAACCCCAGCTTAGGGTCATCCTGTGGGCTCACACAGAGCCTGCATTTCTTCATCGTTCTTCTTTTCTCAGCCAAGGCTCCTATGAGCCTGTCCTTCCTATCCCCCTTCCTAAGACAGAGGTCTTCTTCACCAAATCCTGAGGAAGAGAGCAGGGCAGGGACTGCCATCTTCCAAGCTGCAGTGCTGGGGCAGCAGGAGGAGTCCAGCAGAGGGACCTCAACTGCCAGGAGCCTCAAACATTGCTGCGGTGCAAGGATTCCATAAGTTCACCCTTAGCCGGGAGATCTCCAACTCAGCACCATCTTGTGGGCTCAAATGGAGCCTCCATTTTTTGGTAATTCTTCTTTTGACAGCCAAGGATTTCACGAGCCCATCCTTCCTGTCCCTCTCCTCTCATCCCTCCACAGGGGGAGAGGAGGGGTCAGAAGACACAAAACAGCCGTTGCTGTGCAGAAGCAGATTTCAGTTCAGCAGGAAGATTCAGTCCAGGTGCTCCACTTGGACTTTTTGTTCAAGATTGGACAATCAAGAATTTGAAATAACCGTACAAAATAATAAAAAATCAAAACCAGAAAAGAAAATAAACATTAATTCTTTTATAAAAAGAAAGACAACGATTGTCTCTCTGCTTTAGGAACCTTAGAGTTTGCACGTAGGTTCCTTGCATGCCCTCTTTGTCTCCCACACATAGAATGTACCCCACAGCAGGACACGCTGCCCTCATTGCCAGCCCTGTCTCATCACCCTCTGTTATGCATGGGGGATATTTCCCATGCACCTTGTCAAAAAAATAGAAAAGAGCCCATTGTGTAGAAAAGGTAGTCCTACACAACCATAGTGCTCACAGTATTTCACTTTCTCTCAGTAATTACCTGGCTAATGAATCGAGATGCTTGAACTGAGAACAAAAATTAGCACTTGTCGGGACAAACTCATAACTAAAGCAAAACATTTCTGTTTAAATTAATGACAGCCCCTCCCTGGGTGGCAGACAGAAGCAGTTACAGTTGCCATGTCCCATAGTTAATGTTTTGCTGTAGGTATCTCAGCAGGAGTTCTGAAAAAAATCCGTATTTTTGAAACAATAGCTTTTAGTGATGCTATTTCTCAAAGTTTTGCATTTTTTTTTTTCTTAGCAAAAGAAAGGTAGGAAGTGAAAATACTGCAGAACATATTAACTTCTGTTTTTCCCTTAATTGTTTTTGTGGTGGCACTTGAATAATTGCCTTGCTTTTTTTTTTCATTTTGCTTATGGAAACATGTCTATATTTAGAGGAGTTGAGCTTAATTTTATGAGCAGTTGTAGGTAATTTTAGAAGCAAGCTTGTGAGTTTTGTGGAGCAGAAATTCTCATATTCCTCAAAAAACACTCAACTTGAAACACAAGTTGTATAAAACAAGTAGATGCTTTTCCTTAGCCTTTGTTTTCACTGTCCTCAATCCCCACTGGATTTAGCTGCAGTCATGGCTGCTTCATACAGGGTCTTTGATTTGGCCATTTTTGTGTTTTTATGTAATTGAAACGAATGACATTTTTAAAGCATTTTTAAACTAATAAAGTCTTGGTTATTAGTTGGATTTTTCTTTCATCCATTTGGATTTTGCCTGAAATAGAGGTTATAAAGACACTGCTGAACTAGGAGCCTGTTACATGAGTTGCATTCCTTTGCATTCTCAATGTGCAACTGAATTGATAACTGAATTTAGAAACTTGTCAGCACTGACGGTTTGTTTTATAAGGTTATCCTCGCAGTGAAGCAGTAGAGTTCCAATTGAAGTAAATTGAAAAGTGTATTTGATGCTCCAAGGTGCACCAGCATTGCCAAAAGGAAACACGGTTTCAATAAGCCCAGACCTTGTTTGGAGCACTGTTTTCTGCTTTCTGTGTGTGTTCTGTTTCATCTGATTCTGTTTCACTCCTTTAATACCTGGAAATGTGATAAAACTGAATAGCTGGAATGTGGCTGAATGTGTCTGTTTCTTCAAAAAATAACCTGTTTTTTCTAAACCTTGTCAAAATAGTTTGCCTTATGCAAATGATCTGGATGATAGGAGCTGCCCATGTTAGCTGCTTTTCCTGCACCAGTGTAGTCTACAGTCACTTTCTTCCTCACTCTGCAATTCATTTATTCCTTAGTTTAAATGATGCTAGACTTTTTACAAGATTAATCCTGGATTACTCACCAGCATCAGGAAAAGATAAGAAGCACAAGTGGACAAAAAACGTGTTTGTCTTATTTGTGCTTGTTTATGCACTCTGAAAATGCCTTTCTTCCACAAGCAGCACGTCTCAACCCATTGCTTTGTAACAGATGCTCACCACTATAAATTACCACATGCGCACTATGCTGTGCTGTAATGATGAGAACCAAAGTGAACGTATTGCAGTTATGATCAAAACATGTTGTCCTCTTTGTGGCCTTGAACCAAGCTCATAGGAGGTTGCTTTCTTTTCAGATAAGACTAAGCGTGTTACTTCTTGTCTAATTAGTAAGTCCAAAAGTGTGTTTTACTGAAGAATTCATTCAAGCTACCATGAATCAAAGTGGCATCTGCGTTCTGTCAGAATTTGAACAAGTGAACGAATTATCTGTACTTTGACTGCAACTTAAGGGCCCTTCAGACAAATGTCATATCCTGCTACATACTTCCGTACGTAACCAAATAAAAGAACATAGAAGGGGCAGACTGGGGATCAAAGAGCCTCCTGCCACAGCTGCTGCATTCAAAATACTCTAACTTATTTGATTTTGATTCAACTTCATCAAAGACTATTTAGAATTACTGAATCACAGAATCACCAGGGTTGGAAGGGACCTCAGGGATCATGAATCTCCAAACCCCCTGCCACATGCAGGGCCACCAACCTCCACATTTGATACTAGACCAGCTGCCATCCAATTAGGATGATTTCCAAGAATATACTAGGATTATCAATCACAGGGAGCACTAAGAGAAAAACTGTAGCACAAAAGTGATGAAGGACTAGCTTTTCAGAAGTAATGAATGATTCCATATGCTGTCATTGTAGGACATGCAGCTGTGGCCCTGCTTTGGAAAGAAGTATTTGTCCAGCCAATCACTCAGAATTGGCTGCTTAAAGCCAAACTTTAACCCCCCAGTCTTGCTTAAGAGAAAATCTCACGTCCTAGTAGCTTACTTCAGAGCAGCTATATAACAGCAATTACAATAAATCTAGGAAGCATTACAAGAAAGAAATTGTTACTTTAAAAAGAAAGTTATCTGATGAGCACTTTTTCCAGCTGCCCTTTTCTCACTTTTGCTTTGAATTTAGGACCAGAGTGCACTAATTGTTTTTTTGCTGCACCATGAAGAATTACACATTCCTGCTCTGAGGCTCTGTTTTTTCCTTTCCAAGATTGATGTTACAGCTAATTGAGACAAGTCACTGAAGGAGAAACAGAAGGATGTTGTTTTGCCGTGCTAAGCAGTTCAGCTGACAAACTTCAGTGAAGAGCTGTGCTTAATGTACGTGTAGCCTATGCAGTCATTCCTTGTGGACTCAGAGATAACATGTCTGGGGGGTTTGCAGCCACAGTATTTGAGTTATTTGTGGTTCCCAGTTCCATGCCATTGCTGTTTCAGCTTAGCTGTGTCACTTACTTTTGTTCCGAATCACTTCAACTCTCCTAAGCAGTACATGTGCAGTAATGTTTTTTGTCAGTGTGGTGAGGCATAAGAGGACCTCAGTGTTCCCCTATTACCTCATGCAGTGTTTCACTCCTCTTCTATTATTTTATTACCATTCTGCTTCATCCAATACCTTTATGTGATAAGGAAAGCTCCAGTCTGGATGACTAAAGAGATTTCAATGCTATCTGTGCAAAGCAAGCAACCATGATGGAAAGCTGTCCTCTCTGTGCTCCTCTATTTACATTTTGGAAACAAATAACTACAGTGGTGTACTTTCTGATGCTTCTGCCATTTTGTAAATGTCTAATTTTCCTTCTGAAACTTGCTCCAGCAAATCTGTGATAAATAAATACAGAAAAGACGCATGCAGGCTTTATTGAAAGCTTTGCTAAACACAGCCATTTTCTTTGATAAAGTAACCAAAAAGTCAAAAGGTCCCTTCTGACAGTTGCAGAATTGCACTGACCTGTTTTTGATGGGTCAGATTATAGTCTGGAAGAATGAAGAATGAGGGAAGCAGGCAGTTTGAAAGCAGTTCTTTACTGATGAGTTTGAGGTTGTACTCTGTATAGTCAGATTGAAGTGTTCCCTCAGCCATCACAGTGAATCTGCAGGATGGGTGAACTGGATAGGTCAGAAAGCCAATGCACTCACACCTAGGGATGAAATGTGCAGTCACTCTCCTCTGCTTCCAGTGTCCTGATACCCTTCTGTATTTTCTTCCTTCGAGTGCAAGCCAGACTTCACTCTGTGTGTTATTTCCTCTCCCTTTGCATGGTCAGTGGTATATGACCCTTAGAGCAAATCATGCTGAATGTTATTTCTATTCTTTGAAGCAGGCCCTGTAAAGGAACTTAATTGATTCCCGTGTGACTCCCTGATTGCCTTGTGATTACATCTGTGAGAAAAGAATGGGTGAGCTACCTGTAAGGTCCACACAAAAGGTATACTCAGAACTGAGCAGTTCATTTACTGCTGGTAAACGGCAGATAATAAGGGTTGTCACCAGGAGGCACGTTGACTTGTGTTGCTGACATGCCACCACTGCTGCCATGAGGGTGAAAAAAAGAAATAGGAAAGATTTCTCCGTGAAATGTATGCTGAGAAATTCAGAGGTCTCACAATGAGCAGAAGGTGACGGAGATGTAAAGGACTTTAGAATGTGAGGATTTTGGTGTGTATGTTTTTGTTTGTTTCTTTTCCTCTTTAAAGATCAACTCTAGGGAAAGATGCAAAATAACTCCTCCCTCTGTCTAGGTGCAATTGGGGCCGGATGGGGCTCTCCTCTCCTCTCCTCTCCTCTCCTCTCCTCTCCTCTCCTCTCCTCTCCTCTCCTCTCCTCTCCTCTCCTCTCCTCTCCTCTCCTCTCCTCTCCTCTCCTCTCCTCTCCTCTCCTCTCCTCTCCTCTCCTCTCCTCTCCTCTCCTCTCCTCTCCTCTCCTCTCCTCTCCTCTCCTCTCCTCTCCTCTCCTCTCCTCTCCTCTCCTCTCCTCTCCTCTCCTCTCCTCTCCTCTCCTCTCCTCCCCTCCCCTCCCCTCCCCTCCCCTCCCCTCCCTTCCCCTCCCTTCCCCTCCCCTCCCTTCCCCTCCCCTCCCCTCCCCTCCCCTCCCCTCCCCTCCCCTCCCCTCCCCTCCCCTCCCCTCCCCTCCCCTCCCCTCCCCTCCCCTCCCCTCCCCTCCCCTCCCCTCCCCTCCCCTCCCCTCCCCTCCCCTCCCCTCCCCTCCCCTCCCCTCCTCTCCCCTCCCCTCCCCTCCCCTCCCCTCCCCTCATTAATCACACAATTCAGTAATAATGTTTCTAAAACATGCCACTAACATATTTTACTTCTTAGATCAACTATTTCTAAGGATAAGTTACAGAATACAAATGCATTATGTTCTACTTCTTCAAACCAATTGCTCTTTTTAATATCAAATGCAGAAACAACATTCCATTCCCACATCATGAAGCATGGGTGAGAGTAGAAGAGTGACTGAAAAATGCAAAGGAAGAGTTGCTGTCTGTTTGGAACAAGATATAAGAAGTAAGACTTCTAATTGCTCAGACAAACGTGGGCATTCAAAAGGTCTATTCATCAGTTTAATCCTGCAGCTTAGGCTGGCTAAAACAAGATACACTGCAAATGTATTGTAATAAATAGATTCATCTTATCCTGATTTATTTATCTTTCCATTCTGTGAGTTCAATATGGACATAACCCATATCTATTTAATCCATATTTCTACTGCTCTGCAATGCTATCTCTAAAATTCTAGGATCAGACAGAGAAAGAAAGGAGAACAGAATTTTTACTATCCTCCTCCTCTTCTCTATCACCAAGGCTTACTTTCTTGGAACCTCCATCCCTCCCTCCAGAATACTGTGAGAGTTTTATGTGTGGAGCGACTGATGTACCTTCCTGTGAGCAGCAGATGTTTCTTCCTTTGCTAGAAATTCAGAAACTGACAAAGATGTTTTGCAGTTGCATTGTATTTTGGTGAATCCATACAGACTGGCATTGGCAAATGAGGCTTTTCATGTTTTCATTCTGAAAAGCTCACAAGTCCTTTCCTTCCCAGTACTTGTGGCTTAAACATTTCTTCACTGATGACAGCACAGTTTCCACTGCGACCCCACCAAATCATCTTAAATTGGTCACTTTCAACCAGTCACAGTGTTTCTGTGAAAAGCTGAGGGATGAGGAGATGCTGGATTTGCTCTCCTCAGAAGAAATGTGAGGGAAACATTGCAGGCTTATGGAGCCATAATGTACCTCCCTTATTACCTACTGATAGTTTGACTTGAGTCAACCAAACTGAGGGAATAACAAAGCTTTTCCAGCCTTTGGCTTCTCCATGAGGCAAGAAGGATCTGCCATTGAGTGCTGAGCACACATAACTGCTAGTGAAGCCATTTGGAGATCTGATTTGCAAATATTAACTTAAAAGAGATGATATAAAACTCCAGCCTGTAGGATTGGAGTAGAAGGATAAAGGCTCATGAGGGTGTAACAGAGATGATTTCATTGCCACGTCTAAAGCAAACTCACCAGGTGGCAGAGTGCTAAGATGAACACTGAGGGCAGCAGATCTGAAAAACATGAAGTGAAGGTCTGTGGATGTATGCTGAGCACTTAGGAGAAGATGAAACAATGAAAATTTATCAAGGCAGCCTATTTTGTGTACTATATGAAATAAACATGTTTGTGGTAGTAATTCATTACATTATCACATTACATCTGCATCATATTAGATCTTCATGCAGGAAGAAAGAATAAATTAATTGGCACAAAGTAATTGGCAACCTTAATTTTGGCTTGTTCTAGATTTGGAAGGATTAAGTTTGACTCATTTGGGGCTTTTCCAGTGTCTAGTTATACATATGATTGCATTCATATACTGTGTTGTGCAAGTAGCTAGTGTGTCACTTCCAGACATTCTCCTGGCTTGAGATTTTTATTCACAGTGCACTTATGCACTTTGTCCCCTCAACATACTTTGCTAAACAAATTTTTTTTTGAAGATTTCAACAATTTGACTGGCTTTTCTGCTTTCTGAGTACAAAGTCAATGCCAGGGGTCTACAAGCAGCTCCATAAGCTGGTGTTACTACCAAAAAGAGTGGGTTCTTCCCTTCTACTGCCTTTTGATTAGATGTTTATACAGCCACGCTAGGAACTGGTGCAGGATCTGATCTTGTTGCTGAAACTAAAGCTATCCAGGGTGAACACAATGGTACTTCTTGATATCACTCCCTGTCTTTGCTGTTCTGAAGTGCAATGCAAGCATAGGAGTGAATGATGAGAGCAGGAGGTGGGAGAACTGTGTGTACTGGACAACATCTTAGTGAGCCCAGTAGTGGACACCCCAACAAACCAGAGTGATACCCCGAAGCCTGATGTATTAAGTGATGATCATAAAAAGTTGATGAGCATTTTATGATAGCTGTTCACACTTATATTCAGAGTTTTGGATTAAGAGAAGGAGAAGTGCCTGGTAACTATGGTAAATGCTAAATACAGGGCACCACTTGTGCAGTCATCAGTTTTGTGTACAACATGCAAAGAGCAGGGGGGAGATGGGGCTGGATGATAGCCATCCTGCAGCTCTGAAAGAGATGGCTGATGTGGTTGCTTAGCCACCCTTCATCATATTTGAAAAATCATGGCTGTCTGGTGACGTCCCTGGTGACTGGAAAAAGGGAAATGTTACTGCCATTTTTAAGAAAGGGAGAAAGGAAGACTTGGGGAACTACAGGCCAGTGAGCCTCACCTGGGAAGATCATGGAGCAGATGCTCCTAGAAGCTATGTTAAGACACATATGAAATAAAGAGGTGATTCAAAACAGCCAGCATGGCTTCACCAAGGGCAGATCTTGCCTGACAAATCTGGTGGCCTTCTATGATGGAGTGACGGCATTGGAGGATGGGGGACGGGTGATGGGTGTCATCTGTCTGGACTTCTGCAAAGCCTTTGATGTGGTCCCTCACCACATCCTTCTCTCTAGATTGGAGAGATGTGGATTTGAAGGATGGACTGTTTGGGGGGGAATGGTTTTAAACTGAGACAGGGGAGGTTTAGGTTGGATCTTAGGAGGAATTTTTTCACCCAGAGGGTGGTGAGGCACTGGAACAGGTTGCCCAAGGAGGCTGTGGATGCCCCATCCCTGCAGGTATTCAAGGCCAGGCTGGATGTGGCTCTGGGCAGCCTGGTCTGCTGGTTGGCGACCCTGCACATAGCAGAGGGTTGGAACTGGATGAACAGTGTGGTCCTTTTCAACCCAGGCCACTCTATGATTGTATGATAACATGAGCTTGTTTCGTAGCATGAAGATATATCAGTATCTGAGATACCTGTGTATTGTGCCTTGGTAGTTTTTTAAGCCTCCTTCCATGTTTTTTTTTGGATATGAAGAGAATAGCACAAGTGGAAATCCTTGGTTTTCTTGCATGATTCTTTAAGGAAAATCTCAGAATACAGAAATAATTTAAAATAGTGAGAACAAAGTTATGTGCTGCTAACAGTTAACACTAGCAACACTGAAGAGCCAGGAAGAAAAACAAAGTGGTTGAACCATGCCAGATCCAAGAGAAAGCTTGCTCCTGGGTTTGCACACCTTCAGCTTGAACGATCAGAGAATGGGATGGAATTTGGAATGAAATTACTAGGAATTATGAAGACGAGTCTTTGACCCCAGTACCTGGTTTTGTGTGACAAGAAAAGCAAGCAGGTTTTGCTCTACTGTGGGTACATGCTAGCCCTGTCACAGAAGACAGGTTTTGGATCCAGCCTACTGAGTACCACATCTCTTGTCTGAAAAGCCTGTCCTGGGACAAAAGGGTTTTAAATCTATAATTCCAGAACTGTTGGCTTTTAGCAGTTGTGCTGAAAAAAAGAAAAGAGCAATCCACATTGATTAGGTGGATCCATACCCTTTCACTGGAGAGGAATGCTGGGGCCTGAAGGAGTTGCTGGAGTTTTGTACACACAGGTCACTTAGCTCCCAGAAACCCTGAATTACAGTGGCCTGGTTGAGAGCATGGATAGATGCTGAAATCAATGCGCTGCCACACTGCCCAGCATAGCATCTGTGAGTCCATTGGGAATGAGACTTCATGCAGCAAAAATCCAGCATCACCGAGCTGGCTGCATGCACAACTTTAGCTTCAATCAAAAGGTAGTCAGCCGTGGCTCCAAGTGACTCGGGTTTCAGGTGAACGTTTGATGTGTTGCAATCTATATAAATTGTGCCTGCTACAGGTCTTGAAAATTATGCTCAACTTCTTGTGCTTTTTCATATTATCTATATCATTTTTCCTCAGGAAACTTCAGAAACTCTGCTCTCTCCAGCATAAAAGTGCTTTCTTACGTCAAAGTACTGCCATTTGTATGCTGTATAACTAAATGAAATGCTAACATATGAACCTGAATTGAATTCTGACTCTAAGCAGAAAGGTAAAGATAATGGAATATTGCATTTCCAAAAATAGTCCATTTTTGTTTTTTCTTTGGATTTGGATTGATCTTAATTCTCCTTTCTCCCTGGTTTTTAAATGCTCAAAGTAAACTAACTGAAAACAACTTTCTGCTGTCTGTAGATGTGACTAAGCAGCTCTTCCTGTATTCACTCTGCTGCACATATTGTTGAGCTTGTGTACCAACAGTGAGTCACTGCCTCAGCTGGAGGAATGCTGGTGTATAAGCAAGACACCAAACAGGGGCTCTCCCTAGGAAAACAAACAAAGAAAACAAATAATTTCCACAGTGTTTTGAATGCAAAACTGGCATGCCTACAGTTTTTGCCCATAGTCTAGAAAAGCCACTCTTTTCTCCAGTGCTTCTAAGGACAACTGCAGCTGTGTGGTTCTCCTTGGTGTGATGCTGTTACCTGGGTACAAAGAAGGATGAGTTGGTTCGGGGTTAAGCACACACTGATTCTGCAGGCTGGGAGTTACAGATCATAGCTGACATAAAAGCAAAGGAGCAAAGCTTTAATCCCAGCTGCTCCAATGGCAAAAGCAGTAACTGCAGGTAACTGCAGCAGCATTGCTCCTGAATATTCATGCAGTTATGCCTCTGAGTGGTGGTGAGTTTGAGATCCTTCTCTGTCAGATGAAAAGACACCTTGCATGTGTGGGCACAGCCATGCCTGCACCCCTACTGCAAGCTGGGGATGTTATGAGAGAGTGTCAAGAAGCCATCTTGGAGCTTCCCAGTAAAATCAATGCAGTGTGAAGCCTTGAAGTGATGTAATTTAAGAGGAATTCAAAGTGTAGGCAAAGGTTACGCACTTCTCTTTCAGCAGTACAGTAAAGGAGAATTAAAAAGAAGCATATGAATAAAAAATGTGAGTGCCTGGATGAATAGAATGGCATTTTACAAAAGGACAAAGAATTGCTCTGAATAATATTTGAAGTTTAGTATTGCAAGTTGCTTGAATTAATAACAACGACATTTTTAAAAGGTCAGAAATTGGTTCAGAAAGGTATCTAGTATTTAAAGCTGACTGAAGGAATCCTTTTCCTTCTGCTGTGCCACCTGGGATCCGCTGCCAGTTGATGCTGGGGCAGTGGGACCTGCCCTCTTGCCCTGTGGGTTAAGGTGCACCAGCCTCGGTGATGGCTTTTTTGGGATGGCCATTAGCAGAAATGATTGTGTCGGCTGCTCAGCCAAGATCAGCAAGCATCTGGGAAAATCTGTCACTGCCACAAGAAAGGGTGAGGGATAATGTCTGCACATCTTGCATAGATTGTAGCCCAGGTGGTACAGCAAAAGACTCTGCCCTGGCTAGCAGAGGAATTCTACAGGATTTTCTGTAGATACCTAATTGGCACTTTTTTTCTTCTGCCCTGCATGAAGCCTCTTAGTGAGGTGCTTTGAGTCACCCCTTCGTTGATGCTGTTGCATACATCATAGCTAATTGCATGCTGTAGCTTCACTATATACCAGCTCTTCAACCACACTCTCCTGAAGCAAATTCCTAAGTGAGAGTGTGAGGATGGGGGCTGAGAGTTTGTCGTATAACCTTTAGTAGTGTAGACAGTCAGCAGGCCAAAGTTCTTTGAAGCAGAGCCCTGCTGGCAATGGAGATACAACTACAGTGGGGCAGCACTGGGCCTGCTTTGAAGAATGCAAGAATGCCAGTAAGAAGGAGCAAACCTTCTCCAGGATTATGATTCTTCCCCTTCTCTGTCCTTGTCTTGCTGCCAAAAAGAGCAAGCAAGCAAGCACAAA
Source organism: Phasianus colchicus (assembly GCF_987193195.1). Classification (NCBI taxonomy): domain Eukaryota; kingdom Metazoa; phylum Chordata; class Aves; order Galliformes; family Phasianidae; genus Phasianus; species Phasianus colchicus. The sequence goes on along the minus strand of NC_143441.1, from coordinate 6,704,857 downwards.
AAATACCCGATCACCATCATTTGTATCAAATGGAGCATAGAGTTCCCTCCCTGCCTGAGTGTGAGCTGAGTTCTTATGGTGTGGATCCCTCTCCTTTGGAGTTCAACTTCCTGGTGATGAAGTGGAATATGTGTCTGTTGCAACAACCCTGTGCTTCATATTGTCTTTTTATCAATTTGTGAAATTACGAGGCGCAGTTACCGTAAGGGCTGAATAACCATTTTGCTGCTTTTAGTGCCTATTAAGTATAGTTATAGAGACAATATCAACCTTTGCTTCTCTAAAACTATTATACTTTTAAGGCCATTTTTGTCACCGACATATTTTTTGTTGATATGTTTGAAAAGCAGAGCAGGCATCACCTGCATGCTTGTCCTTGGGTGGCAAGTCCTCAGAGGCTGCAGGTGATGTGCATGTGGTTAGCTCTAGAGCAGGAGGCTGAGCGAACAGGAAAGCTTTTCCTGGGCTAACAAGAAAATCAGATAAAATAGTGTTTATGCAAATTTTATGTAATTGCAATGGTTGTTGCATTGTTAATGAACTGATGAGTTCACTGCTTAGTTCACTGGAATCTCCCAATCAATTCATGAGCTCTTTTGAAGATGGCAATTTTTTTTCTAGTAACTTTGAATACCCTCCTTTGGCTGCTATTTCCAAATAAAACAAAGTCATGTTAAAAGGCAAAAAAGATATTATTTAGAAATCAGCTATGGGTCAGAATCAAATTTTACCAGAAAATGTGAAGATGGATGAAACCCATTGACCAGTTTGATCAGTTTTCCTCATCTTTTTCAGGTCATATGACTTGAGTGCTTCCCTGGATGCTAACCACACGTTATGGAGGTGACTCCACTCTTCCATGGTGAAGAGGAATAAGTTAGTTCAAGGTCACTGTGAAACCCGGTAAGACCAACATTTTGTCTTGTAACAGAGATGTCCTGCTCTTCTTCAACTACCGAAGAACGCGTAGTAGTGAGCATGCTTATAGCTGAACCTGAGAGCACAAATCTCTCAAAAACCCAAATTCTCCATCCTCAGAGGCAGTGAATTTGTTCTTCAGGATTGACAGTGGGATGTTCAGGTTAGGTCAATGCAGTGAACTCATCACCAAATTTGGATGTCATGTACTCTGGTCTAGTAACATGCCATTAAAAGTAAGATAGCTTACTTTGGGGGCAGTGTGAAGAGATATTGCATTTTTTGTGGAAAGAATGAAGCTGTTGAAACCAAAGAACAACAAATTGTGTGATTTTTTTTGTGTGTGTTTGTTTGTTTGTTTTCATAACCAAGAGTTCAGCTCATGATTTAGATGCCTTTGGTTTGTGCATGCTATGGCCCTAAGAGTTGTTAAGTAAGTTTACTGGAAACAGTTTGTTGTAATGGAGGATGAAAAAGAAATTAGATAAACTTTATCATTCAGAGTTGGATGACATTTGGGAAATGCTGAATTAACCTTCAAAATGTCTCCAAACATCTTGTTTGGAGAGGGAAGCATGGCCAGACAGGAAGACAAAGATGTTCAATCTGGTTAACATCGACAGCAAATAGATGCATGCAAAAAAAATCCCTTCAGCACTCATGAATGCATTTCCTTAGTCAGTGGTGTTTCATCAAGTAATGAATAATTTCTGCATCTGTCTTACTGAACAAAAAGTTCCAGGTAGCAGTTTATTTAGAGGGAGCAATATGGATTTAGCCTAGATGTAGGTTAATGCAGAGATGTTATAAAAACAAAAACACACAAAACAAACAAACAAACAAACAAAAGAAATCACCTTGAACTCTCATAGTATTACCTTCCTGCTTGTATGGGAACTGCTAAGTTCTGGCCTGAACCACTGATTGATCACCTGAAGCAAGCACTGAGTCAGCCATGCAGCACAGGTGAAGGCAATTCAGCTATGTGACCAAAGGGGTGGAGTCTGGCTGCACCTCTCCTAGACCCCATTTAGGGCTGACTGACCCAGGGGAAGGGTCTTTTGCTGGTGGTCTCTGCTCTGTGGAGTTTTTCTTGTGAACCTACATCTTGGGATACAGGTGAGCGTTCCTTACCTGTTTGGTTTTTTTTTTTTTCTCATTTTCACTGTGATAACCTGTCCAGCTGTAACGCTGTTTCAATAAGAGGAAAAGAAAACAAACCCAATTATCTGTGTTTGTTGATAGTACAACTTTGCCATTGATTCTCGGGTTCAAATTTCAGACTTTAAAATGATGATATGAAAGTGGAATGAAAAATATTTGTAGGTCAACTGTTGTGAAGACTGGTGCCAGCCTACCTTGTGCTCACAGGTGCCACGTTGGTAACCCCATATGTGAGATACTGGTGCATCTATTTTGTCTTTCAGGGAGATGCTCTCCCTTAGGCATAGCTCAAGCATACTGAGGTCCTAGCATTTCTGGCCAATTCATGGATGGGCTTTTCTCTTCTTGCTCGAGGCAGTTGTGTGCTGAGGTCCTTCCAAGAGATATCCTGACCCATTGCTGCTTGGCTGCAGGCGTTCTGGCATTTAGACAAAGGCAGTTGTCAACTTGTTTCTGAAGCAGAACATCTCAATAACCACAATGGAACATGGGAATCCACTGAATACAGTGCCTTCAGGAGGGATTAATGCTCACTAATCCTCCATTCAGGATAGAAAAGTCTCAGGTGTTTGCCAAGAACCTATGAACAAGTTTCTTTTTCTTTTTTCTCTCTCTCTTTTTTTTTTTTTTAAATAAATAAATCTTCCTGAAATTATGAAAGCAGACCCAAGCAATCACAGTGACTCAGCTGTAGAGCTATAAGCAGTTCACGTTACAGATTAAATTTGTGGTAGGTAATATCATTTTGCTGCACAGTGAAAATGAAAAATGACTCCTTCCATATTTGCTCTGTGCAATGTGCCATATGCAAAATTTTATACCAAGCAAGAGCAGTTTCTAGAAAAGGAAAGAGAGGAAGAGACATCCTCAAATAACTTAAGAGATCATTTTCACCTATGTTTTGCTCTAACAGTACAGTGGTCTGGGCTGGGTGTATCAGCAGAGAAAAAAGAAGATATACCCAAAACAAGTAAATGACAGGACATTCATTCACAGCTGGATGTTGCAGGGAATGGGATTTTATTTCTTATCCAAATTGTGATAATTTTTGCTGGGAATAAAACAAACTATTTTTTTTAACTAACCAGAGTGACCAGAACTGCAGCTGCTGCTCCTGTGCAGTAAAGTATTGGAGAGTTCACAAAAGGTTTAAACTGATTAAGTGTTAGCACAGAGTACTGAATTCCAAATACCAGTATGTTAATTAAAATATTACATTTACTGTGATTGCTTGCAGGTTTGATTGCCTTTGTAATTGAATCCAGTGATATTTCTTCTTTGGTTATGGGACAAAATAAATAGGAGAGTCTAAACTGCTCTGTCTCTCTGTTTTATGTACCTTATTGCTCTCCTTATAAGTCATCTGTCCCAGCAGTACTAAATGGTATCACTTTGTTGTCCAGGTTCTGACTCTTTTCCCGGGGATACAAAGCAATGTCTGTGTGAATTCCTGGTTCATTTTGAAATCAAAGGTAGAATTGACAGCAGGAAAGCTGGAGCTCTTTCATAGCCTCAAAGCTTCCCCTTGCTACCCAGCTGTTGCTTTGTTTGCCCCTTCTTTTAACATGCCCTGTTTTTACTGTGCTTTCCTGGGATGAGGTCAAGAATTGGCTTTATCCACACTGGAAGTACCATCTGCTGGTTTTTCTGTGTCACCACAACATGATCTAAAAGATACCTGGACGTTTTATTCATTTTCATCAGAAAAAAAATTAGTGCTTTGAGTTTGTTTCTACCCAAAAACAAGAATACAAAAATCAGGTTTGGGGGTTTTTAGAAATTAGTCAGCTGTTTTATCTTTGGTTCTTATGCTACTCAATGCAGTTAACTATTACTGCAAGAGTTCATGCAAAGCCATGCAGAAAAAGGTAACTTCGATGTTTAAAGATTTCAAAATGTGGGAGGGCATTAATTTCTGTTCATAAAATGTAAGCAACTCGGCTTTGATTAAAAGACATTGAAGATGAGCAATCCAGTATTTCTGATGGCGATTCCTTCCACTAGTTAAACATTTTCCCTATTAAAATGAGATCCTTATGTCTGGTTTGACTTGTAGGTTTCAGCTTTATATTACTGATACATCATGCCTTGCTCCACTAAATTTAATTGTTTGGCACTTTGTTTTTCTCTCTGTGAAAGTTCTTAGATGTTGCCACTGGTAATCTTTTTCTAAGCAAAATAGATTGATCCTGAAGATTCTTACTGCAGCTGATTTTCTTCCATCCTCAGACTTTTTTTTTTTTTATGTCTCTTTGCTGAGAGACCACATAAGTTTTGTAAATGTCTTTGAAAAAAGATATTATATCCATGTCTGTTCTTCCCATTGCATATGGAAGGGTATCAAACAGCTCCTTTCTTTTCCCTGATCTCATCTGAGCCTCTAATCAATCTGAGAGCTCATGCTATGTTGCTAATTCATTGTTATACTCTCTAGTTCCTTTCTAGACTTGGGTTTTCCAGCTGCAGAGTCACTATCCCTAGATAAAGGGGGCATATTTTCCCCTTGATGCATAGGTTGGTATTTGACTTTACTGAAATGCACTTTGTCAGTGTAAGACTAAGTTATGGAATACACATCCCTTGTGAAGATTCAGCCCTCTTCTGTATGTATTTGTTTGGTGTTAGCACAATTCAGCAGAAGATATTTCATTTGTATTTCCAAATGAGTGATAAGTCTACAGAATCATTTGACAGCCATGAAACATGAAAAGACAGTGAAATACAGCACTTCTATCTGCCCTTCTTGGCCTGTCTACAGGCTTCAGGCTACATAATGTTTGATGGCAAGGTGACTGCTGGTGAAGGGACTTTTTGCTGAGGAGCAACTGCCCAGAGCCTGTGTGTCCTCTCTTAGTCCCCTTGTTCCCTCATGAGATGTCTGTCTCCTTGTCTACTTAGCAAGTGCAACAGAGGACTGAGTGGAAAGGACTATCAGGGTTCTATGCTCCAGGTGAACAACATCTTACAAGGAGGTGCTGGGAAGTTTCCGATGTGTCCTAAGGGGTTCTAAAGTCTGTAATAGAGTGGCAGAAGAAAGGCCTATATGAGAGAGAAAAAGGGGCTTAATATGTCCAAATGTCATGCTAAGACCTGTTGGTATCTGAAGTGCGCTGTAAACAAACTTTCCTTGGGGTCACACTCCATGAGGAACATCATTTTCCTCCCCCCCCTCCTGTTCTGTAATGCATTAAATGAGTTAAAAGGCTCTTTAGAGCAGAAGTGCCACCTTTGCCTCTGCTTGCAGATATCCCACCTAGAATAGTATGAGCCATAGATCATTAATAGATAGCAGCAGAAGCTTCGCAAATCCACATGATTCAAACTTCAGAGGAAGCTAATGTAGCATTTCAGAGGAGGAGGATTGCAGTCATGCATTTTCTGATGGAAAAGATTATGAACTGAATTTGGCTGATCGCGTAAGGGATGTCAGTCAATAGAGCAATGGTAATATGTTTAAAGGGATTAATGACTCTGCTCATGAATGTCCTGTAGCTTGATAATTACTTGTGCTTGAGTTAATTATCTGAGCTACATTTGCTTTGTGAAGCAGTGTTGAGAGCTGAGTGGCTTTTGTATGCCTTAGAAATACTAAAATTAGATTGCTGTATCACTAATCTCAAAAAACAATGTCTTGGCAGGGGAAGTGCTTTTATTTTGCAGCTTGACTTTTGCTTGTGTCTCTTGGACAACCAGCAAGGCAATCAGGCGTGACAGGTCTTTTATCCAAAAGCCTTCACCTTCTTAATAAGATAGACATCATCCTTGGTTTGACTGTGGCCTGAGTATAAACGTGGCGCACATGCAGAGGAAGTGTCCAAGGATGCCGCAGGGTGTGGGAGCATGCAGAGCTGTTTAGACCAGCTCTAAATCCAAAGCAGAGTTGTCAGGATACTGTGGGCCCTGTCTTCCTGTCTGTTTCCACAACCCTGTATGTGCACAAGGCTGCTATATAGATGGCTTCACAATTGATAGGCTTGGATATGGATTTTTTTACTTGTGAGTAAATCTTTCCCAGACTTTTCCCAGCCTGCTTCCCTCTCTCCCTGGGTTGGGATGTAGGCTGCAGTTTCCTCACAGTGAATGCTGTTCCCCTTGGTGCAATGAGATAATATGAAATAAGATGCAACAGTGACTCCTTGAACTCCTCATCAAGGCACTGTGGAATACTCCAAAGTCAGTTGATTTTGATCATGGCCTGAAACCAAGGTAGTGATTTTACTCTAAGACTTCCTGTCTGTTAGGACCTTTGAAACAGATCCCATGGTGTTTGTGCTGCTCAGTCCCAGCTAAGAGTGAGAAGGAGCGAAATTCACTGGAAATCTTATCTTGACTAGGAAGGCTTCCACTGTCCTTCAGGTTGCTTATAGGAATCTATAGTCCCTGTAGATGTAATTCCAAGCATACTCAGTGAAATACATTATTTCACTGCTGAGACTATAATAATACCAGGAGCACTCAGGAAGTTGATGCAGTAGTCTTGGAGTACCCTATGTCCCCATAGTGTCTCTGACTACCCTGTTTCCAGGCTGCTAGTGTTTTATGATTTCCTGCTTGTAGTGTAACTTGAATCCTCCAAATGTTTTCTTGGTATCAGGACAATCTTTCAAGGAACAGGAATAACTTGTGCTTCTAGGAAACGTGTTACTTTTTTCACTTCTCTCAATATTTAAGTGATATCTCCCAACATATTCATTAGGTTTTCTTAAATGATTCCATGTCAGCGTGCACTATTTCCTCTGTGTTTTGCTTGGCTGACCTGAAAAATCTGTGAATGTTTTTTAAATGTCAGTTTGAACTGAGATGCCAGTTCAATTAGCTCAGTACTGAAATAGTAAGTGCAAATGTGTTAAGAGGTCTTGTATTCTTGAACAAAGCCCCATCAACTCCTACTAGAAGCAGAAAAAGAATCTTCCTGACCCATGCTAAGAATGGGTTAGCCTATCACTGATATTCACTTGTCACCCAACAGGCATCCTCAAGCATGTAAACTTTGCTTTATCTAAGCAAATTAAATTGATTAAATAACTTTTAAAATATAGCAACCAATTTGCCTACAGGCTTCTGCAAATATCCAACTGGGTAGGATAATGATCTTTTACAATTATTGTTATGAATTTACAATTAAACCTGGTTTTGTATGGTTGCTCGTAGCTCAGAATGATTCTCTTGTATATTCCTTGATGCATAGATGTGGATCTCATTTAAAAAAAAACAACAAACATAGCTTCAACTGGAAGTTATAAAATTGTGCAAAGAGACAATAACTGACTCCTGGGTCAAACAATTTCCATGAATACTTTGTCTCATTTATTTTATTTTTTAAGAATTCAGTTTTCCATTCTAAATGAAAAGCCCCAAGGCATGTGAAAATCTTGTGGAAAGGAAGGTAGGCTGAGAAAGAGAGGAGCAACCAAAAAAGGATGAGAAAGCAAAGGCAGCGCCAATAGTGGGTCCACTCCCTAGAATGTGGAGTCACAAGCTGAGCCTGGAGCTCTCACTACCTCAAGGGCCATGGATTTGCTGAGATGCCTCCCCTTCTGTTTGGTCCCAGAGATGTTCTCTGCAGGGAAAAAACTTCAAACTCAAAGTTATCTCAAAAATAGTGATTTCCTGCAGGAGTTTGTTTGACAACAAATGTTCCCAGATGACTCTACATCCTACCCCATAGGAATAACCACATTAGCAGCCCATTCTCTGGGGGACAGTCAGGGGAATTGCCAAGTATTCCCAAAAGAGTGATTGCATTTCTTTCCTCTACAAATTATCCTACATTCATGCCATTTTATAAGCACTACAAAACAAAGTCACCTTTAAACTATTATTTTGGTGCCATATGAATGTGTCATTCACCTACTTGATGTCAGTGCGTATCACTAATTCCCCTATCTAGATTTTCAAAAAGTCTTGGAGTAATCCTTCTTTCCCAAATAAGGAGATTAAGCTCCAAATGGGAGTTAGTGATATTTTCCCATTTGATCACTTTAAAGCCTTTTCTCACTCTATGATAGCTTCATAATGTACCTTTTAGCTTTTAGCGTGACCAAGGGAGCCTGACTTCACTTTAATTTTCTGTGTAATGCATTTAAGGGATCCAAATCCTTTAAATTGAGGACACTTTGTTAATTTACAGCTACATGAATTTTTCCCTTTGGAATTACTCTGTACTGCCCAGGAAGTAGAGTTTTCCAGTCATGTCATGCATAACTGCATGCCAGTTTGTATGCTCTTAATTGCTTCTTTGTAGGACCATGAACACATGTGAAGTCAGTGGAATGGCAACACAGCTGCTGGGTGCTATGGAGCCAAGTAGTGTGAAAGCCTCCAGCATGGCTGTGGGAAGTCAAATTGTGCAAATCTCGATGTCTTGGGCAAAGAGGAAAGGGATTAGGTTTCCAAATTAATGCTTGCATAAGTGTGCTATCGCCAATATGAGGCTCAACCTGAAAGCCTGAGCATCGGCTAAAAGGTCAGCTGCTGCCTTGCTCTTTTCTCAAACCTGTGACGTGAGCTGGGAGGGCACGTGTCTGGAAGTCTGTAGCTTTCCCAGTTACACCAGTTTGGTTACAGACGGTATGAGGTCTCCAAGTAAGTGTCACCCACAGATAGCATTCATATTAGATCTCTGTGCTGCACCACTGCAAAGGCAGGGCCATTAACTTGATGCAAAACTGGAGGAACCAGCCACTTCCTCCCTTTCCCTTCTCTGTAAAGCACAGAGAATTGTGCCATACCTTGTTGTTAAACCTCAATAAACAGCCATAACACAAAATGGGATACATTTCTTACTCCCAAAATCTTGTTGCTGATCTATGCAATATTGCCGGGCAAGCTGATTTGTGTCTCTAAAATGCATTCAAATTTATTCACAGTAAGATTATTCCAGGGGGTGGCATTTGTTGCACAATCATTACGCATTTTAAGTAGTTGTCTCCTCTCTGTCCTTTCCCTATTCAATGTTCCTGGTGTGCTAACAGTTGGTACAAATACCCCTTTTCAAGTTCTCATTTTACTAGCCCCAAAAAGCTATAACCTCAGACTTCTTTGTTCCAGGTCTCTTTTTCTTTATGTAGAATGTTCTCAATGAAGGCTTGCGATAATGCTAGCAGAGCCTTAGGTCTTCTAAAAAATGCATCAGCAGATACACATTGGATCATATTAGCCCCTGACCCTGTGCTGTTGTCAATGGCAATGGCTAGGCATCATCTGACCTCTGGATACTCTCAGTACTTTCTCTTCCTCAGACATTTCCAGCTGATGAGCTCCCAGTTTATAGTAGAATTTCTCATGATTGAAGTAACTGATTATTAGCACACAGTATTGTACATCATCATATTTCTGCTAATATAGTTCTAAAGATAATTCAGCTCTTTATATGAGAAACCTTAGACTGTCCTTTTTTTATTGAATTCATTAAAGCTGCTGAATTTTAGTCCATTTGCATTTGTCTCACTTGAGTCTAAATTAACAGGTAGGCTTCTAATTATGTACCGCTACAAGCAACTCAGTATAAGGAACCAGCAATGCCTATTTGTAAACCATGCCTGTGTTTGTATGTCTAACCCTCTACTCAATATTTTATGCGTACTCAGAATAAGATGCCATCAAACATGACAAAAGATTATCTGATGAACCATTCAGCTCTAATGCTTATCTAAATTGAATGCTGTGTAAAATAAATTGCAGTTTGCTAAAGAAAATGAAACGCACGTTACCTTACAGTAAAAATTGCATCTACTCCCCAAATCAATCATTTTTCTGAAGGTTGATGAATAAATGGAAAACTCTGTAAGCTCTGGGCTCTTGGTTGGAAGGTGGAGTCTGATAGATTCTACTGTAGCTTATTTTTATCATGGAATTATTTCTCACTGAGGGGAAAAAAGACATGCCAACGATACATATCCCTTTTTTTTACCTGTGCTTTCTGCAATTCCTGTTGTAGTTCATCTGTTTTCATCAAGTGCTCCTCAAGAGTACATGCAGTCCTTGTGTCGGGTAAGGTGAAGTGGCAGGTAGTGTTATGCCTTCTGGGTTATTGTGTGAAACAAATCTGTACAAACAGCACAGGTAGGAATTGCTGAAGGTACTCGTAACTTGAGGCATCTTGCCAGCAAGTGTCTTCCCTGTTCAGAGAATGCCAAGAGACTATTCTCAGGAATCTCTGGTTGGTGTTGCCCCAGAGCACTCCTCCTCAGAAATTCTCTGCTGAAGTTGTGTTAAGAATGATCTCTTATTGAGCCATTTGTTCCTATGCTTTAAATAGAGGCCTTAGGTTTGAGAAAGGATTTTGCTGTTTTTCTATGATGTCTTGAAGTGTGATGAAAACATGAGGTCCTAACAACCATAAGACCTTCTTGTATTTAAGTACCAGAGTTTGAACTAAAATTAAGTACTAGTTTCACGTGTACTTCTGCTTATGTGACCTTCTTAGGGACTCCAACCCGTATGGGTCAGATGCTTGCAATATCCAGGACTATAAAACCATATTTTGTAAGCCTGTTTCTATAGCAATGCGCCTGATTTCCATTAAACAATTCATATTTAGATGTCTAGGTGACTTGTAGAGTAGGGACCTTCACTCATTTATGCTTTCCATGTGAATCTTGTAAAATTCTTGTTCTGTGGGAGACAGATCATTTTGTGTCATAGGACAAGATCTTTTTTTTCTGTGAAATATAGCTGTAAAGGGAAAAAAAAAAAAAGACAAGCATATAGAAAATACATGAATCTCAGAGGCAGAGATTTGGAGTGGAATTTTATTCCAGGAAATCATCTCTTTCCTAAAGAAATGCACTGAGCAGCTGTAGTGCACGGTACCCTGTGTGCATCTACCCCTTCCCAAAGGTGATATGTTTCAGAAAAATTAAGATTGTCTGCAGGTACTACAGAATCCATTTGCCCATATAAAAATGGAGTGCTGTAGCATTATGTTTAAAAAAAAAAAACCAACAAAAAAGGCAGAAAAGAGAAATGTTAGCCCTCCTGGGAACCCTGCAAAGCAACCGCCACCAAATGTTCTGTGTCTCCTATCCTGAAAGCAGGTGGGAATAAGGATAGGAGGTGCCTGTACTCTTTTTTCCCAAGGACATAAATTGTGGCAGAGGTGAGCGTATGCCTTCTGGTCGTGTGGTGCATGGGTTGATTCAGTGAAAGGCATGTGGGAACCTTATGTGTTCAGATCCTTGAAATCTGCACAGAGTCTGGCTCCATCAGCCACGTTTTTCTTGATTAACCACTGCCCACCATTCTTCTTGGCTGGTAACATCTGTGCCTCTAAGATCTCAGCCAGAAGCATGCAGGAGGATGTGAAATGCTTCAGGGTAGGCTTTCACTTCGTTATTCTTCCATAATTTCAGTGTGGAATATTGTATTCCATTACTAGATTATACCTACCCAGTGGTTTGGATCTTAAATTTCCTAGCTTTTTTTTTTCAAATTAAAAATAAAAATGTGAATGGAGTTTTCAAGGACTAAAACAACAATATGGACAAAATACCACTTTACACTTTTTCACAACAGATGGAAATCTGGACTGAGAATTTAATTTTAAACTGCATCAGTAAATGAATGAAAGTTGAATATCTTTCTCATTCATATTTTCTTTGTGCCTGTCGTGGGAAACACGTATTTCTTATTTGCTTGGATTACTTATTAGTTTGAAAGCTATACTAGTTTTAGGCTGTTTGATGTGACCTGTCCGAGGGTTAAATATTTTCATGATTCCTAGCAATCTTTGATCACAAAGGACTTTATAAACATGGGGTATTCTATATCCCAACAGGCATGCCTGCTGACATTTATGGTCACTGTGGGCATGTCAGAAGGATCTCTCAAATGGATCTTCAAGTGTTAGAGAAAATGCAAAACACGACTCACAGACTGTCCCAGGCAACAACCCAACTGAGTGCCACATTCTTTTGTTCCAGGCTGTCTCTTAGCACTTGGACCTTGACGTTGCCTTTTGTTACCTCTCCTGGTTAGTCTGGGATCTTTCCTAACAATTGCATCACAATTAAATCAACAGGCAAAGATAGGGTAGTGGATGTGAAATGAGAAATCCTCCAGAGTTAAATGAAACCCCCCCCAAATTATTCACTCATGAGACAAAGGACCGTGAACATATTTTGTGGACTAATGGCAAAAATCAGTTATTTTTTCAGTTTTTAAATACAATGCACACTATCTTCCAACAACAAAAAAAGAGAGAACATAAAAGCTTAGCAAACTTGCCTGTGCTACAGGCAAGGAAGGAAGCAGGAAGAAAATCAGAAAAATAATCTCTGAATACATGCTTGGAAGGGATGCAGACACAAGTGATGTGAGGGTATTTAAAGAGAAATGTCTCAATGTGAAGGAGGGAATTGTAGTTGGGTCCACAGGCAAAATGACAGGAACAACATATAAATGGCACCTGACACAGTAATGGTTGAAAGATACCATCTCTTTGAAAATTGAGTGAGTCATGACTTCATTCCAGGCTGGATTCCTACATTTATTGATGAACATGTTTAATTTTGGTGGGCTAATTCATATGCTGACCAAATATATACATTCTGGAGGGGGCGACTGAGGCATGTAAGTTTGCAAACCAAAATACTAATAAAAAAATGTATCTGATTTCCAGGTATTAAGTCTACAAATTGCATTGAATGTTCAAAAGTAGGCGACCAGTGTAATTGTATCAGATGAAAAATAGTGGGAAAAAAAACCCCAACATCATTATGAAGATTAAACCAAGCAGTCTGCTTCTGGAAATGTTATGAGATGCCTACAAAAAAAAAATTATCTGGTTCTTATAGACAGTCTATCCAAGGTAGGGGCTGCAAAGGGTGGTGTGGATTCATGGTTTTAATTAAGCTGGTTTTAACACCAAAATTTATACGCGACAGAACTTCATAATAATAAAAAGAGAAACCCTACTCATTTTCCTGAGAACATAAAGCCACGTGATTTTATATATCCTCTGCTTAGGAAAAAAGATTTTTGTAACATAGGTAATTAAATACATTTTATTCAGTTCTTGTTTCACAGGGAATAAACTCAGTGTGAAGGATCATCATCATAAAAAAAAAAAACAAAACTGTTTAAACAGACTCGTATAAGGATGCAAATTTTGCACAGGGAGAAGCGAAAACATGCCGTGCAGCTGGTTAGAGCACATTATCATGCAAACAATTTAAGCTGACTTAGGGTAAAATAAGCACTGACGTTCATATCCCTCACCCAGTTGCTAAAACAACATTGAGAACGTTTGTATTCAAACCCAAGGGTTTGAGGGAGGGAATGTCCAGCAGCTCAGGGTACTGTGCCACAAAGCTCTGCCTGGTAGCTGGTGCTCTGGCACTCTAGCTTTGAATGTCTCTAAAGATGTATATGGTTCCCTCTATGATTTAAGTGACATTAAAAAATTAGGCAGGGAGGGAAATACCTCTAGATATATCTCTTATGTAGACAGGGAGAAATACCTCTGTTATGGCAAGATTGATCTGCACTGCTGGAGTGTCCTGTATGGCAAGTGTACTTATGTGGCATGAGTGCAGAATCCCCCAAAGGCTGCTTGAGGCTTTTGTCACAGGGATGTGAGCAGCAGAGCAGTTGTGGAACGATGGGATTTGAGATGGGCTAGCTCACATCTTATTATACAGTAGCCCAGAAGAGAATTATCGCCTGTATTTGTCATGGCAAGTAAAGGTAGGGAAGCCGAGATAAAACAGCAGGGAAGTTCTGCAAGGGAATGGGAGGATGAACTACACAGATGGTGTGTATAGGGGGATGGCCATCCATCCCTACCATTCCCTCCTTTCTGTTAGGGCATTGTCAGTGGTTGCACGTGAAGCCAGGACACAAACTTAGAGTGGCAGTGGTGTATTCTCATTCGAAACGTTCCTGGGTTCATTTTAAGCAGGGCGCCCTCCTGTAACTACTTGTAAACACTTCACCAGCTCTATGAGCTGCATGGTACTGGATGGCTTCGAGAGACTCTTGAAGAACAGAGAGAAGGCTTTGACTAGATACTGTTTACATTGCTTTTTGCCATTTGGAGTACAGATATGTTACAGCTTGCTTGAAAACAGATGGCTAAAATGAGCCGTCACAAAAGTAGCATGCAAACCCTTTGTGGCTGGCTTGGTCCTGGCAGAGTGTGATAGCTGAAGGTGCAGTGCTGCTCTCAAGTGCTTGTGCTGTTCAACAGCAGCAAGGCACAGGTGTAGTCCAGTCAGTTCATGCTTGGTGTCTGTCTTGTACTTTGGGAAACCTCTGCTGTCCTCAGCATGGGTCCTGTTGTGGTTCTGAGGGGATTACCTGTGCTAGATGTATTCTGGTTTGGACAGGACCTGCATCTCCTGCCCTCCATCACTCCGGTCCCGGAAAGTCCCCTCCAACCTTCGTGTTCTTCTCTCCCTAAGGAAAATAAGCAATGGTCAGGATTAAAACAGGTGAAAATAGGGGATGAGTTCAGCACCTGTGCTTCTCTCTCCCCTCTTGTGGGGATAGTCAGGGTGAGAGTACAGGGACAGTACTCAAAGGGGGTGCAGAGGTGGTTGCTGAAGAGGCAGTAGATGAGGGGATTGATGGCACTGTTCAAGGCTGGCAGGTTCTGAATTATCACAGATGCATAGAAGCGCTCTTTGGTCTCGGGAAGGATGTTGAAGTTGTCCAGGATATCAAACAGAAAGTAGGGGCTCCAACAGAGAGCGAATGCTGCAGGAGAGACAGAAGAGTTTGACATTAGACAGTATAGTTATTTAGGGAGTTAATCACATACGCACAAATAGAGACTGTCATAACACATAAGTATTTGTTCATGCAAGAAAAATTGCTCCCTATGCAGGGTCTTATTTAAGAGGATAGTTATTAAATTGTGTTTTTATTTGTCTTCATTTTTATTTTAATGCCCATAAAATACATTGTGTGCTCCTTTAAGTGTTTAGAGTGCTCCCTCTAGATGTATTGAGGCACTTCTGTACGCTGCACACACATAAAGGGTAAATAGGTAGCCAGTTAGAGCATCATCACTTACAGAGAAGCGCTCTTTTAATGGTCCCCTGAGTGAGCAGCCAGTCTAAATGCAGACAGCACCAAAGTGCTGCTCTGTGACAGCCCTGCCTATCACAGCCACCTATTAAGAAAAGGCTCTTAGGCACCCAGAAGCAAGGAATGACACTTTCACTCTAAATTACAGCAGGCTGACATTCCACTTTGCATGCTGGTTGGAGGTGCCATGTAGTATAAGGGAATGTAGGGAGACTCTATGACTGCCCTACTGCTATTGGAGAAACAGGTCTGAGAGGGCTGCGTCATTCGTAGCTTTTGTTCAGAGGTGGTGAAAAAAACAGGCCATGGGTTTTGCTTTATTTCCAGGCATACAGGAATAATTTGTCTCACAAATGCCGATGTCAACTGCTCTCACAAAGAGTGTTGAGCATGCTGAGGCAGGCAGTTCCCTCAGCTGCATTAGAGGCACCTGGATTGCCAATATGCTGGGCACTGAGCTGGGTGCTCAGCGAATGTGCAAGGAAGAAGTAAGCTCTCCTGTTTTCTGGAGTAACCAACCCAGTAGTGTCCACACACAGGGCCCATAGTAACAACAGTGTGCCCTGTCAGGGTGTGGGTCATAGCACTGGCTGCAGATCCCCCACTATAGGTGGATTCAGGGAAATCCATGAGCATTATGTGCCTTCACTTTCTCGCACAGTGAGAGATGCTGGGAGCCTGATAGCATCAAGGTCCTCTGAAATACTGAACACCTAGGTGAGCTCTTGCCATCTGGAGGCATCGTGGTAGTGACTGTTTCTGTGTTTCTTGCACAGTCTTTCTCTGATGGCCATACAGATAAGTTCAGATGCAGAGAAGGTGTTCTTGGATTTCTGATAGCCATGAATCACAGCAGCATCTCTCATGTCCAAGGACACTACAGCTAACCAGTGAACTAAGCACCTCGAGTAGTAGCTATTATCACAGTATCAATCAATCTGAGTTTTGTGTAGGACTAGGAATAGGAGTGATCTCTCTTATAGGAGTGATCTCTCTTACAGTGCCCTGGGGAGTAAATAGCTTCTGATACCTCCCTGTCTGTCTCCGTCAGCTAATCACAAGTGCTGTGTGTGATGCTGCCTTTATTTATCGAGATTAAATGTCAGCCTCCTAATTCCATCAGGATAATGTCATCTCCCTGGGAGACGGAGGACACCTGCACTGAGTCATCTGCATCCTGGCTGGGAGAGGAGAGCTTGTCCTCCCCACCTCTGCAGGCAACGTGCTTCTGACATCAAATTCAATTGCTCTGCCTTCCTTTCCTCTCCTTCCTGTTCCTGTCCTGATGAAGCAGCTTGTATTCTCTAAACCTAAAAGACAACTCATTTGCCAGGTCTTTCAGCAGCCTGGATTAGGAGGTAGTGAGCTCCTCCTTGGTTTCTTTTAGGCAGTGTCCTCCTTTACTTCCTTTCTGTGCAGGAGGGCTGTGTATATCACTGCATACATCAGGTGCCTAAAATAGGATCCTGTCAGTCATAGGAGGGCAGAGACAAGGTCAGAAGGCAAGTCAGATGTCTGAGTAAAACTCCTCCGCTGGACCACCTCATGCATTTTATTTGCTGGTGATGAAGGGAGATCCCTAACTTCAGCATCTGCCCCAGCTGCAGGCTTTTTTTTTTTTCCATACTTACCAAGAACAATTACAATGCTGTACTTGATGGCTTTCACTTTAGCTCTGGATATGAACCCACGACTGGTGTAGCCAGCAGAGGTTCTGCCATCTGGGGACAGAAGAGTAGAAGCAGTGAAAGAGCAGGGCTGGTGTATGCATTTCCTGAAATTCACATACTAGCATTAGTATGTGAATTAGGCACTCAAAACCTGAGCCTTCTAAAATCAAAAGTGGAAATATATGCATAGGAGATCTTTCTGAAGCACTGTAGCAGCTGCATATCCCTGATTCTCCACACTTGGGATTGTAGGCAGGAGAAACATTGCAGATATGCCCAACAATATCAGCTTAGCAAAACCTGTTGACCATCACAGCTTCAAAAACACAACTGGAGTGGTGTTAGAAGAGATGTTTTCCAAAAGGATCTGGCAGCTGTAATTAAAAAAAACCAAACAACGCAGGATATAACCTGCCAAAACAGACTACCTGTTCAGTTTTTATCTGCATTTCAATTAGATGGGTTTTGAAAGCTACATATTCCATTCCTTTAACCTCTTACTCTTTTTGATTCTTTAGATACAGCTGTGCATTTTGCTCTTTGGTTGGACTCAGTAATAAAAGAAGAAATGCAGTTACAGTAGCTTTTCAGAAATGAAATGTGGCTTGAATTGAGAAGCAAAGTCTATTCAGTTTCACACTAAGGCTGGTTGATCTCATTTCCTCTGAAGTCGCACTAATGTCTCTGAGAACCGATCTCCATATTTCAATGGCAGTACCAGCATGATTGTAATAATATGCTTGATTTCATTATTCATGACAATTTGCTGTTCATGTTGCCCTGTGAGAATAATTAGGTTCATCATAGTGAACATACAAGAAGGTCATTTTTTATCAAAACATCTTTCAACTCTTGAAATCCGAGCTGAGAAATTGAATTTTAATGAATGTCATTGGAAATAACTATGTGTACATGACTTTTTGCACCTCTTAGAAAAACAACATATCCAGGCTATGTGATCTGTGAGGAAAAAATATAAATAAAATTAATGAGAGCTTGTTATCAGTGAAATATTCCATAGAGAAGCTTGAAAATAATCCATACCTAATAGTACTGAGAATTACTTGGTTTTTAGTGCAGAATCTACTTCTTGAGTGAGAAGAATGACGTTTGTTTTGAATTTTACCAAAATTCAAACTTCCCATGGGCACTGGAAAGCACTGAAATTTTTATCTAAGTGACTGCTAGAAAACAAACCATTCTAGATGTGAACAAAATTCTTGAATTAAAGATTCTGAGTTCTAGAGTAAGGATTTTTACTTTCTAATTCTTTTCCTGTAGATGTTTTCTATTCGTTTCTCAAAAGGGTACTTAATATCAAAGGAAAGAAGGAAAACAGTGTGGAACAGTTATGAAGGAGCAGTGGCAGATAACCCATTCCCACCACAGTGATGGGGTCCCAACTCAACACCACATACGTGGGCATTCCCAGATTTGATGTGGCTCCCCAGATCTGAATCCTGTGTCTGGAGACACGTGTGTGCCGACACTCACCAGTGCAGCTGGATATAATGACAGCCTGAGCTTTGCTCTTCATCCAGATGGTTCGAATCACGATTGAGTAAATGACACTGCAGAAGGGAAAGAGTCATTGATACTGTGAGGCATAGTAAATGTAACTGACATCTCAGTCATTCGTTCTCTGTGAATATACTTGTCTGTGTGTAAGAAGCCCAGGGAGATGGCAGAACTTCATAAAAATGATAGTAGTAATAATAGAAATAGTAAATTACATATGACTCTACCAAAATATTTCCAGGAGCGCCCCAAAGAATTTTCACATTGAAGTTTGTTACCACTGTCCAGGCTTCTCAGATGTCAGCTTTGAAGTTAGAAGCAGTGACATGGTTTGGCCAACCTCTCCTAGGTAAGAGCTTGTTGGGGATTTTGAGCTGTCTGAGGCCAAAACTGTCTGATTACCAGATCCTGGCAGGAGGCGCATCATCCTGCACTGGGATGTGCTTGTGAGTGCTTAATGTGGGAGCTGCAAGGAGGAAATTTGTTCTGAAATGAGGGAAGCAAGAAGAAGGAACAGTTTCAGCTGTATGTCTGGCTCTGTTTTGGTGTTACTTTGAGAATATAAAGCTGACAAATAAAATGGTAACCCAGGGAAGAGAATGGGGGCACAATCCATGAAAACATAATGTAACTCAGTGCTCACTCTCAGCTCTTGAGGTCCTGGGAATTTAATCAGAAGTGTTAGGTAGATTGGAAGAATTAGGTGACTCAAAAGCAGATTTGTTGCAGTTTGCATATTTAGAAAGGAATATGCCTATATCTTTGATGGCAAAGATGAATAGTGCACAGTAACCTTGGGTAGTTACGGCTTTTGCCTAGGTGATAACAACTGTGGGATTCTATTTATTTGACACAGAATGAGTGAAAATAATTCCTCTCAGCTGAAGAGATGTCTGAACACACATCTTGGATGAAGATGTTATCATAGAATCATAGAATGGCCTGCATTGAAAAGGACCACAGTGCTCATCCAGTTCCAACCCCCTGCTATGTGCAGGTCACCAACCAGCAGACCAGGCTGCTCAGAGCCACATCCAGCCTGGCCTTGAATGCCTGCAGGGATGGGGCATCCACAGCCTCCTTGGGCAACCTGTTCCAGTGCCTCACCACCTTCTGGGTGAAAAACTTCCTCCTAATATCCAACCTAAACCTCCCCTGTCTCAGTTTAAAACCATTCCCCCTTATCCTATCACTATCCACCCTCACAAACAGCTGTTCCCCCAGTCCCTCAACCTTTTTCATAGGAGATGTGCTCCAGCCCTCTGATCATCTTAGTGGCCCTCCTCTGATCTCATGTTTGCAGCAGCTGAAAAAAAACGAGACACAAGGCCTTGCTCTGGCTTCCTCTTCCTCCAGAGAGTGGATAACATACAGCTAAAATCAGCAAGCAACAGCATGCTTTGGACTGGTGACTTCCCCTTTTGTCTGCTGAGGGAGATAAAAATGATTTGAAAATATTTTAGCTAACGCATTTGAGCTGTTATGTTTTCCTAAAAATCAAGCATCACAGCAGGATTTGCTGTGTGCTATTTGCAAAACTACAGAGCTTTGATGATCCTGGGGCAGCTTGATCATTAGTAGTGAGCCTGTGAACATGTCTGTGAAAAAG
The DNA here is from genome assembly GCF_987193195.1 of Phasianus colchicus. Classification (NCBI taxonomy): domain Eukaryota; kingdom Metazoa; phylum Chordata; class Aves; order Galliformes; family Phasianidae; genus Phasianus; species Phasianus colchicus. Next base: position 6,684,946 of record NC_143441.1, on the reverse strand, counting down.
CTGCAGCTATGAAAATTATTTCAGGGTGTGTTATGGAGACCAAAAAGGGGTCTTGTTATCATGCAGATTATTTTTGTTATCAGAAGAGACATTGTTATTACAAGAGCTTTCAGACTGATACACAAGCCTTTCCTATAGCACCTCAGCTCCTAGCCATCCTGCTTGCAAAGGCAGTATTTGTGCATCCTGTAGGTATCTTTTCTGTACAGGTTTGAGAGATTTGGTTCCCAGGATGAGAAGGTGAGAGCTGGGAATTCAACACACAGACCAGGTTGTGCAGCAGAGCAGCACTGTTCTCACCCAGCAAGGATTTTGCATGCCTCTTCTACAGATGCCAGCTTGCCCTCCTTAATCCCTTCAAAGGTCCAGCAAGGCTCCCAGCTGACTCAAACGTTTTCCTTTTATCTCCTGGCTTTTCAAGAGCCTGTTTATTTATCAGCTGGTTCATTTGAGAGTTTCTGTGTACTTTGCTCTGACAAAGGTTGAAAATTCATGCATCATTTCTCCTTTGATTGTTTCAGTGAATCAGAATGTATTATGATGATGACGTTTGTTATCATGAGAAAACTTCAGCCAGCTCCTGCAAGACCTGTCTCTATTTCATCTCCAGCCTGCTGTCTCTAGCCTGACCTTCTTTATTTGCCATTAGAACAGTACCCCCTTTGATGCAGATCTGTCTGTGTGCCCAGAAGAACACATGCAGAGTTGCTCAAGTATCACAGTGAAGGAGCTTCGAGTACTCAGTTTCCATCCTTCCATCCAAATGCCTCTGCTATTGAATTATGAACCCAGGCTCTTCACTTGCTTTCTAGTGAAGTCTTAAAGAATGGGAATAGATTCGCACTTGATGGTAAATGAAGTGGCAGATGAGCAAAGAGTTGAGAGGGACAAACAGGAGCTGGTGTACAGATGGATGGGAAGTCCAGATGCTGTTGGATTTCTTTGCCTGAATGTACTTAGTGTATTAGTCTTGCAACCCTGACTGTGACTTTTGGATGCCGTGTAAACGTGCTATAGTAGTAATGCATGCTATCATAATGAAATATTATATGAGTTGCCATGGCTCATTATTTACAAGGAGGGGACTTATTGAAAGGAAAGAAGAGATCAGATGTAGTGGAAAGTCTAGATGGAAAAAGAATAAAAACTTTTTTTCAGAAGGAGCCACTCAGGCTGTGATGAAGACCATAGGATAAAGTGGATATGCTGTTCATATGAAAATGCAATGATTCTTTTTTGTAGCCCCAAGGAGATGCATATGTGTAGAAGTGTCAGGAAATTGCAAGAACATAATTTAGTCTAGGGATGTAACTCAGCAAATTAAATTCACTGCACCTCCAAAAGCAATTTAGATTGATCCAGATTCTGAAGAACTAAGATGCACATTCATTGTACCATGTTATTAGTTAATGTGTTGGTTAATTTGACTTCATTGGTAATTTTGGCAGCCTTTGTCCTTGTGAATAACCAACTTAAGGTAGTTCCTACATCACTTTTGTTTTGGAAAATAAAATGTCTTTTGGTAAAGCTAGGTATTGGTAATAACATCCATAAGATGCCAGATCGTCAAGAATGGGAATTACTTTTTTGTTTTAAAATAAATGATTATGTTAGCATCTCACCTGGGCTCAGTATTTACTAACAAAATGACCTCCCTGTTAATTGCTTGTATTTATCCTCCAGCATTGCCTATTGTTTCTCATACTGTATTTGTGCAGAGGGGTGCAGCTGTACTATGTTTTGTGGTGGCTGATTTGCAGCATTGTTTAATCCAAAGACAAAAAGTGTATGTAACTTCATCCAGACGAATCACTGTAGGCATACATAATAAGTGAATAGACAGGCAGATAGTAGAACGTAATACAAGGTCTAGAATTTCTTCCTTTGAAATGGAAATCGCAGGCAAAAAAATGATTGTCCTGTTTGAATCAAACTCAAAATCAGATTTTTGAGATTTTTATTAATACCGTTTTTTTTTTTTTTTCATTTTATTTGGTTTAATTCTGATAATTCACCTACTCATCATTTCATTGCAGTGCTTTAATTCTAGTTCAATACATTTTCCTTTTAGCTGATTCTGGGTTGTTTTTCACTTCTGACCGTTTTTTTGTTGCTCAACAGCAAATGTTCTCTTTGGAATTCTGATTTTAAACAACAGATGGACTGTTTTTTTTCCTCTGTACCTCAAGAAGAACTTTTGCTTTTTTTTTTAACTTGTATTTGGAATTATATTAGATGAGTGTTTATGTGTTGTATTTATCAGGTTAAAACAGAGAAAATGCGTCTGACAGTCTTGAAGAACAGCTAAAAAGAACAAAACTTGATGAATTCCAAATTTCTGGATATCCAGCTGGTAGAACTCAATTATGGTGTGGCACAGAGTAACAATGCAGAACAGAAAACCAGTAGCTTTCATGTCTCCCCATCACAGGACCTGAGAGGTCAGGTGCAAATGCTTGCAGGAGGAACAGCTGTAATCTTGATCTGGCCCCTGTTTAGCCTGTGTTTGCAGTGCCCCAAAGTATCTTCACCTATCACAGGTATCATTCAGGGATTTACTTGGCTTTATTCAGTGTAGCTGAAATGGCTTTTGTTGTGGCTGTGGGCTCTTGTCCTGGAAGAATGAATCAGGCAGATTCCCTTTTCCTTTTTTCTGTGGTCTTTGGTGTTTGGTTAACAATATCAGCTGCAGAAAAAGTGGTAGTGCAGCCCAAATGAGAAGAAAGAACAGGCCAAAACCTTCAAGTGCTGCAAGGAAGAATGGGATGTGATGCAGGATACTTACATCTCCCTGACCAGCACAGGGAAAGAGGAGGGGGGAGCTTTAAAAAGAAAACAACAGATCTTCTTTCCCTTCCTCAGCTCTCAAAGATAACCAGCGCTTAGATTAAAGATCTAATCAGAGCTTTCATTCTCACTCTGATATTTTGGATTCATTTGTATTACAATTGGGTAAAAAATTCACCGTTTGTGCAAAGTGGCAGTGGAAACACACCTCATTAGTATTGAAATCTTTTGTGGTTTTGTTCATAGGTTGCCTTTTTATGTAGACGTTAACAAAATTGAAGAGTAGACTATATACATGTTTTGGCCTGGTTTCCAGAGAGTTTGCTCACCAAAGGAAGGGCTTCCCAGGCTGACTGTAAGGGTTATCAGCTGAATTACACATCATTTGTGCTGTGGTTCTATGGACGATGCATCTCGCTTGAGTTACTTGTAGGCTGTGTTGGGAACATGTGAAATCAGCTCTGAGTGCTGGAGGATGGATGACAGAAACGTAAAGACGATGGTACGTGGATTGTAGCAACTGAAAACTTTGCAGCCAGAGTGGCAGATCAGAGCAGAATTAAATTCTGCACCTGAAAAGTAAGATTTTATTCTTCGCATGAACTTTGGATGAACCGTGCCAGAAAAAGTGCTTTCCTAGGTGAAGTGCTTTGCTCTGGATGTGAGGCTTCCTGCAGATGCAGGTGGCAGAACAAATTAAGAGTTGATTCAGGCAGCATCCCACATTGCTTTGGGCACCCACCATGCAGTTAGGTTGGAGTGCTTCGGAGGAGAAAATAAAGAAGCTGCACGAGCAAAATGAGTTATTGCAGGAAAGGTCTTAGTCTTAATCTATGTGCTGCCTGCACTGTAAGGCTTGGCTTCCTTGGTGACCGTGGTATGCATCCCATCTGCTGCTTTATTCATATTAAATTTGTATTTCGTATAAGCATTCACTTCACATAAGAATTTAATACAAATAAATCTTCTTCATCGATACTACTACTTGAGTTTCCAGTTGCACATTTATGTATTGTCTCCCCATTGTGAAGTGATGGTCTTTTTTTGGAACACCTTCACCTAAAAGCCACTAAAATCAGAAACCACAGAATACCTTACCTCCTTGACTAAATAAAACCTCTCATTTTTATAATTAATCTTTCAACAGAATGTCACACACCAGTTACATCCAGACATTGCATCTCTCCTCACTCACCCTTCTGGAACAGTGTCTCACCAGTCCTACAGAATGCCCATAGGGACTTAGTGGGACATGTCTTTTGAAGGGAAATAGAATCCCTGCAGAAATTAATGGCCATTCCTGGTGCTCCTTAGCTGCAAACTGCCTATTTATATGCTGCAGCCACATGAGGTAGGTTAGATTCAACCTCCTGGACTGCCAAGAAGTGTTAAAGAAATAGGTGCTGCGCCTCGAGGCTGCGTTGACAGAGGTCTGGCAGCTGTGTCAGATGGGATGCTGCAACCTTCAGATGTGTACTTGAGAATCCAAAACTCGAAAACATGGTTCAAAAAAATAGTTGTTTTCAAAGCACGTGGTATTTGTTCAGTGTGTCTTCTGATTTTGCTCTAATGCTAATCTTTATCTGTGGCTATAGACATTCCTCTCTGCTATAAAGAAAATAGAATCATAGAGTGGCTCTGGTTGGAAGGGACCTTAAACATCACTGAGCTCCAACTCCCCTGCCATGGGTAGGGCTGCCAGCTGATAAATGGCCATAAACTAACAAATGGTCCTTACTCACCCTTCCACGATCCACCCACCTCCCTCCTCCATGTGCCTGCCACCACTTTGCACCTGTCCAAAATCTGTCTTCCTGCTGAAGAGGAGGTGGGAGCACTTGCACGAGGTACCCTGAGATGAGAAACTGGCCACGGTTTTAAGTTCCTGGCCTGGCATAAACTTTTCCTGTGAAAGTCACTTAAGGTTAAAGCCACGGAAATTTGAGGATGTTTTATTCATCTCTCAGCTGTCAGGGCAATCTCATGAAATGCTGCCTTCACCGCCTTTCCCTATTCCCTCCTGTTTTCACTGCCTTCTTGCTTCTGGGGATTTGCTGTAAGTCAAGTCACATAGTTTTGACAGGGAGGAGGGGAAACATAATGTCAGAAAACTGGAAAAGACTTTGTGTGTTTTTTTTTTCTGTTGTTTGTAAACCTATACATATTCCATGCGAAAAGGAGTGGCTGATCTGTCCTAGAAAGTGTGCAGATGTGTAAATTTGAGTGTGAAGGGGAGGTTTTACACACCTGTGTGATCGATAAGTTGACAGGATAAGGCCTCTCCCCAGTTAAGGTGCTGGATAGAATTTCCTAATTGCTAACTATTCAAAAAATTCAAAACAAATCTCCCCCAGAAACAGTAGCCAGGCTCAGTATTCTCTGAGATAATCTCTATTGCAAAGTGAATTATTTCTGACTATTTATGTTTATTCTTTCTGCTGAGCTCCATTTAATAGCAGATTTTATTGTGGACCAGCTTTGTGATCTCAAGCAAATCAACCTGAAATCCTTGCAGTACAAATTTTCCTTTGCAGTGTGGGTTTTTTTTTTTTTTTCTTCATATTTTGGAAGTGCTTGACAGCTTCAAACAATTGGGAATTTCTTTTTGACCCTGATGAAGAAGCACTCCTCAAATACTGTGAAGCTTGAGAGCACTTAAAATTAATTTTAGTTTAATTAGCGCTAAGTGTATTGTCTGTTCTTTTATTAAATTCACGTTTTATCATATAAGCTAAACATTCGTATTGCATTTATAAAGGTCTATTTAAAGCCTGAGGCTGCAGAGATAAGTGGACACACTTAGAGATGCACTCCTTGTTCAGAAATAATGTTCCTGCCTATTACTGCATGGAGAGCACTGCAAGGCAAGCACAGCGACCCGTGTGCTGTGCAATATGAATCAAAGCCACTGTGAGACAGGTGTGGAAATGAAACCATAATGAGTGACTGAAATTAAAGCATTGAGCTGATTGCAGGCTTGACAGCTTTCCCCATGCACTTCCAATGGCAGGCTTACCTGATAATGATCAGAGGAATGAAGTACACAAGGAAAGCAACCACCGTCATGTAGGGGATCCAGTAGGAATCATCCGGCCACAGAGCCCAGCACTGCACTTCCCCGTTGGAGAGCTGTCGTTTCCCAAAAATTATCAGAGTCGGTATGGAAAACAGGAAAGAGAGGCTCCAGGCCACTCCAATAAGAACTTTCGCCTGTCTTTCTGTTCAACAGATTCAAACAGACATTGTTAGCAAAGTGGGCAGTGGGATTGGCCCTTTGTAGAAGTACTGAGAGAGGGGTGAGGACGGTCTGTGAAGAGTAAGTGCTGAGAAGATTGCAGAAGAGTGTAGGAATTTCATCTCTTTCTCACAGTAAAAAGTCATATTGTCTTGTATTTTAAGTGTTATATTTAAAAATGAAAAGGGTCCATCAAATCTGAAATGCTGGGGGAAAGGCATAGGTCAGGGTCAGCAAGATAGAAACTTGAAATGTAAAGGATTCCTCTTGGGAACCAAGAGAATTTCATGAAAGAATGCAAGGGACAACAGATCTGTCCTGCTGCACATTCGTACCTGAGCACAGCAATAGATCAGCTGGTATGGGAACAGGTGGAAAAGAAGGAGCCCTTGTGCTTCAGATAGCAGAGAAAGGTTGAGACCAGGAAGGGTTACTTAAAACATAACTGGGTTGGAGGCGCTGAAAAGGAGAAACGACCTCCTTAGATGTTCAACATTTTGATGAGTTTTGTAGTGAGAAGACTTACAAAAGACTTAGGAAAAACTCATCAGCTCAGTGTTGAGTCAAAACTGCACATTCATCTGCCTTTAGCCCTGTCTGCACTCCTCAGCATCCCATGCAGCCCTTTGTGATCCCAGAACACTCAGACATCTCTGCCAATTCCCAATGATGCAGTGGGGACCAACCTCATCTCCAGCTGATGGGCACATGCCCGATGATGCTGGTGGTGAGCAGGAAACACTGTGGTGGGCTTGTGCTCAAGTGCTGAGCAGTTTTAATTGCTGCAGCAGCTAGGAGTTTCTGCCAGGCTGCATGGTGAAGAATGGCAGCTCAAGGATCAAGAATAGGAGCTCAAGCAAATTTGTGTTACTGCTTACACCTGGCTTATGGCCTCCTCGACAGATAAGGAGAGCTGGTAGATAACCAAATGATGCCATGTGGCACCTATGGGATTCTATAAAAATCAACTGGTTGGAGCAAACAGCCCTGAAGCTTTAGTTTTCGTATATATATATATCTTTTGATTAAAATCCATGTAGCTCTTGCTAAAAAGTGTGGGGAGAGCAGCTGATCTGTGTTATACTAGTGATCCTCAGCAATAGTTATTCCTCCGGAGTCAGATTGCTAGAGGAGCAGATGAGGACAGATTTTTGATCTGAGAAGATTGAGTGTTGAAACACTTTACTGTCCAGCCTGCCTACAAAATACCTGGAAATATGTGAATACCTGGAATATGTGAAATAGAAAATCACTTTAAATTATGGATATGAAAAAGTATGACTTTCTTCTTTGAAGCTCAAAGAGCAATATGAAAGCATGTGGGAGAAGCATTTTAAAAGTAATTTTATGCTTTATAAAACATCGGTTGCAAATATTCATTTATCCTGCTCATCTTTAAATGCTGCCCACATTCAGCAAAATATAGTCCTTCTAATCTTGGGCTTAGGAGAACTCTGATGACAACCACATAAGTGAGAGGGTTAGATTAAGTCTATAAATATTGCACTGGAAGAGGAGAACCATGAAGTTTCCCAAAGCATAACAGAATAAACTTAGCAAAAGGAATATTAAGAGTTTCACAAAATATTTCCTGACAGAAAGGGCTTTAGCTACCCAAATGGCATGCACACAAGCCTCAATGGGACCCACAAGTCTGTTTCTAAGGTGGAAAGGTCACAGTTGGATAACATATCTTACATTTTGTACACCCTTAATTTGACAAGAAGTAGGCAGCTTGGGTTTGGCAATAGAGTTGTTTTATTTTTGTGTTTTATAAAATATTATCTACAATGTTCCCTGATTTTTGTTTTTAAATGTTCCGTGTGTTTGATAAAACATGGCCTTGCTAGTCTTAAAAGCTTTGCAGAGTAATGGTAGCATCTGGGAAAATTTGTATTTTATTGGATTAATGTTAATTGGCTGCCTCATAAGCAGTTTATTTATTTATTGTAAATGCTCTAAATGCTGGCAAATGATATAACTAGACCATCTGAGTTATAAATGGAATCAAATAAGTAACACATTTCTAATACTCCGTATAACATTCTGTATAATGTTCTATTTGCCCTGTGTTTTCCTTTCAAAATGATATTGAACTTTAAATTGGGAGTTTTCCATACTCGAACGTTCAAAACCAACACCCAGCATTAGCAGGAATCTGCCATAAGCTCTGCTTACTGGCTCTCACAACTGTCCTTTTCACAGAACCATAAAATCACAGGATAGCTTGGGTTGGAGGGGACCTTAAAGCTCACCCAGGTCCAACTCCCTGCCATAGGCAGGGCTGCCACCCACCAGCTCAGGCTGCCCAGGACCCCATCCAACCTGGCCTTTAATGCCCCCAGGGATGGGGCACCACAGCTTTTCTGGGCAGACTGTGCCAGTGCTTCACTACCCTCTGCGTAAAGAATTTCTTCCTAACATCTAAGCTAGACTTCCCCTCTTTTAGTTCAGAATTTTCACCCTTGTCTTATCTCTAGCAGACCATGTGAAAAGTCAGCCCCTCTCCTTTTTATAAGCTCCCCTCGAGGTGCTGCTGTGCTACAATGGGATTTCCCAAGGGCCTTCTCCAGGCTGAACAAGCCCAGCTCTGTCTGCCCATCTTCCTAGGAGAAGAAAGGAGGGAGACAGCCACTTCCCTTGCCCTGCTGGCCATCCTCTTTGGATGCAGTCTCGGTCTCTTTTGTTTCTCTTCCTTCATCCACACTGGCTTTGTGTACCTCTGCCTGCCCCTAGCCACATCTGGTGGGGAGGCACCTCCTGGTCAGAGTTTTGCTCCCTGCTACTGTGAATGGCGATGCTGTGCAATCCTTCCTCCAAGAAAGTGCCTTTTTAAATCTGAAGAGAACTGTTCCAGGATCTCAGGGATCTAATGGACCTCAGTCTTTGCATCCCAACACCACAAATGGGACAGTTTCGATCTGCTTACATTTTGCCTTTTATTTAAGCAGTTCTGTTGACTGCTGTTGGTCAGTTGGCACACTGGTCATACACATCTTCTCAAAATGGTGAAATATTTTTGTAATGTGTTCTGATGTAACTTCTCAGTTTCTTCTCTTTGAGCCTGCAAACTTCACATTTTTTAATGATTTGGTTGGTTGGTGCCTCATAGAGCAGAATAGAGCAGTGCTGGGATTAAAAAGTATATATAGTATAGAAAGTTGTTCTCCATCTTGCAATTTCTGTGGTCAATTATGTATTTGCAAAGTGAGTATGAAATATTTAACTGTCCAAATCTATCTTTTTAGAAGCCTTTAAGAACTCAGCTTTTTTCAATGTTTTTTTTTTTTTTTTTTTTTTTAACATAACTCATGGTTAGGAATTAAACATATAATTAAAAAAATAAAGTACAAATTGTTTGACATTTTCTAAAGAAAATGTTTGACCTTATTTTTTTTCCCAAAATAATATTTTCAAGGCTATAGGTGAATGTAATATCTGAAACTTGAGACTCACCAGGGGAGATTTAGGCTGGACATTAGGAAATACTACTTTTCTGACAGAGTGGTCAGGTGCTGGAATGGGCTGCCCAGGGAGGTGGTGGAGTCACCAACCCTGGAGGTTTGGATTTTGTGTTGAGGGACATGTTTTAGTGAGAACTATTGGTGATGGGTGGATGGTTGGACTAGCTGATCCTGTGGGTCTTTTCCAACCTTGGTGATTGTGTGATTCTGTGAAAAGGGTAAACAACTCATTTGTTTCTTGACTGAAGGGTTTTGGAGGATGAGCATTTCACTCTGAAAAGAAACAACACGTGCTAGTGGCCACTGATTGACTCAGAGCTGTTTTGACAGCATCTGGGTCATCACCAGTGACAAAGTTTTGTAAATCATTTTGTTCTTCTACAAGACTCCTATGAGCTGCACACAGGAAAGCTCTGCCTGGAGCAGCTAAGTGCAAAAGGTTAATGTGTGCATGTATGTATTCCAGGAAGTTTCTGTGATGAACATGCCTTCTTAGGCATTCTTATGAATTTACCACTGCCTCCTTTTTCACACTGAACATACACAGCTGGTTACATGATTTTGGCTCCATGAAAGACATCTGTCCATGGCACCAGCCCTGCTGGAAGCAGGTGGTGTTCATCAGGGTGCTCATCAAGATGAGCATGCCAGTCTTAGAAAAGCATCCTGAACCACTTGGGCTTCAGTAAATGTGATGAGGGGAAACAGATGCACTCCTCCAGCCATCCCAGACCCGTTATCCCTGTGTTATATAATGAACTGCATCTCAGTCTCTGGCCATCCTGTGTTGAGTGGTGGAGGAATGCTGTGCTTCTGCATGCTGTAGGACAGATGAGGGGTAACATGCATTGTGGTGGAGAAGAATGAGTACTGAGATCTCTTAGGACTGAGATATTCTGCACCCCACCAAGTGTAGGAAGAGTTTAATGGAGCCTGCATCACATAAAAGAAAGCACTCTTCCCGTGAGAATAAAAAAAATATATTGCATGCAATTTGTTCTTAAACTAGCAAATTTTCCATGGCAACAAAAAAAGAAAAGCACTTATAGAGTTTTTGTTGTTGTTGTTACAACCTCTTTGCTAAGCCCAGGAGGTGCTGTAAAGAAGAAATGCCATTGGGCTGCTTGGCTCCAGGTGGTTTGGGAACCCTAGGCTGGGGGGAGCTACAGCATGCACTGCACACCCAAAAGCCTCTCATAAAGGCTTGCTAGCAATCCTCCCACTCTGAAAAAGCCAGCCTGGGGGCTGGGGGATGTTAAGCTGAACTTCACACAATCATTTGAAGCTTTCAGGCTTTAACATCTGCCAAAGGTGCAACACGCCTGGGTTGTGATGGATTTACAGCTTTGTAAGGCCAAAGATGACCACTATTCTGATCCCCCAAATAGAGCAGGCTGTCATAAGTCGTCATTTGTCCAAAGTAAGAATGGTATTTCTCCCTGACTGAAGTGCATTTTTCAGCCATCTCTTTTGTAACCGATCCCCTTCCCCCCTGCTGCTATTGCTATTTATTCCCCCTGTGCAACATACATAACTTCAGACTTTAAGCTGCGTAGGAAAGAAATCGTGTTCTTTAAATTGTGTCGCTAAGCATACAAGGTGTATTTGAGTGCTGCAAAAATGACAAATTGAAGAAATTTTAAGATAGAATCAATGTCCAAACTTAGTTGCTATCGTTTTTGAAGTTCACATCAAACTGTCATATCAATTCTCAATACTGCATTCTATCCAAATTATTTTTTCATGTGAATATACAGGTAATAAAGCCGTTGCTGCTCCTACAGTCAGTATGGCTGTAAGGGATACCTTTTGCCCATAATAATTTTCTCAAAATGCTGGAAGATAATGAAAACCTTGTGCTTCTAAAATGTCATTTCATTCTTTGCAAACACAATGCTTATAAAAACTGCTGAGGGCTAAGTGCAGTTTAATAAATCTGGAAATCACAGCTCCTTTGCCATTCAGAGAATGGTAACAGAGTCCAGCAGGAATTAATAATTCACGGGAACAGGGTTAATAATTTTGAAACTTTTCTCAGCAAAATGAAGCTAGTCAATACTATCCATGGCAGTAGCAAGGTATGCAGATGCTCCTACCTCCTTGCATGAACTTCATGGGGTAAACTATGGCATGATACCGGTCTATGCTCAGTGACACGAGGACATAGGTTGAAGCATAGAGGAGGACCACCTAGAGCAGAAGATACAGAAGAAAGTAGTTGAGGCATGTTTACTGTAGAAATCAGTGCCAGATAAAACACAGCTCTAGGAATATATGAAAACTTATACTACTTAAAATGGACAAAAAAAGACTTACAGTTAGACTTATATTTTCACCCAGACCTTTTTGTGGTCTGTAAGAGGTAAAGGACTTACTATGTTTGAAATAAAATGCGTTTAAACGTTAAATGACTACTGGTAGCATTTAGCAGTTCTGGTGGAAGCAAAGCATCTGTGCAGCATTTGGTTAGGCTGAGCTCAGGCATGCTGGAGAGCACGTGGTCCTGTACCTGTAAGTAGCGGACGACTCTGCAGACGATGTCAGGAGCCATGAAATCTCCTGTGTAGCGCCAGATGATGTCAGTCATTATGTTTATGAGTCCCGTGAATGAATCTGCAAAGGAATGCCACCGAAAATACATGAAAAGAAGTGCAGTTATGCTGCAGAAGCAGGCAGGGCCCTGGGGATGTACCGCTCCCATCACCTGCAAGGCAGCCTCTGTTGCTGGTAGCATAGGATGCTGAAGGAGCTGGGAAAGTCTCAGAGAGTGCTGGATAGCTGGACCTTTTTTGATCTTGTTTGTTTGGAGAGACAAGGTGAGACGAATACTTATTGTACACCTGTGTACACCTTCAGGCCTCCCCTTAGAGATGAGATCTGGTCCTTCAGCACTTCTGCACCTTCTCCTCCAACTCCTTGCCTCCTGTTAAGGCCTCCAGCTTTTCCACCAGGAGTGGATAAATGATAATCCTGGAGAAGAAGTAGGTGAGGGCCCAAGTGCATCTGCTTCAAAAACTGAGAAACCTAATGTCTAGTTTTTGTTGCCTTTTGTTTCACTGCAAAAAGAAATGCGTATCCTTTGAAAGCACCTGGGGTGAAATCCAGATGCTGCTGAAGTTAGCAGGAATTTTGTCAGGATTTTACTCACATACTTAATTATTTAATAAGCAAACTCACCCTGTCAGCTTGAAGTTAACCTACTTATGCCTGGTCAGTCCTGTACACCAAAGTGAACACACCTCGGGCCATCTTTTATTCTTTGAGGAGATGAGAGGAGATATTCCAGTCTCCATTCTGCTACTTATTGGACAAACGAGCACTCACAGCAATGCAGGTTCTAGAAAGAGACTGCAAAAGCTGTTATTGCTCCTGTGCATGTGGGCAATATTAATTCATGTACCTAAAATCAAAATATTAAGAAAGCTCTTCCCCGTAGGATAGGAGAATTATTTTGAGTGCTGATGTCCATCAGTGTTTTGCTGCTGAGAATAGCAGAGCACATTGCTCTTCTTGTACAGGTTACCACAAGGGAAGGGAGCATGCTGGGAAAATATTTTGTGCAATTTATGAGGACAAAAGCAAAATAACTTCAATTTAAAAAAAAAATAAAAATTTAGAGCAGTGAGATAAAATGCTTCATTCTGATACCACCACTTTACACATTTTAAATTTGTTTGTAATATTTTCTGCGATAAAGGCATTACAACTCCCGTATCAGAAAGTGTTGGTTTGAAAATGTGTGCTTTTGGAAAAAAGGCATTTGAACAATTTGAAAACTATTTTTTTTTTTTTTTTCAAGTAATAAATGATTGTAACCAGTGCTTTCATGCAAATAACTGTGATTTGGGCAGCATTCGTTTATTTTACTCTCTTTCACATTACAGACATTCCAGGTACTTCCAGATGGAATTTTATGCTTTGGAAGCATCAACCAGTTTTGTTTCATTAGAAAAATAGGCTTGTTTTTTTTCTGTATCACTAATCCTTTATCTCCTTTTTTCATCAAGGTTCAGTTAAAAATGAAATTAGAACAGGAATGTTATTCCTGCTACAAGTACACCCCATGCTTCCCTACTTGCGTCTTTATCTCATGGCAATTATTTCAATTATTTCAGTATCTTTTAATTATTGCCAGTTTGCACTTTCCTCTCCCAGTATTTCCTAACACAATTTTCTCTCTCTTCTCTCTTCCTCTGAGCAGCATTTTGGTGTTTTCTATTCTCACAGCCACTCAAGGCAACAGAAAATCCTGGTTTGAAGCCATATGTTAAATTTTGCTTGTTGATTAGATTAATGGGCACAAAGGATGGTTTTAATACTCTGATGAGTATTAGTGGCTTTAGGACTTCATTGAAGAGACTGTAGGTGCCTGTAATTAAGGTGGTTTTTGAAGAAACCACAGAGTTTAAGTGCTTTAAAGTGAAATGTATCCTCTAGCAGTGACTCAAACCCAGCTCTTTCCTTTTCCTTACTCCTGAATTATTGATTCAGATTCTCTCTCTCCAGTAATGAAATATTCATTGATTCAAAGTAATACACATCAATAGAGCTGCACTTCGGGATATCCTCCAGCTTTTGACAATCTTAGCATCCTCCAAGCAGGCAGTAAATGGGGGCTCATTCCCCCCTGGGGAAGAGGAGGATGCACAGTCTGCTCTTCCACCCACCCATCTCAGCGCACTCCAGGGAGAAGGGAGGCAGAAAGTAATGCCATCTTCTCATCTTCCTCTTCACACCAGCATTTTGTCATCCCTTCCTGATGCCCTTGGGAAATTCCTTGGACACATGTGAATGGTCAGTAGTCTCTGGGATGCTGACTGTGCACCCAAAACCTCCCTTCCAGCCTGTGCCCATCTCAGCATTTTTGGTTTGTGTTCCAAATGCGTTTTTAAACTGCAGTTGGTCTCCATTTCTCTGATTCATGCCACGAAGCCAAGTGAATGAGCCTTCATTTCAAATGATGCTCGTCCCAGAACTGCTCTCCACTTCATGTGCCTTGCAGCTGTCAGCCAGTGCTGAGACACCATGGGGCAGTCACTCATCTAATGCAGCCCCCTCAAATGCATGGTGTGAATGCCAGCTCCATTTCCCTTGCTCTTCACTCCACTCTGCTCCAGCTGCACTATGGCACCTGCCAAGATAGCCGTAGCTTTAGGTACTTTTAGTCGGCTCAAAGCTCTCCTTCCCTTTGAAGCCCTTCAGTGAAGTTTTTGGGTGAGTGCAGAGGCTTTTTATACAAGTTTTAAACTTTGCAGCTGCATTGTGCTGGCAGATGGAGCTCCTCGCTCCTGTCTGGCGGTGTATATTTGGGTTTCTGAGTCTCTGGAAGCACTGGGCAGACACTCAGCACAGTGTGTCCCTAGGCACAGCACAGCTCCGTGTGCCAAAGCAGATAAAGACAAATTAGATTCCTCAATTCCCTTTCATTATGGAAACACTCCTCCACACAACGATGTCACGTCCTCTGCACTATCATGTACTAGTCAGTTTTTTCCCTTTTCTTTTGCACACTGCACAGTTTCACTGCCACACATCTGAGACACATCACTGGAATATATCGTTGATGTCTCATATGATAAAAGTTGGTATTGAGGATCAGCTTAGCTGATATATTACCCTAAACCCCAGCATCCTGATTAATGCTAGTGTCTTCAGTTCTCCCCACTGAGCTGGCGGGTTGCATGTTAGGTACCAGTGTTCTTTCACTGGTGCTTTGTTTCCAGGCCAAATGACACCAACCTCTTTCCTGAAAACACCACTTATCAACCTTTGTTCATAACTACATGCTAGCTTGTCATTGCCATTGATTTTTTAATACTTTTTAAACCAGGATGTATTCTGTGTGCTGCGTTTCTTTGTCTGTATTGCTAGGCAACTGTGCGACTACAGGTTCATTTAGTTCTTCAGAAAGAATAGTAGAAAAATCAATTAATGACTTACATTCATTTTTGATAGAAAATTTTTAAAAATAAATACAATCCTGTGATAGCATGATCCAAAAGTGCGCTCAAAAAATGATACCAAAAATGATTCTTGGTTAAGGAGAAGACAGAAGCACTAATATGATAGGAGAAGTAACAGTTTGCTTTTGAGAGGAGGTGGAGTTTCTAAAAATGTAATTTAAAAGAAGAAATCCGCGAGACTTCAATAATAAGAAAAGGGAAGCAGGGAGCAAAGGTGGGTTTGCCTGGGATGCGGGGGGGAGAAAAAACAAGTGATGGAGTCTGCATGAGCCAGGCAGCTCCACAGCCCCTCTGCTCCCTTCTCCTCATCCCCATCATGGCAACAACAGGTCTTCCAGGGCACAGCAAGTTCCTGCCCTTATGAATCCGCCACTGTTTCAAAATCACACATGCAGCTTTTTTAAACCAGCAGTTATTGAAAAGAGTGAGAAAAGGACTGAGAACCAGCCTGCTCTGTAAGGAGTCTGAACCACACAGAATATAGCACTGCAACATCTGGGTAATTTGGCAGGTGCTGAAAGCAGCTGTGAAAATCTTAAAAAAAAAAAACACCCAGTGCTTACCCAAGTCTCCACTGTGCTCATTAAAATCCCCTTGGACTTTTCGGGGTATAAATGAGTGCAAGACTGATTCGTTTTGTTTGAGTACAGGATCCACTTGGTTCCAGGAGTGATTGCATGAGCTGGTGTGGTAGACACTGCCTCACAGGCCTGAGGGCTGGAAAAATGGGAAAAAGACAGCATTGCCCTTGGAGGGACAAATGTGAATGTGGGTTTGCAATTGCTGCAAGTGAGAAAAATGTTCGTGGCAAAAAAACCTCCACTGAGATTGAAGTCCATTATGGAAAACAAATGGAGGTAATTAGTGATCTAGCATGGGAATACAGACATGTTACAACTGTCCCAGTTAATCTTTTTATAGAAATTCATTGACTTGATGGCATTGCCCAAGGGATGTATCTTGTGCAGACTTCAGGATATTTCTTTCATTATGGCCAATGAGGTTAAAACAAAATTCTGTGCTAGTGATGCTGTGAAAAAAGCCCTTCATCATTTGATTATTAGTGCTGACACTGATGTTCCCTTAAGTCATTTCCCCTAAAGATGCTGAAGGTTTTTCCTGTCGGAAGCAAGGAGCAGATTGCTGATAAGCTGCCACGGGTTAAAAAGCTCCACATGTCATCTCAGCCCCAGGTTGATCTTTTTTCCCTTGATGAGAACAGCCCTATTAAGCTGGACGTAGTGATCCATGACTCTTAGACAAAGCTGGTAGCTGGGGCCTCTTACTGAAATTTCATGCCTCTGTTCATGTAATTTACTCAGCATTCTCACTGTAAAGTGGGATGCCTTGTCTTGTTTTGTTGACTGCACCAGACTACATGAGGCATTGTAAGGCAAGCTCTTCCTCAGGGCTGAGCACCAGCTCACATTCTGGGGACATCACCACGTGCTCCCAGGCCCTGGATGTGTGCAAAGAGCACCAGAAACAGCATCAAAGGCAAAACACCTGTGACGTACCTAACAATGCCATTTAAAGTGCCAACATTTTAGCTCTCGGAACAGTGTAGTGCCAAAGATGAGGGTGGGAGCTGGGCACAGCCCCTTCTCCCAGTGTTGTGGCTGCTCACAGCCCCTCTCACAGTCCCGCAGATCATCTGGGTGCAGGGCTGGAGTTGTTTTAGCAGGCAATCAGCTGCAGTTCTGCAAAGTGCACTGATGGCACACTGTGCCCTGCAGCTGTGTGTTTGCTGCTTAAGGCCTGGAGCAGAACGCAAAATGTAAGAGATGAAACAAAACCCACATTTAGAGGGAACCTGTTCAGTTCTCTGTTGCGGCTATCCAGATTTTTTTAAGACAGAAGCTATGCTTTTCCTTTTTTATTTTTCTTTTTTTTTCCCCCTCTTTCTTCTTCTGGTTAATATGAAGAGAGAGGTCTTGTTATGGTGGGTGAGCATTCTATATTTTTATTGAATTTCTTACAGTTCTGTGCTCAGGTCCCCCACCCCTGAGATGCTATCAGAATGGACTGAGTGAGGCTCCAGCTTCACCTCTAGCTTAAGTAATGAAGGGCTGAGACAACCTCATGCCACACAGCATCAACCTCTAAAGATGCAGCACTTACCAGGGAGCAAGAGATCAGATCCTTGACAGTTCAAATGCAACGTGTTGCAGCTGCAAGGGGTATTAGGCCTTTGTGTAACTTGCCTTTGTTAATAAATCTCTTCCTAAGCATTCTTCCCTACCCCCACACTACCCCATACTCACAGAGAGCTGGACTAAGGGCTGCAAGGGGTTTGTGTGGAGTGGGGCACCTGCTAAAACACTGGAGAGCATACAGGAAGGAGAACTTGGCTTATAGAATGTGCTCATCCATGTCAGCAGTGGTCTCAGGCTCCCAGAAAACCCTGTTCCTCCCACAAGGGCGAGGAGCTGAATGGAGAAGTGAGTGGAGGACAAATGCTGTGGAGAGATGAGTTGATGGCAGTTCTGGGTGTTCCTGCTTCCCTTCTTGTTTTACTTGCACACAGAAGAGAGCTATGCATTTTTTTGTTCAGTGGGAAGTTCTGCTCCAAGGAGAAATCTTTTGTGGCATGTAGCTCCACTCAGAGATTTGACACAGTGGACAATGTTTCAGCAGCTGTTTAAGCAACAGATAAAGGCAAACACTGCAAACACTGCCCATAAGTTGTATTGGATGCTTTGGAGGTGGCTGTGGGTTTTGAAATAGGAATCAAGCAAATCTAGGTATATGAACCTAAGTCTTACACATGCCTAAATATCTAAGTCAAAACTAAGAAAGAACAATAATCACTATTATTTGGCTGCTGGGAAAGTATATCTCAAATGCACCTCATTAATTAACTCCCCTTTTCTCCTTCAAGCAAAGCAGAACAGGTAGAAAGAATGAAAGCAGTAAGAGGGAAAATTCCAGCACATAGGAAATTGGCCTCATTTAGTGTAAATGCAGCTCCTATAAATCAACAAAGACATGCCTCCTCAAAGGACAAAGAAATTACTGTAATTCATTGTTTCTTGATTTATATAAAGTGATACCTATGTCTCTAATATTTTTTCAGAAGAAATATACTTTGTAGGATATCAACTACTAAGGAAGTCCACTGTAATTCTGTCCTTCCCCAGTGTTTTCTCCATAGATCCTTTTGTTATTTCCTTTGGGTCCCTCTTACTGATCCTTTTTGGCAACACTTTATCTCAAGTATTTTAAGGTATTCTTATCCATATATTGGTCACAACAGCAGCTGCATGAATTTTCTCATATAAAAATTGTGCACTATCCATGTCAAAAAGTTTCTATTGTAATTCAGACATTTTGGTCATTATTACTGTCACTGAGCACCAGCATTTATAATCGTTTCCTACTGTTTCAGATATTGTTGATGTAGCTACTTTACTCTAAGTTGATAGGCAAGAGTATAGTCTTTTTTTCTTCCTCACCTCAAACTGTAAAGAAAGCAGATTGCCATGGTGTTCAAGCCATGATATTGCAAGCTGCAGCTCAATTTTTGTCTAACTGTAGGCTGGCAATTACTTAGCAGTAGGACAACATCCATTCTCATTTTCATACCTGCTTTGTCTCCCCTGATATTTGCAGATGACACAAATAAAATATAGTGGTAAGAATCCCTGGAGGATTGCCTTGTAAAATCATCACGTGGGAAATACGGTATGTGAAAATACATGCTGAACTTCTTTCCATGAAGTACACAGCAATGCCAGAATGCACTGAACATTATTTAGCATCTGGACCTCGCCTAAAACTAGCCATAACAGATTTCTGAGCTATTGATCTTATCAGATCAACTAAGTCTCCATGATACCACATTGTATCATCCATAACAAGTTGTGCCTTTGGTTGGAAGGGACCCTAAAGCCTATCCAGTTCAAACACCACTGCATAAGATGCAGCTGCCCAGGGCCCCATCCAACCTGGCTTTGAAGGGATGGGGCACCCAAAGCTTCTCTGGGTAGCCTGTCCCAATGCCTCACCACCCTTCAAGTAAAAAATTGTCTCCTACCACCTAACCTGTAGTACTGCAGATGGGACCTCATGAACATATAGACACAGTCACGTTCATATCTTTCATGCGAAATCCAAAGTCCTTTAAAACCTTTGCAAACATTTGATAGGCAATGAATTTGAAGGAAGTAACTCTGCAGAAGAAAAACTTTAACACTTGTGATTGCGAGTAGCATGAATCAGCAGGTGAGGAAGCATGAAACATGAAAATGCTGGGTGCTTTGTGTGCAGCAAGATGGAGAAAAGTCTGTCTAAAGACAGATTCAGAATAATAAATGTCACTGCTTTAGTATGCAAGAGGGGAATGGTAAAAATCCCTACTTTCTTAATGTAGCTTTATGTGCTACGTGCTTTTTAGTGCATGCAAAGGTTCTTTCCATTATCATTTTTTTAGACTGCAGTTAGAAATGCTGCTGTGGAGATGTTGGACTAAAAGGTGTTAATAATATATTTGTACATCTAATGGCAAAAGTTGAAAGTCATGTCTTTTAACAAGAGCTAATGAGAACCTAAATGACGATTCTTAGGAAAGCATACTCATTAGAGCCACACTGCTGGCAGCACCATGAAATGCATCCTGTGCTCTGCAGTCATCTCTCTTAATGTCTGCTGCTGGCATATAAAGAGGCCAGGTAGAGAAAATCTGCACACACATCTTCCTTTAGCAACAGAAGCCAAACCTTCACGTAGAGTAACTGCAAAATTAGCATCCCCTCTGTCAGGTGACAATCCTGCTTGTTATTTCTGCAGGGAATCAAACAGGAATCTGTATAATTTAGAGGCAACCTTTCCCAGGCAATTCAGAAAAAAATCCACTTTATTCCTTAATGCTGAAACGTAGGACCCAAAGGATTACACACCTTGGCTGCGAGCACCTTTATTGCAAACAAAAACAAATGCAGCACATCTGTCATTAGGATTTGAATGTCTAAAACAGGCTGAATGTAGGAAAACCATAATCAGTCCTTCTGGACCACAAAACAATTTTGTAGCTGTCAAAACCAGAATTAAGTCTTCCGATAAACCAACAGAAATTGACACAGCGAAAGCAGATTGCTGCCAATGTAAAAAATACATCGTTCAGTCTGCTGGCAGCTGAGTGTATCTATAAAGCATACTCAGAACTGCCAATGGGATATATGAAAGACTGTCAAAATATCAGCCATCCTAATGCCTGGTTTTGCTCTGGAGACCCAAAGAAAGCCCCAAGCCCACCTCTTGCCCTTCAGGTTTCCAAACTGCGTGCACTGCATGTGACAGGAATATAAAAACAGCCCTTCTCCTTGTACTCTGCCTTGTCCAAAAACTGGGCTGTTCTGGAGAATGTCATTTATGAAAAGATGTACTAAACAGGACCAACATTTTCCTATAGAGAATGACTGATGCTACTGGTCCCTTTTCCCAAACTTGTAACTAATTGAATGCCTCTGCGATGAGTTCAGAAATAAGCTGAAACAGAATCAAAATTTCCCACCAGCACTGCGATGCTTTGGATGAGATGTGATTTGTTGTTTGAGGGCTAGGCCCACCAGCAGCAAGATGAATTCAAAATCTCAGCCCAAAGAGACCCCCTAGCATCCTAAAAACATACAGGTAATAGTCTTTTCCAAATGTCCTGCTTCTCTTCCTGACCAAAGTGGTCTGAGTGTGATGGAGATGAATATCCAGAAAGTTGGGTTCTCCCTGAAGGTCATTCAATGAGACTGATGAGCACAAGGAGTGTAAACCAACAACACGATTAAAAAAGCAAAATCAGTTTACTTGTACTTCTTCCACATCTTCTTAGTGCCATCTTGGAAAAGTTCCACTGGAATTTGAATGATTTCTGAAGTAGTGAATATAATTTGAACTTTCATATTTAGCTACAATTCACAGAAGAAATGTAACAGTGGGAAAAGCTCGGTACAGATCAGAGTGGCTTTCTGTGGAGCAAAGACTGGTCAACCAAGGAGAGATGTGAACATTTTTAGGCGCCTACTAAGAGTAAAAAGACATAACATAAGCAACAGACCATATAAATTCAGCAAGCCAGTGAATTTATAAAGTCACTCTCTTTTTGAAAAACTTTTCTGCAAAGTATAAAAAGGGTTGTGGATGCATTGTCTGCTGAAAGTGACATTAACCTGAGAAAGTACTTATTTGAAAATGCAATGGTGTATTAATGAGTGAGTGTTTAAGAATTTGGAAATATGATTGAAAATACACAATGCTATCTTGCAAGAGCAGGCAGTCCATTTGTTTGTGACATTTCAGGATGATCAACTTAGTCCTGAGCAAGAGGAAAATAATTTGTTTTTAATGTTGCTCGCACATAATGAGGTCCAATAAAAGAACTCATAAACATTTCCTTTTGCAGATCCTTTCACATTTATGGTGACATTATAAACCAAATAAGAGTTATTTATTAGCATACCTTCAAGGGGTATTGTTTTGGAAGCATTGCTTTGGGGCGAGGCTTTTTTTGTTTTATTTGTGTTTTGATGGATCCTGTTGAATCGATTTTTTCCAGCCTATTTGTATTGGCTGTGCAGATTGTTCACAGAAATGCAATTGTGTATTGTAATTTCACTTTGATCACAGTCATTTTCTCCCTTGCGTTATCCAAGCAGTCTTCTAAGAAATACAGCAGTAATGATATGCAGCAGTGGATATTGAACTGCTTGCAAATCACTCAGGCAGCTCATAAAAACATTATTAAAAGGCAAATGCCCTTTGTGCTCCTAAACTACGCACACTGAGGTGCTCTCATACATCTGACGCACTGTAATATATTGAGACGTGCTCTGCTGGAGTCAGCATCACTGCTTTCCAGCTGACAGCTTGTCTGCACCTGTCAGTCACCAGCTTGATCTGATTCTCACTCCGGTTCACAGTCAGATGTCTGAGCATGGTTTGCTGGGGACTTTGGTGCCAGGCAGGTGGCACACAGAGTCTTACCCACCAACTGAGCACATCGCTTTAATACATGGATGTGTTGAAGAGCCGTTCTCCCACCTCCCACGGTTACTGTTTGTTCAGCAGTGCCCATAAACACGATGTTCAAACCTTGTGTGAGTTTAATCCTTTAGCTGAAGAACTGGGAGTAGGTCTGAGGACTCGCATTCTCCCCAGTCCAGACCCTGTGCAGGTGGCGTGTAGCTTTCCCCACGTAAAGGAGAGCAGCAATAATTTATTGCCGTAGCTTGTTGTCTGAATGAGCTTTGCCAGACATCATAGCATGCTGGAGACTCTTTCCATCTGCCATGGCTTCAGTGTAGTTGTTTCCTTTTTTGTGCTTGTAGGGAGTGAGGAAGCTTCTCCTTGTCAGAAGGACTTCATATTTCTTTCCCTAAAGATCCTGCTTGCTGGGCATATGGTGTTTCTTCAGAATATGAAGTTGACATCATTTTTCAGGCTGATGTTGATATCCAAGGGGGCTGTCAATACCTATGTGAAAGAGCTGAGCTCATTTCTTAAACCACACAGCTTTCCAAAGCAAGCAGCTTTTTATCTGGAAGGTCACAGCGTTGAAGGAAAGGATGCTGGAAATTTCAGTAACAACCCTAATTCCCAACCCTAATTTCATCTTTTTTCTATCTTGCCTACTTCTGTTCCAAGCTAAGAAAAAGATTTATACTGTCTATAGGGTGCAGGTTTTGTAGCCTAAGAAGTTTGCATTTGTAAAGGTTGCAGAAGACATCCTAGTTTAGGCTGGATATCAGGATAAGCTTCTTTACACAAAGGGTTGTTAAGCACTGGAATAGGCTCCCCAGGGAGGTGGTTGAGTCAGCATCCCTGGATGTGTTTACAAACCATTTGTGGTGCTCAGGGGCATGATTTAGCAGTGGGTTGTTAGAGTTAGGGTAGGATGGTTAGCTTATGGTTGGACTTGATGATCTTTTCCAATCTGAGCAATTCTATGACTCTTTGATTCAGATTATGGTGAAGATCTAAGACTGTAAGGACTAATCTAGCTAGTATCACATTGTCAACATTTTTTTTTTTTTCTTTTCATTTAGCCTCAAGAACTTCATCCAAATAATAATTTCTGGAATTACATATGATTTCTCCTTATTTTTTTTTCTTTTCCTTTTTTTTTTTTTTTTTTTTTAATGGAAAACACTTTCCCTTTTGTAATGAGTAAATTGTATGTGCCTTTAGATATGGTATATGCACTTACAGAAAACTAGTCCCTGAGAGCAATACGTGTTTGTAATGCTGGTGCTGGCAGAAAATCCATACTTGAAGTAGCACGCTCTTACACTGCACCCTAGACACAGTGCAGAACACTTTCATGTTGATTACTGTCAACCACCCGTGTATTCCAAGGCCTCAGAAGATGACTGGTGACACTGTCCCACCCACCCCACATCCAGATCCTTGGTACATAACGTGCTACGTACCCACACTACTCAAAACTTCTGTTCTAACAAGCGTTCACTGCAGAATAGATATTAAAAAAAAAAAAAAAGAAGAAAAGAAAAGCACTTTGGGAAATACCTGAGTGTAAAAGATGCCACTTTTTAAACAGAAATTTTCTGTTAATTTAGTGCCTTGAAAGAAAATGGGTATTTGGGAGGTACTTGATGAAAACCATGGGTGTGAGCAGATGCTATTCCAGTTAACTTCCAGTGGTGCAGGACTTACCATTGTTTCATTCGTTTTAGCAACTTTTGTGTTTGAGGGCTATGCTTGTGTAGCATAATATTAAGAGAGGACCCTTCAGGGTAACTAGTCTGATGTGCAACTGATGCAGTTGGTTCTTAAGTATTAATATTAGATTAGATATTTTGCTTTGCAAAGGTTTCGAGTGGGTAGCTTTCTTGGCCGTGTTGCCTGTGGTGCATTAACATTTCATGAGAATTTCTGACACAGAGCAATGAGATTTGTCACTAAAAACGCTTTGATAAAAAGAAACACATTTGATGTGTTGAGTTTTAGTACTGCAGAGCTGTAAAAATTCATCAGAAGATCAGCATGAAAATGCATGTGCTGCATACGAGTGGATCAGTGCTGCTGTACAGACTTGAGGGGTCTCACTCTTGATGCAGTCAGCACTGTGAGGCTTACTTCAAATGGGTGCCATCGTGCAAGCCCAGTATTTTTATGTGTCAGACTTGTTGTCTGCCTGTGTGTACTTCTGACAGGGAAATCCACATATTCAAATGTAAATTGATTGTGAAAATGAAAGATGGAAGAGGGGACATGCTATACTCCTTTTTGTAAGAGGAGCGAATCAGAACACCAGGGAAGTCTCATGCTTTCAAGGTTATGCACAAAGCTGGCCTCTGAATTGGTGATGCTCTTTAGATTCCAGGCTGGGGCTGAAAGAAAATGCTTCTTCTGCTTTTCATGTTTTGGGGGGGACCTGAAACTGATTTCCATGGGTAAAGTTCCATGGCCTTGCACTTCATTACATATTGAGCATTGTCATTTAAACAACAGAGAATGACTCCTTGATTTTTAAATGCTTTGAGTGTTTCACCAAACAAAAAAGACTGGGCAGGAACTGACATTTCTTTTTTTGGATTTGACTTAGTATACATCACCGGAGAGGTAAGTTCTTAAGGAGCAGTATGAAACAACAGCATTTAAGACACTGTAACCTGTTTTGTGGGCTTAGCAGTAACATAGCAGTAACTCCACAATGCTTTAGAAAAACAGGGTTTATTTGATCACTGTCCTCTGTAGCATGGGAAAGACATATTCTAGGATCTCCAGCTCACTCACACAGCACCAGTTCCTGTTTTTATTTCTGCAGCTGTGAGCTAAGTGTGGAAGTGGATAGAAATCAGCCCCTTCACTCAAGTCTAGAACATAACCTTTCATAGAACAACATCATCCTAAAATGTAGAGATGTGCTATTAGTCTCCTTAGTTAAGGTTTCATTAAAAATCCAGAGGATAATATGCTGTCCTAGCACATCCAGTGTGTGGCTTCTAATTTTTGCTTTTATTTCCTAATTCATTAATGGCAATTAATTCAAAAATGGCTTTGTAAAAGTACTTTCACACACTTGCAATATAATGATTTTAAATATATAAGTATATATTTATACTTCTGTCTTTGTCATGTTACTTCAGGTTCATAGAGCTACAAAGCAATTCCCATGTGTTGATCCCATTCTTGTCTACAGGCTTTGGTCATGTTTGGATAATAGTTTGTCCATTGTTCTCTTTTGCTAATTTCCAAAAATGTATAGTTATATTTGAAGGAAATCCTGTATCATTATCAGTAACCTCCTCAGCTAAGAAATCAGTATGATCAACCAATCACTTCTGCCTCTTAGTATTGTTAGCCTAGTTTCTTAAGAAGCAACAAAAGTTCTGTTGTGGAAGTGAAAACTTG
Organism: Phasianus colchicus; assembly: GCF_987193195.1. Lineage (NCBI taxonomy): Eukaryota > Metazoa > Chordata > Aves > Galliformes > Phasianidae > Phasianus > Phasianus colchicus. The sequence goes on along the minus strand of NC_143441.1, from coordinate 6,659,132 downwards.
GGGTTTGTCCAGGTGTAATTTCCATCCAGTTCTGAACATCCCTGTTCCTGTTAAGCAGATCTTCACCCTTTTCTCTCTCTAGCTACCACCTGCCTAGTTATGCCCTCATACTGAAGAAGTCAAGTAGATGTGGATAAATACACGACCTACTTGCAAGTTTCTTCTACATTTTGAATTTTGTACTGTGAACCTCAGTTTAACACTGTCAAGTTTGTTTGTTTGTTTTCCTCTTGGTGTGCATTAATGTGTGCAGAAATAGGGTGAGCTGCTAAAATATGTCCATATCCACATCACAGCCTTTAGTAATTTCATGCTGTTCTTGCTGCTTAGTGCACCAGAGCACAGCAGCTATTTTCTGCATCTATCTGTCTGCAGAGGTTCTACGCAGGTTAGTTGTGCAGCCACAACATCACTGCACAGGTTTGGAATAACATTTAACATTTAAGATACGCTATTTTTTTCCTGATTCTCCTTGAATAAATTGCTTTTTGGTAAGAGGCCAGAAAAGTCTGGAGAAATTCCAGGTGGCTATTTAGAAATATAGATCGGCAGAAAATGATGTGTTTTCCTTCAGGTAACATGTTGATATGCATTACTGTGCATTAAAAAAAAAAAAGGATGACAAAAATACTTTCTCATGAAAGCATTATATTTGCTGATGGGGTTTGATTCAGAGCCTTTGGAGGCCTTATTCTTGCAGTAGAGGATTAGGTTTTTAGTTGTCAGAGAGGAACATTAATCTTGACATATTTGATGATGTATGAATGTCAGAGGGATTTATATAGTCAACTTCAAGGGTCTAAATTAGGAACTGAATCCTTCTGTACAGCCAGAGAAACCTAAAGGCAGCTCAGAGAGCTTTCCTCTATTGGCTACGGATGGATCATAGGAAAAGCAACTTCCTCTCTTACGTACCTACAGTGAGGAGCCTAAAATAGATGGCATGAATAATCCCTAATATGAAAATCAGCATGAAAGAGTGCAGTAATGAAATTTAATCCAGCTATCTCTAGGATGGTTACAGCCCATTGTGTTTCTCAGGACTGAAGTTGAGCCTCGTGCTTTTCTTCGGTCCTAGTTTGCAATATGTGAAAAGAAGCTAAGAGATCATTTTATTTCCCTTCCTCCTCATGATAATGATGCCTAACAAAGCTGAAGATGTGATGTCCCCAGTAACAGTAACTCCCTCAGGTGAAAAAGGTCACAGACTAAACTCTCTTTGGCTCATAGACTTGCAAACATGTATTGTCACCAAAATATTACAATGCCCAATTATAAGAGAAAGAATGATATTACACTGCCCAATTATGAGAGAAAGATTGCATCTGGAGATACTTGCTTAAGTCACATTTCACTTGACTAAATAAAAAAGCTCCTATGATCAGAAATTCTTTGCTCTTCTTGCTATCCCTTTCAAATATGGTGTGGCTGCTCCAGCATAAACACCCAGCCCACTTTTTGCTCCGTAGCCCCCAGAAGTGCTGTAGTTGGCCAGGCAAACCTTTATGATCTCCCTGCAATCTTACTGTATCAGCAGAGCTGTGATGGCACAGCAATTTAGATGCATAGTGCAGGTCTCAGCACAAGGTGAGAGAAATCATGTTGATGGTGAAAGAGAAAAAAATGCCACCAGCAAAAGCTGGCTGGAAGGAGATGCTTTCATTTTAGTCACACAAGCACATGGCCAGGAACTGCATTTGTATGCAAGGTTCTGAATAAATGACAGCTCAGTTTAAATAATATAAATGGTAAACGTGGCTCTCCTGCATGGAAATCTGTAGGTGGGAAGTGGAATCAAGTTTCAGCTTTGTGTATCTGTCAAAATGAGAAGACAATGCCTTTGAATAAAGATAGGGCATCTGAGGTTCATTCCTCATTTTTTAATCCTTTCTGAAATGACTTATTACTCAGGCAAAGCAAAGGAAGTGACCAGTTGCACCACAGATTAAACACGTATGATCTGAGGTGAATTTGGGGAAACTGGAACATCACCAGGTGTTCCAGTGATTTTATCTTTTCCATTGTGGCAGTGTCCAAGGGCCCAAGCCTTTGGGATGATATTTAAAGGCAATACTGGGCGACTTAGAAAGAGAAATCTGGTGCCTGCTATGATTTAAGCATACATATACAAAGGAACAGTCACTGTGTATGGCACTGAATATCTGCAGGCATACTGGTGTCTGTTTTTCTCTGTGCTTTAGAGGCAGGAGGATTTGTGGACTAAGGACTATTAAGCAGGAAAAGTTTATTTATGGAAAGGCTTAAATTCCCTATAAAGGAATCCCAGCCTAAACTGAAAATGTGCTATGGCTCCACTAAGTAGAAATTAAAAACGTTTTCTCTGACTTGAGAGTGTTACAGTGACTGATACACAGATGAGACAAAGACCCCTCCTTGTCACTGCCAAATTCTCAGGCTTCCAACTAGTCCTGTGTGATAGGAAAAAAACCACCTTGCCATACTTAATCCTGAACTGGATGCAGGCTATATCAGTGGGCACTATGAGAATACCACTCTGGGCACCTGTGGGTGACAGGAACTACCCCCTGCCAGAGCAGTTTAGCATAGGATGTAGATACATTGAGCAAATGGGGAAGAAGTGGCTTTGTTCATGGCTGATCCTCGTCTGCGGGGCACTATGCCTCATACAGGCTATGCTGCAGGGTGGTTTTTGCTACCTGTAATGGATCTGAGGATCACTGCTCAGGCACAATAACCTGAAAAATGCTGGTTTGAGGATGCCTGCTTAGTGGGCTGTGATTGCATTAATTACAAACCATGAATCACGGACATTTTGTTCCTGCATTTGTAAGATTAAAGTAGGCTATATAAATAACAATCATTACAGAGTTTTTAAGTGGATGACCATTCTTGCTTCTGGTAGCAAATTTGGAGAGCTCATTATCTTTATATTTCCACTAATGGGAGGAACATTTCTTTCTACTGCTAGAAATACAACACCTCAGTTATTTTTGCTTCTGTGCCAGTGTTACTTTTTCCTGCTGCAGTGGGCTACAACAGATGAAGCAATAGCAAATGGGCATATTGTTTCCAGACCTGAACTCTCCAGTGAGCCTTTAAGAAGGTATCTGAAAATGAGCATTAGCATTAGCAGTGAGCATTAGGCAAAATTTAAAGTCTAAAAGCCTGGGTCCAGGGTGGTTAAAAACACTTTGTATTTGGTTCAGGACTGGAAGCTGAAACTGAATGAATTTTCCCTATCTGTATCCATATCTATCTTTCCCTGCATAATTATTTCTTTTTTTTCTTTTTTCTTTTTCTTTTTTTTCTTTTTTCTTTTTTCTTTTTTTTTTTTTGTCCATTTTCTGTAGAAGGCAAATGCAATTCAACTGTTTTGCACAGCAGGATTACTGTCAGTTCTCCAAGACTACAGCCAGTCCACCAAGATTAACGCCAGCTCTCCAAAGCCACATTTTCTCCTACAGCCCCAGCCTTGTGGGAGCACAGCTTTACCTTTCCAGGGGGAAAAGTTTTCATTCTGCATCAAAGGCAGTTTCTTTACAGCTGCAAGGAAGCTGTGTAACGAGTCTGTTCATGTGCATTTCTCCATTTCATTGTTTTTCTGATACTAGATTAGTGCCACAAGTTTTCAGGATGCCAGGCTCTCTCCGTTACATCTCTAGTGGCACAATTTCACCTGTGAAACGTGAAATCATCTTGATTTTCCTTGACCATTTTCCTTTGGCTGTGTGACCAAGCACTGTGGAATGGAGGAGGTCCATATCCCCCCTGAGAGACAATGTTTCTCCTTCACACAAAGCTGCTTTCTGTCTCTCAGCATTGGTGTTAAAGATCACTCTTGGTTTCCTCTCCCAGCTTCTACGTGTATTCCACTTTTTACCTCATCTAAATCAGGTTTGGAGACATCAGAATAGATGCACCTCAGAAACGTTGCTGGCTGTCCACGCAAGATCTGATAGTATAGTAAAACTGGAATTATATCACATCAGTGCCTGAGTGATTTATGATGATCTCGGGTACTGTGACTCATCTTGGATGTGAGTAAGAGTTCAAAGGAGAATTTTGGTTTTTACAAGGTGGCATTAAATGGCCAGGAATGGCAATGGGTATCAAATCTGGCTTGCCATGTGCTACCATGAGGTAATGCAGATGGTGACATCACCACATTTATCTTCTCCTGACTTATGTCTCAGTCTGGGAGAGTTACTCTAAGTCAGTCTCTCGTAGCTTTCCACTTACTGAATTAGTCCTCTTGGCAGCATCAGGATGGAAAACGATTGCTTCTACTCCAGGCATCTACTGCAACCATGCAATGAATTTTCTTATTCACTCCCAGTCCAGAAAAGTCAACACGGTTCCACAGAATGCACTGAATAAATAATATTAATATTGCTGTTCTTATTCCCTGAGATCATTTTGCTCTTGGTTAATTGATTCTCATTTGCTCTGTGAATACAACACGAGCAGTTTTGTTAAACCTCGTAGTTGCTCTAATCTGCAGAGAAAAGGTTGGTGTAACCCATTTCTTTCCCTGTTTTTCGAGGCGCACACAGATGATTTGCAGAGTCACTGGACTTCAAACTAGGTGTCTGATAAACAATCTGCTTCTGAACTGGTGGAATTCAGCTGCTTTTGCATACTCCAGCAAATCTCAATGTCAGTGCCCGTGGCAATATTTACAGATGCTCTTCTTCCTTCCTGATTTTGACATACACTTTTCAGTAGTCACAGGAACTTGGAGTGTAGAGCACAGACACTGCTTTACCAGAAAGTGTTTCATTACCATATGTTAATTACAGAAGTTTTAGGAAATAATGAACATAAAAAATGTAGACACATTCCCTTCAATTTATCAGAGAACTGTGCAATACAACTGCAACTTCTCCCAAGTCTTTACTGCAGGAAGGATTCTTAAAAGAAAACAAGGAAAAAAAAAGCATTTCCCTTTTCCTTAGGTTTTTTTTTTTTTTTTTTTTTTTTTTTTTTTTTTTAATAAAAAGCAAATAGTAGTGTAAAAAGAAGAGAAAGTCAAGGATTTCTGGGGATTGCTGGAATAAACTCTACCTAAGTTCAGCATTCTACATTACGTTTCTGTGTCTTAGGAGTAGATCAGTGGCAAGTTCCAGGCAAGACCCAGCTGGCAAAGTGCAAGTTTTCAAGTATGGCTAGGAACTGCTTTGGCTCTTTGGCTGCCAACAGTCCACCTCCAGTAAGGTGACTTACTGAATTAGAAGGTAATTGACTATGCAATTAACTTCCAATGCTCATTATCACTTTGATATTTGAGGTACTTTTAAATCTGGTGAATTTGTACTTATGATTTCTCGGAAGTGAGAAAAGAAAACAACTTCAATTTTCCAGATGAGTAGCTGGATGATAATTATCTGTTAATATTGTTCTACGTGTTAATTTTGGTAATGGTTTTATTATATTAAGGACTAACAAGTCATCTTCAGTCCTTCAAGTCAAAGTGGCAAGGAAAAAAGCAGTGAAGGACATACACGACCCACTAAAGCAGCCAGTAACACAGTGCTTTGGGTGCAGTTCTGTTACCCAAAGCCTCCTGAGAAGATGAATCAGGAGATGAGGTGAGTGATGTCTGCGGAGCAAGATCCGCTCGGAAAAATTGACAAGTCCAGAAATACAAGGACCGAGCACTTTGCTCCCGCAGGCATTTGGAACACTGAGGGGATGATGTCACTGAGGGGGTTGACGTCACCTGGCGGCTGTCAGTTGCAGGTGGTGGTTGATGCCGGCAGGCAGTGCAGCCATGCCCGCTTCGCAGCCCGCCCTTCGGGGTCGCTGCCACTTCGCCGACAGGTGCCAGAACGTGCGTGCCAGCGGCCGCTGGGGGCGCCCCTACCCAAGTATGTTTTGTTCCCACTTCTTGCTGCCTCGGGCGGCGCTGTGCGAATCGCGTGCCGTCTGCAATGCTTAGCGTCCCTTCCTCTTCGTTAGCAGGTCCCATCAGAGGAGCCGCAGCACGACGGCGTGCCGCTACCCAGAGATACGCAAACGCTGCCCGGGCATCCGTGCTCCAGCGCTTGAGACGACATGGAGGAAGACAGGGTAACAGCACCCAGACAAACACAGTCAGTAGCCAGCCCCCCACGATCCAGCAGATGGGAGGAGCTGTAGGAGGATGGGTTGCTACTACCCAAACAACCACAATTGCTAGCCAGCCCCCCATGATCCAGCAAATGGGAGGAGCTGTAGGAGGATGGGTTGCTACTACCCAGACAACCACAATTGCTAGCCAGCCCCCCATGATCCAGCAAATGGGAGGAGCTGTAGGAAGATGGGTTGCCACTACCCAGACAACCACAATTGCTAGCCAGCCCCCCATGATCCAGCAGATGGGAGGAGCTGTAGGAGGATGGGTTGCTACTACCCAGACAACCACAATTGCTAGCCAGCCCCCCATGATCCAGCAGATGGGAGGAGCTGTAGGAAGATGGGTTGCCACTACCCAAACAACCACAATTGCTAGCCAGCCCCCCACGATCCAGCAGATGGGAGGAGCTGTAGGAAGATGGGTTGCCACTACCCAGACAACCACAATTGCAAGCCAGCCCCCCATGATCCAGCAGATGGGAGGAGCTGTAGGAAGATGGGTTGCCACTACCCAAACAACCACAATTGCTAGCCAGCCCCCCACGATCCAGCAGATGGGAGGAGCTGTAGGAAGATGGGTTGCCACTACCCAGACAACCACAATTGCAAGCCAGCCCCCCATGATCCAGCAGATGGGAGGAGCTGTAGGAAGATGGGTTGCCACTACCCAAACAACCACAATTGCTAGCCAGCCCCCCACGATCCAGCAGATGGGAGGAGCTGTAGCAGGATGGGTTCCCACTACCCAGAGAACCACATTCCCTAGCCAGTCCCCCATGATCCAGCAGATGGGAGGAGCTGTAGGAGGATGGGTTCCCACTACCCAGACAACCACAATTGCTAGCCAGCCCCCCATGATCCAGCAGATGGGAGGAGCTGTAGGAGGATGGGGTGCTGCTTCCGCGAGAAACACATACGTTATCCGGCGATCCTTGTTAAAAAACAAGAGAGGAACCATGTCCAACTACAAGAGCGGAGCTGTAGGGGGATGGGTTGCCCCTACTCAGACAACCACAATTGCTAACCAGCCCCCCATGATCCAGCAGATGGGAGGAGCTGTAGGAGGATGGGGTACCAGCACCCAGACAAACACAATCCCTAGCCAGCCCTCCATGATCCAGCACACAGGAGGAGCTGTAGGAGGATGGGGAAACACTACTCAGACAACCACAATCCCTAGCCAGCCCTCCATGATCCAGCAGATGGGAGGAGCTGTAGGAGGATGGGGTACCACTACTCAGACAACCACAAACCCTAGCCAACCCACCATGATCCAGCACACGGGAGGAGCTGTAGGAGGATCAGGAGACACTGCTCGGACAAACACATATCTTAGCCAGCCAGCTGTGCTTCAGCAGACGGGAGGAGCTGTAGGAGGATGGGTTGCTGCTACTTGGAGAAAGACACACATTATGCGGCCAGCCCTGTTAAAGTACAAGAGAAGAGCCATGTTCAAGTACAAGAGAGGGGCGATAGGAGGATGGGGAGACACTAATCGGACAAACACAATCGTTATTCATCCACCTGTGCTCCAGCACATGGGAGGAGCTTTAGCAGGATCAGGAGCCACAAGTCAGACAAATAAAAACCTTAGCTGGACACCCATGGTTCAGCAGACGGGAGGAGCTGTAGGACGAATGGATACCACTACCCAGACAAAGAAAATCCCAAGCCAGCTCCCGATGATCAAGCACATGGGAGGAGCTGTAGGAGGATCAGGAGACACTTCTCAGACAAATACAAATCTTAGCCAGCCCCCCATGATCATGCACATGGGAGGAGCTGTAGGAGGATGGGGAGACACCACTCAGAAAAACACAATCCCTAGCCAGCCGTCCATGATCCAACACACAGGAGGAGCTGTAGGAGGACAGGGAGACACTACCCAGACCAATACAAAAATTATCCATCCAGCTGTGCTCAAGCAGATGGGAGGAGCTGTAGGAGGATGGGGAGACACCACCCAGACAAACACAATCCCTAGCCAGCCCCCCATTATCCAGCACAGGGGAGGAGCTTTAGGAGGATCAGGAGACACTACTCAGACAAATACAGACCTTATCCATCCACCTGTGCTCCAGCACACAGGAGGAGCTGTAGCAGGATGGGGAGACATTATTCAGATAAGTACTAGACTTAGCCAGCTAGTGATCCATGACAAGACAGGAACTGCAGCAGAACTGGGTGCTGGTACCCCAAGGAACAGAAATCTTATCCAGCCAGCCGTGTTCCAGTACAAGGGAGGAGCTGTAGGAAGATCAAATGCTGCTACCCAGACAGACACAAATCTTAGCCAGCCTCCAGTGATCCAGCACACGGGAGGGGCTGTAGGAAGATCAGATGCTGCTACCCAGACAGACACAAATCTTGGCCAGCCTCCAGTGATCCAGCAGACAAAAGGAGCTGTGGAAAGATCAAATGCTGCTACCCAGACAGACACAGATCTTAGCCAGCCTCCGGTGATGCAGCACACGGAAGGGGCTGTAGAAGGATCAAATGCTCCTACACAGATAGACACAAATCTTGGCCAGCCTCTGATGATCCAGCACAAGGAAGGGGCTGTGGAAGGATCCAATGCTCCTACCCAGATAGACAGAAATCTTAGCCAGCCTCCAGTGATCAAGCACATGGAAGGGGCTGTAGAAGGATCAAATGCTGCTACCCAGATAGACACAAATCTTGGCCAGCTTCCGGTGATCCAGCACAAGGAAGAGGCTGTAGAAGGATCCAATGCTGCTACCCAGATAGACACAAATCTTAGCCAGCCTCCAGTGATCAAGCACATGGAAGGGGCTGTAGAAGGATCCAATGCTGCTACCCAGATAGACACAAATCTTAGCCAGCCTCCGGTGATCAAGCACATGGAAGGGGCTGTAGAAGGATCAAATGCTCCTACACAGATAGACACAAATCTTAGCCAGCCTTTGGTGATCAAGCACAAGGAAGGGGCTGTGGAAGGATCAAATGCTCCTACCCAGATAGACACAAATCTTGGCCAGTCTCTGATGATTCAGCACACGGAAGAGACTGTAGAAGGATTAAATGCTGCTACCCAGATAGACACAAATCTTAGCCAGCCTCTGGTGATCCAGCACACGGAAGAGGCTGTAGAGGGATCAAATGCTGCTACTCAGGGAAATGTAAACCTTAGCCAGCCACCTGTGATCCAGCACATGGGAGGAGATGGAGGAAGACGTCTTGCTCCTGCCCGGAGAAACATAAACCTTATCCTGCCAGCTGTACCCCAGTGCAAGGGAGAGGGTACAGAAGGACGGGGCACTCCCGCAGCCGTTATCCAGCCTCCTGTGCTTACAAAGAGCACATCAGGTGGCAGCCGTGATGGAGCAGGACCCTCTGGTGCCTCTGGTTTCGGAGCATCAGGCAAGAGAAGCGCGGTCTCTATGCAGAAACAGAAGGCGCGCTCTGCGTTAAGCAGTGCAGACCCGGGTGATGGCCACAGAGATGGACAGCGTGGACAGCAGAGAGTTTCGTAAGTGATGACCCTGCCCCTTGGGAAGTGCTCACAATGAGCAGATTAGGGGCTTACTGGCTTCCTCTGGATAATGGAGAGGACGCATTCCAGGGGATGGAAGCTGGGATGTGTGGGGGGAACCATAGAAAGCACTGGGGTTTTGTTTCTCTTACAGACCTGAAGTGATTTACTTGCGGTTCGATGATACGGTAAAACGCTTTGTCGGGATGTCTGTGTGTCCGGCAGAGTGACTGTTGTGTCTTTCACAGATAATTGTAGTATTCTTCAGTTGTTCCCTCTGAGCAGCGTCCTATGGATTTAATTGGGATGGCTTTGGCTATTTGAGTTTGACTTTGCTTTTTGCCGTTTGGCTTCTGACTGTGTAATTTCTTCTTTTGCTGTTCTGTTTTCTAGTGACTGTATAGTGAAAGACATGGCAACCTGGGAATCTTCTGGACAGTGGAGGTTTTCGTGTTACTCTATTGTGAAGGGCAAGCCTAACATTTCAGGTCGGTACTGTTTTTAGCCAGCCTTGCTGAGTGCAGTGCTGCTACTGTTTAGATTGCATTTTATACTTGTCCACACTGCTATGCCTCAGTGGAAGCACTTGCAAGGTGAAGACTTGCCTTGCAATGCAACAGGTTGGGATATTGGATTACAGTATTTCCTTGGTGGTTTTGCACCCCCGAAGTTGCACCAGGAGTCCTTTTTGTGTCTCCAAGTAGACCTGGCTTGTCCCAGATGGTGTAGCAAGGGCAGTTTCTTGTGTAACTCTAGAGGGCAATTTTGTATTTTTGTTGTATTTCTTTTGGAGCATGCTGATTGGTTGCCTCCCTGCAGGCTTTCCAGAGTTCTCCCCTGAGGAGGTGCGCCTGGGGTATTACAACTGCAGTGCACAGGACAACACTGGACACTATGTAAGTATTGTGGACGCTTCAGGGTAGGAGTGGGTACTGCTCTTCAGGTGGCCACATAAAAGCATGTTTGTGTCTTCCCACATTTAGATAAATGCTTTCAATCAGTACATGCAACAATGGAGAAGCAGGCTGCAGGAGCTGAAGGCTTCAAATGCCTCGAAAAAAGCGTCAAAGGTAAGCGTTAAGGAAAGGTAAAATATTTCTGTTCCTGATATTGCTTTTCTCTTATATCTTGAGAGAAGGTTTTTCTTAGGATTCACATTTAGACAGAGCTCAGGGTTCAGACTTCAGCACAGGCAATGATTGTTCCTCGCTCAGAGAGCAGACTGAGCCATAGCACTGATACAGATAGAGTCATGCAACAAACCAGAACAAGTGAGAGGAGAATGAGAGCTCCAAGAGGTTTTGGTGATTGCAATTACTTTTTGCCCATCAGTCAACAGATTTCTGCTTCTAGGGTGCTTGCAGACAGTAGCCTGGGAGCGTTTTGTTTAAAGCTGCAACTGCTTGTGGCCAGCATTTGATTAAGTTCCTCAGAGTTACGCTCAGCTGGGTGGCACACACAGGCTTTTGCTTTAAGCGTGGATTGAAAGATCCTTGCCTGTGTTGGGATGTAGTTCTCATGGATGTATTTGGAACTTTTTCAGCCGTCTCAGAACAAGAATGCGGTCACTCAGCCGTTGCCTTCTCTTGGATCGGGAGGACAGCAAGCCCCAAGCACTGGGTCCCCAAGTAAGTTTCCACATAAAGAACCAGCCATTAAACAGGCGTTGATAAGTGTTCTTCTGCAGTACTGAAATGCAGCAGTGTTTCAGTATGGCAGGTGTACCCATTCTGAGCGTTCTGACCCATTTCCTCACTGCAGGCTTTCCAGAGAGCAGCAGCAGCGGTGCTGCTGGTTTGTCCTCGAATGCAAATCCCAGCATCCCATCTGGAAGCGCTGCAGCTGTGGGGAGCTCTGCTGCTGCCTCCAGTCCTCCTGCATGCAGGATGACGTCCTCCCACAGCGTTCTCCATCCCGTTCGGACTCGTGCTTCTTCAGCTCCATCTGCAGCCCCCTTCTCACTTAACGCTTCTGCAACGACCAGTGGCTGTGGAACTTCTGGGCTTCCTGTCCCTGGAAGTTCTGCTGCTGCAAACTTTTCCAGCATTGCTCCGCTGACAGCTGCTGGAACTCCCCAGGCAGCGACAGGAACTTCTCACTTGGGTGCAAGCAGTGCTTCGGCTGTACAGACTGCCGGTGCCTCTGGACACAACATCACGTCCGCGCCTTCTGCATTCCCAAATGGTATCAGAGCAAGCCAGTTAAATACACCAAGGAGTGAATTAAGAGCCAAAGGGCTGAAGAAGATTAAAGTCAAAAAGTTCAAGCTATGAAGGGTCCCTCTGAAACCACCACCTGCAGGCCGTTTAAGGATTCAAGTTAATAAGTTAAGGATTCAAGTTAGTTAAGGATTCAAGTTAAGGATTCAAGTTAATAAGTTAAGGATTCAAGTTAGTTAAGGATTCAAGTTAGTTAAGGATTCAAGTTAAGGATTCAAGTTAATAAGTTAAGGATTCAAGTTAGTTAAGGATTCAAGTTAAGGATTCAAGTTCATAAGTTAAGGATTCAAGTTAGTTAAGGATTCAAGTTAGTTAAGGATTCAAGTTAAGGATTCAAGTTAATAAGTTAAGGATTCAAGTTAGTTAAGGATTCAAGTTAAGGATTCAAGTTAATAAGTTAAGGATTCAAGTTAGTTAAGGATTCAAGTTAGTTAAGGATTCAAGTTAAGGATTCAAGTTAATAAGTTAAGGATTCAAGTTCGTTAAGGATTCAAGTTAAGGATTCAAGTTAATAAGTTAAGGATTCAAGTTAGTTAAGGATTCAAGTTAAGGATTCAAGTTAATTCTGAAGTTATATGTCTTATTTGCTGTTCTGTGACTCTTCCAATAAACAAAGTTGTGATGGAGCAATGAGTTGGAATGCTTTCCTCTGACTTACGTTTTTGTTTAATCTCTTTAGTCTTCCCAATAAGATATCTTGTGGTATCAGCATTTCCACTACAATGATCTCGTTTCATAGATCCTGGAGTACTGGCCAACCAGATGGTTTCTGCCAAATGCTTCTCCCACTGCTTAAATATTCAGCCCCCCATTGCCTTCCACATAGTTTTCAACAACACACTGTACTGTTTGATTTTACCAGAAGCTGGTGCATGCAAGGGAATATGATAAGTCCACTCAATTGCAAGGGATTTTTCAAAATGTGTCCATCTGACACATCTGAGTCACCATCTGACTCAGTGCTTTCTGGAGTGCCATGTCGCCACAGGACTTGTTTCTCCAGACCCAATATGGTGTTTTGGGCGGTAGCATGGGGTACTGCTTATGTTTCAAGGCACCCAGTGGTTGCCTCCAGCATGGTGAGCACATAATGCTTACCATCGTGAGTTCGTGGCAAGGTGATTTAATCAACCTGTCACGCCTACCCATATTTGTACTTTCGCCATTGCCCATAGTTAAGTCCACTCCTCGTCTCTAGCCCACCTACATGTTGCATTTCTTCCTTCACGGCCCGAGGTTTCACTGAGACAGAAATAATTCACCCTTGTTTTGCCAGTCCAAGTCCATCTGAACCACCTCACTTGTGGCAGCTTGATGTCCTCAGTGGTTATTTTGTTGTTCTTCAGCAGCCCTACTCTTGGGCACATGAGCATCTACATCTTTACACCTTTACAACCCTTTGTCTGAGCAGCAATGTCTTTCCACAGCTCAGCAGCCCAAATAGGTTTACCCCTTCTTTGCCACCTACTTTGTTGCCACTGCTGTAACCAGCCTCAGAAGGCAGTTGCCACCATCCATGAGTCTGTTACTGTAGGCAGATGAACTACTTAGTAAAAGAAGCAGCAGAAAGAATGGGAGCTTCTAATGTGTTTGCTTGTGTTTAGCCATTGTAGTTGTTGAGTCAGATGCAGCAGTTTTACACAGGGAAACTCTCAGACTCTGCCTTTAGTCATTACGGCCAAATGCATCTCAGAAGTCTGAGGTGAAGTAGCACAGCAATGAAAGAATTCCTGCATCAGCACAGCCTGTCTCCACCTATTTGTTCACATAACACTCCTATGGCTTGCTCTTTGCCTGCTGCTATTTTACTAAGCACTAAACAAAATGAGCACACTTGCTTGTGGACCAAAGTCACTTTCCATGGTGCAGTTTCCTGGGGGCAAGTGAGAAAGCTGGAAGTGATGCACAGAAACACTTGAAAAAATACATCCTTGTCTTTCCAGTGTAAATTTCTCATCATTACTTAGATTTTGGTATTTCTTTCACAAGTTAGAGTGTAGCTGAATATTTTTTCACATCTTTCTCTTTTGCTTTTCTTTTTGTATGTATTCTACCATAGAAGTTGGCTGGCATTCTTGTTGTTTTTTTTCTTCACTACAACCTCAGCAATACCTAAATAAGCGTGTATTCCTTTCAAGTCTGTTGGCCTAAAGCTTATAATTAGGCATGTGGTGAAGTTGCCACTTTATATCTAACCCCAATATCAAACAGAATCCAACATTCTTCAGATTCTGATTTCTGCTTAATGTTAGGACAGAAAGAGAAATCTCAGAGTTTTCTGTGAGAAATATCTGCAGGCATACTGGTGTCTGTTTTTCTCTGTGCTTTAGAGGCAGGAGGATTTGTGGACTAAGGACTATTAAGCAGGAAAAGTTTATTTATGGAAAGACTTAAATTCCTTATAAAGGAATCCCAGCCTAAACTGAAAATGTGCTATGGCTCCACTAAGTAGAAATTAAAAACGTTTTCTCTGACTTGAGAGTGTTACAGCGACTGATACACAGATGAGACAAAGACCCCTCCTTGTCACTGCCAAATTCTCAGGCTTCCAACTAGTCCTGTGTGATAGGAAAAAAACCACCTTGCCATACTTAATCCTGAACTGGATGCAGGCTATATCAGTGGGCACTGTGAAAATACCACTCTGGGCACCTGTGGGTGACAGGAACTACCCCCTGCCAGAGCAGTTTAGCATAGGATGTAGATACATTGAGCAAATGGGGAAGAAGTGGCTTTGTTCATGGCTGATCCTCGTCTGCGGGGCACTATGCCTCATACAGGCTATGCTGCAGGGTGGTTTTTGCTACCTGTAATGGATCTGAGGATCACTGCTCAGGCACAATAACCTGAAAAATGCTGGTTTGAGGATGCCTGCTTAGTGGGCTGTGATTGCATTAATTACAAACCATGAATCACGGACATTTTGTTCCTGCATTTGTAAGATTAAAGTAGGCTATATAAATAACAATCATTACAGAGTTTTTAAGTGGATGACCATTCTTGCTTCTGGTAGCAAATTTGGAGAGCTCATTATCTTTATATTTCCACTAATGGGAGGAACATTTCTTTCTACTGCTAGAAATACAACACCTCAGTTATTTTTGCTTCTGTGCCAGTGTTACTTTTTCCTGCTGCAGTGGGCTACAACAGATGAAGCAATAGCAAATGGGCATATTGTTTCCAGACCTGAACTCTCCAGTGAGCCTTTAAGAAGGTATCTGAAAATGAGCATTAGCATTAGCAGTGAGCATTAGGCAAAATTTAAAGTCTAAAAGCCTGGGTCCAGGGTGGTTAAAAACACTTTGTATTTGGTTCAGGACTGGAAGCTGAAACTGAATGAATTTTCCCTATCTGTATCCATATCTATCTTTCCCTGCATAATTATTTCTTTTTTTTCTTTTTTCTTTTTCTTTTTTTTCTTTTTTCTTTTTTCTTTTTTTTTTTTTTGTCCATTTTCTGTAGAAGGCAAATGCAATTCAACTGTTTTGCACAGCAGGATTACTGTCAGTTCTCCAAGACTACAGCCAGTCCACCAAGATTAACGCCAGCTCTCCAAAGCCACATTTTCTCCTACAGCCCCAGCCTTGTGGGAGCACAGCTTTACCTTTCCAGGGGGAAAAGTTTTCATTCTGCATCAAAGGCAGTTTCTTTACAGCTGCAAGGAAGCTGTGTAACTAGCCTTTCATGTGCATTTCTCCATTTCATTGTTTTTCTGATACTAGATTAGTGCCACAAGTTTTCAGGATGCCAGGCTCTCTCCGTTACATCTCTAGTGGCACAATTTCACCTGTGAAACGTGAAATCATCTTGATTTTCCTTGACCATTTTCCTTTGGCTGTGTGACCAAGCACTGTGGAATGGAGGAGGTCCATATCCCCCCTAAGAGACAATGTTTCTCCTTCACACAAAGCTGCTTTCTGTCTCTCAGCATTGGTGTTAAAGATCACTCTTGGTTTCCTCTCCCAGCTTCTACGTGTATTCCACTTTTTACCTCATCTAAATCAGGTTTGGAGACATCAGAATAGATGCACCTCAGAAACGTTGCTGGCTGTCCACGCAAGATCTGATAGTATAGTAAAACTGGAATTATATCACATCAGTGCCTGAGTGATTTATGATGATCTCGGGTACTGTGACTCATCTTGGATGTGAGTAAGAGTTCAAAGGAGAATTTTGGTTTTTACAAGGTGGCATTAAATGGCCAGGAATGGCAATGGGTATCAAATCTGGCTTGCCATGTGCTACCATGAGGTAATGCAGATGGTGACATCACCACATTTATCTTCTCCTGACTTATGTCTCAGTCTGGGAGAGTTACTCTAAGTCAGTCTCTCGTAGCTTTCCACTTACTGAATTAGTCCTCTTGGCAGCATCAGGATGGAAAACAATTGCTTCTTCTCCAGGCATCTACTGCAACCATGCAATGAATTTTCTTATTCACTCCCAGTCCAGAAAAGTCAACACGGTTCCACAGAATGCACTGAATAAATAATATTAATATTGCTGTTCTTATTCCCTGAGATCATTTTGCTCTTGGTTAATTGATTCTCATTTGCTCTGTGAATACAACACGAGCAGTTTTGTTAAACCTCGTAGTTGCTCTAATCTGCAGAGAAAAGGTTGGTGTAACCCATTTCTTTCCCTGTTTTTCGAGGCGCACACAGATGATTTGCAGAGTCACTGGACTTCAAACTAGGTGTCTGATAAACAATCTGCTTCTGAACTGGTGGAATTCAGCTGCTTTTGCATACTCCAGCAAATCTCAATGTCAGTGCCCGTGGCAATATTTACAGATGCTCTTCTTCCTTCCTGATTTTGACATACACTTTTCAGTAGTCACAGGAACTTGGAGTGTAGAGCACAGACACTGCTTTACCAGAAAGTATTTCATTACCATATGTTAATTACAGAAGTTTTAGGAAATAATGAACATAAAAAATGTAGACACATTCCCTTCAATTTATTAGAGAACTGTGCAGTACAACTGCAACTTCTCCCAAGTCTTTACTGCAGGAAGGATTCTTAAAAGAAAACAAGGGAAAAAAAAGCATTTCCCTTTTCCTTAGGCTTTTTTTTTTTTTTTTTTTTTTTTTTTTTTTTTTTAATAAAAAGCAAATAGTAGTGTAAAAAGAAGAGAAAGTCAAGGATTTCTGGGGATTGCTGGAATAAACTCTACCTAAGTTCAGCATTCTACATTACGTTTCTGTGTCTTAGGAGTAAATCAGTGGCAAGTTCCAGGCAAGACCCAGCTGGCAAAGTGCAAGTTTTCAAGTATGGCTAGGAACTGCTTTGGCTCTTTGGCTGCCAACAGTCCACCTCCAGTAAGGTGACTTACTGAATTAGAAGGTAATTGACTATGCAATTAACTTCCAATGCTCATTATCACTTTGATATTTGAGGTACTTTTAAATCTGGTGAATTTGTACTTATGATTTCTCGGAAGTGAGAAAAGAAAACAAGTTCAATTTTCCAGATGAGTAGCTGGATGATAATTATCTGTTAATATTGTTCTACATGTTAATTTTGGTAATGGTTTTATTATATTAAGGACTAACAAGTCATCTTCAGTCCTTCAAGTCAAAGTGGCAAGGAAAAAAGCAGTGAAGGACATACACGACCCACTAAAGCAGCCAGTAACACAGTGCTTTGGGTGCAGTTCTGTTACCCAAAGCCTCCTGAGAAGATGAATCAGGAGATGAGGTGAGTGATGTCTGCGGAGCAAGATCCGCTCGGAAAAATTGACAAGTCCAGAAATACAAGGACCGAGCACTTTGCTCCCGCAGGCATTTGGAACACTGAGGGGATGATGTCACTGAGGGGGTTGACGTCACCTGGCGGCTGTCAGTTGCAGGTGGTGGTTGATGCCGGCAGGCAGTGCAGCCATGCCCGCTTCGCAGCCCGCCCTTCGGGGTCGCTGCCACTTCGCCGATAGGTGCCAGAACGTGCGTGCCAGCGGCCGCTGGGGGCGCCCCTACCCAAGTATGTTTTGTTCCCACTTCTTGCTGCCTCGGGCGGCGCTGTGCGAATCGCGTGCCGTCTGCAATGCTTAGCGTCCCTTCCTCTTCGTTAGCAGGTCCCATCAGAGGAGCCGCAGCACGACGGCGTGCCGCTACCCAGAGATACGCAAACGCTGCCCGGGCATCCGTGCTCCAGCGCTTGAGACGACATGGAGGAAGACAGGGTAACAGCACCCAGACAAACACAGTCAGTAGCCAGCCCCCCATGATCCAGCAGATGGGAGGAGCTGTAGGAGGATGGGTTGCTACTACCCAGACAACCACAATTGCAAGCCAGCCCCCCATGATCCAGCAAATGGGAGGAGCTGTAGGAGGATGGGTTGCTACTACCCAAACAACCACAATTGCTAGCCAGCCCCCCATGATCCAGCAAATGGGAGGAGCTGTAGGAGGATGGGTTGCCACTACCCAGACAACCACAATTGCTAGCCAGCCCCCCATGATCCAGCAGATGGGAGGAGCTGTAGGAGGATGGGTTGCCACTACCCAGACAACCACAATTGCTAGCCAGCCCCCCATGATCCAGCAGATGGGAGGAGCTGTAGGAGGATGGGTTGCTACTACCCAGACAACCACAATTGCTAGCCAGCCCCCCATGATCCAGCAGATGGGAGGAGCTGTAGGAAGATGGGTTGCCACTACCCAAACAACCACAATTGCTAGCCAGCCCCCCATGATCCAGCAGATGGGAGGAGCTGTAGGAAGATGGGTTGCCACTACCCAGACAACCACAATTGCTAGCCAGCCCCCCATGATCCAGCAGATGGGAGGAGCTGTAGGAAGATGGGTTGCCACTACCCAGACAACCACAATTGCTAGCCAGCCCCCCATGATCCAGCAGATGGGAGGAGCTGTAGGAAGATGGGTTGCCACTACCCAGACAACCACAATTGCTAGCCAGCCCCCCATGATCCAGCAGATGGGAGGAGCTGTAGGAAGATGGGTTGCCACTACCCAAACAACCACAATTGCTAGCCAGCCCCCCACGATCCAGCAGATGGGAGGAGCTGTAACAGGATGGGTTCCCACTACCCAGAGAACCACAAGTGCTAGCCAGCCCCCCATGATCCAGCAGATGGGAGGAGCTGTAGGAGGATGGGTTCCCACTACCCAGACAACCACAATTGCTAGCCAGCCCCCCATGATCCAGCAGATGGGAGGAGCTGTAGGAGGATGGGGTGCTGCTTCCACGAGAAACACATACGTTATCCGGCGATCCTTGTTAAAAAACAAGAGAGGAACCATGTCCAACTACAAGAGCGGAGCTGTAGGGGGATGGGTTGCCCCTACTCAGACAACCACAATTGCTAGCCAGCCCCCCATGATCAAGCAGATGGGAGGAGCTGTAGGAGGATGGGGTACCAGCACCCAGACAAACACAATCCCTAGCCAGCCCTCCATGATCCAGCACACAGGAGGAGCTGTAGGAGGATGGGGAAACACTACTCAGACAACCACAATCCCTAGCCAGCCCCCCATTATCCAGCACAGGGGAGGAGCTTTAGGAGGATCAGGAGACACTACTCAGACAAATACAGACCTTATCCATCCACCTGTGCTCCAGCACACAGGAGGAGCTGTAGCAGGATGGGGAGACATTATTCAGATAAGTACTAGACTTAGCCAGCTAGTGATCCATGACAAGACAGGAACTGCAGCAGAACTGGGTGCTGGTACCCCAAGGAACAGAAATCTTATCCAGCCAGCCGTGTTCCAGTACAAGGGAGGAGCTGTAGGAGGATCGAATGCTTCTACCCAGATAGACAGAAACCTTAGCCAGACACCCATGATCCAGCACAAGGGAGGAGCTGTAGGGAGATTGGGGTCAGCTACCCCGAGAAACACAAACCTTATCCAGCCAGCCGTGTTCCAGTACAAGGGAGGAGCTGTAGGAAGATCAAATGCTGCTACCCAGACAGACACAAATCTTAGCCAGCCTCCAGTGATCCAGCACACGGGAGGGGCTGTAGGAAGATCAGATGCTGCTACCCAGACAGACACAAATCTTGGCCAGCCTCCAGTGATCCAGCAGACAAAAGGAGCTGTGGAAAGATCAAATGCTGCTACCCAGACAGACACAGATCTTAGCCAGCCTCCGGTGATGCAGCACACGGAAGGGGCTGTAGAAGGATCAAATGCTCCTACACAGATAGACACAAATCTTGGCCAGCCTCTGATGATCCAGCACAAGGAAGGGGCTGTGGAAGGATCCAATGCTCCTACCCAGATAGACAGAAATCTTAGCCAGCCTCCAGTGATCAAGCACATGGAAGGGGCTGTAGAAGGATCAAATGCTGCTACCCAGATAGACACAAATCTTGGCCAGCTTCCGGTGATCCAGCACAAGGAAGAGGCTGTAGAAGGATCCAATGCTGCTACCCAGATAGACACAAATCTTGGCCAGCCTCCAGTGATCCAGCACACGGAAGAGGCTGTAGAAGGATCCAATGCTGCTACCCAGATAGACACAAATCTTAGCCAGCCTCCGGTGATCAAGCACATGGAAGGGGCTGTAGAAGGATCAAATGCTCCTACACAGATAGACACAAATCTTGGCCAGCCTCTGATGATCCAGCACAAGGAAGGGGCTGTGGAAGGATCCAATGCTCCTACCCAGATAGACACAAATCTTAGCCAGCCTCCAGTGATCAAGCACATGGAAGGGGCTGTAGAAGGATCAAATGCTGCTACCCAGATAGACACAAATCTTGGCCAGCTTCCGGTGATCCAGCACAAGGAAGAGGCTGTAGAAGGATCCAATGCTGCTACCCAGATAGACACAAATCTTGGCCAGCCTCCAGTGATCCAGCACACGGAAGGGGCTGTGGAAGGATCAAATGCTCCTATCCAGATAGACACAAATCTTGGCCAGTCTCTGATGATCCAGCACACGGAAGAGACTGTAGAAGGATTAAATGCTGCTACCCAGATAGACACAAATCTTAGCCAGCCTCTGGTGATCCAGCACACGGAAGAGGCTGTAGAGGGATCAAATGCTGCTACTCAGGGAAATGTAAACCTTAGCCAGCCACCTGTGATCCAGCACATGGGAGGAGATGGAGGAAGACGTCTTGCTCCTGCCCGGAGAAACATAAACCTTATCCTGCCAGCTGTACCCCAGTGCAAGGGAGAGGGTACAGAAGGACGGGGCACTCCCGCAGCCGTTATCCAGCCTCCTGTGCTTACAAAGAGCACATCAGGTGGCAGCCGTGATGGAGCAGGACCCTCTGGTGCCTCTGGTTTCGGAGCATCAGGCAAGAGAAGCGCGGTCTCTATGCAGAAACAGAAGGCGCGCTCTGCGTTAAGCAGTGCAGACCCGGGTGATGGCCACAGAGATGGACAGCGTGGACAGCAGAGAGTTTCGTAAGTGATGACCCTGCCCCTTGGGAAGTGCTCACAATGAGCAGATTAGGGGCTTACTGGCTTCCTCTGGATAATGGAGAGGACGCATTCCAGGGGATGGAAGCTGGGATGTGTGGGGGGAACCATAGAAAGCACTGGGGTTTTGTTTCTCTTACAGACCTGAAGTGATTTACTTGCGGTTCGATGATACGGTAAAACGCTTTGTCGGGATGTCTGTGTGTCCGGCAGAGTGACTGTTGTGTCTTTCACAGATAATTGTAGTATTCTTCAGTTGTTCCCTCTGAGCAGCGTCCTATGGATTTAATTGGGATGGCTTTGGGTATTTGAGTTTGACTTTGCTTTTTGCCGTTTGGCTTCTGACTGTGTAATTTCTTCTTTTGCTGTTCTGTTTTCTAGTGACTGTATAGTGAAAGACATGGCAACCTGGGAATCTTCTGGACAGTGGAGGTTTTCGTGTTACTCTATTGTGAAGGGCAAGCCTAACATTTCAGGTCGGTACTGTTTTTAGCCAGCCTTGCTGAGTGCAGTGCTGCTACTGTTTAGATTGCATTTTATACTTGTCCACACTGCTATGCCTCAGTGGAAGCACTTGCAAGGTGAAGACTTGCCTTGCAATGCAACAGGTTGGGATATTGGATTACAGTATTTCCTTGGTGGTTTTGCACCCCCGAAGTTGCACCAGGAGTCCTTTTTGTGTCTCCAAGTAGACCTGGCTTGTCCCAGATGGTGTAGCAAGGGCAGTTTCTTGTGTAACTCTAGAGGGCAATTTTGTATTTTTGTTGTATTTCTTTTGGAGCATGCTGATTGGTTGCCTCCCTGCAGGCTTTCCAGAGTTCTCCCCTGAGGAGGTGCGCCTGGGGTATTACAACGGCAGTGCACAGGACAACACTGGACACTATGTAAGTATTTAAACAGCTGACCTTTGGTGTGGACGCTTCAGGGTAGGAGTGGGTACTGCTCTTCAGGTGGCCACTCTTGACTCAGCGAATACCAAACTCGAGGGGAACGTAAGAATGCCCTCATACGTTCAGTTTTCTGTGCACTGAGTAGAAAACAACAGGAGCTGCTGGCCTGAAGGTTTTGCCGTAACTGAGCAACCTGACCTGGCTGTAGGTGTCCCTGTTCATTGCGGGGCAGTTGGGTCAGATGGCTTTACAGTGCCTTCTGACTCAAACAGGTCTATGATTCTTCCTTCTTCTTTCTGATAACTGCATGACACAGGCCTCACCAATTATGCAGGTACAAAGCATATTATCCAAAGCATGAGTTTCTGTTCATAAAGTGGGCAAAACCTGAATCGTCCGGTCTGAAATTTCTTTTCTGTAGGTCAGATCACTTTTGTTCCCTCTTTTAAACAAAACAAAATAAACAAAACAAAAACAAAAACAAAAACAAAAAAGAAAAGAAAGAAAAAAAAAAACCAAAAAGAAAAACCCAAAAGCCATGCCTCATAAAAGCATGTTTGTGTCTTCCCACATTTAGATAAATGCTTTCAATCAGTACATGCAACAATGGAGAAGCAGGCTGCAGGAGCTGAAGGCTTCAAATGCCTCGAAAAAAGCGTCAAAGGTAAGCGTTAAGGAAAGGTAAAATATTTCTGTTCCTGATATTGCTTTTCTCTTATATCTTGAGAGATGTTTTTTCTTAGGATTCACATTTAGACAGAGCTCAGGGTTCAGACTTCAGCACAGGCAATGATTGTTCCTCGCTCAGAGAGCAGACTGAGCCATAGCACTGATACAGATAGAGTCATGCAACAAACTAGAACAAGTGAGAGGAGAATGAGAGCTCCAAGAGGTTTTGGTGATTGCAATTACTTTTTGCCCGTCACTCAGCAGATTTCTGCTTCTAGGGTGCTTGCAGACAGTAGCCTGGGAGCGTTTTGTTTAAAGCTGCAACTGCTTGTGGCCAGCATTTGATTAAGTTCCTCAGTGTTACGTTCAGCTGGGTGGCACACACAGGCTTTTGCTTTAAGCGTGGATTGAAAGATCCTTGCCTGTGTTGGGATGTAGTTCTCATGGATGTATTTGGAACTTTTTCAGCCGTCTCAGAACAAGAATGCGGTCACTCAGCCGTTGCCTTCTCTTGGATCGGGAGGACAGCAAGCCCCAAGCACTGGGTCCCCAAGTAAGTTTCCGCATAAAGAACCAGCCATTAAACAGGCGTTGATAAGTGTTCTTCTGCAGTACTGAAATGCAGCAGTGTTTCAGTATGGCAGGTGTACCCATTCTGAGCGTTCTGACCCATTTCCTCACTGCAGGCTTTCCAGAGAGCAGCAGCAGCGGTGCTGCTGGTTTGTCCTCGAATGCAAATCCCAGCATCCCATCTGGAAGCGCTGCAGCTGTGGGGAGCTCTGCTGCTGCCTCCAGTCCTCCTGCACGCAGGATGACGTCCTCCCACAGCGTTCTCCATCCCGTTCGGACTCGTGCTTCTTCAGCTCCATCTGCAGCCCCCTTCTCACTTAACGCTTCTGCAACGACCAGTGGCTGTGGAACTTCTGGGCTTCCTGTCCCTGGAAGTTCTGCTGCTGCAAACTTTTCCAGCATTGCTCCGCTGACAGCTGCTGGAACTCCCCAGGCAGCGACAGGAACTTCTCACTTGGGTGCAAGCAGTGCTTCGGCTGTACAGACTGCCGGTGCCTCTGGACACAACATCACGTCCGCGCCTTCTGCATTCCCAAATGGTATCAGAGCAAGCCAGTTAAATACACCAAGGAGTGAATTAAGAGCCAAAGGGCTGAAGAAGATTAAAGTCAAAAAGTTCAAGCTATGAAGGGTCCCTCTGAAACCACCACCTGCAGGCCGTTTAAGGATTCAAGTTAATAAGTTAAGGATTCAAGTTAGTTAAGGATTCAAGTTAAGGATTCAAGTTAATAAGTTAAGGATTCAAGTTAGTTAAGGATTCAAGTTAGTTAAGGATTCAAGTTAAGGATTCAAGTTAATAAGTTAAGGATTCAAGTTAGTTAAGGATTCAAGTTAAGGATTCAAGTTCATAAGTTAAGGATTCAAGTTAGTTAAGGATTCAAGTTAGTTAAGGATTCAAGTTAATAAGTTAAGGATTCAAGTTAATAAGTTAAGGATTCAAGTTAGTTAAGGATTCAAGTTAAGGATTCAAGTTAATAAGTTAAGGATTCAAGTTAGTTAAGGATTCAAGTTAAGGATTCAAGTTAATAAGTTAAGGATTCAAGTTCGTTAAGGATTCAAGTTAAGGATTCAAGTTAATAAGTTAAGGATTCAAGTTAAGGATTCAAGTTAAGGATTCAAGTTAATAAGTTAAGGATTCAAGTTAGTTAAGGATTCAAGTTAGTTAAGGATTCAAGTTAAGGATTCAAGTTAATAAGTTAAGGATTCAAGTTAGTTAAGGATTCAAGTTAAGGATTCAAGTTAATAAGTTAAGGATTCAAGTTAGTTAAAGATTCAAGTTAAGGATTCAAGTTAATAAGTTAAGGATTCAAGTTAGTTAAGGATTCAAGTTAAGGATTCAAGTTAATTCTGAAGTTATATGTCTTATTTGCTGTTCTGTGACTCTTCCAATAAACAAAGTTGTGATGGAGCAATGAGTTGGAATGCTTTCCTCTGACTTACGTTTTTGTTTAATCTCTTTAGTCTTCCCAATAAGATATCTTGTGGTATCAGCATTTCCACTACAATGATCTCGTTTCATAGATCCTGGAGTACTGGCCAACCAGATGGTTTCTGCCAAATGCTTCTCCCACTGCTTAAATATTCAGCCCCCCATTGCCTTCCACATAGTTTTCAACAACACACTGTACTGTTTGATTTTACCAGAAGCTGGTGCATGCAAGGGAATATGATAAGTCCACTCAATTGCAAGGGATTTTTCAAAATGTGTCCATCTGACACATCTGAGTCACCATCTGACTCAGTGCTTTCTGGAGTGCCATGTCGCCACAGGACTTGTTTCTCCAGACCCAATATGGTGTTTTGGGTGGTAGCATGGGGTACTGCGTATGTTTCAAGGCACCCAGTGGTTGCCTCCAGCATGGTGAGCACATAATGCTTACCATCGTGAGTTCGTGGCAAGGTGATTTAATCAACCTGTCACGCCTACCCATATTTGTACTTTCGCCATTGCCCATAGTTAAGTCCACTCCTCGTCTCTAGCCCACCTACATGTTGCATTTCTTCCTTCACGGCCCGAGGTTTCACTGAGACAGAAATAATTCACCCTTGTTTTGCCAGTCCAAGTCCATCTGAACCACCTCACTTGTGGCAGCTTGATGTCCTCAGTGGTTATTTTGTTGTTCTTCAGCAGCCCTACTCTTGGGCACATGAGCATCTACATCTTTACACCTTTACAACCCTTTGTCTGAGCAGCAATGTCTTTCCACAGCTCAGCAGCCCAAATAGGTTTACCCCTTCTTTGCCACCTACTTTGTTGCCACTGCTGTAACCAGCCTCAGAAGGCAGTTGCCACCATCCATGAGACTGTTACTGTAGGCAGATGAACTACTTAGTAAAAGAAGCAGCAGAAAGAATGGGAGCTTCTAATGTGTTTGCTTGTGTTTAGCCATTGTAGTTGTTGAGTCAGATGCAGCAGTTTTACACAGGGAAACTCTCAGACTCTGCCTTTAGTCATTACGGCCAAATGCATCTCAGAAGTCTGAGGTGAAGTAGCACAGCAATGAAAGAATTCCTGCATCAGCACAGCCTGTCTCCACCTATTTGTTCACATAACACTCCTATGGCTTGCTCTTTGCCTGCTGCTATTTTACTAAGCACTAAACAAAATGAGCACACTTGCTTGTGGACCTTTCCATGGTGCAGTTTCCTGGGGGCAAGTGAGAAAGCTGGAAGTGATGCACAGAAACACTTGAAAAAATACATCCTTGTCTTTCCAGTGTAAATTTCTCATCATTACTTAGATTTTGGTATTTCTTTCACAAGTTAGAGTGTAGCTGAATATTTTTTCACATCTTTCTCTTTTGCTTTTCTTTTTGTATGTATTCTACCATAGAAGTTGGCTGGCATTCTTGTTGGTTTTTTTCTTCACTACAACCTCAGCAATACCTAAATAAGCGTGTATTCCTTTCAAGTCTGTTGGCCTAAAGCTTATAATTAGGCATGTGGTGAAGTTGCCACTTTATATCTAACCCCAATATCAAACAGAATCCAACATTCTTCAGATTCTGATTTCTGCTTAATGTTAGGACAGAAAGAGAAATCTCAGAGTTTTCTGTGAGAAATCATCTTAACATTTTCAAATCCCACTTTCTAGATATTTATTTGGGAAGGAAGCAGAAAGAAACAAACCAAAAATAACCTCAAACCAACAAATGTAGAACACAAAAACATTTATATACACACGTCTGTAGTCATTAAATCATAAAAAGGAACTTAAATATGTTCTCCAGACAGGCTTGAAGTTGAGTGAAGGATACGGTTTGCCAGAATTCAGCTTGTGTTGCTTGATCACTTTTGAATTGGTCAAATAACAATAATTTTTGTTGAATGGACTGTTTAGGCAATATACAACGCTTTTTATGCAATGATACTCAATGTCTGAGACTGGTAAGGAATATCTCAAATGAACACGAGGCAATCACCAACACTTTGTGGACACTTATGCAGTTGAAAGCATTTCTTTGGAATTGTTTGCCATCGAATGGAAGGGCCCAACAGTGTTTCCTGTCTGAAGACTTGCCCGAGAACAGGTGTTTCCAGCTTAATAAAGGAGACTGGGAAATGACACCACTGTATCCTGGGAAGGCATATACAAGCTGGAGTATCCCTGTGTCCTCCTACCTGCTGATTTAAATTCACAAGGCCTGGAAGATGGGAACAAAGGAGTTCCTGCTGAGAGCTCCAAAGTCAGAAACTGTCACTCCAAAAGAGCAGGCTTGACCCCTCTGGACTGTAAGAGTAAATACTGTCATTGTAAGCTGTCAACTGACCACCACAACACTGCATGACCCACCACTGTCAAAGGTCAGCACCTGACACCAAGACATTGCTAGGTCGAGGAGTGGTGAACCTCTTTGCTTTGCTGTGTCTGTATATCTGTATATCTGTATATCTGTATATCTGTATATCTGTATATCTGTATACCTATATATCTGTTTCTCCCCATCTTCTATATTTTCTCATTTTCTTCTTTTATTCTTTTACTCTCTGTAGTAGCCATTGCCTGATATTGTCTTACCAGTAATGCTTTTTAACCATAATTAGCCAATTAGCCAATTTTACCTTCAAGTAGAGCATTAATTGCTGTTAAGAAAGCTCTCAGTAAATTGATCTGTATTATTCCTCTGAGCCTTGGATGACTCCATCACTGCAGCAACCCCTGCTAACTGGGGGAGGTGGAGCTCAGGAGACAGGAAAAGATTCACCTCCCTTGAAACCCATGGAGTGGGATGAGACATTCAAATACCTGAGATATTAATAGAAAAAAATTATGCTCGTCAGCTGCTTTTACAAAGTAGGGTTAAGGAGGCCTTTCTTTGATAGAGCTGGGTAAAGTGTCTGAATAAATAGAAATATTTTCTGAGTGCAACCATATTTCACTTGAAGATTTCCAGCATGATCAGAGTGTCTGTGAACTTACCAGTCTGTCAGACCCCACTCTTTGTTCTTGAACCACTTGGGGAATTCAGACAGAGGCAAAAATGTTAAAGACTCTAAGGCTCTGCAAGGTATGTGAAATGGCATCAGATAGAGGGAGATGTGAGAGGTTTCCTGCCAGTAGAGATAGCTATGCCACAAGTATAAGTTGTGTTCAACTCAGAAGAAATCTATTTGGGAAAGAGTGTTTAGAAATACTCCCCCCACAGAGTAATCTTCAAAGCTTACACTTTCTGAGAAACTAAATTGCCTTGGAGATAGAAATCTGTAGGAAACCTAGCTTAAGTTTCAGTCTTCACAGAAGAGCTTGTTTCTTGTTGGGGTTGAAAAAAAAGCATATGCCCAAAAGCGAAGTGAGCACTAGACAAACTTAGCAATATTACTCTTTGTTAAATTAGCTGATGAGTGATTAGTACTATTGTTCAACTCAGCTGTTAACTCTTAGCTGATTTCCTAGTGCTTAATTCCTAGCTAATTTCAAAGCAATTTATGCATGAGCTGAGAGTTAAACATAGGCATAAATGCAGTACAGATACAGACATTCTATAGGCACATACTTAGTAAGAAATACTCTCTGAATTAGCAAGATCTTTACGTAACTACAGATTCTTGCATCCTCCAGCACCAAGACAAATTATGGTGTAGTGAAGGATACATATGAGCCTTATCTGTGAATCTGCCAAGTGAGTAATACCACTGAATTTTAGTCATGTTGAAAGAAGTTTCAACCAGTTTGTTACTTCTCTTCTCCATCTGGCTTGGCAGTGAGTCAAGGAGAATAACAGTGCTCATTTCCTATTCATGTATTATGCACAATTTGCTTTGAATGCCTTTTCTATTGTAACACAAAAACTAGACTTTCATTTTATATTAGTACTATGTTAGTAGGAGGATATGAGAATTGAGGATGCTACTCAACTGGTGAAACACATATCTATAAAGAAGAAATTTTAGAATGGCTTAGAAATGACTGCTTAGAAATGCCTGCATTGATGAAACTGTATTCATTATTCTTCTTTCTTGCTCCTTGGCAGAAATAATTAATATTTTAAGAATTCAAAAATAGATGGAAGTAGTAAGATTGAGTAAGCAGAAACTGATTGTCAGGAGATGAGGCTGTAGTTAGTAGGATTTAAATATGCCTGGCATGTCAAAGCAGTGTGACAAGCCAGTGTTTTCATAATGTTCTGTGTCTACCTCATAACTTGTTGTGAAAGACTGATGACTGTTGCCAGCTTGCTTTGTTCTTATTAATATTTTTGAAGATAAGGAAGTGAAATGGCTCCATTTCAGGAATTAAGTCATTTCTTTGTGCCAAAATGCTGACAGGAACTCTTGGTGAGGGAAGATAAATTAGAGGTCTGATTCCTGCATCACAGGAAAGAAATCCACACTGCTTGAAAGGAGCCTTGCTGTTCAAAGTGGTGTTAACTCTTCTAATATTGCAGATGTGGGTGCCAGGTGAGCTGTCTGTGTGAATTCATTTTAATATGAAATGGAACACACTGTTGAACTGAGGCACTTTCAAGGTCTGATTTTGAAAGTTGGGGATGATTTTAGGAAAGAGATCAGAAGAGCTAACAAGTTTAAGACATTGGCCTTAGTCAGTATGTTAATATCAGCTGCAGAACATTATGTGCTGCCCACATCTAAATGGGATCTCCTTGTTTTTGTCACTGACCATTGCAGCTTCTTCAAAACTGTGTTTGCACTCCCTTCTCTCATCATAAAGACTGTGTTCAAATCCCCAGCAAATAGCTCTCCATCCAACTCTATTTTAGTCCAGTAAAATAGCCTTTCCTATGGGTGCAAAAATGACAGAACTCCTACCCAGCACAACACCAACCAGTAGTTTCCTCCTGGTGTACCTCACATGGACCAGATGTCTCTCAACTAGTTCTGACCAATACTAGCCTGCTATTTCTTTTGATTTTCCAGCTTAAACAGATACAACAGACATCAAAGGAGGACTCAAAATTGCTGGGAAAACATGTATTAAATAGCTGTTCCATAGAAAATTCATGTAATTCCTACTGTTTCTTACAAAAAAAGGGGGAAAAAAAGCAACAGAAAAAGAATCAATGCATCCTATATACACAAGCAATACAACACGTATGTCTTGTAAGCAGGGATTAGTAGCAGGACATTGTTATAGAAACTGTACACTTCTTCCCTTGGGAAACTGTTAAAACTCCATAAATTCAGGCAATTCAAGGCCACAGAGAAACAAAGTACTGACTATGCTCTTGTTCCCATTCCTTGCCATCTTACAAGCCAAGTTTCTGTACATTCTCCCATATAATTCTTATCCCTCCCCCTCCCCCCCCAAAAAAACCACCCAAATATATTCCTCTCTACATTTACATCTTTATATCTCCCTTACTTGGTTAAACCAGACCACAGGAAGTTATTTTCACTCTTCAATGGAAGCATGTAATTGATGAAGCAACACTGTAATGAAGTACTTTAGAAAGGATTTTAGCAGAAAAACACTAGAGATTCATCTTGAACTATTTTAATCTAAACAGTTCTATGACAACAGCTGGGAACATAACTTTTGGGAAATGTGGATGCTAATTCAGACTGGGAGATAAGATTCAGTGAAAACAATGAGTTGCAGCTGCTGCAACTGACACAGACACTACTACATCTAGCAACATCTTTTGAGATCAAAGGCAGACTGAGCCCTAAGATAAGCACCCATCCATCTGTCTTATGACAAGCTGCAGCTGCAAGTTGGGTGGCAACTGAATTCTTCACCATTCAACTTGCATTTCCTTGTTTATGCAAAAAACTTCTTGTCATTTTCATACTGATTCCTGTAAGCTTAAATGCCCCTTTCCCTCCCAAACACTACCTGTGATTGCCAGCTGTGTAACAAAGAAGGTCATTCGAGATTTCCTCTTCCTTCTCCATGTAGAGAAGAGCACGATGGCATTTCCAGCAATAGTAACAATAAAGAGGATCCAAAGAGTCACCAGCTGCTCTGTCTGCATTGGAAAGACAAAAAAAAGAAGATGTAGGCAGGTGAATGGATAGTGACTGGGGTTAAGTCAGTCAGTTAACATAGGACAAACGAGATGAGAATGCAACAAGGAGTGGAATGTGAGTTTTGACAATTGATTTTTAATTATATAGACTAAAAGATATTCTTGTTCTTTCAGAAAATGCCTCACATGCATCATCACCAGTGATGTCCCTTACAGTTTGATTTGCAGTGCCTGTATATTACTGCTATATTCACAAAACTGCTATCAATGCCTGTGTTCAGCACTAGACACTAAAATGAGAGGCAGCCATCAGCTTTCTCTTGTTGCTCCAACAAGCTGTGAAATAACCAACTGCCACGCTTTGCAAGGAATACTGATAGACACGCTCCTTTGGAGAAATGGGGGAAATAAATACTTCTCTCCTTCCCAGGCCCATTGAGTATAGGTCATCCACAAGCCCTATGAAATTCAGACACCCACTCTAGATGCGTAGCAAGATTGAAAAGTAAGCGTGACCCACTGTAAGGAAAAGTAAAATTGTGCCTCATGCAATACGTGATGACAAAACGTCCCCTAGTGGTAGTGTGTACAAAGAAAAGAAAAATAAGAAAAGCACTCTGGAAGCATTATGATCCTCTGCTGCAAGAATAAGGGCATACCTACATGCATTTGTTTGCTTCCTGTGAGTGCACACACAATTTGTTCCCTCCTTTATGGCCTACCGAAACGTTGTTGGTCTTCTCTAAATGCAGGTTAGTTATTTTTCAGTGCTATTCTGTAGGTTTCCCCTAGCCACGTGGGACTGCAAAATTCAATTCCTCTACATCAGCCAACCAGCTATGATGCCTGAGAAGCACTGAGTCTGCAGAGCATGGGGTCAGCGTGGAGAAAATATTCAGCATTTCTGCAAACTTAGAAAACTTAGCTTGCATAACGCACGTATAGCAAGGAGGAAAAACAATTCTGCTGCTCTTCTGCAAAGACAAGCAGAACAGTCAGCATTTTTCACAGCAAGACGTTGAAGGGCATAGGACAGAGAAACACAGAAATGCAGAATTAAGAAGTGCGGAAGTATCCAGTAGTGATAATACACATGTTGTTATTACAGCATGTTATTACACATGTTATAACACACCTTGTTATTACAAGGGGAAAACAAAAATACACACGTGGCTCAGCAGAATCGACAGTCAGGATGCATAGTTTCTTTTCTACTGAAGAGTAGAACCAGCTTTGCTTCAGTCTGGTAGCAATGGGGCTTCATGACCTATGTGGCTGTGCAGAAGAGGCAGGAGCCACTCACTGTATGAGCAATTCCAGGCTGTGCTCCATGCCTGAGCCCAGGGATTAGTTTAAGCACACAATGAATGCTGTGTTTAGATGGTTTCATTTTTCCCAGCACGATAACTTCTGTTAGTTTAATCTGTCGTTTGGGTCACCGCATCTAACTTTAAAGCTCTAAAGAGAAACAGCTACTCTAAATGGTCTTTGTAGTCTAGATAATGGTAGTATCTCAGGCATGAGTCATCATTCATCTCACCCACCCTGGGATGGCTGTCTCCACTGATTATAGAATCACCTACACAACCAGTGTGGGCTGGGTGCTTAAATTTTAGGCAAAAAACAAGCAAACAAAAACAAAACAAAACAAGCAAAAAAACAACAAACAAATATGTTTTAAAATCTAAGAATCTCTTGGAAGCAAATTCCCTTCGCAACATTTGGCAGAATGTAAAACATGGTAAAACTGTGCTTATGGGGACACTTTTTTTGTACAGGGATTGGAAGGAGGCGTTTTTTTGGAAGATAAATGAAACAGGGGGGAAAAAAAGGTAAGATTTCATATCACGTTTGTCCTTGAAATCAATTGGTTCTCCTAAGGGATTTGCTTGTCTTTTCCATTTCAGAAAAGATCTTTCATATGTTAAAAAAATAAGGGACAAGACTTGCTCCCATTTTCTGATATAAAATTGGGAGAGCATTTTTTAAAAAGAAATTCTGCATTCCTGTATTGTAATGATAAGGCTAACAACAGAACAAGGCTCTGACACAAATCTTTTTGCAATTCCTCCATAAGAAAAACCTCAGTCACAGCCTGTGTTAGAGGGGTGCTTCCTCCCCACACAGGGGTAAGCACATATTGTCAGTCCTCTTGCCAACTTAAAATGAGTGCTTTAAGCTCTACAGAAATGTACAATTAAACCAATCGACAAAAATGACCAAAGAGGTGCAAAAGCTGAGTAAGGAGAGCTAAATTTGAAAGACTGTAGACAAAAGCATACAGACAAAGTTTCTATTCATCTATTTGTGGTAGCTGCTGTTCTGAGAGCAGAGAAAAAGATCTCATTCTTGGGGATTAAGGAACTACATTAATAGGCAGCTTAAATCACTGCAGCCTCTATCAGTCTGAATTAGCTTGCAGACTGAAAACTTCTGTAGGTATTAATGGGATGCTCATCATGATAAAGGCCTTCATAGAAGCTATGACTGGAATTCAAAACATTCTTGATGAACTGGAAACACACACTTTAAAAACAGGATTTCATTAAATAAAGGAGCAGCACACAACTTTACAGTGCAGTAGCTGTAATGACACCAGGCTGGGTGAGCCTTCAAAACATCACCCCCAACACACAGCAGGTGATGGTTCCCTCACCTCCAGCACTTGGCTTCACCTCCAGCACTGCGTGCATGTTTGGACTCTGCAATCTAAGGGGGCCTACAAAGATGGGGAAGGATATACAGGGCAAGAAGCACAGGGACAACACTCCCAGACATAAGGTTTGAATTTTGGGTGGTTCTCTGTGGAGTCAAGGGTTAGGCTTGATGATTCTTATGGATCCCTTCTAACTTGGGGTATTCTCTAGTTCTGCGTTGAAAACCACAACTGCCATGAGACCAACACATGTTGCATGTCTCTCCTCCATTGAACCCCGCTGCTATACTATGTCCACTTTGGGACACTGCACTTCAAGGCATAGGGTAAGGAGTTGGCAGCAGAGCAAAAAGAGTGAATTATTTAAATTGCTCAATCTAGCAAACAACAGGCTCCAGGAATAAATGAGAATATCTTTGAAGACATGATGAGGCTGTAGGAATAACAAAAAAAAAAAGGGGGAATAAAATATTCTTCTGATCCACTGCAGATTTGCCCAAAATCAGTGAACCAAAATTACAGCATAGAAATCAGGATGGTTATTTAAAAATTTTCATTTACAAAATACCTCTACAGATTGATTGAGTCAATGAAATCTCCATCTATGAAAATAAGTCTTAGATTTGAGATATAGCTGATTGATCCCTGAACTTCACTTCAGCTGCATTGTCCAGCATTCTGTTTTATACATCACAGTGAGGTTGTTTAAAAATGGATGTGTTTCATTTCATGTCATGTTCATCAGGTAGAAATCGTCTTTTTGTAGCAACCTTCAGCAAGGTGATTTACAAGAAGAAAAGAGAACCACTATTTGATAACATCTTACACAGACAACTGGATAAAAAGATAGTAACATCTCCTTGTGTAGAAGCTTTCTTCAAGGGCTGCTTTTGCAATGGGTATATTAACTACATTACAGAAGAACATCATGAGCGAGACTAGTGTCATACAGCAGTTCTTTTAGATTAGAAAAATTAAAAATGCTAGTGACCTAAATAAGGTTACAGGACAAATCAAAGTCAAGAGGATTTCCTTGGCTTGATGATTACCATTGCTTATGATTCTATTCCACAAGACTGCTGTTTGAAGCATGGAAGTGCTTGACATCTGGAGCACATATTCATGTTTTACTAATTTGCTTTAAGATTAAATCCAGCTTCAGCCAATGAAGCAAGTCTCTTCGTGGGTGAAATGTAAGTCAAGAAACCTGTCTGAAAAGTGCATACATTTTCCTTTGCTTGCATAAGTGGTTTGTTATTTTGTCTCTCTAACAAAATTTCTTAATTCACAGGCTGCAATATGTCTAGCATGAGGTGTACTGTGCTTTATATTTGAAACAAAGTGCATCCCTGTAAGCCTGGTGTACCACTCACTCACCATCAAATCAAAGGCAGAAGGGATCCTTATGGATTCTAGGCATTTGTGCTATTCCAGTGTGATTTGTATTTATCTTGTATCAATGACAAAATCCATCCCTGAGTTCTTCCAGGCTCTCAAGTTCTGTATCTATGAGTTACTGTAGTGTGGAGAATAGTAGTGGAAAAAGTTTAATATCTTTCCTAATGTTGCTGGCTGGTATCTTAACGTGACATTAGGAGGCTTATAGTGAATTCAAGTTGTCACTGACCTCGTGTTTTCCTGCTTCATGCCCTTGGTCTGTTGAGTGATGAAGACACTACTATCTATCCCTACAGGTTGGCAGTGATGTAAGTCTCTGAGCAGCTTCTTCTTACTAGGTGATTAAGTTCTGGGAATATGTGTTTTATCTGGAGATAATCTGACTGCTTGCGTTTTGTTCATTTTAAAAATGATGTTAGAATTTTAACCTATTGTAGTGACTGAGATGTACTCATGGAGTAAAGTAAGCAAATTCACGAGTAAGTTCCTCTTAACATGTAAAAAGAACATATAAATTTTCTTGCTAAATTGGGAAACTGACATATTGAAGATCATATTCACCACTAGTAAATTGTATTGCTCTATTCTAAAGGAAGTTTTAAAGAAAAAAAATAGAGAGTGAGAAAACTTTTTCTCATCTCCTGAAATAAACACTTCAGCTGCAGACTGTGCAAGCAAATGAAGGACCCCAGGTTTTGCGTTATTTTGACCCTGTTATAGAAGACATGGAGTCTTCAATTTTGACTACTGAAAATACATAAGAGAGATACATTATTTTAGCTGGCCCCATCTAGGGTGGAACAGAAGAGGAAAGGGAAAGGAAAGAGGGAAGAGAAAGACAAGGGTTAATTCTTCTAAGGCAGATGAGTGCCATGCAACTTCACTGATTCCAGCTGGGGATTTATACTCAGTTTGCTTCTACTGGACTACAATATTTAAAGAAATATTAAGAAGACACCAGTTGGAGCAATTTACTTAAGAAGCTGCATCAGAAGAGGATCAGGTTGAGTATTAGGAAAAGATTCTTCACCAGAGCGTGTTCAGGCACTGGAACAGGCTCCCCAAGGCAGTAGTCACAGCCCCAAGCTACCAGAGTTCAAGAAGCATTTGGAAAATGTTTTCAAACATAGGGTTTGGTGGTACTGCGTGGAGCCAGGAGTTGGACTCAATGATCTTTGTGTGTGCCTTCCAGTTTGGGATATTCTGTGATTCTATAATGCAGTTCAAAATGAAAGGATGAGAAGTACCAAATGGAAGTTGCAACACAGGTCATTTTGATTATATACTAGGAAAAAAAATCACTATGAGGATAGTCAAACACTGGAACTGGAGTGCAGAGAAGATGTGGGATCTCTGCCTCTGAAGACGTTCAGAACTTGGTTGGGCACTGCATTGACAACTCAGATCTTTCGGGGAATTACTATTTACATCATCCTGCAAATCAGGTGTAAATGCGGATGGGAATGACACAAAAAAGTCATAGATGGTGTTTAGCTAAAGCGTGTGCAGAAGTTTGGGATGAAGTATTTCTGCCAGGGTGTGACTAGGTTAAGCAACCAGCTATCAGAAGTAATGTGCAATGGATATGAAAGATTTATGTCTATTGTGATTACTTACATATGGTATAAAGTATCTCCATTCTTGGATGCATTTGAGGCCAGGTTGGATGGGGCCTTGGGCAGACCAATCTAGTGGGTGGCAACTTTGCCTATGGCGAGGGTTTGGAACTACATGATCTTCATAGTCCTTTCCAATCAAAGGCATTCTTTGATTCTCTGAGTTTGTGATGTAATGTATTAAAAAAACCAAACTTGGTTGAAGTGCCAATAGGAAACATCCATACATCTTCCACCACAATTTGGAGTGAGAAAAAAACCACCACAGAAATCTGTTTGATGATAAGCTATAGGTGCATTATACATATTTTAGTATTAGCTAGCAGGTCTCACTGTCAGAGGACAAAATAAAAGGTGCCAATAATTTTACCAAACGAGAGATAACGGTGGGAATTTTTAGGCTAGAAGTAAGCTTCACACATTAGATGTTAAGCATCTGAATGTGAAAGTTCAGGTGATTAATACAAACTACCTCCTGCTCCAAATGAATATGTGGGGAGAGGAAAAGCCACAGAAATATGGTTGGATCACTCTTGACTCGTTTGCAGATGAAGTATGTCTCAGAAGAAAGAAGCACATGAAAGAACTGAAAGATCACTGATATATTTTATGACCTAGTTGTCACAACTAGCAGAAATTATACTGGCCATTCATATAATAAAATTATGCCTTGGAATCATAGAATCATAGAATTGCTCAGGTTAGAAAAGACCTTGAAGATCATCAAGTCCAACCCTAACCTAACCATCCTACCCTAACTAACAACCCTCTGCTAAATCACGTCCCTGAGCACCACATCCAGAAGGTTTTTAAACACATCCAGGGATGGTGACTCAACCACCTCCCTGGGGAGACGATTCCAATGCTTAATAACACTTTCATGAAAGAAGTGTTTCCTGATACGCAGCCTAAGCCTCACATGCGAAAAAAGGCTACTAGCAGAGGATGGTTTCGATCCATCGACCTCTGGGTTATGGGCCCAGCACGCTTCCGCTGCGCCACTCTGCTTCTTAAAGGCTTTCCAACTAGCAAGGCAAAAATGAAAAGCTGTTATAATATGCAAGACATTCCTAAAAGTTTTTGGAATGCAATTTGATTGACATCAGAAAACTCTAAGAAAACTTGTGATGAGGTAGCAAGGACTGAGAAAAGAATTATTTCAAAGCTAAGTTTTATATTTTTTTTATTTAAAGCTTCTTCCATTGCAGTTGAATTTGAGAAGGCGGCAGCAAAGCCCTTTAGGAGTTGAATTTTTTGGTGGAATTGAGCCTGGAATTGAGCCCAATTCACACTGCATGAATACTAGCTCAGCCTCAGGTCTCTCTTGAACCACTGATTTCCCATTTAAGCCCTGGGGCTAAAACACAGCTCTGACTGCTATGGACCTTGACTATTAATTAAGTGGTTACTCTTCAAACACCAATATCCCCAAGCAAGTTTAACAAAGAAAGCATCTCACACCTCTCTGAGTCAAGCATGAGCTTTGAATTCAGCAGATGCATTTGTCATGCCCGATAGTTTTCCCATCTCCTGCACAGTGACTGCTTTACTGCAATGATTTCTCACAGGATGACTGTGTTAGCCCTCCAGCACATGGCTGTGGGATATTCTGGCATCAATTGTCACATGAGGCCTTCACCACACGTCAGAGATTCTGGCAACAGTCACATCTCCACGCATCTTCATTCCAGCATGGCTGGAAGGGGACGTAAGACAATTTATATTCTGCCAAACTTGGGAAGAAGTTTTGCATGAGTTTCTATCTGGATGGTATTGTACTTATAGTCTGTGAATGCTAATGTGTTCTACAGAGGAAAATCTAAAGTATTTTCTACATTTCTGGTGCAAGGAAAACTATTCACTAGATAGAAAGGAGTAATTATGTTACTAACATTATTTTCACTTCTTCTGAAAATATAGTCATGCTCTATTGACCATTTTTTTTTGTGAATCCTCA
This sequence comes from Phasianus colchicus, assembly GCF_987193195.1. Classification (NCBI taxonomy): domain Eukaryota; kingdom Metazoa; phylum Chordata; class Aves; order Galliformes; family Phasianidae; genus Phasianus; species Phasianus colchicus. The sequence goes on along the minus strand of NC_143441.1, from coordinate 6,620,746 downwards.
GTTTTTAAAAATATATGTCTTAGCTCTCACTTTACCATCATGGCTGAGGCAGGGTCACTTCAATGGGCAGCATTTAATGAATGTAGATGTGACTGGGGTAGATGGGGAAGATTTAAAGTTAATAACAAATGGTAAGAATTCAGTTTTACTAGCAGCTAGTTCACATTCACCGTTTTGTTGTCTTTTGGTAAATGGATTATAAAAAGGGACAGTTTTATTCAAATAGTGACCAACTGGGGCATATAGGACAGACAGTGATAGGACAAGGGCAAATGCTTTTAAATCAAAGGAGGAAAAGTTTAGATCAGATGTCATGGGGAAGCAATTCACAGAGAGAGTGGTGAGGTGCTGAAAAAGGGTTGCCCAGAAAAGTTGCGTATGCCCTGTTTCTGGAGGTGATCAAGACCAGGTTGGATGGGGCTGTGGGCAACCTGATCCAGTTTTTGACCTAGCAGTTGGCAACCCTGCCTGCAGCAGGAGGGCTGGAACCTGGTGATCCTTGAGGTCCCTTTCAACCCAAGCCATTCTATAATTCTGTGATTCTATTGAGTTATTTCAGGGTTTTTTTTTTTCAATAGATGTATCATAGAAGCTTCCAAGGAAGGAGTTAAACAGATTTCTCTAATTTTGATGTCATCAAGAATGATGTATTTTTCATTATGTATCTATTTTTCCTAGAATAATTTAAACAGGAAGAGATAATATTAGGTCACTCAATAGCCCATCCATAATTGTATGATTTTGAAAGGCCTATTAAAAACTGTGAAACTGTTCCTTCTTAATCACAGAAAAGGGTAAGATGATTAAATGTGCCTAATCTGTGAAATTAAAACAGTTCATAGACTAGAGACATTTTAAGCATATTTATACAGGAGATGCTTTCAGACACAAACCCTACCTATGGGTCACACGGACAACAGTCAGAGGTGTGAGGAACGCTGGTGTAAAACTGCCTGAATTGGTTGGCTCACAGCTTCCACATGCTGGGCTGTTACCAAGCCAGCTCCCTTCTGTGCTGTATTTAAGCTAGTAGATGAAGCCAGCCCACCCAAGAACACTGCATCTTCGTTTCACAAGGTGAGCAGCTATTGCCTCCTCAGCACAGCTGCTCAGCTCTAGCAGCACTCCTTACAGCATTCTGCAATGCCTGCGTTCAGGAGTTCATGACACTGTATTTGTGTAGACTTAATTTTCTTCCTCTCACTCCAATGAAAGATAGCGAAGTCACTTATGAATTATTTGGTTTGCTCATTTTCCTAAAACATATGATTGCATTTGCGGAGATTACTCCAGAAATTTGACAGCACCCATTAATATTTTTCTGTTATGTATTCAGGGATGGGATGCTCTGTGCGGTCTGCCTGAAAATCAGAATGAGCAATAGTAAAGGCAAATGCTTTTCATGAGATAAAGAGACTCCTGCATTTGGCTGAAATGATAGGGACACAGATACTGACTTAAACAGGCTTCGAGGACACCTGGAGGCAAATACTTGTTACCTAATAGTTCTGCAAAGCTCGCCTGTGGAAACCTGCTCTCCTTGCACTGATCTTCTCAGTACTCTGGTGGAAGTGATAGGCCCTGACCTTTGCAATGAAGGTTATACTCCATGGATAAGAAGCACGTGGTTTTGTATTTGTGCTTACACTAGCACTAGGCTCTACAGTCCTGTTTAATATCTGAACTAGCTAAGCTACAGCATGCAGGTACTGGCAATGCTATGGTGTTGGAGAACACCATAGCCACAAGCACACAGTCCTTCCTGGAAAAAAAAACCAAACACAACAAACTGGGGAATCTTAACTATTGATGAATTATCATTTGTAGTGGATTTAATGTTCACAGCTCTTATCCTTCACTACCACTGCTGGGGTGACACTGCACAGCACAGGACCAGGACTGGTGGAGCTGGAGTAAGGAAGACATCAACATACAATTGGTGTTTCCACCTTGCAGCATGGGACAGGGTGTTCCCAAAAACACTTGGGGGAGATCAACAAAATTCTGTGCTGCTGCACAGATGAAGGCTCAGAAAACAAAATGAGAAAGTGCAAGTAGATGGTGGAAGGGAGGTGGTTGAGTCACCATCCCTGGATGTGTTTAAAACCGTTTGGATGCGGTGCTCAGGGACATGATTTAGCAGAGGGTTGTTAGAGTTAGAGTAGTATGGTTAGGTTGTGTTTAGACTCAATGATCTTTAAGGTCTTTTCCAACCTGAGCAATTCTATGATTCCATGATTCTAAGGTGGGGAACACCACCTGTCATTCCTGCCAAAGAAGGAAGGATGGCTTGGACTTCTCAGTATTTGAGTGCTCTTACCTTTACACTACTGCATCAAAGTAGAGCATCCCACTGTCCAACAGCCATGTCGTATACAAGAATTGAGCCCTACTGGAGTCTTTCTAAGCTCTGGAGCTGCTGGGGCTGCACAAAGGGAGGTGCGTCTTCCAGCCTTCACAAAGATTCCAGCCTTGTTGACCACGGGGACTCCTTTCTCAGCTTGATGAACCTATTCTGAGATTTTGGCTTCTCCCCAGGCTCTCTAGGAAGGCTTCTGAATAGCACCTTATGTCTCAGGTCCCCATGAGTCAGATAGGCAGAGCTGAGGGACTCTGAAAGTAGAGGAAAGCCACAGGCACTCTGATAATCTCTGTCTTCTACAGCTCACTGTATTCAGCAAAGGGCATTTGACACACAGAGAGTCTTCTTACACAGAGACTAAGTGCATGTGGAGGAGATTGTAAAGGGATGTAATGAGCTTCCTGTTGGCCTGGGAGGTTGGAGCTGTGATTAATACCGATTTGGACATCTGTTATGAATTTGATGCCAGCACAGACAATAGAATTCCTTGCATTTGTGGTTCCAGGCGGTGAGCTACCAGCATGCCTCATGCAAAGACCTCAGGCAGAGACACGGGCTCAGCTTTCAGCAATACTTTGCCATGTAGAGGTTAGAACTAGAAGATCTTTAGCATGACCTTCAATGCAAGTCATTCTGTGATCACAGAACCTGCAGGTGGGGAAGAGCTACTGTCTTTACCACAGAAAGCTCTGGCTCATCTCATAAAGCTGCATGACACACCTGGTCCTACCAAAAAGATGCAACAACAGCTTTGAGCCCATTGCACATGGAAGCAGCTTTACAGCAGACCTGGGGGTAAAGGCTCACCTAGCAGCTGGCCAGGCAGCTATCAAAATGTCTAACAGAAGGGAAGAGCATGTTCCTCCAAGTGGATGAAATGCTCCTTTTCCCAGCCCCCCCCCCAAAAAAAAAAATAAAAGGAGGGGAAAAAAAATCTAACTGAACTGGCAAAATGCTTTTTAATCTGACTCAGCATGGGATTTAGTTATTATGTTCTGAAGAGGAATGGAAAGAAATTCAGATTGTTCTGAAAGGGGGAGCAGGGAAGCATTCACAACTCAACCCATAATAGGACCTTTTTTTGGGCACTGAAATGCTCTGAGTGGCATTATTTTACTTTCGTCGCATTGCCACCACAATATAACCCAGATATTACCTATGGGTGGGTACAGGTAGTACTTCTGAAGCATGGGAGGAAAAGAAGAATACAGTATTCTCCTTTCATCCCACAGTTTGAACAGTGTTTGAGACACTCTACAGAGCTGCCAGCGGATAAAACTGTTAGAAGTCATTTGTGTAGGAACTGTTCCATTTACTGCATGAGCATCACTCCCTGGCCCCCATTTATTGGTTTAGATCATGTTTTCCTATTATCTCTTAAGGTAGATAACACAACTCTGTATTTCCCAAAGAGAAATAGGAACACTTGCTTGTTTTGTGTTGGATGTACAACAAGGTGGCAATCCCCCCATGCCACAGCCACAGGCACAGCCCACATCCATCCTGAGACTTCTGCTTCGTGGCAACACAGGGGTCAACCTGCACCTGCATGGTGGCCATTTGTCGATCTTCTTTACAGCCAGCAACAGCTACAGCATGTTTGAAAATCCCAATTAATGGCCAAAGCCCATTTGTAGCTGTATTTTGAGCACCAATTTCAAATGACGTGGGTTTTTAATCCACTCAGCCTGTTCCAAGCTGCCCTTCTATTTCTCTAGCTGCCAAACCAGAGCCTTGTGTAAAGAAAAGAGATCCTGGGCACCTTGCTGGAACATGGGCATGGCCACCACACAGAGTGTGGATGGTGAAGTACAGGCTGCTTTGTCAGCACCTTCCACACATGAAGCTCTCATTGAGAGCTGAAACGGCTGGCAGAGAGCCCTTCCTTGCATAGTAGATGTCAGCAGGTGTGTTATTCCTCCTTCCCTACAGCAGCAACACCAGCTGTCACTTGTCTCCCGGGTCAAAATATTTCCATGCCTATCAGCAGCCAGTAATTGATGTGAAACCAGTGAACCTCCTTGCAAAGTTCATCTTATATTTGCCAAAGCTAGACATCAGGCAGCAGAGTGCAAGTCTAATGAGAAGCTCTCAGCTAATAGAATCAAGTTTCTTTCAGCAATGGACGAGCACGCATGACTATCCATAGTATCCTAATTATTGTAATTTACTCAATCTGCCCTATTAAGAAGCATTTTTCTGCCTGGGGACTTTCTAATCATGGAATTAATTTGTCACTTTTACCATTATAAAATATTGCTCCCATGACATTGTTCAGATTTACAGCCCTAAGTGTGGAGAGAAGAGAGGAGATAAGAAGAAAATTGTGAAAAAAGGTTTTGCTCCTCACTTCTCTGCTTTCTGAAGAGCCTTTTAAGAGTCTAACATGGAGAGAGAAAAAAAAAAGAAGAAGAAGAAGAAGAAGAAGAAAGGAGTATTGTGTTAAAAGAAACTCCAGTTAATGAATTGTAGGACTACAGATCAACTTTTCCCTAGAAGAGGTGAATCCCTGTTATAATTCCACTGATTCCAGGAGCAATGTATCAGAGTACTAGCAACCTCCTGGAAGTCAAAACTGCATCTGAATACATCCCCTGATTTCCAACAGATTGCCATACGATGCGAGTGCCTGCATCTTTCCATCTGGAAGTGATCTGCTTGGTTCTGAGCTCTGGAGGGAAGGCGGGGTACTTCTTGTAGTAACTCCTTTTAGTAACTTGAGCACAACTTGTACAACGTGCCACTACAGCACCATAACACATGGCATGCAGCATGAAACTGAGCAATAACAACAGACACGGAGAGCTGAAGCAAAGATGTAACTCAGCACCTCTTTCATCTGTTCTCTACAATCACATCTTGTGAGGGTGATGTTTGTTTCGGGGAGATGAATGAATACACTTCTCACATCATTCAGCAGCTTTCAATCCTGAATCGTTTGTCTGCTACATTCTAACAGTGATCATGCATCCTCCTCACAAGTTTAAAAGAAAACCAAGCCAATTAACCAATTAGAGCTAATCCCTGTTGTTGTTGTTGTTTAAGCACACACGCACACGCACACGCACACGCACGCACGCGCGCACACACACACAAAACCCTGTTGCTTGTGTGCAATGTTTGTTGCAGCTGGGAAATTGAAAAGAAATTCCTTGTGTCAAGGCAATGGCTAATAAGAAATCACACAAAAGATGTGTTAAACTACAACACACTTTTGATTAAAGATGCACATAAAACTACAATGCCACTTCAGAAAAAACATTACCATCCTCTCTTGTAAGAGGATATGATTGCTAAGATCTGCAAGTCTGAACTCCAAAACCTGCAACTCTTTTGTTTTCCAGTAAATGCCTCACATATACTGCCAGATGTCTTCGCAGGGCAAATTCCACCTATATCTGGGATAAAACATCAATAATCCCAGCTGCCTGCTTGCAGAGGCACTGAGAAGCACCAAAGCTTGTGAGAAAAGCAATGCACCGGCTGTACCTTAAAGGAGTAGTAAAAGGATTTCCACTCCTCTTCCTCCAGCACTTCGGTGAAAGTCACGGTGTCAGTACAGGTGACAAGAGTGACATCCAGCCAGCCGGTGCCAGCCGGGGAGCTGCTGCTGGCTGCTGTGGGGCCAACTTCCATTGCCAGGCTCTGCTCCAGCTGCCTGGGCTCTTGTTTTCCTAGGAGTTAATGCAGCCAAGCCTCTCCTGTAAAAGCACAGCAGCAGTACCAGCTTCTCACTGCTCCACCACTGGCTACCAGAGGCATCAGGCTTCAGTGCAGCTGAGTGAGAAGAAAAAAAGCAAAGTGAATGGAAAAAAAAAAAAAAAAAAACCAACCAAAAACCAACAAGCTGGCGTCGTCCCTTTGAGCTCTCTTTCAGTACAGCTCTGACAACAGCCATCCACATGCTCTTTCAGCAGCATGACCAGCAGCTGGTAAGAAGTGAGCACATGCGGAGGCGTCCATGTGCATTTCAGCCTGCCAGGCATCCACAGCTGCCACGGCTGTAAAAGCATAGACCTGGAGAGCAAGCATGCATTTAGCACATCCAGAACTTGTCCAGCCTCATGGGCTGCTCTGCTTCAAGAGCAATACACTCCTAAGCAGAACTCGATCTGTTTTCACAGCTATGCCCTGTGCTGCTATGCTACCTGAACCACAGGTAGCTTTAACCAAGAAGAGCCAAGTTCCCTGATCTGAAACAGAAGCCCAGTAAATGTGCATTCCTATAAAATATTGAGGCAGTCAGCATCACCTTCAGGTATGGAGCCTGTGGGGATTGGAGAGACCTTTGGGTGTCACAGCAATGTCCAGGCCTTGGCCTGGGCCAGCCAGGGGAAGGTTCTGGTTCTGGCCCATATAGGTGACTGGTACCATTCACGATGAGAAAGAACCAGTGCTAACTCATATGCATCAGTAATAGATATTTAAACAACAGAAAATTGTGCATCCATTGGAATATGATCAGATAAATCATAGTTTTTCAGAACAACCATGTTGAGCTGAAATCAACAGGGAAAGCAGTAACTTATATATTAATTATCTGAAAGAGAGAGGAGGACATCTCCTTGAAGTCCATCCTGAATGACAGCTCAGGTTTGCTCAGATCCTCTGCTCTGAGGCATTCAGGCAGCAACCAAGCTTCCTGAAAGCATCCCACCTCACTGTCTCTTTTCTCCTCTCACCTTGCTTTCTCCTATTTATGGAATAAGCTAAAACTTCTTGCATTGGCTGGTTGGGGTTTTTTTTTCTTTTTTTCCCCACAAGCATATCACAAGTGCTAAAAGGCTTCTCAGTAGTTCTTACACTCCTGCCTCTGAGTATTTCTTTGTCGCTGTCACTGCCTTGCTTTGCTGTTGGCTGCTTTGCTATGAATGTTTTTTGTTATTGTTGTTTGTTTGTCTTGTATTTATTCTCAGAATCTTAGGCTAAGGGTTGTCTGTGATACCATGTCTGTAATTAAATGAATTATTTAGGAAAAAATACTTATTTTTTAATCCTCTACAAAGTCATGCTTGCTCTCTGAAATTTCATGCTTTGGGTTTTCTCCCTCTCCCCTTGCCAGTATTAAGAAAGCTATTTGAATACCTCTGAAGTGAATGGTGAAACAGCAGACTTTTCTGATTGCATCTCAAAAGCCTGTAGCAGGCAAGATCAAATCCCAGCAATTCCTCTGTGCAGAATTGATTCCTACAACTGACTTTGTTTTCCCCTGCCAGGACTTTCAGAAATCTCTAAGAATTTCAGCTTGAAGAGATTTAGGTAGCTTTACAAGGGGAGAAATTGAGTTTTCCCACTGTTTTAACATAAAATACTCTCAAATTATTATTCTAACACATATTTTTTCTAATGCATAACAAAACACGATAGCGCTTTCTTAACCTAAGCTGTTTCTCTTTTAAGTCTCACTTTGGCAGCACACCACAGCATAAGCATGCTTCCCAAATAGGAAAGATCAAACAACTTTGAGATAATCCTTAAGCAAAGAAAATGGATTATATGTAAGAAGAACAGGGAGGGCTTCTTTAAGAAGCTTCTTTGCCATTCTCTTTACCTTGGTCTCAGAAGCCACGCAGAATTATGTTTCTCAAATCTTGCTTTGCATCAGAGGACCAGAGAACTTGAGAGCACACAGTGGGGAAACCTGCAGCACATCTTGACCCTACAGCTGCACTGTGAGACAGAAAGCAAAATTATTTTACCGCTGTGCGCCATGCTGATAATTTTCCCAGATTTGGCTGATTTGAATCTTCTGATTTTTTATCTTGTTTAAAAGAAACAGGTACATTTGAAAAAAAATGAAAGCACACACATCTGCTTAAGGCTATATATATATATATATATATATTAATTATTATTATTATTTTTAACTTAGAATTTACTTTGGAATTGACTTTTCTGCTTTTATTCAGCATCAAGAGGGAAAGTGTTTTTATTACCCAAATCTGTATCTAGTGTCCTTGGAAGAGGACATCATGTTTATCTGTTGTGTAACTGCTTCCCCAGCATTTGCAGCCATCTTTTTTAGCCACTCCACATAGAGACAACATCAAATTTCTAAATCTTTTAAGACATGAAGTGGAAATGATCTTTTAGGATTTAACTGGTAAGTTCTGAAGTCAGTTGAGGCTGGCAGCTGGAATAGAAGAGACTTTCTTTTATACAGAGAAATTTCTGTTTGACTTTCCTTCAGAATCTGCGCAGACTCGATTTTGATACATTCAAAGACTTCATGGAATGAGATGCCAGATCTCTGCCTGGGCCCAGCCTGATCTCTGACCGGTCAGCAGCTTTTGAACTTTGGATTAAATCTCCAGACTGTCAGCAAGTGGGTTCTTTCTACCAATTGCACTTTTGGATGGAATCTTTTGCAAAAATCTGAACTTCACCCTCAGTAAAGAAGTAAGGGCACAGAAATCACAATGATGAAATCACAGAAATCACAATGATGAGCACTTTACTCCTCTTCCATAGATAAATGGAATAAAAGATGGACTTTTTTCTCAATCTCCATTGCTGTTTGAGGTCTAAATTCAAGGTAGTCCATTTTACAAAAAAAGATATTTGGCCATTTATCTGTATTTGCAAATACACTCTTGCAGAAGAATAAGCAATTCCTAAGGAAATGTCTTTGAGAAGAAGCAAGTGGAAGAAGAAAGTGCATAGAAAAATGCCATGAAATCTGCAGACTATGTTAGTAGAACTGTCAGGCACCATGGAATTTAAAATCTCTTCATTCTCTTCCCCTCAACATAACCACCAAGAAAATCATGCATTTTGCGAGGTTTTGATTCTCCATTCTCTCCTTCTGCTGTAGATTAGGATTGCTGTTCAGGAACAGAACCACAGGCAGCTTTAACCAAGAAAAGCCAAGTTCCCTGATCTGAAACAGAAGCCCAATAAATGTGCATTCCTATAAAATATTGAGGCAGTCAGCATCCTATTATTCACTGTACAGCAGAGGAGCACTCCTGCATTTTAGGAGCTGAGTGGGTACCTGTCATTAAATCCTGCCCTGATTTAAGAGCTGCTCCTCCATTGGAAGGCAGAGGCTGCCTGGAGCTGGTGAATCTCTCTCTTCCTCTGCAGGGGATGGAGAATAATCTAATGGCTAAGCCACAGGCTTGCAGTTCAGAGAAGATATTATGCTCCTTGCTCCTCTGCAAGTTCCCACCTGCCTTTGACTAAGCAATCCCTTCCCCATAGCTATGGGCTCTGTCTGTGGAATGCAGGTGGTGGGACATACTCACACAAGGCAATTGAAGAATACAGCTATGTGCTTAACTATTGTTTCTGATAGAGCCTCTAGAAATGGGGAGCTAACACTCTGCTAAAGAGGACTGAGCCCTTGCACCATCACAGTCCTTGAGCGCCCAATCTGAACCAATGAAATCAGAACCAAACTCAAACTCCAAAGCAGGAGCAGGCAAACCCATCACTGTATCTGAGTTGTTCATTTCAGAGCAAACTGCGAATCTGCACTGAATTTCTGCTGGATAGAAGACTTAAAGAAATACAGTTCTAGATGAAGTTTAAAACAAAAGTTTAAAACTTGGCAAAAAGCAATAAAAAAAAAAATAACATTAGAACAAACTTTCAGACTACATCACCAACATAATTCTAAGTTCAAATGGTACTACAGAGGCTACAAAGAGAGGAATGGAACATCAAGGAAAATCAGACTAATCTATCAATGCTGCAAGCTTGGGAAAAGTCTGGCAAAAATCTCAATGGAGGGCAAAAAACTGGGGAACCTCTGTGCCCAGGAGGAAGTGGGAGAATAAAAGAATTTAAAATGCCTGTATTCCAGCTCTCATTTCTGTGGTAGAAGTTGTGTCTGAAGTAATGAATACACTCTGTCTTCTGGCGATGAGCAGCAGCCTGAAAGTGCAGATTTACAATGGAGGTGGAAAGCTGTTAGAAGCATTGCAGGACATTTTATTGCCAATTACAATTTCATGGCAGGGTTATTATTTATTAAATATAGAAGCAGTCAGCTGAATTCTAACTGCTCCTAAGCTTATTTCCACTTATAAAACAGCTGAAGAAATTATGTAGAGCTAGAGAAAAAATCCTTTGCCATAGCAAGCATGTTTCTCATGGCCTTCAAGTCTGCACACATGAACACACATGGAGAGAAATAAAGCAAAACACTTCAGAGAGGGAATGAGCTACGTTCTATTTCCCTTTAATAATGCCTGAGGTGCAGTAAACTAAACATATTGCTGGCACTAACAGGCTTGTGGGAGACAAGTTGAGCTGCAAAGGTTCCTTGATCACCAAAGCTCAAAGTTCAAGGCTCTCCTGAGAAGTACCTCACCCATGGCTCTCCAATCCAAAAGCAGCATGCAGACAGAATGAAATCTGATCACAGATGGAATCTGTCCCACAGCAGACCTGCATGGTCACAATATACAACACACTGAACAAATAAATCCATTTGAATATCCTAGAATCATAAAGGCTGGAAAAAGACCACTAAGATCATCTAGTCCAACCATCAGCCCATTACTGGCATATGCACTAAATGTGCCTCTCAGTGCCATGCATACCTACGCATTTCTTGAACACCTCCAGGGATGGTGACTCTACCACCTACACAGGAAGATTGTTCTAATTTCTCAAAACTATGAGAAGAAATTGTTCCCAATAGCCAACCTCCTGATTCTGACCCAATGAAGAAAGAGAAGCAAAACAAAATAGCTCACCACAGTGATTTGAAGACAGAAAGGATGTTCAAAGAAGCCAAGCTAACTAAAGAAACATACAAAATTCAGCAACTGTCAGAAGATGTTGGAAATACTTGATGTAAGTTCTCATACTCCCTAGTGACTGGACATTCAGCAAGTTGTAACAGGGTCAATCAACTCAGCCCAGTATCTTTGTCCCTACATTTGAAGAGACTGTCGTAGCTTATTAACCTTACTGGCATTTCAATAAGATGCACACAGTCTTGTATATTTTATGCTAGCGACTCTTTGTTCACCATTGTAAGTATATCACAACACAAATGTTCAATAAATGTCAGAATGGGGACAATCACCCATCTAACCACATTGGTCTAGCTGCAGTGAGTCATGGGTAGGCTGTGCCAGGTCCTTGTGGAAATAAATGGGGTCAACACTCTTCAACTCACAGATTGTGCACAAGTGTGAGAGCTGCTGATCTGCCTTTCCGGTGCTGCCTGGGAGCAGGCTATTGATTTCTTCATATGTTCATGATGAAATTCTTATCTGTATAAGCAGAGCTGATTTTCTGTTTATATAGTTAGATAAAAAATTTCAAGTCTGTGTCCAAACATACCACTGAATAAGGTTGCATTGTTCTTATAATAAAGCTAGATAGAGCAGAATGCTAGGAATCCACATGGAAACAGGAGTGCAAAAAGTTTTCAGCGTTTAATAGTGGAATGAGCAATATGGCACATACAAAACATAATCTGTTTGTCATCAGAAAGAAACCTGGAATCATCATGAGATGTGTTGCTTCCTGCTGCCCAAAGCCATGTTTTCAGCATTTCTAAAAGGACTAAAACTGTTGAAGAATTCTTTGGTTTATCTCTTTGGAACAGCAAGAAATTCTGAAAAAGAATTTTCATTGCTATGCATCCACATACATACCAAATTAGGGAGAGATTAAATGAAGGAAAAGCAAACCATCTCCGCACTTGAAGCATTCATCATTCTTTGTAGCACAATTTGCTTTAGGAGAATATGATGTTTTCTGTGGTTATGAAGATGCAAAATGATTCTAGTCTTTATAGGAACTGCTGCTTGGGGATTAGAGGAGGATTTAATATCTTTCTCAAAGAAAGGATTAATTAAAGTGTCTCCTCTTTGGGAAGGTGATGAGCAAAACAATACATAGAGCTTTTGATTTATTTCTCTACAGAAATAAAATGTGTATGATGATTTTTCATTTCATTTTCTTTAAAAAAGGAATCATTTCAGAAATTTATCTGGCATAGGAGTTGCTTAAGGGATTTTAACATGCTTTCAAAATGTCAGCTACAACTGAACCATTGGGTCTCCTTTAGAAAACTCTGACAATCTGTTGTTACAAGCTAAGGAAATACTGCTTAAGCTTCACTAGGGATCTGTCCTTTTGTTTCATTTTTCCCATCCTTAAGTGGAATTGATTGGGAAGCCTATTAGTTTGTTGACAGCCCTCCCTGTATTTTGCAGTACTATGATCATCTCATGAAAAATTTTGCTATTCTTTTCATAAAAGACCTCCATTTTAATCAAAAGCTGAAGGGTGAAAAAAAAGAAACAATCATTTTTATGCTGGCAAAGATTTCTAGTTTTCAACTTTTATGATGTATTTTATTTCCTAACAGAAATGTCAAGGCAACATCAACCACGAAAAATATATTAAAAAAAGTTTCATCTACTTCTACATAATTTTCAGCATTTCTTCCTCCCTTCCCTCCCCCCCCCCCACTGTATCTTGCTAGATATAGGAATTTGCCCCTGGGTTCTTTAAAACTCTGGTACAACTTGGACTCCTACATCACTAATGCAGAACTGCCTATTATCAGCTCAGAATATTTGCTGGATCTGATAAGAATAATGATGAAAAAGTGATACACAGTGCTTAGGGACATGGCTGTGATTTCATTTAACCTGAAACTACCAGTGGGATTAATGATCCCCTATATTCAATATACTATGGAAGAACAGTGGTGCCTAACGGTCTATAACTCATTTGTGTGCCCTGCTCCTGCATTGTCCTGTCAGCAAATTGAAGACAACAGAAACTTGCAATATTTGGTCTGGAACATTTGCCAAAAAATAATGAAACTTTCATTCAAATGCAACTACACTATTCGTGCCTGGATTAAAGCACGGCTCATAGGATAATTAATGACTCCCTTCTTGGATAACTCAAGTTTTTGCATTTTCTTATTAAACAAAGATAGTGGAAGGATCATCAAAAGTCAGATACTGTAGACAGGAGGAGTTTATTTTCTAGAGCTCGGATTTGATCTGTACATAGATATTTAAGCACGAGGACAATGCATTCCCCATCAGCCAAAGCCCTGAGCAATTACAAGAATGGTATCTAACCTCCCATTCTCACGTTAGGATTTGTGTTAGCAAAGTACTGTTTACACACTCTCTGTAGCCAAGTCACTACTTGCAGGTTAATTGGAAATCCTTTATAGGTGTCACTAATGAGAAGAATTGCCGTGGCTGCACTGAACACATAATTTGGTGTGGAAGTGTCTAACATATTTCACTCAGTTAACCAACAGCAGGTGGAAAGGATGCTTATCCTGAAATACATAAAATTCAAGGGAATGAAAAAAAAAAAAAAGGAAGAATGGACAGTGATAGGCTGCTGAGAGGAGCAGCACTCATGAAAGGAAAAAGCAAGGCTTTCTGTGCTGACTTACTGTCAATCTGCAGTTCCAGCAGTCCATGTTGCTGCTGTTTAAATATGTAAATAACCCCCATCATGATCAATGCTTTTATTAAAATTAAAGAAATACTAAGGAAAACCTTCTCTTTACTCTGAGTTTTCCATTCCAAAGATCTTTATCCAAGGTTTTCTAAGATGCACTTTCCATTACCAGACATATTGCTACCTAACACAGCTAGAAGCCCACACTATCAATCCCACATGAACTTCAGGCAGAACTTCAGGCCTTTTGCCAACCTCTCTCCAGCTTACAAGAAAATGTCAGCATGAGACATTACACTAACTCACAGGAAAGTAAGAAAATATATTTGTAGGCCTTAAAATTGTTGATTTAAGGAATTCAAATGAAAATGCAATTAATCTGGCCCTACCTCGGGCTCTGAAAATCTGGAATGACTTTCACTACCTTGTGCCATTAGAGCATCTCAGAGGAAATCTGTAGGTGTCCAGGCCCCTTCTTCTATCTCTCTCTACAAAACAGCAACTTAAGGCAGTTGTAGTGAAAAAAATAGATCAGTAAAAATTAAAGAGACCAAAATTTCTTATTCATAACTTTGTTTTTTGTCAAAATGATTTGCCTCCAAACTAATTAATTTTATTCAATCCTGACAAGCATTTTTGCAAAAGTTATTTCATAAGGATAACTTTTAATATCCTGATATGAGGAGTTCAACACCTGCAATTATTAAAATATACCTGTCTGGTAGCTTTTTTTCTGACAATATATCTGGCAATTTTTATACATAATTTTGTGTTAAATATAAATACGTTAGATAGACCACTCTTCTGTGAGACTAAATTTCAGAGCTTTCTGCATATTCTTATAAAGCAAGAAATTTCACAAAAAATGTGAAAGCTAAGTTAATTTACCAAAACCAGAAGGACACCTGTGCCATCAATGCATATCCCGTATGGGATATGGGGAAGAGGCGATGAATGGCAAAAAGAGAGTAGGCTCTAAACTATATTTGAGAATACAGGCTCAAACAAATAACTTCACAACCTTTCACATACTGCTGCTCTCCTGTAAAAGCCCAGGACCGTATATGGATTTTCATGCCCCAGATGCAAGCTGGTCAAAGCTTGTAGACCTTGATGATGAGCATCAGAGGAAGCACTGCTGTCCCTCACCCTGGCAGGCACAATCTCTCTCCCACAGCACAGCACAGGTAAGAAGAGAAAAGGAGGATGTTTTCATGCAGATGAACAGCATTACTGTGTTGTTTGCATTCCAGGGAATGTCTCACCATTGAACTGCAAGAAACATCGGCCTGAACTTTATAAGCAATCCAATCCCATCATTTTATCACAGATATTTCCCAGTGCTGAAGAAAGGATCGATGGCCAGGAGTTTTACAGTCTCTGTCATGGTCTCGTAAGGTAAATATTGATTAACTGTCCTAGATTCAATATTCAATGCAATTAAATCATTTTTTACAGGTATGGAAGTGTGACTTTGCCATGCATTTTAATTATGCTTCAAAAAATGTCATGTCAGCATCTAATTTGTTCTGTTCAAATCCTAACATGCTCTGAAGATAAATGTCTTCTGTTTGAAGAAGGTTAAGATAGTAAAGGGAGCAGATCAAATAATTAGGCCTAGGTGAATTTAAAATCACTGTTCCAGACTGTCAAACAGATAAGAGTTCAAAGACTGATCAGTAAATTATACATACATAAAATATACACGTACAATTTCTCATTCCATTTTTGTAATTGAATAAAATTATATATGTTATATTAATTCATTTGAGACTTTCATGATATTCAGTCATAGGTCAGCAACTACATCAAATCAGCGGTAACGAAGCCTTTGGGGTGTCTGTACAGAATTAAATTGAGATTGGAGGTGCTGGTCGACAACTAGCTGAATGTGAGCCAGCAGTACGTCCAGGTGGCCAAGAGCAACCTGGCCTGTATTGCAAATAGAATGACCAAAAAAAACAGGGAAGATTTTGTCTCTCTGTACTCAGCTTCAGTGAGGCTGCACCTTGAGCACAGTTTTGGCCCCTCACTGCAAGAAGAGTTTGAATTGCTTAAGTATGTGCAGAGAGAAGTCAATGATCAGGAAAACAAGACCTATGAGGAGAGGCTGGAGGAATGGGGGGACTATTCAATCTGGAGCAGAGCAGGCTCAGGGGAGACCTCATAGCTCTCTGTAGCTATCTGACAGGAGGCTGTGGTGAGGTGGGTGACAAGTGATAGAACAGAATAGCCTCAAGTTGCACCAGAGGAGGTTTAGATTGGCTGTCATGAGGAATTTTCTTCATGGTGGTCATGCATTAGAACAGCCTGCCCAGGGAAGTGAAGACCCCATCCCTGGAGGTGTTCAAGGGATGTGTGGATGTGGCACAAGGAGACATGATCTAGAGGTGGGTTTGTAGTATTAGGTGGATGGTTGGACTTGGTGATCTTGAAGATCTTTTCCAACCTCAACGATTCTATCATAGCATATCTGTAGCTCAGCATAGCTGACATGCTGTATGCACATAGCCTTCTACATTAGTTTTTGGAGCTATGATATGTAATGATGAGGTGAGGAGGCGTCAGCTAACCAGTACAGCTAAATGAAAACAAAAATTCAGCTTTCTTGCTTCAGGACAGGTAATCATTTTTTAAATTGAATTAGGCATAGATAAATCTATAGTATTTCAAGATTTCCAAAATGAAGAAAATCTAATATTCCACAGAAACAGTGCTGAAGTTCTAACTTATCTAACCTTTTATTTTAGCTAAAACTTTGCTAAGATGCTGAACGCGACTTGCGAAGCCAAGAGGCCATAAGGCTTTACGGCACTGGCCTCTTACTGGTTCTTACTGCACTGCCTACAGTCAGGCCGAGGTCTGTGCTGTGTGGCATCATTAAAAAGCACGAACCTGTTGCTCAAAAAAGAAGAATCATAGAATGGTTTAAATTGGAAAGGACCTTTAAGAACACCTGTTTCCAAACCTCCTGCTACAGGAAGGAACACCTCCCACTAGGCCAGGCTGCTCAAATCCAGTCTGCGTGGGGACATTCACTGCCCCACTGGGCAACCTGTTACAGTGTCTCACCACCCTCACAGTAAATAATTTCTTATCTGGGCCTGACTCCTTAGCTGTTGTTATAGAGATGTTTACCAGTGGCACAGTGACTCAGAATCGTAGAATCATCAAGATAGGAAAATACCACTAAGATCAGCTAGTCCAACCATCAGCTTATCACCACCGTGCCCACTAAACCATGTCACTGTGTGTGAGATTCACCTTTTCCTTCGCAGAGCACCAGTGATGGCAGAGATGGCCTTGAGGAAGACTGCTTCTCCATTACTTTCACTGCAGGAACAAGTGAAAAATAAGTGATAATTAACAACATTGATGTTCAAAATCAGCAACAGCACCCATCTATCCAAACCCGCGGCCTCTGTGCAACCTTTCAGATTTCACATTCTGAGGGATTCGGCCTGTGGGGAAATCCGTTGCTAGTTTTTGAGAACTGCCACACGAAGGACATCATAAAGCATTTCTTGCCCTTCAATCCTGCTGTTCTAGTCTTCATCTACACACCATCCTGTCTCTATGACACTGGTCTGGAGCAATGAGCTCTGGGCTTTTTCAAAGGATTTGGGCCCTTGAGAGCCAGGGCTGGTACGGCCCAACCGAAAGGTAAGAGGAGTCTGCTGAGCATGATCTTAGGATTTAACTAAAATGAATTTTTTCTGTCATCATCTCTCTCCTTCCCTTTCTCTATTAACTACTTACTCTATTAACTACTTACTCTATTAACTACTTACTCTATTAACGTCACTCAGAAGGCCTGGGGTATTTCCCATACACTTAAGAAAACCAAGCTGCCCTCCTCTCACATCACGTTACCACAGGAGAAAATGCAGACCTTTGGTGTGCAACACAACTCCTCCACTGCCATCACCTTGTATTTTTACTGACCTGCCTGCCCTTTCACACCCTGCTCCTCATCACTGAACCACATCATCGCCTGCCTTCTTTAACACATCCACTTGTAGTCTCCACAGGCTCAGTATTCCACAGAAAATATGGCCGGTTGTCCCAGGTTTAGGCTGGCTGCCAGTCATTCTTCAGCCAAAAAATGGTAACTGTCTTTTACAGTGAAATGCAACAGAACTTTTTATTGATGCTCACATATGAGGGATCTCCTACATTATTTAATGTTATTCATCTTTAAAAGCCATCTTCAAATAAAAGCTTTAAAAGCGTCTGTCACTACTGCATTTGGGTTCTTCTCTAAGCATATTCAGCTTGTAAGCCCCTTCTATCCTGTATAAATAGCAAGACTGGCTTTGCTGGCATTTCTCACAGAACAGTGAAGCTTATCAAAGCCCTCTGGGGCCAAGAGCTCCATGTGTTACCCACAGGAATGAGAAGGAAATCCCCCGCAGAGGTCAGAGGCTGCAGGAAGGGTCTCTTGAGGTGATTACAGGTGTCTCACATACCAGTCCTGCCCTTATCATTTCAGTAAATCTTGGAGGAAGGATAAAACCAACAACAAATCACATAAAGCTCAACATGGTATTAGTCACACTACTGCATGGTTCATCTGTATCACTGAATTTTCTGCTGTCTCTTATCCAGGAACATAGTGGCACCTTCAGGTATTCCCAGCTGCTACACAGACATATTTCAGTATCCTAACTTAATTTGGAGAAAGTTAAGAAGCGGGGCTTCTAGCTCATGGAGACTTATTTCTCCTTACTCCCACAATCCCCTGTCTTCCAATTTGCCTTTCCAAACTTCTGCACAAATTGATAAATAGCCCAAAGAGAGCAACTGTCTGTCAAGGACCAAAAATTCATGAACCTTTGGCTTACTAAATTCAGAGACTCTGTGAGCTCTGGTGTGTTTCTGCAGGAACTGCTTGGGATTCAGAAGAAACACACTGAGCCTGAGGTGTATTAGATCCAGTACTTCAAATAAATCCCTGTCTTTTGATAAAAAAGAATCCTGCCTTCTACTTCACTAGCAACTGTTTTTTCAAGTTCTGTGTCTCAGTCACTAATGATCCTTTTTACTGCCTATAATTTGTCCACACCATAAATTGCAGTGTCTCCTAAATGAGGGGTTTTACCGGGAGCATTTGGTCATTTATATATTGTACCCAGCACAGTAATAAAAGCAACCTTACTGGGGCAATTATGAATTCACCAGGACTTAGCTTTTGCATCTCTGTCCTCTGTCACCAGAATGGCAGCAGTTAATGCAGCGGATGGCACTGATTCAGCAGGTAGCTTCCACATGCACTGTGCTGGAAGACTTAGGTGCTTACAGCACAGATCCTGCAATTCAACAGGAAGAATGAGAGAACACGAGCTAATGAAGAGCAATTGCAATGCTGCTTAAAGCCCAGTTACGTTTACAAGAATGCTGTTTTCAGCTGCCAGAAGCCTGAAAGTCACAGTCCCTCCTGCAATTGTAGGTGAGCATCACAGCAATTCCACATACCCACTTGAGTTCTCCACCCAGAGGGACTTTGCAATAGGCAGGAGCAAAGCAAGACAAGAGCATTGCCTCTGTTCAGGAAACAGTCACAGCTTTAAAAGCCTGAAGCCTTTGCAGCTCTAAAGCAAAAACCCTCTTCTGTGTTTCCAAATAGCTGATGCAGTTACTCCTTCAATAACACATTTTCCCTTAGCAAAAGCAAAAATAACGCAAGTGAATGGAAGACATATTACATATAATGTGAACATTAGTTAGTACCTCATTTAATTATTAATCTTTAACCTTCACAAATGCACTGACAGCACACAATGGTATTTGCTACAGGCAACTGTTCTTTAAAACTCACACAGCAGCATTATTTATAGCACCAGTACACATCTGGTACTATATCTGTACTGTACACAACAACAAAGGAACATGAAGGTAGTTATGAAAGATGTGTTGTATGACAAGCTATAAATTAGACAGCACTGAACTGTCAAACACTAAAGAAAAGGAAGCCAGTTGAAAGCAACATTAGCAAAAACCCTTTAAAAAGTTCTTAATACAAAGCACATACTTGTTTCTTCCTGAAGTCTGTGCAATTTAAACTTTTATTCAGAATTAGATGTGTTCTAACTGATTTGCTGAATCGGGAAGTAAGGGAGAAGATTTCCATCCAAGATTACATGATAGACAATGTTTTCAAGCACATCTCAGTTGATAACAATGAATATCACCAACAGAATAAATCCTATTAGCATTCATTCTAGATTGAATCAGTAGCATTCCTGTAAACATTCATTTTTCAATTCTCACTGAAGTGCTTTGGCTCATGAAAATCTGCTTTAGGAGGCTCCAGTGTCTGTTACAGCTAAACTTCCCCCCTTACCCATTATTCTCATGCAGCATTGGGGCAGAAATTCAAGAAAGTCAGGAATTAAACATCGAATTCATATCTTTGGTCTCTATCTTTGAGGACTTGCTATGATTTTCATACATGTGGGATGCTTTAATTTGTATAGGCCACTCCAAAAGTAATGCCTCTCGTTTATTTCCATGGAAACCACAACAGATACAAAGAACGCAATAGCACCATTTGATAGAACAAATTCTCAGTTACAAAAACATTTTCAGCCCAGTCATCACCAGTAGCTGTGCATTTTGGCCACAGTGAACAAGAGCCTGCATGCTGCACTCATCAAAATCTGCACAAATGGAGGTGACCCACTTTTGCTGCTATCATTGCTGAAAGCACCACCCACCAGCTCACTGAGCTCACATCCACTGCTTGGTCTCCATAAACGATCAGGAAGTGTTGATGATTGTCAGTGGGTGCAGTTTTTCCTGCATGGAGAAATTCATTGACACATCTTCGCTTCAGATGCACTTCCATGTCAGACGCCATTTGGTGAGACTGCCTCTCTGCTGCCATCTGTCACATGGCAAGAAAACATAATGGAATATTAGCAGGAAGGTTCAAACTCTACTGCAATACCACCAACATGCATCTAAGATCTTTCGGGCTGACAAAATTAAATAGGAGGCATTATTTTCAGAGCACCCTTCGGAGATATGTGTGTGCTAATTATCTTAAATAATGGCAATATAAACATTTACTAAAGACATCTCCATATTTCTCTCTCTCCTTACAGAAGGATTGTTCTTTAAGCCATTAAGATTTGGTTTTTTTCTGTATTTAGCATAATTATTTTATTCAAATAATTAATTTTTAGCTGATTTAAAATAGATTTTAAAACCTTTATAGTAAAAATGATCAAAAGCTCAGGGCATATAGTCTATGCAGAGGCACAGAAAGCTGTTTAATCGTGAAAGAAAGTGAACAAAGAAAGACATAGTCTTCATCAACATAAGATGGGCAAGACATAAAGGACATACATTGCAGCAGGGATTTTAACACATACATTAGGAACTAAAAAAATTATAATTACAAGGCAAAAGAAAGCTCTGAGATCGATTGCCTGCGGAGGTAATGGAAGCCCATCCCAGGGGTTCTTATTTGGTTAAAAAAAACATCCACCAAAAAAGGTTTAGGAATAAAATTGTCTTGTCACAGGAATAGGAGACAGGTCTCTTGAAATGTCATTCACATGTGCTTCTTTTGATTGCAGGGTAAAAGCTAAGTATTTGAGAAAAGAGGAATGCAGAAGAAATCACAGTAGTTTCCTTACAACAGAATGAAGAGTCAGACACAGTGCTGTTCTTGTACAGCTGTGGTAGCCCATTACAACTCTTCCATGCACAGACTTCTATTCCAATATGTCTTTGACTGGTCCCACACCACATCCCAAACATGTATACAAACCGGGTGAACTCCTTGAGAGCAGCCCTGCAGAGAAAAACTTGGAGGTCCTGGCAGACAAAAAGCTGGACATGAGTTAGCAGGGTACCCTTGCAGCCCTGGAGACCAACTATACCCTAGGCTGCATCAGAAGAGGGGTGGCCAGCAAGGTGAGGGAGATGATTGCTCCCATCCACTCTGCGCTGTGAAGTTCCATCTGGAGTACTGCATCCAGCTCTGAGGTCCGCAGCACAAGAAAGGCATGAAGCTGTTAAGGGTGGGTTCAAATGAGGGCCACGAAGATGATCAGAGAGCTGGAACACCTCTTGTATGAAGACAGGCTGAAGGAGCTGGAATTGTTCAACCTGGTGTACAGAGAGCTATTGGGAGGCCTCATTGTGGCCTTCCAGTACTTGAAAGGAGCTTACAAGCAAGAGGAGGACCGACTTTTTATACCATCTGATGCAATGGAGAATGGTTTTAAACTAAAAGAGGGGAGATTTAGGTTAGATATTAGAAATTTTTTAACTCAGAGAGTGGTGAGGCACAGGCACAGGCTGTCCAGTGAGATTGTGGATGCTCTAGGCAGCCTGATCTAGTGGTTGACAGCCCTGCCCCTGGCAGGACATTGAAGCTAGATGGACTTCAAGGTCCCTTCCATCCTAAGCCATTCTGTGATTCTGACTCTATCACCTCAGCAGTAAGAAACAACTGCCTACATGCCCTAAAGTCTACAAAATACCCCATGGGGCTGACATAGGTTGAGGCAGTTTTCACACTGATTATACTAGAATGGAATTCTAATAGCACCAGGTAATTCCATCTATTAAGACAAACGCAAACGCACCTGCTCTCTCTCAGTGCAATTTTGTTTTTTGTAAAAGGGGATCATTGGCTTCATTTTCATGTACATACATGCTCAACATGCAGAACTAGCCAGTGTTATTGGTGTTTGACAATGCAAAGTAATGTACTTGACTGTGAGAAGCAATCTTTGGTACAGAGAACATCCTCAATCACTAAATTAGTTGCAGCTTCAGTTTGTTATAATATGGCAGTGTTTTTGGAATGAAAAGCATTTGACTCATACTCTCCTTAAATAAAGAGAATCCGAGCGGCCACAAAGGTCGTCATCAAAGCAATGAGTCATAAAGTGAGTTTCAAACTCTGTTATGTAATGAATGCAAGCATATATTCTCCTTTGCTCAGAAATAAAGCAGAACCTTATGAAAGGAATGAAAAATGCCCAGAAGGTGAAAACAGTTTTCTATCCTTTGATATAAGTCACTGGTCTTTTTCAGTTTGAAGACCCCATAAAAGTTTTCCATTGAAGCTTTATATCCTCTTCAGTGAATTTAAGCCTTTGCTGATAGCTTTCCCTTGCTCAGTACTCCTACTGATCCCTTAGATGTTGAAGAATACAGACATGTGAACTCCCTGAATCCACTGAAATTTACAAGGGAAGAAAAATGATGTTCTTTGCAAGCATGCCTGAAAACATTCATAATTACCCAGCTGTTCTGGTTGCAGTTAAGGAAAGTCCAATCTGCTTTCTGTAAATAACCTAAAATGAACAAATTTCTGCCCTGAAAGTGTTTCAAAATATGTATCTCACAGCAGATATAGGCATCAAATAAGATGTCTGCTGATCCCTTTTCCAATGTTTTCACCCTAAATTAATTTCAGAAGATTTTTAGGCTACTGTTCCAACACCCACTGAAATCAATAACATTGTAATTAATGAGGAACAATTAATGAGGAACAAAAGCCTCGTGCATTGCAGTTCCAGCATGTTTCCAGTTTTCTGTGAACAAGTAACTAATGACAAAACATACTGGACAATTTTGCACATTTGCTCTATGCATGGTACTTACCTAGATATTATTCCAGCTGCAGCAAGACCTAGCCCGATCTTAAAATTATTTCTTTTAGCTTTACTCAATTCTGCATAGAAACACATAAGATTTTGTCTGTCAATACCTGGAATATTGTATGCAACTTTGGAACTAATCCAGTACAGTATTACAGAAGGCCTTCTGCAATGAACAGAAACCCACCTCTTTGAGCATCAGCCGTTATCCTTCCACCACTTGGAGCTTTGTTCAGGCCATTACAGAAGCAACGTGAAACACAGCAAGGACTACATGATAGCTATTTTTACATGCTTTGAACAGCTGCACAAAACAACGCTCTGCAAAGAGAAGACAATGAGATTTGCCTTGCCTTCATCTGAAGCTTTTAACCACTCATTTATTATTTATACCAATATGTAAAAGTGAGCTGTTCTCGGCAGGCCTAACAGCACTGAAATCATCTAGATGAAGTGACACTGTGCTCAGCAGTTGACCTTCCTGCAAGTGGAGCTGCATCTTTAGATACATTTTATATGTGGTTCCATCCTATTTAAGTGTCACAGCCTATATACATACTTGAGATTTTTCACCCAGAAGCAGCACAGAAATATTAGAGATAATTACAGAAGTGCTACATTTTTAGTAGGAATGTTGTTGATAGCAACATGCTAGGATACTGATCCTTCTACATCACATTTCTGTCTTGAACTGAAGATGATGTGATCCTCACTTTAGGGATTCACTTCAAATGTACTTAATTTAGAGCTTTTCCATTCACTTTCTAGGTCAGGTCTAAGTGGAACAAACTTCCAGCTTCACATCCAAGATAAATTCTACTCTTAAATTCTCCATCTTTCCATATGTCTTTTATCCTCCAGCAAATAACTTTAACAACCACTTCCTTTCCTCCAGGTCAAAAAAAAGCTAATTTAATCCATGCCACCAGTTAGATCCTTTATTTTTAAACAAACTCCCCACTTTTCTGACTCTTTTCATGTGTAAGGTTTGGGGATTGTTTTGACATGCTCTTCATTATCAATATTTTCTGGACGACCTAGAAACACAAAATTCTCTTCTAATACCAAACAAAATGTAGAGGCTGTATTGGAATTTATAGAAAATCTCTTGTCAGTTTCAGTACAATGACAATGTCATTTTTGAGGAGAACAGCAGTTGTATTACTAGTGATTTGTATCCATGAACACTCACAGCTTTTATACGTCCATATACTTTTTCATGCCTCCATGCAGATATTATTTTAATTTATAACATTAACAAGCACTGGGCAATAAGTATTAATTTTCCATGTTAAGAACCAAACAAAATTAAACACTGAAATTTTTGCAATCACTATTTAATGCTGGTTAACATATTGCTATAGCAGTGACCATTTTTCATCTCTTTATGAGCATTCCCAAAACTGCATGCCATGGCTTCTATCACCTACTTGGTACTGCTGGTACGTTCACTGCACACTAACAAGATACTGCGTTCTCTGATGGCACAAAGAATCCCTTCTTCATGCACTTAGATGTAAAAGGCATTTTTATTGAATGACCCACTGCCTCACTCTGTCTGGTAAGAGTGATCACCCTTAAAGACCTTTACATGCATCTACTGCTGCACTGGCACTCAATATCCTTTGTGTGTGCATATCCCACACCAAACATCTTGGCATAAACATCAGAAAGTTCTAACTTCTAACCTCATTCTTCCCAGTTTGTCATTATCATCACTGTATACTATGACATACATCTATACACTAGCTAGGGGCCAGAAAGAGTTTTCCACGAGAGTCATACAAGCAGGCAGGTGCAGGTTTTTGACTGGGGAAGACAGCTCAGGTAGCATTTTGATTTTCCCAGAACTTACACTGATTGCAAGAGCTGCAGTGCTCTTCATCAGAGACCTTTCATTTGCCATGAAACACAGCGATCCTGTTCTGTGCAGATTTCTGCCTGTGCAAGCTGCCATTGGAATAAGAAATCACCCATACACAAAGTATCACTTGCCAGCAAAAGATATATATTTGAGTATTTCTATGGCACTTCTTGAATTGTTTTGATTTTGCAACACGTTTTTGCACATTCCTGACAACCATTCTCAGCTGATCTTCGAAGACAGAATACAGCTTCCCACACATACCTTTCTCAAAGAAGATATACTGTTATTTACCTTCCATTTTCCTATTTTGTCCTCCTTTCCTTTCTGAAAAGTCAGAAAGACGGTGAAAGAGCAGAGCAAAAACAGACTGACAGAAAGGCATCTTATTTTTAAAGTAAATTGCATTTCTGCCGCTAATTTAAAACCTACCTCATCATAATTTCAAAACTTAATCTAAATCTTAGCTCTTCAGGTATCATATTTTTAGTCATTTTCTCAACCAGTTCCTTTCAATATGATTCTTCAGTAGCTTAGAAGTGGAAGGAAATTTTAAGTTAAGTGCAATGCCCTCCTGCAACAACGTATACAGGCACGTTGTGTTAAGAACACATTCAAGAAGGTTTTTATTTCCATGTTTTCCATGTTTTGCATCAGGTTTGGAGGCATTTGCTTTTCCATTCTCTTACCACTGTACTCCTGATTCAGTTAGGAAGAAATAAAAGAAAACAAACCACACTGTTTCAAACTAGAGCTTTGCAAATCTTGTCATATATTTACTAAAAATCTTCAAAAACTCAAGCAGCCAATAGTTATTTATTCTTTGTAAAAGCAAAAACCGTTCAATTTCTAAGTTAAACTTGACATGCCCAATTCACCTTGGGGTAAACAAAACCAAACTCAGGAATCTCTAAAATCAGCCCTTCAGAGCCACCAGATTTCTGATCTGATTCGCTCAGTCCTGCTTCTAATGAGAGGCAATGGGAATGACATTCAATCTTCAGCTGAAGTGCCTTGGCCTGGGAACTATGACTCGGTGTAACTGCAGAGTTTCAGACCGTGGTGCCTCAAAATTAATCTTCTTGTGATGTATTTAAGGTAAATGCAGAGCATTCTAGTTGTGCTGTATTGTCATGCAAATTTATCTGAGGTTGATTATGACTGAAACGATCTTTAGTAAGCTGTTTTTCTTTTTGCAACCAAAATCAAAATAACTGTTTCATCATTCCTGTCTACTTTTCTTTTTTATTTTCTCAAAATTCACAAATAAGAGTTAATCAGTCAGTAGGTAATTCGTGACGGCATGAGAGCAAGGGATGTAGACGACTCTGCACTCCTTATTATGTTTCAACAGAGCTGTTCTCTTTCAGCTCACAACACTATCAAATAGATTTTAGAAAATACAGTTTTCAAAAGTTTTCATATGAACACTGTTTGTCTCAGGGTGGAAGTTCTTGGGGCATTTAATTCCTCTGACATGGACACCATCAGCTTCTAGAACTGCCACCACATAAAGCTCTCGAGTTTAATGGCCTCTTTTTTTCAAGGGTACGTGTTTCTAATCTGTCTCTAAGTGCCACACTGAACCATTCTGCAGTGGCACATGTAACACATTTGTCCTTTCAAACAGCACATTCCCCCCAGCAGGAAAGTAACAGAAGTGCACAACTTTCCAACATCTCCCATAGACTGTTTCTAATACTCTGTTCAGATGGAGAAGCATGTGAACGTGATTAAATGGGTGTGTTCTCCAGGACTGAGCTACATTCAGCTCTGCAGCAACTCCCTCATCCCCTCCAGCCCCCCAAAACTTGGTCAGGGATGATCATTACACAAATCCTTCCTTCACCACACCATGGAGAGTAGAGCGAGGGATGCAGGGATTATGATTTACATGAAGATGTCTCTGAGAAGTCTGGAGCTGCTTTGATTATCTTTGTTCTGAGCAGTCCCCTGTAAAACTGCAAATGTCATGTTGGGTCTTTGGTTGCTTGCTGTTCATTTAATTAGGTTTCTTATAGTTAAAAAAGATACAACCTAAGCAAGTTGGCCTGACAGAAAGACATGCAAGTTAATGGGGAAAAGCTTTCGAACAAATTGGTGAAGATCAGCCCTAGATAACACTGTTCTTTACTCTTAGATAACCCTAGATAACACTGTTCTTTATTTGTGATTTTTTTTCTGTACATATGCCCCTTTAACACTATGAGAAACACTTGTCCCCCACCTATGATGATGGAAAGGAGAAATTCCTGGGATGCAGCAAAAGCACTTCACTTCCATTCTGGCATAGTGTGCATAACACAGTGCCTCGGACCCTGCAGGGAGGTATAATAACACCAGATGTGCTAAGCCTTTCACGGCCCTGAAGGAGAAGCAAGGGTCCTTCCTGAGTTATGACGAGTATTTCTGAAAAGAAATATGGTTAAAATAGCCTTTAACTTTGTGAGAAGCAGCTGCACTGAAATTTTACAAGGAATTTAATAGAGGCCTCAGATATAAGCTCTGCCTGGCACATCAGTATGCTTGATTGAAGGGACATAGGCTGGACCAGCCAGGAGGCATGCTGCTCTGTTAATGCATGTTACCGTTGCCAAGTAACATAAATTCAGTGCAATATTCAAATACTGCCATAAGTCATCAGCTCTCCTCCAGCTAGTCATCAATCTTGGAATAAGCTCTTAAGATGCAAACATAACTGTTTCATCATTTCTTTACAAAGGAATATTGCTTTTTCCCACCTTGCTTTCTCCATTTCTTTCTCCTCCCAGCCCACTATGGACTAAAAACTGACAAAAATGTACACTGGTCTGTGACCAGCATTTCATTAATACCCATTACAAAGTCGACAGCTACTGCTCTCAGTTCAGAGTTTTGCTCCTAATAAGCCCAACAAACCCAAAGTCAGGACTTTCAAGAGTTTAATTCTCACTCCTGCCATGGTCTACCAAACCACTCTTGCTTACGTGACCCAGAGGTTGTGCAAGTTTTGTTCACAAGGAAGTCGTGATGCTCCATGATGTACAATGAAGTTGGAAGAAGAAGAAAAGATGCTTTCCAGGACTGCAGAGCTCTTTCCAAACTATCTGTTGCTGTAATATACACTGCGAGTATCATTTCATGAATTAATCAGAGACAGGAAGAAATGCCTGCTTACATAGTTCCAGAAATGGGAGAATTTTTGGAAAATATAGGAGGTCTGAAATGCTACTCAGTGGTCTCGAGACACTAGTGATCCATGCATGGTCATTATACTTTGAATTCCAATGCTTATACAAGATTTCTGCTATCTTTGCATGGCCAAGGAGGAGGACTGAGTGAAAAATTTTTCCCTTCCCAAAATGGCAAACGGTGGCCATGGTTTTTCCATATTTCCCCCATTCCATCTGTCATTCCTAAAATAGCTGTATAAGGCACTCATCTTTACTGGTTGCTTTTAGAAGAAAGATACACTTTCAAGCATAAGATCTAAGTAGGTTGCTCCAAAAGTAATGCCTCCTATTTATTTAAATGGAAACTGCAACTGATCCAAAGAACACAACAACACCACTTGATAGAACAAAATATCAGCTACAAAATTATATTTTTCAACATAGCTGTCACCAATAGCTATATATTTTCACCGGCAATGAACAAGAGCCTGAATGCTGTGTTCATTAAAAATCCGTACCAGTGGAGGTGACGCACTGTTTCACAGCTGCTATGGTGGCATTGTTGCTAGGAAAATATTGCCCATGCAGTCCATCTTTCATTGGTCCAAGCAGATGGAAGTCAGAAGGTGCCGAATCCAGACTACATGGTGGATATGCTAGAACGGTCCAGACAAGATGGACAAAGTGACCTGTGGTCTTCAAACAGATGTGGGGCCTGGCATTGTCATACTGCAAGGGAAAGATTGTCTTCTTCTCTGGACTGACTCTGAAAGTTCAAGTTTTCAGTTTAGTGAGCATCACAATGTAGCAATCAGACTTGGTGGTGTTGGTCTGAGTTCTAGGAAATCCAGAAGGATCACCCCTTCCCTATCCCAAAAGGCAGTGCACATCACTGAGAGCTGTGTCTTGAACTTGTTCTTCAATGAGGAATTCACATTTCACCACTCCATGCCTTGCAGCTTGCAGAAGCCTTACTCAGTTAACGCACTTGGCAGCTCTGTTGTAGTGTTCCTTCTGCCTCAGCAGCTCTTGGCACAGCCCTGCCTTTTCATCATCTGGATTATTGTCCAGCTGCTTCCTCCACTCTCCAACTCCTCCAGCAGCTTTCTGGTAACACGGTCTCTCAAGTTCCCTGTCCCAGGAAACATCCTCCAGATGGAAGATCACTGCCATAAAATATTGATATTGTCAAAATCTAACAGCTGCACTGGGCCTATTGGGACACTGCCACCACGTTCAAACTTCCATCTCTTGAGATCCAGTACAGTGATTGTCTGAAACCAATACAGGACAGAAGTTTTGTGTCATTTGCTTTTTATAAGCTGTGTTAAAATTTCCACATGACCACCCTACTAAGATATTTTAATCAGGGGTGCTTTCATTAACATGTTTACTGGATTGGTTTACATTGTTCTCAAATTGCTAAGGTCTTATCCATGAGGAATGTAACATGCTAGAGAGTATTTCCTTTAGTGTCAGAGGTAACAGTTATTATCCTGCTTCAAATTGGTATTTTTGAACTCCTTCCATGGTACATTATGAAAGATCTCTTCAATGTGGATCAGCATCGTACAACCCGCCCTGCACTGCACGTGTTTCAACTTATTCTTCCCTCGAGACACTAAGAGTTGATAGAAGACTCTGAGAACATATGACTGGAAGAGAATGCAAGAAATATTTTTATAGTGCTGATGAACACCCAAGATGCACTTAGAAGCTATGCAGGATCCTAAGCCCCACCTTTTTCCATGGGTGCAAGGATCCCACCTACCTTTCCTATGCTAGGCTGTGCTGTTCTCTTCATCTGCATGCTCAGCAGCAGTATGGATGTACAGATTTCAGTCCCCAGTGTAGCAGGTGTGGACAATGTGTTTTTTGATTCCAGTTTCTGGTTCCAGCTGCTTGGAAACAACATTGGGTAAGTACTGTTCAACCAGCTCTTCTTTTCTCACTCTCAAGTCAGTAGACTATTTCTCCTTCTGAAGAAACACTTCCTGGTAAAGACAACCACAGGTTAC
Source organism: Phasianus colchicus (assembly GCF_987193195.1). NCBI lineage: Eukaryota > Metazoa > Chordata > Aves > Galliformes > Phasianidae > Phasianus > Phasianus colchicus. The sequence goes on along the minus strand of NC_143441.1, from coordinate 6,590,324 downwards.
CTCAAAATAACATGCAAGCAAGAATCCTCTCATTTCATTATATAATACACAGCTTGTTAACATGGCTTGCCACAGTGTGCTAACCTGTGCTATGAAATTTAGCAAATCTTTCCAAAAGTAGAGTGAGTATTTGTGCTCTTTGATTCAGCTTAATTCCTTTCTGCTGCAGGCTAATGCAAGATCCCACAGGCATCTCAGGAGACAGGACAGGAAAAGCCATCTTTTAGTGCAATTTGCTCTTAATAAACTGAATCCGTGTTATCAAATGATTACCAATTTTTAAACAATACCTTATTAAATTCTCCTTTTTAGTGTAAATCTTTCCCACAACGTCTCTTGGTGCTCTGGAGTCCTTCAAGCCACAAAAGCTGTGTAACAGAGGCTGTCTACCCACCCACAATTATCTACACTCTAGCCACTATTATTAAACTAATTATCTGCCTTTTCCACTGACAACAGATCCCATACTCTTAGTCTGCTTTAGGCACAGTCTTCCCTCAAGACCATCTACACTGCCCTGTTTCCTATATCCAGTCATTGTGGCAAACAGTGAAAGCCCTTGTCTGGACAACATCTAGCGTGTTCTGTTGATCAAAGAGCATCTAGCTGGATCCAGTTGTAGCTATCCAAGAGAAAAGAATTCAGATTATAGCTCTTGCTTGCAAATATTTAATCAAGTTTTCAATAAATGCACATCCCGTACTTTCCCTTTCATTAGAATATTTAATTACTTTAACATGCAGTCGAGCCTCGGTCATTACTAGCAGCATGTATCCAACTTAAACCTTGTGTCTCATATTGCTATACTTGGACATTTCCAGCTTCCACATCCCTGGCACAAAATATAGCAAGCAACTAGCATTTTCTTGGATTTCTATTTAGCTACAAAATCCTGGTTGTTAATTTCACTCCTTCATTACCTCATCCACACTGCTATAATATTTAGACCTCCTGCTTGCAGGCACAGATAACATTGCTACAAGATGTATATACTTCAAGCAAAATTCCAGGCAAGTGGAAATGAATGAAATATATCTCGATCTAAAGCACATGCAAGAATATAATCATTATTTGGCCTCTATATTGGAAAATGTACTTCTATAATAAAGAATACAACACTGCCTTTATGCTTTATGGTGATGACATTTTTACAACATCATCCTGAGGAATAAACCAAAGTTATTCATTTATAAAAATATCCACTTTTACACAAGTTGCAATTTTACTTTTTTTTTTTATTATTATTAAATATGTTCCAGCAGCTCAGTGTCAGAGCACAGAAATTGAAGGGACATCTTGAAGTGTAATTAATTCCTGTCCACTCCTCTTTCAGGCAGAATATCATACTATTCCTAATGAAATATTATATACTTATGCTTTAGACATGCTTTTTTGCACCCCCACTGCCATCAGAAGGCTGGTCCAAGACCTCACAGCTCTGATAGCTAGGAATCCAATTTCTGGGAAATATTTCCTCTTGGTTTATTAACTTTTTTTTTTCTTCATGTGTCACTCCTGTAATTCCACTTTTAAGTGGATTTGCCCTTCTGACTGAGAAGGGAGTATTTCCAGCCATAAAATTCCATCAAATTAGTACTTCATTTGAGTAACCAAACCATGCTCTTTAGGCTCCCTGTTACTCCCATCATACTTCTATGACAGTCTGAGTTCATCTTTCAAGAGATAAGACTGGAAGTTTGCACAGTTGTCCTGATAAGCCCTAACAATGTCTTGTTCAATGACCCAAGCTACAGCCCTGTCTTTATTGAAAAGAAGCACAGGAAACTAGATTAATTTCCTCTGTTGCTTTTTTCCCCTGGCTAAGTTCACCTCTTTAAGTCATTACAGTTTGGGTAATGATACCACATGATACCACAGCTTTAGGGATGAAATTTCCAAAACCCTACTGAACTGCCAATCGGGAAAGAATTTCACATTCTTAATTCCCAGACCTTGCCTTCAGCTTCCTTCCTTAACTTAGGCTACAGCACACAAGAAACACAACTTCTGCAATCATGTTCAAAATTCTGGCAAGCTCATCTCTTACATGTTCAAGAGGCCATACTTCATACTTGCTCACTTTCAGCTGGAAAAAAATACCAAAATAAGAAGAAAAAGCACAACAAAAAACAGATGAACACCAGTAAAAAATGCTAGTAAGTGTTTGAACTTGTGCACCTGCTCTACGGGTAAGCCCAATTAAATCTGATCCATTTACTTCTGGATCAGTGTCACATACCCTCTCAGTAACCTCACTGCAGAAACAGCATTATTGAAACCATAAGCCATATTTTTTTCCTCAAGCAAATTGCATTCAATGCAAATGATCTTCCCTGGATATCTTGAGATATTCCTTCTATTTTCACATGCCTATAATGATACTCCAAAAAAAAAAAAAGAAAAGAAAAGAAAAGAAAAGCAAGTTTGCTTTCAAGCAACTTTTCGGTGTGGGCTGCTAGAGTGCATTAAAACAGCCTTTTCACAAACCCTAGCATATGCAGTGGGGTTTTATCACCACTTAAATCATAGAATCACAGAATGGTTTAGGTTGGAAGGGACCTTTCAGACCACATAGTTCCAAACCCCCTGCTATAGGCAAGGACGCCTTTGCTCAGAGCCCCACTAACCTGGCCTTGAATGCTTTTGGGGAGGAGGCATCCACAACCTCACTGGAAAACTTGTTCCAGTGCCTCGCCACCCTCACTGTAAAGAATTTCTTCCTAATATCTAGTCTAGATCTACCCTCTTCCAGTTTAAAGCCATTTCCCCTCATCCTGTCACTACATGCCCTAACAAGAAAATAAACTATTTGAACCAGGGCTGCACATTTAGATTAGGAAAAAGTCACCTTTGCCAGAGCTGTGATAAGAACTAAACATGAGATCTCTGTATTGCTTTCAGGTTTATGGAGAAGCCCACTAATCTACTTACTACAAGTCCAGGATGAACTGGATGGATTACAGGCACCTCTACGTTAGCATTTTAGTTCAAAACAAGAGTGTCCTTTTGAAGTCAACCTCCCAGTCATACCCCCTTACCTGCTTTTGGTTCATATGGCTCAGCAGTCTCAGAGAACACAAAGTGAATGCCTTTCAGATAGAACTTATCTGGAAGAAGCTTCCCACAAGTGCCCTTATGACACTTCAGTCACTGACAAACATGAACTCCACAGGACCAGACAAAACTAATACAAAGAAAATCGTCCTGAAATATGCATACCATGAATGTAAGGTCTTGAGGATCAACTGTTTTGCTGTACAAATCCACTCCCACTGGCCCACTGCACTGACAGCTGAGATCAACTAAAACATCTTGCTTCTCAGGCACCTCCTCCTCTTGCTTCATTTCATCACTGTGAAATTTCAGGAGTTTCAGAGTTGGAATTCAGCTATGTCTCAAATAATTTGGATATTTCTTCAAACATCTGTGCTTCTTAAGGCAGAAAAAATGGTCTAAAAATACTGTACACATTTACTCACTTGCCAGAAGTGAGGTGTTTCTGTTGGAGGTAACATAATGCAGGCTTTTCTGCAGTTTGAGCAATTCTTCTTCCATGCCTGGCTGCAAACCAGTGCGAAAAGGAATAAACAAAAAGTCAAAAGAAGAAATAATCAGCTAACATCCCCCACTCAACTAAAATGTGACTCTTGGTCTGAATCATAATACGCAAAGAAACTACAGAGCCATATGCATGTTCTGGCCCTAAATGAGAAATAAACTATTCTCAGTGTAGCCTGTTCCTGTGCTTTACCACCCTTTGAGTAAAAAGTTTCTTCCCAATATTTAACCTAAATCTCCCCTCTTTTAGTTTAAAACCATTCCCCCTAGTCCCATCACTACCAGACTGTGTAAAAAGTCAGCTGCCCTCCTGTTTCAAATCTCCCCTTAAATACTGGAAGGCCTTTAAGTTCCAGCTCAGCAACTAACCAGCCACTTCCTTCAGGACCCTGGGATGCATGTCATCCTTCCCCACAGACTTGTAGACTTGTACACATTCAGGCTCATTAAGTGTTCTCAAAATTGCACTTTTCTTATGGGGGGGGGAAGAATTTTGCTCCCCAAGCCCCTGTCTAGAGATTCAAGGATACAAGAAACATTGGAATCCTGACTGCCAGTGAAGACTGAGGCAAAGAATTTTTTGAGTACCCTTGCCTTTTCCATGTCTTGTTTTGTTTATCAGTGGGGGTAGAGTCTATTATTACACTATTATTTCATCCTGTCCTGTCTCACACACACAAGCTATGGCTACATGCATCTATTCCTGCCAAGAGCAGTCTCCAAGGAGAGATTATCATGTGCTATCATCCTACAATGCATTAATTAGATCCGGGGAAGTTATAAATAGTACCCAACTTCTCTATCAATTTTCAGCTTGGTATACTTCCTGTATCTTACCCACATACACCCATAAATACCAAACTATTCACTGCTATGGGAGAGCTGCTAATATTAGAGATGCTGCTAGGCCTCCAAGGGCAAGAGTAGCCCTTTCTGCCCCTGGCGACCTCACCTGGGGACATTTCTGTCCCTGCCCACAGTTCAGATGGCTTCAGGTCTTTGGCACAGCGCTCAGGCTCTTCCATGAATACTGCTGCCATAAATGCATTTGCTAGGACATCTTTGCAAGATGATTTACACAGCAGGGCCACGTATTCCTCTAAGGAGCATATGACAAACTTTCTTAAAATAGCTATGTTTAAAACAAATGCACGGGTTTATTTGCAAAACACTGAAAATGCAAACACAAACAGAAGTCATATTTAAGGCTCTAGGTCCAACAAAATATAATAAATATTGGAAGGACTGAAAAAAAGAAAAGCAACTCTTTCACATCTCAAAAGCTACTGTACAACGACAAGGGAGAGAGGAAAGCTTTCCACAGATGAAATTTGGATGCCAGTTCAAGGAACCTGGAAGAAAATGAATACTTCTGTTTCCTCTTCTCAGCCTGAGCTACCTGGAAGCACTCTGTAGTAGAGTAAGTATTTTCTTTGAAGTAAGCGATATGATTTTGTGATTTATGTTGTTGCAGAATGAGCTGTTGCAGAAGTTTCCAGTTCTGTCCCCCTGTATAGCCCCTTCCACGACTGGTTAAAACCCAGTCAAGCTAATCACTAGAAAGACAGATAAACAAATTATAAAGAATTAACTTTTTCAGGTGTGCTTACATAAGAAGTAAACTTAGTTTAGAAGGATTGGGTTAGTTAAGAAATTGCTTATTCTGTGAAGTAATTTGTTTGGGACTTGATAAATGACAAGAACTCCATGGAAACTTCTGTAAATGCTAAGTCCTATGTAATCAGAAGGGTAATGCTATGTTAGTGATCACAAAGCATGAGGTAGTTGTCATTCACTGAGATGGTGATCCAACTCTGAGTTGTCTTGAATAAAAAAGCAAACCTAGTGTGATCAAGTCTGCTATAGTTTCTCCCTTTTATGGTCTAATTCTCCAAGAAGTTCTATGGGATTGGGTTTTCCTAAAAAATGTCACCCTAAACACAACAGTGCTGTAGTTACAGCACTTGTTCCAGCACTTGTTGACCCTACCTGTGTTTCAACAAGAATGGCAACTCCATAAAGGTTGTCCATCTGCATATAATATGAATAAAAGGAAGTATTCCTGTCAGAATGCTGCACATGAGTTTTTCCACAAAGAGAAGCTTTCTACAAAGTCTGCAGGATGATACTCTCCTAGAAAACAGATACCCTTGGCATTAAATAATCATGCTGGGTAAGTGGTGAAATGATGAATGCATTAAAAGGCTTGTGAGGAATCAAAGACCAGTTAACTTGGATTTGATTTCCTCTCAAAAATTTAAACTTGTCCAATGATCTCCATTGTTCTGGTGTCATAATTAGTTGTTCTAATTAGAAAATATGTCACAAGTAGATCCTTATGAGAAGTCTCAACAACCACATATCAAAGCAACTGTGGCTGGGTGAAAGAGTGGATTTTTCTTACTCAAGGTCCGTTTTTGACATGATCTTTCCTCCCACCTGACTCCTGCTTCCTGCTTTTTTTCAGGGAATTCCTAGCAGAGGAAATATCTATCAGCACATTCTGCAGGCAAGAAAATAAGCTGTCCTTCAAACTGTCTCTGACATGATAATAGTAGCTGAAAAAGTCTTTAAACAGAATAAAAGAGAAACTTCTCATGGACTTGTTTCCAAATTAATAATGCCTGCACCAAAAAACATACAGGAAAGAAAGTTAGTTTAAACCAGAACTGCATATTGGGAAAAGTGTGCTGGTGAAGCTATTCCCAACCAGATAAGAATCAAACAAAAGGTAAATAACTTCGCAGCAACAGGAGGAAAATCTGTCTGGCCTCCATGAAATCTGAGAGAGTGAAGAGATGACTCCACAACATGCACAATATCTCCTTTTCACTTTGTCCTCCCCTCAGCAGTGAGTGCTGATGTTCTGCATGCCTGGTAGCTGACTGGGTGAGATCCTTCCAAAGCGCCATGCCAACAGCACTGCCCTTGCTGTGCAGTTATGTTTGACAGTGTGACTGAGAAGCGCTTTGGCAGACCTGAGCACGCCAACCAGAAGGAAAAGCAACAACCTGAAGGTAGTCCATGGGAAGGCACGTAACTTCTCTAGTAAATCCACATCCAACAAGGCTGCAAAGTCAAGTCAGAGTTTAAGTCTCTCACCTTTTTCTCCAGTATGCACAGTCCCACTGATGTGCACGAAATCAAGCAGCAAAACACCAGCCAAAGAAGAATACTGTCTGCATGGCATTTGGTCCATTCACATTCATGTTCAGAAACACTTCAGGATTTACAGAAGGTGAAGTCATTCACCCAAGACAGGATATCACTGACAGCAATCCTAAGCTTCATATAATTCATCTGTGGAATGAAGTAGTTTCTCAGGGATTACTGATTAAACTCCCTCAGTGTTAGAGTTATTTTTTTAAGCTTCACTTTGAGGAGACCACTTTAAAAATTTACTGTAAGCCCCATTATGAACATGGGAAGAAAATGAGATTTCATCCTCCTATACAGCATCCTTAACACTGTAAAGCCTGCTAAGATTCAACATGCCAAACACAACATAGTCTGATAACAGAACTGTATACATCTAAAAGTTATCTGTGAAGTTACCCTGGGCAATAATAACAACCAGGATACTTTTCAGGCAGCTATAAGATTATCCAGCATGTAATTCATTCTTGCGTGAAGAGAATACATTTGCAGGAGTTACATGAAAAGAGATACATGGAGGTATTTAGCTTCCTTGCTCATATTCTCTGTAACCACTCATTCTCTTCTCATAATCAAGTCCATGAATTTAATAAAAGGAAACAAAGAAGGATTGGGTTAGCAGTCAGCTAACAATGTCCTGTATTTGGGACTCATTTTCTTTGGAAGTGATGGGCTTCATTCAGTAATGAAGCTAGATTGAGCAAAATATAATTCGCTATTGCTTCAGGCTTGTACATACTGTTGTATTAACACCAGAAACAATACTGCCATTACTACTACAGTAAGTCCAACTGCTGTTCATGAATCAAGATCTCAGATCCGCACGTATATTCGGCCTCAGAAATCACAAAATGACAGAGTCATTGAGGTTAGAAGGTGCCTCTGGACATCCCCAAGGAACACAACCCAGAGCTGCTTGCCCATGATTGTGCCCAAGCAGCCTTTGAACATCTTCAAGGAGGAGATTCCAGAGCCTCTGGGCAGCCTGTGTCAGTGTTCACAGCACAGAGGTGATTCCTTGTGTTGAAACAAAACCAGGGTTTCTATCTATGCCCTTTGCTTCTTGTCCTGACACCACCAGAAACAGTACAGCTCACTTTCTTCATGCCTTCCTGCTAGGTATTTACACTGGTAAGATGCCCCACTAATTTTCTCCAGACTGAACAGTCCCAGCTCTCTCAGCTTCTCCTGTTCCTGGATCGTCCTGGTGGCCCTCCATCAGACTTTTTCCAGTATGTGCACATCTCTTTTGTACTAAGTAGCCTAGAACTGGAACCAACACTTCAGGTGCAATCTTGGCAGTCCTTGCAACTCTCACAGAATGGCCAGGGTTGGAAGGGACCTCAAGGATCATGAATCTCCAACATCCCTGCCACATGCAGGGCCACCAACCTCCCCGTTTAATACTAGACCAGGCTGCCCAGGGCCCCATCCAATCTGGCCTTGAAAACCTCCAGGGATGGGGCATCCACAGCCTCTCTGGGCAGCTGTTCCAGCACCTCACCACTCTCATAGTAAAGCATTACTCTATGTCCATTGCAGCACAGGATACCAGATCCAACAGGAAAAGCAAGCTGATAAACACACAGTGCTAAAGGCACAGGCCACAGCTTCCATTAGTCTAATTCATACACTGCTAGTGATGATCTAATAGATAATCTCTCTCTCAAATACCCTTTCAGAATGTAGCCCTTCCTTCTTAAGTCAGAATACCTCAAGTACGTGAATCTAAAGCAATAGCTTGAACAGTCATCTTTGTCAACCTCTGATTGTGTCTCTTCCCACCAGGTCTAGTACTGAATATCACAGATGAGCCTCGTTCTATACTTTTTCAAGCAAAAGGAATTACAACCAAAATTTACTCTGAATAAGATGAGTTATCATAAAAAAGTTTATTCATTCCTACTCCAGGCTCTAGTAGCTATATCTAAATAAAGGCTGATAACCAGTTTGCATGGGAATCTTTATGCTAAAAGAGAGCATTTATAGGTTAATAAGCAAGATTTAAAAGCAGAAATCTTTGGGCACCAAGAAAATAAAAGTCAATATGTGGAAATACCGGGTCTAAATCTGTCATATTAACTCATCTTTAAATGCTAATCTACCTATCTCCACATAGACTTTCCTAATACAATAGTCCTTTTTTATATGCAGATTGGTGTGAGTCAGGAGGTAACCAAGGGATACCACTCAAATGAATCTGTCTGAAGGAGGTAAATGCACTGCTGATTCCTAATCTTGACTACCAGTGAGGTGCCTCTGTGAGACCACATTCATACACAGGAGGAACAGACTGCTCTTCCCTGGGTAGATTTTTCTGTTTTTCTAGATGTAAGATAAACACTCTGTATAAGAGCAAATGTGACCAGTGGGTGCAAAGGTACTGTAAGGACAAAGGAGAGCTTCATGTCCATAATAGCAAACCATGTATACTAACATGCAACTACTTTCCAGCAGAACACAGGAGCAGACCTGCAGGATGAAACACTTTGTGCTGAGGACCCAGTTTCCAGACCGTGCGGTGTTTGTTTTTTTATTTTCAGACTAAATATACTCCAGCCTCCCAGCCTGGATGGCCATTAGTGGCTGACGTGCTGCACTAGAGCACATCTTCCAACCTCATTTTCCTCTTAAAACAGCGTGGTTCATGAACTCTGAGACCACTCCACAGTACAAAAGAAATCACAATAGATGCGGGTAACCAGGATGTTCACTTCAGAACTGCACTCTAACCCAAACAAAAACATTAATGTATGTGCATCTTCAGTGATTAATTGATGCTACCAAAAATGCAGTTTTAGTCCCTGATGCACACTGCTGCTGGGGGAGTGATAATAGAGGGGACAGACAGAGGAAAAGAGGAATCCACTCAGAAGTGTGGCCAAATTCAAAGTCTTTTTGCCAGGAACTGAAGAAGTAATCAGCTAGGTCATAATGGTACCATATATCTTTTCTTGTACTGAGCTGTCCAATATTTTTGTTCTTGTCATTTATTACATTGCCTATTGGCTGTGCTTTATGTAGAAAATCACACCTGATTTCAAGCAGTTGAAGGTTGTCAGGCACATCTGTGAGGGAATGAGATTACTTTCAGTCATCTCACTGGAGGAAAGACATACATAACTCTCCACCAGAAAGAAGAAATTTTAAATGAAAAATGAAATAGGAATAAGAGCAAAAAGATACAAAATGGTAGTAAGTAAACGGAACATGGAGAATTATAACCATCAAGATGTTTGGACGGTGCAACTACTTTCCAGCAGAACACAAGAGACAGATTTTCAGATGGTGCTTAATCATTTTCTAGAGGAAATTGCTAGAAATATCTGCCTACAATGGTGGACTACAGCCAAAAGTCCCTCCCTGTTCCATAAGGACCGCATCAAATCTCAACACTGAGGATGGCAATAAGCATCATTCACCCCAGTGGCACTGAAGTTAGCCTCCTGCTCTCATAGCAGAAGGATGAATGCTAGGGATAGTCAGAGCAGCAGCATTAGACAGGAGTCAGCCTCCACCTTTCAAAAGCCACTGCCAGACCCTGTCTTTAGCATATAGATAGATGATCATGGGCTCAACTCTAATTTTAAACACCACAGATCTTTTACCTACACAGCATTGTTCTCCAACTTGCCAAGCAGAAGAGATTACTGTCTTTGGGAAGGATGCATTTCTGTAAACATGTAAATGCCTGTCCTTACAAACTGTGCACTCTAACATACCTACTGCTGGGTTTTGGACTAGTAATGTGAGTGCATACCAGAGCAGTGACCTCCAGTACTACCTGCATTCACAGTGCCTTCAAGCAATATTGCCTGAAGATATTTCATTTCCAATATATTATTTGGCTTTCAAATGTTGAGATACTCCGTTTTTAACTATATGGAAAACTACAAATTATTGCATAGAGTGGGTTTGTGTGAGCACATACAGAGAGATATAAACAATCTTTCATCAATGATTTGTTCTAAAGTGCCTTGGAAATGAAAGGAGATCTACTTCGTTGCATCAAAAATATGCACTGGACTGTTGTTATGGAAATGTTTTACCCTTGTAAATGCCAGTTATATGAAAACCAAAAGGAAGCTGAAAGAGTAGAAAATGATTTTCTGCATTATAATACATCAAAGGGTTACACTGACAGTCCCTGTGAGATAACAGAGAGCAAACCAGGAGCAGCTAATTGCTAAGGTGAGCCCACAGTAAGTGTCAGAAAGGAACCAAAACACAAAAGTTATCAGTGAAACCATCAGGAGCATCTACTCTTGCTACCTTCCATTTCAAAACTGCTGCCTTTTATCACCACCTTGCTTTAATTCACCTATTGCATACGTATGTTTAGAGCACATACAGACTTTCATGTTCTGGCCAAGCCAAAAAAATTTGAAATAAATTAATATTACTCATTTTCCTTCATACAAAAATTCTTAATAATAATGAGAGATGTCTGTTAGTGTTTTAAGGTGCACATTCAGTGCAGAAGAATGCTGTTTTGAGATGAAGTATTGCAATGTTTTGATTTAAAAAGATTCACATTTCTTTTGATTCAATTTTTTTTTTTTTAATCTGTGCAGCTAATACTAATCATTGGCTTCTTCAGAAATTCTTTCAGGCAGACTGAAAATAGACTTCTTAAAAAAATGAATAAAGGTATTTGTACCAAAATAAAATCCTCAAACTCGACATGGACATGTCCATGTCCAGTGCTTCTCACTAACATTATTATTATTATTATTATTATTTTTTTTTTTTTACAGATTTTACCATTCCTTTGAGAGCACATCTTGCATCCTTGGCAACCTGTAGCAAATAATTACCTATGGTGATATTTCAGTCTCTTTCCTTCTCTCTGTTCTGGGGAAAAAAAAAGATTTTTGAGGTTGAAAACCTGGCAGATGGCTTCAGTCACATCAGAACAATGTAATTCATTGGATAAATAATTATCATCATAACTATGATTTCGCTCATTAACTTCATCAACACCCTGTGTCCATTTGTGTTATTATTTAGCTGAATTGTGATAACTTTGCTTGTTATCTGCAAACAGATCAGTTAGACAGCAGATATGCAATATATATGCAATATATTCAGATATGCTCACACTTATCTACTTACAGTACAGTTTGCTTTTAAGTACCTTTTCTCCCCACTTCCACAACTGCTTATCATCTATCACTTGTAAAACCACTTATGCTTTTGAGAAGCAATAGAGTTTACTGGCATCGTTAACAGCACAGCTTTCTGTCTAGCATTTACATTTGTATTTACAGCCCAACATTTGTTCCACTCCCTGTGGTAGCAGAAATACCATATGCAAGACAGCTCATGGGGGAGAGAAGAGGATGAGTGCACCTGTGTGTATGCACGAGCATTAAAAGATATGGGTCAGCACAGGCAAGCTTCTCACAGTCCTCTGCCCAGGGTACATGCAGAACTTTCTGCCCACTCTGGTTCTTGACCTGCCTATTCCCATTGACTACACATTGATATTTGTCATGATATACACACAGCTTACGAGGCTGGGCACATACATTACTTGCATATGGCTGGCCTTGCTAAGACAACTCTTATTCTAGCCTCCTGTAGTGGGAGGTCTCCAAATACCTTCCAGGGGAGATGCTGTGCCAACAAGGAGGAGTAGGGTACCTGTGGTCTCTGCCAAGTGCTAGGGTAAAACCTTGGTTCTCCTGGTGCCCACTTCCATGCCCCAAGTGCTGGGTCATGTCACTCACTGTTAGCTTCAGACCGCTGGGAGAATCTTCAAACCTGAGGCTCACAGCTCCTCTGACAGTGGCATTTAACCAGAGGTACTCTTCATTCTGTTCTCAAAACAAATCCAGGCATTTTCCTGCAAATGATACAACATGCATTTCCCTTCCTCATCCCTCACACATCTACAGTCACATAACTCCAATCAATCTCTGTAACATGTAATTATCCTTCTGATCAACCAGAAAGTAATTTTTTTTTCTCCAGATTGACTACTCAAAATGAATGCTATATGACCACCTGAAGGTCAACACCACTCATACTATCCACAGATCATTTTAATGTCAAAGCAGTCTTGTAATGTTTAAATAATGAAGTCTCATTTTCAGCAGTGACATCATATCAGATTTGTCCTTCCGTGCTTAAAACCTCACATATGTTCCTATCAGTCTTCTTTGAAATAAGGTACATGTCTTGTTAAAAATAATTGGAGTTGAGCATACTGCTACACTGAAAATATCTTCTAAGTACTTGCCTGTATCTTTAAGTACCTAAACACTTATAAAATATGGGTTATAGTGAACATAATTTGTCCACATTTTCTGTCAATCACTGTTTTTATTCTGAATTAAAGTGACAATGAAACGCTATCTTTGTTGACCCCTCCAGTCATTTTGGTGATCAAACACCAAAAAATAGTAGGTTCTGAATTAGGGCTGTGAAGGTTGGATGGAGCATCACCAAAAACTTTCCTAATGACAGCCTGTCCTGGCTCAATGCCATCAGGGCATGCAGCAAACATAAAAGAAGGCAGAGAGGCCCCTGCTTTGTTACCCTACCTGCTGCAGCCCTGCAATGTGCTGGGGTATCACATGAACCTTCACCCACAGCATTCTAGCCTGCTGGTGTCAGAAGGAGGGCAGATGGCCTGGTTTCCACTGGTAGTCACATCAATTGTGCCCATGTATCTTATTAATGGCACTGATGCATACCTTCAAGGTTTTTGGATCGCATTACAGAAGGACCATTTGAGAAAGATGGTTTACTTCTAATTTGCTTATGCTCAATTACACCAGCATACAACCTTGACAAAGTATGACTGAGATCTTTTTCAGAAGGCAGAATTGCATTTATTTCTAATGAACAATAAACATCTTGATGCAAGAAGGTTTCAGTGAAGTTTGTAACAGCTGTGTTGGCAGCACACCTTGCTCTGAGACTATACTAAAATCTAAAGGTCCATCCTTCCAGGCTGATCCAGAGTAATGTAAATAGGGCACAGTACTTACATTAGCTTATTTTAAAAGATCTTAAATACAAATAATCTAAGATAATTAGATTGCATTATGCTAATATGCTAATCTTATAGTTTAGAATAGAAAAAGGTTAACCTATCTTTAAGAAGGAAGCAAAAGTTCACTTCACAGATGCTGTACAGAAGCAGTACAGCACGCTCTGTCAGAGGCAATAGCATCTCCAGCTATGCCATAATAATCTATAGGCACTGGCTTTTTTTTTTTTTTGAGAGTTAGTCTTGGAAAAACATCAGATTGCCTTTTTGAGTTCTTGGCAAAATCCTGTCGCACTCCTCCCTGTTCCCAACATCAAGAAAGATACTACATTTTTTTTTCATAAGCAAAGTATTCAACACCAAACAATTCCACGTGCTTCAAAACCTTGGCAGATGCAAGAAGAGCGCATACAAATTACCACAGTTTTGTTATTTCAGAAGTTACAAACAATATATTGATGAGGTGGTTAGATGCATTTATCCCAGTTAAAACTTGCTTTCTCACTGCACAGCTTTTCATAATAGTCTTGCTGACAAAAAACTAGCTCTGTCAGTTCTGCCTAGAAGCAGTGTGTCTCCAACATTTGTACATCTCTATTACCTACCAAAGGTCTTTTAGACTGGACTCTTAAGAAACATCCATTTCAGCCTATAAAAGTGGATTTGCTGAGAACTGGGTTCATATTTGTTCTTCGAATTTCCCAATCGTATTAATACTCTAGTAGTGAGACAGATACATTTTAAACTAAGCTGATATCAATGCCAGTCCTCTTACCTGCATTTCAGATATCCTTCCCTGGCTACTTAATGAATTCTGGACGCTCTACTTCCTATGATCAGTAAAGCATATGCCACAGTGTAAGAAGAAATGCAAAACAAAACATTAATTCTCCATATTCTGAAAAACAAGTACATAAAATGAGCATATGTTTCTGTTCAGAGACCTCGTGGCTCACTTCATTACCTCTGCATCTATTCTGGGTTTTCAAAAACATCCACCCAAGACATTCCAGTGCACAGAACTCACAGCCTGTAGTGTATCCAAATTCCCACTTCTTGGAGGGCTGAATAAACTACCCCTGTTTTGCCAGGAGCAGACCAACATACAGAGACAGTAGACATTCTTCTGCTGCAAACAAGAAATCAGCTATGTGCTAGGGTACCAAATGCAGATCTTAAAAAAAAAAAAAAATCACACAGCTACTCACTATACAATGGCACGCCTGATCTCTTGCTCATCACAGAATCACCAAGGTTAGAAAAGACCTCCAAGATCATCCAGTCCAACCATCCACCCACAACCAATACCCACTGAACCACATCCCTCAGTACAACATCCAAGCATTCCTTGAACACCTCTAGGAACAGCAATTTCATCGCATCTGTGGGCAGTCTATTCCAGTACCCAACCACCTTATCAAAGAATTTTTTTTCCTAACTTCCACCCTGAACCTCCTCTGGTGCAACTTGAAACCATTCCCTCTTACCCTATCGCTGTTACCTGGGAGAAGATGCTGACCCCCACCTCACCACAACCTCCCTTCGAGGCAGTTGTAGAATGCAATGAGGTCTCTGAGCCTCTTCTTCTCCAGTATAAACAATCCCAGTTCCTTAGCCACTCCTCATAAGGCCTGTGCTCCAGTTCCCCTACAACCTTGTTGCCCTTCTCTGGGCACACTCCAGGGCCTCTTTGTCTTTCTTGTACCAAGGGGCCCAAAGCTCTATGCTTAAAAATTATTTTTCTCTTCCTATAATGCCATATGCCTCAAGATTTCCCCTCTTCCACTGCTAACACTCCTGCTTCATTGGTGCCAGGTATGCACACAGCTCTCCTGCCATAAGTAAATTATTCTCAAAGCAATTTCTGCTGTAGTGATTTATCTTGAAATGTGTGGCTTTGAAAGAGAAACAAGGACTTGTGTGCCCTGAAGTCCTTTCTGCTTTTATTTCTCTTCATCTGTTCAATTATAAACCAGTAGAAAAAAAACCAAACCTTTCTCAGGACCTTCATGACTACAACAGAACTACTAATCCCTACCGTGTCCTCTATCCTCTACTAGGAGAAAAAGGTTGAGCTGAAACTAAACGTTGAGATTCATACAGCAGACTGCAGGAAGAAGTTCGAGGCTCCCTCAGCTCTGAGGCAGCCTGGGACCAAACCTCCATCATGACAGTTTATGTATGACAGACTAACACATAGCTGCCAGAGAGATGAGAAATGAATAAGCATCCCATACACCAGGTTTTTATTTTAAATGCATGCCTGTTTTTCTCTCTCACAGCCCTGTATCATCTGATAGAAGACTGCTGAATTGACTGAATTTTTTTTTTTTTTTTAGCATATTCTCTGCTAAAGTGCCTGCTTTTCACTATGAAGTTATCTCTACAGTTGTGAAACAGCCTATCAGATTTCCTATTGTCATCTCTCATATGGTTTTGCAGTATTTTCTCAGCTTCAAAATTATCTACTTGCATGAATACCAGACAGGAAATCCAGTTCTTACTCTATATTAATGTAGCATTTTAACACAGCAGTAACATCTGAAATTGTTGTTAATATACAGTGCAGAAAGTTTTGAAAAAGAACAAAATATTGCCCAATGGATTCCTCAACTCCAATAGTTTGTTTTTGGGAGTGCAGGAACTGATACAACTGAAAAATACAGTGGTAATATTTGATCACTAAAAGCTGCTTTTGCACAAGGAGAGAGCAAGGGTAAGAGTGCTGTGCTGAGGGGACTTTTGTGATATGCTTGCTGATGAGTTTAAATAAAGTCCTATTTCAATTGCACTGATGAAAGTTATGGTGCAAGCTCAAGAGAAACTTGAATTGAAAATCATAAAGACTCCCTTGCTTTATTGTTCTTTATGTGATGTTTATTCTTCCACTGATGAGATCAACACCTTTGGTTTCAGCTAGGACAAATCTCACACAAAAAGCTGCATTCCCTGGGATTCACTGAAGGAACCAAATAGGGTTACACATCCATCTCCAGGAGGTATTGTCCGTGAGCAGGACATTGATTCTGTCTCATTCTGTAGATTAAGACAGTCATGGCTTTCAGTAACAAAAGAAAACTTCACAGCAAACCTCTCTATCTCTTTGAGGATGCATTGGATCATCTTCAAAATTGCCCTTCTCTCAAGTCAAAGGAAAGAACCTTAATGACAATTCGAAGCGGATGCATAACTAACACAAGGAAGGCTTTTCCTTGGAATCACAGCAACTCATTTTTGTCAGGACAGCGGAGGAAAGCAATAACTGGACATCTCTCACAGCTGAAAGGCTGGTGTATAATCAATGAAAATTATATAAAGGAATATTATATAATTGAATAATATTAAGATGTTATAATAATGAAATAAGCAAGAGAGTTAGGCACAGCGAGACAAAGAGAATAAATAGGAGGCTTACCCGTGTCGTGGGCTCGCTCAGGAAACTCCAGTGGAGTAGATCTTCCGAAAAGAGAGAGAGAGATCCTTCCCCACTGGTAGTCAGCTCTTAAATGGGTCTAGGAGAGGTGCAGCCAGGCTCCACCCCTTCCTGCAGCACAGGTGAATTGCTTTCACCTGTGCTCCCAGGGCTGACTCAGTGCTCACCTCAGGTGATTAATCAAAGGTTCAGGCTGTGACTCAGCAGTTCCCATACAGCTGGGAAAAACAGAAGTGAAGTTAACTGCTGGAAGGAAAGACTCTTACCAGCTTGGCTACTTTCTTGTTTCCCGTCTATTCCATGGCAATATTGATGGAAAGACAAAAGAAAAATACTGAGGTCTGCTATAAGAGAGAAGGAGCAGATACTTCACCATTGTTGAAAAGAGAGTGCTGAAGTCAATAAAGAATGAAAGGCTATAGGATTCATATAAAAATACAAGTTTTTCTTAAAATTTTCAAATTAAGTCTGTCTAAATACAAAATAAGTGCACATTTCTGTTAATCTTTGCTTTGTCCTGCAGTGATGCAGCTGTTTTTACCAAAACAAACCATCTGCCAAAGGAAATGGACTGTGTAATTTCCTTCCCAAAAGACAGGTTTAGAATCAGAAGAAAATGGCTGATATCCAACTGAAATCTCTAATTAGGGGTCTGCTTCTTTAGCCTGGAAAGGCCATGGAGATGCAAGTGCAAAACACAGGAACGCTATGAGAGCATGGCTCCTTTCCCCCTGCAACAACTGCAAGAACATCAGAGATGAGTTCTACCAGAAAAACACGAAGATAACTGGCTTTTACCTACTGCATCATTGAATTTAATATCACACTTTAGCAAATTAAGCATAATCCCCTCAATTTAAGCAGGTAGCAGATGAACCCCATTCAAGAGAATAGCATCTGAATCTTGAACATCTGTGTTTCCCAGGTTACCTTGGTAAAACATAAGAGTGTACGGGCCATTTATTCAAGTTAAGAAGTGTTTCCTTGGTGAGAGACATCGCAGCTGCCTCGAGACTACCTAGAAATTAACTGTTCAAAATTTGGATGACATTAATTAGCCCTTCAGAAAGGAAATGTGTAATCTACCGCCACAGCCAT
Source organism: Phasianus colchicus (assembly GCF_987193195.1). Taxonomy (NCBI): domain Eukaryota; kingdom Metazoa; phylum Chordata; class Aves; order Galliformes; family Phasianidae; genus Phasianus; species Phasianus colchicus. Next base: position 6,572,079 of record NC_143441.1, on the reverse strand, counting down.
GAATGGGAGACTTCAAGAAACAGCAATTTACTCAGGGCTGCAGCTGTAAACATAAAAGCACCAGCGTATGCACAACACATGCTTTCTCCTACAACAAACAAACACTTGGGTTTCCTATTTTAAGCCTTTGAACCTCATCAAGACACGCAAGCAGCAGAGGCATCGTAACACTTTCAATAGCTCAAATTGTTACAGCTACTTAAACTGATTTCAAGAACCTGTTCAATTTGCTTTGAAATTACCTAACAATGTGTTGCATACTTAAAAATCACAGCTGAAGGTGGGTCACTTCTCCTGGTGTACATGGAACACGTGAGGGCATTGCACTGTTTTTAAAAGCCTCCATGGGATTTTGGAAGAGCTTTGTGGGTAGCAAGGGCAAAGAAGAGCATGAGAGAACTCAGCTGGGCAATGAAAGGCTTGTCTCATGGTTTTGCTCCTTTGCGGATGGGTGATGTGTCTGAGCTTTTTGTTATGGGGACATTTAATGTGCCATGATAATCGGGGCGGCGGTAAGGTTTGGACAAAAATTCTGCACACTGTGATCTGGGTGAGATAAAATCAGAAGCACTGCTAAACTCTCCTAATTATTTTTCAAGAGTCATGAAGCAATTTTTTTCTGACTTTTCAGAGTTTTGGAAAGAGGGAATATCTGGAAATGGTATAAATTGAGGAAAGGAGTTCAGCCTTATGGTTCAGGTGATGATTTTAAGTTCTTATCCCATTTCTGAACTTCAAGTATAATTATAATTTGAAAAATAAAATTGCAATTTTAATTCATCTGTAATTATGATTTTAATGTTGCAGCATGAATTCACCTGCTAGAACATTACAAACAACAAATACTACACCTGACACCAGAAGACTGAAGGTCCCAAGTCTGTTCAGAGTTATTCTGGTCAGGCTGTAGCCATAGCACTGTATGCTGTCAGGAGATCCCTCTGCTCCACAGTTCTCATCTCTGAGGAAGTCCCTTAGTAAGAACGTGCCAGACAAAAGTTCCTCTTCAAAAGAGATGCCTGTGCTGAATATCTGCAACTTTTTCCACGACTGATCCACCAGGAAAATGTTTAATTAAGCTCCCGTGCCAAACTCTGAACTGCTATCTAGTCCAGGAAGAAAATTATTACAATAAGATGTCACAGAATCTTTTTTCCTGAACTCAGAAGAACCTGGCAGTTCTAGATTATAAATCTAATTTTACAGAAGAGCTTCAGAACGTCCATATTTGAGTTAGACAGTTCGAAGAAAATCTGCTACTGCCCATGCAAATGAATTACATATAAAAATTAATGAAACGTGGCACTTTTATCTTGTCATACAGAAACCAAGCCAAAGAAGGTATGTCAATCAGCATGAATACAAATCTACTTAGGACCATTATTTCCCATTACATTATTTTCACACCCATGCAGACAGTTGGAGTTCAACAGATTTAAATTAGCCAATGACATAACACAAGGAAGAATCAAATTCCCTTGCAGAAGCTGCAAATATAAAGAGACTGCCTCCACATCTGTGCAGGTCTGAGTCGCTCCTTATCAGAGATTGTTGCCACAAATTGCTTTACTGCCAGGATTCAAGGTCCAAAGCAATAATGCTGAATGGAGGCAGATATTTAAAGCAGGCAAAACCCACTGGGGAGCTGAACCTTAAGCTCTCACCTCATCATGCATTCAGGGCTGTGTTTCCTCCTTTCCAGAGTACAAGCAGAAGTGAATTTGGTAAGAAGTGAAGGCATGAGATGAGAGTGCCTACCTGCTAGAAGCTAGAGGAGTGCCAGGCTGTGCTGGCCTTCACAGGGGCCACCTGGAGCAGCAGGAAGCTGGCTGAGGTCACTAAGAGCCCGCCACAGATGTCCCATCACATGGAATGCATGTGATAACATTGTGGTCACTGAGTGATCCTCAGATGACTATGGCTCATGCAGCTGCTAGAGCATCCAATGCCACATCTTCAAGTTGAGTCAAGAAGAAATGGTCTCATTCCTGCAGTGTATTTCCCTGTGAGGTAGCAAAGGCTGTTTCCTCTTTCACACCATCTGGAAAAGGCTTTTGGAGACTGAGCGTGACCTTGTGAATTAATGGTGGTTTATCAGAACACTGAACTATGAAGTGCAAAAACACCCACATGCACGCAATACCATGCCTTGCACTTCAGTCATTAAGAAGATGGAACACTTAATGATTAAAAGGAAACTTCTAAGATTAAACTAGGTTTCTTTAAAGAATTCCAAAAAGAAGGAAATAACATAATAAACAAATGTTTCCAACTGTCTCACTCCAGCATCCTCTCCTTGCCCAACGTTGTACAACCTGATATTTGTAAGCACTTCCAAACACACGAAGCTGCACTTACCAGAATAGCAAACCTGGAAACACTGTTTAACTGAAAGCCTTCCCCTTAGTTCATTCCACTCATTTCTCTGAGTGCCAAGTCCCCTTTTACTGGAGTTTTGATGCATTTTGCATGCACAGAAAGTCCTCCTGGAATTGGAAGGATGTTCATTCAATTGAATCTGCCTGACAGATGTGATACAGTGAGATAATCAATACACAGTTGATAGATGTCTGTGCTATGTGTATACACATATTAGGAATCAGGGACATATATTCCTCATATGGAAGACAGAGAATGACTTCAAAACTCACTGGAGCTGAGCTCAGAGTCATTGCAGATCTACTTTATTTAAGCTAATTATACACTTTGAGATATGGTGAATTCATGAAAGTTCCAGGCCATTGGCTGAATGAATGAATGCCCTCAGAGACCCACCACTGCTGTAAATACCATCCACTTCCCTCCTCGGCCCTCCTATAGCAGTGGCTCAAGCTCTGAAGCCCCTTCCTACACACCTACAAACACTAAGAACTGGCTGACATACTGCAGACTTTGGAACACATAAACAGCAGGAATCACCGTGCCACTCTTACTTTGTGCCAGTGAGACTGATGGGGTGTCCTGTGGTTAACAATGGAGGCAACAGCTCAACACAAAGAGGGACTGACTGGGATTGTCCTTAAATGTGATGGTGGCACTGTGATCATGCCTGACGAAATAACGTAAACCAATTATTTCAACCCCATGCATCTTTGTGCAAACTCTGATGCTATAGGAACTAGGCTCAGGGAAGGACTGCAGATGAAGGGTCTATTTTAAGACATTGTTAACAACAGAGTAGGGTCCCCACAAATTCCATCCAAATTTAAATGCTCAGATGCAAACCACCAGGGTGAGTATGATTATCACAGTCCCTAGTAATAACATCACTGCTTTACTTCTAAGCAGTAGTGTTTTGACTCATGCTGTACAAAAATCTATGCCCACATACTGTGAGTCTATTCCTCCTTTGGCAGTGCATCAGCCTGAAATTTCCTCCAGAACACTTCACAGGACTCAATTCCTAAGCCAACTTATTGTGCCAGTGTCAAAGGCATGAGAAACTTGGACCTTCTCCTAAAGTGCTCATTGTTCAATTGAAATTGAAAATTGGAAAGAAATTAAAAGTGGGGGAAAAAAAAGCCACCTCATTCAGGTCTGCATCTGCAGCAATTAAAGCTGGGGATTATGTGAACAGAGCCTGTGGTGGGCTGGCATCCTTTCTGTATGCTTCATGAAGAGGATCTGACTCAATGTTGCTCATGTCCCCATGTTCCCAGTGCCCATCAGCCTCACAGAAGCATGGCAATGAACTGCCAGAGGATTGCACAGCCCCTGTCTGAGGAGATGCTGGAGATAACAGGTTGCCTGTTTCCTTTCATCCCAGACAGAGCGTTTGCCACAGGCCTTGCAGAAGCCACATTAAAAAGCATGGAAGATTCTGGGGCCGTTGTCATGTGTTTGAATGTTCCATTTCCAAGCAGTGAGATATAATGCAGTCATGGAACAGCAAAGTCCTGGACAGGGATTTCTGAGTCATACTGCTCAACTAGATGCAGGGAGGTAGTTGAGTATTTCTCAGATAATAAACAAGCACATCTTTCTGAAAGGAATTTATAAATCCCCTTAAAACAAGGGCATAAAAGAACAGAAGCTAGAGAAGAACACAACCTCATCTTCCAAAAGGGAAAATAAAAGGTACCAGGCTTTTTTGAGTTCAAAACCAAGCCTATATCACAGCCTCCTCCATAGGCCAATCCTTCCTCACAGATGTCTTCGCTTCCTCCCTCTCCATCTGTGGGTAGAGGGAGACATTGCCTTGTGGGTTTACTCTTAGAAGAGTCCTCTCTGTGGAACAGTCCAGTGGGACAGCATGCTATCTGGAGCTAAAATGGTGCTGGGCCCATGCTAGCTAGGCACAGAGAAGTATGCATTTATTTCATGCCACCACAGTAGAAACACAAGACTGACTTAACATCAAGAGAAGGTACTGAGACATCTGCATGTGTGCTTATAGTTATATACACACAAACATGTATAGATATGCATAGATAGCCATATTTACACTTCAAAACTGATTAAACCCTAGATGTCTGAAAATTAAAACCAAATCCCAGTTGAACTGTATCATGAGTTAACAGTTATTCGGTTATTAACACTTCAATCTGCAAGCATTTGTCCATGGTTTCCTAGCTGAGGAAAACGTAAAAAGTTAATACAAAAGACTGATTGAAGTTTGATTATATTTGATCAAAAATAATTCTGTGTTAAATTCAAGCTTTGTCAAACCTACGGATCCAACAAACATCCAGCATGTTGTACTAGGCCATTAGAACAATTAAAATGTACAGCTACACAAAACAGAAGCTCAAGCAAACTGGCACACTCTGTTCAAATTACAGAAATGCTGAATAACGTCATTCCAGATCTACTTATTAAACTGCTACACAGCATCACTTCGTGCTGCTTAACAGAAGCATCTCAGGGTTATTTCATGAAAGTCAAAGAGTTTCCTCATCCATCTCCCAAAATCCAACTGTTCCCCATGTCAGGCACTTTAACATAGCAAATACAAGTGAGGTATTAATGATGCAAAGTGCACAGAACATGGCTGCAGTCTCTAAAATGTTTTGGATGTGTTTTGAAATCAGTAGAATGGAAAAAATCTAAAGCACTCCACATAATTGCTTTCAAGGCTTGGCAGCATCCAGAATTAATATTATGCAAAACTCCATTTTATTAACAGTTTCTTAAGTTAGAAATTGATAGTAAAACAACACTCTATGATAAAATTTATATACCCATAGTAAAACCTACGCAGGACTTTTCCATTGCATTTCCAGAAGGGACTTCAATAATGCTGCTATGCATAGTAGGTTGTGATTTTTTTAAATATATTTGCAAGGATCTTTTTATAAACAAAGCATTTGCACAAAACAGTTCTAACTACGTGCTTGGTGAACGCGTGCAGTGTTGAATATTCACTGAGCATTAAAAGCTTTATTATGAGGATTTGGCAAGTGATGAGCAGAGATGCCTTTGGGCTTTCTAGAAAAGTCAGATGATAACAAAATATAGATAGATGACTTTTTCTCTCAGAACTGTCCCATTCTGTCAAGAACCTGAGCCTTAAAAAGGGTGAGCCTAACTCAACTCCTGAATGAATTTGACAGGCATCAGGCAATCAAGACACCACCACAGAGAAGAAAAAAGTGAAAATGGCAGTAGCCAGATTTCCAAACAGAGAGATACCACCCAGATGATGTCTGTGGTGGCTAGTAGCATACAATGAGTGGGCTCAGAGGCACTCACTTCTAAAAACACATCTCCATCTGTTTCTGCACTTGAGCACTGTAACACAGGTACCTTCCAGCTGTCATTTTGGCAACCATTCCGCTTGTCAACTGGAGGTTGTGCACCTGGTGCTGAGAGATCAATTAAAAACGCCTGCATGCTGTCAACTGCCAAAATTTTCTTGTCAGTTGTGAAAAATGCAACCAACATCATTGGATTTTTCTCCCTATTTCAAAGTCTACATTTTTTTTTATTAAATAAAAGCTACAGTAGTAGTGGATAGGATAGAAGGAAAAGCTGTAGTTTGAAGCTACAGTATCCTTCCTCCTTTCCCAGTGCCCACCTCTCCAGTGGGGGAAGACTTCCCACACTTTGGGGTTTCTCCTATTTCAGATGAAATATCCAAATACAAAAATCACAGATCTATGAAAGCAATAATTATTGTTACAGTTTTTACTCAGAGTACACATTTATATGTGCTGATCACTCACTTCATGTATGATAATATAAAATACTCAAATAACTGATTGAAGGATACTAGTTCTAGATGAGCTAGATAACACTGGGCTTGCTGCTCCTGCTGTTAAGGAGATGCCTGGAGGCAGCTGCCCACATGGTCTATGCAGAATGATTAAAGTATTTGCAAAAAACACAATGACATGACCTGGCTTATCATCTCCATCATAGAAACCTCTCATTAGCCTGAGCAAGTCCTTTGGCATGGTTTTACAGATATGACAGAAGTTTCCTTTCTAAATTCCAGGACTAACAGAGAAAAGCGTAAGACTTCAGTGGAAACCATAGATGAGAGGAAAATACAAAAAGGAATTATTATTATTATTATTTTTTACAAAACTCTGAGAAGAAGAACAGTGGGGTTACAATCAGAAGGATTAATGCAGTGGAAGGGTGATACAGGAGTGTAACAGCAAGGGGACCAGTGGGGATGGAGCAGTGTTTCAAAGAAAAAGTGCTCACCCATCTCTGAAGATCTAGGCTTGCAGAAAAGAGTCCACAAGGGAGGGAACTCCAGAAAGCCTTTCCCAGTAGCAGTCAGCCCTTAAATGAGGTTTAAGAGAGGGGCAGCCAGGCTTCACCCCTTGGATCACACAGCTGAATTGCCTTCACCTGTGTTCCCAGGGCTGACAGGTCCTTTCCCCAGGTGCTCAATCAGTGGTTCAGGCTGTGGCTCAACACTTACCATACAAGTGGGCAGAAACGGTCTTGCTGTAAAAAATATTATTAGCTCTGCTAAGTAGTATTTTCTTACCTAAAATTATCATATTATCTATTAATTCAGCGTGTGTGTCCTTCTTGCCTGGATATTATTATTGTTTCTGCTTTTCAACTAACGTCCAAGTTGTGCAAAACAAAAAGATATGGAAAAGATGCTTTCACTTAATGTGTCGCACCAAGGAACATCAGTTAGGCACGCACATCTAGCTACAAAATTATCATCACCTGAACTCCCAGTTAAAAATCATCTGCATGATGCTTCCATTGTGAAGGCAGGCTCCAATCTATCTGATACTCACAAACATCAGAGAAGAAAGAAACACACCAGAAAATGCTTGGTTAAAGACTAAGGAAATTGCAAGAAGAACAAAGAATTAATTCAAAAGTCAGGCAGAAATCTACGCAGCGTTGATGTCAAAACTCAGAGTCCCCTAAAAGTAGCCTCTGTTATATTGATTTCTGTATATACAGTGCTGGTGCATTACAGTTAGGCTACTGAAAGTCCAGCAGTTCATACATAAACTGTTAATAGCTGCAAGATACCTAAACTGATTGAAATTTCCAAACATTTAGAAATCCTCTTCCAAAACCTCTTTTTATCTGATGAATGAAAAACAGGGGAGAAAAAGCATGTGCTACAGCAATCTACAAGAGCACTTGATTTACATCTCTTTTCTGCAGAGGCATCAAACAATGCTTTGCCACTGAAAGCAATGAAAAAAAAAAAATAGTGGAAAAGATTGAGGGCAAAAGCAGTCAAAGTCTTCACTTTTCTTAAGAATTTTTGTGTGTTAAGTCACGTGCATAACTGCTGTAACAAACAAAAAAAATCAATATTGTTCATGCTGAGATGCTAATCTTTAATCCTGTCAAACCAGCTGTCAGTAAATTGGACAACTAGCCTCTGCAACATTCTGGTAGGAAAATTATTTTCTGATAAACTGCAATTTACCCAATTACTGCAGTGTTTGGGAAGTTACAATGTACTATTTCAATAAAAAAGTGCTTTAGAAGAGGAATCAATTCCCCAAAGGCTGCAGTACAGGTGTAAGGATAAAACAAATAAATAAGGAACAGTTCTGTAGTTACAAATACCATTTGAAGCATTTCTCAAGTGTAAGAGAAGAACTTTAATGAATTATAGTTTAATGAGAATGTATACTATTGCCTATTTATGTTACTTAATGATAGCAATAACAAAAATGTTCTCTGAGATCAGTCAATACGTATTTCATTGCTGCAGCACTTTCTCAGAAGAGACACTTATCTCTTTCAAATCAACAAAGACTCAGAAGTCCATAGTGGATCTCCATAAGAATTTAATAATATCACAGTGCTTTTACAGTGTCTAGGGATAATCACTGCCACCACATAATGGTAACCATCCTCCTGCCTGCATAATCAGTACCTGAACTGCTCACCCAGCTCATGGGAGAGATACTAGAAGAACACCAGTCTTAGAAGTATTAGTATAGACTTTACAAGAGCTTTAACAAAAGAACTCTTTAAATCAATTAATGTATCCAAAATTCATGTCCATTGTATCTTTGAATACAAGATAAAAAATCTTTTGCAGGAATTTTAACAGTATTTCATAAAATAGACTTTACCTTACTTTTTCAGTAAGACTTGATAATACAGATGAAGTTTTCAACTCTCATTAGAGCAAGTTTTCCAGAACTCTTCTGTTAATAAGGAACTAAGTTGAAAGAAAGTTCGTATCTTAATGGAAATCTCAGATGTCAGCATCTATAGAGCCTTGAGACAGTAGATGGCTCTTACACCAAGAAGTCACCTTCCATGCCCAACAGGTCTCATCCTTCTTCTCTGTTCCCGATCCAATCTTCTAAGGAAACAAACAACTGTTCCTCTTCCAAATGACATTTAACAGACATGTAACAGGAGCCTCAATGTCAGCTCAGAGCAGAGAGGGGAATAAGTCTGTGGCACATCTTCACTTTCTATGAAAGGAGATATACCACTCCCTTAATTGCCAAAGGTCCATACTAAAATAAATCATGTAATGACCTACTTAACTGTTAACATCTTCCCCACTTCTTCAGATGAATTTAATAGAAAACAGGAAATGCAGCAACGTAATATTGTTTTTTTTTTTCCTTTTTTAATAGTGCTATTTCCTATTCAAGTCTCTATTAGTGGAAGTTGACAACAATAGAAGACTTCAGGAAACACAGACAAGATGTTTATGCTTCTAATCAGTATATGGCAATATTTCTGTTTTACTGTAGGTGGCTTAGTCTCTGTTAAGACATTTCATCTTCCAGACAATCCTCAGAGTTTATCTTCACTTAATATCCAAAGCTGCAAACTCAGAAATTTTCACTTCCAAACCCTCCCAATCTGAACTCACTAATGACCTTTTAGTATTGAGCTATCTCCCCTCCAACAGTACAGTCCTAACAAAATGATAAACTGGGAGCACTCCGGATTTGGCATAACTTGATCCAGACATGAGCACAGACAGTAAACTCCTCCTGGATAACTGAATTTGTTTTTGCAGCCAAGTTATCAATCATAAACTATACGTGTGAGCTGGGGGTGGCTGTGCAGCAAAATTCAGCTGTGCTTTCTTATGCTATCAGTCTTAATGGTACTCCAAGTACTCACATGCAGCAAGCTTGAGCCAGACATGCTGGCTCAAATCCCTTTTCAAGTGCAGTGCTGAAAGCCAAACAGTCTGTTTCCACTTGCTTCTCTCTAATTCTATACAGGTTTATATTATTAGCTCACGGAAACACTTGAGAAAGAACAATTATATTAACTATCCTCTAATTAATAGCCATGTGTGTCAAGAGCAACCACCAAAACCACTTAAGTTGCACATCCGTAAACTTTGTGCTATGCAAAAGGTAAGTGTTCTTGTTTAGCTTTTGAAATTTCATGGAGACATCAATTTGTGGAGCATACACAGAATAGAAACATGAATCACTTGCTTTGGAAAGAACCCTCAAAGGTCATCTAGTCCAGCTCCCCTGTGATGAACCAGTAAATCTACAGCTCAGGCTGCTCAGAGCCACATCCATCCTGACCTTGAATATCTCCAGGGATGGAGCATCCACCACCTCCCTGGGCAATCCGTTCCAGTATCCCATCACCCTTACTGTAAAGAGCTTTTTCCTTATATCAGACCTAAGGCTCTCCTCTTTTAGTTTGAAACCATTTCCTCTTATCCTATTGCAACACGCCCTGCTAAAGAGTCTGCCTCCTTCTTTCTTACAGCCCTCCTTCAGATACTGAAAGGCCACTACCAGGTCACCTCGGAGCCCTCTCTTCTCCAGGCTAAACAGCCCCATCTCTCTCAGTCTGTCCTTGTAGTGGAGGTGTTCCATCCCTTGGATCATTTTTATGGCTCTCCTCTGGAAGTGCTCCAAAAGGTCCATGTCTCTCTTGTACTGAGCTCTCCACATCTGGATACAATACTCCAGCTGAGGTATCACAGATCCTGTGGCCTGAAACATCATGCATTAAAATTCTCTTTGTCGACATAAAAACATGCTGACTTTCTTCCCTGAGCATGGCTATTTATATATTTTTTTTAATAAGCTTTGTCAGCCTGTTACTCTCTAGAAGAAAAACAAAAAACAAACACATAGACCTGGTCATATATACAGCCAATTTGTAAGGCATTTACTTTACTGTAGTAAATGTTGTTGTATTAAGCAGCAGGAACTGAACTACTGCCAGTAAATTAAGAAGAAAGCTGCATGCCTCCCCTGTGTTATATATTATTATTCATTGCAAGAGGATCAGCTGATAAAGAGAGACTGTAGTACTCCTGATCCTCATCTCACTGGTTTTAAATTTACGAGTAAAGAAAAAAATCTCAATTAGAAATGACATTGTAATTACTTAACCTCTTGAGATTAGAAATTGAGAATATAAAAGCATGATCATTAAAGTCATTCTGGTAGAAAATCCATTCTTCTGCATGAACTTTGCATTAGGGCTGAGAGATTAAAGAATTTTTTTTTTTTTTTTTCCTCTCATTGTGAAACAATACCTTTCCCAGTGTTGCTAAGGACACGAAAGATACCAGTCTCATTTGCAAGTTGCAGTACTGTACAGGACTTACAGCACACTTATTGCACACTTATATCACCACTGTCCTCCATCAAAAAGAAAAGAAAACAACCTGAAACTGCATGAAAAACAGCATGAATAAGTGCTTGAGAAACATGCTCCTTCAGCTTACCTTTTCATATCCTTATAGTTATCTTCTTAGAGACAAAGTCAGGCAAGAGATGTTATTCAAAAGCTACATAAATCCAGAGCCTTAAGCCTGAGACCTGGGCTTGGCAGCTGGTCATAAAGTTACTGAATATTGCTTGAGCTGATTTCTATCACTGTATGGCCACTGACTCATCCAGCCTTTCACCAAATCAGTTCAGCCTGGTTAGGCAGAGGAAGGGCATCCAAAAACAGTGCAAAAAGTCCTCCAGGAGTTAAATCACTTGCAGGGATGGCTTCAAGTGCCCCAGAGCCTGAGAGATTTTTCCCTTTTCTTCTTGCGTGGGAACTAATGGAGAACATAATTCTCAAACTGAAGAGGCTTTTCAGAATTGAAAATATTCCCTCCCAATGACTGTAAAAACTCAAATTCTGCTATCATTGGAGCTGCTTCTTCCAGCATGAATGACAATGGTAATATGACAATTTTTTGTGCTTCTCTGGGAAATTTCATTTTAGCACTTTGTTATCATTATTTAATGTATGTTGGAAGCAAAAGGAGACAAAAGCCTAGCATGTATGTAAGATAGATGGCCACATGTGAGGTATATGCTGCAGCCCACATGCTTTACTGTCTGAATGTGAACACGCCTTTTAAAGACTTTCTTTTTCATATTATCAAGCCTTAGATGCATACTTTGCTGATGAAAGACTGCATTACACACAGCTCCTGCAACACTACCACACTTAGGGCAGTTTATGCCTTTCACTTCTGCCATGACATATTTCCCATGCTTTAAAAAAAACTATGTTTTATTCTGAAATTAAGACAGCTGATGTATGTCAATTGGTATTTATAAACCCCAAATTCCAGTCCCATGACATAATAGATAAATATCTGTGGCGTTTAAAGATTTATTTCAATAGTATTAGCTTGTACGAGATGAGAAGCAGGGCTCCGAAGTCCTTGAAAGAAAGTGCAGTGCAAGGGAAGAGACACGTTCATGGTAAAGACAAACCCATTGCATGCATTTCCAGGCAGAGATCCATCCACACATCTGTGCTGCGCAGGGAAGAACAATTTGAAAACTCTTCTCAAGGGCCCAGTTGGTGGAAAGAACAATCAGGAAGGATTGGAGAGAAGACCAGAGAAGCTGTGGATGCCCCATCCCTGGAGGTGTTTAAGGTCAGGTTGGATGGGCAGCCTGGTCTAGTATTAAATCAGGAGATGAATGGCCCTGCCTGTGACAGGGGGGTTGGAGATTCACGATCCTTGAGGTCCCTTCCAACCCTGGCCATTCTGTGATTCTGTGATTCTGTGAAGCCTATGGGAGGATTAAAGAATGGTCACGTGTGTGCCTGTGAGGATGAAGAAAGTTCTGCAAGTTGCTGGATTATTTGAACGTTCACTAATACATTCAGACTGCACTTTTTATTCACCAAAATCCTTATGTTCAGCAGGAGTTTTTCATCCCAGCTTCAGATTTATTTTTGTTCTGAACTTTGAGGAGACCGTGACTAACAAATTATACTGTTAGAACAGCAAGCCTCCTAAAGCAATCCTTTTAAACGTTTCTCCAGAAGGAGAACTGGAAGGCAGCAACTAAATCTGCAGGGAAAGAAGAAAGCAACTACAACAGGAATTACGAGTATAGGCACAAAGCACCAGCGTTAGGCATTTGATAATCTCATGGTTTTGTTCTGAAAATAGATGAGAGGGAGTGCTTCTGTGCATGACTAGTTCCAGAGCAAATAAATTCATTTTTTAAAATACAGCTTATGCACAGATGGCTGCAGAATGATTGCTACCTATTAGTGCTTTTCATTCTGTATGAAAATTCTGACCTGCTAGTAACTCCCCTTTCTCCCACTCCAAAGACTTGACAGACAGACCTCGGAGAGATTTTATAGCATCATTAGTTCAATAATTATGGCATAGTTGTATTGTATTTCATCTTGTTTTAGTTCTCCAAATACAGAATAACTCTCTTTCAGTTTCTTTCATCCAACAAAGTTACAGTCTTCTTCTGATAACAAACTAGGGAGTCAGATGCCATCTGGCCATACCAATCTGCTTGCTGCCTGCACACATCATCCAGACAAAACGAAATATGACAGTAGACAGCCTATCTAACTGAAATTTAAATGGTAGATATTTCAAGCTGCCATACGTTCACGGCAGCCTATACTTTTGGTACATGTACCATTTATTCAGATTGACAAGGTACGCTCAGGCTGCAGTAAAGACACACCAGCTACACTGCAAAAAGGATTCCACTTCTGAGAACAAATATACAGCAATTCTGACAAAATACAGGGCTGACACGCAAATTACAGTCCCTTCAACTCAGACTGGGTTTATGATCAGGGAACAATTACTGACACAAGCAGGCTTGGAGCTATAGATTCGATTTCTTTTGTTCCCCTTTAAGAACTGTGCCAAAAGTGATACTTTTCTTTTAACACAATTATGCCATGTAATTTTAGAACACCTCACTTTCTGAGTGGAAACTTAGAATTAGTTGCAAAAACATATGTTCAGTGATGAGATCCTTTTTTAAATTCAGTTTGCACTTATCAGGACCTGTTCTGGGCACATAATCAAGGCATGTCAGTGACTTCCTTGTGTGTCTTCAAACTATAACTGTGCCTAAGTTCTGTCTGCCCCATCCATCACGTTCTTTCCTTTTATAAGTTACTGACATAAGAACATTCATACATTTGTACATTTTTAAAGCCACCTGGAAAGTGGCATCCATTCCTTTTTCTTTTCAAAGATGAATTAATATTGTTTACGGGAGGTTTGGAGAACTCCACTGATGAAGAAAGGTCAAAGGAACTGGATTTTTGCAGCCTAGAGAAGAGATGGGTCAAGGGGATCCAAGAGTTTTCCTAATGCTGAAACATAATTGTAGCAGAGATGTAGGAACTCCATCCACAAAGATACGAGGTGACAGAAAAACAGCAGTGGGTGCAAATGGCTTTTAAAGTCCATCGAGATAAGGAAGGGAATGGTACAGGCAGAAAAAAAAACAACACAAAAAAAAGGATTGGAACAATTTGTCCTGTGGGATCTCTCTGACTGGAAATAACAAGACCTAACAGGGCCCTGAAAAGCACAACTTAAGGCACTGCACACAGTTGGTACCATGCAGTCTCCAGAAGTCCTTGCCATCCTGGCCTTTTGCATGATTTAGCAGCGCTATGTGGACCCTCTGGCTGGTCCATATTCAGCCCTGACAGAAGTGAGGAAAAAAGGGAAGCAAAGCTTCTGGTTTTTGATGGATTATGAAACAGGATTCACAGCAAGGCATCAAATTAAGAAAAGACAAGGAAGAATGGGATAGCTAAAGAAAAAGGAGAAATAACAAAAAGTTCTGAGGAAATCGTTCAAATTTTTAGCAGCTCATTTCAGTTTGATTGAAAGGCTTTTGAAGATTTGATCATTTCCTGTGTTATAAAACCAACCAACTACTCAAACAAACTTCTATTTTTTTTTCTAAAATACCAACTACGTGTTTATTCCTAGTATTCCTGTGTGTTTTGTGGAATGACCACCTCTTTGAAGTGTCTGTCTCCTTCTGAAGGGTATCAGAAGACAAGATGCTAAAGTAATGATTTAAACAGGTTAAAGAGATTGTTCCACATTACTAAATCACTGCTTACACAGTTCCTCTGACTGCTAGCTTAGAAGAACGGCCAAAAAATGTATAAATGTCTGTCCTGTGAAATAATTTATTGCTATTACTCAGGCTCAGCATTATACTAATAAAATTGTATTCCAGAGGGCTGGAATTATAAAGAAAAAACACAGCAGAATATACCCAAAGTGATGTTATAGCCGTGGGTCCATAAGATTCACACTTCACACAACTACCAGAAGATGGAAGGAGAGGAAAGAAGTGGAGGAGTAAAATAAAATGTGGTATGCAAAAAATAACTCTTCTCAAAGTTGCTGCCTCTGTGGCTTATGACAAAGCACAAAGAGAAGAAACACAGTGACAGCTACTCATCCACCATGCCACCAGCTCGGCCCAGCTGACTGTCTCTGCTGAGTGGTTCCTATTCAATGTCCTCACTTTTACAGGTCCTGTTTGGTCATTCCTTACCCTGAGTTTAGGCACTGCACAATGGACACTGTTTTACCCCAGGGCTGGGCGCCCATATGACAACTCAGGCATTGTAACACCTGTGTCCTTTCTTCAGCCTATAGGTTCTTTCAACGCTGGAGAAAATATATATATATGTACATCTAGCATTAAATGTGGAGGTTGGTGGCCCTGCATGTGGCCAGGGGGGTTGGAGATTCATGATCCTTGAGGTCCCTTCCAACCCTGGCCGTTCTGTGATTCTGTGATATATCCACACAACTGCCAACATAATTTTAAAGTTCAGCTTTCAAACTCTGCTTTTGAAGACCAGGAGGACAATATATTTATATACAGTTTTATGGGTTGGTTTTTTTTTTTTTTTTTTCCATCAAGAAAAGTAATTCTAGTCTATCGCTTAGTTATTCGGAAGAGCAGCTGAAGTTCCTTTTATCATTCAAAGTGTTCTTCAGCACAGTCTTTCAGCCTTTCTTCGAAATTGTCTATTCAAAGTGAGCACTCCTGTGGGACATCCAAAGGGTGACTGAGTGGGCAGCGGGGCACTCATTGGAGGCAAGATTCTCTGGATCCCCAGGAGCCTTTCCCCTTCCCAGTGCCCCAGGCTCACCTGGATGCTACTGATGCGATCCGTTCACCTCCTTCAGCGTTAAAACATTATCACTGCTCCCTCTAGTGTCTGTCCTGATTGCAGCAAATGCTCCCCACTGACTTCCAACGACACTGCTTCAGTACCGAGAAACGCACGGTGAGAAAATATTCCAAAGGTGAGACATTTGTAGAAATAAGTATTCTCCTCTGCTCCGCAACTCGTGTTCTGAATGAACAACAGGCACTATTATTTGTCCAGATTTACTGCCCAGAGATGAAATCCTGACCAGTTTAACTGACCAGAGCCAATGACAAAACTCCCACTGAAATCTTCGCCTCCTCATTAAGAGCAAATGATGGCACAAGTGGCACAAAACCAACACCACTAACTGGAATTATATTGATTCACAACTGGCATTGATTCGCATGATCATTTTAGACACCTTCTAACTGCAGCAGCATTTGAAATTATTCTCCCCCCCTCCAATGGGAGAAGAATTAGAAAAGCATGCCATGAGCAGAGCCCTTCAGCATGCAAATCGCTGCCAGATGAAGCGATGGAGGCAGTTATTAATGGATATGTTGTGTTGTTCCCATGTTGTGTAAAACTACGGCTCAGACCGAAGTTCTGCTGAAAACATCTTTCAAGCTGATTGATTGAATAGTCTGTAATGACATCTCAAGAAGATGCTCGGTTTGATAGAGTTGAAGACATGCTTTAAGGAACAGGAAAAACGACAGGCTATTTTTAAGCAAAGAGCCATATGAAGAACATACCCATGTTCATTGACATTTCAGTGTTAGCACGGCAATATCTCATCTCAGAAAATGCCCCTACAACTAAATGCATTGAAGGTTACATGGTTACATAAGCTTAGTATCTTCCGACCTCTTAAAATTTAAGAGACACAAAAAATCTGTCTGAAGTTAACGATCAGGAAACAATCTCCATTTCCCTGCATTGCTGCTGTTCTGTTTTTTGCTTATCTCACACCCCCTTGCCTATCTGAAAGGACTTTGTACTTAATAATGTTATTTGCACAGCCAAAGGCCCATTGCAGATAAGACCCTAAGAGGACACTGGCACTTGAAGATCTCTCATACTTCCCATTTCTTAAAAATGAGATGACAAAACTCCAGATACAGATACTATCTTCATTCCCATGTCAGTGTCTGTCTCAGCCACAATTTCAAATACAAACATAATCTCTCCCTTTCCCAGCCACCCCTAAGGAAAAGACTGCACAATTTATCTGACCATGAAAAATGAGAGGATACAAATACTAATATCTAAAACCACAAAACTTCACATTAGAGAGCTGATGAGCCTACGCAGCAGTGATGGTTACAAGAAGAAGGGGAGATTTACTATAAACCATTGAAAAAAGTTGGTGTGCTTGTTTAAATGAGAACTGTAGGTAAGATGGCAAAACAGAGATTAAAATAAACCACTAAGAGAGAATCTGAGTTAGCAAGCAAACAGAAAACAATCACAGGAATGAACTATGTTCCTAAAATCAAACCCAGAGTCTTTCAGTCTTTAATCATGCTAATTATCTGGCCATTTGTCCTTCATTAGTCATTAGCCATTAGCCAATTACCATAATACCGAGCTCTGATTTTTGATTACTTTTCAAGAGCTACAATTCGAAGCTGAAAGACATGAAAACCATTACCCTTTTGTTCTAGTGTTTTTCAAATTGTGTTATGCAGGTACCTACATATGTTGAGCTAGGAAAAAAGGAAAAAAATCACTGTTTTTGGAAACAGGACCTTTCAGTTTTAGAATTGTGGCATGCTTCTCCCTCAGCAGGTTCTGCAAGCTTCCCAGCACACTCAGCCCTGGACAGCAGGAGCAGCCCTGCAAGGAACCAAGGCAGGAGACAGCAGGTGCCAATGTCCAAGGCTGTAGCTGCAGCTGCTCCGCTCCTGCACAGGTGAGGAAGTGTTCCTCAGGATGGCCCCAAAAAGGAGAATAATTAACAAAACTTCTTTTTAAAGATGTATGCATTTATTAAAACATAAAAAGAGAGAGCATCAAAAACATGAAACTAGTAGGATATTTGACTTTGTTTCTGTGAAACTAATGCCTGGTTTGATGGCAGTGGCTGCCATCCTCAGTGAGCTCTCAAGGTGTTCGTCACAGATTTCTGATGAAATGCTACTCTCCTGTATTTCATCCTTGAAAACAGTCGTTTGCAAATGTATGAACTGCCAAATAGTGACAGCATGAATAAGGTGTGACTGAATGGAGGGATATTTCTCTTTGGTCAGAGAGGGCGTACAAAGGTCAGATTGCTGAGTTGAATGCCTGATTGCAACTCTATGCACTGCAGTTGAAAATTTGCTGATAATGTATTTATGTCTCCTCAGAATGGAGTCACAACTATAGCAAGAAATTGATGTTTTTTCAATCCTGAAACCTGTTTTCAAATTCCTGTATCGGGGGACAACCGTGGTGTGTGTGGTGCAGTGGTTCTTCCTCAGGCTGGAAATGAGGGGTTAGTTCCTGCTGGGTATAAACAAGGAGGGGATGCAGGAGCCTACATGCAAACTCTACACTTCCAAAAAAAAAAAGAGGCACAACTACTGTTTTTATAAAAGAAAAAAAAATTGTTTATTTTGTGTTTTCATTATTAGTATTTATTTTGAATTGCTATTTTAAATTGTTGGTTGTCTAATCTTGAAAAAAAAAAAGGCCCAGTGGAGCATCTGGATTGGATCTTCCTGCTGAAGTTCAGCGCTTCTTCCTGTCTGAACTAAAGTCTGCTTCTCCACAGGAACAGCTGCCTCTGTCACTTCTCATCCCTTCTTTCCCTTGAGGAGGGATGAGGAAGGAGGAAAGGAAGGATGGGCTCATAACAGCCTTGGCTGTCAAAAGATGAATTACCAGGAAATGAAGGCTCCATGTGAGCCCACAGGATGGCCCTGAGCTGGGGCTCTCCTGGGTAATGATAAACCTATGGGATGGGAGGATCAGCACCTGCATCGAGGCAGCTGTTTGGAGGGAGGCATATTGATCCCAGCGCCCCTATGATAATCTCTGGGGCGCAAATTTCTTCATGGTTGGCCTGACAGTGATAGCTTGGTGACTGATCTGTTCCAACGGAGGTGGATCCACTTCCATCAGGTCATTCTCCAGAGGTTGATCCACCTCCATGTGGCTCTTCATCACTACCAGGTGGGTCCACCTCCATGGGTTCTACGTCATCGCCCATTTCCATCATCTGCCTCTTCTTGAAAGGTGGATTCCTCATCCTCATTCTGGGAAATAAACTTCTTAATATATCTCACAAGCTGTCACTGGCTGCTTCAGCTCAGCAACTGGTTTTCTGTATGCAGGGTCCCCGTATTTATAGGGCTTGAAACAGAAGGTGGCCATGGCAATAGGATTCTGAGTGTCCTGTGGTGAACAAAACACGGCTGTTGGGAGTTGAGGCCCATGGCCCATTCTGTGAGATGGTTGCAGGAAGGTACCAAGAGGGTTGGAGAAGGGGGTTCTCAAGGACCCTGCAGCTGCCTAGCATGGAGCCATCCTGGTGCCAGACAGCAGCAAAGAGGCAAAGCATAGTGACATCATGCAAGCAGCCAAGGGATATGCAATCATTAAAAAACGGCTGACTTTTAAGGGTTCCATCAGCTGCCCTTTCCCTCCCTCACCTCTGCATCTGAGTATGAGAAGGTGGCATCTCTTCTGCCCTGATCCCAAAGGAGAATGATGGGGAAGAGAGGGCCTGGCATCCTCTGGGCACCGCACTGGGACTGCAAGGGGTTCCTTGGAGGGCCTGTGAGGTCCTTGGGGCCTGGTGCTGGGGTTCACCCCAGGTGGTGAGAAGGCCAATTAGGGATTGCTGTCCTCAGCCTTTTCTCTCCTTGGCCCATTGACACTTGCTGAACTTCCACGGGGACCGGTGGATGGAAACTACAATGGAGACAAAGCACACAATAATGCTGTTTGATAAAGCAAATTCTCAGCTACAAAAAACTACTTTTCAACGTTGTCACCACCATTAGCTACGCATTTTTGCCAGTAATAGACAAGAGCCTGCATGCCATGCTTGTAAAAATCTGCACCAGTGGAAGTGACTCACTGCCAATGTGATCACTGCTGACACGCACCACCCACCACCTCACTGTGCTCAAATCCACTGTTTGGTCTCTGACAACGTTCAACAACTGTCAAGGAATGTCAGCGGGTGCCATTTTTTGTGCGCAGAGAAATCCAATGCCACACCTTTGTTTCATATGCACTTCCACGTCAGACGCCATTTGGTCAGACTGCTCCTCTGCTGCCATCTGTAACATGGCAACAAAATGGAATGGGATACTGGTGGGAAGGTTCAACCTGTCATGCCAGGCAGTGCTGACTGCACACTGCTGTGTGGTTGTTGTTGGGCTGCTCTGTGGGGCAGCACTGCCACCATGTTGGCACATGGCAGGAAGAGGCTGCAGGGAGGGCTGGGCCGGGTCACGGCTGGGATATGGCTAAAATAGACCATTTGGAATCTTTTTTTTTTCTTAAACAGCAGTTATCCAAGCTTTGAAAAGTGCATTTACTATTCAGCCTGCACGGTAGAGATGCTAAGTTTGTAAAATGTTGTAAAACACGTGTCAGCATGTTAACATGTCTGAATATCAAGAACCAAGTAAAAATAGAGCAGTGCCATGAGAAAGTGGTAATGCTTGTAGCATCTCTTATTAATTACAGGCCCTGGGGCTCTTTTATGAAGCTAAATGTGTCAAATGATACAGTGAATCTTAGGCCTTGAGTCACAGAAAACAAAATAAAAGGACCAAAATAGCTGAGCAACAAGAAAGACGTAAAGAAAAGTAATGTAGCCTTAAATACAGTTTTCTGTCTTTCCAAAAAGCCATCCTTCTGCTATTTTAAAGATATCTATACAGTTAAAACAGATTCAAGACTGAAAAAAATAAATAATAACAATAATAAAAATAAAACCTAAAGAAACAAAGTGGAGTAGAGTCTCTACCATATCTTCCAATTATTACTTTTTTTCACAAGGAATTCACAGCAAGGTACAACCCAACTGTATGCTGACATCTGAAAAAAGATTACCTGGAAGGGTTTCACAGCAAGCAGGAGGCTGGATAAGTAGACTTCACATTAACAGTACAGAAACAGACTGTGGTCTTCCAGGTCCCCTATGCTCCTAAGAAACAAATCACAGTCACCCAGTATTAAGTCAGATTGAAAAGGTGAAGACGTCATCAGTTTTCTATTCAGACTGTAACAAAGCAAATCTCCCTGTAAAATCAGTAGCAATTTGTCCTAAATCAACGGGCTGAGCAGTGACCTCAGGATTGAAAACCTGATTCACAAAATGAAATAATATCATGATTTGCCACTTAGAATAGGCTGAAAATACGTATGTATACCTACACACATAATATGCATATATACAGACACCCACATATGCTTTTAGTACTGGATGGAGACATTCCAGTGTAGCCAACATATATGCATATATTGTAAAGAAATTTTCCAGTTTTATAACAGGCAAAATTAAATCCTTTACACCACTATTTCTAAATGCTCTGTGCGATTTGCTGTCAAAGCCAGAGTACTGTGCTCTCAGTATGTTGGTTAATAAAAAAAAAAAAGATTCATGTTTAGGGATTTTTTCAAACAAAAGGCAATTCCCTCTAGAAAAACAGAGCATTTAATTCTAAGAGATTTGCTTTTGGAAGAAGTATGGCTGTTACAATGCTTTGCATATATTAATGCAAATCACAGATGCTAGAGTGAATTAAAAAATGCATTTCCTGAGAGATTAATCCAAAACGAAAACTTATTCTATGCTAAGTTAAATAGGTGACATTGGACCCTCCTTTCATCACAAGCATAATAAAACACTATTTTGGATTGGGAGTTTCACGTGTTCTCATAACAGTGATGACTGTTTTGATATTTGTTTGCTTTGGTATTTCTAAGGAACACTTCGTACATATTCCTTTATACTTGGTATACACACATTCCAACAGCCTTGTATCAAACAAGAACCGTTTAAAAGGACCATTTTGTTTGCAACGATAAGCAGGTCAGCAACAACTTGAAAGACACAGCTACTGCAGGGAAGTCTGGCAATCTACCACCACCAAATTTCTTACTGAGTGTAGTCACCACCTGAGGCTATAATTTCCGTGACATCTCATTTCTTCACTGGTGGGAGGATCATCACGTCGCCCAGGAGGCTTTGCCCCAAGCATTATTAGAACTGCAGAGAAAAAGGAAAAAAACCACCAACCACCCCTGTCCACAGCAAAGCATTTATTGGAACATGATTCAGAGAATCAGTCCCTGGCAAAGCCCACTGATCCTTACTCACATGCACTGCCCCAGCTCTCTCAGCCTGTTCTCATAGAAGAGGTGTTCCATCACTTGGATCATTTTTGTGGTCCTTCTCTGGGTGCGTTCCAACAGCTCCAGTACTGAGGACTCCACATCTGGATGCAGTACTCCAGGTGAGGCCTCACCAGAGCACAGTAGAGCAGCAGGATCACCTCCCTCACCCTGCTGGCCATGCATCTTTTGATGCAGCCCAGGACACGGCTGGCTTTCTGAGCTGTGAGGGCACATTGCTGGCTCATGTCCAGCCTGCCATCCATCAATACTCCCAGGTCTTTTTTCGCAGGGCTGCTCTCAACCCTTTCATCCCCCAGTTTTTATTGGTCATGGGGGTTCCCTCAACCTAAGAGCAAGACCTTGCACTTTTGGATTTGTTCAACCTCCTGAGGTTCACCTGGGTCTGCTGCTCAAGCCTGTCTAGGTCTCTCTGAATGGCATCGTGTCCCTCTACAGCTTGGTGTCATCAGCAAACTTGCTGAGGCTGCACTCAACCCCACTGCTGATGTCACTGATGATGAAATTAAAGAGCACTGGCCCCAGCACTGACCCCTGGGGGACACCGCTCATCATGAGCCATCCAGACATCCAGACACTGAGCCACTTTGGACCCGAACCTGCAGCCAGGTCTTCATCCATCAAACAGTCCACCCACCAAATCCATATCTTTCCCATTTGTAGAGAGGGATGTTCAGGGTACCATGTCAAAGGTCTGACACGGATGACACGAGTGGCTCTTCCCTTGTCCGCTGCTGCAGTGACACCGCCAGAGGAGGCCACTAGGTTGGTCAAGCAGGATTAGCCCTAAACACGGGGCACACACAAGCTCCAATGGAGACTGCAGACAGGCAGATCGCAGTAACTGAGTCAGAAAACGATGAGCTCTGAGGATAGGTGGGGGGGAGAATAAAATAAAGCACTAACAGGAGGACGATGTGCGATGAGACAACGGCAGACGAAGCCGCGGTGCCGGGAGGGCTGCTGGGAGGACGAGAGACGGCTTCCCAGTCCAACGGCTGGGCAGATGCCGGCCGGCCGCGGGGCGCCATGGCGGACGGCTACCAGCTGTGGGCCCCCTCGCCCCTGGACGAGTCGCTGAGCTGGCTGCGGGGAACGCAGCCGCAGCCTCCGCCCGCCGCCTCGGCTCACCCGTTCCGCTGGGCCGGCCTGCAGGCGGCGGCGGGCGGGCGGCGGGGCGGGGGAGCCGCGTTGCCGCGTCCGCAAGCCGTGAGGTTGCAGAGCCTCGACGCCGTCTTCGAGCGGTTGGTGACGGCGCAGCCGCCGCGCCGGATCGGCGTCCTGCGTGTGTCGGAGCGCTCGGCTTTTTGCAGGGTGGTCGACCCGCGGCGGTGGTGGGCCCGCGGGCTGCGGGAGGCGGAAGCGAGGGTGGCCGCCGCCATGTGCCAGCAGATGATGCGCGCCATCCTGCTGCTGTACGCCGCCTACAAGAAGTGCGCCTTCGTCCTGCAGCACGCACCCTGAGCCCGCCGGGAACGCGGGCTCCGATCCGTGCCTGCAGCTCTCGCACTTGGAAGCCCCGCCGCCTTCCCTCGTGTGGCCTGACTCCGAAGGCAGCTGGTGGAGGCGGGAAGCTGTGGAGGCGGCCTTGAGAATAGGTGGATGAAAGCCTGTGCGCCCCTTGCAGAGACGCGATGCAACGCCTGCCTGCTTTTGGGACCCCCCCGCCTCACTGGTGCTATGGGGGAGCACGCTTCTGGCTTGGCGTGCTGTGTGAACGTCGGGTGGGGTGTGAGGGAAGGGACTGGGGGGACCTCACCCAAAGGAGAGGTGCTGCTGCTGCTGGACAGTGCTGAGAGAAAAAGTGTTTACACTTAATGTATAGCTGCAGGTACAAACTGCTTCCCTAAGCTTGTGAGCTTCAAAGTAAAATCATTTATTCATTTCAAGGACCTCCGGAAAACCCTCAGGAACCCCTTAACAAACCTTTAGTTTGTACAGTTTACC
This sequence comes from Phasianus colchicus, assembly GCF_987193195.1. Taxonomy (NCBI): domain Eukaryota; kingdom Metazoa; phylum Chordata; class Aves; order Galliformes; family Phasianidae; genus Phasianus; species Phasianus colchicus. The sequence continues at coordinate 6,547,956 of NC_143441.1, read as the reverse complement.
AGCCTTGTCCGTTATGGGAATGAACTGGTTTACAAAGAATTCAGATTGCAGTTCAGCATTCAGAACAAAATCTCTGCTCGTTTACAACTGGTGAAGGCACTCGTGGAAATGCAGTCTGCAAAGTTAACCCGTCGGCTTTTTTTCTTTGTTAGTTTGTTTTATTTATAGAAGAAATATAACAAGTATATAAGAAGTAGAGGAATACTTAGAGCAAAAGTCATGCCAGAAAAGTTATCAAGAATTTGTGCCCGTTTTAATTAAAAATTTCTGTACAATTAAATGCATAAGTATGGTGTATAGCATGTTTACAGCTAACGAAAACAACTTGTAAAGAAAGTTTTTACCTTCAAAGTAACCTAAATAATATTTCTTCTTGTTTTAAATGCTTTTTAAAAATCTGCGTACATCGCTTTTTAGAAATGTACTGCTTGTATTTTAGCAGTCCAAATAAAAATTGTTCTGATGTATTTCCTGCTAGTATAGGTCATTTGTTACGAGATCCATTAAGTAGAGTTACAAAGTATCACAAAAATTATAGCTTCCAGGTAGAACTTCAGTTAATCTTGCCCATATAATTACAGGGAAAACCATTTATAATGCGTTCATAGTCAATATTTAACGTCGCTCTGATAACATAATCATTATTCATTCAACTATGGAGATGAACATTCAGGGTCATCCTAGCATTCAGTTTTTGCTTGTAATGACCTTCAGAAGTGCTTTCTCACTCTCAGTTGTGTGCCCCCTCTTTCAGTAGGAGCTGGTTTGCTTTCTCTGCTCTCTGGAACAAGCTAACAAAGTTAGAATAGACAAGTGTGACTGCTTGGAAGTACAAAACAAGGAAGAAAGAACTTAATGCAGAGTGTGTTCTTTACAACTGTTAGTATTTTGATGAAGTGTTCAGCCTTAAGAAGAATCCAAGGTTTGTGCTTTGCTTGCCTATGGTATAGCAGCAGGGTATCAAAAACAAACGCTAGCTTTGGAGCTGGATTTGCAGTTCCTGATTTTGTTTCAGAGCTGCCTATTAAAACTGTATGGAGTCAGCCCTGCAGCAGTGTAAGCTGGATTTTTCCTGTAAGTCATCATCAGAGCAGCATTCAGACCTGGCTCTGTGTTTTGGGCTCCTTTGAAGGCAAATCTGCTTTCCTTCTGAATGGGATGCTGCTCCTTTAACTAGGAAATGACAAAAGTAATTGAAAGTATGAAAGTAATATTTATGCAAATGGATTATTTGACTAATAACTGATTTTTCTAAATATCTTTTTTTAAAGCGATCATGAAGACTTTAATAAGCACCCTATTAGCTGCCATGCAGATAGATAATCATGAAGAACTGTACAAAGGAAAGTGAGCTTTAGGGTCTGTTGATGGAACCCCTGTGCTTGGAAGGGTTGCAGGATCTAAGGATCTAACTCTGCTGTTCTAATGATTCCTGAGTAAGTGATTGCTCTGATAAGTCTGGTGCATTTCTGAGATGTATCTTTAATGAATTGCTGCTCTGTGATGATAGGAATTAAAGGGCTGTGTCAGCAGATACAAGCTGGGTTCCCACTGTTTCACAAGCTACACTGGGAATGGATAGATTTTGAACTTTGTGGTACTGGGCCTCTGTTCCACACTCCTGACTTGTAAGTGCTAATCCTTAGGCAGGTGTGCACAACTAAGCAAGTTGGTCATGTTTGGCTGCAGTAAGAGCTACTGCCTTTGATACAGTGATCCTTTTCATATACAAAGACAGAGAAATACAGCCTTTTAAAACACAATTCTGTGTAGATCAAGCTTTCCTTCCAGGAGGCCCAGGTAGCATAAGTTTTTTCTAACCCTTTTAAGTTTCACGCTCTCAGTGGTTTCTCCTGCTGTTTGCTCGCTTTCCAGTTCCTTCCATACACACTACTGCAGTGAAACCAGTGCACTCAGCGTATCCTTGCCCCTGGCTTTCAAGGCACTCACTGCTGAGATGCTGCTCAGGCCTTAATCATTACACTCTGTGCCTTGGTATTGTGCTGTCTGTTGATCCAATGACATTAAACAAGAGGTGTAATTGCCTTTCTGTTTTCTCTGAATAAGTGCTTGGCATACCTTTAGATTCAGTGAGAGCTGAGCTTGGATGTAAATTGAATAGCAGCCACCCGTTGCCATACAGGATGCCTCTGGAGCCAGTTCAGTGGTCCAGGCAGTCAGGGTAAGAATGTATTTCCAAGCCAGCAGACACTTGCTTAACTTCACTGACATAACTCATTTTGCTTCAGCTTAGTTGGTGTGGTTCTCGGGGATAGAGATAAACCCACAGATAAGAAAGAGCAACTCATACATCTTTAAACAATATACCACAATGCCACCTGCTCCCGGGGTCACCCTTATTGGTGTCCCCAAGTTACCATTTTCACTTTTGAGAAAACAAAGTAAACCTGTGAAATCGAGATATATTGACACAAGCGTAACAGATACTTCCTTCTAAGGAATAAAACTCCTTCTAATATGTCCATTCTAAATTTCACCTGTAGCTAGGCAGTCTCAATTATTTTATTCTTATTTTTTCAGTGGGAGCTGTGACATTGACTAAACATCCCTTTCGAGGGGTGCTGATCAGGTACCTGTAGGCACAGCTGTAAAACATGCAGTCTATTCAGGACTTTGCTCAGCTATTCTAAAGCTGTGTTATTCCTACCACTCTTGAAGCAGGTCTGCATAGAGCCAGCTCACAGCAGGCTGCAGTAGGGACAGAAGGAGACAGGGAGGACTTGGGCTCCAGGTGAGACTTAGTCCTGGCTGCCTTGGGAAGGCTCAAAGTAGTGAAGCACCATCATCCACCATGCTAGAGAGGGATTTGCTGATTTGGGGGTCTAGGAGAAGGAGAGAGAAATTGCTTTCACCATTTAAATGACAACGACTTCTTTTTCTCAAAGCTTCATAGTCATAATGATTTGCAACTTAAACTACTCATTCTGTTGCCCGGGATTGTTTCACTGAGTTCAAGATTAAACTTGGCATTCTCAGTAGTAAGCTGAATTCAGAGCAGCATTGATTGCTGCCTCAGCAGTGCTGTGATCTGCTTGCAGCAGCCGTGGAGACCAAGAACTTAAACAAAGGGAGAAGATGGGCCAGCAGTCGCAGCTGAGCTGATGCATGTTTACATACGGACTCTGGACAATCTTGGCTGTAATTGTGTACTCCTCCAAACACTCCTAGGATCATGCTTGGAGGCTCCTTCAATTGCCTCTTCTACTGTGCTTTCAGAAAGAATTTGGCCATTTAAGTTTGGTTATACCTCAGGTGCATCCACAGCATTTCTCATCATCTGTGAACAACTGTGCCATCACATGCCACAGAGACACTAGGAGCAGTGTACCCCCCTCAGCTCTGGAGCGAGGAACAAGGCCCCTTCACACAGCTTGCACGTGTAAGGCCTTAACAGACCATCAGTCTCCTCCATGAGCTGGTCTTTCACTCACATCTCTGGGGCTTTGTTTGACCCTCACGAGTCATCCACTCACTTCCACTCTCAAACCTGAACTCTGGCTTTGCTTGATTAGCAAATTTTTTTCTATTTTTTTTCTATTTAGAGATATGATTCATAGCATCTCATGGCACCACGTATTTTCAAAATTAATCTGGTCAGGCCCAAATTGTGAATCACTCTGTTTTTGAACCACACTAAAAATACTGCAGATGTGAGACTTCTGTCTCCAAGTTCAACTGGCAGGTCATTACATGCATCTTTATGCAGATGCAGTGGAAAAGCATCCAATTCATATGTTCAATTCCTTTAAGGAATCTTAACACCAGCACTAGACCTGCAGCTGCATGGGGCTGGCTTATTGTTCAAACTACTGCAGGCAGGGATGAGGATGGGCTCCCCAGCTGCTTCTATGGGATGTGGAGATGGGTATCCCATTCCCTTTGCTTCTGGGACTTTCAGAGATGGCCAGATGTGGCACTAATTGGGAATCTGGCTTTGACCCTAAGTTTGTGGCAGTTCTATAGTGTGACTGGCTGCTTAGCAAGCAAGCAGAGCATTGAAAAATGCTTCATTCTTTCACATCAGTGCAAATCCAGGGATTTAGGCCAGTTTTGTAGGCATAAAAGGTCTTCTCGGTAGGCTTTGCATGGCCGTTCCACAGCACATGGTCTGCAGCTGACCAAGTGCCCTTTGGGTTAAGCAGAGATCAGACAAAGTTGGGATTTAGGATACACAACTACTAGCAACTGATGTCAAGGAATCTCCCTCTTTTAGATGTTCATCATGAGCCCTTTTGGGGGGAAAAAAAAGAAAAAAAGAAAAAAAAAAGAAAAAAAAACATTTTTGTTAAAAGAAATCAAACTTCTTGAGGGAAAAAAAAGCAAGAACAAAACAGCTTCAGAAAGAGTAAACCTTAGTTAAAACTTTACTAAGCATGTCACTGAATTCTCTGTGGCATCCTGACTCATTGCCTCCTGTCGCAGTGTTCTGTTTGCTCAGGGTAGCTTTTGCTTATATCTAACGACAGCTGCCTTATTAGGGATTCATCTTGAGATTCTGACACTGCAGAACATACATAGCACCTTGGAGCTGCAGCACCTTGCTTGTCTTGCTAATAAGATGCCAAAATGAGAAACAATGACGCAAGTTCTGGCTTAGTCATGAGACAGGTGCCACCCACACTTGGGTTGCACACAGCCACAGCACAGGCTGATCTGTTGGTGCCAGAAGGAAAAAAAAAACAACCTTAAATCACTGACAGGTGTAGGAAGCAGTGCTTCCCTAGTGAGCGTTCAGCAGCATTAGTCTGGGGCTCATCACATAATTTTCTTCCTCTTCTTTTGTCCACATGGCAAGTAGTACTTGGGAGCTTGGATCTCTCCCATTCGTTAAGTAAACCTTGATGAGCCTGGAGGGAAAGGGCAACAATCAAGAGAGAAATGATCCTGTTATTGCCTAACTCCTTTCCAAATGTATAGTTCCTTATAGCACACCAGAGGCTATTTTGGAAGAACTGCTGTTGTATCCTCATCCTTCAAACATCGTGCACATTGTGTACACTAAACTAAGTCAATCCTGTTGGGGGCCTTTGGTTCAAATGGCTGTTTTTTCAATTAGAAAGAAAACAAGGAGCATGATTAAATTTCAGATTGCCAGTCTGTTTTACAGACACTGGCTTTAAAACGTATTTGTTAAGCACCATCTGCTGTACATTCAGAAAATAGCAACTAAACCTGCTAATCTCTTTCCAGCTTTTAATGAAGTTAAAAACTATTTGAACGTTCTCTATTATCAAATACATTATTTCGGCTGCAGAATGTTCAAACTGCATTTATATAGCACTCCAATTACATTAGCTCTGTACCGTTACACACAGAACAAAGACTGGAACAGGCACTTGGGGGAGAAGCTGCATTACACAATGCCACGTCCTAGGTCAGGACAGCAAAGGAGACAGGGAAATAATAGCTGTGTTGAGCCTGACTTCCAGATGTACTAAATAAACTGAGATGAATACAACTGAAGACAAAAGATTGCCTTTCAAGGGCAAATTGAGTGTGCTGTGACTGCAGGACAGTGATATAAACAGAAGCTACACATCAGCTCAAGATCCTAAATGGAGAATATTAGCCTTGCAGTACAGTTTAATTATCAGATCTGTTATTACCAATGCTCTCAGCTGTCGCAGCTCTACTGACAATGAGCTGTAGGTGATGAGGGAAAGCACTCCAATTACCAGCCTGAATTGAGTGAAAAGCCTGAAAGGAGTAAATAAACACAGAAAACATTTAAATGAAAAACAGCTGTCTGACATTTCTTTTCCCTCAGCTTCTGTTAGGCCTTTCTTTCATATTTTTTTAAAAGATGATTCTCTTTCTGAGCAAGAAAAAAAATAATGAGAAAGAGTCAGCACAGGCTGACCAAACCAATGAACGAGAATCCTGATGCTTAAAAGTGAAGCTTTGAATTCTAGCCTGGCCCTTTCCAGGAGATTCCCATGTAAAGCTGGGTGTCTTCACTGTGGTTCCCACAACAGACTTGGGGTCCAAGCACTTGCAGCAGCTGGAGGTATCCACAGGACCTATATTGTGCCCCAGGAATAGAACAAGTGCTCAGGAAAAGCCTTTATGTTGAGAGGACAAGGTGTTGACTGTTTTTAAGCTTAATCTCACCAACAGCCTGGTGGAGTCTGGCAGGAGAGAAATGAGGGCAAGGAACTGCACTTTTCTTGGGAGAAAAAACGGTCATTGCAGCATTCTTGGGGAGGATGCCACATCCAAAATAGCTTTGAAAAATAACACTGAGGAACCATCACCAATGAGTCCAAGGTTAGAGATATGTGACCATGCAAGTAGTCACCTATCAGGCCTGCTCACCCAGCCTTTGAACTTCAGAGCGTGACACCTCTGCACTGCCTCACATCCCTGTAAAGGAACAAAGACTGGCAAGATGAGCCTGTCCTCCTCACAATGAGCACTCCCTGTGCTGAAGAAGCCTGTCATGGGGGACTTCACAGAAGTGTACTTAGTACAGACCAAGCAGGGAGTCCCATACCGTGCCCCTTTAAGCTGGCGTACTGTGTTCAGATTTGGAGTCCTCAGTACAGGAGGAACATGATCCAGAGAAATGATCCAAGGGATGGAACACCTCACCTATGAGAACAGGCTGAGAGAGCTGGGGCTGGAGAAGAGAAGGCTCCGGGGAGACCTGATAGTGGCCTTTCAGTATCTAAAGGGGGGCTGCAGGAAGGAAGGGGACAGACTCTTCATTAGCATCTGTGGTGGTAGGACAAGGGGAAATAGTTTTAAATGAGAAGAGGGGAGATATAGGTTGAATATAAAGAAAATGTCTTTTACAATGAGGGTGTGAAGCAGAGGAACAGGTTGGCCAGAGAGGTAGTAGATGCCCCATCCCTGAAGACATGACATCAAGGCCAGGCTGGACCAGACTCTGAACAGCCTGATTTAACTGTCGATATCCCTGTTCATTGCAGGGGAGTTGGACCAGGTGACCTTTAAAGGTCCTTTCCAGCTCTAAGGATTCTGTGATTCTGTGATTCTATAGCTGTGAAGCATGCAGCACTAGTAAACCTATGAATTTAAAGCAAACAAACTCTTACTTTCTGCGCTCTTCCTGACTCAGCCCAGGAGTGTGAAATCCACCAAAAATATCTTCTTCTCACTCAGTCCTGGCCATCTGGGTTTTATGAATTATTTGCTCTTTCCAAAGTAAGGCAGGTTCCTCTTTGAAATAACTACTTAGCAGCTGCGAGGACTGATCTGCAGCCCCATGGACGCTTACAGGAGCCTTGCACAAACACAAATCAGTGAATTTCTAAGAAATCCATTGCTCCCAAAGTTTCAGTGGTTTTATAAAGCATTACCATTTCAGTTCCAGAGGTAAATGGCCGTAAAGGAACTGGCCAAGTGCTATCACATAAGCCAAACATCACCAGAAGCCAAAGTATCAGCTCCTACATCACAGGTATACCTAAAAGCAAAGCCTCCTCTCTCCTCCATCCACCCAGGAAATTACTGAATTTAAGATCAGTTCTTGGAGAACACAGCATCAGCCATTGTGTGGAAAACATTGTGTGTTTCTGAATTAGACCACGTAACTCAGAACAGCTGTTTTCACTGATAGCTATGAAGTAATCAAGCCTCAATTTTTATCTAGATAAAGATACTAAATATTAAGTATAAATAAATAAAGTCTTTAAAGGGAGTAAATAAAGTCTTTACAAACATATTCAAAACAAACCTGCTTTTAAGAAAATTATATTAGTACAATATTCTTGCAAAAGCTGTATAGACATGCAAAGACAAGTCATGTCCAAGTTGGAATTTTGGAGTTCTAGAAGATACATTAGACTATGAATTCATTTTAAATTCAACAAAGTATAAACTGAGATGTACTGAAAACAGAGGTTTGTTAAAATCTTAAATAGATTTCATAGTTCCATGAATGCACCTCAGGATAAATCTCTTAAAAAGTTAGCATGAGAACACAGTGCAGTTCTAAATATTGCACTGTAAAACATTCTGCAGGGATGCTCTTGACGCCTCAAAGCATTCTACCCAAATTGCATATCGAATATTTCACGTAACCCATACAAACATTAATGGCTTCAAACATCTAATATGTGTGATGCACACTGTAATTTTCCCTGCAGCTTCTCTTCCCCTCAATCATTTGCAGAGTAACAGTGAATTATAATGAACAAGAGGTCAAAAAAACAAAACCCCCCAAAAGCCAACAGTGTAAAACCGCATTCCAAACTAAAAAGCCTCATGTCTTTTGACAGAAATACTATTCTATGAGTTCCTCTAGGGTTATTCTTGATGCACATCAAGATGAAGAAATTCAGGACTGTACATCAGACATGGGCAGACCCAAACCCATGCATATTTACACCCCAAACTAGCAAACATCCATGTGTCTGAGATGGGGGAAATAACCTCCTCCAAACACTACTCACTTATTCCTGTCCATTCAAGACATAGGGTGTTTTTAGCTACAGAACTGTACATAAGCACGTCTGGATTTTGAGCCCTATTCTGTTGAACCCAGCTGAGTGTTTCTACAGGTCTTGAAAGTCACTTAGTACTTGTTAATACAGTCGAATACTAGAAGGAAATGCAAATAAAACAAAAGAAAATATTTAAAAATCAGTTTTGAAATCCACTTTTTTTTCCAACAGTTTCTATATTGACTCTTCCTTTCCCCTTATTAATGCTATTTACCATAATCTGTGAAAGCAAGTTAGCTGCAACAAATTACTTTTATTTTTTTCTTTGTTTAAAAAGCATAATTATTTATACTGATTTAGGCTGCAGCTACTTTTATTCTAACACAGTTCTATCAGAGATTGATATTGAACTACAGGTAGCAGCATTTAGAAGCAATTAGAAGTGAAATAATTGGGGGCAGACACATCAGGATTGTAGTTTACTTCCACAACCATAAAATCTCAAACAGTTTAAAACCAGTATGGCTAGCAGCATTTAATTCACTGAAATCCTTCCTTCCTTCTAGCAGTATAAAATCAAATAATATAAAATCAACTCCAGTGTGTCCCTTTTCTTTAAGCACCCTTTTTCTTTTAACAAAATAAAGGAATAAAACTGAGCAAGGGATTAGAATGTAAGCAATGACTGCATTAGCGTCAGAAATCAGTAGAAAAAAATAATTCTCCGATCTTTTGAAGTCTCCAGAAAGCACTGACTTCTATGATGTTCTAATAGCAGATAGCAGCGTGATCATAAAACAGATCTATAGAAATGATAAAGTACAAAATATCATCCTGAAAGATTTAAGATTCGATGCTGCAGGTGCTGAACTCCTTGGCCCTGACCCAGCAAACCATTTAAGCATGTGGTTAGGAATCAGCATGCACGTTACCCCATTGAAACAAACACAGTTATTCAAAGTTGGAGCACACAGTTAAGTGCTTTGAAAGATTGGGTCAATAAAGTACCAACCACTTACTTCCAGAGCATAAGTCTGAATTACTGCTAAGGATAAGTATTACGTAGCTGTTTGGTACATGGCTTATATACCACTCTCTGAAGCACACTCTGAAGCATTTCTTCACCACAAGAAAAAAATGCAGGTCTGTCTGGGCAGGAAATTTCTCCATTCCCATCACTTCACTTACATGTGCAAAACCAAATTACACTGATGTTCAAGTATAAGCATCCCGTGGGGAGCTCAGATCACTATCAAAGGTAACGGTGGTTATATGATGCTGCCCGCTCCATCCCATGCTCACACACTCCATTAGAGCTGACTTCCTCCTGTATGCAAGCCTAGCATAACAGCTCACAATGAAAAGGGTAAAGCCATGCTAATGGCAAATGTCACATTTCATAAGAAATATTGCTTGATGCTGAGCAACGCTGCTGCCTGCTGAAAGAGCTGTTATCAAAAAGAAAGCTTGTGCCTCCTTAATATTGAGTAGAATTTGCAATTTGATCTTACAGGTAGGAGCAGGACTATTTCGAAATGTGCATTTGTAGCCTTTGTAGCCTGACTGTGTAGACTGGGGAATAGCTGTGTGCTCACTATAATACAGATCAAGGAGGAAACCAAAACACATTTGTTATGCTCATGGAAGCAAGAGAACCATATTCTGCAGATGTTTGCTGCTCTCAGACCAGGAAATAAGATCCCTTTCCTTAGCTGAGGTGACTTTTACTACTGTTATTTAGGGGTTGTGAAGTTGGAATAGAAGCCCCTAATTTTATTTTAATTACGCTTTTATATCCCTGTCATTATATACCAGTTCTGTTCAGATCTGAACATACGATTCCACTGTGGTTTAGTCTTTTTTGTTCTGTTTTTGTTCTGTTTTGCTTTGTTTTTGCTCAGGGACTACCTACCAATTTTGCCTTTGTTGGGCAACAGCTGGGTTCTAACATTGTAGAGTGAAAATATTCGCATAGAACAAAAATGTAAAAATCCTACTACTGCTTTCTCCTTTCTTACTTGCCTCTGACCTTCTGCCTGATTATGTCTCACATTATTGTACCATCTTCACTCAACTACAGCCTGGCCAGCTGAAGGATCCAGAGTTACCTCCTCACTTTCATTGCTGAACCTTATCCTGCTGTTACAGACTGCATAGTGCTCAGCTGTCACAGTGATGATTGCACTTGAAATACTGACCTGTGCAACAGCCTTTATAAGAGAGAGAAGGAATTCTGTAATGGCGGTGCAGTTAGGTTTTTGTCCTGAAACTTTGCAGTGTTTCTGCAGATGTTTCTGTGCGAAGGCAGAAATCTCTCTCACCACAGGGCTTTCTAATATGGTAAAATCAGGGATAGCAGAACAAGCACTTGATCAGCACATGTAACAGAAAGTTCCTGTCTTTCAAGTATTGAAACCTCGGAATAATGCTCCCTTCGTTGGAACAGTTCTTGAAATCCTGTGACATCTCACTGCTTTGGGCTAAACGCTATTGACTGCACCTCTTTCTCCAACTCATCCATCTGCAAATGCATGGGCTATTGTTCACATATCCCTTATCTCTGATGTTACCTTGTCAACTATTCACGAAGGAGAAATAAATGTAACTCTAAGCAGTCGCTCATCAATTCAGCTTTTGCAAATGTTGGCTTCTGTCAGGGAGAAGCTAAGCAGTGCCTTTGAACCCCATGTTCAAACAAAGCAGATTCTGATGAGAATAACATTTCTTTTAGTTTATCTATTTATGTGATGTAAGAATAGGGCCACATCTGGGCAAGATATAGGAATCTTTTCATTTTTACTCCAAGTGCACACCTAACTCAGCAGAAGAAAGGCATTCTTGGAAGATGTGGGAGTACCTACGAGGTCTTGGGCTGCAACTCAAATTGCTCTGCTCAGCTATGTAAACCTCAATATACATGATAAAAATAGGCACAACTGAAAGTAAATGAGGAGGAAGTAAATGTATTTTACCTCCACAAATGCCAACTGAAAGCTGCCTTTGAAGCAACAGGGATATGGGAAAACCTGATCCAAAACAGACCTAGATGGACCAGTAAGATACTTGCTAACATTCCCCCAGTGAGGTTTAGCATTTTTCTACCTACAGACTTGAAAAAGGTGCATAAACAAAAATACCTCATTTTTCCCAGTGAAGTACAGAGTATTAAATGACTTGCCAGGGAACACATAACGGGTTAATGGCAAAGCTACTGATCCAAGTCTTCCCTCGAGTCCATCCACAGTTTCTCAGACTTCCCTTTTGGATCAGGTTTTGGTTGGAATCTCTGCTCCTTCAAATATATTTCACTTATATCGGCAAAAAGTTATATGCAGAGATTGACCTAAGCACAAACAAGATCAAACCCATCTGTTTCGTATGGTGAATATACCATATGAATCGTCAGCCTTATGCTGTTATGAAAAATACATTTTTGCCATAGCATATTAAAATTGGAGTATCAGTCACTTTTGTCACAAATAAATCTCCACCAACATGCAGAAACTTTCCAGCCCTAGTACACTAGGGATAATATTTCATGAGCCAAGAGAGGAGAATGAGAAAGAATGCTGCATAAAGGAGGAAGATAGGCTGTAACCCAAACTTTCTGAGGCTCGTGGCCATCTTATTATTCCTGCTATTGGGGTAGACTTCCAGCTTCTGAACAGTGTGGAAGATGGGCAAACAGGAGAGTAGAGAGAGACAGCCCCAGCTCAGTTACAAGTGTATCCTGAATAGCACTGAGTAACTACCCATAGATAGGGATAGAAAAACTCATACCAAGCTGAAATGTGGGAGCAGTCTCTAGGAAACCAGAGCTCCTTTAGCTTATCCAATACAAATGATCTAGGCAGACGATAGCTCTACCATGGCCTCAGTAATTGAAGTTCAGAGGAAAAAGCCCAGCAACACAGCTCTAGGGCACAATCAGATAGCTTAGAGGTAAAACCACCTTCCTTTCTTCCTCGGTTTACATCACTGAAGCAAAAAGCAGGGGGCTGCCCTCAATTAGGCAGATGTAGAAAAGCAATGCTGAGGAATGAGTCCTCATTTTGAGATGACCTGTAGGTCAGGTTTCAAACCGAAGCCTTTAGGATTTCAAAAATAAAGAGTTCATCCTACAGATAGTCTGCATCACCTCTTCACCTGGCAGCAATTAAGCATTGCTTGAATGCTATCGGTAGCCTGAGAGAGCTGGAGGGCTCTCCCTTCACCTTTCACTCACCTTCATTAGTCAGGAGAAGAAAAGAGGACACCTTTGCAATACTGTTCATCTATGCAATTCACTGTGCATGTATTTTTGTTTTGGAAACACAATAAGTAATAAAAATCAATCAGCAATGAAAATCAATCCCAACCTAGACCTGGGCAAATAACCTTTTTATTGGTTAAGACCTCATATCTCAGCACCTAAAACTCACAGGCTGAAATGTTCTGCAGTAGAAACCGATGCTTTAAATTATTTTAACGACTACAATTTTATGCTTTAACTCTATGGACCAATTGCAATTGTTCTACATTTCAGCTTCACTATTCAGTTATCACATGAGCCACATAAAGCCCTCTGAGTTTCCTGCTCTGATGGGATCTGCACATTTGCAATTCTGCTTTCCAGCACATTTGTGTATGTGGCTTTGAAACCCCCTCTGCCAGTAAAACTGAATTATTTGATAGTTCCAAGAAAAGAAACACAAAATGGGACATAAAAAGAGCAAGCTGATTTTATTCAAATTTGAATAAACATCCGTGGAGTGCTCCTGGCATTATTTGCCCAGCTCTTTTTAACACTGTGGTGGTACAGCATTTTGGATAGTGTGATGCCTACCCTGCCTGTGCTCACTCAGCATCCTCCTCTAGGACAGGCCTGCAGAAAGCTGTGTAACTCAAATGCACTGCATCCACTCACTGCAAACTCAGATCCTGCAAAGCTTCCTGGAGGGTGAATTAAAAGGAGAAAATTGTTCAAGGCATTACAACGTTACAGTGTGCAGTTTCGAATGGAACAATGGAAGTAGCTGTGTGGGAGGATATTACTTCATTACAAATTTCAATCAGATGCCTGAAGATTTCTGTCTTCTCTGGAGAACATGCCATCAGGTTCTACAGGAGGCTTTCCAGTGGAAGAAAAATACACCCCTACTCCCCCTCCCTTCAGACCTGAGAAAGCTGTATGGCTTTTTAAACAGTTTCTAATGAAATCCCATATTATTGCTTCTCCCCTGGGATGCTTCAAAAGTCGTGCAAACTTCACAGAGCCCACATGTTCCTAAACCGGTAAAAAAGACCAGTAAGGAAATAAACTGCAGTTCTCCAATTAGTATCTGAATTCTCTACTGGCTTTCTTTGGAAAGGGGAATTTGTCTTTCTCCTTGGCCATGCTGATAAATCAAATTAGTTATTATTATTAGTTATTAAACCCGGTATTATTTCACGTTTTAAGGCACACCAGAATCAAAAACTCCAATTCACAGTGGGATTTGCTTTCTGCATAATATTTAGGCGAAATATGAAACAAGCCCAGCAGTTTAGAACATGCTAGAGGGGCTAAAACGTGCGTGAGTGTTTTCTTCAAGCTCCTTATTGTGTATTCACGGCTACTGCCAAGCACAACAACATAAACGGGGTTTTAGGATATGAAATGGGAAGTGGTCAGATTTTCAAAGCAGGCCGCTGGGTGCTGAACACTTTTGAAAAATCTGGCCCTTGACTTTTTGGTGCCATTCCAGAAAGAAATCTCTCCCCGCTGGCACTTGGCCAATCAGCGCTGGAAATCCTTTTGCGCAGTTATTTCAGTAAGGCGTAAAAGCCGATCCCTAGCTTTCTCTGCGTGATTAAGCACTGTCACCAATCACTATGCAGCTCTAAGGTATGCATGAAATATTCTCAGATAAATCCTCCATCTCCAGAGAAATGTGTTTCCCGTACAACCGTAAATCCGGGTTCTGTGTTGAAACTAATCCAGTCTGGCAATGCTGCAGCCCTAGAAAAGTTTCCTTGGAAACGACAAACTCATGCAATGGCAAAGTCATCCAATCTTTCCGTGCCACTACGTTATATTAAAAACACCTGGTTTATTTATACAATGACTTACAGATAAGGGTTTTAGAAGTAATAATACATAAACTTTATAGCAAAAAATATACATATAATAATTCATCCTTCTATGATATATAGAAATGATGTCTGTGTGTGTGTACGTGTATATAAATATATGGGTTGTACTTACGTTTAGGGCACTTGTGTATAGATATGTGTATCTACATACACACAGTATACATTTATATATCTTTGTTGGGGCCACATGTGTATACATAAACACACATGAATACACACAGGAGCATATTTACACTCTGTACTTTGCAGAACCTGCGCACGAACAGCTGCAGTCCTTTGCTGTCTGTGAGCATCGGATGGGTCAGTGACAGCCACATTAGTGTCCGTGGAGAGAGAACAAATGTCATCGCTGAGGACATAGGACTGGCTTGATGCATCTTCCTTTGTGAAGAACTAAATTTGCTGGACAGTGGCATCCTGCAACGCAGGGCTTGTTGCATGGGCCGATCTCATTCCAGTTGTCGCATGTTTTGACACATCCTGGGCCACAGGTGTCATAAACTGCACCGTGTTTACACTGGGTTGCTGAAAGGCAGTCAAAAGAAACAAAAGATGCACATTACACAAAGTCATACAAGGAACATTACGTATTCAATTGCTTACTTTCTACTGAAGGCATCTAAAAGAACATTTTGGTATTGCGATAGAGGAAAAGTTACTTATAAATAGATTCCACTGCATGAAATGTGATGTGACATAAAGACAGTAAACTTCCCAATGAAAAAGGCATCAGGTTCCTAACAGTCTTGAAATATTTGAGAATTTTAACACCACTGACAGTCTATAGCAGTTTGGCAAGGCTCCTGTCTAGAACAGAAGTGTTTTCTATTTAATGCTTAACATTGTTTACATATTTGTTATACACAATACCTTTTATCAAAGATTCCTGAAATATTTACATGGCTAGACAGTTAGCAGCTCCAGTCTTACAGGAAGAAAAGACAGTCATTCACCACAGCAGACTTTCTAAGATTATATTTTCAGTATTGCATATTGCAGCATTATCAAAACAATGCCGTTAATTCAGCAGTTCCATATATATATATAAATCAATGATTTCCATCCTTCATGCTGTTTTACCAAGGGATCACTGAGAATGAAGATTCTCATACTTAATGATTCCAGTATCTCTTCATTGATTTATGCAGTTGACAGTTCAATGGATTTCCAACATAAAAGACCACTGAGGTCTCAGCTAAAAGCACTCTAAGCCCAACAGATCAATATTTAAACTCTTAACATTTTATATCCTGCCTTTTTAGTATGGAGAATAATGCACGGTTCAATAGCAAATAAAAGCCTGTTATTCTTTCTAACAGCTGTGCTGATGGCAAAAACAAGTACTGAAAAAATAGTTTATAGATGGTAACAGGCTCTCAAGCATCCAGAACCATCTCTTGCTATTTACAGAGAGATGGTTACCTTAGAAAGATTTCTTCAATTCTGAGATAGATTGGAGGTCAAGATTTTGTTAAAGAACAGCTCTACTGTGGACCAAAAACGTTGTTTTGATGTGCAGAATAGCCTTAGAGTGTCACTACAGCACTGACACGATTCACAAAGAGAAAATGTGCAGGAAAGAAAAAAACAACTGATTAAAATACTGAAGTCTTAAGAGTGTTCCAGGAAGGCTGGTGGAAGTCTTATTTCTAAGGCATCATTAGTTTAAGGGCTCTTCTTTGTCAGTAAAAAAGTGATCTTCAAAACAGTGCAAGTTTTACTTCTTACACATTTTATAGCATTTATACCCATGCAAAAAGGAGCACTGAAGAAGGAAGAAATTCTGAGAAAAATGAATACAACATTTTCAGGACAACTGTTAAATATACAGACAAAAAAATGGATAGTACAGCAGGCAGTAATCCTGGAATTACAGCAAATTAAAGAGCTGAATATTAGATAGATATAAGGTAGATCTTAGAAAGTAAAGTTTATTAGCTGTAAGTATATGAAAACTCTAGAACAAACTACTCAAGAACTCTGAGAGACACCTCTTACTGAACATCATTCTAGAATAAGATGGGGAAATCATCTTTCAGCAGTATTTGAGATTATAAGCTTATTCTGCTTGGGAGTATATATCTTTTGGGGACATTTTTCTAGCTACGCATTGCTATCTTGCTCTGCATAACTTCTGTGTGCACTGAAGAAGGGAATAAGCAAAATAAAAAAATTAAAGTGAAATTTAAACTAAAGGGGAAATTTAGAAGGTTGGAAAAGCATGCAAGCAGTAATTGAGGATATAGTAAAAAGCTAGATTCACTGCAAACTCTGCATTTCCACAGCGTGTTAAGAAAAGAGATTAAATTTCCAGTGGAGTGGAAATGCACAGAACTTCCAGAAGCTTTGCAAACATATCTGTTAATACATTTTGTAAACGCATTAATTGTGTAGAAAAGTAGACCAAGATGTTCAAAGCACAACATGAGTTCATTTAAAAGGTCTACGATCGTAAGCTTTTAGGCTGCACACAACCCACAAAGCAAAGCTTTACAGTAGTAGTAGCCAGCCCATTTGTTCCACCTGGGCTATGCTTGGTGCCTTAGCCAGGAGGTTTGAGGTAAATTGGCTCAAGATCTCTTTTCCACTTGCTCCTCTCTACCCCGAAGTAAAGAGAATATATGACAGGCTGCCATCAGCAGCTGTGGAACCCCTAGGTACTCCCCATCTCTCCTACACGTGGATAGATGCCCTATTGCATTGCAGATACCTCCTTCTGCTTCAGATGCCATGTGGAAGATATAATGGCTTTATTCTCTGCTGTAGTCACTTCATGATGGTGTTTTTAGCTTACCGTCAAGGGAAAAATCAGAAGAGTACAATGGCTGCTGTTTGGAGCTCCCTGGATGGTTCTTATTGTTGAGTGCTTTGGTTGTTAACATGTGGTGCGATCCATCTAGAACATTCCACTTCACCAGCAGTTTAAAAAATAAAAATAAAGGCATTCTGCAGCAGGCTTCCCAGGGACTGCTGAAATGAATGATCTGTTTCCACAGAAATTTCTGAGCTACTGTTTTTGCAGCTTCTTCTGTTGATGTTGTACAATTTGGGCTTTCAAGGTGTGTCAAAGGACATTCAATTTAGATGTCCCTTATGGGGCCTGAAATCCAGCAACAGGTCTGGGTGCTAAACTCGTGATACACGTGTGCTGACCTTTCTGATTTTCAGTGCTTAAGAAGTTCCCACTGAAAAGTCAGAATAGCCTTTCTCCCTCTGATACATACAGAATAAAATCATTAAAGAAAAGCAAATTGCAGCAGGGAAAAAGAGTGACTGGCCAGAAAATTCAATAGCAGAAAGGAGGAGACCCAAGAGAGAAGAGTCAAAATCAGGTATAGCCTCATCCTCCTCTCTCACATAGGGATGAAAGCAGAAAATTGTTCAGTTTTATGAGGCTATTAGAGCGTTTCAGCGTATCAGTGCCACCATGT
Source organism: Phasianus colchicus (assembly GCF_987193195.1). NCBI lineage: Eukaryota > Metazoa > Chordata > Aves > Galliformes > Phasianidae > Phasianus > Phasianus colchicus. The sequence goes on along the minus strand of NC_143441.1, from coordinate 6,529,982 downwards.
GCACTTAGCACTCTCTTATAGTTCCTGTGTGCTTATTCTCTGTAGCATGCCCATGCTAAACAACAACTGGCATTCCCTTTACCAAGAAAGCTTCAAAAGGCCAGCAAGCTTTGCACTCAAATATTTTGCCAAGGCCTTAGAAGTAGGATGCACTGTTGAACTGAGGGAGGAGGAAGAGCATGTAGGAAATTCAGCCTCCTGAGCATCCTGTTTGGCTGACTGTCCAGACAGCACAAGCTTTCTAAAGATTATAAAAATGAGTTAAGTGTACAGCAGTCAATGTATAGGAACTGGCAACCACACAAGAACTGGTTTTATAACACACAATAGAATAATTAAAACCTAACTTTACTAATAAATATACTCAATTTCCATCAGAACACAGCTCTTCCAGGTATCCCACCAGCTATGAAATGTCAAAAAGGAAATGAAAGGCACAGAAAGCTAACTTTTTATTATGGATATATTGTTTCATACTCAAAAACTTTCATCCATAATTAGGACATAATAATTGTAACTACAGCTGTGGAATAAAAAGGTAAATTAAAAAATAAAATCTTGGTGCTGGCCACAGGTAACATAAGGATGCATTTTACGGATGCAGTGGATGCACTTTATTTAATTTAATGCTTACTGTACAACTCACTGTAGAACACTGTGCTACTTGTTTGACCCCAGATGCTAAAGTATTTTGAGGGTATTTGACCACATACAGCCAGTCCCTATTTTCTGCTTAATAATATTTTCCTTTCCTCTCTATAAGCCTGCACTGAGGTTAAAAAATTCAGGTGAATTTACAAAATTCTTTCATTAGCTCTAATGGAAGATGTATATTTAAATTCCTTCTTAATGTTCTCTCAAGAACTTTTTCTGACTTTAGTAAAACAACAGAAAAAATGTGAAAAGACGACTCAATTAGCAAAGCCATGATATGTCAACACTTTTACAAACTCCTTAAGGCAAGTACTGGAGTTTTTATTCATTTTACAGCATCTGCAACAGTGAGGTCCTTCTGAAATGCTTTGGTGAAAAGAAAAAAAAAACAACAAAAGAAAAGAAGTCAGGCTGCTCAATTCAAGGTCTGCATGTATCTGCTACTGGATCAATAGATTAAAATTGCTTACATTATCAGTGCTGAGACCACATCCTTGAACAGTGCTTTCACTTACTGACACCTTGTTTGGTGTCATAAGAAAAGATGAGCCTTTTGGGAACAGTCAATCAAATGTAATTTGCTCTGTCACTCACCCATTCCTGCTATTGTGTCTTCAACAGGAAAGGAAATTGAAGATGAGAGAGTAGACCCTGAGCCACAGACAATCACCAAAATCGACCACAGAGTGCTCTTTGACCAGCACTGAGTATCCTTCTCTCGTATTTTTCCAACTCAAATTGCTTTACATAAATCTGAATACATTTCCAGGCAAACCAAGACCATTATAGAGTATCCTAAATTACTGAGATCATCATCAGGGGAAAAATTCATCTGCAATATTGTATTTTACTTCAAGTGACGATGACCACATGTGACCACTTCTCATGGAAACAATTACTTACAATTACTTGAAATTAACGCAGTCCTAATCACACGCAGAATTTGGTGCAAGTACCAAGATTAATGCACACCTACCTGCATTTTGATATTCCCATTAAAGACATTCTTTCTTCTTCCCTTGTTGAACCTTTTGCAACCATACAAATATGTTGTCTAGGGAACTACAGCTGTGATTTAGCAGTAGGTCAAAAGAATTTAAACAACACCTGCAACCAAATGTGTAACGATCCTAATAGGAAAAAGCATGCATTTCTTTCCGAAAGTATATAAAATTATGCTAGATGGCATTAAAAGTGATCAGTTTTGCAACAAAACAAACATCTCTAATACGTGATAGTTCAAAGTCCTAGCCTGTTCATATATGAACCTCCTCCTCGGGTAAAAGAGCCTGTTAACCTATACACAAATTACAAAGAGGCATTTGCAAAATGCTTACCTGCACAGTGCTGTTCTGGTATCCACTGCACTCTCAGCCCTTCCCGCTGGCAGGCTCGAGCATAGGCCAGGAAGGACTCACAGAAGCAGTTTTTATGGACTGGGCACTCACACATGTCTGTCACACAAGACCTGGAGAAAAAAGGCCCAAAACAAATAAGCAAGGACAGATTTTGCAGGAATCTCACTGAGGTCTGAATCCTGTACTCTTCCAGGAGTTCAACAGCTCAACGCTACAGCAAATCTGTGCTAAGTGGCAAGAAGGGTAAATGCTTTTGTGCTGCCAAATGCAAAGGGCTCATCTCTTTTTCTGACGCAGAGAGCTACAGAGCAACAAGGAGAGAACCAGACAGGTACAGAGAGAGATGTGTGAATAATAACTAAGAAATGTCAGACAGAGAGCATTGAGACCACAAAGGGAGGATGCAAGCTCCATTTTTGCAACGAATTGCATCAACACACAGTAAAAGATTCTTCTCGTTCCTTGGAAAGAAACAACGTAATAGAATTATTAGTAATTATGACAGCAGTGTTAAATAGGTGACTTCAGCAGTCGATGAGTACATGACCTTCCATGAGAACTGGTGCCTTCTCACCAAATTGCCTTCAGCTTCTCCTGATTCTGAAGACCCCAAAGCATGTATAGATGTGTTTTCTAACCTGTAGTACTGCTAAATAACTTTATAAAGGAGCTGGGCTGATACAGCATAACTGAATAGTTCTTATGCTAGGAAACCGTATAGGCACTTGTCAATAGCACCATCTTCTTACATAGTGAAAGATGCAATCACTATAAAACATGGCAGGAGAAAAGCTGCTAACATGGCCCTAAGCAAAACTGCTAGTGTGTGTCACCGCTGTACTCCAAGTTAGCTCAACCAGAATGCATATGCCCATTTGGCACAGTTCTAAACTACAACTAGCAAGAGACAGCAGATTTACAGTTGACAGTTTCCGCATATGCAAAATTCTTAAGTGCTTCTGCAGATACGGAAATGTAAGTTCAGAATTGGCAAGTATCTGCTGTCTGCATGAAGGCAGCGACAAGGTGTGAGACGACACACTCAGCCCTTGGAGAAACAGAGCCTCGGTTCCTCTGCCTTCCTGGGAGTGCTCTGGACCTTGGGGGACAGTAGGTATGAACCTCCTGAACCTTGCATATCCATGTCTTCTATCCATTTCTGAGAGGATAAGACGACGCTTGCGAGGCCTCTCTAGAACTAGGGGTTGAAGTCACGTGTGAGCTCTCCATGTTAACTGCTGTTGCTGTAGATCAAAGATTCAACTGTCTTTAGGAAAAAGATGGATATGAGCCAACTTATCCAGAAACATTCCCCATAGCCAGTGCTTGAAAAGGAGAAAGTATTTCAGACAAGGTCATCTACAGCCCTAGTGCCCATAGGATACTGCAGAGTCATTGGGAGCCCTTTCTTTAAAACAAGGAGAGAGGTTTAGTTGCTGTCAAACACAGACAAGCTTCTTTCTTCACATCCAACAATGCACTCTTGTTGGAGTAGCTGTCTATTTCAGTAACTTTTCATATAGTCATATATTCAGTTCTGCCTGATGCTTCCATAAACTTTTTACCATTTTTCCTCTCAATGAATCTCCATCAAGAAATTCAATGCAATGATTAAGCAACATAAGTGCTAGCGTAAAAAGAGCTGTTCTGCACTTATTGGTATATACATGATATGCATATAGAAATTACTTTTGATTGAATCTATAGCACGTTTGCATTTACAGACCTGTGGTTTTCATTTGAAATAACATTACCTCCCCAGGACACTGTAGTTGTACTTCACTTTAGTTCTGTGGTCCTTTTACATCAAGTCCAGTACCAGAAATTGCTGCATGGGTATCCCAGCTGTAAGGAATGGATCAACAATGCCCTTTGACACTGTCACTGCTAGCTGATAAAAGACCTCACATAAGCATAAAGGGTCACTTTTTTAATGTGACACACTAACTTCACACTATTTCCTTTGGCACAGTGTGCTTGTAGTCTCTTACTAGCATCCTGTTATGCCCATGGCATGCCCCCATGCCATTTAGGATTTGTATGCCTCATTTTCCAGATAGGTACATGCTTGCTTCCTACACTAGCAAATCATTATCACCAAGAACATCTGTAATAATGTCCACACAGTCAGTTATCAAAATACCATTTCATCATCTTTTTGTTTCTGTGCTAGTATCACTCAGTCACATTTTGTGGCTCTCCACTAAGATTTAGTTATTATCAATGCCCAAGGTCTTTAGGGATGCTTGCCAGTGCCAGCCTGGTAACATGCTCACACAATTCCTGTTTTAGAAATTACAAAACCCAAAAGCTGAGGTACTTACTCTGGTTTTGAGAGCATAAATACATTTTTTTAGCATTACTCAGAGGAGGATGCTACCCCCTGCAATGAGTTTATACAGTTTCATCTAGCTCAGGTGCTCGTATCAAGTCAGGAAATCTCTGGGTTCACCATCTTTTTCACTGATTCTTTTTAATTAATGGCATTCTCATGGCAAGGCTAGCGCTCCTTTTACCAGACCTTGGCATGGTTTGGAGAATCAGGGGGCAAGGGAACTGTTTACAGTTCGTGGGATGGCAGCATAGCAAACACATTGAGTTTAGCCTCTGCGTGCACTCTATGCTATATCATTAGCCCTTGGCATGGAAACAGCCATGTGCATCCAAAAGTCTCCAGAATGAAAGATCTCCAGTTTGTCTGGGATCAGCACTGTTTGCTAATGAGTTCAGTATGGGTGTCCAGTAAGGAAAGTAGTATGACACAGTCAGCACTTTCTGGTTCATTTCATTTTTAGCTAATTGTGTATTTTTGTTCTCCTGAAGTGTTTTATCCTGGTGACACTGCTGGGCTCACTCCCTAGGCTTGGCCAAGGAGAAATCATCAGACTGCAGGTTTTTTTATGGATGAATTACAACTGCTAATTACTCTTAAGGGTAAATGATTATGAAAAATGATAGTAAAGGAAACTATAACCATACCATTCAAGTTTAGTCAGTCAATATATATGTATATGTATTTTTTAAGAAATTAGTGGCAAATTTAATGCACTGACATTAACTGTAGTTGGATAGATTGGCAGCTGGGGGGGGAGATGGGGCCTGTTATATCACTTCTGAAATCAGAGTGCTATGAGGGGATTCTTCATAAGATACATTGGCAAAATTATTCTTGTAAGCTGTCCTAAACCTTTCCTCTTTCAACAATCTTTGGTATTTCTACACTTTTTTTTTTTTTTTTTTAACCTCCCCATTGGCACTTTTCAGAATTATTTGTTTCCTTAAATTCTGCCTCCTCCTCTTCATTCCTTCTCTGAAACTGATAAATGGATTCTGTGACTGTAGCTGCATGTATGCAGAGGTTTTGGCTTATATGTACTCTAAACCGACTGTTCATACAACAGAAAAATGTGCTTTTACTAAAAACCTGCAAGAAGTAGAGCTGATAATGAAGCTCTACTGTCAAGTTACCATACTGTCCACTGGTGGAGACTTTGCGTCTTCCATGGTGCTGTGACTTTTCCAAGACCACAACATTTGCTTTAGTTAACTAGAAGTGAGAATACATTTAAAACATCAAAAGATTAAAGTCATAAAAAATTAATCCCACAGGAAGACTGCAGCGGAAGTTACTTATAAAATGAAGCCATTTTACTGACTATGAAAATACACACAGAATACACGCATCCTTAACTCTTCCCACAGTGAAATCATTGAGAAGCATTTTATCATCTAAACTCATGCTCCCTTGAAAAGATAAATCCCAATTGCAAGAGTAAGATACTCATGTACATACCTACATGTGGAACAACGCAGGCTTTTGCTGTTCAACCCTTTTCTCTGCATAGTAGCTGAGATAATTAGCGGGAACACTCAAGAACACTGAATGAATAAAAGGCTCTGACATTGTTCACGTCCAACTAGGGAAAAGGTGCTGTTCTTCCTGTGAGCTCTCCTTCAAAAAGCACGTTATTTTGGAGTCCTGGCTCTGAATAAATACCAAAGCACAGCCAACCTCTCAATCCTCCGCTGGCACTATGAGCTTTGCTGCGATTCCTTTTGATGCTGCCTACACTGCCTGCAGGGTCTGTGTTAGAGATGCCGCTAATTGGGTGCCTATAATCACTGTTTCAAAGGGAAATCCATGAAAGTGAAGGCATCCGGCAGCTGGAGGACACACCTTGGAAGGAGACACATATACACACACGCTGCTTCCACATCTTCAAAGTGAACTGCATGAGTACGCTCCTTCGGCAACAGCCCTTTTTCACATTAAACCATGGAAAGTCTCCAAGTCCCACAAAGGGCAAAGAACTGAGTCCCCTGCTACATGAAAAAGAAGGAAGGAAGGAAGATCATGGCAGTGAATTCTACAGCCTTAGTCTGTGCCATGCAGGAACCGTAACTGCAGATGTTTGGTGTCACATGCCGAACATCAGCAGCCCTCTTCACTTTGGAGTGCACGCAACTCGGGCCATGTTAGGATGGACAGTGCCTTTTTTTCATTTTGTTTTTCTCATTTCTCAGTAGGAATGTGGTGTGGTACAGTTTTCAAACCTTTTGGTACCTTCAGGCAGTGGCACCATGCAGAAAAAAACACGGCCCCTTCACTGTTCCATCAGCAGACATTGCAAAAGCTCTTGGAAATGGTGCATCACTGCCCCATCTTTGTGTGTGTGAAAAATGAGGTATTGAAGATGCTTGTTCTTAGCAGAGATAAGCTGTGTGCTTAGAAATTCTGAAGCCTGAAGGGCCATCTGCCTAGAGAGAATTAATTTCCAGTCCCACCAGCCTGTGAGAGAAGAACGTACAGGATGCCAAATAGGAGTTTCAGTACAAGGTTGGCCAAATTTAGCACTGGTTTTGAAAACAGCCAAACTCGACACAACAGCCAGGTTGTATCCCTAATGTCACAATGGAGTGCTCTCAATTCACCAGCAAAACTCAGGATTCATTTTTCCTAATCCCAGATTTTCCCCGTTTATAGGAAAAAATAAAGCCAATGGCTCCTGTCTGTAGGTACATTGCTAAAAGAAAGTTTGTGTGGGTTGTTTTTCCTACCAAGTTTCAATAAATTGCCACTACTTATTTCTCCCACCAGAGAAGCAATTTTAATAGAAAATGAACCATACTCCAAAATATAATGCAATGGCTCATGCTGTTGCTATTGTAAACTGTTTTGCATGTTTAACCTTTCTGAAGTATTGAAGCTTGTTATTTAGAGCTGGAGACTTTTTATAGCTTTGAGGCTTGAGATCAGAGCTTTGAGATCATTCTCACTTTCTCCAGAACTTACTGATTTTAATACAAAAGTAGCAGACAACTCATGAAGGAGGTAATTTTGCAGGCTATGGAAAATACAGAAGTCCTTACATCAGTCCTTACATCAGCTGAGCATTCATTCAAAGCAGTTGCCTAGGGGACAGACTGTTTCATGCAGTGGACAGTCATTCTCATGGATTATATTTTTCTAAAACCACATAACCGGATAACTGTACCTGCACATTCTCTCTGCTTTTCCTACACATTATAACAACAATAGCATTTCCTTAAATTTGAGATCTAAGAAAGGCATCTACATCACTGTTAAGTCATCACTACATCAATTCATTTTTCTGTTAAGTGGAAAAGTGTCCAGAATAAGTGGCAGGCAACCTACATGCATTTTGGACTGGATATCCCTTCCATGGTATAAGAACTCCCCTATCACTGATCTGGTCCAGTAAATAAATAAATAAAATCTAAAAGCGTGGGTACAGAAATGGAAACCACAGCACATCTTCTGTGAGCACTGCATATCAGATCCGCTGCAGGCATATGTTTTCCATGGGGAAGTCTCATTCGTGTAAGAAGAGTCCTGGCCATAATGCTTGATAATATCAGCATTATTTTTGGCAGATTGCAAAGGAATTCGCAACAGTGGGCATTTGAACCGTGAGTTCAAATTTCATCCTTATCCCTCTTTTTTTTTTTGTAAATTTGAGTCAACCATGGATTGCGTTGCTGTGTGAATCTCAGAAGAAAGAAAGAATAAAATATGTAACTTCACCAAAGAGGAAGAGTTCTATATGACACTTTGGGCACAGCAGTCATTTTGGCACTCAGAATCCATTAAACAGAATCACACATCCATCCCTGCCTTTCCAAGGCACTCTACTGTAGCACTTGTTTAGAGAAGTAGGGTTGACTTGGGAAAAGGATGTTTTAAATGTAAGTGATAATTATTGTTTGTAATTTCCAACATAGCAGAGACAGACAGTAATTCAATTTTGATTTCTTTGCATATACAGCTCCTTTAAAAGAAGTCAGAACCCTACTTTCCTCACAAAGGGTAAGCAAAAATGACATTTTCCAGTGATGCTGAAGAAGTGAAGGTCCATACAGACTTCTGAAAAAAGCATACTGTGCTGCACAATAGCGCCATAAACCTACGCTGCTTGCTGCCAAATGTATTATCCAAAAGTCTTTTGAAAATGCCAAAAAGAGTCTTCTGTGTATATTTTTAACTTTTATATGAACAGCATGCTGTGCCAGATTTGTGCTTTACTGCCTTAACCAACGTTACCCACAAGAATATGGTAAAAAGAACAATGATACGTTGTAGAAAATCATCTAAAACGACATCAAATTGAAGTTCTAAGGACACCGCTAGCCTGACATCACATTTATAGTCTTCCCTATGTAGTAACAGTGGTAAAGGCACTTAAAAGGAGAGAAGGTGGAAAAAACAATAACAAAAACCGAAAACCAACCCTCCCTACTTCTTTCTTCATGATAATTCTCCAAGTAGTGCGTCAAGTAGTCTTTTTCTGTCTTGTACTTGGACCCATACAGGCTCTGCATCTTTAAATGTTCTTTCTGATCCTGAGAATGGAAAGGTTGGCTAAAATCCCTCCATGGGGAAAAAGCCGAGCCACCACTGAGGAAGACAATGGAGTCCCATGCTGGGCTCTGAGAAGCATCTGTATGACTCAGAATATTTCCTAGAGATGAAGGTTACAGTACAGTTGAGCAGCTGACTTGTTACTTTAACAGAGAGCAAATTATTGCTCAAAAAAACTCCAACAGAACAGAGAAACATCATCTGCAACCCTGGAAAAACTGACCCCTTTCAGTCCTACTCACTTTCAGAAAGAGGGAGAATTTTTCCCCTCTGTTATTCTGTCGCAGTTGTGCTGAGACATGCAGGGTTTAACTTTTAAAGTCACGACATGTAAGAGAAATACCTGTACGTCTGAAACTAGTTGGGTTTCCTCTATAACATACATACCTCAAAGTGAAACAGTTAAAAACAATTTCTCTGCACACGCATCAAAATTTTTCATCCAGAATCATTATCAAAAAGAAGACATATACATACAACATGTATTTCTTAATACATTTCAAGGAAGGGCCCAGTATCACGCTGAGGCATGTTCATCAATAGTTGCTTTCTTTTTCTCACTTACTCAAGCAGTATGAAACAAGTTGTTCCACTTTGTTTACTGGCATTACTACAAAAAGTACACCTAGTTTGTACATCTAATTGCAAAAAACAAGAACCCTCGTAACTCTGCTCTAGAACACACAGAGTTTCCAAAATCATTATAAAGAGGCCGCATGCAATAAAGAGTTTAGACCAACAAAAAAAAAGAAAAAGAAACCACAGATGAAAATTTAGAACCACCTAGAACCTGACACTGTAGGTTCAAAAGCTGGAACCTGATCTCTGAAGATATGTATTTCTTTAGTTAATTAACACCCACCGTCATCCACTTGCAAATATACATCAGAGAACTGGTGAAAATTACAGCAGTGCTATGTCTAATGCTATGGCTGATCAGGTATTCGTGCAAAGCTTTCTGGCAAAAAGTCTTGGCACTCTGACATCCTAATATTCGAAGTCAACTCCCATGGGATTTTCTACCCAAAATCCTAACTTTCATGGCCCCAGTGTTCTAAGGACTGCAGCCCATGTGCTCACTACTCATTCTCTCTGGCTAAAGCAGTAAACACTGCTGCAGTCTTTCAACCACACCAACCTGTTTTCTGTCTCAAGAACCTCATCAAGTCTTCCCAGGAGCCACAACCTAGACAAATTCCCAAACTTCACAATCTTCTATTTTGAATTTATTAAACCAGTAAGATTTCTTATTATTTATCCTTCTTATTATTTATCTTGTTTTAACACAATACAGCAGTATTCACACCACTTCAGATGATCACATCATACCAGCATTTCAAATATCATTTCAAATGCGTATATGAAGTCTTTCTTACGAGATGAAAATATAGGGAAAACGTCCTAATGGACCTTCTAAATATGCATACCAGTACTTTTAAATTTCCATTCCGCTTGCTACCTGCACAAGTTTAGCTTAGCACTTAGCTGCTAATTTGAATTTGGGATTTTCTGTACTCTGGTGTAGCTAACATGGAAAATCCATCTTATTTTGCAGTTTTTGTATACAACTGACATAAAAGTTTCTCTTTTGCTCCATATCCGGGATCAAATTATAAAAAAGATTCTACCCAGTCTCCAGTTCTTCAAGTGGAGACTGAAGAGTTGTATCTTCTTTACAGACTGAAAATGACAGTCAATACAGGAAAAAAGAACAGATGTTTTAATATCTAACTTTGTAACATTCAAGAGATGCTTTCAACCAACAGTAAACTTTGGTTTTGTGTTTCATACACGGCAGATGAACAAGGACTATGCTAAATGAATCTAATATGACTGCATCAACTTTCACTTTAGTAGACAGAGAGTCCATTAGTGTATTCTGTGTGACAGTTCTCACCCAAGAAAAAACAGAGTTTTGCCAAGAGTTTATAAACACCCCTGAGAGAACCTCAAAAATTATTCAGAGGTTTTAAAGTCATGGCCCCACAGCAACACAAACCATCTAGATATTGCCATAGTCGTGAAACAGCCACATAAAATACCACAAGATTTACATCTTTCAAAATGAAAATTCAAAACAAGAAATCTCCTTTTCTCTACCAACTAAATATACCGTGGCCCTGCCATGCTGTCATAAAAGTATGTCATATCCAATAACAAGCACAAAGAGCAGGACACAGGAAGTATTTCCATTGTATAAATATATTCTGAAGTTATCTTCAGCTTTTGATGATGATTCACTGTGTATATTTCCAAGGAGGTCTTGTGGTATAATAATAAACAGGCTGGCTAGTTTAGAAACTCATAATCTTAAACTTTGCATATTGCAGTTCGTGGCTTAACTCGTATGCAATTAACTACAGTCAAGCATATTTTTCCTCTAGGTGGCTGCAGAGCATTTAAAAAGTTGCTAGCTCCACATGGAATACGAAATAGAGAGAGTAAAGGAAAGACAGGAGACCACAACTCAGAAAACAGCCTAACTCCTCATCTTGTTTCCTTTACGAAGCAGAAGCCAAAGTCTCATTTCAGCAGTCAGGCTCACCGTGAGCATGTCGTACTTTCAGCCTGTCACACACCCACACTGAATTTCATCTCAGATACTTCACATTTTGCTCTTCACCAGAGATAACATGACTTGCAAGAAGTGGCACAAGAACCAGCTTATTTGTTCAAAAAACTCTCTTCCTGGTTTTATGATTTCCTGTGTGGTCTTGGCCCAGACCCATACGAAGATGAAGGCACGTTACAGTATGATTTAGGTAGAGTTCATACACCCAATTCCAAAAGTGTGGTCCTGGCTCAGTTGCCCTGGCAAGGCATCCTGGCAATGCTAGAGACACAGTACCTGCTTTTACATTTCTTCGTACACGTATGCTTTTGTTCCACATGTTCCTAAGGTGGCATTGGCAGGCAGAAGCCCAACTGGCATCTCAACCCTGAGGGCATCAGTGCACAGAGAAGTGCTGTCTAACAGCAGTGGCAACGCTGCCACGGTCCTGTTCCAGATTCAACAGATCAGGGAGTGAGTGTAACAGTTCAACAGCGACCCAACACTCAGCCAGGAGGCAGAAACTTGGCTACTAATCGCTGATCTCTGCACAGTTTGTCTTAGCCTGCACTTCATGCCTAGAAAGCTTTTGATGAGTGGCGCTCTGCAAGGTACCATAGTCATTTAATCTTCTTAAGTGCAAGATCTCAACTGTAAAATACCATACAGAGCCTGAAAATACAAAGCCTGAAAACACTGTTCATGAAGTGCTGGCTCCGGTGAAATCAACGGGAATTTTCCTTCTGGCAACACAGGAGCTAAGACCCAAGACTGTCATCAGCCTTTCTTGCCGTACTTCAAGGCTTTGAAGGATCCAGACTCTTTCAGGGCATGGCTATACATTAAATTCAATCTTCCTGAATTAAAATGCTGTGAATTAAAATTTCCTGTACTAGACATAGTGACTCCACAACATATTGGCCTTGCCTGGGAGCCACAGGAACCCACATGGATGTTGTAAAGTCAGAATGACCTAATTCTGGGTGAGGTGGAATGAGATGATGTGAGGATACAGAGCCAAGGTTTGTTCTCCTTCATGACAAACTTACCTTTCAGAGTGTTGGCTCGGGCACAGTAATTTACTCGGCTAAATACAAAGAGACCTCTGATGTGAATCAGCAAGTCTTTAAAGAGAAACACTGGCCTTGACCACAAGCAAACCCTCCCTATCACAAAATAATCATAAACTCATCATCTCCACGCTTTTGAAATATTTTCTTGCTACTTTGTTGGTGATGACCAGTGCCGAAGGCAATATATAAAAAGTCCTGAACATATAAATTTGATTTTGCTTCTTTTTGTTGGCTAGGCAGAGACTCTACCAAAGAGCTCTGTGCCTGCTGTTAGTCACTCTGAGCAAACTGCCTGATGGAGCCATAGAGCAATTCGTTCTCCATCACTTTTCACTCTGTGATGTCTTCCCTGGCCTTTCCTCACAAGCAGCAGAGAGATCTCAGCATTGTACCAGTTTGTTTTGAAGCTTGCTGTCAAACTTGGCAGTGGTTTCAAGCTACTTTCAGGCTTTCTCACCAGCAAAGTCCGTGGGTAGAAATTTTCAACCGGCTACTCCTTTCAGCCTTCAGAAACAAGACAGTGGCACAGCTGTGGTGAAGCAGCAACACAGCACAGCTCCTAAAGAGAAACCCAGCTGACAGGAGAGGGAAATCCCAGAAGGAAATACAGAAGGAAGAGCTGTTACTGGAGGTTACACAAGCTTCGTAGCTCATGTTCTCCCTGAGTCCTCAGGAACCACAACGTTTGGAGTCCATACCTCCGGGAGGCCAGGGATTTCTTCCCTCGGAGGTGAGCATGTGGCACCTACTCAGTAGTTTGCTGCTCCCATGGATCTTTCTACAGGTGAGAAGCCTGAGGGCCCATGTGAAAGCACGGGCGGATTAGCTCTGTCAAAACAAAGATCCTGATTTTGTGCCAATAAGGGAAAAAAGGAGGGAACAGGGAAAATGTAAAACAGAGTGTACGATATATAGAAGGAAAATTGTTTTTTAATATAATCTTTTCAAAGTTTTCCATTAAACTTCAGTTGCTCGCAGTGCAAGTTTTGGAATGCAACTCCCTCATCCCCTCAGGATGGTCTGCATTTTATTATGTTAGTAAGGAAGCCTAGTTTATTCCTAGCAGAGCTACTGTATTAAACATTTCAATCTCAAGCCAGTGTGGCAGTAAAAGCCCTTCCTGACTGATTTTCAGCCACTATTTTGGGGCCAGTAATTTAACACATTTTTTATCACGTGCAGAGGAAATGTTTATTACCAAGCAATAAGTAAACCAGAAAGGATCACATCATAATGAATGAGAGGATAAGAGAATACGCACTCAGATGTTACTTGTATGATCAATAGATTTCAGCTGAGATACCTAGCCAGAATGAGCAAAGGGATATATCAGAGGAGCAGAGGTGTTGGTCAATGAATCAATGGAGATGAACAAAGTCATAACAGAGCACCAGAAGCTCTCCCCTTTCTTCCTTCCTTCCTTCTTCCCCTCCTTTCCTCTCCCATTTCAGTAACGCAGGCCAGCTGATTGTTAGGAATAGCTGCGCTGAAAGTAGGGGAAGGCAGTCACAGAGGAAGCAAGCTTGGAAGCTGGATGAGAGGCAGTGCCATAAGTCTGTCAGAGGGGAGCACGCAAGGGTGTGGAAGGTGCTGTTATACACCCATCATACACGAGTCCCATCTTCTCAAAGCGTCTCATCTCCAGACTTAACTTTCTTCAGTAAAGTTTGTGCCTTCTGATTTGATTCCTAACAAATTCTTCAGAACGAGCTATAGACAGTGATGTGGTTTCTCTGAAGTGATTTCTCTGGATGTAGTCAGCTTCGAATCACTGCTTTCTCAGTTTCTCCTGGAGATATATGGCCAGAACTCACTTCTCTGAGCTGCAACATGGCAGCCCTTGAACGTTGTCTAGAGAAATCTATTCTTCAAAATAATGCAGAAGGAACACTTCAGTATGTGTGTGCATGTATCTGTGACTTTCTGTTTATGTGTACACAGATTTGATCCTTTTCCGCTTCTAGGTAAGTAATATAGTATCTGTGCACTGCACTTCAGGTTAGACAGTCATTTACTCAGTTGCCCTTCTTGTGTTGCATTTGATATTCTTCCATTTGCTAGAATAACAGCACAACAAGAGGATCGTAAATTTTAACAATGGTTTCCTTACCAAATAGGTTGATGAAATCATAGAACATTTCCATGGAGATTTGTGCATCTCCAGCGCACTCCACATGGATGTCAACTGCTGTCAGACCGTACTTCTGGTAGTAAAGAATAGCACCATATATGCATTTAGAGTTTCTTCATACCTTAACATCTTCTTAGGGAGATTATTGTTAATGTCAAACCCAGTGGTTCTTAGAGGTCCCTTTATGTAACAGTAGCAGCAGCCATGGAAAGAAAGAATCAGGAGGCAACACAGTTCTTGATCCCATCTGGGCGAGGAGTACAAAGGGAATCAACACGTCTGTGTGAAGAGAGTGATGGTGATGGAATATTAACAGAAAAAGCAGAGTCCCCAGAGTCAAACACTGTGGGAATGAGTAAAAGCCACAGAAGGAAATGGAGGCTAAAGAGAAAGGCCCAGTAAATATCTGCAGATGCTGTCATTTGAAATGCGGGCTGAACCAAGAAGGATGTAGGCGCACACTCACATAGCACCTACTAGCCTTGAAAAAAAGCAAGAAAAGCAGCCTCACTGGTGGAAGAATATTTCTTTTAAGATCAAAAGTCAAGCAGCAATAAAATCCGTGTCAAAAAACATAGACGGAGGAGGTTGTGCATGCTCACTTGTGAACATCTGCACAGAGAAGCCTCTTAAGTAACCATGCAACAGCATGGAAGAAACATCTGCAGTGTGTAGACCACCAGCTGTGCAGTAATAATACTTTGAATATCCAGAGCGCCTTTCATCTGAATACTGCAAAGCATTTTCCAAACAAATTAAGCTTCACAACACCACTGTGAGCTTCTTATTTAATGGTAGGATCATTTCATCCTGCACCAAAATCCTATTGCCGCCAGAATGAAAAGTAACACCTGTTTATCATCTCGCAGAAATGAACAATTTTCATGATGAGAAGTGACAAAAAGACTGTAAGTTAAGTGCAGGAAGACTTGAGGTAGTCAGAATTAAATGTTTAGAAATTAAAACAGAGTATTATCTCCCCCCCTTTACTTGTTATGCAAAACGTAACATTAATTTTTATGCCCACATGCTCTTGCTCTTTAGTCTTTATTTCACACTGGGAAGAGAAGACTTCCTTGAGTACATACTTGTTGTATACAGATGTGCTAAGAAATACAGAGCATACCTTTCTTGGTTGTGTACACTCAATAAAATGTATTGCTGTGCACTGCAAATAGCTTTCCTTTGTACTCCTTCAGATCTGTTTTTATAAGCCATCTTGATGGTTATATTAGAGCGCTGCCTTCCAAGACAGCATGCCATCTTGTAAGTTCTAAAACAAATTTCTTGCTGTGCGCGCTTTCAGCCTCATAGGGTACTCCATGTAAGTAGTTCTATCCTGACACTGCTGGATTTGCAGGATTTGACTGGATTTGACACGAGCACAAGGAGAAAGGCTGAAGAATGTGTCACTTGCAGATAGGAAATATTACAGACACCCCATTATGTTTTCCTCTCTCTGCCTAATACATCCACTTTTCAATCGCATTGAAATGTTAGTGGAAGAAACAGTTTGATGAGCAAATTACAGAAGCAAAACAGACTAGTTCCAATTAAGTTATGTACTAGCAGAACGGTGTATAGAACTATATCGGAGAAGCCATTCCAAATTCTTAAAATGAGCTTATTCATGCTAGACACTAGCATCCTAGGTTCTTCACCTGCAAGGAAGGCTTTTTACTGTAATGGTTAAATTGAAAAAGCTTGGACTTGCAAATGGATAACTGAATTTTTAAGACATTGTTAAGGGTTTCTGGACATTAAGCAGAAAGCTCTAGCTTCATCTAAAGAGTCTATTTTATAAATATCTACAATGATCATGTCCGAGCTGGTTCCATCTGGGCATGTGGTTAACCTCAGACCAACTTCTCCCTTCTTCTGAGAAGCTGGTTATAGGAGGACACAGCCTGGCTTGAGAAAAGAAGGCTCTTTCATGGTTAAGATTTTCCAATAACACTCCGTGTTGGTATAACTCTATCCTGTTGAAGCCCAGGGTGAAATTTTTTGTCTGCAATGCCAGGTAAGGCTGGCCAGTACCAGCTGCTTTTGACGTCTCATCCTACACGACTAGCTCTGAAAACGTTCTCTCATACTTACACACTGGTTTTTCTCCAAAAAGAGCTGTTTCTTTTCTCCATGGATGCAACCGAACACCTGTGCCAAGTTACTTACTATCCCGCCAGGACCGACTACTTCATTTCAAATAAACCATAAAATGGCATGAATTATTTGAGGAGAATTAAATGTTCCCTTTCAGTACATGCCTTCATTAGTGTTTTTTTCCCCTTGTATGCCAGTTTTGTATGTTTGTTTCATATATAATTTTCCTCAACCAGATTTCAAAATAGCAAATTGGAAGATCAACTCTTAAAAATGAAAGATATGCTATTTGTGATGCTACATATGATAGAACTGAAAAGCATAAGTAGCCATCTACTTTTTGATACATGATCTCAACCAGTCTACAGCCTCACCAAACTCATGCCAACAGTATATGAAAGTGCTAGAGACTTTGAAAGATTTCTGTCCACTGGAATAGTAACATTTCTTACTGACATCTATTCCGTTTTATTTTCTGAGACCATATAATTTGAGTTTTATTTTGTATTTCAGTTTGGATAAAACTCAGAACAGAGATGGTAACAAAGTTGAGACCTAAGCCATATGCTCACCAGTTGAAATGATAGCATTGCATTGTTTCCACAAGACAAGGAGAACCAAAATCTTCAATTCCAGACCCTACATCTGTTCCAATTTAGTAACAAACTAAACTCATTCTCCATCCCCCATAAGCACATCCACACATACACACAATGGAACGCTCAATTTTAAGGACATTTGCCTCTGGATCCGGATCCACATTGGGCCACTACTAGATTCCAGACACAACCATAAATCAGTTCAGTTTCACTAGAAAGAACAGAGATTCAAAGAGAGCTCCAGGCAAGCATCTCTACCCAGCTTTCCTAGCTTCAAATCTAGTTCTGTGGTAAAGCATTACATTTATTTTCAGCAGCAGAATAATATCACATACATTCAGTCTCACCAGGGACAGTTTATGAGATGTTTCCCTTAATCCCTCCTACATCTGGTCCTTCACAAAGCTTGCATCTTTCTTCAGAAATAGCGTGAGAAATGGTAATTCTGCTTCGAACCCTCCATTTTAGAAATACAGTAGCAAGAAGAACAAGAATTGCTGGGAAGGTCAGCAAAGCAGATCCTCTGCTCCAGGGACACTGGAGACCATGAATTTGCCAGACCTCATGACAAGACTTAGTTCCATGCTACTCAGGCTCAGAAAACGCTCTTCTCCCCTCTCTTTCTATTCAAATAGAACCTCAAATTTAAGGAAAACAGAAATACAATGCTCACATTCTCCAAAGACTGCAAATTGTGAGGCAAGGAAGGGTCACCCGCTTACACATCTGCTTTGCACCATGAACTATTTGAGGGTAATAGCCAACACACTTAGTGTTTTTAATGTTAATCAGAAGCTGCAGTGATAGTGAGCAGCCCTGATTGCTTGAGATCAGCACATGAGCTTCAGAGGCATTCCATTTCCCCACTGTCCATTTTCAGACTTCATTTCACATTCGAGTACATGGGCAATTTGAAGCCCAAGAGTCAATGCAGTGTAAAAAAAACTTCATAGCCCCAAAACATAACTACATTCATGTGCTAATACATTGTTTTTTTTTTTTAAAGTCATAGTAGTTTGAAATGCCATTTTTTCTTATGTTTCCTACAAAAGTTGTCTAGTTTGTGTGTTTTAAATTGTGAGATATCATAAATACCATATTTATGAAGCACTTGCAGGTCGAGAGCCTTGGCATTAAAATCTCCTATTTCACAAAAAATGAAGTAATGCATTTACCACAGAGCGTTGACAATAATCCCACTGTAGAAGCGGGGAAAAGACCCCCAGCATCCTTACGTTGCTTCTTCTGAGGATGCTGCTTGGAAAGTTGCTAATTATTTATGTAAATATCTAATAACAGAGGGAAATCACCATTTCATTTAATGCAACTTGCATACTGCTCACTGAATAGAAACAGCTTTCCTCAGCAGGCTCGATTCAAACCAGAGGCAGTTGTAAAATTATTTGCATTGATGGTGAAGTCTCACATCTGTGGTGACAGAAGAGAGAAGTAAGACCAAGCCCGAATTTCTTCTTCAAAACCTGAAGGCAACGGGCAACTTTAACTAATGATGCCCGACCTTCCCTTTAGGAACTGGTTACAGGGAGGCACAGAAATAATGATGACATGGAGGAGGAGTGATTTCTCTCAAGTCACTCCTTCAGCTCTGCCACCATTTTCCTTCCTTCATCACTACAGGAGCATTCACTTCACATCATCTCTGTGTGACAAGCAGAGCCTCTCTTATTTTTTTCTTTTTACTCGCGATGCATTCCTGAGGATGAACAAAATGTACAGATCACACCCTGTGACCACAGAGTGATATCTAAACCATGTTTCTGGGATGCACATGCTTCCTAGGGTTTCCTCTGATGCTGCCTGGAGCACCGCAGACATGTGCTACCCGGCCTCTCCAAATCGCAGCTCTCCGCAAGTGCACGCCCAGCACACACCTCCTGCATCTGACTTCCAAGAGCAGCAAGGAACATACGTAGCTGGGGAAGGTGTCCCTCCCTTGTCGCTATCAGTGAGTTACTTGTCTGGCACTTTCCAGACTCCATAGATATAAACTGCCCTCGCTGTATCATTTCGGATTAATCAGTGCTGAGCTATCCAAGTCAAAAACAGCTTCATTAGGGGTAATATTCAAAATGGAGATTTCTTCTTGACAACAGAAGAAACAAGTGCTTCCCCATACTATAACCTGAAACAACACAGCAGCAGTTTTCCTATAACTTTATAGGAATCTATAAAACTAACTAGGCACTACCAGTCACTATGACAATCCAGCATGCATTTTCTTTTTTCCTGTGTTCTGTGCTATCAAGAGACACAGAGAGGTTTTTCCATTCATTGTACAAATGGGGAAATGTGAGGTTAAAGGCTGAAAAGAAGAGCTTGGCAAGGAGCAACTGCTCTGGACCGTTATAATTATCTATGATTGTTGTTATTATTGTTCTATCATCAAAAGAAATAGCTCTATTGTTTTGCACAGCAGAAGTTGCAGGGCCTGTGATTCATTGCATGCAGTTGTACAGCACTCTAGGCTAGGCTTAAAATACGCTCCTCTATTAATCCTAAAATGACATGTGAACCTGCACATACAGTTTCCTGGGGTGGCCTCAAGCAAACCATCTCAGCTGCAGTGAGATGGATGAAAATTGTGCCATTACGGTCCGACCCTGAGCTAACGTAAAGGGGACGAGAGCTATAGAAATTGCCAGGCCACAGGCTTGTACTGAGAGCACGAAAAGAAAGCCTTTCTTTCATTCCCTGGTGCCAGTAACAACTGGCATTGTGTGATGTTTGTTTTGTTCTCACATCCGCAACACAAATGGACAGTCTCTATTAATACCTCTACTTAAATAGCAACAGTTAAACCAAATTTCTCCATATCCAGATATCCTATTGCACTGTCAGTCACACTTGCTATCTTATCTCCAGGGAATTTCCAGCTTCCTTTTATTCTGGCTGGAGCGCAAATCCTACCACATTAGGGAAGTACTTCTGGCCCCCAGAGCAGTCCTTTTCCCAGAAACCTACATGGAAAACTCATGGCACTCTGAAAGACCACGTGGTGGAACTGAACCTTTTCATTCTAAATCCACTTTTATTACTGTTTCCAACCATCAGAGGAACCTCACAGCGTGCAAGTCAGAAAATGCAGACACCAGAAATCAGCTAAGTGGAAACGTCTCTCACTTGTCATGAGCAGATCAAGCATCCAGCTGTTGTCCTCAGCATTAGCTTCTCGTAAAGACTCTGAGATCTGGCACGACCTCAGTGCTGCACCCATCAAACTGAAAAAAAGCGTGACAATTTTAACACCTACAGTCTGCATCTCCAGCTTCCCTTCCTTAAAACCTGCTCCTCAGTAATGCTGCCACAAGTTCAATGGAGAACACTGACATTAGTAAAGCTGCTGGGTGCTTAGGAGATCTAAACACAGGACAGAAGCCCCTCCACAACCGCATTTCTACTCTCTGCCCACTAACTGGGCAGCAAGGACAAAGTAAAAACCCCATTGCCGAGCCAATGGATAAGCAGCCAGGAAATTTCAAACTGCTCCAAGCATGTTGGCCAACGGAAACCATGATGTAAAGTTCAGAAGAAGGTCACTGCTTCAGAATCTATTTCTAAAGAGAGATTTTGTTATGGTTTTCCTTTTGCATGCATGCCTCAATACAGCTAGAGTACCAGAGACAGACAGAGAAGAAGGGTGGATGTATAAAAGACATCCAAAATAAATTTTGAAGTACTTTTTGCCTGGGTGGTTCAGGCACATATTTTCAGCTTTTGGTACAATTTGTGCGTCTGAAAAACTTTACAATGTTGGGCATTAAAGTACTTTAACTGTCTCTCCATGTTCTGCACAGCTGATAACCCACTTGCATCACAAGGCTGGGAGAGCTGGACTGACAATCTGCAGCTGCCTAACAACCATTCAGAGGGTTCACTCTGAATTTGGAGACTTTATCTTGCACACTCACATTTTAAGGCTTTGACTGAGGAGTCACTCAGGGGATACTCTATAGGTGATACATGGCAGAGCTGGGACCAAGCCACAGATGTGCTCATGCATCCATGTCCAAAATGAAGGCCTTATAAAAAAAAATCTTTCATGAAAAGATTTGGAGATTCAAAATTTAAGTTCTGGCAACCAAGAGATGGGATTGTTTCCTTGCAATGAGACTTTTGTCTCCTTCTGTTTCTAACTGGGCTACAGCTTGGTATATGGCCACACTGCTTGCGGTGCTGTCGTAACAACACAGCAGTATTACATTGAAGTGGGTACTTACTCCTTCATTAGGACTTCCACCTTTGTATTAAGCAACATAAGACTGCTCTAGGTTTTCTGCCAGAAGCTGTGTGTTCTGCTTTGACTGAGGTCCTCAAGGAGCTCTGCACATGCTAAGGTAGCAGATTAAAGTCTTTTTTTCTTGTGCAATTTGGATGTCTTAGCCTTAAGTTTTTCGGAAGTAAAATAGAAATATGACACCAGTTCAGCCCCAGTTGTTTTTCTCTTTCCTCATGCTGTGTTTCATGGCAACTTTCTATATCCGAAGGCTATCATCCCACATGGAAACTCATCTCTTACAACAACCCATAATCATCTATATGGCTAACTGGATCAAGCCCACATAAATACTGTGTGGGATGACAGAATGCAGGTTCAGAGATGATATAACCATCACAGCTCAACCACTGAGAGAGCTGTCAGTCTGAAGGTCGCCTGTAATCCTACTATACACACAATCTGATAAATGACCGCTAAGGAGGTCTTGCTGGACTGACAAAATATTTACCTACAATCTGTTGTGAACCCTACCTGGGCTTATACTTCTTTTGATGTGATCACTTAAAACTTCTCTAAAGTACAGAACAAAAACACATGACTGAATGTTTTGAGAAAAGCCAACTCACACTGGAAATCTGGGAGGACAGACCACCACATCTTCTCTCAGTGCCCACCAGGTGGGCAACACCAATGCAGAGCCCTCTGATAAAGAATTAAATAAATGGCTTATGGGTAAGAAGTGACAAAGGATAATTATATTTAACTTTATCATTGCCTTCCTTTGGTGTTTTCTGCAATGCTAATGTCAAAAGATTAATATGTTTACAGTGTAATGGTAACCACAATTGCTTCCCAAAGAACATTCAGTACATCACCACTGCAGGTCCCCCTCTACCACCACAGCATTTTTCCATGGCATCCCCTGGGGACTGTCACAGCTGAGAACACCAGCATGCAGTTCTCAAAACATCAGATGTCCTTCCTGGAGAACCAGGCCTGCAAACAATATGAGAGGAAAAAAAGACATGTTGTCTACCAGAAAAAAAAACAACAACACAGGAGATGCATCATGCAACCATGGACTACAAAACAATCTAGGCCATCAAAGACAAAGCTTTCACATCCCTATTCAAATCAGTATTAAACTCATCCCGCTGTACTGATCTAAAAATATTATCAGTTGGAGGAAAAGCAGGTTTACAGATTAGCACACAAGGGTTTTCACTGAAGCCAATCAGCAAGCATTCAGCCAAGTGGCTGCCAGTTGCCACAGATAAAATGCTCATCACATTGCAGTCTGGCTCACTGTACATTAAGCACATTCAAGTGAGAACCTGAGTGATTCGTCTGGGCTATTTTCATTTTTGGGACATGGATTTGACCCTCAGCATTTGCCTGAGCTGATCCCTTTTCTGAGTGACTATCAAACTTCTCACAATGGCGGGAGGAAGATCTCCTCCTAGGCATAGCAGGAGCTTAGGATGTGTCAGATAAACGCATCAAAGAAGAGATTATTCCTGAATTCTAAAAGCCCACTGGAAATATATATGACATCCCCAAGGCTGTCTGACACTAGCATCCCTCAGCTGGGGTTGTTAGACAAACAGCTCATATTTTACTTCGAGTGAAAAAACCACACACTCCATGGTTCTCTGACACTCTTTAATCTTAACACAGCTGCAAGCTTCTTTCAACAAAGAAACCTTCTGGGTGAATATGACCTTTGGATAAATCCTTGCATATTCTCTGCGGTGGTATTTATTGTTACAGTCAGGATAATGATTCACTTTGTGAACAACCCTGGGAGGGACTGCATTTTCCAGCAGCCCCACAGACCTGTAAGCATGTTCCTCCATCACTGTCACACCTGTACTGCAAAAGGGGAGAACAATGGGTCAAAGGCAAATAAAATATTCTTTCACACCTTCATTTGGGTTACTGCACAGATTGATGACCTGGAACAGAGAGACAACACTCATATTTACAAAATATTTTGTAGAACATTAAGAAATTTAGAAGTTGAGGCAACTGGCTTCTGGAAGGCTCTGTAAGTAGTTTTACTTTTTTCTGGAAATGCTAGCTATCAGGGCATAATGTGTTTTTCTCAGTCAAAAAGAGCAGCAAAACATTGCTGCTCTTGCAGAACATTCACATTCAAAGCAGATTGTGGATGTTACGAGAGAGGAGGACAAACCAACACAAGCCTTGCAAATTAAGCCATGAATCTCCTTGCACGCTTTCAGCAATACCATTACTTTTCAGCTAAAGTTGGTTCTCTTGCAGTTGACACTCAATATTACAAAAAAAGTTTCTGTTCCTATTGCACATAAGGAAAACAATCCTCTCTTGGTCATTTCACCCTTGGCTCACAACACAATCCTTTTGCTGAGCCACCAAGAAGCCAGAATTCAGCCTGACCATGTAATTTGACGGGCTCCAGGCTGTCAAGGAAGGGAGGTGTCAAAACCTCCTGGGTAAACTACTTCTGCTCTAACTATTGAATGAGTTATGGGCTACTTCATGGAACACAATTCTGTCTAGAGCTCCGAGAGCTGAACTAACTTTACTCTCACCACTTGACAAAAGACGGATCAAAGAGCTGGTTCATGTCAAGCTGTAGGGCTTTCTCACATCTGAATGTAAAGCGGACTTCAGAATGTTATTAGCACCTTAAGCTTGAAGGATGTGATGCTGCCAGCCTCGAGCCAGCATCTGCAGGAGATTAATTTCATGGAGACTGAAAAAAATAGCAGTGTTCAGATGTTTAGTAATGTATATAATTCAGACAACAGTCAGAAGCAGGCAAAAATACATATGCTGCATATGTAGGAATGATAGTCATGCAATATGTTGGTTTATGTGATCAGGCTCTGATCTCTGACTTTCCTGGCACAAACTCTCTTGTGTTCCGACACCTGATGTTTTAAGTGATAAAATGTCAAACACAAAAGGAAGAACAGTTGTGACCTGGAATGAGCTTAGCTGTGTTTTCTTGCTTTCCAGTACAGAGGAGTCTGTGTCACAAAAGTGCCCAGACTGTTTGCAGTAACGAAGACATAGTCAAGGGCCACGTATATGTAAGGATCACAGCAACTGCAGACTTCAGAGAACTGTGCTGTCACAGCCTGAGACAGAAACATAACAGTAGGACACCGTAAGATGCTCCAATCACCGTTGTTCATATAGTACCCACTCAACACTTCCTCTCCTAGGCTACCAATCTAACATTTTTCATGCATTCTACATAACCCCACCAGTTCTGTTTCAAAAGGGTAGAGCCACAACTAAATGGCTCTTTAAAGCAACACTGTAATGTTATATTCTATGAAGTATCGTAACAAGCATTACAGCAAAGCTAGTTATGAGCTTTGATTGAAAGACAGAGAAACAAGTTCCTATCTTTGTAAAAGGTTGCTATTGGATGTCTATACCAAACAAATTTCTGTTTTCAGTCAGCATCCAGACTTACTAGGCCTTAGGGGAAAAAAAAAAATTAAGCTTAGTTTCCTCTCAGTCAGAATTGGTTCTCAAGTCAATAAATCATAATATTGACCACAACAGAAACCAGTAACTGTTTAAGATCTTCTTCTGGGCTTTAATTATAAACACTGAAGAAATTTGTCAACTCCTAACTTCCTAGTCATATGGAAAAGCTTTTAAGCATTCTGCATAGACCGCTGTCTATCAGGCTCATCACGGTTATGGAACTAAAACATATTCCACCAACAACGCTTTGAGCATGTACACACAGGATCTTTAACTTCGGGTACGACTTTGAACCCAGTGTCTGCATCTGCTCCAAGGATAGTGAGGACAGTGAAGATAATAAATAGCATCTTTTTATGTTGCAAGAGTTATTAATTCCAGTCCCATTGCTAAATTTCTTGTGCTCGTATAAAACAGCAGCTTCCAAATACGGGGAACGTCAAGAGAAATCTCTGTGCTATTCCATAACAAGAAAGCACTCCTGGCCAAGTACTTCATCATTTAGAAAGAAAGCATATGAATAGCACTGAGAGACAAAAGAGACAGGTGAAGGAAAATCTCTGGACTACGAGACAGCACAGTTTGTATGCAGCTGATAAGAGAAACACGTAAAGTGAATTCCTAGCCTCAAAAACCAGATGGGAATCCTGGCCAGAGACACAGCCTGGCTACCTCGTAACACAGGCTGCCATCACGGAATAGATTACATCAATTCAGAAGTCTAAAAATCTTGGGAGAGAATATGGTTTCTTGCCAAAGAAGGTCATACTCTCATTGCCTCTGTGCTTGTCATAGGTGACTGCTATCTGCTTTCCTCATGCACACAGAGTGGATGGAACACCAGCTTAAAAAGACTTTGCAGAGATCTAAGTAACCAGAGAGATAAACCATCCAGAGATCAGAGTGCAGGTGAGCGAGATGAGAGCAGAAAGATGAACCAAATGTCTTGTTATTAACGGGCTGAAATGATTTTGTGCTGTACTTCAATTTTATGCTTGTGGGTGTTTTGTTTGTTTGT
Source organism: Phasianus colchicus (assembly GCF_987193195.1). Taxonomy (NCBI): domain Eukaryota; kingdom Metazoa; phylum Chordata; class Aves; order Galliformes; family Phasianidae; genus Phasianus; species Phasianus colchicus. Next base: position 6,503,895 of record NC_143441.1, on the reverse strand, counting down.
TATTAGAGCTTTGCTGCTAATGTTTGCAGTGAAGAACAGTGCTTTCTGCAAACTGAAGAATCATGATGCATATGGCAGGAACTGCACCTTTCAAATGTTAACAAATACGGTATAATTAATATATAGGATCTGAAGGCATATTTACAAAACCAACAGTAGATGAAATAATCACCTGTTTGTCAGATCTCTGTAATTTTTCTCTGATTACCAGATGATCCTCAAGCCCTTCAACTAATATCTTGGTGATCCCTGATATTGTCAGCAAGTCGCCATCAGCACAACAGAGAAGAACCACATAGGCAGACAAATGAGCAGAACAACAAAACGGGCTTTCAAACCTCAGCATGGATCTTGATTTCAGAGAACAGGGTATGTTTTTTTCTTGTATATTCACACCTGCTGTCCTAAAAACAAGCCTTCTATAGTCCATCCCTTGGCCTAGTATTAAGTTTTGACTTTTTATTGTGTTTCTACTTGCCATAGACACATTACTGCATGAAGTACTAGCAGGTTGTTGTTTAGCTGGGCCTTAAAAGAGCAGAGACCTAGTTCCTTGAAGAGTAGCAACGCTTTCTTCTGAAAGTTTTAGAAGAATGTGCACTTCAAGCAGAACATGACAGTACACTTTTTGTGCATGTGAAACCTCTTAAATACCATCAGAAGGACTTGAGCTTCAGGCACAGAACCAGGCACTTTCAGATTTTAATCTCGAATCTACTCTCGGCTTCCTGTACAGCAAAGGGCTCTTTCTTCATTTCAACAACTTTAAACCAAGGTGCAGTGAGAATTAAATGTTTACACTGCAATGTGAAAATATAAAGTGCTAAGAAGGAGCACTTAGGAAATGAACTTTGTAAACTTCTCCCTTGCTTCCATGGCATCCACCATCCTTAACAGCCTCTTATTTCATGTACTCATAGAGTACATAACCTTAAGCACTCAGTCTGTAAACTACATACCTCACTTCAGAGCTGATGTACAAAAATCAGCTGTCTGAATACCTCAACGCTTACAAGAGCTTCCTCTGGACTGATCACAGGAGAAATGACTTGTTATTAATTTTCACATACTGAATTTATTTTAGCTTTTATGTTTTCAGAATATTTTACAAACAGAATGCTGGTTATAGGAGTACCCAGGACTGCGAGAAAACACATGGCTCCAACTCCCTTCAGCATCCCCAGCGCATTCCCCACCAATTTTAATTTCACCTGGCTTAAATGGGGGAGTCAGAGAAAGACTTATAAAGAGGATGAAAGCTTTTATCACGATGAAGATGATGTGAAATCACTGCACCTGCTCTCACATACAGAGCCCTTCACTTGGATACAGATAGATCCCTCTCACTCCCTTTGGATGAGGAAGGGATAATTTACTGTATATTTCAGAACCAGCAGCATTTTTGTTCCTGCCCTGCTCCAAGATGGCACAGGCAAGCTCCAGCCATTAGTCCTCTCCCCATGTTAGAGAAAGTCTGCTCTGATGAGTCCACCAGAGGCACAGATAAGCACAGCTGAGTTGCATGCACATTTCTAAGCAGCACCTCAACAGTTCAAAAGGTGAATGAACCTGAAACAAACACATGCATGCACTTTGCACTGTGTAGCTAATCAGAATATTAGTTACATTAATAAATCTCAAGATGTGCTTATACAGGAATATGTATTTACTCAAGTGCCTCCACCCATTCTTGCTTTATTTCCAGCAAGTCTTTTTTTTTAAAAAAAAAAAAAACACTGCTCAGATGTTCTGGAGTACAACAACCCTCTGGTGTTAAGATCTGAGCATCCCAAGACCTCATCAGCAACGGCTGTGTCTGTTTATCATGCTCCAGTGCCTGGCACTCGCCTGCATTTGCTCTTGGTGCTCTGCTGTCAAGGGAGCTAACACTATGCAGGTGGAATGGCAGCAGCAAGGGCCTTCTGAAAGAGCTGTGCAAGGAAATTAAAGAGGCAGTGGGCATGAACTGGAATGCACGAACATCAGGAAGTATTTCTGTGCTGCGTGGATGATGCAGCACTGGCATTGGTTGGGTGAAAGCTGCAGAGTCTTCTGCTTGGAGATCTCCAAAAGCACCCAGATGCAGGCCTGGGCACCCTGCTGTGGGTGTCTCTGCTGGAGCCCAGGCTGCACCAGATGGACACAGAGGTCCCTCCCCACCTCAACTGTTGTGTGATACTGAGCCCTTACAGGGAAAGGCAGAGAGATCATCACTACAAATTGTCTTTGCCATAGATGGCTACCAAGAATCTCACAAAAATGTAAAGATCCCCAGTGATCTCTAAGACTGGGAACAGATTTCTCTGCTAAAAAACAACCAGCGGAAAGATTACGGTTTCAGTCTAGCCCATATAAAGTCTCAAGAACAACCCTTTCACAAGTGGCAAGTCAGTTCTCCACCACAGCAAAAGCAGGCAGGATAAGCTGTTCTGGGCTGTCAAAACCTTCCTAAGGCAAACTTTCTACAAAAGTTTTTTTGTGCTCACGTCCTGCTTTGTCTGGTTATCCTGCCAGAAGCATAAATGAACTCATAAGAATAACAGGAGGATTAGGTTAAGCTTATTTTTAAAACGTTTCCCACAAATTCATCTCATTTGCCTGCTTATAAACACCCTCGTTCATCTCTGCTGTGTGTCTAATTAGGCAGGATATACTGCAGGTGGCTTAAAATAGGAGCTGAAATATAGTAGCTTTGCAGTTATGCATGTTAAAAGAAAGGTAATTAAAATTTCATGCTATGAGCTGTAAACTGATCATCTCAGGGGCCTGAAAGGGATTTCTCCACCATATATGACATGGCACAGTTGGCCTGCTACAGTATGGGTGGGTTTCCTCTTCCTTGCAACAATTATTAGCTTCAGCCCAAGGCAGAATATGAGATGTGATGGGTTGGTTTCCTGAATTATTTATTCACGGAAATAGCAACATTTGATTTAAAAAAATCAATACTGCAATAAATTAAAACATAAAAAGCTAAAATTAAATAAAAAAACAACTAGCAAGGAAGGCCTTGCTGTGAGCATGTCTTGGCAGCTAATTAAAATGAGATCGAACAGAGGTCTTGGGTTCTGTAGCAGCCCTAGTTAAAATTCTACAGTATCTGAGAGAGGCACAAAATATACTCCAATGATGCTGACAGCTTTTCTGAATAGCATCCTTCCAAAAACAGGATTTACTTTTGCCATTGAAAAGAATACTTCAGAGTAGCAAGTATTTTTACTTTGGGAGTGGATCAAGTTGCACTAGCTGACAGGTGGAGGCTTTTAAAACAGTTTCACAAGGGAGGATACCGCCCTGCTTTTCTAGTAGTTCCTCCCCACACCTGCTCCTCTCTTTTAAGAAATTATGCATTGTATTATATTACTGAGACATCAGGGATATTTTCCAAAAAGTGAAAGGGCCCTTTCAAAAAAATATTTACGCAACAGGGATGTGCTTTTGTTTTGCCAAAAAGTAATAGTGGGATGCCACATTAAGGTAGCACTTTAAGACTGCAGTTTTAATAAGGAGCTTAGGGATGGGCAACTCTGTATTATAAAAGCTATGCCTGGGATGTGTTGAAAGCCTACCAGATAAGGTCAGAAAAATGCGAGGGATGGCAGTACCAGGAGTTGCAGAGTACTTCTATGAACACCTCAGAGCTGAGAAGAAAGAAATACGAGTGACCTCAAATTAGTGAAAAACAGGAGTGACCTCTGAGTTGCACGCAGCCAGCCAAACTACCTTGTCTGCATCGCAAAGCCACCTCTTAGATTTCAGAGCAGTGGGCACACAGGATCTGGATGCATATTACTTTTTGTCTACTCCAGTAATGAAAGAATCCTCTGTCTCTGAACCAGTTTAATCTGTGGTATATGAAGTAGCAGAAAGACTAGCCCAGGACTACTAATGCACAGGTCTGTGTACTAAACCTGCATGGGACAGCCACAATGATGAAATGATGAAATCACTTGCTATATCTGAAGGAAAGTTCCCATGGTCTTCAATGAACCAGGATTTTATCCCACAACACCAGGGCACCGTGGACCAAAGTCAACAAACCAAACAAATCAAAATAAATTAAAAAAAAAGAATCAGACTTCTTTTAAAAGCAACCCAGGAACAACCATTTCTGCAAATGCTTTCCATATTGGCAAATAAGAAGTGCATTTATGGCATTCTACTTGTTCTGTTAGATCTCTACCCCTTTCCTGCCTTCCCTACCATACTTTACAATCACTTCTGTCATAGTCAAATTGACCTTACGTTTTCACAGAGAGTCTCACATCTGTCAGACAGAGGGCAAAGTAGAAGACAATATTTTGTTATGAAACACCTGACTTGAATTTCACTGAGACGGGTAATAAGCCAAAGACAAATGAAGTTTTACTGGGCAGAAGCAGGTTTTTGTAATAAACCCTGCATGCATGTATGATAATTACAAATCGAACTCTTTCCTGGCAAAGAGCAGGAAAAAAGCCTCATATTACCCTTGCAAGCAGTAGAAAATAACATCTCATTCAGTGTAAAGAGACAGCATCAGGTAGGGTTGTGATCACATAATTAGGTAAGAAAAACAGCCACATTCCAGACATGCCATCCTTTGAAGCAAAGGAAAATTCTCTAAGTTTTAATCACAGGATAGTACGTTGCTTCATCTGGTCTTCCTATAAAAATATTTCCTTGTTAAAAAAAATGAAATCATTAACTTTCCATATAGGGAAGCTCAAAGTGGATCATCGGGGAAGCATGCAGTTTTTTGGCTGGAAGTAAGCCATGGATGGTCCCAGGTGAATGGTGTCTGTCCAACACCACAGTCTTGTCAGATTTTGGAGCCCTCTCCATCCTCATCCTCCCCCCTGCCCATTCCCAATACCTCAACAGGAAAGGAGACATCTGTGAATCCTCTGGCACCGCTTCAGTGTTTCACAGCTGTAATAACCACTGATACAAAGAGAGGAATGTTTTCTAGCCCCAAATTCCTGAGGTATTTTTTCTAAACAGACACAAGTGGATGGGGCTTGGTTACGTGAAAAACACCTCACCAGGGGCAGGGGTCTGGGAGAAAGATGAAGAGGAATCGTGATCCACAGATAACTGAGCTCAGCTTGGGTTCAGATTTATCTTTCCTGGCCATTCAACCTATTTGTCCAAATCCAAGCTTTTGATCCTTAAAACTAAGTAGTACTTTTCTGGCAGCTTGCACTAACACTTGGCTAATTCAGATGAAAAATACTACATGAAGAGGCTTAGAACAGTGGTGATCTATAGATTTATACGTATCCATAAGGTGGTATTTCTACAATACTCTTATCAGAATATAGGTAGTAAAGTTTGATCCTTGTTGCTAGGAATTGCAAAGTTCAGACACCATAAAGTTTTTCTCCTATTTGTTAGTGCTGTCAGGTACCAGCACTCAGTCCTGGTGCCTCTTACCTGTGTGTCAGTGAGTTCATCTCTGTCTGACTTGGTGGCAGACATTCTAGTTTTGGGAGTAATGTCAGTTCCTGTAAGGGCACAAAGTCAAGGCAGCCCAGCTAGATAGATAATGTTTTCCCAAGCACCTGTACTTATCTAAGGCTTGCCAACAGCAGCTCCCTCATTGCCTACGCATTCAGGCTTAGTTTTTTGCGTGTTTGTCCAATATAGAACTGCAGAAAATCACCTTGTGTAAGTAGAATAACATAAAGCAGAGTATTTCTGAACAGAAAGCTTGAATTATTAAGCATTTAATAACACAAGCAGCTAAAACTTGGGATCACTTCACATAGTGAAAAGCCTCACCAACACTGAACAGAGCAGAATGAGAAGGGGAGCATCTAGCTCATGGGAAACTCAAGTCCTGGTGAAGATTTGCTTAAAAAAAAAATGATTATAATGTCAAATATTTTTAAGTTCCTTCCAAACCAGAAGCTCCCTGGGCCACACAGCTGCTCAGTGTGAATTTGCCCAAGAAGCTGAGTAAATTGCTTCAACCTGAGCTCCTCTACTCTGTGGTTACACTGCTGTTAGTACCCAGAATTAGGGTCAGATTCAGAAAGAAGGTCAGGCAGGAGCATTGTTACCTCATCATGAAGGCAAGCAGAAGCAAGAGGTCTCCACATGGGCACCATCCACAGCTTCAGACTACCATTACAGTTTTTGAGCCAATACTACCAGCCCTGAGTTGAAGTGGGCACAGGCCAGCTGTGCCATCAGGAGATGGAGACACAGCTGTTGAGGCTGGGTCAGGAGCAGGAGCTGCCCCAGACAGCAATCAGGGCTACAGCCACCCTTTGACTGCACCACTCCAGCCCCAGAACCGCCTGACCTTAGCTGGAGCAGCACAGGAAACTGCTGTGCCCACATCAACAGCCAGCAGCAGAAAACCTTGCAGGGAGGATTTCGCAATATGCACCCTTGGCAGAAAACAGAAGGCTACACAGATCCTAATTCCAACCACTCCTTGAACATGAAGTGGGCCTTTCTGAAGTCATTCTTCAGCCGACATTTCTTTTGCACTGTCCCGCTGAGCGAACACAGAGGCATAACCACATGAATTTTACAGCTGTAGGACATCATTGTTAATGGGAGAAAAAGCCCTAAAAACTTGCTTCAAACCCTTGTTCTGTCTTTTAAATAGAGCTCGTAATTAACTTAGCAATGCTGCAGCTCACATGTTCTCTGCAGCCATTCACGGCGTATCCGTCAAACCTAATAAGAAGGAGCTGATGGACTACACAACATTGCAATTTATGCACTGATGCTAAACAATAACATTTTCTCAAGTTAAGTGGAAAGTTCCAGGAAAATTAAGCATCTGAAAATTTAATTACACAAGGTGACTGAAAAATAAACTCACTAACTCATTACACTGGGATAAAAATCTGCACTCTCACAAGGAATATTTAAGACAGAATTGCAGAGCAGATTTGCAATTCCCAAATGCCTTTGAGTGATTCAAGTGAATGAATTATAGAATCACAGAATTGTTTGAGTTGGAAGGGTTTCTTAAAGGCCCTCTAGTCCAACTTCCCTGTGATGAACCAGGACATCACAGCTCCACCAGGTTGCTCAGAGCCCTGTCCACTCTAACCTTGAATATCTCCAGAGATGGCACATCCACCACCCCTCTGGTCAGCCTGTCCAGTGCTCCACTGTCCTTGGTGTAAAAGTGGTAAAGAACTTTTTCCTTGTATGCAACCTAAATCTATCCTCTTTTAGTTTGGAACCATTTCCTCTTGTATCATTAAGCTATTATTAAGTTAATTATCGTCCATCGTAAAACACAGAATATGATTAAATTTAGGTGTTTAAGACCAAAAACACACCTCTTAAAACAATTACAAAAAAGAGTAACTAAGTTTTTTGTATGCTACTGACAGTTAAAAAATGTAATACCATAAATAACAAAAAATTAACAGTAAAAGTAATAATAAGAAAGACTTGTCTCAAGCACAGTTTTTCCAGTCTCAGAGAAATCTACTGCATAGCAAAAGCAAGACATTAAATATTTTCCTACATCTATGTCAGTAGTAGGAGCCCTGAGCAATGCCTGATCAGTCATTCCTGAGCTCAGCTGCCATATACATGCCTTACAGATGGGTGATACACTAACACGTTGATGCCATATTCCAATTCTATCAGTGACACCAAATCATTAAAAATCCTGCTTACGAGGGCAGATATTGCTAGGGGTATCAAACCCTGTGTCTCTCTTCACGCTGTTTCCTGCAGCCCAACCAGCTCCTGTGCCTCCATCACTCCCATGTCTGCTGGGTGCTGCCTGTTCCTGTGTCTCCCAGGGGGGCTTTGGCCATGGTTAAGCAAAGGAGGCATAGGCTATACCATGAAGCTGATCCCAACACTACATGGCTCCCCAACCTCAACAGGGAGGAAGTCAACTCCATGCCCCTGCTCCTGTGCAGCACAATGAGACTAGCCATGGGGAAGAGCTCACTCAGCACTGAAAGATTTCTTCTTCAAATCCCCAAACCCTTAAATCTTTATTTAAAAGCTTAAAGAAAGAGTACCACGATAATTCTTGATAATGTGATGAGATTTTGTGTTAACAGCATCAAGATGATATCACTTATTATTAGTGCTGCTTACATTAAAGGGCAGCTTCAGAAGTCTGAGTGCCAGCTTTACTGCATACATGATTAAAATATTCCCCTCTAAAAAAATTGGTTATTTTCTGCCAAAGTGTAATCTAGGATTTATTTATAAATATTTATAAACACAGACCAGAGGTAGTGGTGATGACTATCACTGCTTAATCTCTCCTTCACATAGAATTTACTAAGATCTCCTTTATCAAAAACTCCAAAATTGTCTCTCTACTTAAACTCGCCTCCATGAAGTTCAACCCTAGGAATTATTTTTAGAGCATTGCTCAAGAACACCAAACAACTAGCGAGGCATTAAAAACAAACAAAAAATACCAAACTAAACAAAACAAAATTAGAAGCCCATAAAACATGTCTAGTCACAATACAAAGAATTAAAAGAGCGGCATAAAATTAAATGCCAGAATTGTTAGTTTGAAGCCTGGACTATTTCAAAATCCTTTCTTTTATGCTTTATTTTTCCAGGCGCTTTGCAGACATGTAAGTCACCAAAGTCACAACATCAAAAAAAGATGAAGGGTAAGGTGCAGAACCATCATTTCTCATAAGGCATCAAAGACCTATCAAGGTCAAACTCAGCGCTTAGCTGTTCTTCATCCCTGTTACAGTTAGTGCTACAGCTGCACAGATTATCACGGTGAAAATGGGAAAAGAAACAAACAGAGAAGGAATGCTCACCTGTATCCAAAGATGTAGGCACACAGGAAAGACTCCACAGAGGAGGAATCTCCAGCAAGAGACCCTTCCCTAATGGCAGTCAGCCCTTACATGGGGTCTAGGAGAGGTGCAGCCAGGCTCCACCCCTTTGGTCACACAGCTGAATTGCCTTCACCTGTGCTCCATGGCTGACTCAGTGCTTGCCCCAGGTGATCAATCAGTGGTTCAGGCTGTGACTCAACAGTTCCATACACCCCCACAACCATGCAAGAAGTTCTTTACACTTTCAAACATTAACCGTATCCTTTTCACCTAATAATCGAGGCAATCTTGCTGTATATGTTTTTTGGATGGCTAACAAAAGGAGAAACTACAGCTGTAAAAAGAATGAGACTTCAAATGAATGTGAGATACCTTCACAAAAGTCTCATCGGTAACACAGTGTCAGACAAATGTTTGCAATGCATTGTTCGCTGCCTTTTTTGGTATTTGCAGAAAACACACCCTAGTTTGTAAGGTTCCTGCTGAGTTTATTTCTATTTCTGAGAATTCTTATTAGCAGTAGGTCACTAGAAGAGCAGCATAGTGAAAATGAGACGATGTTGATAATATAGGCAAGAATGACCAAGGAAAAACAATCATTTGAGAACGCAGGATTTTAAATGGAAAAAATCCATAATATGTTGGAGAGTAAAAGCTGAGAATTTATCCAAATCAGAGAGGAGAAAAGCAGAAAGCTGAAAAAAGCCTGACCCCAACATTGTACTTTCTTCACTGCCTTTGTTACCTGAAGCTTGTTCGTAATAAAAAAATAATTGGAAAAATGTAGTTAAACTAACAGTGGTGTCTCTGAAAAACATTCAGGAAAAAATGTAGCTCCCAGAAGTACTCATATTTTATATACATACACATATATAATTATATGTGTAAATATTTCTAATAAAAAGCTTCCCAGAGCTTTCTCAAATGTGTGTCAACCTACTTGGAGTGACTTCCTAGTATGAAAAATGGCCGTGATTGTTGAATAAATTATTTGGTACAACTGTGTCAGTTTTTAACAAGCAGCAACATCCTACTAAATCCCTGCACTTCTTTCTCACTTATATTTTATCTGTGACTCCAGTATTTGGAACATTCTAACAACTGTGATATTTAAATAGAAGCAAATGAACAGCCACTTCGGTCAGGATATGATGGTCCTTTCAATGTAAATTCTCCTAAGAGAAAAATAAACTTTTCTCCAAAAAGGACATAATCTAATTAAATACTTGCTTGATGTCAGTGTCCTTCCAGGAGAGGAGACAACATTGTAAAGGAACAGAAATGCTTAATGGTAATTCTCATGAGCAAGATTTTTTTTTTTCTGTCTGCTCTAGCCAAAATGTAAATCATTTTCCACTGTGGTGTCAGGGAAGTGTACTGCAGTAAATCAATCACAAACTACTTTTAAAAAGGGACAAAAAAAAAAAAAATCAACTGCAAAATGAAACAAATCTCTGTATGCCTGTTTTCCATTTGTATTGTCATCACTTACCTTCAGAGAACGATGGAAGTGAGATGGGAATGCTGCTGAAATGCGTCCAACAGACTCTGTGTGCATGTGTTAGCAGCTCTAGCGGTCTCTGTGTCCCCAGCCATTGGAAAAGACAAAGCATTACAGCCTACCCACGGTGTAATTTTTACTTTTTGCTGGGCTGCTGAGCTGGGATACTCTATAGGAAGCTAAACGCAGAAACACAGAGACAAGCTGTGTGATTTCTTTTAGCATTTCCTAGTACTCAGTACTAGTACTTCTGCTGGGGTAGATAAAAGTCTTTCTGCCTTGTTATAAAAGAAGAGGAAAGGCAATTCATGAGGGAAATGGAATCATTTTAGAAAGCTTTTCCTAATAAGCTCAATAGTTGAGCAGATGTGTGTGAGTGGGGAAAGCTGGGAGCTCAGAGAGCAGGCAGCTCCATCCGTCATCACACAACTGTGACTCGGCTTGCTTTTATCTTTTATGTCAGGCAATCAAATGAAAAGCCAATTTTATTTACTGAGTGAGGGGCAAATAAACTCATGCCAGTTAAAGAACAGAAATGATGTATCTGTGGTTTAGACTGGAAACATTTAAAAAATAAAAACTCTTTAATAGTTCCCTCAGACAAGACTTCTAGATCCTCTTCTGTCTTTGTTTGCTCTTAGGGCAAGATGGGCATGGACTGAACATTTTGTTAACTGTGTCCTTTCAAATTTTCACACCCACAAACTACACCATCCAAGAGGAAGAAGTAGTACTTGATGTCTCTGCTTTAAATCATTTTCAAAACTTTTTCGGGAAGAATTCTCTGGACCACAAGCAATAGCAATTAAAGTCAGCCTAAGCTTTACAGCTGACTTTGAAATTAGAAGGTGCTTACTAAAATGTTTTGAAGTCTTTTGTTATTTTCCCCTTTTTCTCAGTCTCCAAAAGCACTTTTCTTTCTCTAAGTGGTCGTAAGTCTGCTTTTCTCCCTGTTAGCTGCTCAGGTCTGTATTAGCTTAGGACTGTCATTTTCTGAACCCTGTGTCAGAAAAGTGTTCCATAATGTACCTGCAAGTGTAAGCGTGAGCCTGTTTATTAGTTCTGCTCAAAAACAGCTCAAAACATGCACTGAAATTACTGAATTGGGTAAATTTTGTGCGTTTTTTTTTTTTTTCCTGACACAGTAATTTTGTTCCCCCTCCTCAGCAATCCACACTTACCGGTAAAAAGTTGTGTAATCCACCGTTGAATGACAGCTCTGAAAATCCCAGGCTTTGAGCTTCTGGCATTCCCGGTGAGCCCGGAGTTTCACCCTGACAGTCCCATGGCAGAGCTCAGGCACAGGTTTCCTCTGCGGGCGACTGCAGAACTCATTAGACTCCACACGCCAGGATTCAGCGAAGTCGTCCACGTCGAACTTAAAATTCCCATCCCCCCCAATCAGGTCATCTCGCTTGTGCCCGTTGTAGTTACCACACAGGCCACAGAGTTTGCCTTTCAGATGTGGTGCAGCCATGACTTCCACAAAACTGTCTCCGTCCCATGAGATTTCCAGGCCTAACAAAAGAAAGAGATGAGATAAAAACACAGAGTTTTAAAAAAGAAAAGAAGAAATTGAGGTTAATAAACTTATACATGTGAAACAGTGTTCAGAGGAACCTAAACAAAGCTATTGGTTTCCTCCTGATAATACTGTTAGATTTCTATTTACCTCTCAATAAGCACCTCTGGCAAGTGCAAGTGTTTCTTAAATCACTGTTGATTACAATATACTTGTCCCTCTCTGTGTTTACTTTTGTTCCTCCTTGCTGTTGGATGGGGTCATCCTAAAAAAATCTGGATCCAAAGCAGAACTGCTCTCAACGCTGAATGATGGCTGTTGTGTAAGGCAGCAAATTGAATTTTCGAGGGGAAATTTCTAGTGGATTTCAGGAGGGTCATAATTTCAGCCACTTTCATCTGCTGCACAGGTCTTGGGTGTAAAAAGGTGCCCATGCCCTATGGGAATCTGACAGTGAATACTTCCTAGAAAACATTCTTTTCTTGTCTAAAGAGCTGATAATCATTTGGGTAAAGACAACAATTCCAAAATCAGTACTTTGTGTGAATAAAAAGAGACTAAAAATGAAAGCAAAAAGATGCCAGATGAGTAAAACTGCTGCAAGAAAGCATTCTGAAATGCATTCAGATGGATCATTCCAAAGGTGTTCATTACCAATCTTTTGAAATTGACTTGACAGGTCAGCACCATTATGGAATGACAGTAGGCATGGAACATCCATCTGGAGGTCTGGATATAAGTGTCATGGTACAATCTATTTTACAGTAAGGTTTCATACTTCCAATGCATCAAAATCAGAATTGCTTTCTGTGTGTGAAATCTATTTCATGTCTATACCCATCTAAAAACTAAATGTCTAGCTTTATGTCTCTTTAATGGAGAGAAACAGGTAGTTCAGGGATCACAGCATGAATGTCTAATACAGTGGGAATAAACTACCTTCTGAATGCCCTTCTGTTTCCAGTGACATTATAGATGATCCAGAAAGCAGGTGGAGCCTAAAATTATAATTTTATCCTGAGTTATAATGAAGTGAATTCTATCCTCTTATATGACGTGAATTCTATCCTCTTATATGAAGTGAATTCTATCCTCGGAGCAGTAAATACATATTTCATAAAGGAATGCAATTTTGGTATTGGATGCGATAAAAACAACACCAAATATCACTTAACTTTCATCCCAAAATGGCCCTTCCAATGTCTGATGAATGCTAATACTTTGCATCTCTGCAGTGCCCTCCACCGGAAGACCACAAACCACTTTGCTGATGTTAATTTATTCCCATAAAGTACCCATGTGTGGCAGTTATTTAAGGATAAACAAAGGAACCTGCTTTTAAACAGGATAATCCAGATTTCACTCTCCTCTGCGTCTGGCCAAGAATACCAAACAGCACTGCTTTGTGGTGCAGGACCAGGGATTTGCTCCAGATTTCTACATTTGCTCTGTGGGCTGGCTTAGCACCACCCTTTCCTCTTGTAAATCAGCACTTGTCACTGTGCAATCCAAATCCTTCTCTGTGCTCATGCAAGTAATTAACATACCAGCGATTCAGTTCAAAGCTGGTGCCCTTTGTTTAGCAACACATCCCATTGTCTCCTATGACAATTCCTACCCGTGCCACAGAGGATCAGGGTGAGGCCTAAGGGGCAACAATCACAGAATCATTAAGATTAAAAAGGACCACTAACATCATGTAGTCCATGCATCAACTGCGAGAGCCCTTCAATGGCTGTAGAAGGGGTGCTTTGCCATCAGTACAGATTATCCCGTCCCTATTTGATTTACACTACCACAAGTGTCTGGGAGAAGATTTACCCAGCAAGGTTTGCAGATAATTCTGCATCAGTCAGTCTCCACAGACTATTTCATCATGCTTTCTTATTGTTATGGATATGCAATGATACTACTAATACATACTATGACGTGGCCTGAAAGCAGCTTCAAATTCCTTCATCATCCCAGAATGCATAGGACCACTTTCTCCTCTAGAGGCATTTTACACCAAACCAGCTGAGAAATTGTGCAATGCTTTGGTTAATGAGGCCAGCACAGTGGCAAGAAGGAAAGCTGCCTTTTCAAGCTGCTTCATACATTATCATTGCTGGACAAATTCAAATTCCAGCTGTCTTTGCTTCTGACAACGTTGAACAAAACAAAACACAGCTTGATTTGCAGACACCAGATTAATACTGCTGTGCTGGCATTTAGAAAGAACTTGCCATTAACGTATAAACCGAGATTATTTCAGACTTGAGAAGCACGTAAACCTTCTGAAAGCTTGAAGTATCCAGATCCAAGCCTTCAGACAGCTCTCTTCAGAAAACAGCTCCATTTTTAAGGTAGTTTTCAACTTGTTCCCCAAACGAGCTCCCTCAGAAGCTGCTGACTTTACAGTAGACTCACAGAAGTCAGGTATATGATTTAATCCTAATTTTCCTTTTATAATGCTTTTTTTTCTCAAGTTATGAATTACTGACTTTCCGTGAAATCACCTGTATTTATTACAAAAGGCTAACTCTAATATTATCTTGAATATTTGTGTGTCCTTGGTGAGACACTGGCATCTTGTCACGCATTGTCCCGTGAACTCTAGATATGCAGACATGAATAACATAAAATTCTGGTTTTTAACCTCAGCACACTTTTAAATCCAGAGATCCCTGCTTTGATTATGGGATTTGATTCAAGAGAGTTACAGTTTAACTACCAGCAGTGGACATACTTTTTCTACTTAGCTATAATGTAATTATATTATATTTGCTGTAATTGCTAAGATGCAAGCATAGCAAGTAAATTCATAATGCCAGGTTGTCTTCAGCTATACTAACAAGATTTCTAGCTTTCATGAACAGCCTAGAGGTTTCTATCCATAGTGGAGCTTCTTCCATTTTGGCATAATGAAGAAGGGTATTTAATCTAACATGTATGATAACTCTGTCAGAGCCTGGTTGCACCATGCAGTGTGTGCCTTTTTGTTTGTTCACACACAGAAAATTCAGTTGCTTCCTGTAAACCAACTAGAGCTGTGACAGACGGGATTATGCTATGGAGCAACATTTAAAATGGTCTCCTTGGCAGACAGAAATTGTTTGGAAGAGCTTCCTGGTGCCTATAACCTCCTCTCTTTCCCTCCCAATGGATGAGTTTCCCATTCGCTTGGACAAGAATCAGAATCCAAGTGGTGAGACTGGAAGCCAAAGGATGCAGCATCTGTCCCATCTGGAGATGTGCAGAAAAGGAACATTCTCAGAGTTACTTTTTAATGTATTCCAATTTTCCTCTTTCTTTGAAGGACACTTAACCAACTTGTTACTTGATTTCTTAACTTGGCACACTATGTGCTCTACTGCATTTAAAAGAAATTCTTCTGGATTTATGCACATCACACACTGAGTTTCACATGCTGGGAACTCCCATCAATTGTTCTGCATGATTTTTCATGGTAAAGGCATCCTCAAGAACTGGCAGATCATTCCTCCCTAAAGATCTAGGGCCAACAGAAAATCTCAGCAAAGCAGATATGTGAAAAAGATCCGCACAGAAGAAAAACAACAACAAAAAACCCTCCTGCGCTGGAGGGACAGATGAATTAGCATCAACTCTGTGAGCATCAGCTCTCTTGTCTTCTTAATACATTAATATACACATTGTAGACAAGGACTCAACACCATGCTAGACAGTACTGGGAGTACCTGCAAGATCAGGGTGCCAGAATTGCTGCTGTGGAACCCAGGGATACAACTGGTGAGGAATTCAGCAACAAAACAGGTTTTCACGGGAAAATGCCAATTCATCAGAAATGAAATGCATCAGGGAGGCATATCAGATTCAATGAACTTCCAACAGAACCCAGGCATGGCTCCAAGCTGGTTTCATGCCAGCTCGCCTGGTGGGCTGTCTGGAAGCCTGGACTCTCAGGATATGTAACTCCAGGGCATGCAGATTGCCTTGTAGCCAGGGACCACAAGGCTTCCTGATGCATTGGACTCCCCTGATTTATCCAGGACTCAGCTCCCAGCTCTGCAAAGGGAAAACCAAAAACCAAGGGAATGCTGACTGAGCTGTAAGGACCAGACTGCACTTTCCAGACCAATTTTACTTCAATTTTTTTTCTAGTTCGGTAGCTTTGCTTATTTTTCATTATCTCCTTCCTTTGCCTCTTTTCCCCCACTGTGTTGAGAAAGCATAAATTTTTTAAAAATCCATGTTCCAGAAAGTTCTCAGATTTTTTTCCCTTGGCTTTTGAATTTCTTGTGGAATAGAAATTTTGTCTTTAAAACAGTTTCACTCAGCACATTTCTTCTCTCTACAGCCTCTCTGCTGCTTATCCTCTCTCAGCAAAATGGAGTCATGTTGTTCTCTGCCTCTTTCCATGTCTTCTGTGCTGAGGGAAGGAGGACTTGGCCTATCATGCTGCCTTCAGTCAGAGAAACCTAATCCTTCCCTGTTAAGGGGAGGAATTATTTAGACTATAATTTGCAGTGATTACACAGTGTTTGGTATGCTGTCATATGCCATGTTTGCACTCCCTCTGCCAACACATGGACAAGGATGTGTGCAGTCATTTATTAGGCTTGCACCAAAGACAAATGGAATAGCAGCGGGATTAGCTGTCATTCATCTTCAACTGAAAACCTTTCCGTGGCCTGTGGTTGGCTAATGAAATCCACATCGCCAGTATTCATAGCGTTCAGCTGGCTGCAAAGAGAAACCCTCAAGATGCTTTTAATTAGAAGTTGTGAATAATGGTCAACTTGTGTGCATTTTACAGACAGCCACAAAAATCTACACTGCCACTTTTAGGAATGAACCCAGAGCTGGGATCCACATTATACAGACTTACATTTCGAGGGGATATATGAACAGGTGTCTAAATTCTCAGTTCAACAGTGGGTGCTAGTGTACCCCTTGAAAAAAAAAAAGACTCCAGATAATGAGTATGACTATGCTTCATGCTTGTGACCATACCACTCCATAAGAAAGACTGGTTTCACTGTTTGCACATGGCATTTAATTGAATTAACAGTAAATAGTATTCTCACTGAAACAGTACTTCACTGTTTAAGTGAAATCTCCCAGGACTAAAGCGCTACCTAACACATGCTAATGAGGAAATTCTTAGCTTCCACTCAGTATTTATCTATGCGAGCATACTATAGCTCAAAATAGTTTATCAAAACAAATGTAAGTCCTCCGGTTTAGAATTTTGACAATAAATGTATTCTTTAGGTCTCTAAGGACTTGAGAATCTGCTATCTTCCCTCCTTTTTCTACAAAAAAATGTGCCAGATTCTCAAAGTTTCTCGTTTCCTTTTGCTTCTGAGGCTGTGAAGTTTGTTCCACTTGGAGAGACTCTTACCCAAACACAAAGCAAGCACAGAACAATGGCATTAAACAGCAAACTAAGCCTTGGTTTTTAAACGAGGATGTCCATTTTAGTGGGTAGCCTCAGTGAAATGTTTCCATAATTTGACAACTTAAACCTAATCCAACCATTAGTAACTATGATTTTCCACGTATCTTCCACTTAGACTGCGAGGTATGTTGCTGCAACTGTAGAAAAAAATGAATGTTGAATGTCTGTTCTCAGCCGTAAGTATCTGAGAAACACAGAATCACAAAATATCCTAAGTTAGGAGAGCCACAAGGATCACTGAGTCCAATTCCAGCAGCCTGGTGCTATAACTGCAGGTCATGGTGAAAAACCTGTTCCTAACCCCCCGCCTGACCCTCCCCTGACACAGCTCCATGCCGTTCCCTCAGCCCTGTGGCTGTCACACAGAGCAGAGCTCAGCATTGCTGTTCTGCACCCTGTGAGGAGTAGCGGCCGCCATCAGGCCTCCCCTCAGCTCCTCTGCTCCGGGCTGAGCAAACCAAGGGACCTCAGTCACTTCTCACACACCTTGCCCTCCAGACCCTTCCCAATCTTCATAGCCCTCCTCTGGATGTTCTCTACCAGTTTTATGTAGTTCTTAGACTGCACTGCCCAAACTACATGCAATGCTCAGGATGAGGCCACACAGCACAGGGGGACAAAGCCCTTCTTTTGCCCAGCTGGCAGTGTGGCCCTGATGTACCACCCCTGGGTATGGTTGGCCCTTTGGGCTGCCAGCACACTGCTGACTCAGATTCAACTTGCTGTCAGAACCCCCAGATCCCTTTCCACTGAGGGGCTCTCCTGCCTCTTCTCCCCAAATCTGTACTTCTGTCCTGGGCCGCCACATCTCAGGAGCAGAATTTGGCTCTAACTCTCGTACAGTTTCACGCACTTGGAGATTGCCCAGCCCTCACACTTGTCAACATATCTCAGCAAGGCCTCCCTGCTCTTGAGCGATTCAACAGCTCCGCTTAATTTTGTCATCCACAAAATTAAGTAGTAAAACTTCACGTTCAGTACCCAAGTCTTCTTTAAATGATTACACTGAACAAACCACTCTAGTTACTGGAAGTGAAAATCACGGCACGTTTATCTATGCAGGTAGCTAATTGTCAACTGCAGAATGAAATATAGTCTAGGACGTGTTCTGCAAAGGCTTCACTCACAGCTGCATTTCTGTCTGCTTGTAGGCTGGAAGAGTTTTGAAAGAATTATCAAGTACTTAGGTTACTCAGATCTCTAATTGATATATTTATTGCCATTGTTGTGGTTTTATACCAATTAATGTTCTTGTTGCATTTGAGAAGTTTTTCTAGGAGGAAACACACACACAGTTGCCCTACCTGCTTTGGTTGTCACTTTCAGCAAATAACCATCCAAATCGATCTGAAACTGTGGTGTCTCGCAGGGTAGTGAGATACGGGTCCCATTCCACTTCACTGTGAGGTGCTGCTGGAGGCTGATGGTGCTTCTGCCCAACACAAGGTCCACTGACTTTGTCCAGGAGAAAGAACGGGTCCGACGGGCATCGTTTTTCACCAGCACCTGGAAGGGCGAGGCAGAGGAGGAGCAGTCTTTCGTCAAAACGTACTGACATGTTCCCTGAAAGTTAAATGTCCGTCCATCAAAAGTGTTGTAGTGAGGGTCTCCAAACACAGTGCAAACTCCAGGCTCTGCAGGTGAGTGAGAAACAAAAGTGCTATATCAGGATCAATCGAAGCTTGAAAAAAGCAGTTGATAAGAACTTAAAGGATGCTGCTCTCAACTAATCTTTCTGCCCTACAGGGCAGATTTTTTTGAGGACCAATAGGAATACATTTATCTGAAAAGTATAAACCTCGTGGTTTTAGCAGAAATCTTTCCCAAAGCAAGTGAAAACTAAATGCCAATCAATCCTTGGTTCAACATGAGAAGGTTAAACTATAGCTAGGAACCAAAGACAAATCTTCCAACCTCTGAATGAGTCCCCTAAACATAATGTGCCACCTGGACAGCTGAGGTTGTTACAATGCCTTGGGAGACTGCTGAGTTTCACTGACAAAAAATGCAAGCCTCATTCACAGTCTCAGCGCAGGCAGAGCCCAGGGCCTTGCAGAGCCCATGTATCCCTGGACTTGTGTGATGGGAGCCTTCCAACTTCATTCCAGCTTTCCCAGCACAAGTGTCTACATTTGACCAAATCATCCGGTTTCTTTCTTACTGACAGAAAGAAACAAACACAACTAGAAAGTCTCTCATCTCACTGGTTTTAGATACCTATTTTAATATGTGGGAAGCTGCTCTCTGAAGGAGCCTGTATCATTCTGCTATCTGCTCTGAGAGCTTAGCTGGAGGCATTCCTTTCAGTCAGATTCACCCAGAATGAACTTTCACTCTTAAGTTTTGTGTGGGAGCAAACCCTAATCCAATAAATGAAGTAGAATTCAAAATATCACCTGTATATTTTTGAGGTTTAGTTTGAATGTCCCAGGTTAGGCAAGAATGATTTTTCGAAGTTAAAAGCCATCAAGCCACTTCAGCACGACCTTTCTGTCCATATTTTATATAGGCATATGTATAAATATATAAAATAGGTATATTTTTTCAAAATCTTCTCTTGTACCACTATTAAGTTGCTGAAAACTATCACTGAGGAAATGCGATCACCATTTACTATACACATACTTTTTTAATACTACAAACTGTCACACGTTATTTATACAAAACTGACTTTTAGTGGTTATTGTTCTCACAACAAAAGCCAGCAGTACATGAATAGCATGATGCAATGACTATCTAAGGGCATAGTGTCTCTGCTAGTTACATGCATTTTTACAATTAGAGGGAGATGTCTTATTGATGCTTTCAGTTCTATGCTGGTCAAGAGAAGTCACAGTTCTCAAAGACAGAACTTGTCCACACTTATATCAACAATTCTGAGTTACCCTGCAGTTATCCAGCAATTGATTGAATTGCTTAGCAGTTGAGGAGAGCAGCAATTTGCATTTCAGCCTTTGGGTATAACAATAGGTCCTAACCACATCTCACTGCCGCTGTTCTTGGAAGAAGGAATCTCAGGACAGAGAAATGTACACTGCTGCTGCCAGCTGAATACCCATGGGCTTAGGCTGCTATTGAAAGATGATGTCTGTTTTAGGGGGACAGCTTGATACAGTAAGAAAATTTGACTCAGTAATCAGACAGCTGAGAACAGCATCAATCAAAAAACAAAACAAAACAAAGGCCAACAGCCTAGGGGAACGGAGAATAACAGAGAATGCTATTTCTTAGCTGAAAAAAAATTATCACACAATGTCTTCTCTGAAAAGGCAGCAAAACAAAAAGGGAAAATTCAAGCCTACGAAGAAAGAAGGAGACACGTTATGGAGAAGAGACACAGAATTTCTATGATGGAATGTAATGTAGTTCTGAGTAAGCAATACACTTTTCTCATTCGGTCTATTTAGCCTAGGCACAGGCTGTGCTAAAGCAGCTGTATTGTTTCTGATGTTTTCACTAGCTTCAGTTAAAGGCTGTTCAGGGATATGTATAGAAGATGTGGATGAAGGGGGCCCCAGGAGACCTTACCATTCCTTTTTCCAGCTGTAATGCAGAATCGCCTATACCTACATGATTTCTGACACATATATACCCTGTTTTCATAGAGCAGGAGTAATATGAATCCCATCACTAGCTCCTGCAGCTCTCAGTGACCCTTACTGTAAGGTCTTAAAAGTCTAACCCCAGTCTTCCCCACTGCACAGTGCAGTACCATCACAGAATCGGTACCTGGGTAACATTTGTAACGGACTCCTAACTTGTCACATCCATTCTTTTTTTTCATTAAGTCTTTAGTTAAGCCACTCTTGGAATCATTAGTATGCCACCTTACTATGTTTCATAACCAGGGACCAGAAGTTGTGATTTCTCAAGCACATCATGTTGACAGGTCCACTTGAATTCAAAATCACAAAATCACAGAATCATAGGGGTTAAAAGGAATCTCTGGAGATCACCTAGTCCAGATCTCCTGCTAAAGCAGGTTCCTTAGAGTAGATTGCACAGGAAAGTGCCAAAGTGGGTTTTGAACATCTCCACAAGAGGAGACTCGACAACATTCTCTAGGCAGCTTGTTCTAGTGCTCTGTCACCCACAAAGTAAAGGCTTTCCTCATATTCATATGGAATTTTCTCTGTTCCACTTTGTGCCTGTTGCCTCTTGTCCTGTCACTGGCACCACTGAAAAGAGCCCAGCCACACCTGACTCCCTACCTTTAGATACTTATAAGCATTGATAAGATCTCCCCTCGGTCTTCATTTCTCCAGGCTGAACAGTCCCAGCTCTCTGCTAAGGCAGATCCTCCAGATATGGCCCCACCAGGCAGAGCAGAGAGGGAGGATCACCTCCCTCACACTGCTGGCCACGCTTTTTTTAATGCACCCCAGGATACCATTGGCCTTCTTGGCCACCACGGCACACTGCTGGCTCTTAGCCAACCTGTTGTCCACCAGCACACCTCGATCCTTCTCTTCAAAGCTTCTTTCCTGCAGGTCAGCCCCTAACCTGTACTGATGAATGCAGTTATTCCTCCCCTGCTGTAGGACTCCACGCTTGGTCTCGTTGAACCCCATAAGGTTCAACTCTTCAACCCCAACTCTTCAGCCTGTGCAGGTCTCTCTGAATGGCAGCACAGCCATCTGGTGCATCAGCCATTCCTCCCAGCTTCATAGCATCAGCAAACTTGCTGAGGATGCACTCTATCCCTTCATCAGGTCATTGATGAATCACATTTGATCAACAAAGTCAGGGCCTAAGGACTTTAAGCAGTGCCAGAAAACCAAGATGTCTGAGTGTGCTTTTAAGAAACATGCACTTTTGTGAATCTTCTTTTCCCACTGCCAACAATAAGGATATCAGTAACTGCTTTCCAAAGTCCATAAAATGATTACTTGACATTTATCCACGATTATTTTTTGCAAACTTCAAATGAAAGGAACAACAGAGTTTTTAACCACCAGCACACTATTCACCAGCAGGAAAAAATCTCCTGGTTTTGTACAGAGAACATCTGACTTTGCTGCCACTAAATCATACAAATAAGTTTTCTGATTTCCTTATGTATTCATGCAATTATACTGCATGGTGAATATTAAGATACATTTTATTACCTGCTCAGATTGTATTTCATTTTTTCAGGTTTTAATTTTTCTTTAAATATAATGAAAACTTTTCTAAAAACAAGGAAACCATCAACAAAAAATGAGCCCAAGCACCAGAGAAGATTTCAGTGATGAGAATTGTTTTTTGTTTGCATTTTTAGAGGCCAAGAATGTAGAGATGTTATACACGCTACTATCCCACATGTTGGGGGAGAGTGGGCAGTTCTTCACCTATGAAAGTAGCTAAAAGGCAAAAATGAGAGAGGAACAAACATAATTCAGAGATGTGCAAGTAAAATTGATAGTGCCAATGGGATCCAAAGGAAATATTTATTTTTAATTTCTAATGTGTTATGCAGAGTAATGTTGTTTTATGTTATGTTACATCGTGGCACGTCATATGTCAACTTGATACAGTGCAGTTAAAATAAAAAAGAATGTATTTTGGATTGGATAGCTGCATGCCTGATCCAAACATTGCTCTTTTCTTTAATAACCAAGGAAATGGGGGAAGGAAAATCTACCTAAATACAGCCCGAATAATTGATTCTCTGATATCACTGTGTAAAACATTCTTGAAAGGATTACTAAAATTCTGGGTGCCTTAAAAAATAAACCCACACTCTGCAAGAGTGTGTGTGATAACTCAGGCACTGAAAATAAGAACTGTCTGGCCTTGAAAGAAACCTTAATACAGGGTGTAACAAGACTGCAAAAGGCAGGCAATGTAAAAGCGTTCCACCCATTTTTAGGTTTTGAGTTGTTTACCTTTTGAGAGAGTTTCAATCACATCACGTTTTATGCTTTCCTCGTTTCTGGTTTTTATTGTTGTTTTTTGTTTTCTTTTGGAAATAAAAAAAGGCCTTTATGCATGGCTGGTTTTGAAATCTGTTGGAAACACTTGTTCTCTAGTTAGCGTCATGTGTGAATTTCTTCTCTGTTGAGATGTAGTGGATGGAGAGTATCACTGCATTGCCAAATCTATGCTTTCCAACACGGGAAGCATATGTGCTAATGAAGCAGAGAGTTGTGGATGCAGATCCCTTTCCCTACAGCAACTTCTTGCTAGCTTATTGCAGATACTCCTTGTCTCTATCAGTTGTCTAGAAAAGGGCAATAATACAAGATGCTCTCCCTAAGACTCTGTCAGCCATCAACTATTTCCAGCTTAGGGACTTTCTGAGCTAGACAGGGTTTGTCTTTATTTAATAGCCCCCGATAGACTTCTTTTCCATGAATTTGTCCAGTCTCTTTTTGACCCAGAAACATTTTTAGCATCCACAAAATCCTTTGGCACAGTGCCTGAAACATTACTGTCTCTTGCTTGTTTTAAACCTGGCATTTCTCAACTTCAGTATCTTCTGCTCATCTACACGTGCGCGTTTATATGAAGGCAAATATACCTGTGTTCCTTTCCCTGAAAGACACAGATTTTT
Source organism: Phasianus colchicus (assembly GCF_987193195.1). Classification (NCBI taxonomy): domain Eukaryota; kingdom Metazoa; phylum Chordata; class Aves; order Galliformes; family Phasianidae; genus Phasianus; species Phasianus colchicus. Next base: position 6,480,129 of record NC_143441.1, on the reverse strand, counting down.
AAAAGCACCACAGAACTATGCACAAAGAGCTGTGATTTCCCAAGCACCTTACGCAGTTAAGGCACTCAATTCTGATTAAACACTATTAGAAGCTGGCTGCAAACACCTGTAAATGCCTTTTGGAAATCCCACATTTCGGTGCCCAAATCAATTTTCAAAACTCCTGGCTTTTGTATAAACTTCTGGAACAAGACAGTTTTCACATTTGTTTTTTTTTGAACAACAAAATATGGACTTCAAGCTCTTACATTTGATGGTCTTCACATGTAACTCACACAGTTTGCCTAGTTCCCACCTAACGATCTAGAGCTCTCTTGCAAACTCGTAATAATAGCATTTAGGTGCTAAAGCGAATACTGTGGAACTCTTGGCCAGCTCTCCTTGCATGTTACAAATCATGCACCCAACTCAAATGAAATACTGACTTTCATTAGGAAAGGTAACTAACTGGGAAGGTCATTGTAGGCAAGGAGCACAGGGTTTGAAAAAACATTTATCTGTACAAAAAAAAAAAAAAGCTGAAAAAGAAACAGCAGGGAAAAGAACATTTTAGGTTTAACATACTCTCTTAAGGAGGAAAGAAAGTTAATGAAATCACAACCGGTTTTGGCCAATTTAAAACAAATTTAACAGAGGGATGCTCAAGTTCAACTAAGTAGTATGCTGAGTAAAGTTAAGAATAATAACAGGTTGCCAAAAAGTACCTATGTGCCTTCAGGCTAATGCCCCTACCCCCAGTGTGGTATATGGCCTTTAAGGCTGAATTATATATAGACTGTTTAGTTGAGGCCAGACAGACAGTCAGCACACACATCCTGACCGGCCAAAGAGCATGAGCATATTGGCTGGCCAATTAGCACATTTTTAGCTCCAGAACAGCCACAGGATATATTGTCTCTAGCTCGGTTTATTATTTGTTAGGGTATAAAGGAAATGGGACACAAATCCATAGGAAACCGGGCTGTTAGCTCTGGTGCTCATGGAATAGCTTGTTTTATTTTTTCAGGACATCAGAGCAGTCAATTGAAGTCCAAGATGTCCAGATGTCTGGTCACACTCTTCTGGGCTTGTAGCTAGTTAAGAGTGGCCAAGAAAAATACACTTTAAATTATAACTAAAATTGTTTTGGACATATTCTAAGTGCGGAGAAGGAGGAAAAAATAGAAGTTTACCAGTGTAAGAGTGTTCTGGTTGCACATCTATAATTCAAAAAAGATCCCAGCTTTTTAAAAATGAAATGAAACTTTGAATGCAATTAGCCCATATGCTGAATTAAGCCCTAAATCAAACAGAACACATTATTAACTTCTGAAAGTTAGCTACAGAACACACATAATAGAATTTCATTAGCTTTTCTTTAAAAAATGCGTAGCCTTAGAGTACTTTCCTCATAACTGTTGCATAGTGCAGCTTGATATAATACACATTACAAGGTGTGGTGTCAAAAACTCCACGGGAGTCTTTATGGTCTATTTCATAAATAAAATATCGATTCCAATTTGTTCAAATACATATTTATACAGTAGGCCATCACAGCTGAAATGACTGAGGAGCTAAGTTATGAACAGCATTCCAGTATGAATAAGCAACTGCAGTCTTTTTGCTGATGTATTTCTCTGTGGCAAGGAAATAACAGAAAATAGGACCAACAGACTTCTTTGTGATCCTTTCATCCCGATTCCTGCTTTCATAGGTAACTACAAAGCGTAACACTATTTTTTTTTTTTCTTTTTTAATCTTTTGCTGTTGTTTTGAAGAGTCATCAATTTTTTAGTATTTCTATAAATACAAATAAAATGATCTGCATAGAGGAGCAGGTGAAAGTACCAACTTTTTAGTCCTAAGGCTGGTTGGCTGGATCCAAACGCCTTGAGTTTGGCTCAGTGCTGTGTGTCAATTTACAAAGATGCTGAATTGGTGAACAAAAGTTTTTGCCCCCCCCACCAAAAAAAAAAAAAAAAGGTCTTTACTGCAAAATTAATTATAGTCCTACTAAACCTAGATGACTGCAGTACTCTTTGAAAAAATCTCTGTCCACAAGAACTGACGACAACTTAATATGACTGTGTTAGAGGTATTGATAATGATTAAAATATATCTGCACAGTCACAGGAGGAAGCATTACTGCATGCTGTAATTTCAGCAAAGGCTATCAATTCTTCAATGTCAAGAACAAAGATTTAGTCTCCACTGCAAATTCCCAGCTTGCTCTGAGAGCAGTCTGTTAATATTATTTGAATTCAGGCTTAGTGTTTTCTTTTTTTAATATGAAAATGACCTTGCTCTAACACAGGATTACTAATTTATGGAATTGACGTCAGTGGTGATTTTTCTAAATCAAGTCCAAAAGAGTACATTTCATTACATTTTTACAGCAGAATAAACTAAACTGTTGAATTTTCCACTGGTATGACCACTGTGTTTAATTAGTGATAACTGTACACCAGCCATGGAGCTTAAACAGCAACATGCCAAAACCAACCACAGTTAACTTCAGCAACAGTAGACAAAAGGGACTCCCTAGTCCGTTAGGAGACAAGGTACTTTTTCTCTCTGCAACAAACTGCTTTGAAAAATAATCCTTTGATTTTTTTTTAATTTTTTTTATTTTTTCAGTTTAAAATGGATCCTTTAACAACGTGACTGTTTGTGACCCACTTCATAGAAATTGGCTGCATTTGAACTGTACTCAGAGCTCTCCTGTGTACAGTATGTTCTCGTACCTCCTATGTTGTTTTTACTTTGGAAAATTAATATCTTCTGGACCAACAAATATGTCTGGTGTGTTAACATGTGGAGAGAGGATCAGTATGAGTGGGTGGGTGAGGGAAAGGGCTATGCATCTGCATCTTATCAGGAATAGGTTGAATTGGCAACGTTTCTAACAACTGGACTGCGATTGTGATCATCACTGAAACACTTATGATTTTACCTGTCAAAATGCTATGATGAGATTTACAGCACTTCTGGCACAAAGGTGGAACTAATTCCTTGCAAATGGCAGCTGTTAGAATGCTAATGGCTACTGGTGCTGTACGAGAGTAGGTATTTAAAGTCTTTGATTACATCAACTAATAAAAGCTTGGAATTACTTTTAATCATAAAGCCTTAGAATCAGATCAGCATCAGTCCTCCTCCAAATGCTAAATGTACCCACAGCGAGACACCTCTCCAAAAAAGGATCCATTTCATGTGCAACAGAGGAACATACCACTACAGGACAGTTAGTTCTCCTCCCAGTCATACACAGAGCCAGTGCAATGTAGACCCATAAGGAGAGGCTAAGAGAACAGGATCGTTTAGCCTGAAAGCTTTGGGAGAACCAAGAGCAATCTGACTGTACCTGCATGTAGAAGATGGAGTCAAGCTCTTAATGGAGCTGCACAGCAGAAGGACAAGAAACAGGAGGCAGAATTTGGAATAAGGGAGATTCTGGCTTGATATAAAGAATAAAATTTTACCATGAGGTGAGTCAAACTTTGGAGAAGGCTACCCAGAAAGGTTGTGGCATCTCCGTTCCTGGTAGTTCAAAACCCCTGGCTGAATATCATAGTCTCAGTCTGGTGCTGAAGGAGGAGGCTGGCTGCAGACCTTCAACTGTCAAAAACTCACAAAATAACTGGACTTGTCAATTTCTTTGTACTAGAGACTTTCCAGATTTCAGGTAGGTTTACTGCTTCCTCACACAGTGGACCCATGCATTTGAATTGGGGGAGATGCTCTAACGGCTGCTGAATCAGAGTCCAAATTCCCATGGTTTGCCTAGAATTTTCTCTGCACACTTGTTTGTGGAAAAAAAAAAAGACTGCTTTTAAACTAAGATCAAACATCTGCCACTTCATTCATAATAGGAATGTAAATGTAACATATTCTGCTGGCTGCTGATACTCTCCCCTTAATTTCACGTCTTAAAGTCATGACCATTCTCTTATATCATCAAGAAGTCCTGAGTCTAAGGTCATCTGGCTCCTATATGAGGTATTTTTACTTTAAACAAACATTTTTTGCTTGCTTCCCCCATGAACAGTTGTCACAAGTCATCGTTCTCTAGCAGGATTTCTGCTAGAAGGAAATGCCTTCTTCATAACCGCTTATAACAGAGGACCTTCAGCACTTCAAGGGAATGGATGGCCCCACTATTTACCTCCCTCTAACAGCAAACTGCTCATATTACAAAAGAGCACAACAGAAAGGCTAAATGAGACTGAAATGTAAGAGCAGACACGCAAGACAGCGATCAATAAATTCATGACACCAATAACATGTCATGTTTGAGCAGAGTGATAGGGAAATGTCTTCACCCTTGAAACTGAGCATACATAAATTCAGCTGCTACTCAGTTCAATCTTTCATTTCTCCTTCTTGGTATTCTTTATTTCAAGCGTTCTTGAGTTTGACATTTATATTTCACTTCATTTTGATACTGAAGAAAACTAGATTTATTTTATTACAAGTTATATATTCAGAAGCAATTGATGAACAGAGTGGAAAAAAATAGTAAGTCTATAGAATTTGTCTGTCTTATGTTCTATTCAGAAATGAGTAGATCAGTAAAAACAATCTGAATTTAGGAAACATTCTGTTTTCAAAATACCTGGTCTTAAATCATAGAGCCCCACTTTAACATTCAGGTCCTATTTGGTAAAATACTTAAGCACATCCTGAAGGAAATACATAATTGTATCCTGATAACTTCAGTGAAGACAGGTCTCCATGCTGATTTAAATAGGATAATCTTAAGGGTAAATATTTGTGCAAGCAGGATTTGTTAGCTGGGAAAGATTGCAAGGGATATGGGAAGATGGTCATTCCTGAAGTGAAGAGTAAAGGAATAAAAAGGTGATGGTTGAGTTAAACATCACACAGATAGAAGAACAGCTTCCTACTGCACTTTCCATTGCTGTTATGCAAAAGTATTGAATTGTGTATACACTTTGACTGCTTCCCCTCTCTTGCACAGCAGGGTTGTTATTTACAGATATAAAAGTCACCCAGTCCTAAAAAGTACAATTCTATATACATCGCTTATTTAATTACCTACAAATTTCACAGGCCAAGTATGTCCTTCAAAGAGCAATGCCTCAGATTTAGCACAAATGGTGTCACTTGGGGGGAAAAAAAAAAAGAAATAGATTCCTTTTTTCAGGCATTTTATTTAAAATTCATAGACCTATAGGAAACAAACTGTAGCCAGAAAGAGTCACCTGCCCTTTAAAAAGAAGGTCTATAAAAAGAAGGCAGAAAGCAAACATATTTCTACTATATTTATTTTCTTCCAAATAATAGAAAAGAATTTTAAAAATGTGAAGAAAGAACTTACTTTCAGTGCAAATAGGACAGCATCCTTTTCTGTTCAGGATTTTACCCTAATTGGGAGAAAGACAGGCTGATTTAATGAAAGAGTTTTTGGAGCAATGACTGTGTTATTTTGTAAGGCTGGATAAGCTTTTGAAAATAGTTTAAGTTGTGTTTGAACTCAATGCCCTGGTTACAGCTTCAAATATCAGGTGCTAAAAGCAGACAGAACTATTCAAAAAGCTTCCTGGCAGTCTTATTAGAAATGTAATACTAAAAGACTTCTCTGTTACCAGTTTTCTCTTTAGAGAGTGTGAAAGAACTTTGGGCTCATGTATTCACAGATATCTAAAAGCAGACTAATCATTTAGTTACCAAGATCACCACATAGCATATATTTCCTAATGTACTTATGGACACTTATGCAATCTGCAGCCCTCCACACCCCAACAGTCCCCCATGCCCCCAGATCATTCATTTTCCTATAGAAATGAAGGAAAGAAGGAGGCACTAGTTGATATCTAGTTTGGCCAGATTTCTTTCATGGCTAAATCCCATGGTACCTCTTACCATATTATATTACCAATCTCAGACCAAGTTGCCTGATGAAGTAAATGGGCATACATCCAAAGACATGCAACATCTGAAAATAAAAAATCTGGTCTAATCACAGGATCATGGATGCAAGTCTCAAGTATTTACTCACCACTTTGCCCATGACAGTTTTATTTATAGTTGTGTCTTATACAAGGCTGGCTAGAAGTAGGAATCACGCTTCTTTGTACATAAATTCATTTTCTTTTTCAGTCATCCTCAAATTAAAAGATGTTCTCTCTGATTTTACTTAAATTCCCAAAAGCTTACCATCAAGTCAGAGGATAGGCCTGGAAAATTTCAGACTGAATGATATGTTTTTCCAAGCAAAAACTGGCAGGGGTTGTAACAGAACTAATGGTGATATTGGAGCTCACCCACATTCTCGTAAGGGGAAGGAAGAGGCATATGGAGTTGTGCTGTTCCCCGGCACCAACACTCCAGTCCAATAGTAGAACTGTAGTTGAACATAGAGAGTCCCCTTTGTGTGACCACTGGTCCTGTTCCCCACCAAGCAGGTGAGCAAGGAGTGGCAGGTAAGAGGGAGCAAGTGGAGCTGCAATATCGTTTGCTCCAAACACTCAGCAGTAGAGAAATGCTTACAAGAAAGGGGTGGCAGATCCATGCAGAGACAGGGGAAGTGGACCTAGAATGCAAGCCATATTGCTACCTACATTGCTTTCTGCCAAAAAACGCTGCCAAGCTTTGACACTGTGCATGGGGAGAAATGAGCTCCAGGTGATGAGCGTGCTTGAGCTCATTGTCTTCATTAGGGCATAAAAGTTCAGCGTAAGCTTGTTGCTGAATGTGCGACTGCACATGGAAAGAATGGATTTTAGGCACGTCTGGTCTTGAGAAATGAAATGGATTTGAGTTTCACTGGCATGTGGGCAATGCTTAGACATCTGTGTGACCACCAGGTCCCAGAGCAAAGAAAATACTGAGGACCAGGCTGCAATGAGAAGACCTATCAAGCACCTGCTAGCACAAAATCCTTTTAAGAAAGAACCAGTAAAACTGCACAGAAGTACAGAGCTGGGCAGCATTTATTTGTACAAAAGGAAGACGTGCAGCTGAATGCCAGGGCTGCACACCGTAGCCTTACCTCTGTTTCAATAAAAGAGTTGAAATCATCAGCCAAGCTGGAAGTGGCAAAAATTCAAGTGAAATTGCAATCTCCAAGGCTGCCTGCTGAGGCTGGTTACTTGAGCCACCATGTTGGCCTGAGATCCTGTTTTTGTCTTGTAGAATAAGGAAACCCGTTATTGCTAACATGTGCTGCAAGAGTTCGTTAGCATTGAGGGTTCCCTTAGGAGTGGGCTAAGTGATGTGATCCCATTTTTCCCTATGAATATTTATAAGCAGACCACATTTGAGTCTATTTATTTTCTGGGATTTTTCTTCTTTTTTATGAGGTTTTCAATTTTATGTCTGAGGTTTTGGGTTTTTTTCTAAGTCAGGACTAATTGAGGGGGTTGTTTGGTTATGCAATAGCAACAGCTGTTGTTTTTTTGTGCCTCATTTGGCACTAGAGTAAAAACAGCAACTTTTTGTTTGTAATAATAACAGATGTGTATAACATTAAATGCTGTCTGCGTTAAAGATGGGAGAACATGTTCTGAATAAATTTTCAACTCTCTTCAAGTTCATGGGTTCAAAATTTACCCTCAAAATCAAACTCTGCAAATATCTTCACATGCCATGAATTTAATTCTATTAACTTTTGAGCTCTGGACATCAGAAAAGGTTGTGTGCTGTAAAATGCAACAGACTCTCTTCCAGAAGTACAAAAAGAGACATCTGTGACCAGTGACCATTTCCACAAGCAAGCATTATTAGTGGAGAATGCATAGGCATAAGGAAAAGAGGCAAGGAGGAAATAGATAATCATGGATAATAGAAGGAAGATGGCACAAGGAAAGCAGGAGGCTGGAGCAGGGCTAAGGCAAGTGAATAACAAATTAAGTAAGAAAAGGTCTAATGTTTGTCTGAAATTCAGACTTGCCAAGTGTTGAGATTATACTCCCTTTCTCTATGGCATTTAAGCATGTATTCAAGCAGACATGGAGGACCTTCAGCAAGACTGGACACATGCTTAACAGTGTTGAATGGGGTCTAGCATGCACCACACCTTGCAGGCTGATGCTCCAGGTAACTGAGAGGAAATATCAACATAAAATCAACTGCCAGAAAGCCAGAAACAGGAACCACAAGCCACAGGGCTCACTAGAAGCCCAAGAAGGACTGATTTTACTATAGCTATGACAGGAGCAATTGAATTTGGAAAAGATATATTGCCCCTGCTGCAGATAAAAGAAGCTAAGAAAAAAGCTACCTGTAATTACTGATACAGAATTAAACATTTCAAAAAGAGAAGAATAAAAGGGATGAAAAAATGTGCCTAGTTCTATGAAGAAAATTAAAGGAATGGCAGAAACAGTCTCTTAAAATATGGCAGCCTGCCACCAATAGAATGAATAATACAAAAGGTTGCACAGTACTAGAAATTTCTGCTGAAATGTCACTTTGAAACTTATCCTTTCAAGAAATAATTGACTAAAATCTATGTTGATAAATAATATTCCATCACAAAAACAAAGGAATAAAGAAACAAAAAGCATTTAAGTCAAGAAACAATAAGCTGCGTTGTGAATCTTCAATGCTTTCACTTAGTTGTGTGCATCCTAATGCAATTTTAATGAGATAACTGTATGGAGACTGACAACCTAAGGTGCAATTTTACTCCACAGCAGTCTTCAACAGCCAATAGAGACTGCTTAATAGCAGAAATATTGGGAAGAGAGGAAAAAAAAAAGAGTTCATATCCCTACAGTTTTCAGAGACAGTGGCCTATCTCTGTTCACGATACCCATACTTTCAGTATCAGAATCACTAAAATATCTTTATCTTGAAAATATGGTGTGTTTGATTAATGTTTATAGATTTCTGACAGTACATCTCATCAAAGAGAGCGTAGCACAGATGAAAAGTGAAAGATTTACATCCATTAGCATACATTATTTGCCTTAAAATTACTTGAGGTGGTATCCATTTGGAATAGGAAAATAAATCTCACTCTAGAGTTTACATTCCCTCTCCTGCTTGTCTTTCCAATTTAGATTGAAAGAGCAGAAACATAGCTTGTATCTGTGGAGGAGGGTGGTTTCACATGCAGCTTGGAATGGGCTCCATTTTAAAAGAGGGAATAGGGTGACTGGTTAGATGCTAGAGGGAAGGGCTCTGCAGGATAACATAATCTGATCTTTTCAGCCCTGAGGAGCTGAGCCTTGTCTGAAGAATCAACTCAGAGGTTTAGTGCAGTTAAGGGGTTTGCATTAACCTTGAAACAGCTGGTTGGTACACCAGTCAGTTTGTACATCAGTCAGTTATGGTCCCACAGGACTGCAGATGATGAATTTTTAGCCAGTACTGTTTTCACTAACTTCTCCATGAACAGTGAATTCATTCACAGAAGCCACTTTAGTTGATTATCGCAATGCTGTAATTCATATAGGGTAATGCTGAAGTGGTTTATTTCACTTAAGAATTATATTGCATCAAACTAGTTATTTGATCTCAGAAACATCTTGAATGTTTGAAATGCATTTTGCATGGAGAAGATATAAATGAGATGCAGTATATGCCAGGGTCAACAACTAAGAATTTGAGGAGACCGGAAGGGTCCAAGCTCTCACCTCCTGCTTATGTTGTGAAAAGCAAGGAAGGCTGATCACCACGGGCCTCATCTGGCTCCCAGAAGAAGAGCTCCTTTTTTTCCTATTTCCTGTGTGCAGTATCTCATATGAGGCCTGTTAACAAAACTACCTTGTGCTGTGAGCACTGGAGCGACAGGAAAAGACTGTCCCCTCTTCTGAGGATACAAACATCACTCCTGCAGACCACTGGCACAGCAGAAACAGGAGCACTGTGGTACAGGCATTTTATTCTACCACAGCTTCTGGCTGTCAAAAGTTCACACATATAAAATTTTACAAACTAAAGTTTGTCATTTAAAATTTTATACCTAGGTGTCTGTGACTCATATTTTCCCGACTGGCTTCCAGGATGGAGAGGGAAACACTGAGAAGGTATAATGCTAACCACTTGGCTCTCACTTCTGCAGCTCTGTTCAAAGATCTGACCTTACATGAGGTGCTATTTAGAGCTCCCTCTTCTGAAAGCTTGGGCCATTAAAACAAAGTAATTTGTCAGTGACAGAAATCCAAGAAACAAAAGCTGATTTTACCTCAAGGTTTCATACGCTAAGCAGTTCAGTAAGGCGTAATTGCACCACACTCTGGGTTCACTTCAGACATTCAAATAATTGTTTTTCAGGCTGAAACTGTGGCACAGTTTGATAGAATTTTTTTTATTTCATTTAATTTACCTGTCCTACCAAGTTTCAAGCCTCATATGCACTAAGAAAAGGAAGTACAAGCTTTTGACGCTTAACATCTGCAAGCTAAATGTATGTTTATATAGTCATCTCACCACTCTACAAAGCTACTTAACATAAGTGAAAGAGATGTTGCACTCCAGGTACTTGAGACAAAGTAAGGAGGAGGAAAAGGAACAGTCTGCAAAGCAAAGACAGAGGCGAGAAGCTCTTATTCAGAGTAGCAATAGCACACTTGGAAGACACCAGCCTAAATTAATATGCCAAAAAATGTCTACTTTCCAATCTACATGCCCCAGTGCTATGCACACACTTCCAAGAAACACTGACAAACATAATGGTGGTGAAAAGCAGAGAAGAAAGCCACGCTCTTTTAAAAAACTCACATGAGGACAGCTGCTGACTGGAATGCATTGCTTCTTGCGACATTCTGTCTTGCCTTTCACACAAGCACAGATGGTGCAGTTCACAGAGGACCACATCTCTCCATCCTGCAAGAGGGAACATGATCTAGTATCAGTTGGGGTGGCAACAGGAAGCTATTTCAGCAAGGTATCATTGCACAAGAAGGGATAACTTTCCCTGTTGGCATTATGTCATTGTTTTGTCTATATTATTTTGAGGTATCTGTCCACATCCAGTTGTATTAAAGACAAAGATCAAATTCAGAGGGGCGTTCTTCCCTTCAGCCTTCCAGATCAAACATTTATTTTTCCAAAGCTAATCAAATCACACTGGCGCTTTCCATCAGTGTCCTGATCATTTGCATTGTTTTCTCTTCGGTATGTTCCTAAGATATGATCACACCTCCCACAAATTTTCATTTAAACTGACATAATTAGAAAAAACCTGATTCATTTGGTTGAGTGATGTCTAAGTTGTTGCATGTGAAAGTATTTGATTAAGATGTCAGCATATAGTGAATTTATTCCCAGATGCAGCATCAGTTTGGCTTAAGGCAGGAATGGTTGAATAATGAATTCTAATTTAGATTACTTACAGCACTTTCATAGACACTCGATCTGCTAAACATCTGAAAATGTTTAGAAGAGATACAGGACTGAGCTCCTCAAATGCATAGCAGGTAAGAGTCTACAGCTCTTGAAGTATTAGGTGCAGAGCAAAATATGGCCTTATCCTCACTTACTTGGGAAAGACTGTTCGTGGAACTGCCCTGGCTCATTTCTCCATAGTGCTTCATTTGCCAAGTGTGGTTCCTAAAACATTCTGTCTCACCCACTTACAGTCTTGTGCTAGTCTGCTTAGAGCCAAAATGTGCATGTTTTCTGTTTGCTGGACCTCTGTGAAGGAAGGGTGAGGATAGACCTGACAGGAGCAGAGAACAGGCAGTCCAACCAAACAGCTGTGAACAATTATGTGCCCACCTCAACATGACGTTCTGACCAGAGAGAAAAATAGATGATATCCAAAGTGCCAAGGGGTCCAACTTACTCAGTGCAACATGCACAGCTAAAGGCTGTCTCTCCACTGTCCTCTACGTCCCCGCCATGTTAAGATAGCCTCATGTTTCTGAGGCAGCGTGCATTCTGGTGCACTTCTATTGACCACTCTCCAAGCATCTCCTACGGTATCAGAATATTTCCCAACCAACTGAACGCAGCTACTGTGATTTTTGTTTCACGGCCATTTTTGCACAGGAGGGAACACAGTTCTGACTGCCCAGTTTCCCAATGAACCTGTGCCCGTTCTACTAGTGTTAGGCCATTAACTTCAACTGAGCTACACCAGATTTATCTTTTCTTACACAGGGCAAGAAATAGATGTATTGCCTCTATTTTTTTCTTATTCAATATGATGCTTAGTAATATAATAAGATCTTCACGAGAAGCAGAGTGTTTTATCTGGGTGCCTAAGAAGCAGGCACTTGTTCTCAAAACACTACAGTACCAGTGTGAAGGTTCCAATCAGATCCAGTATAGTCTCAGTGTACAGTAGGTTCACATGTAATTTCCAGAATAAACACTTCAGCTACATACACAAAAGACAGAAAAAATGGGAAGCAATTCTGGCTGAGCAAAAGAAATATTCACATGGGATTTAACATTTGATCTGATTCAAGGAGCTCTTAATTCACAGATGGCCCATAAGGTGACAAAACCTTTTTCTGACACAGTGTTAAAAAAAACTGCACCACTTGGAAAAACATACAGGGTCTCAGTGACATGAGCAGTGTTTTGCAGAGTATCCCCTGTGATTTGAAAACATTGAGTGAGAGCGCAGTAGGTAACTGTTATTATATGGCTATCCAAATCTTGAGATGTCAGAGGTGCTGTCCTCAGCAGAGCTGTGAAATTTCAATGAGTAACTTTCAGTCAAGATGAACTTTGCACAGCTCCTACTGCTCGGCTGTGGAAGAGACTGCCTCAGCAGATAAAGCCTACACACCTCTCAAAAATATCTTATCCATAAATATCAGCATTTGCTTGGGAAAGCAGAACATAAAAAACTCATGCTAAAAATGCATTACTTGTCTTGAAACAGAAGCTGGGAGAGACACACATCGCAACAAGGAGGAACTAGTCTTAATTGCTTCGTATCAGCGGAATCTGCAGAGACTCCAATAAAAAAATACCAGCTGGCAAATTTTGCTGTGCTTTGCCTCTGAGCTGTTCCGTCATCTAAAATGATGGTGAGAATTCTGCTAAAAAGCAAGTCACAACACTAACTTACAGTAAGTCTGTGTTGTTTCAGCATCTATTCTTGAGCCACACCTGAAACTTACCTGGAATATCTTACTGCCAAACTTGCACACTTTCATTTCTTCAGGAGCGATGTAGGAGATGCATTCCTTGCAGCAGTGGTCTTGGTTTTTATTGCATTCTCCAGGAAGCAAGCACCTCTTCTTACACATCACTGTTGAATCCTGGGTAAAAGGATAATAGGAAATCATTAAACCATCACCTAGGTGTTTCTACTCCTGTGCATCCTTATCAAAACATTTTCGCTTGCTCAGCCATTGCATCCAAGCAAGCTAAGAGCTCAATTGCTTTGGATAGCTCTGAGAAAACAAAAATAATTAACTGGATTAATGGAAGCACTCTGTTTACCTGCAAAATCTTGACTCTGGTCTGGCAACACTTTACTTTGTCCCTGGATAGGTGCAAAAGTGCATATAATCATAGTCATGCTAGATCAACTACATACAGTAATCACTTCCCTTTAGCAGCAGTGTGTTAGTTCACCATGTAGCGAGTTAACTCTTCTTGCAGCTTAATGCAAACTCAAAGAAGGTCATATAATCTGAGTAACTATTCCGCATCACTATGATAGGCATCATGTCTAAACTGAGGCACTCAGTAGCTTTTTAAACTTTTCTAGCACAATTGCAAGAGCTCTTCAGACCCGACTCTGAAGGACCACACAAGATGCCAAAGCAGAATCCTAGCAGGGCTTACAGCTCCACAGCCTTACAAGCTACTGCCAAGTCAGACAACCAGCATGCAATACCAAAGCACTGTGGGCTTACCTTGCATGTACACATCGTACAGTTGTCATAAATAAATGAGGATCCATTATCGTACACATTGCTATGAAAGAGACAGCTTCCAAATGGGAGGTCAAACACTTTCCTCTGTCCTGAATATAAACAAACAATAATAAAAACAGAATGTGGTTGAAGAGATGCCACACTGACAACAAAAATAGCAGGGCTTATTGTCACTAGACCAAATTCATCTGCAATATGTCATTTGCTGTGTGTTTCCATTTTGGTGTGTGAAAATATGTACTTTTAACAATTCTCTGTTCTTCTAGCACACACTCATCTATACAATTTTACTGTGGGAGGGAATATTAATGATTTATGACATGTTTATATTGGAAAAGTCTTTCTTCATCATAAAGTGTGCAGTGCAGCTACATGAATAAAAAGTAAGCACTCAAACTCTTAGGGTTTGTACATTTAAACTAGTTTAAACAGTCTTTAACTCAGTGTAATAACTTATCAAATAAAGCAGCCTAAACTGGTTTTAGCATATCTGCCTCAGGGGTTCACAGCAGCCAAACTAAACCAATCCAGTGATAATGATGCAGAAAAATCATATGTATTGCCCAGTCTTATTAAAATAGCCTGGTGTACCGTGTTTAGACACTGCTGCAAGAAATACAGGCATCTGCATAGTTTACAAGAAAAATGAAACAACAAAAAATACTTTCCAGAAGGCATTAAAAAAAAAAATAGGTTGCATGAAAGCAAGGCACTGCTTAGAGCACTATACAGGGAAGGTAGCATCAATACCAAATGCTTCCTGAAGTCCTGCAAATCTACAAGCACTTCGAGATCAAACTTGGAACACGTGCCCATTCTGATAGATAAGCATGGGGTCTTTACAAAAACTCTGAAATCACTATACTTATCTTTCTGGTTTAGAATATCTTTTCCTGTTTACTTTTGGTGGCAGCTAACTAATAAGTTCTCTTAGAAGTGGCTGCCAGTCTCCCAGCTTATCATTTCTGAGGTCTGATGTTAAACAGGCATCAGTTCCAAGGTTATAAGTGGGCACTATAAGTAAATATAAGTCACTAAGTACTAGCCCAACACTTTAGCTCCCAAACTGCCAAATCTTGGCAGCTGGGGTAGCTGAAGTTTGTCCCTGTGTTCTAATTTGTAATCCCTTCCTTTTCCAATAAGTCTTGATAAAAGCAGAGCAGCTTAAAAGAAAAAGTTTCCAGTTTCCTCTAAGAAATAAGTGAACAGAAGGGTAAGCACACAGCAGAATCCATTGGATTAGCCTTAAGCTTTCACAAATATTTATATGCAAATAACTATTTTTTAAAAAGCTAAGAAATAATTGCTGTTGTTCAGTTAGATGCAATTTCAATTTATCTGTCTTGTAAGCTAGGTACCTTGGACTAATCCGTGCTTGCACAACCAACTTCCCTTTTACTGAATATGCATACTTTAGCAAAGGCTTAATTTCTCTTGCACAACTAACATATGAAATCAGTTGAGGATGCTCAGTAGCCCTAAAAGGAACTGTTCCACATCCATGCACCACTTACAGGCAAAGCCAAGACATACCCCCATCTGTAACAACACATCTGAATCAATATGTGGGGCCAGGACTTCCATCTCATAACTTAAATCAGCAAGTGAGCAGAAGTCAAGCTCTCTCTCACGCTGTCTTGCCATGCCTTGCAAACCAACCCAACACAATTCTGGGTGGCCAACCCAGTTCAAATAGTTGGTAAAAAAACAACGACAAAGGACTTATCCTTTAAAAAGATGTGGTGATGGAGATATTGGCTTAATGGTCGGTCAGCTTTGCTGGCTCATAACCACTAGTTAAACTAATAATTCAAGTCTCAGTGGAGTCAACTGCATTCTTCTAACATATTTACGCTGAGTATCAGAAATCCAATTGCAGGGAGGTCTTGCACATGATATTTTAAAAACCATGCCTTGGCATCCCTGAAAACATTACTTTTTCCTACTGCTGTGCCCTTTGTTATGCATCTCTTGGCTCCACCTTGGCTCCAGAACGTTCAACATTTCGTTGTGAGTAGACATTACCTATTCACAGGTATCCGACATACTTTAATGTGATGACTGCACAAAATGGAAATCATTGTTACTGGCAAACTCACTTACAGACATTTCTAAGTTGAAAAAAGAAAAGAAGAATCTGTGCAAAAATCCCTGTGAAACAGTCAATATCAGAGCTGGCTTTTGAACACTCAGATCAAAGAGGAGAAGGTTCTGTTTGGAAAAACATGAAGTGGAGTGGACAAGGGGAGTTTGCAGAAGGAAAAATGTCCTCGGCCAAAAAAGCAGCTCAGAAGCTCACTATTTGAACTGTCCTTCTCCCTCCGTCATTCCTTATTCTATTTCTCTCTGGTGCTGCGGTTAAATGTTCTGGGCAGGTATTTATTTATAGCATTCCTCAACTAGTAAATAAATAAGCAAAGTCAGGCTTATTTCAAATAGTCAAAAATGTTAATTATTCTGAGAAACAGGAACTTTCTATAGCTCACTGCCTTCAAGGCCAGTGCTCTCTGTACTCTTATTCCAACCCTAGAAACAGGCCAGGGACAGTAGTATTTGGACAAAATGTCAAGGAGTTTCTGTTGAAGAACTGGTGGCTTGCAGTCCTGAAAATCTGCAAAAACTTACTCATAACCTCGTAGACCAAATTAAACCTAATTTACGTGGTCAGATCTCTGTTTATGGTGAACCTTGCTTATGAAATAGAGTCACATGCTGAGGAACGTTAGCCTGCTAATCAGATGAAATGGCACAAGCAAATAAGGGCTCTCAAAACTCGCTGCACTTCTTGGCATGGCTTAGAAGAACTAAACCTTCTCAGAGGTTTCTGACTAACCCCTGTGAAATGTGTTGGGAAAATATTCCTGGCTGAAACTGTGATTCCACCTTAAGAAGGCAACAATAAGGCAAATTCCTGGGTTCTGGCCTCTCTGACAACAACTTCTAAGAATGCAATTTCAGCCCAGAAGTTTTCTTTGACCTGCATTTCTGCAAAGCCAAGAATGCAAATGCACACTTAACCAAAAATCTGAGAGGGAGAGGCCTTTCCTTTTGTGGTACATTCCAATGAAACATTTCCTTTCGCCTCAACCTCCTTCACAGAACATGTGTAATGAAGGTGGGAAACATCTCTATATCTGTCTCTCTACGCAAGCCAACTGGCATATTCTCAAATGCTCTCCTGCAGCTGCTTGCTGAGTGCCATCCATCACAAGTGCACACGCAGACCCTGAGTACATATTGAAGCCTGTATATTAGAGCAACTCGGTCTCTTCCACCTTTCAGAATTTACAAGTATTAAGATTTACCAGTATTACCAACACACCATATTACAAATTACATAAATTACAAAATTGCCAGGAATGTAAACACTCACCTAAGCATTTGGGGCAACACTGTCCTGCGGGAGTGTGACTGAGGTGCTGGGGACAGGAGAGAATGGGGCAGACTTCTTGGATGCACTGGGTCCTGCCACCCTGAAGGAAAATAGGCTCATTTAGGAAAAAGCAAAATGTCAGGATGACACGTCAAGTAGACACACCCATACACAGACTGTTAGCACAGACTGTTAAAAGCTTTAGCCAAAGCAGTTTTTGCCAAAAGAAATTTCTTCTTGCATCACACACACGTGGAATGTGTACAACTGTCCTTTAGCACTTCCTGCATCTCTTGCATTTTTTCATTCTCTCAAGAAATGAATGTAGCAGTTGAAAAAATAGTGTCTTTCTATCTATTTCTTGGTTTAGATACGAAAACAAACAAACAAACAAACAAAGAATAAAATCACCACCCATGAACGTTTCCGGATGCTCAACAAAGTCATTGAACAATTTTTATTTCTCCCCTCCTGTGCCACATCCTTATAGGCTTGTCTGGAATGGGGATTAAGTACTAAAGCTAGATGAGAGCAGGTGTTCTTCCACTGTGTCCCTGATCTCAGAAGCCAAATAAGCCAAAATAATTTAAGAAAGCACGTTTTTGCTAGCCACTCAATCCAACCGTGCAAAACCAAAAGGTCTGTTTTCTTTGGAGGACTGAAAAAATCAAGAGAGCACATGAAATTTTCGGAATGAATGTGGCAAAAAATTAAATAAACAACCTGTACTAGATATATCTTCACGAGCCAATAAATATCAGGGAAAAGAGAGACAACAAGAACAGCAAGACAAAAGCACAGAATATTTCTATAAGATTAACTGCAGTTAGTCAGAAGAGATCTTTGTTGTCACTGTGCTGCGTTTCGAAAGTATTTCACCATGCTTGGAGAATACTGCATTCAACTCAGGACTCTCTATCAAAATGTGCTTCAAATGCTCATAAGAGATGTCCAGGTTATTACACTTCAAAAATCAGCCTGCGTTTGCCTCAGCAAGTCTTTTTCATCTAGCTACCCTGCCTCATTTATCACTCAGAGCTGCACTTATCCTAACAATAACCTTTGTGTTCCTGGATGCTGAGAGATGGAAAGCTTACGAACCGTCTCCTCCCTCGCGCATGCTGGATGCATCTCGAAGCTCCCTAGGGAAAGATGGAAAAACCTGTTCATTTTGAAGAGCTCTGTGCCTGAAATGATATGCCATTCCACTCCTAATGGCCTCAGTGAATAACGTAAAAGCTTTTAGATACGGGTAAATCCACATATGCACTATTGCACAGAAAACAACATGCTGACTGTACCCCAATTCTATAATAAGTTTTCAGGCACTGGAGTCTACCTGTCCCGTGGGGCTACCAAAGCATCCTGAATGCACGTGGCTAAGGGCTGCTCATAATTCATTCACTGCTGCGTGCAGAAACACAGAGGTTATTGTAGACTGAAATGACTGCTCTAAATTAAGGGTCAGAGCAGAAATTTGACAAAATGAAATGAATTCTTCACTGAAGTTACGATGCTCTGGGAATAGCTCTGTGAGAAGAGACACAGGTGCAGGATGAGAGAATAAATATCAAAGAAGGTCTCTCCTGTCATTCTGCTTGGGGAAAAAGGCTAAGAGAAGACAAAGTTCAGACTCTGGTGATAACTCAGTGAATTGCAAAGGAGAGCAAAGAGGCCGCAGTCAGCCTGGAATCAGGAATACAGTATCAGGAATACAGCCACAGAAGATAAAGCAGAACATGGTGATCGCAGATCTTCTCTTGCAACTCTGCTTCTGTGTTTAATAGTCACATATCCCATGCCTCTACAGAAATGTTCGATAGTCTTGCTTCTCTGACAGATGGAATCAAAGCTCAGCCTTACAAAATACTGAGGCATTGCCTTGCAGTTTGTAGCATAAACTTGTTAAAAATATATATATGAAAAGCCCAGGAGTGAGTAAAAAATATGAACTATTTCTTCATTTCTGTCTATTCTCCCTTTTATGTCAGCAGTGATAACTGAACCAGTGCCTCCTCTGCACTGAATTTTTGTCTCAGTCCAGTTTCATCTCTCTTCTTACTCCACTGTTACACTCATTCCAATTATAATGCTGCTAGAATTTTAACAGTAAAACAACTTTCTAGTTCATTGCTGCCTCTGTATGCTCTTCTAAGTTTAAAAACCATCACAGGGTATATATTCAAAAAGGACCAAGTAAGAATAACTCTACTTGCCCTTAAAAGTATTTAGCTTTAGTAATCAATATTCACAGAGTAAAAAATTCAGAGTGCTAGTTCACAAAGCAGGATTACCTAACATTGCCAGTTCCTTATATGGCATGAAATAGAATGGTACAGAAAACACAGTATAACATAAGTTAAAAATGCAAGGGAAAAAATAAATCCTGAGAGCAAAAAGATTGGCTCCAGAAAACATAAACCAGGATAAGAATTGCACAGTTAACACCTTGCTTCCTTCACCTCCCAGCTGCATCCACAGCTTTTAGCTCACATTTCCTTGTTGAGTGTAGCATCTCCCAGACAGCCAGAATATTCCAGGTCTGAAGCAACACTTGCCAGTAAAATCAAACCTGAATTGGAAGCCAGCGCAGGCCATTAAAGTACAAGTGACATCTGCTTCCTATGAGAAATACTTTTCAAGAGCTAGGCAAATAAATTCTTGAGTGATAGTTACACGAAGCCTTAATCAAGATGCTGCTGCAGTCCACAGTCTTCTGGAGGTAATGGATTTCCTAAGAAATCTGAGGTCTAGAGTGCAGAGGGTCACCTTCCATGGTGGAAGCAAACAATAACTCTATAATCCCTGCTGCCATCTCCTACCTGCAAAACAAAGGAAGAGGACCCCTGGAATTGGCTCAGAGGGCAATATGGGCTATCATGTCTCAGCAGCTTTCTCACAGACGTGGGAATGAGGCAAAGATGGACGAGCACCTTCTAACTCTCCCATAAAATTCCCCTCTTTGAGAAAGAGAACCGCCTTAGCCTTTCCTAAAAAAAAATCGTGGAGCTTTTCAGCTGTCTTTCCACCCGCTTCTGACCTGACTTTGACTATGATGCTTTGCTGTTCAACAGGGACACAAGAAACTTAGTGAAGACAAGATGTACACAGGCAGGCTGTGTCAGACTTTGGTGGGGACATGTGATGACAGAGAGGGTGTAGTTTTGGGACAGGCTACACACACACACGTAGTGTATGGTGTGTATGTAGGACTGATGGATGGAAACATGCCTGCAGAAAAAAACTGTCTGCCCAAAAACTCTTGAAGGCTGAAGAGCTGCTGCCATTATTCTCCAAAAGTCTTGGTCTTCTTGTACAGTGAGAGCAAGAAAAGTGACCACCACACTGAACAACATCCAGTTTAATTTTGAAGTAGTCCTGCATGGAGCCAGGAGTTGGCATCAACTAACCTTGTGAGTCTCTTCCAAACTGGGTTATTCTCTTCTGTTAGCAGAGCTCCACTTGTCATAATCAGATTCTGAAAGCGCTCATGAAATATCAGAAAGACAGAGGCTTTCTCATTACAGAGGATGTGAGAACTAGCAATTTGCTTGTTACTGATAATTGGCATTAAATAATATAAACTATAAAATTGTGAATTATAAAATAAAAATAATATTAAATGTTAACTTTATTATCAAGAGCCATGTTTCTTGTGAGCATATACCTTTCTATTTCACTTTCAGGCTTTATCTGTGTGTAATAGTGGAGCTATAAAGCATCTGAAAATGATTCCTCCCTATTTTTGCCCTGTGCTGACCTTGTACTTGAAAGACTGCAAATTCTCCAGCAGAAGTAAAATTTTCATCAGTTTTGCAGAAGACCATGTCTGTGTGCTGGGACTAGATTCAGCCCAATCTGGATTGTAAGGTATTCTTCATTCTCCTTTTAGAAGAGTGAATGGTTTCACTTGCCAAATGAGTCTATCCTTATCAAATAAAATAAGGAATTTATAAAGAAATAGCAAGATATTACATTTCTCTCAACTCCAGGACACGTATTTCAGATATTTAGAGCAAAGTGTGATGTCTTAACAAGGGTTGCCATAAGAACTAAAACAGATATCCAAGATTGTCTGCAGCTTTGAATAACGACCACCAGCATGAAAAACATGTCTGAAAGTTCATCAGGACCACCAAGCACTGAGCAAGTCTGCCATGCTATCGGGAAGAGAAGCCAAATAAATACATAATTGGATGACTCTTTGCTTTCAACTGTTTTAGCATTTTCTTTGTGACTATCGCCACCATGAATAGCCACAATAATAAAGAACATCATTTCTGTGACAATCATGGCATTAAAGCAAAGAATAGAAATCTACTGATCAAGGAATAGCTGTATCATTTGAGATTCAGATAATGACGAGTATTACCATTCTAGGGAAGAAAAAAAAAGTTGAAGACACACCAGTATACTCCTATTTCATTATGTCATAATTGTCAAGGTGTATGACACCTCCTATATGAATTGGATAATATAGTGGCTTGTATACAATTCTGGTCACCAAGAGCTACATCTGATGTATTAGTTATTGTGTGATTGTAAAGACATCCTCCTACCTTCCAAACATGCACTAAATAGATAGAACTAGTCAGCAACATGTATTATGCAAACATCTTCAGAAGGCCCCTTGAATCACACACTTGTAAATTTATGCCTTGGGTTTACAGTCAGTTCTACAGTCCTTGATTTGTCTTGGAGGTAGCCTTCACACACAGAAGTGAAAGGATATCATAACTGGGGACAGACAGACTCCGGGAATACCTTCATCTTTACACAGTATTTGAGGGTCCCTACAAAAGCCACATCATGCACAGTGACAACTGCCTGCAGATCACCGGAGGGGGGAGTGAACAAAGCAGCAAAACTGTTCTCAGCACAAAAGCAAACAGCATATCAGTCAGCACAACAAACAGGCAGGCAGACAAGCCAGAGCTTCCCACATCCCTGCAGCTTGGTATGTTGTCTAGACAAGGATTTTAAAAATGTCTCTTTAGAAAATGTTGGATAAAATTCAGAATAAGGAGATCTTGAACTTTAGTTCAGCACAAAAGGTATTTAAAGTGCCTTGTGTGCACATCATTTTTATACTCTGGATCCAGATGTTAAAACTCTGTTTTCTGTGGTATTGCTGCTATAGATAGGCTTTAGAAGAAGGTTCCAGTGACAGCTTAAAGTGGTGTCCTAAGAACTGGCACGTGCAGCAAGTGCTCTGAAGAACTCTTCTTCATTTTAGTGTCAGATCATGCAAATGAGTATGGATACAAAATACTGTCTTAAATGTCTTAAACATTAGCTAAGTTCCATAAAGATTAGAAGTGGCAAACTGAAAGATTCCTGTGAATAAACTGCTGGAGTAACTTCTTCACAAAGTAAATGTACAGTTCTTAAACTACTATTTCTCTGTTTTCTTTGAATCTGATGCAAAGACATTCCTTGTCTTAGTCAAGAGAAGCCTAGAGAATTCCATCAATCTGCCCCATCTCTCCCTTTATGTGCAGCTTTATGGTACAAGTAATTAGATGCATTTCTTGTATAATCAACAAGCTGCATTAATTATACAGTTTAATTAGTTGTCTTCAACTAATACAAAATCACATACCCAAGCATCTAGAGAATTGCAAGTGAGGTTGCAAAGCGTCACATAGTTGCAACATCTTGACCTAAAACCTCAATTCGAAGGCCCTTCCTCTTCTGGAAATTAATCAGTATATGCTTGTATCCAGCTGTTGCTGAATTACCGAAATTATTCATTATTTAGTAGTTCAGGGCAGGATGAAGCCTCTGAAATAGTTGTGCTTTCAATCAACTAAATAGCATGTGTACAAAGTGACTCATATAAGCTCCAAGTCAACTCAGTCTTGCCATCTACTTGACAGCCACGTTTCCTGGAGTTGCTTAGATGGAAAAAAAAATATCTCTGTTTCAGAGGGAAGTGGTACGCTGTGTTTGTTTGCAAACACATATTTGGAATATCACAGCATCCTCTTGCAGGGTAAAACAGCAATTCTGTGGTGTGGTTCTCCACTTTGAAATCAAGCTTTCAGGTTCCAAAACACAATTTGCCTGAGGAGGTGGAGGACCAAGGTATCTACTGCCATGGGTAAAAAGGAACATTCTGGAGAATGAAATCAAGCTTTGCACAGTAGCTGTCTTGTAGTATGCAGCCAGAGACAGTGCTCCTAAAATTTCACAGTTCCTGGAACCACTGAAGGGCTCCTCAGGGAGGGTCAGGCAGAGCCCTGCTCTCAGCTGGGGGCTCAGCACAACCAGCACGTGGTCATATTTCTCTGGTCTAATAGCACTGTGCAGAAGTGTTGCTCAGATTATATTGCATCTGGCTTCACAGTCCAGCTGAAATCAAATTACTCGCTGACCCAACAGCATAAATGCATGGTCTAACAGCTGAGCAGCCAGCAGCCCTCTCCCCTCTAGGGTTTACAATTTGAGGGCTTTTGGCTCTGTTCTAAGTAACATCATAAATAGCCCCTCTTCACTTGGAAGCCATGAAAGGTTTAATCATAGTGTGTTCTCCTTTCAGGCTGATTTCCTAAAGAAAGAAGGCTTATGCAGGCACAAACCAAGCACACCTGTAGCTTGTGAATCCCCAGTCAGCTCCAACCACAAATGACCAAGGGACTCCACTGAAAATGGTACAGAGATAAAATAACAAAAATCTCAGAGATATTAAAATCTCAAGGACGTCGAGTTGCTACATGTTTTGTTAAAAAACAGATGGTTGCAGAAAATACAGAAACCTAGCTGCTTTCCAAAAGGGACACAAGAAAGCCTCAGTGTTAGGCAGCAGCTGGCTGCCTGCAGTGTCTCCCAGCCCCAACACCTTTTGCTTGGTGCTCAAGTCATAGAGGAGAGCTCAGATTATTGCCATTGGGGCAGATAGAGGAGCAAGGGCTATAGAGGCAGCCCATCTGTGGAGTCAGACTTTAATTGCTTCAGCTCCTGGGACAACATCTCTACTACACCATTCTACAACACCATTCTACAACATACCTACTGCACCATTCCCATGAGGTGTGGCATTTTTTTTTCTCCTGACTTTTCTCTTTTTTCCATGGTACCCAAAGAGATTCATGATACCTGTGTTCCAGACTGGCCTGCAATTGAGTGTTGGATTCTTCCAGCTGGAGCCCATATACTTGTTCTGCTTTGGGATCTGTTTTTTATTGATTATTTTCCTCAGCAGTTCAACAGTCTTTTTTCAAGGGTAGATCTGTTTCTCTCCACAAATCTCTCCTGCAAACTGAAATAACGTGTCCCACAAAAGATTCTGTATTTCATTAGGTTCTCTTTAATGTCTCTAAAGTTACATGCAGAAGCCAGAGCTTTCAACCCTGTAATATAAATGTCTATTCCTTCTTCTGCTAGTTGATAGTGAGCTAAAACAATCAACTCACTATCTCTCTACAGCTCAGAGATGTCTGGATTCACAGCATACCTCAAGTACTCTTGTGGGCTTCTTAGTTATTCTGATCATCATTTAAAACTTCTCAGAACTTTTTTTCCAGTCAGAGAGTATCTAAAAAGCTATCATCCTTTTCTCAACTCTTCCCATAACATTAATGCTGCATACTAGCTCAGTCTTTGGTTTTAGCAAGAAGTTTGGCCAGCATCTGAAATCAAGCTTTTATCTAGTCCAAATCCTTTCATACCATCTCCATTACATCCTGTCATTTCACATACTAATCAAACTCTCTTCCTTTGCTGCAGATCTCACTGAACTGACAGCTGTCATTGCACTTTATATATCTCATACTGAATAGTAGTATCAAAAGTCTTCAGACCTGTGAAATTGAAACTTGCTGTTCATTAAGAGAGTGACTTAGAATACATGCCATCACTATGGGTACCGCTTCACACACCCTCCCAACACATCTTGGTGTTTTCTGTCAACCATACTTCTGTAGGCAGTGCTTTGCCCCCTAGATTCCCTCCAGCTGCTGCCCAGAGCACACTCAAATAGTACAAAGTCATCTTTCCAAATGCTGCTAGAGGTAATGGAGCTAGGGATGTCAATCCACACAGCACACCCTCGAGCAGCATGCCTTTTTATAGTGCAGGAAGTTAGATGAGCACACAGTGCAAGAGGTTCATTTCAAGGTGGTACATAGGCAAGGACTGTATCAAAGACCATAAAGAACAGTGGGAGTCCTCCCACTGGTTGTCAGTCTGCTTCAGAGAGCAATGCTTAGAGCACAAGACCTGAAGTTGAACAGCACGATGCTGAAAAAAATGAGGCAGGACAACCACTTTGGTGGGACTGGGCAGGAGGCAGCCCTACGCTGCAGGACGAGGCAGAGAGTAGCAGCTTTATGAGGACAGTAGAAAGGAAGCAAAGACATTGGCAAGGAAATGATTCTGGCATGCCACTGCAGGAGAGAGTTCAGCTATTCATGATTAATTCAGCTGTTACACCAGAGGTCTCCAGTGAATACAGAACCTTTGCTGTGAGCCATAAGATTATTTATTTCTCTTCTGAAAATTACTGTTTCTATGAAAAAAAAATGCAATAAAACATGTTATTCTGGAAACTGTCTGTGGACAAATAAACTATCAGAATTGTCAGCTTATTCACCTCCCATCCCTGATAACAAGGAAGTTAGGGTTAAATTCAAGGAACCTTCCTAACTTCAGTTGTTTGAAGCAGAGCAGTAGCTTTCTAAATCAGGTCCTGACTTCTAGCTGCCATGACTTTTTCCCTTAATCAGCTGGAGGCTGCTTTGCTTTCACTGGCACTAAGAACAAATGAAGCACAGTTCAGTGGGTATACAGTTGTGTATATACAGCATCACTGTATTTGCATGATGTTTCCAAGTCCAGTCCCGATGCTTGCAAAATGATATCCACTGACACAATGCATTTAAACAAATAGCACTTGCTTTTCCTAAGATGAATTTGCACGAAAGCTTGCATTTGTCTGTGTGCATGCAGAGAGAGTTTTGTGATACTGCCCTACTTAGCTTTCCTTGCTGTCCTAAAGAAAAAGGTACCTCTATAAGCCCCACACTTTGGCAGCTATCACTGCTGCCTTCACCCCCAATTCCAGTTCCCACATTTCAGCACAGCACTGGCCCCAACTCTGAGAACAGTTTTTCCTCCAGCACAATCTGTTTGCAGAGATATGCAGTTATTAAATCCCTGCAGCGTCCCAGGCGTGTTTCTTGCACACACACAATATTAGTATCATTGTGGTCCTGAGAAAGGTGACAACTCTGACTCTCACTTCATCATCATTCTTTTAAATACTTGGTCACTACAAGAAAGTCTACAGACGTATCCGTACAGCTTTGCCTTACAGCATTAGTTTTAAATAATTTTCCTTCAGTTATCTGCAGAACTAAATTGCAAGACTAAAGTGAATTAAATTGCAAAATGCCCAAGTTTTGACATCTGACACTTTGCCTGAAAAATAAAGGCTTTATTTTTAGCAGTGTGGATAATTTCATGTAGACAATTGAAGTTCCTTTCTTTGCATGATTTGAAGCTTCATTTTTGGAGGTGTAATTGTCTAAATAAGGTCATGAATAAAACCAACTGAGGTTGTTCTTGGAAGAGGAAAAAAGTGCATAATTTAGAAGATAGTGCCTGCACACCTAACTTAAGAAGCGTTGTTACTAAGTCAAAAACTGCCAGAATAATTCACACCAAGCCACCATTCACAAAGATTTTTGAGAGAGAGAGAACAAATCTACTTCAGTGAGCCAGGAGAATGAAATATTGGAGAGACTGATCCTTCACTGGCTGTTTTTCTACAATTTATGGATGCCATAGCCTGAGGGGTTGATAATAAAACACACTGATAGGACATCCGTGGTAATGATCCTGTCGTAGGCCACTCCAAAAGTAATGCCTCTTATTTCCATGAAAACTGCAACAGATACAAAAAGCACAACAGCACCATTTGATAGCACAAATTCTCAACTACAAACACTATTTTTCAACACAGTCATCACCATTAGCTATACATTTTTGCCAGCAGTGAACAAGAGCCTGCATGCCATGCTCATAAAAATCTGAAACAAGGATGGCACAGTTTCACAGCTGCTGTGATAGCATCAATATTAGGAAAAAGTTGCCCACACAGTCCATCCTTCATTGACCCAAACAGAGGGAAGTTAGAAGGCATCAAACTCAAACTATGCAGTGAATGTGGTAGGACAGTCCAGTCAAGACTGGCAATGTGCTCCACAGTTTTTAAACCAGTGTAGGGCCTGACGTTCTCTTCTTCTCTGGCCTGACTCTGGAAGTTTGAGCCTTCAGCTTAGTTTGTGTTGTGATGTAGGAGTCATATGATGGTTTATCTGGGCTCCAGGAAATCCAGGAGCACTCCTGCTCTATCCCAAAAGACAGTGCACACTGGTTTACCTGCTGAGTCTTGAACTTTTTCTTCAGTGGGAAAGTCACACATCATCACTCCATGGACTGTTGTTTTGACTTATCTTAACAGAAAAATTTCCTTCAGCCTTGTATTGATTCAATAGATCCTGACAAACTTGCATACAGTATTTTTTCTGGTCCTGTGTGAACATTCCACCTGGAGCAAACTTTGCAATATTCTAATGCTGGAGCCATCATTTCCAATGCACTGAAGCCAATATTCAGCTCTGTACTCAGTTCCCTGGTTGTAATCCACTGATTCATGAGAATGAGCCGATCAAGAAGCACTTCATTTCATGGTGTGACATGGCTTGTCTTTCACATCGCTGTTGAAACACACCACTCACCACCTCACTGTGTTCACATCCACTGTTTAGTCTCCATAAACATTCAGCAAGCAGTCATGAACATCAGTGGGTACCATTTTCTCTGCATGGATGAATTCAATGACACCCCTTCGCTTCATAAACACTTCCACGTCAGATGTCATTTTGTCAGACTGCCCCTCTGCTGCCATCTATCACAAGGCAGCAAAATGTAATGGAATATTGGTGGGAAAGTTCAACTCCTACTCCCATACCACCAGCATCTGCCTCTGGGCTAACATAATAAAAAATAGGAGGCATTATTTTCAGAGTAGCCCTAATAGTCATAATAATACACTACTTCTGGCATTTTACGAGACCTTTATATATGAATGCACACTCCTTAAATGTTGTGCTTTATGTGTACTGCTGAGGTAAATTCTGGAAATATAGGATTAAATATGCACTGCTTCCTTAACACATTCAAAGATTTTTATGAATTGGAAATCCTGTTTGTCTCAAGCACTTTGCAAAGAGTTAAAAATACACTTTAAGTGTTACAGAGGCTTCAGCAGGAGACAGTGTTAAACCACAACCCAGTCAGAGGATTTCTTGGAAATACCGTTTTAAGAAAACTGTGCCACCTTTATGAAGCCAATGGGTTATGAAACCATGAAACAGGAACAGCTGTATTCTGCCTGAGGTGGTGTGGCATTAGACCTGCCATAGGTCAGTGGGACTCATCTATGGAAGCATTTCTATTATCACTGTGCACAATTCCACTATTTTGTACTAAACCAGAGATGCCTTTCCCCAGAGACATGGCTTGGCTTTACACCAGTGTATGGTACACTCTGGCCTGGAATTAAGAGAAAAGTCACACATTTTGGTATTAAACAAGTATTAGAAAGGCTGCTGAGGAATCTGCAGGTCTCCCAGAAAAGCCTTGGGAAGCACTCTGATTAGGAATCATTTACAAGCCACAATTCTTCTACCACTTTCTCCCTTATTCAGGGGAAATGATTTACAGAAGCATCGGTACCAAATCCTGATACTTTCCAGTCCTAGTTAGCAAGACTGGTAGGGAATCACAGTTCTTCCCTTCTTCCTAGTTTACAAACCATCTGCACACGCACAAGGAGAGGGTGGATGCAACCCTAAGAAGTCTTCTTTCTTCTTTACACATATGCATGGACTATGTCATAAACCCATGCCTCCTCCATCCTCCAATTTTTTCCCAACAAAGTTCTTACCTAGATACCATTGTTAATTTATGGGTGGGGTCCTGTTGCTAATTGCTGACTTCTCATTGGCAGCAGTGCATCTGTAAAAGGCTGATGTCCAGATTTATAAAGAACATATTTCTTGGGGACAGTTTGGTAATTACGTAGAATCCACAGAAATAAACATGGTCTTAAAATCATTTAAAGCAGCTCATTATAGATTTCCATAGGAAACAGAATTATGCATTTTTATGCACAGAAACTGTTGAACTACAGTAAAGGAGTTAATTAGAGAACTAAGACAGTTCAAAAACTGTAAGTTATTTCTATTGTAACCCTTATTCCGCAAGCAGAGATCTTTGACAATTTACCTCCCCAAGCATTCTTGCCTTTTTTTCCCTGCTCTGCTTTTTTTTTTTTTTAAACACATTCCTGAATCCACAGCCTTCTCCCCAGCAAATTTTCAACATTTGCAGCATTCTCAGCTTCATACACTTTCAGTTACTAACTTACATTCTACTCATTCTGGCCTTTCAGGAAAGTTTTTTGATAATGTGAGAAAGTGTCATTGGAAATTATTTTAGAGCAGAGAACAGCTACACACTCCAACTTAATATTTTAAGTTAACACTAATGGAAGCTATACCTTTCAAAATGATACAATGATTTTAACTATTTAAAAAACAGACCCATCATATAAAACAGCTGCCATGTTTATTTAGATAAGTGCTCCTCTGCTCTTATAAGTGGAGGCTGATGACAGATGTGTTTTTAAGGCAAAAATATGAAGTCTAGAAATGTCAGCATCTGCTTCTTTTCAGCCCAGCCTTACGGATTCACACATCATTTTTCATCCACAAGGAGAGTTTCTTTCTTCTTGCAGAGAATCTAAAAACATGGGTGTAAATTACTAATCCCGAGGCCTGACAGTTTTATTAGCATGTCACTGGTGCTACACGTGTAAGGTCTGATTAGACACACAGAGCTGCTGGTTTCCATGGCCTGTTCCTTGTGGGATGAGGAAGGCTTTCACTTCCCCTCCAGGAACTTTCCAACTGACTACTCCACCTCTGTGAATCGGTATTTGCTCGAGATGCCATACAACAGAACTGTGCTGGGATTGAAGAAAGAGAAAGGGAAAAAAAAAAAAACAAACACAAAGCAAAATTCTCTACAAAATTCAAGAAAAATCCCAGCCTTCTAGATCACACAGTTAGTTAGCATGCTGTTCTTCCTTTTCATGTATTTTATACGGTACCTGTTGTGCTTATAATCATCTACACGGTAATGCTAGTAGTATAGGCAGTAGATGAAGCTGTGTGGCTTAGTCACTACACCCAGAGAAGACCTCCTAGGCTTTACTCTATGTAACAGCAGAGCACTGTGGATTCAGACTGCATATCAGAGAAATTCAAGTCAAGATTATCTGTTCTTCAAGGACAGTTGTGTACAACCAGACCATGAAACCTCTGCATAGTGTAATAGAAAGTTGCTGCCATTAGCAGTTCAAGATAAATCTTCTATCAATTAGAACAAAAGACCAATTAGAGGAAATTAGAACTGTAAGAATGGACCACACTAGCTAAGAAGTCTCGCTGAAAAGACACACAAAAGTCACATACACATCACTAGCCTATGCTACTTGAGACTTTTTGAATATCCAAGATATCACCATACGTAATGCTCAAGATATTCCCAACATAATAAAGGGTTTTCCACTGGAGACAATGAGGGCTACTCAACAGTATATAAAATGCCCAGGACAAATAACCAAATGCTGTCCTACCCAGAATAGCAGCTGTTCTCTATAGCCAGCTATCTATCACACAGAATCACAGAATGGCCAGGGTTGGAAGGGACCTCAAGGATGATGAATCTCCAACCCCCCTGCCACATGCAGGGCCACCAACCTCCTCATTTAATGCTAGACCAGGCTGCCCAGGGCCCCATCCAACCTGGCCTTGAACACCTCCAGGGACGGGGCATCCACAGCTTCTCTGGGCAGCTGTGCCAGCACCTCACCACTCTCTCTGTAAAGAATTTCCCCCTGACGTCCAACCTAAATCTCCCCTCCCTCAACTCAAAACCATTTCCCCTCTAATTTCAGTGATGGTAACATTTCAGTGATGGTAACATTTCAGTGATGGTAACATTTCAGTGATGGTAAGACCACTGCGGGTGCACAGGAAGCTGCTGACAAATCTCCTACCCCATTTTGAGCAGGTTAGAGATGAAACATCATCTATGGCTTGCATGCAGGCCTCTCTGGCCCAACAGCACGGTACCATACCTGAGGTAATATGTCCCAGAAAGGGCAGACCATGGGCTGAGAGCTTGATACTGCATACATCTGCTAGAGGTGCAAGTACAAAGCACTGCCACTAAATGACACAACAAAATTTTCCAGCTTTCCTCAGAGTGAGGGAGTGCAGATCTTCTGCTGTAAGAATAATTTATGTACTTATATAGACGTGAACCATGTGATGTGAGATTTAAGCATGTACTAAAAAGCCAAAAGACAACATTCTTGCCTGAGCAGATTTATCATTTGAATAGACAGCACCGAAACAAAGCTAGGGGAATGAATGGGAAGCAGCTTGACAAAGCTGCACAGATGACTGTCCTGTAAGCGTTGTGATTTCTTTATTTGCTCACATACTTTCTTCAAGTTATCTTGCCCTTGCTCTTTGGCAAAAACATATTTTTACAGATGGGTCTAAAAATAGCAAGGGATGATAGAAACAGAGGACTGAAAAAGGCAAGAGTTGCCAAGTGAGCCTGCATGAGTTCTCTGCAATTCTATCTCCAAGTTAAACTGATATTAGGGCAGCCAGTGCTATGGACTCTCTATTTTTCTTTTTCCTGTTGGTGACGAGCACTTCTGTTATTGACTATGCCTAATATTTCTGAACACTTAATTTTCAGAATCAATCAAATATTAATTTTTTGCAAAGTTATTTTAACTGACAGCAAGCTGGTGTTTTTAAAATAATATTGCAGAGTCTGACTGGCAACTCCACTTCCTCTGTAGTTCAAAGTCTCTACAGGGACTTTATTTTCAAAATAATTTTATGTTTTCATTAGGAGAAAATGCTTTTTCTCTCATGAATATTCAGATTGCAGAAGAAGATAAGCTTGAATTTTTTGCAAGTGTTAGCATAACTCAGCCAAACCTTGGTTAGGATTTGCAAAAGATTATATTTTGAGAAGATAAGATTAAAAGGTTGTTCTCCGTTTGGGGACTTCCATTTCTCCCAAGGCCTCTAAATCATGCACTCAGGTTGTCCAGATTGTAAACTCCAAGTGCAAACTGTCTTCCCCTACACTAATTAGGTTTGGGTTTGTTTTTTTTTTTGCAAAGTAGAAAACAATCCAAATCTACTCAAAAGTCTACTGTGCTTTTGAAGGAAGGAAAGTTTTGCAGAGGTTTTCAGTGGTTGAGGACAGCTATCACCTTCCAAGTGCCAGGTGCTTTCCAGGTGACATTAGAAAGAAAAGCAGCCTAGGAGAGGCAGTCGGTCACAGAGCTTGGCACAGCCATAACAAGGTTTCTTCCTTAGGCAAAAATGAAATAGAAGAAGCAAAATAAGAATGAAGAGCAATTCATCAGAGAGCATCCCTACTCCTTTCGTGAATCACAGAATCATAGAACAGCTTAGATGATCTAGTTCCAACCCGCTGCCAAGGGCACGACATTGAAAGAGGTGCAAAAGGACTGTCTGTTAAATGAAGATACAGGAAAAAAATCCAGCATTCTTTCTGGAAACACTATGATTTGTGTGCGTGTTTGTGAGACTTTCACCCACGACTCTCTTCTGTTTTAAACAATCTGTATAAACCCAAATAAATGTAAAGAAAAAGGGATTATTTTTCAATTCCATCCCCCCCCCCCTCCCCGCTCTTCTCCCAAATGTGAAACACTTGCTTAGGAAAGGCTCTTCTTCAAAGCTAAATGAAATCTTCTCTGTATTACCCCCTCCATCCCTGGCCCTCTCAAACATTCTTAATTAATTTTACTGCTGGTTTCAAAGAGCTCTCCAAGTTGGCTCAAATCCCTTTGGATCACATATCAGCATTAGCAACAGAAGATATATTACCACTTTCTCTTTCCCCTCCTTTTCCAAGAGGAAGCAAGGAAGGATGATCAGTCACGTTATCACTGTAGAGTAGGAGCCAACTACTGTATCTGAAGCAGACTCTGGACTCCTCATGTGTAAATTTTTATACAGACTCCAAACATGATAATGCTACATTTGGTGAGTTGTTTGTATGGTGTTTTTTTTTTTTTTTTCCCCTGTAAGTTTAGCATTTTGTGTTGCGTGGTTTTTTCTTTCTTTTTCTTCTATAGGAAATTCTAAAAGAATCTGCCTATTCTATAATGATCTCGTTATGCCATGACAGGTCTGAATTACTTTTTTTTATTGTTATTATTTCCTCCTTCCAGGTTTACTGTAAATCTCACAAAATTAACTCAGATTTTTCAAAAGCACCAGAGCTCTTACACAGATACAATGGACTCTGTGTAAGCAAGGCCTCAGACAGGATATTTCCTAAAGCAGGGATTTCTCAGGAAGAGTCCAAGAGCTTTCCAGAGCAGTCAATTAAGGCATTATGGCCAAATTCACACACAACAGAGGGAAATGCCATTCTAATACAGGCAGTTCAAACAGTGAAATAGCAGGTGCTTGTACCAAGGCTAAATTCAACACAAGTGATTTTAATGGGTTCTTTTTCAGAAGTAATTATTCGCTTTGTTCCTAAAAGAGTGAAAGAGAATGGAAGGAGACAAAAAAATAAAGCTGTGCAGATGTCAGACACTCATTGAGGGATTCTTCTGCTGTAGTGCAAATTCTTTACAGATTGCAGCATACATTTTGTCCCATTTGCAAAATCATGACAATAAATAGAGAAAAAGCACTTTTTCTCCCCAGAGACAATTTTTTTTAAATTGCAAGCAAGGCTTCAGATTGCTATTTGAGTGAGACACAATGAAATTTTCAAATGCAGTAAACCAAGAAACATATATATATATATATATATTTTGCCTACAGTACATGTTGAAGATAAGCACTGAAGCCCTCCTCCAACAAAAGTTAGAAGTAGTAAGTGCATATAAAATCAGCAGTTAACATATTCTTAAATAACTCTTTCAACTTGTGAAATTTCAAAGGAAAAAACACAGTTCTTCCCTTTTCTTGTTCCCACCAGTAATACCAAAAGAAATCTGTAACTTCCACTTCTCTACGTTTCTAATCAACCAAGTTGAAGATAGTTCCTATACGGAGTGATTCAACAAACGTGAAGTAAATGGAGTGAAAAGGCTGGAAAACAGCAGTAAACTCTTGCCTAGAAAATGTTTATTTGAACTTGAAAGTTAAAAATGTAAAGAGTTGAACTGAGACATGCTGTTGGGAATTTGGTTGCTGCTGAACAACCAGCCTCTGTGGCACTTCCTTGTTAGGAATCTTCAATATGAGCAAAAATTCTTCTCTGATTCATCCTTGCTGTCTCTCCTTTAGTTGAGAAGATTTTTTTTAACAAATCCTTTAAGCTCCTTAAACTCTTTTGGAAAGCCAAATGCCCTCACTATTGCATACCTGGAATAAATGTTGCCTCTTATACATAGCCCCAAGAGTGTGGCTCACAGAAATACAAATGCATCCTAAAGCTCTCAGCAGTCACTTCCCCTGATAAAGACTTATTTGTGGGTATGATCATGTAAGCAGGAACACAGAACTCTACTAATTGCCAGTGGAGATTGATTGAACAACACCATTTCCAGCACAACTATATGCCATGAGTCTCTTCTTTTTGCTGTCTCATTTAGACTTTTCTGTTTCCCTTCCCATCTTCAGAGATTTGGTTTTTTTTCACACAAACACTTAAAATGACTTTTAAATCTCACGTTGCAGATCCTAATCCCCCTCTCCTGGGTTGCCTTTCCCTCCTTGGTGACACTGAAAGTGCTATAAAGCTGTTCAGCAACGATCCTGAGTGAGTAGCAGCAATTCATTCAGCAATGCTGGGTTCTCCCCTGGGTTCCCAGGAATCTTTAATGCAGCCTTGGCAACAGGAGGGCTGGGAACAGGGCAACAGGTAGCTCTGCAAGCCAGCCCTTCAGCCAAATCCTCCCACATCCATGCCACCCTGCACCTTTGTTTTCTCTTGCTCAGCTCTCTGTCCCCCAGGAGCTGAATTAGTCAAGACCATTAAATCAGCTCCATGGAGGTAGGAGCTGTAGGTTTAATTAGGAAACTGCTTGCATGTACACAGGAGATTTCTTCTGGGCACCTCCAAACATCTATAGCAATGAAGCAGAACCCAGCAATCTTCTGGCTGATCTTTTCCAGTAATCAGCTATCTATTTAACTCCAAGGGAAACTGAGATAGAAGAGGCTTATGAATAAGATGCCCTTGCAAACAAAACTAATCGCAGAGAGATTTGCAAACAAGTTGTCCTTGCTCACAAACTTGTACAGAAGTTTGCAAATTCCTCTCCGCTTAGTGCCTGTAAACTCTCACCACATAAGGCTTCAGTCACAAAGGTCGATCAACAACTTGAACTTATGAACTTTGAGCTTACTGCGCAGGCTTAATAGGCTAATTAGTATTAGCATCTCTACCCTGGGCGATATGAAGTTAATCATACGTGCAATGTATGGCACACATACTAGGGGGAACATGTATTAGCAAAATGGGGGTGTCTGTAAGCTCCAGGTACTTCAGCCAATAAGGAAAGGAGGAGTGATAATACAGTCAGGAAGGAGAAAAAAGAGGTAATTCATCTTTGATGAGTTCAGAGACCCTACAGGAGAAATGCCCCCCATTAGATTCTCCCTTTATTCTAATAAAGAAAGATAAAGTCTCTCCTCTGTCTCTTTTTGGGATAAAGATAGTTGAACAAGCCTATTTGAGCAAACTTTTCCCAAAAGAAATCAAGTACAGGTAAGTTTGCATCATGCACCACAGAGACAGGAAATTCTCAGCATTGATTCCCCAAAACATCAAATAGAGCAAGAAAAAAACAGCCTTACCAAGGTCTGATTACTGACATGAGATCTTCTGTACTCAGCACTGGGTCAGTTAAAGGTTTCCAAATGAGGTTTGCTAATTCCATTCAAAAATGCAAGAACCATAAAGGTGATTTAAAAATATATATTTACTTCATTCCTGACCAAAAGAATGGAAGGCGTAGGTGTGAATACAGGCAGCATGTGATCTAGGACCACCAGCTGAAGGTTGCCTTCCAGATCTAATCACTGTTAACTGGAGGCTATCCCAAACTATGAGTTATACCAAGGAAAAGGGCTGTGTGAGCTTCAGGCGAAGGCAGACAGGTTATCTCAAGCCACCTATCTCAGCTGCTTGAGATTATACAGCTGCCTTTGCCTGAAGCCCATTTAGTGTGTGGTGTGTGCTTACTGGATCCCTTCCACTGGTGGAGCTCAGGAGACAGGAACGTATGCAAGATGGGAAAATCAAGCATCTGGAGATGGTAGCATCGTAACCAGCACAGCTGTCAGCAAAGAGAACATCTGCCTATTGCTGAGGTCTCCATTCGCAAAGGAGAGAAAAATGCTCTCTCTCCCACAAGCTCATTTGCTGACAATACAATTGCTTGCTCTTTTCTCCAGTGTCAGCCCATGCAGTGGTCTATGTTGCCATGGTTAGATTGTCTTGGACACAAAAGTTAACTGGAGTATACTGAAATATCAGAAACATCTCATTTTTTTTATCGTAAGTTTTAATGTAAATAAGCCAGAGTAAAACTAGGAGAGGAAATTGCACCGAGAAGAACATTGTCTATGACACTTTAGCATTACCTGTACTATGCATATGTTGGATAATAATGATGCAATTCCCTCAGATACTTTCTTCCCCGAAGAACATGACACATGGTTCTTAAAACTTAATTTTTTTTCCATCTAGTAATTACATAAGTTATCAAGCAGCTCTCCCATATGTAGGCCAAACCATTGCTTATTAACTGCCTGGGGCTCTTTCTAAAGCACCACAGAGGATTTGGCAAGCCTCTTAGATCTAAGTAACAGTGTCATGCACACCCCATCTGCACTGACCCATTCATCATGCCAAAGAAAATGCTACTACAGTAGAAGGACATTTGTTAAAACACAGGGAATTCCAGATTCAGTAAATCCAGAACCCAAAAGCAAATCTAAGTCTCAGGTCTATCCCACCCAAGAATGCAAACTGTGTTACATTTCTACAGCAAGAGCAGCATCAGGCTGCTTACCACCCAGAGTTCAACAGGAATCTTTCTGGACTGGAAAAATCCTGATCTCATGCCTCCCAGGCACTGCTGGCTTCACCCAGCATGAAATCACTGCTAATGCTGCCTGTGTCTCACAGTAGTTTATTTCACTCCAAAATACAATCAATTCTTATTTTATTCTGACTTGCACATTCCTACTGGTGATTTCTTTAGGCTCTCCCCTATTCTCATGACATCAGTGAGATGCTGTCTTGCTCTTATTAGCCAACAAGTTTTCAAAGAACTGTTTTAAGAGAGGGAATTCCTGCCTAAGAGCATAAGAAACCATTTCTCTATCTGGCTGCTTCACATTTTTCCTTTATCAAATTCTGTTCAGCTTCCTAAGCAAATGCCTTTCGGACTGCTCACCTTTTGCCCATTCTGCCTCCCTTACAGGTCAGTACCCCGTACCTCACAGCACCTCTCAGTTTCCCTTCCACTACTGCAAATTACACAGAAATGATTTGTTTTCCACCGACAGAGAAAGATAAACACATTCATGCTCTGCTTTTTCCATGCTTGCTTAAATACATCCCTGCTATTGCTTCTGACAGTCTGTACTGCAGAAGGAGCAGCAGGAGAAAAAAAAAATGTAACCATTCTTTTACTGAATTCCTCTGTATAATGGTTCATTCTTCTAATACATTTCCTGTGTTTTGAGAATTTTCCGTGTTTTAGAGTAAGGTAAATCCTATAACTCACACGAGTGTTCTATTTTTGACAGTTCTCAAGGATATCAGATTAATGGACAATGTTCAGCATCACAAAAATACTGTGCAAGAAAAGGGAAAAGCTATGTTCCCTGGGAAAATGCATAGAGATTAAGTGTTTCAGCATGAAATGTATTTCACTGCACTCCTTCTGGCACTTTGCCTAC
The DNA here is from genome assembly GCF_987193195.1 of Phasianus colchicus. Lineage (NCBI taxonomy): Eukaryota > Metazoa > Chordata > Aves > Galliformes > Phasianidae > Phasianus > Phasianus colchicus. The sequence continues at coordinate 6,441,892 of NC_143441.1, read as the reverse complement.
CTTCATGTGGGGAGAAAGAATAAGGTGTGAAGCCAGATCAAGCTTCCTCTTCTTCTCCAACAGGACAAGCCACAACCAAGGAAAGAACACTGCCAATAAGCCCTGTGTGCAGATGCTTTTCAGGAAAGCAGGACGGGCAGTCCCAGAGGAAGGTGAGCTCATACTGAAGTTTGGTTGGCCATCTGCCCATTTGCTGCAGAAAAGGTGTTACCAGTCCAGGGATATAGAGTAGTTGAAGTCAGAAGGATTTTTCCCTACTTCCTAAAATTCTTCTTCATTAAGGCCATCACTAAAGTAACATGGAAACATATATCTTGTTTTCAACAGTTGCAGATATTATGTTTTATTGCCCACAGTTAAAACGCAAGAAAATTCAGATACAACTTCTAATTCTGTTCCTCTTGCAGTCAGCATACCTGCTAGAACATTTCCTTCAACATAAGGCAGTGCTCTGCTTGCAGGATGTAACTTCACAGAAATTGTCATTTTTTTGGTCCAGCTTTCACTTGCAGCCATTCACCACAACATCTGTATGTCACATTCCCTCCTCACACTTAGTGCTTTACAAAACTTGCCACATGTGAGAGTTTTCTCGGTTACTGTTGGTCACTGGAAGGTGTTTTTTCATCTCCAGCTTTTGGAACAGCATCTCTGTAAGTGACCCAAGAAGCTTCTACAGAGACAAGCAGTGCCATGTTTGGATACCATGCAGCAGCATACTGAAAGGGTTCTGACCATTCAGAACCAGTCCTATCAGCAAGATTAAACAAAGGTAAGAAAGGCAAGTCCACTTAAAAAAAAAAAAAAAAACAAACACAGACTTGCAGTAATAAAGATACAAAGATCATCCAAATGCATGGTTAAGCTTTTCCTAAATAAAAATGTACCTCCTTCGGCTGCCCCAACATCTCAGGCACTCTGCATTTCTCTTAAGACAGTCTGTCTCCATGCCCTGAAGACAGACTCTATAGCTTCTGCTGTCTTTTCCATTCCAAAGTCCATGAAATGTCCTACTAGCCATACAGATATGCTTAGTGTCAAACTGATTTTCCTGTAATTTTCACTTTAAATATATCTCTGTTTTATTTATTGTCTTATTTTAATATATTCTCCTCCTTTTACCCTGAAAGCCAATAAAAATGCATTTTCATTATCAACTGAAAAATGAAGTATTGATAGTGCAGGCAGCTAGAGTTACAGAGTCACTCCTGAAAAGCTGGAGTACATTCTGGGATTCTCTGTCAAGTAAACAGTGATGCACTTGAAAATACCCAAGGCATCTGCTGGAACAGACCTAGAAAACTGATGGAATTCTTAAAAGTAGGAAAATATCTTATAAAAGTTATACATAAAAGTGCAGGCCTTGAATTGGGACAGACTTTCATGTTGTAAGGCATGCTTCATACAAACTACACACCGAGACATTCTGGATGATCCTATTTTCCATCTTAATTACTTTAATAGGCAAGTGAAGCTCCTCTAGATGGCCCACCATATAGCCAACCAAACTCTTACAATCTGTTTGAACACACATGTCCTGCCAAAGGCATCCATGCTCAAAAAAAACCAACAAACAAAAGCTGGGAATTAAACCAGGCAGTTGAAAGAGCTGTAACTAAACAACTGAAGTGAGTACTTAAAGAAACTAAGGAATAGGTATATGAGTGATCATATTATACAGTTAAATTAATCAGAACAATAGAATAATTCAGATTGGAAGGGACCATGGGAGGTCTCTAGTCTGATTCCTTGCTCAAAGCTCAGACCAAGGTGCTCAGGGCTGTATCCAGACAAGTCTGCAAAGGATGAAGCCTGCACAGGATAGCTGTTCCCATGCAGAATTGTTCTCAGGGAGAAAGGATTTTCCCTCCATCCAGTCCAAATCTCCCGTGTTTCAAGTTATGTGTGTTGTCTCTCACTGTCCTACCATGCACTGGTATGAAGAGTCTGGCCCTGTCAATAACTTCCCTACAGATGCTAAGGAACTGCCACCAGGCCCTTCTTGAAGCCACTTCTTCTCCTGGGTGAACACTCTTTACCCCTCACCCTCCGCTTACAGAGCAGGAGTTGCAGACCTGGCCACAGTGGAGGCCTCCCATAATGTTGCTCCAGTTTGCTGATATCACAGAATGGCTTATGTTGGAAGGGACTTCAAAGATCAACTCGTTTCAGCCCCCTGCCTTGGGCAGGGTTTCCAGCCAATAGATCAGAATGCCCAAGAATCCAACAGACCTGGTCTTGAATGTCTCCAGGGATGCGGCATCCAAAACACAACACAATGTCTTTCACATGTCGGAGGGCCAAAACTAAATGCAGCATGCACATGTGGTCTAATGAGTGATGAGAGAGAGAGTCCCTTCCCTGCACCTACAGGCCATGCTTGGACCTATACAGGATGGATGCCGTAGGCCTCCAATGCTACCAGGTCACACTGGTTGGGTGCTCACACTCAGCTCCCTACCCATCACCCCCATTCCTTTTACTTTAGACACAAGGTAAACAGAATGTGAATGGAAATGACTGAGGCATAGATTCCTTCTCCTTCTAGATTGTCTTAATACTTTGCACAGGGTCTCTTAGGTATTTAACTGAGGAGGTAGAACGTCCAGATAATAAAATTAAAAGAGCTAGGAGGGTGATTTTCTATGGGTCTGCTGCTCCATAGATCTAAAAGAGGAAGGCCCAATGGTCCTACCACCTGAGAGCCTATTTTCTGTTTACAAGGGTGGCTGCAAAAAGGGCCTGGTCCTTTACTCTTTTCCTTCTTTTCTCAGCCTTGTCATAGAGTGTTACCATACTTAGTATGCATTACAGCACACATTTGCCCCTCCCTGTTGGCTTCAGTGGTGATGACCAGCTCACCCACATAGGAACATGGCTACCCCCCATACTTCCAAATTGAAGAGCTCTGCTCAGTACTCCTACTGTCCTGTGTGCAGGTGAGTTCCCTTCACTGTATGGACATTCCTTGCAAGTCAAATAACCAGAGAGAAAGTTATCCAAGCATGGGCTACACTGCAGCTGAGAGGCTGCACCCTTCTTGCTATGCCAGTCTATGTTCAGCTGTGTTAGCTGCTACAGCTTCTTGGAAGTTTGCTGTACTTGCAGAAATATTTCAGAACTCTGCATGTTGTAATCTAACAGTTGGTGATTTCGTTTATCTTCATTTTGAAAATCATTAACAACTTGAACTTGCAGCTGAGTGGAATCCAATTCAGTACTGCCTTTTTTAACTCCCCAGCAGAACGCAACTGTTTAGACTCCCTTCCTTTGTATTCTCCTTTTCTTTTAATTAGGTTGAAGCCTGATTAGTGCTTGCCATTCCAGTATTCCAATTTGTTATCAATTAATACATCTAAAAGTTTATTTCAAAAACCACAATGTCACCAGAAATAAAATCCAAGAATTTTCCCCAGCTGACCTCTGAGTTTCCTTACCAGAGAGATGATTATGGGGAGAGATATAAGCAAAGAATAGTGTAACTATTTAAAGGCATTACTCAAACATCTGGGTACAAATGCATACATGGTAACATCATCAGCTAGGAAGCTAGCACAAACACAAAAAAAATCAAGTACTTTCATGTTCCAAGGAATTATTTTAAAATGAGATTTTCACTGTATGCAGAAACGGAGTTGATGAAATCTCTGAATATGGTTCTTATTAAACATTTGTTATCAAGATTAATTGTCCAGTTAGTCATAATGGGCCGTTTTTCTACTTAGCAGTTCATAAACTTGGGGACAGTGAAGCTTCTTGCAGTACTTCACAGTGCCTGTATGTTTGTCTAATGAACTGACTGCAAGTTGGGTAACTGCTCCTTTTGTATTGCCCAGCATTACATTTCACTTTCTGCAGCCACGTTTTCTGCTAGAAAGAGGAAAGAAAATATTCTTATGCCAGCCTTGATTGTAGTCAAGAATAAAAACCTCTATTCTCTGACACCAGAGGTTTGCAACATGTGGACTTCTTTTTGGATTTTAGACAGGCTGCTCTGAAAGTAATGCCTCATATTTTATTACACTGACCCACATCAGAGGTGGATGTTGGTGGTATGGAAATAAAGGTTGAACCTTCCTGCCAACATTCCATTACATTTTGTTGTCATGTGGCAGCAGAGGGGCAGTCTGACCAAATGGCATCTGACATGGAAGTGCATTTGAGGCAAAGGGGCATCACTGAATTCCTGTGTGCAGAAAAAAATTGTACCCACTGACATTCGTGACTGCTTGCTGAATGTTTATGGAGACCAAACAGTGGATGTGAGGTGGTGGGTGGTGTGTTTCAGCAGTGATAAAGCAATGTGAAAGACAAGTTTCCTCCAGACAGCCATGCACAGCTGTCACGCCACAAAACGAAGAACATCTCAACCAGCTCATCCATGTGAATCAGCAGACCAGGGAACTGTGTGTGGAGCTGAATATCAGCTATAAGGTGCTGGAAACTAATGGCAACAACATAGCACTGGGTAGGTCCCATGAATATTCACACAGGACCAGAAAGGACACTGTTTGCAAGTTTGTCAGGATCTTCTGAACCAATACAAGGCTGAAGGTAAGTTTCCTGGATTACATCATTGCCAGTGATGAGATGTGGTGACACTGCTACAAGCTAGACTCAAAACAGCAGTCCATAGATGGGTGACACGAACACCCCATCAGTATAGAAAGTTTAAGATTCAGCAGGTAAAGTGATGTGCACTGTCTTTGGGATAGGAAAGGGGTGATCTTTCTGGATTTCCTAGAACTCAGGCAAACTATCAGCTCTAACCACTGCATCACAATGCTGACTAAGCTTGAACTTCCAGAGTCAGGCCAGAGAAGAAGACAACCTTTCTCTTGCAACTCAGTAACATCAGGTCCCATGTCAGTGCCAGTGCAGATATTGACAAGCAAGGTACGCATTTTCATTGGTGAAAATGCATAGCTAATGGTGGTGACTATGTTGAAAAACAGTGTTTTGTAGTTGAGAATTTGCTCTATCAAGTGATGTTATTCAGCTTTTTGTACCTGCAGTAGTTTCCATGGAATTAAATAGAAAGAATTATTTTTGGAGAAACCTCACTACTTTCATTAGAGTCCCATAACTAAGCAATTTGTATTTAGAAGTGTAATTTTGAATGGTTCCAACAAAGTGGCTGATTACTGGTTGTTTTCTTCTTATACTTTCTGTACACATTTTGGTCTTGGATTGCACATGCGCTTTGACTTTACCTATGTCCTTTTACAACCTAATACTGAGCACACAGCAGCACTGCGGACGTAGCGCCTTGCTGATGCCCTGCCTCCTATCGCCGCCAGGTGGCGCTGTGAAACAGCGCTCAGCGCCCGCCCGCTTCCCGGTAGCGCCCCCCTGCGGCGGGGCGGGGAAAGGAGGGAGCACGGTAAGGAGGGAGAAAGGTGCACACAAGAACGCACCCAACAGCACCCTGCACAGAATCACAGACGCTCATGCATATACATAACCACCTACAGAGGCACCCACACACACACACACGTTTTTCCTGTTTCGCTGGGGATGTTTCAGCTCAAAAAAAAAAAAAAAAAAACAACACACACACACTTTCTCCCACTTCTCCTGCTCAAAATTATATTACTTTTTTTTTTTTTGCAATGCAGCAAAACAATCCATCCAGACTAGATTTTCTGTTTGACCTCCAAGCCGTTACACAAGATGTTTCTGTAAAGTTTGCCAGTATTTTCTCCTGAGTATCAAAACAATAAGTTACAAACGCAGGGCTCAGTCAACCCTTGAATTAACACCACTGAAATGAACTTAATTAAGCCAGGAAATCATATATCCTGTGGGATTACAGGGAAAAAAGCTTTGTTTTTCAAAATTCGGAGATAGTGAAGAGCACTCTTCAAAGGCAGCAGGCTGCTGTTTTGACAAGGTTCTAGCAGTAGGTGATACAATTTTGCAGCGGTCACAATTAATTTCCCATTTTTATACCATCCAACCCGCACCCGGATTCCATTTTTATGAGCAACGTTATCTCAATTTTATCTCAGAAAACCACACTCATTTTAATTTGTGTAACCTTTTAACTTTGGCCTCGTTTAATTCAGGTGAAGAAGGAGACATCGAGTCTAAGTGAAATCAGGTTTAAAAGAGATAGAAGAAACTTCTTCCCCTGGGCCAGGGATTCAAAGCCAATGATGGGAAGACTTTCTAAGTCGAGTACGAGCTGGTGGTATCTAGCAAGGCCTTATTTAAGGCTGTTTATATTCTCAATCTGAAAGCCAAAACTAAAAGTATAATCACAAGCTACTCTGATAGAAAATTTACATCCTGTTCTTTTCAATGCTTTCTTTCCTTCATTGAAACTGTAAGCCTCGAATCTTCAAACATCTTCATTTCTGTCAACAGACCAGAAGGAAACACTGTTTGATAATATTTCACAGGGCTGACACATCCTCATCCTGGAGTTCTGGCTGTTGAAGACACACTGTCACACTCCTACACGTTTTCAACATTCTGATTTATTATACCCCTAATTTTACAGGCTTTTATGGAAGACTAAATTTTATCTAAATTTATGTTCAGCGTTTGGGGAAGCAGAGTTTAATACATTCAAAGTTATGCACTACCCAGAGAATGTGTTCTTAAATCACATTTCATTAATAAAAGTCACATTTGTATTTATTCTGTAGTTGAACCACAGATACGTTTTTTTGGCATTCTAGATATGAATATTTCAGGCTATTCTGACTGAGTACGTGTGGTATGTTACATTTTATTTTAAGTTTTCCTTCTGTGGGTGAGAAAATTGTTCCATCTGATAAAAGTTACTACGAATTTCAAATAAGCATTTAGAGTTATTTTTGTGATACTGACTTAAAGCTGCTACTTCCAGTCTTACTGGTTTACGTTGCTGGTAAGAGCAAGAAATTATGAATTCTCTTGTTGCCTTTGCTTTCATCTGCCCACTTTCAGGACACGTGTTTACTTTCCCACTTTAATAAACACAAGCATTTAGAAAAAGACAGAGCTCAAAACTGCAGAAGAGATGAGGAAATAGTGGGTAGCTGGGAACTGCAGATTTTTATCTCTGTACCATCTGGATATCCCTGGGTTTTTGTGGGCAAGCTGGCAACTTGCCTAGCTGTAGTAACCCCAAGGTCCCACTGAATTTGAGCCATATTTGCTCCCCCTCAAGCACCGTATTCTACAATCCCTGCATCATGAAGGAAAAAATTCCTTCCTAAGTGTGACTTGCCTCCCTTCTGCTAAACCTTGTCACAGAAGAGGACATCCTCCTGGTTTGAAACCTTTTGCCCCACGTGAAGTATCATGCAGAAATAAAAAATAATAATCAGCATATACAGGGCTGCTCCCTAAAGTCATAGGAGCAGTAGCAGAGAACAAACAAGCACAGTCCAAGTGTACTGCGGTAATTATGCCATCTTCTCTTTCCGTAAGGCTGAAGAAAGACTGAGATAAGGGGTTTCCCAGAGCCTAAAAGCAATGATAAGATACTTCGAAATAGAAATACAGGCACTGATTATGAGAAAATGCAGAATGCCATTTTGGTCACTATTGGTATTAGTATTATCTTTATTAGCCCCACGTCAGATTCAGAGAAATATTGCAAAAAAAAAGTATCACGTGGATAATAACAAACATGATAAGTCCGTAATAATTCTGTCGTACTGGATGTACAAGCATGTTTGTTCTGCGTCCTTCACCCTTCCTGTAACTTACTCTTCACTTTATATAATTGCTTGCTATTATCCCTTCTGCACCGAATACTTAGGAAGTGAGAACGTGTGCTTCAAACAGCAAAAACACTTGAGCTTCAAGCGATGCCCATTTGAACACAGCATAAAACCCCACAGCCCATACTTCACCCATACTTCAGGAAGCAAAGCTATTACTGCTGACCACAAGGAATGTAACAACACCAAGGGGAAAGAAAATGCCTGCCTGGCTTGGTTTCCACCAGGTATCAACTTTTATGGTTCCTATTCCCATTTAGCTACTTTACAGAGTGCTTGCTGTGTTAGAATCAGGCTCACTGTCAAAAAGACACAGTGGCAGATGCTCTGCAATTACTGCTGATAAGAGATTTTACACATCCACTACAAAGTGCAGCAAATAGAAGAAAAGGTAAGTGCAGAATTTTCCCTCCCTGCGTGGTTCTAGACATGTACATATCCATGCTTATTTAAGTGCAGTGATAAAAACCTAGATGAGGGAAGAACAGTAATTGCAGGAACCCAGGGGAATCTTAAAAACTACTTCAAAAACCAGAGAGAGCAGGGCAATTCTCAGTTGGCTGCTCAGAGAGCAAAGAGTGCATCAGCAACTGTGATTGCTAAGAATTGCTACTCAGATTCATCCAAGAGAAGAAAAGTTATGCTGCAACTAGGAGGAGGAGCACTAAACTGAGCAATGAAAAACACAGGATCCTTGCTTTATTTACAATATATAATTTTTTTCCCAGCATGCTGAATATTTGGGTGCAGGGCTGAGGACAGCAAAAGAAACACTACCCTCACTGCTATGCTTTCAGAGCTGAGACCAGTTCTGAAGTTTTTTTTTCTCGGAAGAAAGATATTGTTGGCAAGGGCACATTAGCTTCTGTCCTACACTCAAAAGAACTTCTGGTGCTGTGTTCTGGAGAAAGAAAAAAAGGGAAAAGAAAGCACACAAAGCATGCAAGCTACTCAAATGCTTTTGGGTTCAGACAAACATCAGATCTGAATCTTCTGAAAACCCAGACTTTGCGCTTTATATTGCATTGGCTCTGACACACAAGTACAGTTAATAAAGAAATTTCCATTTCAATTATTTTAGCACACAATATCACATAATGCCACTAACTAAGCTCCTATTAAAAAAAAAAGCAACAACAACAAAAAAAAACAAACCCTCTACTTTCTGTGGAAAATGTCAATGCTTCATTACAAAGCTTCTGGCATAGAACTATAAACTTGTTTTTTCATTGAAACTTGGGCCTGTCAAGTTTCCGATGTTCTAGTCATGTTTGGGATGGAAGTGTAGGCAGTGTGGGAGTGGGGCTTCCTGGAAGAGACTTCGACATTCAGGCAACTTCTATCACCAGGGTTAGAGAACATTTTTAAGGTTCTGGGGTTAGAAAACTCTTTTAAGGCCCCATCTTTCATATTTAAGCACCCACAGTGGAAGATGAGAGCTTAAGCCCTGCTGCGATTCCCACCTCAAGTTGCTCACAAGCATTTCTGCATCTTTCCTTCAGATTGATTGCCAAAGATATTATGTTAGTTTGGCTCCTGATCAAAATTAACTTCTGACAGGTTAAAGGCAGAATAAGTAAATCACTGTCGTGTCTCAAAGCATTTTTTTTTCATTTCTGTTTCCTACGCCTATATTGATAGTCACTTAATTATTCTGACTATACCGCTTCTCAGCCTAAGGAGATGAGTCATATAAAAAGTTTCAGACCCACACAGTCCTGAAAATCAAATTTTCTGGGTATCATTTTTCTCTCCTCCACAATCCCATGCATTTATCTCTTGTCATTAAATAGGAAAGAAAATAATATGTTCGTTAGCATTTTAAAAGTTAATAGAATCCAAAGGTTTTGACTAGTCTTTCTATAGGACTGCTTTCTTAAATCACAGCACATCCCAGCTGGAGAATAGCTGTAACAGGCAGGGTTGGAAACTTGCTCTCTTAACAACATTTAAAACTTCCAGGGAAGAAAGCAAGAAGTCAGCAGTAGAATACAGTGGAAAGAGCCAGGAGAATTTAGGCTGACTGATAATTGAGGCAGAATCCAGCAATCACAATCACCAGCAAATCAAACTACATTTTATGTCTTCTACAACAGACATTAAAAATGTCAGTGGCTACAGCACAAATAAACAAACGTACTCAAAGTGATACAGATAACATATTTGGGGATATCTGGGAAGGGACATTCTGGGAAGGATATATGATGCCCTATATGTAACAGTGTATTGTTTCCAATCCTGCTTTATTTTTTTCCCCCTTATTAATCAGAAAAAAAAAAGAGGAGAGGGGTATGTGTTATTCAGTTAATTAAACTCTCTTGTGTAAATTCATTTAGCACTGTTGTACCTACTAAAACCTCCTGTCTTGCGATGCAGAGGGATGTGTGCAAGTTTAAAATCATTAGCTATTGTTATCTGATAACAGCTCCCAAACTTGTGGCATCCAAGTTGATTTAAACTGGAAGGGTAACAAACACAAAAGCCAAGCACTCCTCTCAACCTTTCCCTCATTGTAATGCCAGGCAGAAGAGACTCGGACTCTTCATAAAATGTTTGGCAAACAAAGGCCCTGTTAATTGACGAGCTATTGCTTTTACTGCTTCCTACCACAACTTGTGGGAATCTCTTAGACCCAAATCAATTTTGCACACAAGTGTTCCCACGAGATGCTACACGCATACCCCCATTTGAAGCTGCTTACAAGAAGTGCTGTGGCAGGCTTGCATAAAATCTTTGTGCAACCTTCCGAAACCACGTGCAACCTTTTCATCCCCTGCTGGCCAGAAGGTTTTTTTTTGTTTGTTTGCTTTTTCTAACCAGGTTCTTTGTTTTCTGCTGTCTTACTGCTGTGCTTTCCCTAAATGACAGTTTCTTGCCTTTGCAAAGAGTGAGTTATAGCAGAGATGTTTGCAGACTTCATTGCAGCCCTATGCCAATAAAAAATAGTCGCCTCATCAGAGACTGCTTGTTAACAGCTCTCTGTTATTGTTAAAGCTCTGTGTACTTAATTCTTCTTTGCCAATAGGAACAATCGATCTCAGCCTGTTAATTAGGAAAAGTTTAACAAGACAGGGAACAGACACCTGACAGGGTAAGCTCTCTGCTCCTTTGCTCTCGAGAACTATAGCAACCTACCCTCAATGTGTAAGCTTCTTTTATCACCATTTAAAAGTGGTCAACTTATTTTTCTTTCTTTATATGCCTCAGTAATGCAACGTGCACCCTGCTGTATGCATTCATGTCATTTAAATGATAAGTCCTGTACTCTTTTCTCTGTACTGCAACGGCAGTCATTCATGCAGGGCACAGTCAGGACAGGATGTTAACTGGCATTTACTTTAGGCTCCCCAGGTATTTAGGAAGTTTAAAGTCTTTCATATCTTCTGGTATCCCTTAATTCATTAATTATTGCAATACCACGTTGGGTCATCAAACTCCAAAGACAGTTTCTGTCTAAATTTAAACAAGTCATGCCTGAGGAAACCAGAGTTTTTTCTCACAATTCCTCAGTCTTTCCACTCTTCAGTTGGAAAATATCCCCCTAGAAATCTGCCAAATCACCCATTTATCTTTCTTTAAATTCTTCCACGCTCTTTTCTCTTAGGGATGGGAACTGCGCCCTTCAGACTTAAAACACAGCGGGCATTGATCAAAGATCATAGATGCAATCTCAGAAATAATATGAACTAGGTAATGTGACCTATGTGAAATGATGGAGGAAAAGGAGAACAGCTGGAAGCCAAGTCAAAGCAGCATGGAGCTTGCTGAAGTGTGGAAGGTGCTCTTGAACTGATCCCTGATGGGCAGGAGGGGTAAACAATGCCTTTGAGGGAGGAAGGGATATGTGAAAGATTTGGTATTTCCTAGACCCAGTGTCCTTAGAGAGTCACCTGGATATTTAGGGAGCTGCTCACTACCTCTGCCCTCCTGGAAATAAGACTTAATTGGGTGTGGGCTCTTGCAGCACAGAAAGAGTGATTCAATCCACACCAAAATTAAAAGCTTGACAAGGGAACAGTACAGGAACAGACTTAGCTGGGAGCATACACGGATCAGGTGAGTTAGAAAGATCTCCAGGTGGAAGAGATGGAGGATGACATTTAGATATCCACTGAGGGAGGAAATCTGACCATGGAGATTCAAAGTGCCTATGAAAGCAATTTATACTGAATAATCACACTGCATTGTAAGCTAGTTTAGAGTGTACTTCTCTTTCAGAAAAACTTATTAATTTTATTTTTAAATTTATATCATGGCTGTTATTTAAACTATTTTTAAGTTTTTATCAAACACAGTTTCTCAGAAAATTTTCAGTTTTGAGATAAATCAAGGAAAGATTTTAAATGGTTATACAGCTCCTTCACTGGGAAAAAAAAAAAAAAAAAAAAGAAGAAGAAAATGCTCAGTGTTTTCCAACCAATATTTAAAGAAATTGCCTGAAGTTTGGACAATCTCCTTGGTTTTTCACCTTGTTGCTTCCAAAGTTAATGGGATTTAATATTTCAGACATGGTACACGTAGTGTATAATCCTCCAAGGATGCAGATACAGTTTTCTAAGTTTGAAGAAAATCAGATAAAGAACAAATAACTGGACAGTGCTATCTGTCCGTGTCACACTATTTTTCTTGTTGAAGTTCAGCGCATAGCCAGGTCCATATCCTTCTACCTTCCATACCTTCTACCTGCACAGCCATACTTTTACACCTAGCTGGAAGGTTATATTTTTATTAGGCTAGAAAACCAATCCTTCAGGACTTGCAAAAAATCTGGAAGTGGGGGGGGCTTTCAGAGAAACACAGAACATCACTCCATATCCCTTTTCTGAATGCTTACTGCTCTCCACTTTCATCCACGTAATACAAATACTATTTCTTACATCACTAACTTTGAGCAAATAAACACTATTCTTACAAAAAGACCTACTCCGCTTTTTCATCCTGACTAAAACTCAGTCACTATCTGATTGACTTCAAAGAGGGGCAGAAAGCATCTGCTGTAATTTGGAGCTGAATCAAAGCTCCATGTCAAGCACATGGAAATTCAGAAAGATGGGCATTTGGCACTGCAGTGAGAATGGATGTTTTAATTTGGACTTGTACTGCCCGCCCTCACTGCCATACACACAACTATGCACTTCCTATGTTTAATTACAAGATTCCCTGTAGACCAGAGTTGTTGTGGGAACATACTTCAGCAGCTCCCAATATTTGTTAAAGTAAATCTTTTAATGCAGTATCAGGATGCTCCATCACCGATCTGACTGCAGGGGTGGAATCCATCCCAGCTATCTTCAGCCATCTCAGGGGCTGTGGGAGCCACAAAGGCTCCCCCTATAGTTACTAGAGAAAGATAGGCATCTGCAAGGGTAATCCATCCTACCTCTCTCCCTATCAACTGAAGAGGAGCCCAGATAAGTAGTTCAGACTAGACACATTTTTTCTAAATGTCTGGAGCTAGACAAGAATTCCACCCTCAATCTTCAAAATACTAGCATATGTAGTTTCTCCTTATTTATCGCCATTGCAACGTCTGTTACTCATTGATTTAGGAACAGATTTCTTGGTGTGATTTCCTTTTCTTTGTGCAAAACTTTCATTATGCAGTTTTTGCACTCTAACACTCGGGAACATAAACAACAAGACATTTCCTGCACAGACCCACAAGTACACCTGCAGACCAGCAGTGCTGTGCACATTGAGTCCCTCTGCGCAGGAGCAAGAAAGCCCTTGATGTATGCACAACCATAGAACTGAGGCTGCTTTTAAATTCAGTTCTCCAAACCCCCGTGCTCTGCTTTCATCCCTTTAAGTTTCACTTGCTTTGCAACATTTCAGGAGAGCAGCCCTGAGGACAGCCCCACAATATGCATCCCTGCTGGACAGATGGATGGCACAACCCATCCCGTTTTCAATCCAGCTGGTTATACATGCATCCCTCAGCCATCCCAGCAATGCCATAACCTAGCCTGCGATTGTTCCCCAAATGCAACAAGCCACGCTCGCAGCTGGGGCTTCAGGGGAAGACCAGCCCTCAGCAGAGACGTCTCCATAGCACAGCATGCTCTCAGCATGGCAGCCCCTCGTATGGCTGCATGCCTCACATGCTCGAACGCACAGCGCCCATGGTCTGGGTAACGGCAGTGTGAGACCGTGCCTGTGGTCAGAGCTGCTACTTATGAGTTTGGATACTACCATTAAGAAATATGCTTCTCCATGGTTACCACTCCCAAGGTCATTTTCCTGCCGAGCCTCTTCTCCTCCCTCCCTCTCTCGCCCTCTCTCCTGTCCTCTTGCTATTGTTTTTTAGTTTTTCAAAGTGCTACATCAAAAGAGAAAATGAAAACATTTAAGATGATCGTAGTCTGACTATTTCAGTGTAGGCTGTAAGAAAGGAAACATGTAAGCCAAGTGCTCTCACCGTGCAAGCAGAAACACACTCTCAGACTCATAAAAGTAGTATCTGAGAAATAACACTTGATTAAAGCAGCCAGTCCTTCCCTTAAGTAGGTGCTTACAGTAGGGAAAATATTCAAGCTCTCTCTAGACCACTCTACTGGCCTATCAAGAAAAGCAGGACCAGGCTAGACAGATGAATTACTGAGAGACAGCTGGGTTTCAGCCGACATGAGAGGAGATCCCTATTATCCTGTCCACCTTTCTTACACAAATGCATCTCCCCAGAGAAACTGAGTCATTAAAAGCCGGCCCATTCACTCCTGACAGGCAATATGCATTGAGTGAGAGGTGATACATTTTCATTTTCAGCAAGAAATCTTAGTCACCCTAAGGAGTAGATCGCTCAGGAAAGTGGTAATGGTATACGGAGCCTTTCATCCCTGCGTCACCCCTGTGAGGGCAGCCTGGCTTGGTAGCAACCCAAAAGTTATTAGCTAATGGGTTGTTTCAATGATCTACATGAAATGAGCCTGGTGAATTTGGTCTGGCTCTCAGCAGACAATAACAAGGACCACAAGTGGTGATAAACAGAAACTGCACTAACAAGTTGATAGCATAGCAGGCAAGGATTGAAGGAAGTGCGTGTTGCATCCTTTATGGCCAGGGGCTTGCAAGGAGACAGGGCTCCCCAAGCCCCTAATGCCCTGCTTTGTCTTGATTTGCACAGAAAATGCACATTAAAAACAACAAAAAAAAACATCTTAACGACCACTTCACATTCCTCGGGAGCTCAATAGTGTCTAGTAGGCACTGCTTTGAGCTGAAAATACCACAGACTTGAACGACCAAAGAGCTTTATGAAGACTGGGCTCTGCAATCCTGAATTTCTGGCATGTGTAGAGTGTTGAGCACATCATTTTGCAACTGTAAAATTTCCTTTTATAAGTAATCACTCATTGTAATGGATTTATTAAGTGTAGAACAGCCCTATGTTTCTCTAGAAATACAAACCACAGCCATCCCTCCTTGCTTTCTTCCTGTTTAATGCTGCCTCCAGTCCCCAAGGACAATGATGCCCTTTGTAGCCCAGAATAGTCCGCTATTAGAAAAGTTCATTCCTAAGCAAAACCCAGAATTCATGCTTGAGTGAGTGTTTTGCACCATCACCATCCCAGAAATACCTTGACAGCAATTCATGTCACTTCCTCCATTACACTTCCACAATATATTCACTAAATAGTTACAACTGCAAATCATCGCAGAAGAAATCTAATTTGGGGCAATGAACTGCCTTTAATCTTTTAAATACTGCACAAGTTAAAGCACATCACACTCAAGCCTGTTCCCATCGTATCACAGGAGTAGATTGGTATCTGCATATCCAGCAACTGCTTAGATAAGAGATTCACTGGAAACTCACTCCCAAAAGAACATGGATGCAAAGCAGGCAGTAAACAGCTACTGCAGCCTGAGGATGCTTCTGTTAACTTGCTTCCAATTTAAATTATGTAAGGATTAACGTGGGCCCAAATTCTGCAGGAAGGGGGCAAGAGGCACTAAAAAAAGGAACTACAGAGAGAGAGAATTCAGGAGTGGCATACACACAGACACTCTTCTTTTGGTGTCTATAAGATTTGGCCTTAGAGCTGGACATCTTATACAGATATAATTACCATCCCGAATCATCACACTGCCTTTCTCAGAAGGGATCATTACGTCTCTTGCTTCAGGCTTTAAACCTCTTACTATCAGAAGCTGATTTGTTTCCTTCTCTAATGTACCTGGGACTGGTTACTGTCAAGGAAAGGCCCTGAGGTCTGACCCTGTATGCCTATATTTCTTTATCTTTTCTACTCCAAGATATCCCACTCCCCCACTGTGCTCTTCCAGGCGCAGCTGCTTTTGCTATTTAGGGAATAAAGGAAAGTTGATCGAGGAGATACTGGCACAACTGGGTAGTATGCAGTATCCGTCTAGTATTTAGGAAAAAGCAATGCACAGCCCCCAAAAGACGAAAGCCTGTCTCCACACACTTCTCAACCACTCAGATCTGCCTTCCCCTCAGGAGCATCACCAAGGAAAGCTGCAGTGTAAAGCTGCTGCCTCACCTCTGCAGCTGAACAGCAAGGGGACCCGATGAGAATGCAGGGAGCTGTGCCCTTCTGCTCAGGACAGCAGGCAGGCAGCACAGCCAGGGGTGTAGATCACCATTGACAAGGGTGACAACATATTTTCATCATTACACGATAAAACTTGGGGGGGGGGGGGAAACCTAACAAAAAAATACCAACCCTGAGCTGCCCAAATCTTCTCAGGAGCAGTGATGATTTAGTGTATGTTAATTCCACAGAGTTCTCTGCAGTCTCTTCATTAAATGTGTGTATAAATACGTATTTATTTTTTAATTCTATCATTCTCCCCCTCTCCCCCCCCCCCCCCCCGTTTTTTTTTATTATTTTAATGATGCAGGAGAGCCATGTCTGGTACTGAGAAAACTTTGTGACATTCCACTGAAAAGTAAAGTTCCCCAATCTTGCATTTTCTGCTGATAGCCAGCCCATCATTTGCAACAAAAGCAGTGATTTGAGCTTTGCATTTTACTGGTCTCACAGATCACACCAGTGAAGTCAAAGTTATCTACCCCAGCTATACAGCATTATCTTTTAACTTAATGGAAGTGAAAGAGAAGCCTGTGCTCATTACCCAGAGGATGCAATTATTACTTCCTCTCGATATTGTTGCTAGTCAAGGATAAAATCCAGGATATGACCTTTTCATTAAGCGTCAAGTCAAAATCCACCTGGGACAGCCTAGGGAGGCTACCCTCATCTTTTCACTCAGTAATCCAGAGCAAAAGCTCTTGTTGCAGAAAGGAGTCCTTGCAAAGGATCAGCATTTACTAGATGTTTCCTTAAACTGATCAATAGATGAAACCCAAAAAGCCTTCTCTCTCCTGCATGATCCCACTGCAAAAAAAAAACATCACTAATTTGCTGCCTCAACCCACTCCGAAATAACATTCTCTATCTGGACACAGTGTGTGGTCACAAAAAAGATGATAAACTGTGAATATCAGTGATAAAATGTATTAGCACAGGAAAAAAATCTTCAACAGATATCTTAACTCCAAGAGAAGAGTGGTGTTGAATTCCTTATATTGTTTTGTTTTGTTATGACAATAATAACATGCCTTTCAAAGTTCATACAGGGAGACACAGTGCCAAAAGGCAAATACTTACAACACAAGAGCACTTGGTGCATTTATTTCCTTCAGGCCTAAATTCTTCTCCTTCATTGTAATGTCTCCCTTCAAATATACAACCTGGAAAACAGTATTTGAATAAGTTTAGCTCAGGATAGCGCACTGCCTTTTTACTGCAACACACCCTTTCACAGGACAATATGAAAAGTAAATCACACATGTTCTCTGGGACAAATCACTCCAGAAGCCTTTACAAAGGCCTTGAGAATCCCAAAATGTAGTTTTGGGGAAGCATTTTTCTACAGCAGACAAATCTGTACCAATGAAGTTGAGGCTAAGTGAAGTCTTCCATTTAAAAGCAGCTTTGAAACATTTTCATAAACTGTTTACTTGTTCTCATTGCTTGTTCTTAGCCCCTGAGTTCATGCTAGATATTGGCAGATATTTAAAAAATTAGTGTAATAAACTCATTATACCACAATGGAAGCAGCACTTGCCTATAAGATTTCTATTCGAATCAAATTAGCAATAAAACCAGGTTAATTTGCTACTGCTTCACAAAGGCAATACATTCACATCATCTCTCAAAAAATCAAACTTTCTTTTAGGATTACTCTTAAATTTCCTCTCCAATCAAAATTCCGATCATCAGCCAGGAAAAAAACAGCTGACTGACTCTCTGAAAAATATTGTAAAGACATGCAGCCATTGCCAGAGGCTACATGTTCTCTACTAAAAATATTAAGCATTCTCTTGTGTCATGGAGCTTATTACATGAGCCAGTGGCCCGTATTTTGGTAACTAGTAAAGTTTAAAAGCAGAGTTCAATCAACCTCCCAGGTAATACTTATTACCATTACAAAAACAGTTGCATGCATGGAGCAGCATCTCCCCATGGAATATCTCACCTGGACACACGGGGCAACACATCCCCACAACTCTGGATGGGTTTTTGCAATGAACAACACACTGTACCTCCGACTCTATTATCACTCCCTCCTGCAAAAGAGCAGATCACATATGTTCATTGTTACTGTTGTGGTTGCTTTAAGAAGCTAAAATTCACAGTTATAAACAGTGCAGCAGGGCAAACGCTGTGGAGAGCTGGGTGTCAAAGGCCCTTTGCTTTCTGTGCCTGCTGCCTGGTATCAGGATGCAAGTTAATCCACAGCCAAAAGATTCGAGTCTCCCTGTCTCCAGATGCAGGATTTGCCTTAAAATGCATCAGGTAAGAAAGGAAGCACCTTTTCAGGAGAAGGAATCCTCCTTTATCAGGCATCCTTAGCCTTAGCAATCTGCCATGCAGCTTTGGTGGAACCAGACACAAGGTATTCTCCCCCTCTCCCCTCAGAGGAAAAAGACTTAGCAGATAAAAGCATCTTGTTGTAGAGGTGAGATGCTTGTCTTTGATGCTTCTCCTGATAAGTATTAGTAAATTAACATTTCCTGTACTACTTGTTCAAGGAGTCAAAGTCCTTTTTAACAAACCTGGGGGTGAGGATCTGTGTATAAGAACGTTGCTATGCTTTTGTTAACGGGGCAAAAACTGAAGAAAAAAAATTTGACTGTGGGTTTCTCTTGAAGGGCATTTCCAGGTATGCAGACAAAATACACACAGAAGCATTGAATTACTAAAACAATAATTTGTATTTCAGAAAATACCTAATGCGCTGAGAAAAGAGGAGTTATTGCAAGGTCAAAACAGAAGGAAATGGCACAGCCAAGTACCACTTTTTCAGCATCGTTTGGGTCTCAGAGTACTCAGCTCATGTACAACCTACAATTCTGGATGTCTGGATAGTGGGTCACTTCTGAATGGATTTCAGCTGCTTTAAATGCAAAGTGCTTATCGCGCTTTGAGAATAAAATATTTTGGGTTATTGGAACTGGATAAAAAAGGCTCTGAGTTTTATAGAAAAGCTCATGACTCAGTTACTGGGGTACTTATGACATGCTTACCTGGCACTGGTATGTAATACAGGGATTGCTAGGGAGGTGCCATCTCATAGAGCTGTTGTATGTCTTTCCTCCAAAATTGCAGTCTGGAGGGAGAGACAGAAGCACACGTAAGTCCAGCTGAATGCAGCAATTCCTGGAAGACTGCTGCTGAGGATCATAAAGCAGCATCCTTAATGTGCCCCGTTCTCTGCTTGGGGTTACTAGAAGAGGCAGAGCTGACGAGCAGGATTGTGCCATGTCAGGTCTGACAGCAGTCTCCTGGATGTTTGCTCCTAGTGCTCAACTAGCCAGGCTGCTGACAAACTGTAACCATTCCAAATAAACCAAAATCAGCAGCAATTTGCCTAAAAATGTGTGTTGCTGGTAATTCAGTGGCCTGTTCACGAGCAGCCTGTACTCTCCCCCTGCACCAGAGGAGAGAGAATGAGAGAAGAGCCAAAAATATCAATCATCCAGTCTGTCCCCAGCCATTACCAAATCCCCCAGGAGAGCTCTTCAGACAGTGCAGCTCAGAATGGATGCAATGACATCGGCAGCACTCCCCCTTCTTTTTGCCTTTCCACTTTTGTGACATGAGACCAACATCCATGTAAACTAAATGTGGGTGGTGAGTAGGAACATTCTAGAGCCCCACAGGGTTTAGCTTGGTATGACTTTCTGTGTTACACTGCAACTTCATTAACAGCAAAGATGTTGGTTCACCCACAGACAGCTTCTGTGCACATTTTTTTTAATGCAAAATGAAGTTTTGTTGAAGCCTTTTGAAAAAAAAAAAATCTCATTTTTGATTACGAGATCCTCTTAGTTTCCTTCTCACTCTTTTCACTGTTCTCTGCTATTTTGCAAAAGAGAAAAAAATAAAAGAGAGAGAGAGAGAGAGAAATAGAAGAAATAATAAAATAGAAGACTTATTAAGTGGAAATAAAGTATTTGTTAAGAAAAACTTTGTTTATCAGTGTAAAATTGTACCAATTAAAAATTAATTATTTGGAGAGACAAAGTGAATATGACCAAAAATTTTAAAAGCAGCACTTAACCCAATTCCTACAGAAAAAAAAAAAAAAGCCCATCTTCCTTTTACTGCTGCAAGGGTTTTTTCTTAGTCTACTTTATTGAAAATAGGCTTGATCAAAGAGCCCGAGAAACAAACAGAAGTCCTGACTGGACTGTGACAGTCCAGACACAGAATCATCAAGCACAAAAATAAGATCAGTCAAATGATGCCACAAAGCCATATACCTACCCACACCTCAGCAAATATTCTACCAGTCACCATCTGATGTGCAGGGTGCCCTGTCCTGAACTGCTTTGGGCTACATTTTGCACCCTTCTGAAAACAAAGACAAGTTATCAGGCCTACACCAGTAGATCTTCTACCCCAGTGTTTAAGAAAACTTCAGGGTAACAGCTCTGAATGGCTGAGGAGCTTAAAATACCAGGAAAATCATTTTGTATCCAAACCAAAATTGAAAGGAAACCTGGTGTGTGCAGATTATTTACAAACTCATTGACTACCTCCAGTTAAGATCTTAAATGAAAGAAGGCTTGTACTGCAGTATTTGCAGCATTCGGAAGCTCTTCTATGCTAAGTAAAGATCAAAACAAGAGAATTCTGAAGGTGATTTGGCAATTTCACTAGCTTAAGTTGAAACCAGTATATTTTTAAATGGGTTGATCACCAGTCTTAAGAACTGGCTGTGATAACTCAATCCTTGACAAATACTGAAATACAGCTCTCAATCACTTTTTTCTCCCCACTGCCTACAAAGTGATTTTGAATAATCAAGTGTTTACATTCTCAGTATATTAATAAAGCTCTGTGTGAGAACTTGGAAGTCAATGTCAAATGAGGAACTTGAAGTCCTGTACATTTCTTAAGCATTATAAAGTCCCATTCTGAAAAATATCATTTTTATATTGATATTTGGACAAAGAAAAAACAAATGACCACGATACGTACGGTATTTTGTCATAATCTTACTGCCCAGCACAAACCCTGACAAAAGCAAAGCATTTTAGCAGCCTCTACTTGCAGAAAACGGGCCATACTGGGATTCTGAGTGCAATTCAAAGAAGTTTAAATACATGCCTGCCCTCTAAGCACTCAAAATGGAACAAGTTGTGCTGCTGAACATCCATGCATGTTTTACCATATAGGTCTGGACTCTTCAGCGCCACGCAGAGCAATGGCTCAGCTTGGAACCTACTTTTGACTGCAAAATAACTAGCATATTTGCTCACCACTCATGTTTTTTAATGTAAAGTGTTTCCTCTGTAAGAAAGTTAATGACCATGGGCTA
Organism: Phasianus colchicus; assembly: GCF_987193195.1. NCBI lineage: Eukaryota > Metazoa > Chordata > Aves > Galliformes > Phasianidae > Phasianus > Phasianus colchicus. The sequence goes on along the minus strand of NC_143441.1, from coordinate 6,420,317 downwards.
ACCTGTATGTGCAGATGTGCAAATTAAACCAAAATTTTCAGTTTAAGGATTAGTCTGGCCAAAATCTCAAAGGCAGTCCAAGAAGCACCAGCAATTGTCTCTGTATAAAGCAGTAAGATGGGAGCCAAGCTCTCACCATCCGTCAGCCACATGCTCTGGTGACACAAGGGGTTTGTTAACAGCACTTGTTGACAGCACAACAAATGTCACGATGGGAGGGAGAGCTTGAAGGTAGCCAAAGTAAAATTCTGAAAGAGAAACCAGAATGGGTAAGCTCTTAAGAAGAGCTAGAAGTATGGACTGCTCCCAAACATTGGCACAGGCCAGGAAGTTGAATGAAAAACTTAATCATGTAAGCACCAAAGCTATGCCCACCATCCCTTCTTCAAAATGGAAAGAAAACAAAGCCTACATATCAGCCAGTTTCTGTGATCCTCACTTTCGGTGAACAAATCTCTCATTTGACATCTGAATACATATACCTGGAGCCACTTAATGACAGCATGGAAGCCTATGAGCCTCATTCAAATTCAGCTAGGTGAAACCTTCCTGCCTTAATGTGCCAGCTTGATTTAGCCATCCTGGCTTACCCATGGTTAAAAGTCTACCACCAAATTTGGTTGGTAAAGCAGCAGTCACTGGATGATTCATGTTCAGAGACCTCAGTGGAGGTGCTGATGCCTATTTCTACACCAGTGTATGTCCTAACATACTTCAAGTTCCTAAAAACCATTTAAATTCCCTTTGGAAATATTATTCCATTAAGTTACCGTCTCCATTCTCCATCTGAAAGGGAGAGTGGGAGAAAATAATAAATCAAGAAAGACCAGAGCCTAGCACAATCACTTGAATGCTAAGCACTTACCTCAGACTGAACGCACACTTAAAACCATTGGAAGAAATAGAGAGATTTTCAAGAGAGGAACCCCAAAAGCTCATGAGAAGAGATTCCAGTTAGTCCACTGTGAGCCAGTAATTTAATTCTCATTACTTACAACCCACCAGTAAAACCTTGAGGATTCCTGTAGGAGGACATTAAATATCACTGTCTGTATCCATTTTAACGGAGCTAATGTGTTTCACGTCAGTCAAGAAGTGTGACCTAATTTTTTAGTCTTTCCTGCTTCTTTCTTTTGGAATGGCTGGTGTTTTATTAATGTAATATATTAACTTGAAGTTAGTTGTAGGTTTTGTTCCTATTACCACCTTCAGTCCAAATAGTTCAGATAAGTCCTAGATAAACATGCAAGCTGAAGGTTGCTTATCTGAACCAAACCAAACCACCAAACACTTTGAAGTTGTTCAATTGTGATATATGCAGTGAAAACTGCTAATTACTTTACAATGACTTAATAAAGGCAAAATGATCTTCTAGACTTGAGTCATTCCTGTACAATAAATTACCATAAAATAATTCTAATTCTAAAACTTAATCTCTTCTAATTTATTAATTTATCTGTTCTGGTTCAATGTTGTACACACCTTCTTTGAGCACCCTGCTTTCAAACATTATGGAACCAATCTTTGGCTGATTTAATTTGAAAGAGAGCAATTTAATACCAAATAAGCACTCACCCAGATTTGGACTGAAGTAACAAAAGATGCAAATTACAGCAGATTTCACTAATGGCATGTGGGCAAGCTGACAATCAGGAAGCCATTTATCATCCCAGATCCTGCAACATTTTTAAATGACCCTTCTTTCTTCCCTAAACACCCAAGTACAGAGCAGTATCCTGAAAAGAGGGAAACTGACTGGAGAAGATAGGTTAGTAGTGCTAAAACTCAACCCGTGTCCTCAGAAGTTCATTAAAAATAAGTTTTTGTTACTCAATTTGACATTGCCTAATAAGATTCCAGAAGGGAGTTTTGCTTATTTTAGGCTAATGAGAATTTTATAGACAAGTCATTTCCGTATTCTTGGAAGACAAAATGATAGAGTATAATAGACTGGCTCCCCATTTCCCATTTCTTCAGCATTTTTCTTCTCCTATTAGTCTTTTTCTTGCTTTCCCTCTACTTTCTACTTGAAAAAGTAACCTCTCTATTGACATGGAAAATAAACATCAGGAAAAAGAAAACAGCCAGTAGACATGTTTTATTTAGTTTTTGATAAATTAATCCTCAGGGAGGATCCAGGCATGCTAACACTAAATACCAGTTCTAGCCAAGCAAAAAAAAAAAAAAAAAAAAAAGGGAAAAAAAATAAAACAAAAAATAACTTGTACATTGTGTAGTATTAAATCTGCTGGCAAAAATATGAGAAGTCTGAATCACATATATACTTACTAGAAAATACATTTTCACATGTCTTAACAATGGCAAAGCCACTGACAGCTACTAGAAAATAAAACTTCATATTGGGTAATCCTGGTCTTCTTTCATCAACACAGAAGTAGAGAAATATATACAAAATCTCTCAAGCTTATTAAGTCATTCTCTAAACAGTGAAAATCCAACTCTTTCCCCTCTAACTGTGTACAATCAAACCTATTTGCAGCTGAGCCACTGCAATCATCATGACCAAGAGATATGAGAGGCAGGGGCCATACAAAGGGCATTCAACACAGTGGAGTAAAATGGCCATGGGAGAGAGCTATGCCGGGACCACAGTGCTCACAAAGCATATGATGCAATCCAGCTCATGTTCACTGAACAAATAACAGCAGAAAGCAAGACACCACCCCCTCCCAGTGCTTTGGTTTTGCTCTCCACTGGAACTCAATTTTGCCTTTCCAAATGTCTCCTGTTTCACCTATATATGGGGGGTAGGGAAAAGTCATTATGTGGGGTCCATAAGAACCTTAAAATCTAAAATACTGTATAGTTAGATCTGCCACTGATTCCTGTTCTGATACCTAATGTGCTAGCCAAGGCTGACAACTGGAGAACCGTGACCTCCTATGGCTGTGAGGAGTGTGATGAACAATGGCAGCATTTATTCCTGCTTTTTCTCACACCAGAAATATCATTCACAATCAGTACATCTTACAATTTCAAAATTCTTATTCCGGTTGTAGGTCTATTAAAGTGTTTATCATATTGTTCCAGAGCAATGTTACATGGGAAAGCAGCACTGGAAAGCCTCCAATAGTCTTGAATTTTCTTCTACTTTGCTGCACTGGACATGATGCCCACACACGTGGTACCAGTGCATCTGTGTATCATCACAGACAGCTCATACTATTTTCTAATACAAGAATTCTGAACAACTTCTCTATGATTGCTAAGGTCTGGGTATCTGGTGTTTGACTGCAAAAGTATTTATGATAACATGGCAACACTGTGCATAAAAAATATTCTTACATAAATAGAAAATTAAAGTAATCAAGTGAACAAGAAAATCTAAAACGTAAGGCACTATATTGAGGCCACAGTATACAGCAGATACCAAAGGGATATGTGGTAAGACTTTCATAAAAGAATTAACTCACAGGAGGTGCTGATGATACAGAGACCTTTTCTTAGGCATAGCCAGAAGTAACAAAAGCTGACACCATGAAGGGATGATACTATCCTTAGCAGCAACCTGTCACTGCTACAAAATCCCTGCCTTTACTTGAAATACAAAGTTAAAAACTGAATGAATGTTGAGATTAACTTGAACCCTAGTCTCAAGAAACTGGCCTCCTAGCTCAGAACTGCAGCACATTAGTGCTGAGAGACTGAGAAACAGTGAAAAAAGTCAGCCAAAGAGTCAGACTTCATAGGTCTCCAAACCATCTCTTTCCACATTCAATTTCAGACAGATGCCAGGATTAGATGATTCAAATGAAGGTGAAAAGGTTTTTAGTAAGGCAATATACAATTATCTTCCCACCCCATAACCTTCCATCTACCCATATCTCTAAGAGTTTGCCCTAAAGAATATAAGGATGGGCTGCATGTTATAGTGCCCATCAATACCTCCACACAAAATTCCCCACCAAACTGGTGGCACCAAATTATCTATTTCATTCTGGGAATATTCACAAGCAAACCAAGTGCTGATTGTAAGGCTCCTGCAAGGCATGAGTAAAGTAGTCACAATAGCAATAAACTCATAATCTCACTCTAACTTCTTTGCAAGCCAGCCTTGGTAGAGGAAATTAGTTCAATCATAAAATATGATATCCTTTCCAAGAATGTACAATTAACTGTGATAGCTTTGGATATTCAATATTCTAAAGAACTAGCCTTGCCCTTGCATGAGCTGTGATTTCATTCACTGGTAGACTCCTAATAAATGGAGAACAGCTTGTGAAATTCTAACTTCATTGATTAAAACAAAAAGAAAAAAGGAAGAAAGAAAAAAGGAAGTAAGAAAGAATGAAAAAACAGTAACTCTCAGAAGTTAAAAAACACAGAGAAAGCAAAATTGCTTGTAGGAATTGAAAGAAATTTCAGAATGGCAAATGATACATATGACAAATACCCACTGATTTGCCCTTTGTAAATCCATGGAATATTCATATTCTTAGGATAAAAGTAGGGTATGGCGCACAATTTTAGAAATGCAAACTTTATACAGCCCTGAGCTGGTAATACTTCTTCGCAGAGCAAACAACTTATTATTGGAGGTGCAGAGAGCTCTATATCCAAGTGACACGTCTCCAACCAACTAAATAAGAAAATGCTGCCAAATCTATTTCTATAATCTCAGTGATCTCATGTGTTTTCATTAAGCATATTAAATAAAATGAAAGATGAAAAGTGGCCCATTTGTCCTACTCTAAAGTAATAAGAGGGCTTAATTTTTTTCATACTTTCAAAATGAATAGTATGCTAGAGGTGTATGGTATGTTTTATAAACTCCAGTAAGTATCTGTCAGAAGAGTAATCTCACTGAAAGTTTTCTCTATTATGCTGGGTTGTTTACATTCTGCTTGCAGCAGGGAGCCATAATCACAGGTCTACATTTCTCTGTTCCAGACTTTGCACAAACACACAGTAAGAGAGGAGCCCTGCCCCACTGACTTCACTATCCAGGGTCCTCTGTGCTGAGAGTTGGGATCAGTGTTAAAATACATTGCTGGTCTGAAGGATTAAAATATTAAGTAAAGCCAAATCTCTTAATGTGTTAGGGACAAAATGTTTCCATCACCGTGAACGTTGTTCTATTTTTCTTTCTGATTGCAAAAGCTGTACTTGCTGCTGTTTTCTTTCTCCTTTTCGTTTAAGCACAGAAAGTGCTAAAAATTGTCTAAGTAGCATAAAGATTCCAAAGCAGGAGCAAAGGACTTATGCTCAGTATGAAGTCATTTGCAGAAGAAATTCTCTGCAATTCAGGCTCCCCAGTGAGCAAAGCTCTAAACATGGGAACTCAGCTGGATGCACCACTGCAGGCATACAGTATTTCTTAATTCCAGTATGGTTTATGCTATCAGAAATACTGGGCATACATACCCAGCTTTCATGCCTTCCCCACAGCAGCATAAAATATCCTGGCAGCAGTGTCACAAATGACTCATGAGTGGTGGTTTCCATTCTGGAAACATACTCTTTGGTTTTGATGTTATCCTCCTGTATTCAGTGACAGCAGCCACCCATTCATTCACTCATTCATTCATTCATTTCTTCACAAGTTATGAAGACCTGAAGCTATCTGAGGGAGCTGGCAATAGCCCATAAAGCCTGATTAAGCCTTTCTAGGCTATGGGAATTATGCCAAGGGGAAAAAAAAAAAAAAAAAAGCCATCAGATTCTGGTGTGTCTTTTTTTTTTTTTTTTTTTTTTCTTTTGTAACATTTTGTTCGTGTTTAGAAGAAATGCAACCAGCAAAAATCACAGCTTCCCTTTTCCTGCCTGCATTCCCTATGGGCGTTCTGGCAGTCTGACAAAGTAGTAACTGAGAACAAACGCTGCAGGGTCAATCCCAGCTGCAGCTGAACTCCGCACTGAGAGTTCTGGGGATCTACAAGGACAGCAAAGGGAGCTGATGGAACACCAAAGAGGGCTGAAGAGCCTCACAGCCAGGCTGTGTGTACATCCTTCATTCCCCAAATGCTTCCCATAGGACACTTGTTTTAGATTTTTGCACAGAATAGAAAGGGAATTCTAGCAGCATTCAGAAGAGCAGGAAAGCAAGCAGCTTCCCCAGAGAGCTGGTTCCATCTGTCTTTCTATGGCATGAGAACATCCCAGTGAAAATGCATGGCATCGAGACTGATGCAGTTACACAAGAGACTGATGCAGTTACACAAGTGCATAGTTAGCTTTACCTTTTGCTTTACCTTTCTGAAAGAAAAAAGTATTCAGTAGTTCAGCATTCCCTTTTCAAGATTAGGCCCTCAAAAGCCCTTTATTTTTTTTCCTTTAATTCCAAAATTTAAACCTGCCCATGCATCTTAAGTACATAGAAACTGCTGTCTAGAATCAGACTGAGCATCCTTCCAGCCAAGTGCCTCCTTTCTGATGGCATCAATTTCCTCTGCCGTTTTGTCACCAGTTACCAATGTCCTAAGAACCTTATGCAGCTCCTCACAGCCAGCTGTGCACTACAGTATCAGCAATCTTTCTGTTACTTCAGGCTCTGCTAGATCATTTTGAGCATCCTGACAAGTTGAGAACTTTGAAGAAACTGCTGGTAACCCTTTTTCATTACAAAAGCAATCACTCACTGTCTCCATCTGTCTTTTATTTGCTAATGAGAAATATTTATCTACAAACTTGGGGCTGCTGTAGGAGAATTTGGTGAGAAATCTTGTTGGATGCCCAATAGAAATGCAGGAAGATAACAGCCAGATCGCTGTGTTTGTATACTTAACTGAGCCCTTCAAAAGACTCCAACAGTTTTATAAGACAGTGTTATTCCCACTCAGTTACCTGCCTCTTAATTCGATTTTTTTAATACTTTTATTAATTTTCCTGTTAGAGATGTCAAACATACTAATCTGCAGATACCAGTCTCAAGTCTATTAATAATGTATAATGTAATATTCACCTCAATTCAGGATAATAACAAGAAATCAGAGTTAAATTTTCAACCTAATGATAATATTTATCTTTAACTTACTTAAATGTTTGTATCCTCATCTTTGAAACATTAACTTTTTTTAGTGCAGAATCATTTTGTGTGCACAAATGTGCATACATGTAAAACTTTCAGGAAATTGACCAGCAACACATCCCTTTACCAAAATGGAGAATTAGCATAATCAAAGTAAAATTAGGACATTTTTGCTCTAAATCTGACACTAAATAAAATTTGACACAATAAATAAATTACGTTTTACTTATGTGAAAACTTTAACTACAAATTCTCTTTCAGTGATATTTTTTTTTTCTTTCCCATTTCATTTCCTTTTCTTCTAAGTATCAATCTCAGACAAATCTTCAGACTAGGGCTTGCCAAACCTATTCTAAAGTTGCAGCACAAGTGAAGACCAGCTAGCACACCCTGCAGCCATTTGGGAAAAACATATATCCATCACGTTTCTCCTGTCTGAATTTCAATGTAACCTGTTCTGCATTTGTATTTCCTCTGGGAAGGCAATAAATGCTCACATTTCCCAACAATTTATCCTACCGCACCTCTCTTCTAAACTATAACACCACTGGGGAATTAAACAGGACAGAAAAAAACCAGGAAAAGTGAAGCTGTCTGAATCCCTCATTCTCCACCTCATGGGCTGCATCAGCAATCTGTCAGCAAAATCACTGTTTTACTGCATATAGCTTACTGAGTTAGAATTAAAAAAAAGACCTTTTCAGCTTAATCTACTCTCACGCTTTTCACATGTGCAAATATTGGATACCATTAATTCATTATTTCATATCTGACACTTAGCTCCTTCTAAAGAGCTCTGAGGATACAGAGTGTTGGTCAAGAATACATACATAGTGTTCAGACTGTAACCCACTTTGGCTTTAACAAAAGTGTCATTGATATTATTATTTGAACCAGGATAAAATGAATAGAATTTGGTTTATTTCTTTCTAGTACTGGGAAAAATAGAAATAGACATGAATAATTACTGTTTTTTATTAATAGCAAGCATTATTCCTGCTATGCCCAACCACGTGGGAAGTTAAAGAAATTCTTATGGATGTATTACCATAAGCAGATTGATTTTGATGTAAAGTAATTCCAATAGAATAAGTTAGAACAGGAGACACCACTCAAAAGACTGACAACATACCAGTGAAGTACAATCAAGATGTATTCCTAGAGGACTGCCATTGCAGAACAAATATGTGAATTTATGTTATCTTCACCAGCTTTTTAAATGTATGGATTATAATTGTGGTTACTGTCCTTTTGAAGCTTTTGGTGACTAGCTGAGAGGCTTCTGACTTTGTTCCATCTCTGGCAGTATAAATTTGAACAGATAACACTTTTTAAAAGAGAGAAAAAACAGGAAAAGCACCACACCTTTGCAACGTTCACAGCAAGCTCCTCTCTGCTTAATGACAAGAGCACATTCCTTGGAAAGCAGGGGACACTTCTCTCTTCTGCACGTCACTTCCTTATTCTGGAAATAAATAAACAGAAGATATTTGCATATAAACTACATCCATGGTTTAGGTTCTTGCAACTCAGAATATAAAATGTGAGCTTCGCAATCTGCTCTCTTGCTTCTGAAGCTTTTGTGATTAAAAACACCCTCTGCTCTTGAAGGGCTGCAGTAGAAGATAGCTTCTGAACTGTTCAGCAGCATGAGTAAACACTGTTTTACTAGGACAATAATTCATAACTGCAACACATTATAGTACAGAAAATGTGCCCTGTTGAAGAAATCCTCTTTATTTAAACAGACAACTAGCTACATGATGTGCTTGTTAAAATATCCTTGAGGTCTTGAGGTGTTGCCCCATGAACCACACAGTTTAGGAGCCATTTTTCATACTGACATGAGACAGACATCTGAGGAAGAGCTGACATATTTAGAGAAAATTAAACACCCTGGCAGCACTGAAACCATTTTTAGCTAGCAGTATTACCTGACTACGCAGGAGTCCTTCAAAAGAGGCAGCTATACTATACTATGAAAGAAAATTCTATGATTTATCTCTTTCTCCCCAAAATACTTAGAATCAATGAAATAATACAAGCAGGTAGAATTACTGTACATTATAGTGTCATCTTTCTACAGCAAAGAGACAGTAATGATGAAGGCCAAAGAGCACACTGATCATATTAAGGGATGTCAATATAGATCGTGTGACAATAAGCAGAAGAAATGTTCCCTTTATAGCCTGACTTTACCCTGTAGTGTCAACCACTCTGGTTAACCCTACCTATAAATAAAGACAGAAAATAAATACTTGAGGGTTTTTTTTTTTCAGTCAAATTTTGATACTTGAAATTCCTGACTGAAATTAGCCCTCTGAAGTGACCTCTGCTTGTAATTAGTAGCTCAGTTCATTAAGAGACACAGGTGGACATTACTAGATGCAAGCACCCACCTCACCCAATCTTATGACTTAATTAGAGACCAAAAAATCAAAGGACAAGAAAAATGTAAATCATAAAACTTAAACCATGCTTTCCAGTCCTTTTCTTTTGCTCCCTGTGGCCTCATTCAAGGTGCCTGTGGAGGATAACACACAGCTTTTATTACACTCCAGCCCTTTGTCTAAAATAAGAGGTTTATTTTCTTCAAAGTCACTGCCTGATCTGATGGGAGCTGTAAAGGCTCTTCAATCTTATCAGTGTAAATGAGGAATAACTCCAGCCAAGACACTGTGAAATCAGTAAGTGAGGATCTGGCTCTAAATTGCTGCTCAGCTGAAACGCAGCTGCAGTGACATGAGCTACTGTGAAGAGGCAGGTCACTGCTAGTCACCAATACATGCTGGTGGCTCTGCATTCCTCCACTACTGCAGAGCAAACATACATGCAATGTAAACAGTCTAGATAGAATGAATTTATGAGAATGCTCCAGTTCTGGGTTGGCACAAAACAACTGCATCAGCAAGACTGCCTCAGCAACTTCTTTTTAGTGCACAGGGTGAAATTCTACTTTTTTTTAGGTGAACACAGTGCCTCTGACTTTGCTTTAATTCAGCCTGCTAAAAGACAGCAGAAACAACTTTACTGAATCAACTACATACATTCTGTATTTTGAAGGGTTATGCTAAGATCCGATTATCTTTAGCAAAATTTCGTTCAATGCAAGATTTAAAAAGCGTAGTGGCACCATTCCCTCTATTGCAGGACAGTATTCTGCATGGTGAAAGTGAATTTGAGGGAAGAGCAAAATCCACTGTGCAGTATGTTCCTTTGGAGAACATGACTGACCTAGCTGAGGCACATCATGGACTCACTGGATGTATGACATGTTGTGTCCCACCAGCTCAACCTAGCTAGGTAGAACCCATGTAATGGGGCTTGGCAGGCAGCTGCCCATCACACTCCCTGAGGAAGGAATCACTGCTGAGGCTAAAAAGGAGAAGAGTAAACGAGATCTGTATAGCTTTTTGATCCCTCATTCCCAGAATACCCTGAGCAGAGCTGGGAGGGACCCACAAGGATCATCCAAATCCTGGCTCCACAATGGACCACCCAAGATTCGAACCATATGTCTGAGAGCACAAACAGTCCTTGAAAACCAACAGGTTTGAGGCCATACTCCTGGGGCAAATGTCTCCTGTAGCCCAGCTTTCCAGCCAGCTTCTCCCCCTTTCTCCCAAGCATGGACTTCCTTGCCCTGCCCTCAGCTATATCCTGACATGAGCATTCCTTTACATGAAATCCTCCCACGGATGAGCCCAACACATACTTAAACAGAAGATGCTTGCTAGATACTGTTCCTAACTTTGGCCTAGGTCACTTAAATAAGAAATAATCTCTGCCAATAACAAATTTGGTGCCACTGAGCCAATCGGCGAGTGCAGCTAAATTTGGATCTCACTCCCCTTACCATCAGCAATACTAGTGGTTAAAGCCCAAACTCCTGACCTTCACTACAGGTGAGGATCAAGTAACTCCTTGGAACGAGAAAGAAAAACTCAGTGTGAATCATAACCTAGCTATAGATGTAAGATTTTGGAGTTCATGACCTGGCAAAGAGACCAAGGGCTGTTGGCTGTTTTACGTTAAGTAGCTATTCCAAGTAAATCACTTTAATTGTTCGTGGTGCAACTAATGCCATTTTAAAAAGAAAAAAGAAAAAAAAGGAAAAAAAGAGAAAGAGAAGAGTAAGATCATCTTTGTCTTTTGGAGAAGAGGCTGCAGCCTCCTGCCTACAGGACCAGCTCTGTGTGCTCCAGGTAAGCAGAGCCAGTCCTTTGCCTCCAGGAGAAAGGCAGCCAAGCTCTGAAGCAGAGTGGGATTTGCAAAGATGATGTTCCTCCTCTGCAGGTTGCAGGCAAGCCCCAGGGAGGTCAGAAACTGGCCTTGTCAGATGTCACCCTACAGTGACTAACTCCCTGTGCAGGCAAAATGTGGAAAAAATAGGCCAGAAGATGTGGAGGAAAGGGTTAATACTGTGCTGATCCAGCATAGGACAGCAGCAGTAGATAAAACGGGGCTGGTAAATCATTGTTTAGTCTATTGCAGTCAGGCATTATCCACCACAGATCTCCCAGGCCCACGGGGTGTAAAAGTACAAGGATAAAACAAAGAGCAATTGTCACCAGCAGGTATTTTTCACACTGTCATCCAAAATACTGCTCTTAATGCATACTGTCCATCTGCTTGTTTCAATTTTGTTGCCTTCCTCCCTCCTGTTTCACAAGGGCAAAATGGGCTGCAAATGGACTTCAGCAACAAATCTTCTCCTTCCAAGTGCATCCCCCTCCTATCGCCAGTAATCATAACATTTCACTACTTGTCCCAGCCATACATTTAAAATGTTGCTAAGTAGCTGCATGCAGGAGCGTTGTATTACCAAACCTCCATCTGTGTTGTCAACAGCGCCCCTGGAGTTGTTGAAAGCTCTCAGATACTTTGATTTTTGCTGTTCTTAAGAGAAAACTTCTTAGACAGCAACATTCAGAAGCCAACAGTTATGGGAAGGTGGGGGATTTTTTTCCTTTTGTTTAAAGGATATGCACTCTGGCACCAAGAAGTGCGGAAGAGACACATGGCTCATAAATACATAAACCATTTGCTATATCAGAAACCTGGGAGTCAGTCAAAATCCATAATAGGATCCCAAGATTCATAATAAATAACTTTTAATTATAGTCCTGCACTATAGTTATTTTAAACAGATGGCTTATAGATTCACATCTGGGTTTTTTTTCCTATTTTTTAATTTAGTGCTCAGGCACACACACACACAAAGGGAGAGAACATTGCAAGAGCTCAGCTAAGGTTTTTGTTAGTGTTGGAAAAATACGTATTTTCTAAAAGAGGTCAGGCTGATCCAGAACAATGCTGCCACAGCTGATGCAACTCCCCACGAACACCCGGTAAAGGGCTCACACTGGAATTTGGGGCTCCCTCAGAACGGAAAACGTAGGGATGTGCTGCAGCATCACCCTGGGTTGCTCTCCTGTGCTTACAGAGCCCAATAGTGAAGAAGTTGCTTTTTAATGCATCTGGCAGAAGACCAGAAAGTTTTGTTAGGTGCCTACATTTCTCCTCTCTCCCACATTCTGCCAGTGGGAACCAAAATTTCTTCTTGAACCTGGCTTGCAAAGGTGATGTCAAATTCCCATACAAGAGAAGTATATTAGCCAGGGCTAATACTGGTGTTGCCACTTCATGTTACTTCTATTGCGATCTCCTCTCAACATAATTTGTTCAACTTCCACATACACTTCATATTTTTACCTTCCAACAAAAATCTCTGCACAAAGTAGCCCTGTCTAGTGACAAAATATATCAAACTAAAGGCATTAAACTATAAACTACAGTTAAATAAGATGCCAACATGAAAAAAAAAAAAAAAAAAAAAGATCAACAACAAAAACAACAACCAAAAAAAAAAAAAAAACCCTCTAAAAATAAATCTGAATATTTGGCAAAGACCTTAGAGCGGATGTGTGCCAAACCACAGCTTGGAAGCTGCAGCCAACTTTTACAGGGTTCCCCACTGGGCTCCAGCCGGCTCACAGCAGCCACCAGGAGGATGGCTCTTTTCAACCTGGATGTGGCTTGGAAAAGATAAAAACTAGGAGTCCATTTCGTTTCTTCAGGGCTGCCCCCGTCAGCAGTACTGCAAGCCCCAGCCTTGGCTGCCGGCCGGCTGCGGAAGGCCTTGCAGATGTGGATTCTCAGGAGGTTAGATTTCCATGTAAAAATTCAGGGTTTTCATCTCTCTTTTTTTTTTTTTTTTTTCTTTTTTTGTAAATGTGTTTAGAAGACTAGCACTGTGTTTCTGATATCCTGAGGATGTCGAGGGTTCATACTGAAAAGGAAAAATGCTGCTTAAATTTTCATTTAACCAAAGAAAGAGATAGAGAGCTTGTTGTAAAAGCAAGGGGAACAGATCTGGAAGAAGTAAGAGCTACCATTCATGGCTAATCCTGAAACTGTTCACTTTTGACCATGACTCATCACAGTACCACTAGCATGCTCATCAGTAACACCGATGATACTCCTCCTGGAGCAGTCCAGAGCATCCTGAAGCTCCTGCAAGAAGAATAATCCTCCAAAACAATAACAGTTTTCAAACAGCGATGAAATCTATCCCCAGGGAATTTGGGATGGGGCTTTCCAGAGTGAAGAAAGAGCCATTTAAAATGATGGAGGCCTGCGTGCTTCGGTCACTTCGGCACGGTGAGGCACAGTGCGGGCCGCAGCAGGGTTGGAGCAGGCCGTAGCTGGTGCTGCCAGCTCTGCCAGGCATTGCACACAACCAGGGCAGCCTCACAGAGCCATGCTCACTCCACATAAAGCACAGGGGCCAACACTGGCCACAGGCTCTGTCCCTCAGCAAAGCTGGGGAGCGCAGGCTCTGCACCCATTTCACGCAGACAGCCCCGATACTGTGCCAGCTCGAACTCGAGAACAGGCTCAGGCACGTGCATAGCTCATGCTCTAGACAAATCCTGAGGCACTTTCTGAAAATACTACCCCCGTTCATTTGGCACTCTTGCCTGGAATTTCACATCTCAGGGCTGATCTGCAAACTTCACTGCAACTGGGGAAGCTGATCTAGCGAGACCTGCAAAGAGAGCGGGAGCTGCGCAGTGTGGCCTTGGGGAGGAGACACTGCTCCCCAGGGAAAGCTGTTTGCAGAAGTTTCAGACCACTGTCAAGGGGAGTGAGAAGAAAGTCCAATTTCCCTTGTTCCTTACAATTATCCAGCTTTGTTTTTTGCACAAAATCAAACTACCTTGCTAAAACAAAAATGGTCTACCATGCTAGATGTTCTTTTAAGTGGAAAAATATTCCTCTATGAAACAGTGACCATCTTCTGTGAAATGATACCATTCCTTTTGTTTACCCATGTAAGCTCACAAACACAAAGGGACACACTTCACCATACAGAGAGAGAAGCCTTATTAAATATAAGCATGTTCTCCATTTCAATGGATCTGTTCAGAAGGGTGCAACCAAACATGTGCTGCAGTACTTTCAGCCCTGCCCACAGTACAACACAACTACAGCTTCAGCACAAATTGCATTAGACAGATGCAAATGACAGTATTTCATCAGGAAAAAAATATGTCAGTGCAGATGACAGAGCATCGTTCTCCTTTTTCTAGCAGTGTGTAAAGTAGCCTCTGATTCACTTGCTCAACCCCGTAACCTCTTTGGTTTATCTGCTTTAGTTTAAAGCTGCATGCCACCATACACGTAGAGCAGAGAGAGGGCTGCAGCTCTCTGTGGTGGTACCAACCACTGACTCCCCAGGAAATGGGATTAAAGCAAAGGTCCTGCTGAAAGATGACACCGAATTTCACTGCAAATGGATATTTCTCACCACTGAGACAAACACATTAGTATGTGCAAATCATTCAGGACATATCACTCACAACCCCTTCTAGACTGAACAGATTTTTTTTTTTCAGTGTTTCATGATGTTCACCAGCATGAGGAAAGTGACCTCTGTGGCTCGCTTCAATCCTGATACTCCCTGACAGCAGCCTGCTGCACTATCACATGGTGAAAAGGAAGTCCTTTCCCCTTACATTTGCTTGCATTAATGAAACTGCATAGATTGCAGCTGGAATTGGAGTCCTGTAAGATCAAACACTGCCTGAGCACATTGTAGGAGCAGGTCCCTGCTCCAGTGTGCTTGTTGACAAAGTTGACACAGCTGAATTAAATGACCACAACTGCACTTTAAGTCAGAAGGAAAGCCAGAACAGGATCCAGACCTCCTTGCTCTCCATCTCCCTATTTCCACCTCCACCTTTAAGCATCACCTAGGTCACCTAGCCTTAGAGCTCATTAACTATACAGCTAAAGGCAAAACGCTTCAAGTGTCAAGAGAATAAATAGTGTGTGATGTTCTTTTAGCAATAGAAGATGCAGTCTTCAGAATTTCCCAGTAGTTTACACTGCTGTCCAAAACACTACCCATAGTTTTCCAGGACTCAGGATTCAGGGCAGGGGTACACTCTGGGGTTCTTATAGAGGGCCTTTGCACTTCACAATGTGTATGCATTTAAAATTCACACCTTTTTTCCCCTTTCCGTGTTTTCAACAATATATTTGTATTTTGTCCATAAAGAACTCATATTAATTATGAAAGTCAGCTAAAGCTGATGTAAATACCTAAGAAAAAGAGTAGCTACAGGCAATACCTGTTTATTTAAAACTCCTGGTGGATACATGTACCTGTGCTGCTAGAAAGTGTTGTGTCCCACTGTCACTGCTTTGCCCCTCACTGAACATTCCCAGTCACTCAGATCAGCCAACAGAACTTTTCAGATGATCGCTGCCCAACTCATTTGGGCAAAATGAGTGATCCTGAAAAGCGTGGTCCAAAGCCAGCCTGGCTTCTGACGGAAGCCAATCATGCAGACTTATTCTCCCAGAGAAGAATGAAAAACAAGATGTGCCAAAGGTTTAAAACAGATGGTTAAACCATGTGAATTCAACAAATTTTAGATCAAGCCATCAGGTCATGCTCTGCCCTGTCTCAAAAATGAACATTAACCTAGTTTCATCAAAAGAGTCTCCAACAACACACTACTTATTTTTCTTAACTATTTCCATCCTGGTTCTATAGTTTATGTCTATCTAACTTTCCAGCAGACTTATTGCCAATAAGAGAAATGCAAAACCACAAAAATTGGAAAGAAAAAAAAAACAAAACCAAACACATCAAATTAGAGTACATTAGCTCAAAATTCCTATTTTTGGATGAGTTCACTGTATCTCTTGCAAGCTGAATACTGACTGACGGTCATTTCTTTTCTACTGATGTAAATTAAAACTTGATTTGAAAATGATTTTAAAGAGGTGTGAGGACTGATATTTTGTAAAAATCATTTCATCATATTTTGATGGGCTACATCTACAAATCTATGTTGTCCAAACAACAGTTAGCTGTCATTGTATCTTTATTGCCTTCTGTGTCTGAAGTCTGCTTACTCAGCCTTTACACGGGAGATTTAGATAGTGGCAAATATACCGGTCTTGGGTTTGAGCCTGTTCTAAAAATGTTGAACAAAGCAGCCCTTGAAGCAATGTACTTCTTAAAGACTTTAAAAAGCCCAATGGGCCTCCTAACTTTGCAACAAGTCATATCCCATGAAGAAATTCACTTCTGTACAACACAAAAACTGAGTTAGATTAAAGAAAAGGGAAGAAAAAAAAGCAAGGTCCCCTGCTGCTCTGTCTGGCCAGAATCATGTCTTTTACTGCCCATATCCTCTAAAGAAACGATGCTCTCATGATATATTACCCTAATACATCACCCAAGTGACAGTTTTCTCATGATACAGTATCCTCAAAGATGTGATGCATGCCAGAAGCAGCAACAGGAGATCTTGGATGGGGAGGGGAGGTAAGGGAAGGATTTTCTGTTTTCTTCCAAATTTTCAACGTACAATTTATTTTTTTAATGTAATTTTGTCAGGAAAATCCCTGTCAATCCCAGCTTCATAATCCAGAGGACTCCAAGAAACTTCGCTTTCAAACTGGAAAGCACCAAAAAACCCCTCTTCATTTATTTGAAGCAAGTTTTGAACTAGAACCAAAATGCTTGAGGAACAACAACGAAAGAATAGTAGCCCAAATGAAAGCAACAAGATTCTGTTCTCTATTATAAAATAATGTAGGCAAAAAGCCTCAGGACATTGGTGTTTTAATGAACTGGTAAGTAAGCTGAGCACTGACCCTGCGTTTGTTTTCTCATGTGATCCTGCCTGTGCTACATAGTGCTGGTATTTGGGAAAAAAAGAAAAGAAAAAAGAAAAAAAAAAAAAGAAAGAAAAAAAAAAGAGGTTATTCAGAAATAAATAGCCAAGATTCGTCCAAAGTGGGTGAGAGCTTTCAGGGTCTTTTTCTGCTGCCTTTAGATCATGAGGCTCATTCCTTACTGCTGCAGCTGCTGCGCACTATCAGCATTTGGGAATATCTTCACCCAGTTGGTGCTTGTGAGAGAGGCTGAGGCCATGGGAAAAATGAGTAAGAGAAAGATATGCCACAATGATGTTTTATATGACGCATCTCTTTTCTATGAGTTTCTGCTTTAGATCCACTCCGATTTCTGAACACAAAGGTTTACTGCTACAAGAAAGACAGTGGAATAAGCTCCCCTTTGTTGTGTCCAAATTGGCTTTGGATTTTGGCTTTCAAAGCTTCAGACATCACTTAGTAGGAGAAAAAGCACGTTTCGACTTGTGAACTAAGCAAAAGTGATATGGAAGTCATTGAGAGGAAACAAAAAGTCAAAGCTGTCAAAGTCACTTTCGCAGCCCTTTTGCTGACTTTGACCATATTTTGCGGCCTGGCCCTTGCTGCTTTTGGGCGAGATGTAGCAACCCTCACTCACAGCCCTGCTTGCTCAGCCGCATGACAATACCATAGCCATCAATTAAACCACCCACATGAGTTCAGGAGGTTTGAGCTGAGCTCCTCAGAGCAGACACATGCACAATGCCCTATGTACTGGGTAGACCCAGTTAATTAAACAGCTATTTTTAAATATGGCACTGGAAAGAAGTTTGCTGTCCAAACTAAGAAACTAATATTGCACAACTACTTTCTGCTTGAAAAATCCAGTGTTTAAAACAAGTTTTTGCATAATTTTTGCCCTGCGGGGACAATTCTCACTTCTGAAAAGCAAATTCCCTTCTTTCTGTTTTGCACATGTACATACAAACAGATCTGGGAATGTCCAAAGCTGGTGAATCTTGAATATAATAATACATTGAATAGAGCAATAGATGCAGATTTTTTTTTCTTAGTGTATGTCCCTCTCATGCCTTCCTTCTTGCACTGCTGGAAGCTTAAAAAAGAAAAAAAAGAAGAAAAAAAAAGAAAAAAAAAAACGTTCCTGACAAGTAAATGGAGCTGACATTAGAGTGAAGCTATGAGGTGAATGGGGTATATGCAAGCCATTTGTCATCTTGACAAAGTGATTTTCAGTCACCGGTGGGACACTTTAAAGACATCTGAACAGTTGGCCTTGACCACCAGCGTTTCTCATGGCTTATAAGGAGCCCCATGGGACAAAGAACACAACCTGTTTTGGAAGCGATTCCTGCAGTGGTACCTCTTGATAGATGTAATAAAGGCAGTGTGATATATCAGGTGCCATTAAGATCTTTGCTAGCAGATTATATTTACATAAGTATGGAGTGCAGATAGCATCTTGTTAACCCAATTAATGAGACTCAAATGTCAGGAAAGGGATTATGACTGGCTGGAAGTCTGAAGTGCTAAGAAATGCAGCCACAGATGACTTCATTGTGCGGGACAGCACTGTTCCCTTTGAAAAGCAAGAACTTAGGCAGGAGCACTACTACCCAGGCAGCCAGGAGGAAAATCACAAGGGAGGGGGAAAGATGACCTGAAACCCAAAAGTTTCACACCTTCAGTATAAGCAGGGCTCTTTATGATGAGAGACTTAAGTGCCATGTAAAAATGAGAACCTGAAGCTGAACTAAAGAAAACTGAAAAGCGTTCTCCTGAGGTCTTAGAAATTTAAGATTTTATTAACTGTACCTTATTCTGCAATAAGAGAAGGCCCTCGTCACCAAGTTATAGTCTGGGTTGGAAAAGAAGCGACATTTCTTCCATTGTGTCCACACTTCTCTAACCTAGAGAAGATCAAGAAATTTCTCGACCGTAATTTCTCCATCAATAGCTCTTGATGTACTTTACAACAAGCTGTTTGTCTTCCACAGTCTCAAATCACTAAGCTGTATGACACAAGAGGAGATGCTCCAGTCGTCCATTAGTGACTGACTGCAGGTCAGAGCAGCAAACCCTGAATGGCAAAGAATGAGGTACTGAGCCCCAAAACAGAGAGGGGTTCAGAGTCCAGCCTTGCAGTCAGTACCTCCCATCATCTCTCTGCTCAGCATGACTGTAAGAAATCCTGTTCTGAGATGTCTTCCTCGTGGAAGAGATAAGACATTTAGAGACTGCTTGAGACAACAGTCCAGTCTAAGCAGTATCCAGTGCGTTAACCTAAATTCTTTAATGGGAACGGCATCTTATGTGCTGTCTTGCATGGAAGAGGCATTGCCCAGCAAACAGACTGGGGCTGCTTACTCATCTCTCCAGTTGGATGCCTTCCAGTGAACCTCCCTTTTGTTGCAGATGATTTGCTTTTTTTTTTTTTTTTTTTCCTTTTTTGGCTCCCACCTTTGTATGTTTCCATGTGGACTGGTTTAATTATGCCAAGAAACCTGATAATATCAAAGATATAAATTCTATACTAAAATGATTATATACAGATTGAGGCACCAAAGACACACCCCTCTTGTAACAACATGTACATAAAACCACTCTAAGTTTTCAGTACCATGGCCTAGAATTCCAGATATTTTTTTTTTTATTTCCACTACAGATTGATTTTTGAGATTTTGCTTGAGGATTAGGAAACTTTGCCAAGTTAAATTGGACATACACAGATATTTTTCCAGAAGTTATACAAATTGCATGCTTCTTCTATTTCCTCAATGTTTTCTTGTCAAACAAACTCTGGTTCAGTATTAGTGCATAATGTTACTTCTCATATGTCTACATCAGCAAGTTTCTCCAGAAATGCTTAAAGTGTCTAGATCACAGACACATTAGGCCCAAAGCACGCTTCTGTTAGAAAGGTTTCTTGCACTGCCACACTAAAACACTGCAATGCATAATTTCAATTGTGCAGCCTTTTTTTTACCCACTGCTTTTACAAACCACTCATCCACCACCCCTTGATTTACAGACTAAAAGCTTGCACACTTTGCATTCTGCCCGTCAACATAATTTTATTCAGCCACACTACCCAGTTCCTTCCTGCTCCAATGATTCCCAAGCAGCACAACATGGAGGTGCTTTACTAAATGGCACCATCAAATCTTGACAAAGCCTTAGAGCCTGCTCTGTCAGCTCTTTTGCAAAAGATGCCTCAGTTGCATAAAGTCACTCAGACAGCAAAGGAGGAGACAGTTTCAGGACATTCAGCATCTGTTGTTTTTCAACTACTAAGAACTCATAAGATAAATCTGAAAATCAGATTGTATCAAATGTATGACTCTAAGCGGACATCAGAATAAATCTGGGTGGTTTCTAACTCTGAAATAGACCCAATTCCCTTTGGAGCCAGTTGAATATTTCAAAAAATTTTCTTCTCAAATAGAGTTATAAGGCATTAGAACAGACTACCTATGGAAGTGGTGGAGTCACTTGGAGTTGCTCAAGAAACATGTAGATGTAGCACTGAGGGATGTTCTTTAGTGGGCATGGTAGGGATGGGTTGATAGCTGGACTAGCTGACCATTAATCTTTTCCAACCTTAATGATTTTATGATTCTATGAATATAACTGAATATAAAGATGCTAGGAATTATTAACAAGCACAATGCTTTTAACCAATGAGTTGTCAGAAATCTCTTCTTCCTGGACAGAACTCTAAGACGCATCACTATGCATCCTCCTGGTCAAGGAGGAGTGCAGAGCTTCTGCTTCCATGCCCCACATAACATCTCAGCTACAAGAGAGAAAGTACATGCTTGCAGCTCTAAGGCAGAGTTAATCTGGTTCAGACTTTAACACTGAAGCTTTCAGAATATGTTTGTTTAAAATGGGTACTCCAAAAACTGGGACCTCCGTTGGTCAGTGAAAATGCCAGATCTTTTTTATCCATTCTCTAAATACCATTTTATCACATATCCACCCTTCATGCTCACCAGAACTGACAGACTTCCAGCACTAATGCTATTTTCTGCCTTCTTCAGTAGCCCTTCATGGCACAAATATATGCCTCCCTCCCTGAAAACCATAACAAACAACACAGAAAGTGAAGACCATAGATAGGAGGTTGTTGTGTAGAACAGGTGTAGAAATGAACCTAAGAACACTTAAAGAGGATACAAGTCACAGACAGCACATGAAGACGTGTTATCTTTTCACTGAGACAGCAGAATGCAGTCCTAGTCAAACAGCTCATTTAGGAGCACAGTAAAGTATTCCAGACACAGGGGCAAACTGAAGGAAGAAAAGGAGAAAGAAAATTAAAAAGAAAAACAAAACAAAACAAAAAAAACAGCCAAAACTGGAAGTCAATTAGAAGGAACAGACAAAAAAAATTAAAAAAAATAATAAAAAAAAAATACAGGTCTCAGAAAGTAAGCAAGGTCAACTCCTGAGGATGACAGAAGGGCAAGAAGGGGTGAGGCTCATATTGCACTTAGAAAGAGAGCTCAGCACTTGATTCAGATGGATGCAAGATGGTGCACAAAGCTAAATCTGACAAGTGGGCAGACTAGAGATTTTTTAGCTGCAGCTTAATGCATGTGATGAAGAGGACAAGAGGTCTCAGAGGAAGTAATTAAAGCAGTTACTAGGTACAACATGAGCAAGTACCAGCATGATAGTCATTTTAATAGTAGTTTTACAGGTAAAAGGTTTTATACAATACTGTTGGTTTTGTTGTGGGTTTTTGGTGCTTTTTTCTTTCATAATGGCCTTTTATTTGACCATAAGCTCAATATAATAAAGGTTGCATTTTCATTTGATTTTTTGGTTGTTGGTTAATATTTTTCTTCCCTCAAAAATTCCTATTAAAAAATGATGAGGATATAAAACCAGATATTTTGTGGGGAAAAAATATCTATTTTTATATAGCAGCACAAAGCAGAACACCAGAAATACTGACACTGTGAACCATTCACTTACAGGACCATAATTCTTAAGAAGACTGTTAACAACTCAATGGAAGAAACTTGAAAGCTAATAAAAACTATATACAGGTAACTGTATGCTTTTAAAATGCCATTCTGATATTGGACCAGCTCTTTAATAATGTTTTTCTTATTGGCAATAAAAAAGTGCCTTAACTTAGACTGATCCATTTTGCACTTATTGTAGATACATTCCAAAGACATTTGCAATTTATATTACATTTTTCCATTTAGTTTATGGTATTTTTGTGCCCTTCATACTTTTCTCCATATTATTTATGCAATTTAAATATGTTCTTTTGTATTTGAGCCATTAATTACGCCAACAAGATTCTCATTTCCATACTTGGTGTATTGGACCTTCATCATTATTGCAGTGACATATCACCAGCACTCTTCCAGGAGGGTTTTGCCAAGAACTATAATCAGTTCAGCACTGTGTGCATATGTCTGCTTGCTCGATACAGCTGACTCTATGTTAGAAATGTGCAAGCAGTGATTTCCTCACTAGCCCACGTGCCCTGAGAACACCATGATATAGCTTCTTCGAGCCCACAGATTTCCAGAAAGGCTTAATCACAAGCTGTCACATATGACTGCACACTGTGTCTCCAAAATAAACGTCACGACAAAACATAATGAGCTGAGGGCACAAATACCTATTTAGGGATGTATAACTCTCACTCACAGTGTGGGGGTTTGGAGAGATTTTTCTTCGTTGTAGCTCTGGCCTGCTCCTCTGGCTGGACACCCATCAGCAGCTGGAGCCCCTCTTCCAACTGAGTTTCACACAAGTCAGAAATGCCTGCACAGGAACACCCGGCCGGGCTCCTGCTCAAAGAAGGACTGATGGCAGCACAGCACTTTTTGATCTGAAAGGAATCTAGCCTGCAGGCTGTGGGACTGCTCTGGGATGTGAAGTGATGTGCAGCAAGTGGACTTCAAAAGAGCCACAGATGGCACAGACCCAACATACTGCTATTCAACCCGTATTTGTTCCTCAGAAGTGAAAATTACCTGGAGATGTTACACGTGGTGCTACTTGGCCAGGGTGGCCCTATCTGTATACAGGACTAGGCTGACTTAAACACTGCCTCAACACTGCTGTCGTAAACCTAGAGGAACAAGTCAGAGTCACCATCTTCTGCCGTCAGCTACTTATGTTTCATTCTCAGATCAAAGTCTCACCTTATGCACAGCTATTGCATCAGTTAAGAGCAGAATCTACCTGAATTATTTTTAGGAGAGCCTATCAAAGCAATCACCCGTAGAACAGATAATTAACCTGCTTTGTCTCTCTTGATTCAATTCACTTTTCACTTGCAAAACTATCTTCATCTACACATGCTGTTTCTTGGTCTCCCTAAGAAAGTACTCATTGGACTCCAAGTTGCACCAGACATGGAGTTTTAACTGGTTTTTGTTTTCTGGGTTTGTTTTTGGCACTGTTTTTTTTTTTTTTTTCCTCCTCATTTAAAAGATGTCATATACATCTGTATCTTTTTTTTTTGAATCGGATAAAAACTAATAAAGCTTTCATCATGTTGGGGCATGTTTGTGTTCCAGGAACCCTTCAAACATTGATCAAAACAACGTTCTCTTTTGCAGTAATACAGGGTTGAAAACTACCAGCACACTACCGTATCTTAGGCTTTTTTTGGTTTTTTTGTTTGTTATTTTTGTGGGTGAAAAGAAAGCTGATTATATTATGCAGTAATAGAGACCAAGAGTATTTAAATTGAAAGAAGATGCAATCTTGGTAGATTCTACAGTTGATGTATGTAAACTCTTGAAATTATATTAAATAAAGTAGGTATGAAAGAATTGTTTGATGGTTTTTTTTTTTAATATGCGCTTCTCCACTAGAAGTCATCTGGGCTGCATTATACCTTGACGCAACAACAATTGAATCCTGATGTACGAAAACACTGCCATCTTCACTGAACATGTGTCAAACACTTGCTCTCGGGCTAGCTATGCACTTTTGAATCACATATTGTGCCACAGAAATCAGCTATGTTATAGGTAAAGAATCTCAGCAAATCTAGCAGCTTCCTTGCTTTAGCCCACAACGTGGAGTTGGATCTTATTGGGAACAAGAAGAACTGGGACAGAGGTTCTTTCTTCCATTTTTAGGCTTGTTGCACTTGGTTTCTCTATTCAATTGGTTCGAGCTAGGTAGAACACTAACTCTTATAATGAAAAATTTAACATAATTTTTTATGACCAAAGGTCAAATTCTACATTGCGCATTTGGATTTAAAAGCGGAAATTTAAACTACAGAATGATGTTTCTAGCTGAATAAAACTTATGCCAAGCAAAACTCTGATTTCTAGTTTCTTGGGCTCCTGTCTCCAAACTTTTCTCAGGTTTCCAACACTTGGTTATACTTTCTGGCTCACATTTATTTCCTTCTGTTCTGGATTTAGGCGATAAAAGGTTGAGACATATGATTACCACTCCTCAGGTGCACTTGGCAAATTTGAGGCTCAGGCATGAGGGAAGGGAGGAAAAGTAGGGGGAATGGCACTGTTTTACATGTGGCTTGTCAAGATCACCGCTGGCTTTTATCAGCTGTTTCTTGACACAACCCACTTTGTTCTGAAGTATTTAGGAAAATAAAATACAATCCTTCCTGACAAAATAAGAGTGATTTCCTGCCAAACTGAGATATGCTCTTACGATGTGCAGGATATCGCTAGCTAAGGTGCACTTATCTACTTCCTTGCACTTCCTGGCTTTTCACCTATCTCTTTCTACTGGCATTGTTGATCCACTCATTTTAAAATTACATACACCCACCACTGGCTAATGAATAGCTTATTCTTGGATCTCTGCTTGCTTCTGGCAAGATGCTGAGGGTTCACTTAGATGATGATACACAAGCCGAAAATGGCACAGCTGTCATCAACACCACCCATCAGCACTGTCACCCCCAAGCTCATCTCACCTTCACAACAGTCAGCACTCAAAGTTTAATTCAGGCTACGCCGATCCTGGGAGGTTTTTACATTTTCATCCTAAAATTATACACAGGCTCTCATTTCACCCATTTCTGTCAGACTGTAGCATTTTTATGTCTTTTCCACACATGTATATTTCTTGAAAGCAAATGCTATAATATCAGGTGTGAGACTACTTCTATTTTGAGTTTTAGATATCTTCCAGCCAAAAAGCTGTACCAACAAAAACTCTCTTGCACTTGGTCATTTACTGTACTGTACCTAACTTAAACTTAAAATATTCCATGCCTATTTTATATGCTCACACCCATATAAAAGAAATGTAATCAAATGTTCCCCCAATTCTCCATTAATAGCATTTTCCTCTTGACATTTCAAAATCCTTAGAACATATCTGCTCTACAAAAAGACCAAAACTTCCCCAAGTGTGGTAAATTTTCACGTTTATGAAGTTCTGTTTCTACACAAGACCAATTCACTCAAGCCTCTGCAATCCTCAGAATAATACATTTACATCTGAAATATTTAAGTCTGCATCTGAAGACGTGACGTGTTTGGGTCCCCCCAAAATTTAAAAAGTGTATAAAACCTTCCTCTGGATTGAAATAAACACGTGTTTCCACAGATTTGTGAGAATATTATAGAGGACAATTTTTGCATTTGGTAGCCTAGATATAACCCCAAGCAGTCTTAAAGCATTTAATACCTGGAATAAATAATTAGTTTCTTAAACTAAATCAATATAGCTCCATTATGAATATTATTAATGTTATATATTTTTACCTCAAATCCACCCACACCCTCTCGTAAAGTGCAAGTGAAGTGAAAGTGGATAGTTTTGTAGTCAAACCATTAGATGAAGAGTTAGGAGACCTAAGCTTTCATCACAGTCCTACAAGAAATTGATTGTGGATAAACTACAACCTCTCTTTGACTTTGATGTTTTTCTATGCAAAAAGAAAAAGATAAAAAGCTCAGTCCTTGCAGTCAGCTGTAATTAATGATCATTTCTTTGGAGATTGAATTGATTCATGTTTATTAAGTGCTTAGAAATGATTAGCTGGACAGCAATATAACAGTACTGAAGTGTAATTGTAAAAGCTTACTCTGAAACTATCGCCTTACAGATGTTTAAAATGACCATTTTTAATGGGCATTATTATGATAATACAGCAAAGACTTATAGATTGTAACTTTAGGGCCTGTAGATTTTCATCTTGTTAGTACTTAACCGTAATGAGTAATCCCATCCAATAGATAAAAAAAACTTTATTAGCCATAAGTAAAGTGTAAAGCTTAAAGTGGCTTTATTAGTTCTCATTTTGCCTACCAGAAAATATTTCTAGGGCTTGTAACTTCATAGCAGCTTAACAGAAGGATCACAGGATCCTCTTGTCCTGATATCCTTTGTATCACTAGCCACAGACTATCATCCGATTACTTCTGTGCTGAATTGCATATCATAACTAAAGCATATTTCCATATTAAAACTTGAAAACATCACAAAAGCAATATCCAGCATTATCTGCAGTGCCTTGTTCTGCTGATATTTCTCGCACACAGAGCTGCAGTGTACATTCACACACGGTCCCACTCTGACCTCTGTTCCCTTATACTAAGAGGCAAGCACCAGGATGGTTCTGTGCACTCCTCTACATTTCCGTATGACAAGTGAAGAAGTCCACAACAGTGTTATCTCATGGTGGACCTTTTCCTTAGAAAACTATTACCTGTACTTTAAAAGTGAACGATTTACTACATGCAGCATATGAAATCTCCAGCACGTCCCCCACTCTGCATTCCCTTATCACTACAACTTCTCTTTCCACATGTTACAGCAGATGCTTATGAATGAACTCATCTCAGCTGGTAGCTGCACTTGGCTGCCTCCAGAAGATCCTCAGTGTTCAGGGTTTTGTGTTGCCAATAACTCTCAGATGGCACCTACAGGCTTCAGCAAAGCAGCACCTGCTGAAGTCAGTGTCTACGTTATTTACTTTGTTCATGTTTCTATCACAAACATCAGCCTGCCCAGCCTGCTACAGTCAGTGAGAATAGACAACTTTTGGGTTTTGGACTTCCTAGCAAGGCTTGTCAATGCTGTATGAGAAATTGCATCTGTAATTTCTCTTTGAAACCTTTGTTGCATTATGGCAATATATTCATGACCTTTGAGTTTCTAGATTCTACCACATTTGCTCTCAGAGTATTATATCTTTCTTTGCCCTCCCAACCTATTCAGACTGTTAAGAGACTGTGAAATGAAGACTGCTTTGCTCATGCTGCCTCCCCTCTTCTGCCTTGCTAGGATGCAATCCTGTGCACTGCAGGACATGATCTGCAGAGTCAGTTCTGTAAAGCACTTGGTGATCTGGTTTCAGCATTTCAGGTCAGTCTTCTCTCATTACTGAGATGGGAAAGACATGGAAAGACTTTATTTAGATACTCCATTCAGATTTCCACAACTTGTGCAGTTCTTTATGACAGCTTGCAGCTATGGAAATGCATCACTGATAGGGGAAACCTGTCACCATTCAATCCAATATTTCAGTTACCTGCTTTCTCCTTGGTCTTAAGACAAGTGCCCTTTGTCAAATAGTCTGTCCTCTCTGGACAGCAATTTTTTCCTTCCTGGATCAGCTGATTAAGTTCTCTTCTAAGTTGTTCTCTTCTAAAGATACAGACAGAGATCAGGTTTACCCTTGTAGAGGATGATCAGTCTTCCAGAGAAAGTTCCTCACTGAATCACTATTAAACAACTGATATTTCTAGTTGGGTGGAAGGAAACCTGGTTCTCTTTTCCCTCCTGGTAACAAATCACCATATCACATCTTTTGTTTCTTATCTCACCAGACCTCCTCAAACTGATCTTTTCCCTTATGGTAAGGCCTGAACAAAGATTTCAGCAACCACCTGTCCAATAAGTCACTGCTTGGGATGCTGTACAGTGTCAAAGTCAGTATCTCCACGCTAGTTTCCTTCTCCTCTACCTGGCCTCCTGGCTTCCCACTCAAGAAAGAGAGATTACATTTACCCTTTGGCAGAAATGAAACAGAGCAAATCCAATGCAGTAACTTTCTAGGCATTCATATAAAGGAAATGTGGTATCTTCCTTCCACTGAAGGGAACCAAGTGCCCTCATTTGCCATTTCTCTAAAATATGCCCTAGTATCTGCAAAGATTTAGAGTTCTTATATCCAGTGTTTTTTGCACTTCTTCATGTTCATGCACTAAAAGGGTGCTCATTGATTTAATAAGCCAAGGTCTAGAGAGATCTATAAATATAAGTATTTTACCCTGCATTATAGCCCTCATGTCCAAGACTGAACTTCTGCTCCTTCACAGATAAATTGCTTCCTCACTGGTTAACACCAGCTTCCATTAGCAAGAGTGGTGGCAGACGTATTTGGGAAGGTGATCCATGATAAAACACAGCTTCGTGTCTTTTTTGTTTTCCCTTTGATTTCTTTACTCACCACATCCCATGCTCCTCCTTTCCCCTCACCACTCTGTTCAGAAGAATCAATAACTTATTCTTTATCACTATTAGCTAAAAAGTTATCGCTGGGCCTCACTTTAAATCTACTGAAGTCCATGTGACATACATCAAACTCAATGGGCTTAAGATCAGGTTCCTACAGTTGCCAAAATTGCCTTCTAAAACTCAGCCTGAAACAATTCTTTAAGTCTTTTATAGGGTTATAATAGCGCAGGCTAATGCTAATCAGATTTATAGCAGTAATAGAAGTGGGGGGGCCTAGAGATTTCGTTCCTAAAGTAGAAAACATTCTGTGCATTCCACTACTCGGTAACTTCCAAAACATAAAGCACAGCACTTGCTGGTCTATGCTTCCCTTTGCATGCAACAGCACATTAAGGTTTATGGCTTTCTCTTAAGTATGTTGTGCAAAGTTTTATTTAGAATAACTATTTTTCAATAACTCCTAAGCCTTGGCGTATCCGGCTGAATTGCTCCCAAAATGCTCAACTCTGATGTAAAGTTACAAGGAAAGGGGATGTTTCTCCCCAAGACGTGTATTGGCACAAGATTATTATTAACTGCTGCATCTCCAGCAGGCCAGGCAGTGCCATCCTGGAGCAAAGCACCAGTACAAGCATCCTTTGTGCTTTTGCTGTTGTCTGATCCCAAAATCAACCAGAGAAGCAACCAGAGAAGCTGTGGGTGCCCCATTCCTAGAGGTGTTCAAGGCCAGACTGGATGGGGCCCTGGGCAGCCTGGTCTAGCATTAAATGTGGAGGTTGGTGGCCCTGCATGTGGCAGGGGGGTTGGAGATTCATCATCCTTGAGGTCCCTTCCAACCCTGGCCATTCTGTGATTCCGTGAAAGCACCTTGCAGCCTCCACCTCACATCCAGAGGAAGCCAACCACATGGAAGCTCAAAGCAGCAGCATTTCCTACTCCTGCTTGTCACCCTATTTGCTGAGCTACACCCAAAGGGTCCTGTGCACACCTCTGATTCCTGAAAGCAGCTCCAAATACACACACTAGACGCAGTTTTGCAATGACACATTAAAGTCACGTCTAACTTTGTGCCCAAGAGTATTAAAGTCAAACCAGATCAAGGATTGGGTTACTTTCCATTAGCTCAGTGCCTAGATAACCCCATGTTACGTAAAGGCAACAAAGGTACCTCAGGTTTGATTATGTAAAATATTCCCCTCTTTGTTCTGTTACTTTTAGCGCAGGCCTGAATGTTCTTATTATCTGAAATCCAAACTTACCAGGCAAACACACATTATACAAGGGTTGTCTGTGATAAATGGTATCTGGAGAATTTCCCCTTCATTTTCGCATTTTGCAATGGATCCTGAAAGAGAGAGAAAAATTAAAAAATATTGACGTATTTCAATTCCCCCAGCTGGTCTTGGGTGATGACTTGTCAGTCTCACTTAACCCCTGCTCCATTCCTAGCCTTCAACTTTAAGTTTGGCCCCAATTTGTCCATTTTGAGCAGGTGAGCATGCCAAAGGGAGCAGAGAAGTGACTGTCCCTTTATTGGTGGCACAGACCCAACTTGCTTTGTGTCCCATTTATAGCTTTTTCTTTTCTCAGATGACGTGTGGAGAATAATGAGTACTCCACGCAATGCAGGACAATTCTGTAATGACAGATCCAGAGCTTGTCGAAATCAGCGCAAAGCTGGGTGTTGGACCAGGAGCCCGGCACAAGCGTTAAACCGAGCATCCTCCTGGCGCCTGACAGCCAATTGGCGACGGGGCGGGAGCGAGCGGGCTGACTGTCAGACGGAATCGAATTAGGAATCCCTTTATAGCCCTATTAGCCGGCATTGTGTCATGTTGGAATCGCTTCTCACTCGTGCTAGAAATTGATTCGCGTTTCCCTGCGCGCCCCAGAGAGCAATAAAACATAATCCTCGAGGGGAAAAAAAAAAAAGCAAGAAAAATGGAAGGGGGGGGAAACCCATGTCCTCCATTCACCTGCCCCGAACCCGCCCTCGCTCCCGCAGCCCCGGCCCTTACCTGTGAGCAGGGAGGAGGCCGGCGCCCCGGGGAGGCAGAGGGCGCCCAGGAGGACGGCAGCGGCCGGGACGAGGCCGGGTGTCCCCGCCGGGCTCCCTCCGGACCGAGGCATGGTCCCGGGCTGCGAGCCGCGGGTACCGCTGCCTGCGGGACGCCGGAGCCCGCGCCGACCCCCGGCCCTGGGTTACGGAGGGCGGGGGGGGGTCGGGGGGAGGAAGGGAGATGCCGGCCCGCCGGGGAGTCCCACCCCGGGGAGGGGACTGCGGGTGCGGGGAAAGCAGCTGTCAGCGCCAGCCCCTCGGCCCCGCACCCCCTCTTTCCATCACCCCCCTCCCCTACCCGCATCCCTTCTTATACCTTCCTCTCCCCCATAGTCCCTCCTCCAGCACCCCCCGGCCCCACGCCGCCTCCCCCCGGCGCACACACGCGGCCGCGCTGCCAGCCCGGACCCCGCTTCCCCGCCGGGAGGTGCCCGGCCACTCCCTCCCGGCCCCGCCAGCACCGCCCGGGCCAAAGCGGCGTCGGGGGGCTGCGGGCGGGGCGGGGAACGGGAGGGCGGCGAGGAGCAGAGGAGGAGGAAAGGTGAAAGAGGGAACGGGAGGAAACTCGGCTCCTCGGAGGGGTCCGCTGTTCGTGCAAAAGCAGGTACCTAGGCAGGGAAAGCCGCTGCCCTCGGCTGGCCCGACAGCGAGCGGCAGGGCCATTCGTGCTTGGGGACAGCGAGCGGGAAGAGGAGGAGGAGGAGGAGGGACGAGCGGGGCAGGCGGGGGACCGGCTGCGAGGCTCTGCTCGCCGGCTGCCGCCCGGCCGGCTCCGCGGAGCTTCCCTCTCCCCTCTCTCTTTCCCCTCCTATCGCTGCGGCCGCAGCAGAGCTCCGGCAGCCGGAGCTGAGCGGCTGCCCCGGCCGCGGGCTGACGGCGCCCTGCCCAAACCTGCGCTGCCGAGTCCATCGTTGCCCGGTAGGTTCTGGTCTTCGATTCCCCTTTGCTCTTCCGTCCGTAAGTCGCCGTTCTAAACGCGGGCACGGCGTGAGCTACGGGCACGCACCGAAGCTGAGCTTCTGCACGCGGAGCTGCGCTGACGGTGTGACCCTTCTGCTACGCGGAGATTGTCCGGGTTTGCCTTGTAACTCGTTTTCCTTCCACGGTGCTTTTCCACCGGGGGAAGCGCACGCTCGCAGAAATAAATCGCTCTAGTGACAAAGCTGAAAGGTGCTTTCGGATTCATTCGCGTTTGCACGGTCTTTTTCTGGGGGAGAGGGGGTGTGAATGTGAGCTGTTGTTTCAAAAAAGCTGACAGCAACTGCAAATCAGGTGCAGGCAGCACAGCACTGCTTTTTCTTTAAAGCCATTTACTTCCCAGTCCGACGCAAGACTTGCGTGTTCGTTGTTAGAGTGAAGCCCGACAGAGCGCTGGAAGCTTGCAGCACCATTGTGAGATGCAGGATGCCCACGCCTCACTTCCAACACCATTTGTCACCCACCTTTATAGTGGGAAACCAACGTCCTGTGACAGGACCACAGAAATCTGATATTTGTAAGCCTGTCGAAATCGCTAGCAAGATCCCTCCCCGTGAAACAAGAAAGCTGATTTCTTTTCCTATTGCACAATATCTGAACAGGTTGAGCTGCATAGGCACATGTGATAATTTTGGTGCTGTTAAAAGAAGCAGCTATAAAAAGAGGGGATTTTGTATTCTGTGGAAATAAAATTGGGAGCAGTGCCGAAGTATAATGCATGAAACTTTATTTATTCTGAGAAATGATTCACGGTTCCCTTTATTTCACAGATAAATGAGCCTGTAGAGGTACGTAATAAACACTGCTCCAGAAGAGATTCTCACTTATCCGAATGGTTTTTTTCCAATGGAAAGATGTACTGAACCTTTTGGCAAACTGGCTCTTCCTTACTTCTCTATCTGCAATCGGTGGCTGTGTTTCCCTTTTCTAATTCCAGCACAGCTACAGCCCTTCTGAAGCAAAAGCCACAGGAAAAAAAAAAATCTGCTTCAATAATTTCTTAAGTGACAACTCCCACAGGAGAGTACTTATATCACTGTGTGCATTGAGCCTTTTCTTTGTGATGGTCTACAATTCATTAAATATTAATGCTGCCTGGTGTGAGAAACATACAAATCAGCAGGGCGTCAAATAGCAATCAGGTATCCAAATAACAGCTGGGAGCTGATAAAAAATACAATTGCAAAAGGTTTGCATCTGTCAAATAAAGACAAGAAGGGACAGCAAGTGAGCTTCACACTCAAATCCTGCTGTCCCTCATTCAGTTTGCAAGTAATGAAATCATACCTATGGCAGGGCAGTCATGCAGCAAGGCACAGGGATTTGCTGCAGCATCCCCAACACACTGCTTGGCCCCAAACTTACCTCTGCAACTGCATCTGTGTGATGAAAATACTTTGAGTGCTCCCCGAGGTGAGCTTGCTGGGTCTGTGCCTTTTGCTGTGGTTGCTACAGCATTGGGGTGAGGGATTTGCCCTGTCCTTCATCGTTAGATGCACCTGCTGATGGCACCGTGGACCTCCCCCTTCCACAGGCTGCCAGGTGCTGGGCAGAGTAGCTTGCTGAGGGCTCAGCTCCCCAGCTACCTCTTATCGTGGAATGGGGGAAGTGCTCATGGTTGGGAGCAATTCCGGTGCTTCCTGGCATCGGTGGTGGTGACACACTACAGGGAATCACTCTAATTTTAATCTCTCCCAAAGTGAAATCCAGGGCAGGAGGGAACCATGCCATCCCAATCCTCCCACCTAAAGTTTCACTCATTCAGTGCTACAGTCTGAGTTTTGGCTCAGCTTTTTACCTTTCCCTTAACCTTTCTCCAAAGTCTATCCCATCAGTGGTATGTGGTTTTTTTCTCGTAGTAATGTCACATTAAGCACAGTTCCAAAGGTTTGGATATTATTTCTTCTTGCATCCATGTTTGAATGGATATTTACTTTTCCAAGAAACATTCAAAGCTGCGGTAACTTAGCAAAGCCAGAGGATCACACTGAAAGCCACGTCCTGCTGTTGGACACACACAGAGGCTTCTGTTGTAACTGCTGGCATATAACAAAATCACATGTCGTCAAAATTCTTACCTCCTTTGTATAAGCATCACACAGTATCACTTTGTGTTGAAGGGATACGTTCATTAGTTTTGTTTATTGGTCAGCCTGGGTTCATTGATGGAGTGCTAGCTGTTCACAAGTACCTAGTTTTACGTCATTTGGCTCCTTCTCCAGTTGTGCTTTCCCAGTGGTCAGCCATAAATTGTTAACAGTGTCAGCCATTAGCTGGTGACAATAAATGTTTAGCACTCACCTAAAATGAAAAACAAAGCTTCGCTGTTTGTTAAACATAACAGTAGTAAAGAAGATGACAGTCATCACATTCACATCTTTCTTCGTGATCATCTCTTCTACTGGCTCATCAAAATACCAAGAACACCCATTATTTTTGAGCTAGAGAATTCTTCCAGAACTGAAGGGACACACTGAATCATTAGAATTCACAAGTATTTTCTTTTGTTAAGAAAATTCACTGTTTTAGGCCTTGGGCTTCAGGTCCCTTCTCATGCAAGAAAGCATGCAGTTAACATGCTGCATGGGAAGGTGTGTGTGTCAGCAACAACTGACATCATCAAAAAGAAGGCCACATGCATTTGCTGTAAAAGGAGGTTTACGTTCATTCGTTTCTGTGCTTAATCATGATTTAAAGTTAGCAGTATCTACTGATGTGAACAAACTGTATTTCACACATAACTGCTTCTCCTCCGTGAGATAAAGGTGATAAACCTTGAGATTGGCCTAAGTTTCTTAGAGCTGTTCTTGACAAAGTCCCCCTACAGCATAATGATCAGAAAACCAATGAGGGCTGGAGGACACACTAAGAGGCCTTAAAACTGTAGCAAGATTAAAAATGACATATGGTCCAAGACCTTAAATAAAAGGAGAGCATCTAAAAGTTACAGTGAGACTCACTTGAATAAATGTTTATAAATTTCATCAAACAACTCATCATTTTGACAGTTTTCCATAAACCCCTGCAACATGCAAAGTATTTAATTTATTTGTGGCAAGATAAAGATAATGAGTAACATTTTAAAAGCTTGTTAATGTAAAATGTCTTGGCATGGTCAAACTTGCATACTTCTGCTGTTTAAATTATGTTTTCTAAGAACTGAAAAAGCCATACAAGAAGGAGTTTCTAACTGCAAAAGTCTTCGAAATCATTCTTGTAATTTGCATTTGTACAAATGCAAGCCAAATGCACAGAATCTAATCTGAACTGGATGTAAATGGCACCAGATGTAAATGGCACAAACTAAAATAACGACAACAACAGCAATAATAATAATAATAATAAAAATAATAATAATAATAATAAATATGACTGCAGCATGGAGAAGAAAATATCAGTCCAGCATGGAGAAAATGAACTGTTATAGGCTTATGTCAAGTATGCTATAAAAGACAAAAAATGATAACAGAAATGGTTCTAACTATGGAAGTCCTAGCAGAAGCTGTTAGATAGGCTGTAGGCTAAACAAACACAATCTGTTGGCATGTGCCTTTTTGTTACTCAGCTGCTGTAAATAGATAATTGCATTTCCATAGATAATTAAAAATATTTTGTGAGCTATGTGTTTTCATGTTAAGTTTACCTTGAACACCTGCTGTGCCTGGGAGATGATAAGAGCTAATTAAAGCACATAAAGAGTGACATGCACGAAATACTCCTTTGTTCTGCACTTAAGAGACAAATGAAACCTGCATTTTGTCCAGCTACTCTCCTAGCTGATGGCTGCAACAAATAAGGAGCATTAGAGTAACACCATGTACCTGATGTCTGCAGGTGAGGATGGTCTCTGTACACTACAACAGCCTCACTACATGCTCTTAAAATTCTTGGTTCCACACCATACACACACCTAAAAAAAAAAAGGCTTCCTTATTCTGACATGAGATTTTCCCCTCCAGCCAGGGTCCAGTTCTAAAGCAGCTGCCTCTACCATGCCCAAGGTAAAAGGGTGAATGCTAAAAGCCAAGTGTCCAACTGCACGTATCCAGTAAATCACCTCATCTCCCATTGAAACCCTACCATGTGAGTTTTCATATTGCCGTGCTCTTACTGCTGTTGTTGCTGTTTTCTTGCAGAATTTCTCATTGGGTTTTTCTGAACGTCAGCTAAAGGCTTAAGAACTTACAGGTGATGTCTGAGGCACAATTGTAAGTTGCCAAGCTGCAGCTTCTTCTAGTTCATGTGGCCCCCGTTTACATCCAATGAGCGAGAGGACACCAAGGGCCGTTCATTTTAAGACATCTGTAATAAAAAAAGTTATCGCTTGTCGGCCATGGCAGGGAAAAAAGAGAAAAGGTGCTGTGTGGTGCGACTGCTGGCAGATGGCACTGTTGGGAGCCCAGATCTTCGCAGCGTGAGGCAGCATGGCAGGGAGGGGATGGGGCTGCTTTCACAATTAACCTGAACCACAGATCTGTTTACAGCAATCTAATCCATATGTGCTAATATCTTGCTGCTACACGAGTGAAACTCTCTCTTGGATTGTTCTCAGAATGTACTTTTTGCACATCTGGCTTCATATGCACAGGGCATTTGCTTCTACTGTTCCTGCAAGGAATACAGCATACCTTATTCCATCTGGAAGCAAAACAAAAGACAGTGTTACAGTGAAATCCTCAGTATTGTTATTTTCCAGATACAAAGCTCAAGTAATTTAAGAATTACTTTCTTTTTTTTCCTTTTTTTTTTTTTTAAATAAAATTGTCTGTGCAACTTCTTGGCTTCTGATCTACATGAAAGTACGACCATTTAATGCAATATCCGATCTATCCAACTGACAGCATCACACATATAGGGCAATGAAATTACAATCATAAGCAACTTTTTTTTCATCAGCATACATGAACAAATCAGGGTAATCCTGCACTGCTCTGTCGTAATTTCTGAGAATTACAGAGTTTCATAATGAGTAATATAGCCAATATTAAAGCAGCAGTGTTGCAAGATATCACACTAAACTGCTCACCAGTCCGGCTGAATAATTAAACCCCAGATATTCTGCATGTACTTAAGCTCAAAATTAGACTCTTTTCTACTAGCAAAGAGTATTTAAAGAAAAGGCAGAAATGTACATTAGCAAATACAAAGTTGAAGATTGTTAAAAACCCATCTCATTTTGCTACTGATTTATGTGAGTCAGATTAGTCTTAGGCCATCACCAAAAGGAAAACCCACAGCTATTTGAGCAGGAGAAAAAAGTACTTGCACAAGGCAGTGTAATTCATCTGCCTGCCTCTCAGCTATCTGTGGCTCTGTCAGAGGGAGAGGACCATTAAATGTGCTTGAGGTGGGCACTGAGTGTCATCATGCAGATCTGCAGGGGCTTTCAACCCCAGCCCCAGCTTCTCTGTTAGTAGCATATCTCTAAATATATTGCTGAGAAGCACGAGGTGAACAGGGACAGGGAAAAGTATTTATCCCTGTAAAGTATCAGACATGTCTTGTATATGTTAGCAGATTAAATCCAAGAAAGTCAGCTGAATTACCCATGACCAAAAAAAAAAAAAAAACAACCAACAGTTTCAAGGCTTCGTAGAATTTTAAATATGTATTTACGTGGTATGCATCATTTTAGATATCTTTAAATGTAAACTGGAGTGTCAAGGGAATGGCTGGCTGGTATCCTGACACAGAATGATTTCTGTTCAGATGTTGATTGGTGAAGAACTATTTTCATCATCGATTTTGAGGCTTTGGAGGGTTTGCTTTGCTTTTGGTTCTAATCAAGCTAGTTTGAACAACACAGAACTAACTGTTTACCAAGTTACTTAAAATTCTACCTGGCTTTCATGTTATTGTATTTTGGTTAACTCGAAGTCAGTCCATAAGGCTGAAATCTAGTCTGTGTCAGTACAAGGGTTAGATAATAAATAGGAGAGCTATTTTTAACGGAATGGATGTCACTGTGCTGAAAGCATTTTGGAAATGTCTCATTGTGCCAGTTTAGATCCTTCCCTGGGAAATGTTCACATGTTGGAGTACCCAAATGAGATTGATAAGAATCATCACATCACTGTCAGAAAGGCTCTGCCTCCTGCAGGGCCTTGTTGAGTCAGGACTCTAAAGCAAATCAGGATAGCATGAACTGAGATAAATTTACGTGCAGAGTGGCTGTGGCATCAGAGTGGCCATGTGTTCGGCCTCACTGTGTGCTGGGGAACCCAAGGAACAGGATCTTCTCCCAGAGGGTGCATCTGTGAGGCCTAGTGGCAGCCTTCAGAGCCCTACCCCCCCAAGCACCTTGCACACAGAGCTCTGCACCTCCAGGCCTAGGAGAAGCAATCGTGGCCCCAGAACAAGCCAAAGGCAGCCCACCTGGTTACAGTTCATCTGCTCAGTCCTCACATTCAATCTGGCACCAGGCCTAAATTAATCCAAAAACTGGGTTAGGTGGCTGCTAGTGCCCAGGGCTTCCTAGGCATTGCATAGGAGGCGGTGGTCTGATAGAACCACAGAAATAAACCTAAAGGTCAAACTGGAATCCTTCAGAGAAAAGGAGATGAGCTGCCTCAGTACTTTGAGGCTACACCAAGCCAGCTGTCCCAGTCTTGAGACCCAGCTGTGTGCCTCCACTGCCCACTGGTGTGGCTTGGATGGAGGACATGCATAGGCTGGAGCACCTGCAGGATGAAGGCCTTCACCTACCAGATCTTCTACCATACTATTTCTTAGCTTTCACAATTACTTTCTTAAATAGACTTGTTTTGAAGCACATGTTTATCTTCATAAACTTTCATATTCCAAAAGAAAAACATTAGATAATAAATCACAGAACAGGGGGCCTCATGACGGAGCTGCTTTCAGTTCTGTTGTGCCAGAAGTAATGGAAGCAATTGGACTTCTTAAAGATTGTTCCTGTGCATCTCTGTTTAAAAAAAAAAAAAAAAAAAAAAAAATCATCCCCACACTCCAAATGATGATTAACTGACTTTTGAGCATTCCACAGAATGACAATACAAGCCATCTATTATAGAAAGTAACATTCAGTGACGAGTTAGTGCTAGCAACAGTTCCATGCTTTGCTTTTGGATTCATTCCAGTTGGATGAATAGACAGAGCAATTCCCAAAATGCAGAAATTTTGCTGCTATGAAACATTCAGAGGACAACAATCAACCCTCAGCTTTGTAATGATGGGATTTTAAAAAATGGCCGTTTATTTTAAAATAGCCTCTGCGGTTTGTAAAGCTGTTTCTACAGAATGCACAGAGGATAAGATGCACATATTTTTACAGGCTTTCAGCTGCTGGCCCAAGTGCAGAAAAGAATTAGGAAAAGACAGATTGAATTTACATGATGTAAACTAGAAGAAGAGAGCAAGATGGCTCTGAAAGCTATACTTTATGTTCTTCTAGAAGAGGTGCAGTGCAAAGTAAGTACTTTTTCACAGCTAGTAGAATCCAGTCGGATTGCAAAGGTATGAGCAGGGGAGCAGCCTAACAATAGCTCTATTCACCCGCAACCAAATTCTCAATATCTGGAGTCTCACTTTTTGAATTCCCAGACTGAGCCTCAGGCCTCGAGCTTAATTGGGGGTAACTAAAAAAAATGAGGGCAATCAAAATTATCAGTTGGCTTTGATAATGCAGGCCTTTGCAAGGGAAGGACAGGGACCGAGCCAAACCCAACAGAGACGACGTGCAGCACGTCAACACAAAGACACCCCTGTGGGCACATGGCAAAGATGAAGAGAGACATGGGAGCCTGCAGGGAGAGGTGATCCTCTGTGACTGAAAACTGTTATACTGGTTTATGAGTATTTTCAAAGCACTGCCTAATGCTAGAATGTACAAAGGTTGGAAAATTATATAAAGAAGGGCTCAGTGATACCTCTGAGATGAGCCAGGTGGAGGCACAGAGCCGGGAGAAGAGTCTTAAGGGATTCTGGCACATCCTGACTGCAAGACACGACTGCTGCTGAAGTTACCTTTTGGAGATAAAGTGAAGCATTCTCTGCTTCTGCTCTCCCTGTTCCCATGAGTTTCCTGCCACAGCAGCTCCGTGACTAACATCTTGCTCCAGGTAATTATCACGTAGCTATAAGAAATGAAGATCTTTTACTTATATCCTCTGGCTTTGTTTTTCATAACAGAAATGTCCTCTGGCCACTCTGGTGAGCATGTTTACTATTTTGGAAACTGCTCTGCCACACCCATTGGATGCTGAATCAGCACAGGTTATACAACTTCACTTATTAATAGGTAGGTTGATCTATTTAGCACTGCTGGGCCATTCATTTCACCTGCGGTAGCACACAGCTGGCTTTGAAGGAGATGTAGCTACTGCCAGGATAAATGTTATACAGAGAAGGAACAATTAGTCTTTAAATTCAGTGATAGTAGAAGTACCTAAAAACGTTCAATAGTGAAGACAATGGCCGGAGAGAAATAGAAAAAAAAAGAGTTTCAAGCAATATGAAAGTGATTTGGTAACAACTTTCTATATAAAAAGTTGCAGTGTGTGCAGTTTTTCAGAAGTGTCCTCATCTGTACTATAGCAACCTAAATATACAGAGAGGCAAATGCCAGAATTCACTTCCTATCTTAGCCACAGAGGGATGGACATAACCAGTGGTTTGAGACCTAAGGAAGTTCAACTCAACTAAACACTTAGGGTCCAGATTTGTATTCTGAATATCTACAACGGCAGAAAGGTGGAAAAGCATTTTAAGAAATTGTTTTTCTGGCCAAAATCAAAATTTTGAATAAGGAGGAGCACACAGTACTTTCTGCCTACTTGTTTCTCTGTGTGATCGGACAGCAAAACTGTCAAGAACTCACCAGGCTTAGCAATCAGATCCTCTTTCAACATGTCCTAACACTGGAAGCCAAAAATCAGTGCCCAGGTTTGAAAAAGTTCATCTTAGTGAGAAGCAAGAAAGGTTAAAATGTACTAATGCTGTTACTCATTGGGATTTATTCGCTCAGTTCTAATTTTAACTTTGGTTAGCCCAATAAAAGGTATCACATCACCGTCTGGGTAGCTGTCTTACAAAAAAACAATGCAGCTACCAATTTTCCTCCATTGGATGACATACTTGGGCAGTAGCCCTTTAAAAAAAACCTTCAACTTCTCTAGAGCACATTTGGTTTTCCATTCATTATTTTTCTGATGCTGAAAGCAATGTTATTCATCCTAGAGAAGAATAGCTACATTGTATTTCAAAGGTTTAACCAAAACGCTCCTCGCTGCAAGTTGTCTTTTTTCCTTTCAGGATTTTAGAACATATTTATAAAGTGGCTGCTGGGAGAAATCATCAATTTATGATCAATGGGATCTGGTAAAAAAAAAAAAAAGAAAAGAAAAGAAAAAGGAAAAAGAAAAAGAAGCAATATGGGAAAGAAATGAATTACACAATTGCAAAAGTGACTGCTATCTACAAAAATGTGGATGACGAGAGCTCCTCTCCCCATGAGATGAGCTAATGAATGCTGAATGTGAAATGACTGTTAAAAAAAAAAAAGAAGACAAAAATAGAAAAATAAGATCAGTTATTATTATACTGTACAGTATCCACAATCTGTAACAATCCATCCACCTACCACTTTCTTCGCTCTTGTTTTTTGCTAACTTCACCTGTAGTCATTACCCAAAGATCAGCCTTTGCCTTCTCCAGTCCAGCTTGCCTGCAGTAAGGAAGCAGAATCCACCTCTGCTTGGACTTGTTTGTCTATGACCATCTCTTGATTCACACCCATGTAGGACTATTTAGGTGCCACCTACACAGCAATGATAAATCTTTAGCTATTCTGAAAGGCCAGCCCTTTGTGTCTGTATTCTTCTTTGGCTGTATGGCCACACAAACACCTTTGTTTTCTGTCTTCTCTTACTGATGTCAAGCTGGTTGATGTCACTGCTCCTTGACCACCGAATGCAATAATCCTGGGGGGATGTTCTTAGCCCTGTGAGCCAGGATTCATCTTCATCTAGGAAAGATACATTTGTCTGTGTCAGCTGGAATGGGACTTTTAGAACACAATCCTGAATGGGTATCAAGGAGCCAAGTGCACCCTGAAGCTCCTTGGTTCTTTTTCCCTCCTCCTTTACTTTCCCTTCATGCCATAAGGGCCAGATCCTTACAGCTGGAATACAGTTGCCCAAAGCAATAAGCAAAACCTTCCCAATACAAGTCATGGACCTCAGGTACCTCCCTACCTGCAGCTGAGCTTGGGATTTGCACCCTGACATACGCTAAGCAGCTGTCCAGTTTCATGATAAAAGATATGTGTTGTGCCACTATGAAATACTTACCAAATGCTGTAAGCTGCCAAGACAAACTCTTTTTGTTTCTACTGGGTCAGATGCAATTGCACCTTGTTAACCAAGCTGTATTACCACCAGTCATTGCTTGTGCACTCATTGCCTGTGCAGAAGGAAGACACTGAGTTCGAACAGCTGGAAAAGGCACTTCCTAGTTTCTGTAAAGATACATATATTACAACTTGACTGTTCTCCAATATTTATGGATCTCAACTGCCTCCAATTCATT
Organism: Phasianus colchicus; assembly: GCF_987193195.1. Classification (NCBI taxonomy): domain Eukaryota; kingdom Metazoa; phylum Chordata; class Aves; order Galliformes; family Phasianidae; genus Phasianus; species Phasianus colchicus. Next base: position 6,378,111 of record NC_143441.1, on the reverse strand, counting down.
ATACCACCAGAGAAGAAAAAGTGCAATAATCCCCTTTATGTCTCCTGTAATTGAATCCAACTATGATTATAATATATTGTGGGCACTTGAAGTACCTATTAATTATTGAATGCTTGCTTCATAATGAACTGGAATATCCTCTCTGATACACCAACTTCTTCATATATTCTTTAATCACTTCCAAGATCCTGAAGAACTGGTCCATCCTTTAAAATGAATAAAATCAATATAATAAGTGATTTTAGTTATCTCCTCAACACACTGTAGGCTTCGGGATACTGTCTCATGAGGTTTAGCAAAACTGATCCAAGCTGACCTTGGATCAAACAACTCGGTGCTCTTTCCTAAAGTTTTTAAGAATGGCACCTACGTTACATTCATCAACAATGATAAAATGTCTCAGTATAATGAGAGGAGAATGGAGCTGCCAATTTTTTAACAGTGCATTAAATAGAGGAAATGGTAATTTTAACAATAACATCGGTTTAGAAAAACCGCGGCAACTTTTTAACAGATAGAGGGCCAAGTTTTCTGTTGATAAGGTGCCAACTCAAGTGCATTCTTCCTAACAGAACATGTCCTGCAAATGTATCCCTCCCATGCTCTCTTGATTGGAAAGCAGAAGGAGAGCATGCTGCTCATTGCTTGGTTTCCTAAACTAATAGCGCTGCTCGTGATGCTGAAAGCTGTTTGTTATACATCATCCTGAGGGTGACTTCATCTCAGAAGTGGCTGAAGTAACCTGCAGAAAGTACTTTGAGAATTTATTTATTTTGAAAGGGCCTATTTAACACGGAGCATCACTCTCTACAGAGAAACAACCATGTCTGGGGTGGAATGTAGTAGCTTTTTAATTAATACTGACTAGCTGACTCTCGCAGATACAGATTTGGGGAATAATACCTCTTGGAGCAACCCACATAATGTATTACATCATCTAGCTAGGAGTAAATGGTGCTTGTATGTCATCTTATTATGGCATTTGGCCTCCAGTAGAGGAGTATGGATGTTCTCCTATCACAATCTGTGGCAAAACACTCAGTTAAATTCAATTAAGGTAGATTTGGGCACCTAATCAGGTTACAGTAATGACTCATGATGACTGAACTCCAAGATTACTGATCAGGCAACAGCTCACATAATCAGAACAGAGCTGTTATCTTGTTTCTGCAGCTGAATGTGCTGTCAGTCTGCACCCAGTTGGAGCTGCAGTGGAGGGTGGGCTGTGAGCTGCAATGATTGTTCCTACTTAGGAAGCATTCCAAGTTTCTATGCTGCTCAAAAAGATGAATCAAAATATCTTATCAAACACTGTTATCATTTTCCTCAGGAGTCTTAATTGCTTTTGCCAAAAATAATTTCCAAAAGGAATATTTTTTTATGATGAACCTGCTAAAGTGGTACAAAAGTAGCAAACAAGTGAATAACACAATATGCTTATGCTAGATCAGGTGGAAAATACTCCCACTAGAGCTAACATCAATTTACACCCTGTAGCCTGAGGGTGTGGATCTATTCCAGGGCTGTGATTTTTTTTTTTTTTTTTCTGCTATTAAAAACACAATTTTGCTCAATCCTTTCATTTTAAGAATGAGGATGAATATTACAATTTTCAATGCAGCATGTTCTTTTGCAAGCATGCACGCCTCATGCACACATTGTAAATCTAAGCACACGACGGTGCGTGTGAAGAAAATATCAACCTACAGTGAGTACTTAAGAAAACAGTGATGTTTTGCTCTCTTTCCTGCTTTTGACAATATGAAACTCTTGGAAAACACCGCAGTGTTTTAAAATAACAAATATATTTGTTTAAATGTGCTGGGATGTTGCATTTTCTTTGTACTCCTTGGTACAACAGATATAAACTTATGGCATACAGGACGTTGTCAGATAATACCAGGTCAATATAAGTAACTAGGTTAGGCCTCCATTCTACAGTTAATTAAATCATTTGCTATGCATTCAGTGCTAATAAAACTGCTAGATGTCTCTGCTGTGATCAGCTGGTCTCTTGTACAAAGCACATTCCCCCCCAAGCTAGTTCCTTTTGTACAGAAAACTGCTAGTCATCATACAAAGAAGGAGGAAGACAGAATACTTGATACCGCTGACCACTGTAAGAATCTACAAAACAGGAGATGGATGAGGAGAGAGGAGCTTCAGGCTCTAAATAAAGCAGTGTTTTCTAGTCTTTATATGACTATCATTCTTGCGTTGAATTTGGTCTACTGGAGTACTAGAATAAATTCCCATAGAAGCAATGCATTCAATAGCACTTCTAATTGGGGTCACTTTTGCTGATTTGCAGAATGCTACACGGCTTGGCCTCCCACTTGCTTCATCGTGACCTGGGGGCATTCATTCACCTCTAGAGGATCATGGCTCGTATACAAACAAGAAACTATGCTAAGTTAAACATACACTGAGTTACAGAGGAAGAAGTAGGTCAGCTGCAAACAGCATATGAAGATATCACATAAATAGTGGAGGAATCCTGTGCTATGAGGCAGTGAATGAACAAAGCAGCATGATAGCAAAGGGTGACTACACACAAAGCCATGGAAAACTCCAGGTTAATTTAAAAACAAATAAACAAGAAAGAAGTTTGCTTTCAGAAGTATGCCATATATTCTGCAGTACCTTTGCAACGATTTATTGAAGTGTTTATAAACAAGATCCTGTGATAGGAAAGAAAGATACTTGTTAAGTATGGTGCATAACCTGTGTTTTTTTTTTTTGTGCTGAAAGGACTTGACATACAAACAGAATCTCTGCTCAGCAAATTTCTTTTTATGGTAGTGAACTATTCTTTATAAACAATACAACACTGAAACCTATCTCTTAACACTCTCTGCACAGTAAACATTGAAGAAAAGACAAGATACCATGAAAACAAAATTCAACCTCTTGCAAGGAAAGGAATAATGTTTTTCTGTGCTTAACAATAGTTGGACAGATGAATCAATCTGGGACTGGAAAACACAGTCCTGGACTGAACTCAGCATTGTGTTCAAAGCCCAAAAAAGCCCTCAGAGCCCAAACTTCCAGATTTTGGTCATCAGAGCAGTAATTGTTTTAATCTGTTTTTCTAAACTTCAACATCATGAAAATAAAATGAAAGAAAACTCTCTTATACAATAACATTCAGTAAACAACGACCACGAAACATTTACCTGCTTAACAAAAATAAAATGCATATATTTTAGGTTAGGACTTACTTTAGAAAATACATTTCAAAGCACTATAGCACAAATATAATAAAAAAGTTGCCAAGACCATCTGTTTAGTTTTCAAAATATTACAAAATTCACTTTAGATATAAGTATCCAAAATTGATATTAATAAAATGATCAATTAAAATTAATTTTTATCTTTGAGCCAACTAAAAATATAAATTTCTCCTTGAATAGCTAGATATTCAAACAGACTGCATATTTAAGCTCAGAAAATAACATTTTTATATGAGTAACCTTTTTTCGCAGAATAAAACGCTAGGTTTCTAGATATGACATTTATACTACAGACCCCACTTTACCTGAAAACATTGTAATCTTCTAATTAACCAAACAGTTGATTAGACATTTCTCTAAAATCCTGTTCAGAATTATTTGGTTGGTCAGCAGTGGTTTTTTTGGCCTCAGAAACACTGTCAATGCAAACTGAACATTTGGACCTCTAACCTTCCAGTGTTTCCTTACATTTTTTGGTTGGCCAACTCTCTAACTTTGAAGCTCCCAGCAAGCAGCCTGATTTTTATTTTTATTTTTTTCCCTCAACCATAAAGAATTTTCTTAAAAATTCAAACAACATTTGAAAACTGCTAAAAATTACAATATTTCCTCTTAGCCTGGTGTGTAAATGACTACATTTCAACTACTTCCTTGCTCTGAATTAGCTGGACTATTTGGCATTGGGGAAAACAAAGTGATTTTTACTCAAAACAACTGTATTTCTCTCCTAAATCTTGATGATACTACCACAATCCACAATTTAGCACAATATACAAAGAGGTCATACATTAGGACTAGTCAGTTCTACCTTTTTTTTTCTTTATTACCAGCATGTTTTCCCCTTTCCATAACGGTATTCTCATAGACCTCATTTTACAAAGCATCAAGCAGAAAAGACAAATAAGAGTGCTTCTGAGCCTTACATGTTAAAATGACCGAAAACAAGAGTGTATGAAATAACTGACCTGAGTGCCCATTTGTTTACCCTAATTACCTGACGAATCGAGGCAGCTCTGAGCATTGGGATCACATTCAACAATTATAATTATGACAGAGAAATATATTTCTCACAGCACTATATTTTCCAGCTAATATCATACACATCTAGCTCAGGATTCTTTGGTCCAGGATTCTACAGCATAATGGCACTTACATGGCATGGGTAAAATATAATAGACTGTAGAGGATTTTTCTAGATTACCTAGCAGCCACTCACAAAAGAAGATTTGAGATCTACAGTTAAAGTTTAATCCTAATAGCTACAGTAATTGATTAGTTCTCCATGGATTTTCTTTGGTCATTGAGGTGTGTACAGAAACTACAGGAGATTATTTTATTGGGTAATTTTCACAGCGCAGCAGGATACCCTTACAATGGTTTGGATACTGCCCTCTTGACAAAGACCATGGGGGAGGGATCAGAGCGAAGGAAATTCAAGCAGCAGAATCCCTGCATAACAAGTAGGGTGTAGGATTTTTCCTTCCTGGGAAAGAGGCAAGAATTCTGGCACCATGACTTCAGATATCTGAGGTCTCTTGGGGTAAAGACTTTTTTATTGTGAGGCCCTGATCACTTCAATTCTAGAGGTATCAGAAAGCTTACCCAGCGTCTTGTCCGCTTTGTTCCATGTAATAGCTAACATGTTGAAAAGGGCTCAGTGAAATGTGGTTTTACCATGCTTACTGAGCCAGAATAGGACCAAAGCATTAAGCAACAGATCCATAATTGTTGCAAACTGGTTTTGTTTTGAGGGTGGACACAAAGAAGTTGAAAGTAAATATGAAGGCCATGAAAGTTGCAGGCTTAACAGATCCTGAAAAATTTCTCCATTTAGTTCAAGTCTTGTACAGACCACAGCAACTATCACAACCCTTGCCAAAACAGCAGAAAAGTGAGTTGGAGGGACCTTTTCTATGGTTAGAACCAGAGTTAATGAAATCAACGGGAGAGTGGGAAGTGGACATGGCTCATGCCATTGCAGAAACTAAGCTGAGACCTACCATGCTTTCTGTGTAATCTAAAAAAACCCCACAGCTTCTAATTTTTTACGAACCAGCAACAGCCAAGAGAGAGTTTGCTCAGATGTCTGTCTTTACTCTCAACTCTGGTCTCACTTGTTTTCAGTTCCAAATATCTTCCTTTGATACCACACTCAGCTCACTCTCAGGAAGTCAGACATGAGTGTGACTCTTCCAAACCCTAGGCCAAGGTTTACAAGGGTGTTTGGCTTGTCTCCGTTGTTGGGTGTTGCATTTCAGGCACCTCATGTGGACCTGATTTTCAGAATGCGAGTGTTCTGCACTTCATAAAAACTGAAACCTCTAAGCCCCCTCCAACTGGATTCATTAAAATTAAGGCACTCAAAAACTGCCAGTTTTGAAAATCTAACCCTAACAGGCTGAATCACAAGAAAAGCAGGAATAACAGGTAACCATAGAAAGATCCATGTGTTGCTGTGCTCAGGGCATTTAAAGTGTAAACTTTATTCACGTAGTAGTGACATTGTTAATGGCAAAAGGGTTTGCCCTTTACGTCCAGTAACCATATTTTACTCTGTATCTCCTGAGAGCAGGAGTTTGTATAAGCAATGAGGGGGAGGGGGTAGGCCAAAAAAGAGTTGATGGATTACCAGTTTTTCTTCTTGTGGTGAATTCAGCCGTCTGGAATGGTGAATGTTAGTACAGGAGGAAAAGAGATAGTTATCTTTTGTCAGAGCTGTGATATAGCAAATGTTAATATAATCTCAAAGGGAGGTATAGTTCAGAATATCTTAAAAAACAGATAAAACATATCCTGAAACAAAGGTTGCTTTTAACTATATGTAAACAGTCTTTGATCAATCAGCAGAATCCTTAGGAAGGGCTGATGTATCACAAAACTTAACACAACATCCCTACCACAGTTGAGTAAGTGCATAAGCTTTGCTCACAGAAAAAATGCTAGCAGTTCTCAGGAAGATCCAACTGAAATTATTAGAAATGAACATTTTGGTATAAATTGTCACAGTCCTCTCCTTCTGAAGGCTGTAATTGATACAGAGTGAAAAGGATCGGTACTGCTGCACTATAAATGCATTTGATATCAGATAGAAATTCCTCCTGAGGGTCATCTTCATATTTCATGGCTTTTTGGCTTCCTCTGCTGCATCCTCAGACAAACCTATAAAGGAGAAAGAAGATGCTTAAAAATTCCGTGTACTTGGCAACTGCATACACTCTATTGCTGATCACTGGTTTGTAAAAGCTTTGGCTATAGCCAGAGGAAACAATTTATTAGAAGCAAAACAGGATAAGAATCCATAACTTGCAAATTCAAGAACTCACAAGCTTAGGAATATAAAAATTAAGGCAATGAGGGCAATTCCATATCAACTCCTTTATGTATGCAATGGATAATGCCATCTTTAACTTATAAAATTGTGGACTACCCCTAAATGTGAGGAAAAAATGGCAGAGAACAGCTAGGCATACAATCTGACACACGTGGTTCTCTACTTGATCTTTGCCTGCACCTTTTCACAGGTACAATTAGCAACACAAATTGAAAACAGTATAAAATTACTCTCTATAAACTTATTAAGAACAGGTTTTTTTTTAATATGAAACTAAGACTTTGGGAAATGGGAAAATAGCAAACCCCCTGTACAGAAGGTAACTTCTGGTTTAAACCAGGAAAGGATGAGTTTCTTGTTTTCAAGTATTTGTGCAAAGGTTAATTCATCTTGGATTGGATATTAATCTTGGCAACTATGAGCCTAAAAGAATCAGAAAAGTGGGCAGAAACCCACATAAAGTTGCTTGAAATGTCTACAGAGAAAAGGAACAGTGGATAATCTTGGAAATTTGTATATGCACATACTTCCATGACTTAATTAGAGTGATTATTTAACCCAGCAGTTTCTTACATGTCCACTATTACTTCAGGCTGAAAATTATTTAGCTTAAATCCGTTTATAATTAACATTAAGCAATTCAAAATAAATTGGTATTATATCTGAATGATACATGAATAATAATACAAATAACACACAGCTTTTAGCCCTCTCTACAGGAGACTTAAATCCCTACACATCCAATATGTCGGCAGCAGAATTAAATTTGATTTGATCAAGTCTTCTTATCACAGGCCATTGCACTGTCTATAGGCTTAAATGCCTTCTAATCATGTTCACACAGAATTTATCACAATCTACAGCATGTAAGAAAATAATAAGAAACTAAAGGCTGTTGTTTGCTGTCATTTAGATCCAAGCAAGTCCAGGTGAACAACATCTACATTTCTTTCTCTTATTTTAATTTTCAGTTTTTGGTTTGCTCTATCTATGTCCTTCAGTGCTTGGGGATTTCAGCATATGCATGAATGGTTTTCATAGCTGCTGGTAAGTTAAACAAATTTTACCTCAAGCCTTGAGATTGAAGCAAAGTGTCAGTGAGGCTAACAGAGCAGATCAAGGATAAAATTGCCAAGATACAAAAGACTAAAGCAGTAACATTTAAGCAACAGCTGGAAGTCCAAGCCCCCCAAGGGACTCAGAGGTCCCCCTTACTGAAGTTTGTTGGTTTTTTTTTTTTTTAAAGGACAATTCAAAACACCATGTTAAGAGCTGATACGGGTTTACAAAGGTCAACCCTCAAATGGCAGTTCCTTTGTTCCCAACTCTTATGAGACAGCACATGCTGGGATGCTGAAGGGAACAGCAGCAGGTCCCATGTTGTTCCATTAATGATCTAGAGGATGGAGGTTGGGAGCATGATAATGAGATGTGTGGAAGGTAGGAAACCCTGATGAGCTATAGCCACTTTGGAGAGGAGAAAGAATTACTGCTCTCGGACCTGAGAGATTAACAAGGCTCAGAGAAGATAAGATTCCATTTAAAATACATTATGGGACTAATCTTAAACACAGATGCTTGCTGAGGAAAACCCCACAGAAGTAGCACAGCAGAAAGAGCTTAGAAGATATGCATTCACAGCGAAATGGGCCACGTAGCTCAATACAATTCAGAACCACAGAAGCCACTGCAGAGCCCTCAGTTCCTGTTCCTGACTACGCAGCTTTGCTGAAATCACATCTGCAGCTATTTACAGCTCTCTGCACTACATAAAAATACACAGGAGAATGCCTTCCTTTCCCACTACAGTCAGGGAAGAGTTTGCAAACTGCTTTCTCCACGCTCTTAGAAAAGCTGGACACACACATAGTCAAGAAACAGCAAAAAGTGGTATGCTTATGTCAGCTGCTTGTCCCCAAAGGGAATGGCCAAAGATTTACCCAAGTGACCCAAAGGCACTGATCTGTGTGTTAGCATTGCCCACTGGGTTGCACGCCTCAAGACAAGTGACAGTATTACTACACAGTGCCCACAGTGTGTGCATAACTACATTTGAGGACTTTAGCTAGAGGACATTTGGAGATAAACAGGAAGAAAATAGTGGAGAGGCTTTGAAGAATGCCGAGAGAGAAGAAACCTTTGTGAAAAGGCTATAATTGCCTAATGTATCTTTACCTTAAAGATGCCGTAAGATTAAAAATTTAAACTCAATTCTAAAATTATAAAGCAAAAATAATTATTGGGGACATAAAATAGCACCCAGCATACCGCTTTCACAGACTGCTGCTTCCATGGACTTCTTGCAAATGATTCCTGTGTCTATTTCTGTAAATTGCTGTGCCAAAATGAGGAATGTGAATGGTTACTTTCAAGCCCAGGAAACACAGTGGATCAGCTAAACCTGATATATTAGCTGTAATCGTGGGCTGGCAAAACTGACACAATATAGCAGGAATTATTTCAACTTCACATAGCTTTGCCTGACTGCACTGTACACAACTACAGGTAACCTGGAATACTGCTGCATCAATCAAAGAACTCCTACATGAGTAAATTGTGGGAGAGGTGAACTGACAGATGAGGTATAGACTGCAGCAATTTTTATTGTGTAACTCTAAAATGGGAGGCAATATGAAAACACAGCTTGCAATCATGAGCCTTCCCACCTCTACCCTGTATTTTTCAATACGCAGCATTTATTAGTCAGCCAGGAGAACAACATAAATTTCACATTATTTTAACTGCCATATGCTATTTGTAGCATGACTAATATCAGAGAGGTTTCTCATCAGTTTATCCTGACAAGCTTAGGCAGAACTGAAGAAATACCTGATATAAAATTAAAAATTCTGTAGATGAATGCTCCTCTATCTTATTTCAACAGGAAAAAAAAAAAAAAGAAAAAAGTCTTTATCTTATCCTTTTACCTCCGTATTTCCCATTAGAAAAACCTAAGTATTTCATTTTAAAGATAATACAAAAATCCCAACAGAAGGCACGCTTAGACAAATGTATATTAAAGGGTTTATACCTCAACAGTTACAAACTGGGAAACAGTGCTTTTAGAAGTAACCATAATAAACTTTAACCCTTGTGCAGTAGGTAACCCCAAGAGCTTTTGGAGATAAGTTTTCAAAATTTAAAGCACGTGATTAAATTGATGTCCTGATTAATAACATGAGATTGCATGTATCTCAAGCTAAAAATAGAGTCTACCTTCATCCACTTAATAAAATCCTCAAATTATGTTGTGTATTTCTCAATCAGAGCCCATTAGCACCCCTGTGAAAGCCACTTCTATAAGCAAATACATGGAATATTTCAGTCATGCCAATTCACCCCTCAAAAAGCATGACTTAATGCATACCACATATAACTGAGTCACAGAAAGCTCATTTCTAGATCAAAACGTATTTTTGAGCATTGAAAACTGAAAAGCGAAAGATCAAAGAAAATCAGATATAGTTATCAAAACACCAAAGACAGAAGAAAAAAAAACAAAAACAAACATACTTCTTGGAATTAAAAAAATAAAATAAATTAAAAGGAGGGATGATATTTGAGCATGACAGAAGAAGGGAGCAGAAGGGAGGCAAAAGGATTGTTTTCTGTAGTCATAAATTGTTCATACTAAGCATTATGGTGTAAGGTTTAAAGATGTTTGGGTTAAACCATTAGGCAATGGAAGAAACTACCTAGGGAGGTTTATAAGTCAAGGATATGAGAGGTTTGTCAAGATAGGGTAGAAGAAACCCTAGTGGGGATTAGTGAAGAAGATACACAGCTTTCAACTGGCTGACCTAAGGGATCTTCTCCAATCCTATCATTTATGCTGCTATGATTCATCCTAAGGAGAACATTTTGGACTCTCATGAATTACTGGCCGAGTTTCTTGGATACTATTGTACATTAGTCTACTCTGAAGCATGCATACAACTAAGTCAAAGTTGGCTTTGAAGTATTTAATCTACGGTATTCAACACTTCCCAGTCTCTCTTTCATACAGTGACTCAGAAATAGGGCTGTTAAAACAAGAGAACAAAAAGTTATTTTGAGTTCAGATTAAGAGAAGGGAGGCACCACTTTCTTCAGCTCTTCCCACCAAAAAGAAAAGAGGGAAAAAACACCCCGTCTCATGGCCTGACGGGTAATTTTGCTATTTGTAGATCAGACATAAAACAGCCTTAGAAGAAAATACAGTTTTCAAGTAACTTCTTCATAAAATTTTGGATGCAAAACTAAATGTTCCAAATGACCAAAGTGAATAAGTGAATAGCTCTTTTTGCTTTTTTTTTTTTTTTTTTTTTTTGGTGTGTTAACAAAAGGAGACAGATTTTTCCTAGCACCTTCAAGTCATGTTTCCAGAAATCATAATTTTCTTCTTAGAACGCCATCTTCTCACTGCTAATAATTGTGAAAAACATTATAAACTGCCTGAGAAAGTATATACAGCTTCCTTTTTCTTAGCACATGATCTTTATTCTATGGACACGATCCAAAAGGTTTTTCAGAAAGTTTAAGAACGTAACAATATCTGGCTTATCCCAATTTAGCCTGGAGTGCAAAATGGATTAGTGTGAAACCACTGACTTTAATGCAGTGCTGAAGACTGATCATCATGATAGACAAGCTACAAACTTTCCTACAGTGTGTTTTTACATGAGAAATTGGACTTGATCAGTATTTGATACCACTTTTTGTGGAATAAGAAACTGAAAGCGAGCTCTACTGTTCCCTCTCAAGTCACCAGTGAGCCACTGATCACTGCATACATAATTTTGAAACGATCAGAATCTGAAAGGGAGTGATGGTAGACAAATGAGTGGGAAGCATGAACTGAGCCATTCATTAAAGAACTGGGTAAATGAAAGAAATTTGCTTTTCATTTAGCAAGTGTGCCTGAAAGCAAGGAGTCCATTCCATGAACTCTTCTTTGTCCTAAGGGGCTCTATACACCATAGGATGGATAATGTGAGACAAGAGTTTCCATCACTCTCTTCTCAATATGTCCTCTACTCACTGCAATACAACGTGTCCAATTTACACAAAGCTAGTATCAGCTCAGTTTCCAAAGTGCTGCAAAATAGCACGGTAGCCCTTGCCTTGAGTTTAACAGCGTTTATAAACCTTGCTAAAATGTTCTTTTGTCATTCTGACTTAATTCTGACATGTGATTGCAGTGTAACACGTAATAGCCGTGTAACACGAGGGAGATAACAAGCACCAAGGAGGCAACAAGTAACAACAGCGTCAACATTTAACAAATGCTTGTGGATTATGATGTTTTTAATTAACTTGTAAGCACCTCACAAAGTTCTGGAGCATTCGTGTTCCTTGGCTGTAATCCTCAATGGAGATTCTACAGACACGGGCATTATTGCCATTCAGGCTGAGTGTGAAAAGGGACACATTAGGGAAAATGACAGTAACTCGGTAACACCCTTTTATTTCTTTATTTTCTGAAGTATAGCAACTAAGTTGTCCTCTCATTAACTTTATCCTGATAATGAATAATCTGTGGTGTGCTTGTGTTGTTCAATATTGATACCTTAAACTTTCATTACGTCTTCTTTTGTGCACACATATATCCATACACATCTCTAAAACAAAGTTTTCTATCGAGAACCACATCACCCAAAAAGCATTAGAACTGCCAGCAGGAATAAACAAGTAGATTGAATTACTGCCCATCTGTTTTGGAAAAGGTAAAGAGGCATGCAGCAGGTCACAGATCTTAGGACTACTAAAGTACTCAAGCTGTAAATGGTAAAGAGTTCAGACTCCTATATTTATATAATGCTGTACGTTTCTGTACTTTCTTCACATCTTTCTGCTTTATATTTGGAGAATGCCCAAGACACATGAAATCTATCTACTGTAAAATTGCAAAACTTGAACACTGGGAAAACCAACCAAGAACATTACCAAAAATTCCTAAGGAACAAAATTCTTCTTCTAATAACCATGGTGATTTTTTTCTACTTATTTATTCATGTATATATGTATACTATCACATTTATATATATGTATATATATAAAACATTAAACTGGGAATAAGCATATTCTAAAAAAGGATCTAGCTTATGTTCATAGCTATCAACATGGAAAGAAGAACTAGAGGAATGGGATGATGGCCATTTTGAAGTAATGTAGAGCTTTCTAAGCAGCCCTCTAACAGCAGTATCCTAAACTCCATTCAGGAACAAGTAGGGGAAAAAAAATCATCCAAAGATTATTACAAAACAAACTGAATGTGCTTGCAGGGAGACAAATTGTGTAAAAAGCATTTTCTCTGTCATGAAATAAAGTAATTGGTCATTAGTGAGGGAAAGGCATTTTCAGTGAAGACTGAATTTTGACTGAAAGATGCCTATTTTCTCCAAACGCCTGGCTTATCACAATCAGCTATCAAATCTTTGGTATTTTTTCTAGGAAAACCTGTAAATTGTTTTAGAGAATTTATTGTTTTCATTTAAAGAGAATCACATTTACAATTCAGCCTGAACAGATTACTTCTTGCTGGGAAGTGAATCCCTAAAAATGAGTTTGTTCCTCAGTGGCCAAATCTCTGTTCTTTCTAATTAGCTACCAGCTTATGTCAGGGCAGTACACTAATCCAGTGAATTCTAAGGCAAAGAAAAAAACTAAGGCACAAGAAAAAACTGAAACTTAATTATGGCTACACAAATGTCAATGCTTAAATTTATTCTCCATTAGGTTTATATCTTACCATGCATGCCCTGCTACCAAAAATCCTACCACGTATTTTAGAAACGTTGTCTCTTTAATAATTTACTGTCAGAAAACAATATATACATTTGGGCTATGTACATTAAGGTTTGATGGATTAAACTATATTAAAACCAGAGTCTTTCTTAGCATAGATAGAATTCTTTGCTTTCTCCTGGGGAGAAGTAATGCCATAGTAGCTGGTCTTCTGCCTGCTTGATTCATTGTGCTGCTCTGTTGACTTCTCAGATAGATTGGACAGCTGACTATTAACAAATCCTTTTTTTTTTTTTCCCACACAAGTAATCACCATGACAGATAGGCAAAACACCAGGACTAAGTTAGCTCTAGGGCAAGATTTTCCACCATTTTCATATGAATGGCAGGGAATCTACCACCCAGCACCAGTCTGCAGTAACACCTAAAATCCTTCATGGGTATGAGACGTGAAAATTACAGATACATTCTACTCCTACAGGCTGGCCTCATCTCATAATTGACATCTGAAGACCTGCAATCTCACTGATAATATCATCATTCATCATCTAACTCTGTAACTTCAGCTAATATTAAGCAAACTTTGCAGCTGAGATATTTCACTTTGAAAGATGCAGATGTCGGTCATACAAGCCATATGTCAGATTCCTGCTGAATTTGTCAGATCAATTTGGCTGTAAAACTGTAAATTCTTTAAGCACTTTTTGTATTCCCAAAATCTTTCGGATTTTCATTTCACACTGAAGTGTCGTAAATAAACTCCCCCGATTTTCTTTCTTTCCTTCTTTCTTTTTTTTTTCTATAGTTAACAGATCCCAAACCTAGGCAAAATACTTCATTCCAGGAGAAAAAGAGAAAACGAAAGGAATCTTTGGAGGTTGTCACAAAATAACACATTTTCTAATGTTACGATTTAGTCAGTTTTTAAAAAAAAAACATTCACAGAGCTCTCCTCTTGTTCACACGTGCCTCTGTCTTAAGTCAAAGCAGTACAGTTATCCTTCATTTGCGATATAATCGCCATAATGAAGCTTTCAACAAATGTACAAGCAAAGCGTATCAGGCTTTGTCCAACATCAACTTCAGAAAAGTGTGGATTAAGACGTATTCTAGATTTATATGGGGAAAAAAAACCATCACAGCATCTTTTTTATGAATAACGAGTCTGATACAGGCAAGTGGTTAGGACCTACTACTTCTGTTTAGGACCTACTGTGCTTCTATTGCAAGCATAACTTCTATGGCCACAGAATAAGTTATGTAAACATGACTTTCTCCAGTAGAGATTTTCTTTATTGTCTCCAGAGAACAGTACATATAAGCCCATGGTTTCTCAGTACCAAAAAGATACAACAAAGTAGAATAAAATCCAAATAGAACAGCACAAGTAATTGTGTGATTCCACAGAAAACACAAAAGAGAAAATAGCTACAGGCAAAGTAACATTAGGAATTGTTTAGTGCAATGAAGAGATACCAAAGGGGATCAAGAAGATGGAAAGGAATCAAGGAAAGGAATATTCAGCTTGCTTTAATGCCACATATTCTTCCAAGAGAAGTGGTGGAAGCCATATGACTTATGACATTTGCAACTTAGACCGAGTACTGCAATGAAGACAACTCTCTGGCAGTGTCAAGGAGATGGTCAAGCTGATATAACAGGAGTTTTCCACTTCTAATTCCTACTATCATACAACAGATCTGAGGTGCTACAGATTCCTACGTGCTTTGTAATATTCAAAGAAACATTAGTTTTGCCTACCAGCAAGCATTCAGCATCTGAACACTCTTCAGTTCCTTTTAACAATGGAACATTACAGTGAGAATGATAAAATCATATTCAAGATTTCCACAGATTCTTCTGGAAATAACATACAACAGGATTTTATGCTTTGATGTCATTTTTCCTTTGGAGTCTTGTGGGAGAAAGGGTTCAGTAAAGAGGCAGTTTTGAAGGAAAATGTGGGGGGAAAAAAAAAAGAAAGAAATGAAAAACAAAGGAAAAATAATACTTTTGTGTAATACTTTCCAAACTTGAATTTCACACATTCCTTTTAAGCTACACTATATGAGAAAAATTCTCTACAAGTTTTTTTTCCACGTGCAATCTTTTAATAAGTCTCAGTATTGGCTTAAAAGCAAAAGAACAAAATAAAAAAGACTGTATTCAAATAACAGAGAAATTCTTGTCTAACTGGACACTTGCTTGTTTTTCTGAAATCTTACCTTTGCAAATGCAAAGGATGATTTTTGGGGAGTAGAGGTGTAATGAGACAGCAGTATTCTGGTAAGTGTTCTTAATTGCCTTAACAGCTTTCTATACTAAAATATCTTTATTTCTACTACTTTTCCACTGATATCAGTCTTGTCTCATACAGATGGAAACTATGCCCCTGGAAATGTCTAGCTCCTATTACCAAGTTATCTTCATAATAGTAGCTAGAATGGCAATTTCAGTACTCACAACAAAGGTAACTCAAATTTGACGATCCTATTAAGGCCCAAATCTGGACATTCCTGAACAACAACAAGAAGTTTCTGAGCCCTCCATGCTCACACCAGAATTGGCAGAACCAGAGAGAGGGTAGCACTTTGCAGGCCTGAGCCTTTTCGCACCTCCAGAAGGACTGCTGGAAGCCAACATGCCTCCAACTAAGGTCTGAAATGATGAAAGTAACAGTTTTAAATGTATGGATTTTCTCATGCACTCAGGAAGCAATAAAAACTAAGTATAGTCAGAGTGCAGGAGAGTAATATAGCTTTCATCATTTTCTGTGACTTCAGGGAAAACAAGCTGAACTTTTATAGACAGGCAATTCAGTATTGCAAATGTTCAGAAAACTGCAGTGGGATTTCCACAGTAAAGTTATATTCAAATTACTGTTCTCTGCAAGCACAATGCTGAAAATAAGAAATTTGGCTTCATGTAAATCAGTTGGTCTCCTGCAACACAACTAACTGCCTTAGACACAGGCTTCTCCTTGAACTGAACTCTAGCGATGCTAGGAAAGAGCAAGCAATTTTATTCCGGTGGTAATATAAAGTTAAAATTATCTACATATTATCAATGAGGTGGAGTGGCTGAACCAAACTACAGATGCAAAGAGAGATACTTTGAGAAGAGGAGAGGAGCTGAACGATTTCCAGAAAATACACTCATATATAGTGAGAAAGGAATCCTTTGTTGTGCAGTGTTTCAATTCGTCAATCACATCGCAGTTCTTTCCAACTTCGGAAGGAGTTTAGATTATCCTGAGTTGGAAGGGACCCACAAGGATCACTGAGTCCAGCTCTAATTTAGATCAGCAGCTTAAAATGTTTAGAAATGAAATGTCAAATTCCAACACAGTTGAAGTGTAATGCCACAGAAAGTTATTTTTAATAGTATTTAAGATCAGATACTGCAAACACTGCAGTTGTGTAAAATTTCACTAAACTTAAGGAGTCCTCAAACGTGTGCACAGAAGTGGAGCCTAATTTTCACAGTAAGTTTTTAAGCTGTTGGTTGATTTCCTATTTTATTTTGATATGGGCAGCATAATGTTACCAATTATTACCAATTAATGCCCCTGGAAAAGATCTCTTTTGAAGTCTGAAAGCCAGGTTTTCTAGACTCAGCAGTTATAGCAGAGAAAGAGCCACCTTTGGGGCTGCTTTACCTTTAGTCTTCTCATTCACCTGAGACAACCGAAAGACAGTTCAGTCATGCTTGAAGGTAACATGCCTGTCAGTGGAATCTCAACAGTCTTCTCAACGGTGTTCTTCCATACCTGATACAGATAAGGCTCACAAATCTATGGTTGAAGACAGCACCTAGACCACTGTTATTTGTTCTTATTTACATCAGCAATATTGTATGCCTCCCCAAGAAGGTAAAGATTCACATTTTCACAAGCCACCTTCAAGTCAGTGAAACACTTCCTCAACAACATAAATCTATTCCTACATAGCAGCTCATTGGCCAGAGTTGTCAGACTCATGTTTACTCACTGGGAGAGCAGTCAATCACTTTTATGCACAATACTGAATCAGCTGCAATTCCAGTTCAGAAAGCAGACTCCAATCATCGAAGCATATCATCAACTGAGATGAGCAGAATTAAACATATCAGTAGTGAGTTGAAAATAATGACATTAGCTGGGTGTATGCCTAAGCACTTTCCCAACAAAGAATCCAAGCACAGCCTTAAACGCTCTCCTAAATAATGCTTTGTGTATCATTCTTTCCTCTGTCCCTTCTGAAAAGAACCTAGTGACATCACCCAAGGAAATACCTAATCACACATTACATTTAATTTGATATGAATTTGCTTAACTTTTACTTCCTTAAGAAACAGATGCTTTTTTGTCTCCAAAGTGTTCTCAAAGGAGTCTTTGCTTCTACACATGGTATTTCTGATCTCTCACCACGGGAGAGCTTTACATCAAAGTTCACACAGAGCTACAAAAGCCTTACTGGAGACTCTCAAGGTGACAGTCTGGGGGGGGAAAAGTTAAGGAGTTATTGAGACAGATTCTCTTGCAGAAAAATTGAAATTGAAATACAGTAGAAGAAGATTTATCAAAATGTGCGCAGAGGCAGTTCCACATTGTCTGCTGCTATGGTCTTGCAACATGTTGTGTGCAATTGCTTCTCTTCCAGTGTGTTTGCACTTGTTGCTCTTCTTTCTGTAATGAGGGATTTTTTTGGAAGAATGGGAATTTATATCACATGTAAGATGCTCTGAGAAGAGCTGTGAGTTAAATTACAGACCACTCTTGCCTTTTAACCCTTACTTGCAATGCTGTGTAACAGTTTTCCAATTTGTCATCCGTGAAGTCATGGTCTGCAGCCCGTGAAACAACATTAAACAGGAAAATAAACATAAATCTTGCAGTTCTTTCAGCTAGAAGTGCAAAGATATAATCATCTGCAAGCAATGGGCCAGTAGAAATCTGTGATTGTGAAAGTGTGAGAGCCACTCGTTCAATTCTGCATGAAAAGATCAAATCATGGCTTTAGAAGTATTAAATGAAGGACAAGAAAACATGAAAGCATATGAACAGCAAAACCAATGTGTCACAAAGTCTCGGATACACTGCTTAGGGGAGCGTCTACTCTTCTCTCACAAGTAGGACATGGGCACTTTTGAAATAGATCAAAGTGTTAGCAACACTTAATGCGTTGCAGCAGGACTACCAAGAAGCTTGGAAAACAAAGTCCCTTTCAGCATGGCAGAACTGTTTACCAGCTCACACACAACCTGGCCAGATCTTCTTCAACCACAGAGGAGAATTCAAATTCTGCTGCAAAAAATACCATTTGCCTGAAGAATTCCATACGTGCAACCAGACCGAGTCCTCATGCAGTAGCTTGGAAAATGATGTCTACTCACTTCTAACTAACTAACTAATTACAGATTTAAAAAAGAATGAGTGACTCTCCTATCTACCACACGTCATGAATGAGATTACAGACGAAACGACAGAACGCTTGTAAAACAAAACTGGACCACACCAAGATACCTGTCTTCTGAGATGCTGCAACACCACCTTCCATGGAAGCCAAGACTTTTTGAACGACTTCCTAGAAATACTTTTAATCCTTCTTTACTTTCCTAATTGCAAAACCAAAATGTTCTCCACCTTTATTCACTCTCTTAAAACTGATCTACAGATCTCTTTATCCCAGATGTAATGGCACCTTCATGTGACAGTACCCAAACCCAGTGCTTTTCAAGTCTCATTTATTTATCCAGGCACTTTCACAAGAGACAGAGTAAAGAGAAGGAGGATAATAAAGTCTAACTAAAGGTTTGAATAAATCACTGATTCGTGTGAGGTCCTTCTGTGCCCTTTTGACATACTGAGCTCTAACACTGCAATCCATTAGGAGATTTTATAAATTTGAATAAATAATTTCAATTAATAAGCTGAAGAAAATAACACAGGGCTTTTGTATATCTTCCTTAAAGGCATGTGCACATCTCTCCACAACTTTCTTCTTTCTCAATCCATGTGTGTTCAAACAGTGACAGGTACTGGCAATGGCCTCAGGGTGGGAGCAAAAAGTGACCTGCAAGACTCAGAGGGATCATGAGTCAATTGAAGTCATAAGTCAGCAGCAGGCTGTAGCTGATTGCCTCTGCCTCACCAGTAGGTGTTACTTCAGCCATTAATGCAAATTGCTGTACAGCAATGCTGCAGGCTTGTACGTGCCTGCCAAGGTACATAAAAAATATCCAAACCCAACTGAAATCTGCCAGATTCTGGAAATATCATGTAACACCCTGCTTTGCATCTGTAACAGCATCCAAAGAAACGTTTGGGAGCTCTGACCATGGTCACACCCGTCCCTGCGTCTGCAACAGAGCCTGAAGGCTTTTCATTGATGGCCATTCCACTTAATCGTTCAAAGCAATGCTTGGCTATTTGATTGCTGCTATTTAACACGGTAATAGCAATAACCCAGACTATACTTAAGCCTTTCACAATACTTCCAAAACTGTTTATTAGCATTGGCTTCTGCCTTAGGAGTTATTTTCAACACCCTTAATACTTAAGTTCCTCCTCTGGCACATCTAAACCAGCCAAGACCATATGAAAAGAAAACCTTATTTTTTTTGTTTGACTGAGTATTTGATAACTGCACTTAATTCACGCTTTATTTCTTTAACCTCAGATCAGGCTAAAGCTATCTAAAATGCCCAGTCAGTGTAGTGTAACTTCAGTTCCAAGACAGAGCTGCACGCTGAACACAGATTTTGTGAGTTGAAATTTAACAGCTCCTCTACAAACCCTGTGTTAGTTTCAAAGCCATCGAAATCAGGTTGCCGTGCTCAGCGTTTCTGAGCTGAGTATCAGCCATATCAGACTGAGGATTTATGGTTATGTCCTCACTAAATCTTATCTCTGAGCTAGTACTTTCCAATTGGTGAACGAGCCCCGTTCTGTAAATATCTTTAGAATGGAAAGCTCATCATTGACAATCTATCTGATCGTGTATTTTCAATGAAAATAATACTTTCCATGGACTGGAATGACCTGTTAACATGTGAATTTGATCCCTCATCGTATCATTAGAACTTAGAAAAACTGAATTCATAACTTATTTAAGACTTCTCACACCCAAAAGTCAACATTTTCCAAGCAGTCATTAACATTAGACAGAGAAAAAAAAACAAAACAAGAACATCCACACTTCCACTTAAAAGTAGGTTTTGGTCAATAGCAAAAACACAAGAGTAATATACAACATAACAAAGGATTTTAAAGTCATAAAGTCACAGAATATCCTCAGCTGGAAGGGACCCATGAGGATCAACCTAAGCATCTCCTCATGTATCTAAAAGTGCTGTCCAAACTCTTCTTGCACATTAACACACTTGGGGTCCTGACCACTCTGTCTACTGAGGACAAAATATCTCACTTTTTTTTTTTTTTCCTGAAAAAAAGTTATATTTAAGACACCAGAAGACTGCAAGCTATAGTATTTTTATTAATGTTTTTTATAAAAGTACCCAACTTCTGTCTACACAATTAATGCAGGTGAAAGGCAGAAGTATGCAGCCTTTCAACTATACATAATGTGAAAGAACAGAATTTCTCTAGGAGAGTTTTTTACTGCAAAGCCAACGCTTATAAAAGCAGCGCAATTGGAAGCAGGTGGGAAGCAGTGCAAGGGCTTCTCATCATTCTGAGCATATAGTTCAGCTCACTAACAAACAGAAAGGCCTCTATGCTCATTCAGTTTTGTACTTCTCTTAAACCAAGGCCACTCAATTGCATCAAAAAACGTGTTGTACAATTTGGATAAAAGTGAGAACACTAAGCTCATTTTCTTAGTGAACTGTGCTCTACTTGCATTATTTCTACTTGACAAGTAGACGTTATCTATAAGAAAAGAGAATTAAAAACTTTCTGAAATCAGCAGTTTCTAATTTCTTATATTCTTGGTGGAATCTCAGAGGATGCTGTACTTGAAATTAAAACTCAAGATGTAAATATGCCCACATGATAGCACATAATTAGACAATCATGTACATACGTACGTGTATTCACTCTGCCAAATTCTGCACTGTCGCTATTATTTATATTTGATCTGATAGCTGGAAGACACTCCTTAGACCATTTTCTTTAACACTGTAAACAGTAGATAGCATCATCCTTTATATTCATTAAAGATTAACAAGTCTGTAACAAAACTTTTACCACATTCATTTTTTACTAATTTAAAAGTAAGAAGGAGATAAAAGGGCAACTTGCATCTCATCATGTTGAACTGTAGCAGAGAGAAAGAAAACCAAAGACAAAGCAAGAGTTTACAAGGTAAATCTACTGACAGTTGAACTTGTTCAGATAAAATAAAAACTATAAATCAACTTGAAACAGTCTGAAGTATTAAATGATGAGTTAATTTTCTGGCACCTTTCATTCCTTCGTTCTCACAGTATCTATTTTCTCAATCATTTTTAAAATTTGGCTCCTGGCTGCTATTAAACAATAAAATGCAGAGTGAGAGTACAAACAGCTTTCTTTTGAAACTGTGTTTGCCAAGGAGTGGAACTGTCACCTATGTCTGCAGAAGCACTTCTTTTCAGGTCCTTATATAACTCTGAAGGATAGAGAGGCTGCAATGTAATGAAAATTTTTTGGTCTGTGATTACAATTCACTTATGAAAGCTGAATGATTGCTTTATGGAAAAGATTTGATTTTATCACACGTTTTCATTCCCAGCTATATCAAAATGCAGAAAATAATATTTTAAAAAATGAGCCTTTTGAGGAAGTTTCATATTGGCAATGTCTCTGTAAAACGAATCGTGGTTATGAGGAACAACAGAAAGAATGGTCAGGTTTCCTATGCGTTTCCTTCAGAGATTTGCATGCTTCCTCTCCCACAGTTTGTCCAACTAAATCCACGTATGTGCCCTCATCTCACCTCACAGTACCCTTTGCTGCCCTTCAAGTCAACTGATTTCCCCTTGAGCAAGATCCACAAATTAGGCTGGTTTTGAGGTAAGGCTGTGCTTACACAAGACCACATCAAATAGAACAGATAACTATTACATTCGTGTTTCAACTTTTCCCCTAGAAATCTGAACTTTTCCTTAACAATCACTTGACGATTTCCATGAAATTTGTATGAAATTATTTTTTGAGATATGTCTCTCTCTTCTAAATGCATCAGAAATTGGTCATGGGGGTTCAATAAGGGCATGGAGAGAAGAACAAAATGCGAATACTGTGATGATTCAAGGTTTCAAAGAAGGTTAAAAAATGAAAATGTTTCTTAGATATGAAGTGATCGGATACATTGAAGTTATAATTTTAGGAGAATTCTGTTCAGAAAATCCAAGTACCCCATTTAAATATGTTCAATTTTGTGTCAGATAACAATATGTGCATATTCTGCTTGGCCTCCTGCTAAACAGAGTAGCTTCCAATGAGTAATTGTTGAGAATCAACATCCTCAGAATCAAAGGCTCACACCCTGACACTGAGTTATATACTCAGCTTGGAGAAACATCCATAACCAAGCATTGTTATTGTAGAGGTTTGAATTAAATTTGAATAGAACAGCAGCCATGGCTTGCATCACTCATTTATTTTATTAAATGCCATGCGTTGAAAAGCCAATGTAATTTTTAAAATCCTGCAAGAGAGCTGGAACCCTGCTAGGCCTCTCTGCGGACCGAGGGAAGGTTGATGTGAAACTGGCAGAAGGTGAATTCTGTGGGCCTCTGCCGAGCTGCAATGCTGGCTTAAGTCTTTGAGGCAGCATTACATTAGGCTGTATTTGGCTATCTCCTCTATTCCTTCACTTGAAGCAAAGCTTGAGAGGTTTTTCTCCACACCTTTGCTTGAGGAAATTCTCATCAGCTGCAACCTGGAGTTGCTACTTCAAGATTTCAGTTGGAACAGCAAGAATAATCTTGCCCAGTGGACAATACTTTCACTGACAGGAGAGAACAAGCAAAGAGCCAGCATTTTGAGGTGACAAGAAGAGACTGAATAATGGAAAGAACAGGAATCCACAGAGTGAACGCTTTACAGTAAAGGTGTGTAACAACAGGTGCTCATTTTCAAGATGAAATTATCAGGAGGAGATTTTTTTTAAATATATAGTTCTGGATGAAGTATTGATCGGGAAACCTCATCTTCAGAAGCACAGAAGAGGGAGATTCTGTCAGCCACCACACAACCTTGGATTGCACCGCCACAGCAAGGCTTTGATGGAGCAGCAGGGAAGGAAGGCACAGTTAAGCATCTGGCACAGGCACACTAAACAGAGAGCACTTCTGTGGTGGGGAAACTCTCTGACGGGGATGTACAGCATGCAGAAAACACTGTTGGAGCTAAACTGTGCACAGTTCCACTATTTTAAAGGAATACTGGGTGTTACTAAGCAGCCTTTACAGTGCTATACCTTAATGGGGCACACCAGTTAAGAAAACACAGTATGGCAACATTAAAACATATGCCAGCAATCTTCTGCTGCTCATAGATTTGAGAGAGAATGGAAGGGCTTAGACTGTGATGATCTCAATACAACCATCTAGTCAGATGTCTGGAATAAAAGAGAATATAGAATTTCACCCAGTAATTTACTCAACAAGTCCTTAACTTCAAGTTGAGCTTTTGGATGTAAAAACATAAAGAGAAGAATGGAACACATCTCTAAGGAAGTTATACCTCTCCGCTCAAAATTTGCCCTTCCAATTTTTTTCCCAGCTGTATACGTGTGCAATACACTGGTTTGAAAATCATTATCTGCTTTTGTTCATCTCTAAATCAAACAAAACAAAAGAGGAAGTAAAAAGTAGCTGTAATATGCACATTACAGATCACTTATCTCATGTCTAGTGTCATACAAAGTATAAGATAACGATCTTGAATCCAACGCACATTGTCTACTGAAATTGTCACTGCTTTGAAAGTGAGTTCAATTTGTCAGTACTTAGAAGGATTAAATCTTGGTAAAGTACATATCTGAGCATACTATAGCCAGCACAGATACTTTTCCCATTTGTCAGAGAGGGCTTATGGAACTAAGGAGACAAAAACGCACATTTAGTTCCAGCAGATTTTTCTCTAAAGGACACATAATAGTCTGGTTGACTTCTCTCTCTCTCTTTTTTTTTTTTTTTTGAATATGTTTGAAAGCCATATCACTCTCTTTGTGCAAAAAAACTTTGCTTTAATAAGTCGTTCTACTGCCAGATCATTTTCATTACAAAATAACAGTACATTCAAATTTGTTTCTCTGGATGGAATAGGAACTCAGTCACGTGCTATGTGTCAGTCACTGGAAGAACACAACAGAGATGCTAAGGGTCCTGGAGAAGTGAATCTGAATTTTATAAGCTATAAATTTGTACTCTGCACATTGGAATTTTATACTGGAAAGGTCCCTACTGATTAAGATGGGTGTTTTCTGCAATAGAAAGCACTGGCAAACATTTCCCCAGAAACCTTCAGCTTTACTGTCATAACACAGTAACAAGGGTGGAATAAGCTTCTCTCTCAAGAAATTCTCAGCTCAGAAAGGCATTCTGTGGGAAGATGAAGATAAAACTGGGCATTTCTGCGGTGTCCTAAAAACACCCTTTCAGCCCACGCGGTAGGAAAACAGGCAGTATGGAAATGTAGCTGCACAAAGTTGCTGTGGTGTAAGAGGGAAAGGGAAGAGCACTGTTTAATGCTGTTTCTGAAATACGGGAGCATCTCTGCCACCTTTGATGGAGGGCACCCACATAAGACAGTAGCTGGTGATGACATCTTCAGCCAGATTTGTGGGACTCTGATTGACCTGAGGCAGCAGAATCCATGGTGTAAACATAAAATTTCAGAAAAAATATAACATTCATCAACAAACTAACAACAATTCCAGGAGCACATTTTTATCCATTTCTATGTCATCTTTTACCAAAGATTCTAGCCCTAAGGCCATTCCTGTCAGCTGCTATGCAGAAAGTAACATTACTAAAGACAGAGGCTTCACAATTTAGAAATACAGACACTGGGACCAGGTCCCTCGATCTGGTCATCCAGCTGAGAAACAACAGGCTACTGTTGCTTTGTTTCTAACCACTTCCTGACTGTAGTTGAGCTATTTAGCCTTTCACCACCTGGTTTGTATTTGATTTGCAAAAAATAAAAATAAACAATCTCCCACAAGTAACAGCGAGAATATTGCACAGTATGCAGTTTGTGACCAAAAAGACTAGGGGCTGAGGCAATATAATCTCTGGTACCTAAGCCACAGGTCAGGTTGGTTGCCAGTTAAGCCCGTATTTCTGGTTTGAAGCATCCGTTGAACTCTTTCAAACAATAAGAAAGATTTGTTGCATCACTGAAATAGAAAACCAAATTTAAGGATGGCTGTGTAAATAAAGAGGAAATTCATTCAAAACCAGTGACCCAGAGGCCAGTTATTTATGGAATATAAAGAAAATTAACCTGGGCAGAGGTCTCATAGTTTGAATCTAGAATTCCACTGCTTTCCTTCAATATGAATATAAACACGAGAATAAAAATAGCCCTGAAATACAAAATTTAAAGGACTAACAGATTTTTTTTTCAGATGTAACTCATGTTCTATTTTATCGTCAACTTAAAAAGAAAATTGCTGAAATAAAAAACTGTGGTTCCTATTTTCTTCCTTGTAAATAATATTGCATATTTTACTGCTCATAACAGCGCATCCTATTGTAAAATTGTAAATATTTTGTAATTTTAAAATATGATTTTGTAAATAGCCAGTTCCATCCATTGCAACATTTTATGGATAACTTAGTCATTATAATTTTAATTTATTTACTCTTCATTAACTCTGAGATTAGTTCTTCCTACACAAAGCTTCAAACTTGGAGTAGAATCTATTTGAATCTACTTTCCACAACATTCTATGGGAAGGCATTCTACAATTTGTAAGTCACCTGGAAGGGTACCCTCTTCATTTTATTTTTATGCCTGCTGCCTGATACTTCAGTCAGTAGCTCTAGTCTTAGTATTTTGGAAATCACTGAACAATCCTTCCTGATCTCCTTCAGACCAGTCAAGATTTTCTGCCCCTATCACATCACATCATGCCTCATTCATCTCTCTGCTACTGCAAAGATCTGGTCTTCAGCTTAAACTTTGTCCTTTATTTTTATTTTGTTACCCACATGGACCACAAACAACATCTCCTAGCTTCATTTTCTAATAGACTTTATGTGTTCTCCAGACTATTACGTCTGCAAACTACTCTCCTACCTGAGGTAAAAATTTTTTCTTCTTTGGAATTTTTGTCCTTTCACCCAGAGGGTGGTGAGGCACTGGAACAGGTTGCCCAAGGAGGCTGTGGATGCCCCATCCCTGCAGGCATTCAAGGCCAGGCTGGATGTGGCTCTGGGCAGCCTGGTCTGCTGGTTGGTGACCCTGCACACAGCAGGGGGTTGGAACTGGATGAGCATTGTGCTCCTTTTCAACCCAGGCCATTCTATGATTCTATGATTCTATGATTTGGTTGAGTGGTCACTGCTGGAGAAAACTAGGGTTTATTTCCAGCAGGTCTTTGTCTCAGAAAGGGACATACTCAGAAAGAAACATACTCTTCCCTCCCCTAGAAGGCCTGGGAGGAGACAGCCTGTATACAGACAACACTCTTGTCTGCAAAAGGCCCCATTGTTCAAGCAAGTGAGGGACATTTGATACCTACAATGAGAATGAGAATGCATCTTTCCAGACAGTGTGCCTTCAGCATTTCTCCTTAGGTGACAAATTCCTGCCAGCAAAACGTCCTCTTTTATGACTATCACAAGCATGTACAGGACTTATAACATTAATGGGATTCATAACTGAACCTAATCCCCAAACTGTGACAAAAGCCAATAATCCCTTATCTGTTAGGACTGTGTTTCACTTCCTCTACACACTCCTCACCAAGAAGGGCAGAGATGAGTGGAGTAGTTTAGATGTGGGAACCTCAGCTGAGCTTGTAATGGGAACCACCTGCCCATTGGCTTTGATAGAAGAGAATTTCTCGTTATATTCCCTCTATACTGCTTACTTTAGAAAAAATAATAAAAATTCAATGTCGTATTAAAAAAGAGAAGGGGATTTGAAAGGGTAAGTATGTATGAAGAAGGTTAGCAAAAAAAAAAAAAAAAAAAAAGGAAGACTGTTTTGTAAATGCACACCCAGCATGATGGTGGGATAATAAAACAAAACACACATAAAGGGGACGCAAAACATGGTGGAATAGACAGAAGCCACAAGGTAGAGCAATTTCTTCCCATCTCAAGACAATGTCATTGCAGACAGTGCAAAATATATTTCTTCCACTTTCAATAACTGGAGTATTGCTGACCTACGGATGTCCCAGCTCAAATGTCCCAGCTGTTTCCTGAAGCAATCACTGAGCACCACTGACATGAATCCCTTTCACTCTTTCCACATCAGTTATGTAAGAAGTCTTGCTAGTCATGTCCAAAGTTAATATTCCATAAACTGCTACTCTTCAAGCAAAATCCCTGCAAGCAGCTTGGATGTATTGTAATGATTGAAAAACACTTTGCTGTGGGTCTAAGATTTTCATACAAGTTGATTCAAACACTGCCAGCTGAATGTAAAGGCTGAATGAGCCATCAGAAAGGGAGTCAATTTTTTTGGCAACATGACATAATTTGAGAGTCTCTTGTGCTCTGACCTTACAAACCCAGCTGGGATTGGTCAGTGTGGTACCTGCAGGATGAACTTCCAAGGATAAAAGGAACCGCCAGCCCACAGCTGATGACAGAGCAGATGATACGCTCCTCTCTTTAAATGAGCCTCTGACTATCAAGACATTAAAGTACTAGAGACTGTGTTTATTAAAGGGGATAACTCATTGAACTGAGCATCTCAGCACTGTGAGTTAAGTTATAGTTAGGCACAGATCATTCGGGAGGACCTAAAAGCATGTTTCTAGTCTTTGCACTCATCAGAAAGGTGGCAGAATTTAACCAACTATATTATAATATAGGTAACAAACTTTTCCTTCTAAACAAACACT
This sequence comes from Phasianus colchicus, assembly GCF_987193195.1. NCBI lineage: Eukaryota > Metazoa > Chordata > Aves > Galliformes > Phasianidae > Phasianus > Phasianus colchicus. The sequence goes on along the minus strand of NC_143441.1, from coordinate 6,349,804 downwards.
GACATGCTGACTAACAATATTCACTTCGGAGTCTCAGTGGGATACAGTACTTTCTTCATGCTTTCTCCTGAACTGTTGTGTAGTGTTGCTAAGTACTATTAAATACTTACCGCATTCCACCCCAGGGGTGGCTCCATTTCAGTGTTGGGCAAAGTGATCCTTACTTAAACATTACTTAGCTCACAGGAGCGCTGTGAAACTTAATTAAATTAATGCCTGTAAAGTGCTTTGAGGTTCTCAGATGAAAGGTGCTATAGAAATCCAAAGTACTATTAGCGTTTCTGAGGATAGGTGGAGCAACTCGGATGAACTAAAAACCCACATAAATCTTCCCTCAAAGCAAAAGTTTTTGCAATTTCAGTTCACTTATTTTTTATTTTTGTTTTGATTTTAGTATCTTTACAATTCCTGACTTCACCTTCAATTGAAATAACCATCTTAAATGAGACAGAACATACTAATGCCTCTAATGCCTCATTCTTTTTTGGCCTCTTTATCTCTGCTCAAAATGCTTTCTCAGTATTTCAGATCACGCTGCTCTCAAAGATCATAGTCATCTTTCTATTTGTGATCCATTACACAGATGATTTTTATCTAATAGACAAAAAATAATCGACTCCTGAACCTTCAGTGAATCTGTAGTTACAGAATTAGCACAGCAATCTACTGTCACTGGAGAGCTAGCTCCATACATTGAACAAAAACAACAAAAAGTCTAAACGCAAATGCAAAGTACAAGCTGTACCATCAACTTGATTCTACAGACAGGGGAAACGAGAGCTCTTGGAGAATAAATTTTAGCCTTGAGAGATAAGATTTCCCCTTAGTCTCTCTGAATGGCCTTGGAATAATATAATTTTTGGTATATCCAAACTAGGACTTCAGAGATACTACTTTCTTTAAGAACAAAACAACAAAAAAAAGGAATTAAATCCAAAAGATTATAGTCAAAGTACTCTGTTACCATGCAAGGAGAGGGCTGCCTTTTGCATGGCATGGAACGGACAGCTATGTAAGAAATGCATTTCTAAAAAGTGTAAACATGAGGCATTATTAAAATCATGTTACAACATGTAAAACACATCAAGCAGAAGGTAATTAAATCCCATAAATCCTATGAAAATGCTCATTCTCAAGAAATTCCTAGCTTAGCTTCCAAATCAAAACAATATGAATAAATAACCTCAAACTGAAAAACTAGAGTAATGGAACTTGAAATCTTTAGAGATTTGCCCCTCACTAAATTTCCTTTACAGTTTGGAACTGAGGGAAGGAAATCTGCAATGCCGTCACCTGCAAGAGAGCACAGAGGGACGTGGGTACATAAAACGGTATGGCCACTTTGCTTCAGTAGTACTCTACTCAGTGCAGACCAAGAGGAATTTTTATTGATTCAGTGTACTTTGGGGGTTTGGCATTTAGTCGTATAACACTACTGTGAGAAACCATATTTAATCTCAAGTATGCATGACTGCTTATGACTACTTCGATGTTATGAGGTAACTATCCAGGAAAAGAGAAGGCTGTGGTTGTAAGGAAGGAAATCCCAATCTCTGACCTATATATGTTCACTATAATTGCCATCTGCTTATAAAAATATAGGCAGGGTTTGACTGAATATATGTGTTCTTTTGACAGAACACAATATCAACCAAAATAATACCTTGCATGAAGCCAGAGAGCATAATACATCAAATGTTGCTCAAGTGTGGAACTGTAATTCAGCTACCAAATAAACACGCCCCAGCCTAGTGATTGATCAGAATACAATATATCCCACTTAAATGCAGCCATAAACTTGTAGTCTTTTTTTATGTGTATGTGTATGCAGTCAACAAACACATGCCAAAACTTCCATGGTAAACTGGCTCTACCAGGGTGTGGCAAATGATTTCATTTCTTGTGTTGCCTACAACCATGGTCTAAGAGTCTTCCACTCATCCAGACAAGCCAAAAACCCACCTAAGGACATTTTCCTAAGTTAAATCCACTCATGTTGACTACATATTTTCTTTCCAATGTATACCCAAACACTATTTATATCACTTTTCTGTTGTCTTCGCTCTGGAAGCTGCTTAATATTAACAGCCATCTTTGCAAGAAGCAATTCCTCCTCAGTTATTTTCACACATGGCACATCTCACATCTCGTTCATGACTTTTTGTCTCTCGCTACAGACAGGTTCCTTTAAAGACCCATTCTTTCAATTCCCTCAAAAATTACACACATATCGAGTGGAATCCCTCTTACCTCAGTAGGATCCCCTTCTTTCCTAAAGAACACAGACCTAGTTATTTTGTGTAACTGAAACCCTTGAATTACTGCATTATTCTAACTGTCCTTTGCTCTGCTGTAACTTTTCTCTCTGTATTTTCCCTCTTTTAAAATAACATGCCTTCCTTATACAGACGTAAAATTATTTCCCACAGCTATTCCTGAAATTTCAAACAGTGTTTTTTTGCAGTTTAATGCAAACATTATTTATACAACGCCTTTCATCCAAAAAGCTTAAAGAACTTAACACTTGAAGCTTTACCATATCTCAGTGAACTCCCTCTTTATTTGAAACTTTCTTCCCTCTGGGCGAGACTATATCCACATTACAGAACCAGCATCTGAGGCTGTAGGGACCAGAAAGCCAGCAGGCATGGCTTCACCCCTGGTGGAAGCTGAGTACAATCTGCTTCTCAGAAGGAATGCACACCCTGCCTCCTAGCCTGTGAACAGGGCTCATGCAGCCACGACACGTGCCAGATCAGGGAATGGATCCAGAGGAAAATAAACCTGTTTTGTTGGGTTGCTTTTCGTCTGAAACTGTTCTTTAGTCCATGACACTGCACAGACTCTGGTGGTGTCACCATGAGGCATGCACGTGGCCAAGGTGAAAGCACAGCTCTCACTTCTTCCAGCATCATCTAGAATTTAAATGACTTAGACCATTATAAAACTGCAGCTTAAAGATAGGTAGAACAAGCACCCTAAGGATTTAGGCAAGAATATACAATGGTGGCAAGTTTTGCTGAACTCCTCCACTTCTGTCTTATCTCCTGTCTGTTATTCTAGTTTCTCTCTCCCACCCAATGCTTACGTTGGTGCTCATAAGACTGTACAACTAAATCAACACAACCCCACAGAAAAGTTAAACCTGCAGAAAATGCACATACATGGTTTTTTTGTTTGTTTGTTTGTTTTTTGTTTTTTTCCTGCTGGTTTAGTGAATTGAGTCTGCTCAACAAAGCACTACCCCAAGCGAAAGGCTCCAGAACTGGGGAGCTAGAGGAGGAAAGGAGAAAAATCTCTTTCCAGCAAGGAGTGACCTCTTAGATAGATCAGTTGCCTCACATAATTCCACACTCAACTACTGTAAGAATCACAGCTACTCAGTTCTGACAGTACCCCAGAAATACTTGCTATTCACATAGTGCTCTACTTGCCAACACTTTAGACCTTATCTGAAACAGACTTAAGACCACTTGTCTTGCTCACTTTTTGCCAATATTTGCTGACTTCCTATTTTCTTCCTCCGTTTCTTAGTTTTTAGTGTCATTCAATTCATGTACAAATCTCTACTGAGTGTTTACTGACTTCCACATTCCCCAGTTAACTAACTGAATCACACTCCTCTCCATGCACTAATCTTCAAAGTTTTTCCTCTTTAACTTTCCTTAAATTTTCCCTTTCTGGGCTTGTTTAGTTTGGAGAAGAGAAGGCTCTGGGGAGACCTCATTGTGGCCTTCCAATATTTGAAAGGAGTGTATAAACAGGAGGGGGAACAGCTATTTACGAGGGTGGATAGTGATAGGACAAGGGGGAATGGTTTTAAACTGACACAAAGGAGGTTTAGGTTGGATATTAGGAGGAAGTTTTTCACCCAGAGGGTGGTGAGGCACTGGAACAGGTTGCCCAAGGAGGCTGTGGATGCCCCATCCCTGCAGGCATTCAAGGCCAGGCTGGATGTGGCTCTGGGCAGCCTGGTCTGCTGGTTGGCGACCTGCACACAGCAGGGGGTTGAAACTGGATGAGCATTGTGGTCCTTTTCAACCCAGGCCATTCTATGATGCTATGATTTCCCAAAATCCTTCAAAATTTTTTCTCAAAGTACAAATGCTGTTTTCCTTTTAACTTTTTCTTCATTTTACTTTCCACTTATGATCATTTTTTTTCCTTAACACATCTCTGAATTGCCAATCGTCCCCTGTGAGTTAGTAATGCAAGCAGTACAGTCTGATGTACAGTCTGAACAAGTGTGCCACCACTGATCTGAACAAAGCTTATGCACCACTCTATAGCTTCACTCCATTAATCTCTACAGACCCAATTAACAGCAACACTTCTCTAGGAAGCAGTAAATAAGCTACTGTCTGCATGACAAACTCAAACACACAAAATCATCTGTGAAAACCTCCAGCTTTGCTTCAGACACGAGAACCTTAGATTTAAGCTTTTCATGAGTCCTGTATAATTACAGAAAATTACACAATTGCATAAAGATCTGATAAGAGAAGGAGTTGTACATTTATTTAAAATAAGAAACCTTCTTTATTTCTGATGTAGTGACACAATATATTTGACAATTTTAGGACATTGTCATTATTGGGGCACATCTAGTTTATGGCACTTTCTTACATAGTTATGCAAAGAAAACTCTCATACAGAACGTGGTCCCTATCTTTGGGGCCCTTCATACCTTTGAATAGTTGGTTAAGAAGCCTCCAAAAGCCAGTTTTAATACATTACTACTAAGAGAACAAATTGACTGTTCTGTCAACAAAGAACACCAAAAAGATGACTAGTCTTGTTACGAGATGGGCAAAGATGAAATGTGACGAATATGCAGCTGATGAAGGAAATGCACAGTGAAAACTCTTCAGGATGGTACTCGTTCTGCTAGCAGAGGGCTCTGCATTGCCAGCTGCCAGAGCTCAAACAAAGCCTTTGATGAAATCACAACTACCCTTGTCTCAGTTTCATCCCCCAAAAAAAAGAGGCTGTGGACAGTTTAATTATCACAGAACCATTACCATCAGCAGCAGTTTCATAATCTTGAAATGCTGCCATTCTCAAAAGCCATTTGCCTAGAAAAAAAAAATCCTTAAAACACAAGAGACTGTCATACTGTCCAAACAATAGAGCAATTCTTGTACAATCAGACGCCATAACTAATTATTCAAAAAGAAACAAACCATCCCCCTCTCCTCCATTATTTTTAAACAAGGGAACAAAGGATGTAAATTTTATCCAGAAATATTAGATTTTAAAAAGAGTAAAAATATCCAAAAATCAAAACAGATGAACGCTGCACTGTAGACTTTCCTTTCTTACATGCCTGTACGTGCACAAAACCGATTCTGTGTTGAAGGAATGAGTACATACACTATTCATGTCCCTAACAAATGCAATAAAAAATAAGTAATAAAAGCAAACTCTGTGGGAGCTTTTTTCTTGTCACTTTTGCTTACCTTTCAAAGGAACTGCCTCCTTCATTCACACTCTATCTTATTTAGGTTAATCAAAGTGTACTTTATTTTCTTCTTTGGCACCTATAAAGATTGTACTGATATAGTGCCTATTAAGATAAGTGTTTCAATGTTCTTTTTTCTTACCATTAGTCACAATTTCCTAATGCTGATATTTTGGCAGGAAGGCAGAGGAAGCAGTTACAAACGCAAGTGATTAGTATGTGTGTGAGTGCCTTGACACACAGTTTTGGTCACTTACTAATACAAATACTGAGCTGGCCTAAGGGCATCTTTGTGTCATTTTCCATTAATAGAAAAATATGAACTCTTTGTAACAAGTTGCTACTAAGCATTATTTCCTTGACTTCTACTGAGTTAACTTTTCAGACATCTGATGTTTGTTATTCATTTTGTACAGCGTTTGGACGTTCTAGAAACCTCAGTAATCAAAGCAACATGCTCACTGGAGAATGTTCTTTTTGTTAGTCTGTACTGGTCATATATCAATCATTTGACTACACAGAGACTGGAGTAAGTTCAGCTTATTTTTCCTTAATGAGACAGATTCATATGCAAAGGTTATATATGCAAACAGTGCCCAAAGGCATGGGGAAAAAAAAAAACTATGCAGAGATAGAGGAAAAAATCCTCAGCTAGTTGACTTGAGTAGAGCCAGAATTACATTCCTAACATTTTGGCTTAAGACATCTTCTTTGAAAAGGTAAAAGGAGTCCAAAATGATGGAGGTTATGAAGAAGAGAGTCAGAGGCTGTAATAAAAGCACACTGCCAAAATAGGAAGACTCAGAGAGGAAACGCTGCAGAACAAAAGAACACAGAGAGATGAAAGTCTGAAAGGATAGTGTGAGAGCAATGAAAGTAAGAGAATAAGTGTAGGTGATTCAAGCAGGATACAGTCTTTAATGAAGGCAAATAGAACCAGTGGCTATCAATAAAGGAAGCGAAAGAAGAGAGATTTAGCTTGAAGTACATTTCACCAGACATAGGAAAGTAGGAGGAATATGGTTGTTAGTTGTCAGAAGGAGTCCTGGACTAACAGGGAGTTCTAGAAAGAGGTCCTATCAGCAGGTGGGGAGCGTGTTTGATTTGAATCTAAAGTGAGCATAAGATCCAGGCTCATCACTCTTGATACACTGATCGAAGGTGGAGAAAGCAGCAGGAGATTTTAGAGATCTGCATTAGAAATCCCTGCATACAGGGAACAGATGCATCAAAGGTAAGACGAACCAGGCTGGTCACTGCTTGAAATCAAGTGACAAGCAGACTACTGAAGAAGGAAGACTTGTACCTTGAGACTTCATACATCATACGTAGCAGCTCCTGCGTCTAAAGCAGCTACAATAGGATTCTATTGCTGCAGGAGGGTCCTGGGGTTTGGAGTCACACAGCATCCAGAGCAACGTTTCTCCAGCTGATCTGGAAACAGAACAAGGCAGAAAGCTTTCTTTGCTTCATTCTACTGAGCTGGCTGCTGCTTCTTAACAGGAGCAGAAATGTGTGAGGCTGCTTCCACAGCAGGGATCTGTGGAAATACGTTACCACGTCTAGGACACACTTCCCTTGATTTGGGCTATTTTCAAGCTGTGTTGGAAGAGGAATACTTCTTTCTCTTCCTTGAGTCCCTGCTTTCTTCCTCTCCCACCGACAGAGAAAACTAGAATAAAATGAGGTCATTTGATCTGGTAAGATACACCACTTTGTGCACATTGTCTTTCTAGACATGTAACACCCAGTGAGGAATACTTCCAAGATGGCTTCAGCTTACATTCAAATCCACGTAAGTTCTGCTCAGCTGTTGATACAGAGAACTTAGAAGTCACTTGAATGCCAACAGCTTCTGTTGCTACTGAAATTTTCAACTCTGGCCCTAGCAAAATATTCACAACTAGAACAAAAGAAATTCTGTATAGATGTAAGGCCAGGGGAAAAAAATGTTTTTGTTTCTGTGGAATCAGTCAGGAAAGGAATATACTACAAAACAAATGCTAGATGTAGCTAGAGTTGAAGTGAGGTGAACTAGTAAACCATTGAGGTACAGCTGGCATTCTGCATGACATTTCCATGAAGCTTACTGTTTTCCTTCCTCAAAAGACACACGAAAAGGCTGTTTAAGCAGCACACAGAGCTCAAGCTAACTGCCTTCTCCTAAACATTCTGACACTTGACATCTTAGGGGCTAAACGTACGCAGGGAATGAAGACTGGTGTGGAGAAAGGAACACAAACGTATGTGGCAAAGCACTTAGATCTAGCAGTCATCACCCCTGTGTCACCTGCAAGAGGTTTGGGACACTTTGTTTGGTGGATTGATTGGTTGCACACCATGTACGACAGCACACAAATGTCTGTATGTTTACAAGTACACACAAAAAAGGCAGAGATAGATAGCAAAACTTTTCTTAACCCATCACTAAAAGTGTAAACGTTTAACATTATTTAAGAGCTGTGTAGCCTACTAGTAACATAACCTAATGTATTGGTGAAATATAATGTCTATAGTCAGTCTTTAGAGAATTCATGTGCACGTTAGCTGGATTTGCAGACAGGAGGAAGAAAGATTATTTGCAAAGATACCACATCAAACGACAGAAAAATGCATAAGAAAATATGCATCTTCTATTTGGGACTTACCATAAAACTGAAAGAAGGGGAAAACAACACCATACATTGTCAACAGAACAGAAATGTGTTTAACACTTCTTCGATCTTGTATAAATAGTAAGCTTATTCTATGAAGATTTATGACGCTAATTCCACTAGATTATTTATTTTAAATGAGGTATTTAAATCAATTCACAAACGGATTGTTCCATGCCAACTTGGATAGTCCACAGGCACTGCACAAGGATTTGAACATAGTAGCCCTTTTGGCAGGAGAGGAGAAAGAGTTGTGTTTTCCCTTCCCCACCAAAAAAGGCTTTTCTATTAGAAATATAAACTTGAATCCAGGGTGACAGCTCATCTCTCCCTAAATCTAGGCATGTTTTTTTAAAAAGCCTATGAAATTATAAAGAGTTAGGAATTATATACAAAATAAAAATATGACAGAAAGGGAAGCTTTCATCTCTCATGGAAGCAAAGACTGTTTTTGTTGATACATATGGAAAAAATTAGGCCCAATTATATGTTGTGCTTTGGCACTGGGGTTCCAACTTCACCACAGGCTTATTTTTTTCACAGATATACCATTACAGCCAATTCTACCCTTGAACATTTGAACTCAAACCTTGTAACACAGGCATTTTTGTTGCTAGATTACTTGTACCCTCGATGAAATGCTCAGTGTTACCGTTGTACTATATTTAGAGGTTAAAAAAGGGTTATCCGTACGGACTCAAGAGAACATATATTCATAAAAATATAATAAGCTTCAAACTTCATATGAACAAAGCACTTTTTATTGCAGTATAGTTTCTCATTTTCTAAATTGGATTGTGAATTACAGTCCTTGGGATCATGAGCTAGATATCCATTCAAATAAAGTTTTTAATATAGCAAAACCATTTTGTTGTGTGTCATAAATCTTTGAATGAAGAGATTTGGTTCTACACGTGAAAAGGTGACATGATAACTGAAAGGAACCAGTCCAGCTAATCCTTTCAGCCAGAAATTTTGGCTGATAAAACAGGAAAATTGCAAGGGTTTCAGAACTCTTTTGACACAACAGCCAGAGATGCTTATTTACTGGATCCTGCGGACTGCAGAAGTATGACTGGTCACATATTAATCAAGATAACTCTGTGGATTGGATCAAGATTACAAGATAATCAAGATAACATCATGGATTGGATGCTCTCATTCCTCTGAGATTTTTCAGATAAATAAAATATCCTCAGTTCGTGTGAGGTTGGAAAGCATATTTTCAGATGCTGTAGATTTAGGTGGATCCATCTGTCCTTCATGCCGCTAATGAGATGACCCAGTCAAAACCTAAAGCCAAAACTTGTGATCCTTGCATAAAAAGTAATGCAAACACTAGCATTTGCAATGCAAACACATTTGTCCTCTGCAGTTCCCTCTTCCTCCTGATAAGAAGGTAGCATCAGCCTTAGAGATAGAAGGAAAGCAATGAAACTCTTGACAGCTGAGGGCCAAAACGATGGATGGGTTGTAGTGAAAAGGAGAAGCCAGATGGTCAGAGTCTCAAAAGAAAAAAACTTTCATAGAAATAGGTATCAGTATAATTTGTAATCAGGAGAGACAATGCAGAGGAAGCCACGATGAAAAGAATATCATAACAGTAAAGGTAATGAATGACCAGAGTGAAAAACTGTTTTACTGATGTAGATCACGCCATAAGGAAGAGATTTTATAAGTACCTAATCAAAATGACAGAACATAGCAACCTTGAACGACAAGAAGGGGAAAAAATGAAAAGTGTGAGATTTACAGATGGTGAGTATAAATTCACTTTAGGAAGGACAATTAATAACACTTGAAAATAAGTATCTTAAACATGTAAGCAGAGGTCTACTTTCAAATACCTAGAAAAAACTCATTTTTTTATTACAGTTCTGCAGCTCTTCTGGGAAAAGTACAGTAGTTTGCAAGACAAAATGGTTTAAAAAGCACCACTTCTACTGAAGCCACAAACATCTCTGGCTAAGTCCTTATATAAATTAGAAGTGTGTTATTTGTTATTTGAAGAGAAAATACAAAAGCACAGCTACCTTAAAAATCTGCATTAAACCGATCATTTTGGCACTGACTGAAATTTCGTTGAAGATCATAGCTGTATCTGGATTAAAGATAGAAGCTTTCCCAAAGATTATAGGCATAAATGAAGGTGGCCAAGGTCGTATGTAGCTTGAAAGAATGAAATTCCAGAGCACGCAAGCTGTCAACCATCTATCTGTGGAATTTCCTAAATGTCTAATACGCCTTGATACAGAATGTCACCTAACTGAAACACTATAATAAAAATTAGCTCTTCCTGTATTTAGACAAGAAGGAATATGATACAGAATATGGAGAGGGTCACTAAAATGAAATGTAAAGGGAGAAGTATTTAACAGAAATGTAACGCATGCAGTGAATACTAATCACTTGAGCTCCTGTGGCATATGGGGACAGTATTGGCATTCTCCTTTCACGTAGTAAAGGCTGCTTCAAAATGAGGAAATGATTCTTTTCAAATGGATTTATCTTTGATAAATTAGTATAACAGGAAAAAAAATTATGCAGATTCAGGATGAGTTTAAACTAAACCTTAAAATGACAACTTAAATAATCTGCAAACTATGTATAACCTAAATGAATCTTACAGTGTATCCTCATTTTTCAAGTAACGCAAGGAAAACACAAAATAATTGGATGTACCCAACCTTATTCAGTTTTCAGTGATGACAATACTAGAAATACCCTTTCCTGAAGCCCGTGCAGGTCACGTAATCAATCTTCTTTCTTGAAAATCAGCGTTCAATAATGGCAACAACAGAAATCATAAGTAGTATAAGGCAGAATGTAAATTTAAATGGATTATCTAAAACATACTTCATCCATTTTGAAAATACCAAAGATGCTTTTGTGAATACAGTCCCCCTTCCAGTCTTTCACAGGAAAATACAGCTACTATCTACCATCTTGACAGAATGGATGCTGATAAGATCGTTTTGTCTGGGCGGTGTAAAATTACATAGTTCTGAAGTCTGTTACTCACTTTTCATTATGTGCACAAAGACAGGGTAAGCTGCAAACTCCAAGCAACACAGTACTCGTTTTTACAGAGATAAACCTGTCACCTGTGTTGATGCCACATCTCCTCTGGATTATCCAAATTAAATTTGTAAGTAAAAACACAGCTTGATAAATTGATCTGGATATGAGCTTTACAGTAAGATTTTAGAAACGGTGTTTAAAAACCTGAAGAATAAGCATGAGATGAACAGGGGAAAAAAAATACAAAAGTATGGTCTTCCAATCTCATTCTTTTCCAGTTTTCCTATTAAGGGGTTTATATTTCCACAGAATATTGGCTACCCTGAATTAAGAAGAAGAAAGTTATCACAAATGAAAAAGATAACTGCCTCAAGACAAAATTATTAAGAATTATTACTACTTGCCATGGTGCACAACATTTTTTAAAACAGCAACTGCTACTTCTGTGTTTTCTCTCCAGCCTTACCAGGTCTGTTTCTGAATATAAAGCAGAAACAAATTTGTGTAGAGGTTTTTGTTTTTCAGCAATTCAAAGTGGGATAAATAAAGCAAAACATTTTCAAAATATCAATAATGCAGCTTTTAAGGGTGGAAATTCACTAGATTACTCATATTTTATTACAGCACTGGTTATTGGCAAACAAACAAATAAATAAATAATGCCATTTTACATTCTGTAACCAAGGTTAGTTTCTCATTTAGTAAGAGACCAAACTTTCTCATGTAGTTTTACAACACACAATGAGAATAATGCTGAGATTGCAGAAGCCCAAGCTAGCAAAACTACCTAAGTGCTAGAGTGTACAATGCACATTTAACAGAGTGGCCATGGGAATAATGTAACTGTCCTCACATGCCAGTTTCATTTTTTGAGGTTGTTTTGCTTTTGTTCGTTTCTTTGTTTTTCCCAATTCAAATACTAATTTAAAAAGAAAAAAAAAAAAACCTTACTATTCTGCCCACATGATGAAATTAAGCCTCAATGAAACACCACAGAACTGGCACAGAACTGGAGTGGTGACCCACTGATTGGATTAGCTGTATGCATCTGGGCTTATTCAGGAAAGTCAGAGTGATTCAGCAAAAGAAGTACGAAGATAAATACATCAAGTAACATTATTTCCTACACCTCATGAAGGGAGCATTTGTATTTTTAGGACCTTGGTGGCACACATTATGACTATCTTAATTCCAGAAAGAGACCCTCCACGAGGACATCCATCCAATTTCGGCATACATGTTTTAGATCTCAACGTTAAATAAATTAACTCTCCCTTTCTTAAGCATCCCTATATTCATAGGCACTCTGGAAACAATTCACTGCAATCCTTTCCCTCTCCTATGACTCCACAGAGAATTACACAGGCCACAGTTTTAAAGAAAACACAGTTTATGAGTCAAAAAAGACTGTTTGGGGAAATACAAAGTGGATGACAGATTTGTAATACAATATGGGACTTGTATATGTATGTGTAGAGGCAGACAGGTTAAATTATTGCCTGATGGATTTCCCATGGCAGTGAAACATAGACAACCACTTTGACCTTTTAAAAAGTAGCTCTTTGGTACTGTGGTGTTGAAAAACAATCATTAAAAATTATTTTCTGCAGTAAACAGATGGCTCACCTTTGTAAAGGAGCTCTCAGGTGTTCAAGGGCATGGATAATGGATCCTATATTTCCTTATATCCCATGTGCCGGCCACAAGGTGAAGAACAAGGAGAAAGAAGTGGAATGGCCCTAATTCTGAATAGGCTCTTGCTGCTACTCAGCCCTTTGGGCACTAAACAAGTGTACGTAATTTATGACATCTATTAGAAGAATGATTTTGAACACTACAGAGAAGTAAGCAGAACTCTAATGCTCATGTACTTTAGGTCATCTAAATCTCTGTTAAGACTGTGAAAGGCAATCCAAGAAAATAGTAGATCTTTATTGGACACATCTTTTGGGAGTTTTGCCTGAGTAGCATTACTATTTTTTGGCTTGCGCAGGAAGCCAAAATTTCATCTTCAAGATATTTGTATGGCAAACAGAAAATGATGAAAAAAACCCACATATTTCTTCGAAACAGCTTTTCATTAATAAGGCTACTTGCCTTTCCGTGAGCGTTGGGCCCAATCTGAGCTCACACTTTACTTTCTTTTGAGGCCACATTCTCACAGTTCTGTGTCTCACCACTGTCCAAGGCTCAGGTTATGTCTTTCTGCTTCTTTCATACACAGAGAGAAGAAAGACGTACCATGAGGTTTGATGGGCATCTCTGGGAAGGCAGTTCAGTGGCAACAATGAACAGCTACGGATCTGCCAAGGCTTCTCAGTACTCACAGGGACTGCAAGCTTGTGTCACCCCACTGCTTGTGCTACCAACAGTAGAGTGAAGCTTCCTGTGCTGAAATCACATCCACTTACTCGCTTGGACCCCTCAAGCCCACACGTGCTTTGTTGTCACTTAGCATTAAGTAGTAAAACACAACTGCATTTTGGCCATAATTATAATTTCCCCCTGTGCTCCCCAGTTTATTCCAATGAATTTTTGCCAATTCTCACTCTGCAACTCAACTGAAGTGATGTTTTCAGAATTTAACCTTTTTTTTCATTGGAGCCAAAGAAAAAAATTGCTGAGGAACACTCCAAGATTTATGCACACTCCAAGAAAATAGCTACCTGGGCAAAATGAAGAGAAATGTGATTACATCCTAAATTCACAGCAATAAAACTGAGCAGTTACCATTCATGCTGCACCACATAGCTACATAATACAGTACTTGCTAACAAGCTGATGCACGTATTATGGACTGAAGTTACCAGAGACAACATAAAGACCCAATTCTGGAAAATACTTCCCATCTTCCGAGATGTCCACTGAAGCTCAGACTCTCTTTCAATGAAAGTTTGAATGTATTGCAGCCAGACTTTACTATTAGCCAAACACCACGTGAAATATGGAGCTATCAAGGAGGATATCCTGGGTAATAGATGAGGAGAGCATATATGTATAAATGTTCTTTAAATTAATGCTATTCAACTTTTAGTAAAATACAATACTTTTTCAAATTCATGGAATTGATATATTCATCCACATGCAAAAAAATGAACATTTTGATAGTAGATTTACTAATTCTTTCAAGTAGAAAAGCTCCCCCTTTTTAACTAATGCTATTCCTTTAGCGTGGCTCTGCTACAAGGCTACTTAAGTTATCATTTCATTTTAATGATGCTATGAAAATACCACAAGGTTGTCCCTACAGTCCTAATTACTCTTACAGGGATCCAAGGGGGTACTTTAGAATATATTCATCCTGCACTCGATATACCATAAATTCAATTAGCAAGCTGGATGTTCATACTTACATTAATATACTTTACGGAAATTAATTCTTTATTAGTGACAGGTGTACTAAATACTTCATTCCTGTTTGTAACAGCTGCTACCCTAATTATGATTTATTCCAGTGATAAATTTTAAGACTTTGGTGTAATGTAAGATAACTGTTGAGCACCAAATAGAAAAGAGATTTTACAGTATATATATCATTCACATGAAGTTAATATCAACAAATCTATCTTAAAAAAACTTGCCTTCTCAAGCCAGTGAATGTCTGAGCGACATCCAACAGAAGAATTGTAACCGTGGTACTTTCTGGATCTCTTGGTTTATTGTCACTGCTTTTTTTCTGTGAACTGAACATCTCATGTGTACTGGCTTTTAGATTTAAGTTGTAATTTTGAAAGGCTCCACACACAAGGACAAGTTCAAACATTCTGTAGAGTGAAATCAGATGCTAAGGAATTCCTGAGGCAATTAAAAAGGCAGCTTTTTTCTGAATTATGTCCCAAATATGGAGCTTTATGGGCTTGGCCTAAATTAGTCTTGGAAAAATTGTTAAAAGAGTTTTCTTCCTTCCAAATTTCCTCTCTCCAAGGTGGAGCTCGAATATGCTGATTTATTAACTATATTTTTTCAAGACTGACGTTAACAACTACAGCATTCCAGACTGACATTCTTAAAAAAGTTTTGCCTTTTCTAAGTCTTCTTTCAACATGTCACAGAGAGAAATCGTGGGTTCTGGTTGATTTCACTGCAAGCGTACAGAAGCCACATTATATCACTGTCCACCAGTATAGATTTCTTCTTCTCTTGCATTCTATTTATAAATGAAAACAGATGAACTCAATAAAATGTAAGTCTACAGAATTATGGCTTCCTTTATCCTGGTGGTAAAGAAGTTTATACATAATTGGCACATAGTTTTATCCAGTGGTTTAACCTTTTTTTTTGAATTAAAAAAAGAAAGAGGAACCATTCAGTTTAAGAATCTGACAATTTACCTTCATTGCAATCCATCGCATCATCTTCTTATGCTAGCAAATATGGATCAACTAAACAGCACTGACATTATCCGATTCTAAGGAAAGCTTCCTTTTCTCAGGCTCAAGCCAAGAGACCAAGCAAACCAGTAGCTTATCAGTAATAGAAACAGGGTGTCTTAGGAAGATGGAGGCCAAATTCTCTTTTCACATTAATGATGTCAGGAAATCAAATCCCCTTTGATGGAGAGCAGAACTCTGTTATGCCAACACAGTATTAGTAAAACATAGCTCTCTATACATTTCATAGTTACGCGTCAAGTTTGGAGATATATATTAGAGTTTAATGTTTTGGCTTCCTGCCAATAACTCAGTTGGCAAGAACTGCTTTGTATTTTTAATTTGTTATTTTTGAGTCAAACAATAATCAATTATCAAATCTTTTATGTGCTTCATGGGCAACTGTAATGAACGCCAGTTCCAAAAATTGACTGTCACACAAATATATGGCAGCACCATGCATTTTTTGAAACAGTAATAAAATAAAAGGCAAAAAGGAAAGGTCCTCCCCACTAATTTGAGAACAGAAATCAGATCTTCAGCTCACGTAAACGGTCACAAGTCTCTTAACTATAGAAAAATGATGCTTATTATATATTCAATGAATTTCTGGCTTTTCATGAAAGGCACTATTTCTTTCACAGCTATCATGGACAATGCCGTAATACTGTTTTAATTTGTTATGAGCTTCTGCCTATCACTTGTCTTTGTTACGCAACCAGGCAGAAAAAGAGTTGATTCATCCCACCTACAGTTACAGTACAAAAATTAGGCATCCGCTCTGGGACACTAAAATAAACTGCTTTGATATAGATCACAAAGTATTCAAAACCAGAAAGAAATACACTATGTTATATAAAATATTCATCATAGAGTAGGATGATGGTTCATCCAAACCAATTTTTCTGCATACTCTAGAGCCTAAATAGCTAGCACTGATCAAACAACCACATTTGAAATTGCAGTCATGAAAAGCATTAATTTAATTATTTCATATTTCTTTTTCTGTATTGTACCAGGAGCCAAAAGACAAATCAATTATCATGTAGAATGTACATAGCAGTATTCTTTGATACATTATGAAAGAACTAACATTGCCTAATACAGTCCACATTACTTTCAACATTGTGAAACTATATGAGTTGAAAATCGACAGGATGTGTAACACTAATGTTTTTCTTAACACATCACTGAAGATAAGCTCTTTCAAGATCACAAAGCAGAACTGCTTCCTTCTTGAACTACTACATACTCTAAACATGTAGCTGCTTTGAAAAAACGAAACAAAATGGGAACAGATTATAAATTACAATTCATTACCTTGAAGTTCTTTGCACCACAAAGAGTCACACAGAATTATTTTCCCCTTTTTAATCTCTCTCTCTCCTCATTGAGAAGAAATTAGCTTTGGAAAATTTTAACAGTATGAACACATTCATGTGGATGAATACAAAAATTCCAGCTTTCAAGCCACTTTGGTCATTTGGCCAAAGACATACTGTATAATAATGCACACCTTGTTGTGTGCTGTAACTTGCACAAAAATATTATTCATACAGAGTTTATAATAACATACAGTTAGCATTATAATAATAAACATTGTTAACAAATCTTCTGCAGTTGGCAAGGATGCTGCTCCACCTTATGCTAGCCTTGCAGAATAAATCTTCACTTCTTAAACTTGCTTTAAAAAAAAGGTCTAAATCCTTAAGATTTTAGAAGATTGGGTTTTTGTTGAAACTACCTAGAAATGAAAATTATCACTGAATCGGGTAAAAGACAGAAACCTAAGAAAAGTAGCATTAAAATCTCAGATCTCATGCTACAGATCAAATATGTTCTGAACGCGTCTAAACATTTCCAGCTACCTTTTAAACACGAAGCAATGTAAATTTGTCAGATTTGAAAATGGGAACAAAGGATGTCAAAAATGTCTCTGGGCAGATTATTCACTCAGAAAGAGTCTTCAGTGCTGGATTCTACTGTTTCCCCAGTTCCCCGGGCATTCCCTACCTATCAGTCTACTGGCTCCTCCAAGGCCACTGACTTGCTCTCTTCCTGTAAACACTGCATTTTGGATAATTAAAATTCACTGAAGCATAGATGTGAAGTCAAAATTCTCCCCTTGATACTTCGAGCCAGCTGCCTGGGTTTACAAAATAGGTTGCATTTTAACAGGTCGTGCATCTGTTTTTCAGAAACTTCGGTTGAAAAATGTTTGTAATTTTTAGGCCATGATTTCCTCTTAGTTTAAATCTACTCTTCCCCTTTTCAGAATGACTATAGTATCAGTATCGTGCAAAGAAAGCTGTTAAAGAAAATTGCAATCAGTGTGCTATCTGAAAGTTGTCAACAACTCCGAAGTGTAATATAATGTATTCCACTTTATATATTCAACAAGAACCACTCATTTTTCCTTTTCTCTTTCCCTCTGAAATTATTGAACATAACATTTCCTTGAGAAATGTACCCTGAGTGGTCTTTGGTTAGATAATCCAGGCTGCGTTGAAAATTCCATCTGCTTTCTTAGGTTACATGAAAAACTTTATAATGGTAGAAGGGATATTCTCATTAACTGGCAGAAAAATTAAAGGAGGAGTCAGTGAAATAATCACAGTAGCATGCAAAGAAAGAATATTCTTACTTCCAGTTGCACAGAAAGAAAGACTTGATCTACGGATGATGAAGCATGTTGGAGAAGTTAACATTACCAAACAATGGGCATTTGGTTCATACTGCAAACTTTGGCAGAGACAGCCTAGCACTATAACCAGTAGTTGACACACTTGTTGGGAGCACAGCTTCAACCTTTCAGATCAGTCATTTAAATATATTATAATTTTAGTATCAGGAAAATGAGACCTGTACTTCTGTATTTGACGCAGTCACTAAGCTCTTAGTAAGAATGGCTCCAAAAACAAGAAGAACACAAAATGAACCAGGTATCTTTGGCAAATTTAAACATTTGACTATCCTCTTATGAGGCAGTCATTTGGGTGGTTCTTTCACTCTGGACTCTTACAACAAATTCATCTTTAAAAAACAAAGAACTTCAAGAGGGTCTTTGATCCCACCAAAGCAAAGTCAGAAACACTACCCCAAAATGTCATGAGATTTTTGGTGGTTTTGCAGAAAGAGAATATTCCAATGGGTAAGGAAAAGTCAGTCAAGAGGCTGTAGAAGTCATCCTCATATAAACGGGAGCTAGCTGGAACTAGAAGAAGGACATTAGAGATGAAATTCACAGAGAAAGAAAAGGCATTTTGTGAGAGAGAAGGGTCTCTTTTGTAAGACAGTTACTTCAGCAACACAAAGTCTGTAAAGCGTAGAAGCCACCATGTGCCATCCAGGCATAAAGAAAACCTCTTCAGAAAAGAAAATTCAATCGCCTTCCACTCATCTGTTTTTCTGTAGAGAAAGAAACTACAGACATTTAGTAACAGACATTTAACCCAGATCTGGCTGCCATGACCACATCGAAATCTCAGCAAAAATAAAGGATTTTGAAGCCCACAAAACCTTTCAAACAGGACTGTCACCTAAGATGGAAACAAGATTCAAATGCTACTGTTTTTATTCTAGTTGCACTGTTAACAAAAATCTGACTAATCCTCTGCAGCATTTGGATGCTATTCAGCCAGAAGTAGAAATACCTTACTATAAACACCGATATGAGTTTCAACTCGTTTCATTAGCACAACTGGCCTGTGGGATTCAGTGCCACAACCGTAAGTTCAACAGAATTTCCACCCACATTAGTCTGTCTGCCATTTAAATACTGAAAATCATGTGAAGGTTAAGATTCATCAACAGCGTTACCCATGTCAAAAGTTACCGAAAGTGAAAGGGCTCCGTTGATAGAACACCAGGTTAGGTTCATTGTGTTCTGCTGCTGGTATGAATTCTCCATG
This sequence comes from Phasianus colchicus, assembly GCF_987193195.1. Classification (NCBI taxonomy): domain Eukaryota; kingdom Metazoa; phylum Chordata; class Aves; order Galliformes; family Phasianidae; genus Phasianus; species Phasianus colchicus. The sequence continues at coordinate 6,330,387 of NC_143441.1, read as the reverse complement.
ACTGCTTCAGTCTCATCTTTGGTCATTCAACCTCTACTCATCTTTAGAATGCGTGTATCGTTTGTCCACGCTTTACAGTAGATGATGAATCATCACAGAATCACAGAATCGTAGGGGTTGGAAGGGACCTCCAGAGATCATCGAGTCCAACCCCCCTGCCAAAGCAGGTTCCCTACACCAGGTCGCACAAGTAGGCATCCAGGCGGGTCTTGAATAAATCATATCTGGTTCTCTCTTACCACACTGTATTCAGCTTGCTTGGAAAAAAAAAATTTGCTGTGCCAATCACAGCACAAGAAGAGCAGGAGTCTTGAGTTTACTTATTTTCAAAAATACACTTACATGCACTAAAATCACAACTAAAATCAGCAATATGATCAATAAAAGATGATGGAAGCCTCTATGGCTTGTTTTCCAAAGAACCTGGGGATAAAACTTGAACTCTGTAATAGGGACAGCTAAGTCATTTACATTCCCCACCACACCCTGTATCTTCATAAAGAGGTGATAATTCTAACACTCAACAATACTCTACAAAGGAAGCTCCAAAAATATCACCACAGACTCATCCATCACTGCCTAACACAGGATGTGCTTAATGCTCGTCAATGCACCTCCATGCCATTAATGCCTTCCTTTAACTGCTCAATTTACTAGCACGATTCATTATAAAGTCAGAAAAATATCTAGTAACATTCTAAGAGGATACAAATTATTATTATTGCAATTGACATCAGACTAAACTACATTCACTTTCCCCACAGCTAACTCTGAGCACCAGGTGTGACTTAGAAGTCATACATTTCTGGGTAGAGATATGAAAAAAAAAAACATGACACTTGTCTGTGACTTTCTCTAATTGACTTTCTGGTTTGGTTCCGGAAGAGGTTTGTGCTAAGACTAATCACAGCACTTTTTGCTGCCAGGATCCTGTAAAATATTCAGCACCTTCAATTCCTACTGAGTGGCAGCACTTTGACCTTCACCTTCACATCACCCCAGCAAAACATTGAAGAGGTTTGGGAGTAGTTGCTGTTTATTTCCTTTTTCTCTCATGAAAATGATAATGCCAAGCCACCCTGTCTGGTTCATAGCACTGAAAGTTATCAAGAACTTCCTGAATATTTTCCACCGAAGTTGGTTTGCTTTATTTGAAGAATACAGAAATCCTGTAGTGAAGGTGAAAACTGCTGTGAAATCTCTGATCCCTTCCAGCAATTTCTGTAAAAAGTTACACATTCACATTTGCTTTTCTAAAGTCACTCACTACATTCAAAAAATAAATCACTGTCACTAACGACCACTAATCATCATACTAAGTTTTGTTTTTTTTTTTTTAATTCTCAAGTCTGTTTTCCCTTTGATTTTGTCTTTGGGGAATTGGTTCCAGCTAACACACAGCACACCCCTCTCTTGGCCAGCCAGCACTGACTGGAGGTGATTTATCCCACTGCCATTACCTAGGTAATTTGCCATGTATCATTACACTGTTGACCAGTGATCTGGGAGTCCCAGCAGTATCACTGGGATGTGAAACTAGCGAGAATCTACTATATGAAAGCTGGAGTTATTATACTGCTCCTCTCTGAGCTATTTAAGCTACTTTTAGGAGACCTTGGAGCTTGCTCCTTAAAGTACAGTGTTTATTTTCCATGACAGTTACAGACATAAAAGCCCAGAGCTTGATCCAAAGACTCTTGTAGTCAGTGGCAAACTTTCTGCAGACTTCCTCTGCATCAGAGTTCAACAAACGATTCACAGTAGCTATGGCCAGAATAAGACACTATTTTAAAGACAAAATAAGAGCTTATAACGGGTAAGCCCTAACATCTAACATGGATGCTGCTGACATCTGGGGAGAGGGGGAACACTCCACACTGCCAACTCACAAACAAGTATGATGGGAGTAGGGCTTATCTATAGATTCTGCAGATTTGCACAGCAAACAGAAGTCTTTGAGTTTGAATGTCAGATGAAAACGTCCTTTCCCTTCCGACTGTTCATGATTTTACACGTGGAGTCATTTCTACATCAACTTTGCCAGTTATCAGCTCTGACTTCCTACTTACAATACCTCTGTCTAATTTTTTTTAAAGGAAAAAACAAGAAGAAAAAGTAAAAAATAAATAGGAAAAAATGCACACAGCTTAACTACTGCTTGAAAAAGCGTATGGCTTTTGCAGACTAAGGATTTCAAAACAGACACACAACCTGTGTATGAGTATTATGAATATTTTACTCTGTGATGGAAGAAATTTTAAAATAGCACAAGACATGTATTATACCACAGTGATTGGGAACATAATTTCTCTAGTACAGAGATAGTTTACAGAGCCTCAGATCTGTAATTTATTCTTTAGGTTTGCTCATTTTTAAAATCTCATGTTGTACATTTAAAACATCTGTTGTTCTGAAAGTTCTGAGTTACAAGAAGGGAACAGAATCCAAAGAACAACAAGGTCACAACATGGCTAAATCACGCTCAGCTTTTATTTTTATATGAAAACTGCTTGGGGATTTATGAGCCAAAGAAAGCTGGTCCTATTACAAAAAGGAAATGAGCATACACCTTGAACTGACTAATATTTAGGGCACAAATTGTCACCAGGCCAAAAGATGGTACTTTCAGTAGCCGGAGTAATGATGTATAATCATGCACAATAAAGGTGATTAAAATAACAAAATATGACTAAGACTCTCAAATATTTTGACCCATTAATTGTAACAGAAAATCTTATTACTTTCAATATTCCATAGTTCTTCTCTGTCTCAGATATGAAACAAATGATTCCTTTTAAGAAGAAACATGCAAAGCTGTATTGTATTTTTTCTCTAATAAATATGTATAATGCAACATGAAAAACTATGAAATAACTTTATGAATGAAAAAAAAAAACAACAAAAAACCACAGGAAAAAGCAATAAAGACTTATGCAGAGGTTTTTGGTTTTGTTTTTCCCCAGAGACCTCAGAAAAAAGGGAAGGGAAAAGAAAAGAGGGACGAGGAAGGGGGAAAATAAAGAAAGAGGGGGAAAAATAAAGAAGAAAGGGAGGGAAAAAAGAGGGGGGAAAAAAAAAAAAGAGTGAAAGGGATAGAATAAGCATGAATTGTAGATTTCTAGTTTTGCATATAAAAGAGCAAAAGCAACCTCTAAAACATCTGTACTGCCTATTTTCAGTTAATGCACACTACTGCCTTTCCACTGGGCTCTAAAGCTAGCTGTAGGATCTTCCACCCTGAACATCCTTGTTTCACACCTACCTTCAAAGTGACACATTTAAGTTATTACATTATGCACGTGTTCACATGACATGCCAGAAGTTTGTGTTTCTGATCTCTAAAGAAATCAACAGCTTCCTATTACCAGTTAAGCAATATATTGTGCATATGAGTGCACTGCAGCATAACTGTGGGGAAATTATGTGCACCACCAACACACTTCTTTGTCCAGTGCCAATACATCCCTTGTGTCTAGCTTTTACACTGCACTTGTAAAAGCTCTTCTAAGGATGCCTCTATCTTATTAATTCCACAAAATAGATCTAAGCACACCTTGAACAGCAGCTGCACACGATCTTTTTTGGAGAATTCCCCAAGAAGGTCAGCTATGCTTGTTAAGTATTTAAGGTGTCTGCTTCATTTAAATCAAGTGGGTTTTTTGTGTGTTTTGTTGTTTTTTTTTCAAGTTTGGTAAGAGAGAACAATTCTACATAAATGAAAAACATGTGGAAATGTTCAACAGGTCAACTATGTAAAAACGTGTTATATACTGTGTTTATAGGTATTTTATTCACAGACAAGGCTGGCATTAGTGTTTTATTGATATCCTGGTGAAAAGCACATTAATCTAACTAAGGCTTGCAAACCGCTCTGCTCTGCATAATGATATCGACCACGTAGCAGCATAGTAACAATTATTTTCAAAACATTAACTCATACAATTTACATTATATCTTGACTGTAAATTACTTCTGCAAATCTGTACCCGGATTTGTTTGCAAGTAACATGTACAAATCATGCGTCCAATCAAAAACTTCAGACTTTCAGCATTTCTCAACTTCAAAGCAGTGATTAGAGATCCAAAACCACCTTCAGTGCAGGCTCATCTTCAGTCCAAAGTACTGGAGTTCTTATTGGAACTAATTAGACAATCTGATCCAAATAATCTAGTGTTAGATATCCTTGTGCCTGAGAACATTCAAATTTTGGGTGAAAGCAACTAGGCTTTCATAATCTTAAAGTAAGTAAACATTAAAGTCCTAAGGAATCACAGAATCACAGAATCACAGAATTGTAGGGGTTGGAAGGGACCTCCAGAGATCATCGAGTCCAACCCCCCTGCCAAAGCAGGATCCCTACACCAGGTAATAAATGTAACAGAGACCTTGAGAGTCTACCCCCAGAAAAAAAAAAAATTAAAAAATCTTATGGAAGGTGAACATTTGTGCCTGTAAAAAATCCTTACTTTCAGTGAAACTAAACGTTGTGATTGTGATTAAAATCAGAGTTAGGTGCAATGGTGCATAGCAGCTTCTATTTCTTGCTCCATGATGAGGTGGGTTTAACTGTCTCATACTCAACTGATTTGGCTAAAAATCTCAGTAGCCTCCTGACACACTACAAAACCTCTTTTTAGACCTGATTTGACTCTGGGTATTTTTAACCACGTATCTGAAAGCAACCCACAATTGCACAGTTCTGGAACTATATTAACACAAAACATTTATGTTTTTCCCTTTTAAACATGCCAGATCCCAGCAAAGATGAGTAATTAGTTAGGTACTGCTAGATGCTAGCTTAGTACTACTAAGTACTAGTTTAGTACAACATTTAGGATTCATATAAACTGTCACCTAGGGAGTTGTCCTTACCTTGCCATACAACGAGTGCACTTAATGAAGTGGAAGTCCCATACTGAATGCAGGAGCAGCTATGCCAGGAAGTTGTTAGCTATGGGGCTCATGGCTCAGAAATCTGCTTTCCATTTACACCTGTGTGAGCCAGGGTCTGTAGACAAGTTCTCTTCTTGAAACAAACCTTTGGTTAAGGCTGGAGGTGTGAATAGTGAATTTGAGAAAATGCATGTAGGTTATGTCCTGTCCCAGACATTAATTATTTCAGAAGTAACCACTAATGCTGAATTTTACTTTATTTTTTATCAACAGGCATGCATGGTAGAAATGGTAAAATTTAATGAGATACACCTGTAGTATAACTGCTGTTATAGACTGATATATCTATCTATATTAAACCTAGGTTATAAACCTACGTATAAACCTATGTGCAATATTTATATATTCAGGGTAACTGGACAAACAAAATCATACTCTTTGGATTTCTTCTTAGTAATTTTAGATTTGGAAAAAAAATTCTGAATAAAAAACCTCAAGTATATATGGAAGTGGCTTTCATCACAGAAAAGTACTGTATTCCAGAATTTAAGATCTAGTTTTGCAACTGATATAACTAAGAAAAAATCTGAGTACTAAACACAGATAACCTTCAAAGTACTCCTTTGTTTTTGAAGGGACTGCATCTGCAACAACTGTGTGAGGAGAAAAAGATTTAAAATATATAAATATATATTTTATATATATATATATATATATATATATATATATATATATATATATTTTATTTCATATATATATATGAAAAAACCTTGTTATGAAAATCACCTTATGCACATACTTAATTCTACTTATGCTACAATAATAGTGTTTGATTTTGAAAATGTTAAAACAATATTAATCTATACCTGTTCAGAAAACAGCAATCTCACCCCCATAGAAAAAAAAAAAAAACCAAAAACATGGACTACACAAATTAATTAAAAGAAAAAAAAAAAAAGCAAATTGCAATCAGCTGCTGGAAATGCTCCACTGATTTGAACTTCTGTCTTTAAAGAGAAGATGTCAGGCCCTCTGATCCTCAATAACTGATGTTACTCCACCTTTCATATAAAGAAACAGATACTTCAGGTTATATATTCATACTAATTGTTCTTATGTTAGCATTCTCCAAGTAATATCAAATCCTATTTTAACCACTGATTCTTCCGCTGAAAGGAACCTACATATGAGAGCATGAACCCACACACTCCATAAGAGTATGTTCAGAACCTTAGATGGAAGCATTCATAACATCAATCCTGGAAAATGTATTTTATAACACGTCAAGAAGAGTGAACAGGTTAATAGAATGAATATGTTGTGCTGCTTTTTTAAATTGCTGTTAATGGAAATAATTTTTTATGATAAACTCTTCTGATTTTACCTAGATTTGCCATGGCAAATAAAAAGCAACCTTCCCTCCTCATGCTTGCTTCAAAGGTAAATGACTTAATTGCTATGCTATTTTCTTTACCTTATCTGAAGATCTATTACAAGTATTGAATAATAAACCCATGTTCCCTGTTTCCTCCTCAATCTTTGCAGTCTTTAAAACACACCATAAAACATTCCATACCAATAATATATACACATATGTAAACAGCACTTTCTGCTTTGAGTATCAAATCAGCAGCTGCCAAGTGAAGAGGAAGGAACTCTGAATAAGAAAAACAAAAGCCTTCACAAGAAAGCATCACACATGTGGTGAATATCAGCCTCTTCATTGTTGACTACATGATACAGTTCTGATGCACATAAATTGACTACTTCAGCACACAAAAAAACCACCCAAAGATAACTAATTTTTTTCTGATTTTAGGCTCCAGAATCTGAAAGTGGCATTGATCAGTAGATTTCAGGTAGTCCATATATGTCAGGGTCAGATGAAGTTTAGCACAAGTAAGGACACTCTGTCTGCCCCCAGAGCAAATGGCATCCCACTTCTCTTCTTCTCTCCCTTCTTTATCTTCTTCAATGAAAACCAGGGAGACAACTTCAAGTCTCAAAGATCTCAGGAAACTGGAATTTGATGAGAAAATCTAATCAAAGGTGTAAAATGGTCAGCTGAGTTTCAAATGATTTTCTGATCCTATCTATTTGGATTTTTCCTCTTCTCCTTGCTCACTACCAAAAGTGCTCATGACAATTCTATTAAGTCTCTCAGAAATTAACCTGAGATGCCTACTCCCCAGGTGCTGGTGTTAGCCTAGGCCACATGAAATACGGCACTTCAGGGCATCTCAAGGATCAAGCCAAGGGATGAATGTACCTAAGCTTTTACTAAACTATGTTTCATTTGCTTTTCCTGAAGTTTTATGAATCTCCAGTATTCTGGTCCAATGCATTTGCTGGACTGAATCAATTTGGATGTCCAGGGGCTTTTTATTCCTCAAGCAGCTGCTTCTTTCTTTATTTTTCTTCATTTACAACCATTATGTATAATTTAAGAGCAAATTTTTCTAGGATGCAATTGCTTCCTGCGAGGCCCTGATTTCTTCGTAATTTATAATTTTAACTTCCAAACTTCTTAGCAAGTGCCACTGATTTAGTACACCACACAGAGGATTTAATGAAATGGTACAAGTGAAAGACAAATGCCTGACAACTTGGCAACAGTTTTCACTGGTGAGACGGGACTGTTTTAAGGCCACAGAACTTCTACCATTAAGCAAACAGAGGTAGTAACTCACATTTTACATGTGAACATCTGCAACGCTGCATAAAAACATATTTTAAAGCTCCTTCCAACGAGATCCAGTTTGGATATATAATACTGGAGATGAACAATCGACCTTCTTGTGATGCACATGTAATGAATGTGCTGCTGTATAGAAAAGTTTTTTTCCTACTAGAAGAAGGAAAAGAATTCCAATGAGAGTCGCCATCCAACTCACACAAACACAAACCTTGAAAGGCCACAGAGATTTCAAAGGAGGAGTAAAGATGAAGACATTAAGCACTGTCAGTGAGGAAGGGATGACACATATGAGAAACACATGCAAGCTGAGGCTGGTGGAATTTTTCAGAGACAATGCAAACAATTTTTAACTGAAGGCAGAAAGTGAGGAAAGTCACATGGCATTCGTTTTCTTACAGGACATATTATTTACAACAGTGTTTTTTAAGATTGAAACTATGCTAAGCCTACTTTCTGGGATTTCATCTGAACATCATTTTAGAAGTACTAAAGAACAACTCTGCTCCTGCTGAATAAAAACAAAGCTCTCAAAAAAACACAGTTTCCTGAAGCAAACACTTAAACTACAAGAATTCTATTTCTCTGTGATTTCCATTTAACTCATGTATGTGGGGAATGGGTGAACTGTGAGGTTTCTGGTAGCCTTATCAGAAAATATAGAGAATACGAATACTGGGAGAAGGAATAGGAAATCTTATAATGAAAAGCATGATATACAGCTCAAAACCCTGAGACAGAATTGTTTTCTCTAAACATCTGGCTTTCTTTTGAGGGATTTTATATCCGTAATAATAAATAAGTGAGGTTTAGGAGCGCCAGTTTATTAAGTATTTAAAAATGGCTCAGCCACAGCAGCTGCCTGGATCTCACAGCATGTCCAAGTAGACCAAATGTTGCCTGTTGGTAACACTATATTCTAATACAAGTATTACTATTATGGATTGATACTAATAAACACAAGGTTTAATTTTAAATGGGGCTTAAAAATCCATTTCCTTCCTTTACCATTTGCTATTTATTTTTTAGCTACTGCATATTCCTGGACAGTTAGCAAAAACCTTAAACATTTCATCACTTTGCAGTACTCATGAAAGCTTCAGCTCAAACAGTACAATATTTCTAAATTAAAGATTATTTTCCGGAATCAAATAGGTAAATACACACCATGTCTGTATATTTTTTCTTTTCAAACTTTCATTTTAGTTCATACCTTACAGTTTCAACTCACCGATTCCTATCGTCTGCACTGAGGCTGAGGGACAGTGAAAGAACAGGCTTTCAATGTCACCACCTCTAGCGCCCAGTCTCTTGAATACATCTTTCACTCTTAATAACAGAAAAAAATAAAAATTAAAAAATAAAAATAAAAATTTAAAAGAATTTATTTAATTTACAAAGTTCGTAGACTTCATTTCTGACACTAGACAATGCTTACATTCAAGTAATTAATATTTTTTACACTCTGGATACACATTTGAAATAGGCTATTCGGAATTTTTATTGCTTTAAAGGAAATTTCTGGATGGGAGAAGGATGGTTGAATTGCAATTAAAATTTGCTGTAGAGAATCACTGCAGATCAAGTTCAGTACGGAGAAGGAAAATAAGATAACTATAGTGCTGCAGAGCTGTGAGAGCTCATTGTTAAGAGCCAACAGACTATTGATAAAGTTAGCTAGATCCCGTGCTTATTTAGTGTCCATTTTAGTCACTGGATTGTAAAAAAACCCAAACATATTGTTTCCTCTAGCTTGGACATGAAATAAGGAAATCATGGAGGAGAAAGTTCTTCAAGAGTAGTTGTGTATGACCACCACAATGACTGAAAGAGGATGAGATACATGACATGTAAAATATACAGAAAAAATGTGAGCATCTCTCCAAAACTATGCAGATTTCAAATTACTCCAACAACACTGACTAGCCCTTCTCAAAGTTAGATGCAAAACCACACAAAAAGGGGGGCTCAGTTTGGAGACCCAAATACCCTATTGAGTAGATAACTTTTACCTTCTGGCCACGATAAGACCAAATCCAATCCAATATACAGAGTTTGAGTAGTATGTGCCAGCGTGCATTCTAGTATTTACCACATGAATGGCATTTTTTTTTTTTTTTTGCCTAACATTTTGTGCTGTGATATAAAGATGACAATTAAAATAATTCAGGCCAAAAAGAAAGTTTCCTTTAAAAAATTATTTCAATCATCTGGAATTCTTGGAAGAGAGTTGTATAATCCAAAACACAGCCTGCATCAAATTGATGCAAGTTCACTAAATGGAATCTTTCTTCTCCTCCAAGAGACACTGCCAAAAATGCATTTCAGATTTTGAGCTGAATTTGTTGAGATTAACTCCTAAAAAAACCCCAATGTTTGCAGCATACCAAATACATACTAAAATATGTGCAACTAATGGATACAAACGATCATTCAAATTATTCAGTGATTTAAGAGCAACACGTGGTTAATCTGAACTAGCTTAAGGTGTTTCTATTTCGATGAATGTTATAAAACTGGAAACTGCTATTCTGCAAGTTTCGGTTTCATCTATAATTAATTCAATAAATCAACAAAATTTCCTAGATCATTTGATGCATCATTTAAAAATGCATGAGTAGTAGGTTGCTTGTTACCTGAAAGTATTGATTCGAGGCAATTAGAATCAGACTGCATAAGAAAGAATTAAATAAATATAATATATACTATATTATATTATAATATAATATAAAATATAAATAACTACAAGCAATTACCCAAGATAAGATGCTATTTTTCAAGTTCTGTGCTAAATGCGAGGTATATTTGATATATGCTTTTCAAGATGCAATTTCAGTAAAGGAAGCTCATGCTCCCTGAAGAACTTGCAGTTTCTACTGATACAACAGATCAAAAGACTGCAAATGTTGATGACCTGCAACCATTAGACAATTATATTTGTAAATTCTTAAAGTGCATGTTTCAGGAAATAGAAATCTTGTTGTATGAAAAATTGTCTGGATTGATTACATTATCAGATGCAAACTGTTATTATTGCTGGTCTTGTTTCCCTGTTTAAGCTCTTGATGAGAGAGTCTCCAAGGTACTCTTAGCAGTGTTTGCACAGCAAAGCAATGATATATCACATGTGGCAGCCAACAAATATTTTCATGCTGATTAAACAGGTTTGTACAACTCTGATTAAGATCCTTCTCCTGTCCTAGCTTTACAACTAGACCTTCCAGTTTACAAGTGAACTTACAACTGAACACTTGCAGAATTTGCACTCACAGCTAATAAATTATATTAGCAAAAAAATTACCTCTAAGTTGCTCTTGTTTCTTTTACACATCAACATTAAAACAATTTTATTCAACTATCTACTGTGCATTTATTGCACGTATCTTCACAAACAAAAGTAAGTCTGTTCCCCTGGTGATGGGTGCATCCTAGTAGAATGTACCTAAGCTTATGCAAACTTGTGCAGGGGCCCCATTCAACACATCTTTCAAGAAAAGCAGGTAGCATTTATTTTCTATTATACTTATTTTTCTTACCATAGAATAACAGAACCATAGAACTGCTCAGGTTGGAAAAGACCTTAAAGATCATCAAGTCCAACCACAACCTAACCATCCTACCCTAACTCCCCACCACTAAATCATGTCCCTGAGCACCACATCCAAACAGTTTTTAAACCCATCCAGGGATGGTGACTCAACCACCTCCCTGGGAAGCCTATTCTAGTGCTTAACAACCCTTTCTGTAGAGAAGTGTTTCCTGATATCCAACCTAAACCTTCCCTGGCACAACTTGAGGCCGTTTCTCCTCGTCCTGTCACCAGTGAGAAGAGACCAACCCCACTCTCTCTGCAATCATCTTTCAGGTATTTGAAGAGAGCAATAAGGTCTCCCCTCAGCCTCCTCTTCCCCAGACTAAACAGCCCCAGTTTCTTCAGTGTCTCCTCATAGGCCATATTCTCCAAGCCCTTCACAGCCTTGTTGCCCTTCTTTGGACCTGCTCCAGCACCTCAATACAATTTTACATGAAAACTAACGCTCAAGGAAAACCCAGATTCTTTTGTAAAGCCTAACAGATGTCTGAGAATTTAGGGTTTTGTTTTTAATACTTATATAATTCGGGATTGCTCTGAGGTGTGGCCATGAAAAGCCTTCTAATGGTTGCCACTGCAAATGAAAGGCAAATGTTTCAGACTGCAACCTAACAAAGTCACATTATTTCACAAATATTTCTGGGAGGAAACACAATTACAGTTTGTTTTATAATTCTAGAGCAGGATGAGCTGTATTCGAATTATACTTCAATTCAGCCAAGTTTTAAGAATATGCTTTATTTATTCTATGCTTAGGCAATAATGATTATTACTAGATTTTATGTTTTTATCATGTGTAACAGCTTCACTGAATATATGTATTTTCTTAAGACAGAGTAGTAAGGAATACAAAATACATAGCAGAGTAAAAGTTACTTATGCATTTTCGTATATATTTTGATGACTTAGGTATTGCATACTTGGCAGGAGTCTGACCTCCAATAAACTGCAGATTTTTTCCATTTTTATAATATGTATTTTAAAAGTAATATTTATGTACACCAAGCAACAAAGCAACATGGAACATTTCTGTTCAAATTAGCCCATACATTCTGTGCAGAAACGTCTAAAATACGCTATCAGCATTATGAACCACAGGCATTAGACACAGAAGCAAAAAAACTTCAGCAATTCATCTTACAATTGGTTTGTGTTGGTTTCTGGCTCTGCCAACGAGTGTTTGAAGTCAGATGTGCTGGTTTGTGCCTACACTACTTCCATACTGTGATAGAACACATCAAAGCCTTTGCACTATTTTCAAAAGCCAGTTTAATAAAAGCAAATGAGCCAGTGACATTTGTAAAAGAAACAGCACTAGGCGCCCAAATTCCATTACATTTCAAAGGACTGTAAGAGCTCAACTCCCTTTAGATCTTTAATGCTAGCTACATACCATTTATCAAAACAGTAACTATTTGATACCTACTAATGTAAAGAAAGATGGGTGCCGAGAGGCAGCTTGAGCATCCTAAAGTCAGTGACTTACATATATCAATTTAAACTTATATACGGTGCCTCCACAGCCATTACCTAGTAACTACTTTATTGCTTCCTGCCAAGGGCCTCCTCCACTCTATCACAGCCATTAAATAATACACTTGGGCTCCCACACCTCTTCCACACCACCAGCCTACCACTGGATCACTAACCACGCAGTTGTAATCCCAGGCTGATGAGAGCTCAGAAAAACAAAAGACAAAACCAAAAACACAGACTTTCAAAAGGATTTGAGAGTATTTTCAAGGAACGCTATTAAATCAACTGGGTGTACCCAAACCAAGTTAGTTTGTTTTGTTTTTTTTTTAATACTGACTTTTATAACTTTAAAAATAGTTTAACTCTTCAGGCTTTCTGTGAGAGGAGGAGATATTTGAAAGTGGGGTATCTTCCTGCAGCTCTTTAATCCCATCTAGGCAGCTTTTCATTCTTGAAGTGCGTGCTTTCTCCTTCATGCTTTGCAGAGAAAGAGACTGTCACTCTTCTCACCCATACAGTCATAGCATACAGTGTTCAGCACAAAAGTGAAGAACACAAATCCGTTAGGCAACTACTCCCTCAGTCTAGATCAGCAAGAAAGAAACTGACAGCAAAACCGAGAGGCTGACCTCACGTTGTTTTGTAACATAAGCACTTTCCACCCAAAGGGCAAAAGTCAAGGAGGGTTTGATTGTGGAGTCAAAATAGTCCTACCAGTCTGTTTTTTTAGCCTCCCTTTCTTCCTTCAGATTATTCCACTCAACATAATCTACAATGTTTAGCGATAAACCTGCTGGCACACAATTTATAGAGAAACAACACTTGACTTTCTCTCAGCCACTTATCTTTTTGAGCAGTCAAATTAAAAAAAAACCCACTATGTATAGTGTCTCCTTGGTGTCTAGACTTTTTTATTCTTTTTTCCTCCTCCCTCACCCACCTTTTTTTTTTTTTTTGGTATGTGCATGGGACTTCAAGGTTTTAAGTTCTCCTTCCCAAAAGGACATAATAGATGCTTTTACACAGAACTGAAGGCATCCAGTAATGCACGGTTAACCATGAAAAGTAACTGCTAAAGGATGGTAAGGTCAAGTATCTGTCTATTTTGTAGAAACAAACACCATTAAATTTATACTATTAAAGATTTGTATCTCCTTGAATGCAGTTCAAGCAAAACTGAGATAATTGCATTATAAGAATCGGTAACAACTTTATTTTTATGATTAGGCAAATGTAAGGAGAGCAAAGGGGAATTAAAAAAACACTATTAAGGAGGAGACTTTCTTACTTTCCTGAATCTGGGAAACACCACTGAAGAATGAAAAGAGGGAAAAAAAAAAAGAAGGTGAAAGGCCTTTTGTAATTGTTTTGGAAAACTAATGGACAGAGCAACACCTTTAGCATTGCTGCGTTACTATGTTAGCAGTCATATCACGAAACAGAATAACTGTTCTGATTTTATAATGGGACAAATGAATGTACAGAAAATGAGACTTACTAAAAAAGAAATGTAAACAGTATCCCAACATGAATTCAAAAAAAACATCTATGACTTGGACATTCTAAATGATGAAAAGAAGACATTTTCTGTTCAAAATTTAACTTGTACACCAATGCTGACCAATTTTTCAGTTAGATCCAGTTTATTATGGAGGCACACAAAAATCATAAAACCGTGCTGCCTTTGAGTTTCTCGTTTTGTGTTCACTAACATGACTAAAGAGAGCTGAAGCAAGTCAGAAAGTTTCAAGTGAACCCTGGATTGTAAAAATATTAATACATATTGCAACGTACATTCTAGAAAGATAGAGGCCAGACAAATTATTCTCATATTTGGATCTTAAACTGAACATATCTTTTTTTTGCTCAGTGATTTTTACAGAAAAAAAGAGACACTTGCTAACGCAAAGAGAGCTTTAATTCATACTAGAGGAAGTAGGTAAACAGTGATTGATCTTATGCAACAAAACAAACCTAGAAAGAATGGTATTTGAAATTTCCTCATAATTCTGGAGTTTTCAATTTTTAAAATTTTTGCAACATGCACAGGAGAAAAAAAAACAAAACAGCTTTGTATCTGCTCCTATTACAGGTATTTTTTCCTTGCATTTTTTCTCACATATATCTGCTTGTTTTCCATACAAAATCAATTTATCACTTATCCCTACACAGTAAAAAGAGGCTACAGGGAAAAAAAAAAAGTCTGATTTATACATCTTCAAAATAGAAAGAATAATTTCAATAGGAAAGAATCTCAGCTAATTCTGACCGCAGACTCTGCATATGTCTGCATACATGGATGACAAGTAATAACAGACTGAGTTTCCAGGCATGAGATTTAAAATATCAGAAGTTTTCATTCATATATTTATAAGAAAATCGGTTATATATGTGATTTGCACTTTTTCAGTTGAATATTCCTAAAACCTACAAATGATACTGTGATTATGCTTTAAAGTACAAATAACCTCTGCCTTTAAGGTAATGTTTTCTCTTTTATGCTGAATTCAAACTAACTTTAAATTAGAAACTCCCATGGGGTTTTGAAATTCAGTTTGTTCAGAATCTGTGGTCAACTTATGGTGTCCACTGAAGCTGACCATTAAAAAAAAGTTCAAATTAAGCATACTTGACAAAGATTTCTTTTGATTGAAAAACAAACAAACAAACAAACAAAAAAACCAACATAACATCTTAACACTTCCTACTACATTTCTGCAACACAGATCTCTTATCTGCTTCTCGCAGCTTTCTAACACGTATTAAAAGATAACATGGGACAGGGATAATGCTGTTATCCCAGAGTATGGTGTTACATTTGCAGGCTCTGCTCTCATCCTCATGGGGAATTTCAACCACTCAGATATCTGCCGGGAAAAGAACATGGCAAACTGCAAACAATCAAAGAGATGCCTGGAGTCCACTGAGGATAACATCCTGTTCCAGGTATTAGACAGACCAACTAGAGGCAAAACATTACTGGACGTGGTGCTCACTAATGCAGAGGAGATCATTCAATAGGTTAAGACTGGAGGCAGTCTGGGCTGTAGTGACCACGTGTTGGTCAATTTCATGATCTCACGGAATATGAGCTGGGCAAAGAACTCATAGGGTAGGAAGGCATTGGAAAAGGTTGCCCAGAGAATTTGTTGTTGCCCTCTCTCTGGAGGCCAGGTTGGAAGGGGCCATGGGCAGCCTGATCTAGTGGGTGGCAACCCTGCCCAGGGCATGGGGATTGGAACAAGAGGATCTCAAAAGATCCCTTCCAAACCAATTAATTCTATGATACTATGACTCTATCATAGAATCTAGAAAAAGTGTACGTGCAGTAACTTGACTTGGCTTTTACAGCAATAGGAAAGAGTATTCCCGTGTGCAGGCCATATGTAAGCTGTGTACAACATTGGAACTATGAATAAAAAGACGAAGAACTCATTTACATCTGGTTTTGCAGACAAAACAATTCATTAATATGAAAATTCACAGAGTGCATGGCCGTAAATTGTTGACTGAAAATTACACTTGGAGACAGAGAAAGCAATGGAATTTTAATACTTTGAGCCTAAGAATGAACATCTCAGAGCTGCTACACCATCAGTATGTGCCAAATACATTAATCACTAGAGTGAATGAAACCTATATTATATTTATATGAAAACATGTGAAAAAAATGATTCAATTAGAAAAGGTAAATTTGTTGATTTTCCTTAAATATCCCACAAAAAAACCAACAGTTATCACGACTTAACTAATCCCACCATCCTGCCTCTACAAGCATCTCAAAATGCAGGCAGATTTTTAGGGCAGATGGGATCAAAAATCCCCTGCGCCAGGCAGTATGCCTTAGCTTTCCATGTGACAGGTAAGTGGGTCTAGGATGTCCTCCATATTTTCTCTGCAGTGGTCTGACTGAGGTACCCTGGATTCAAGGGTTGAGATACCCTAAGCTCAGCAGGTAACTTTGTGCACAGCTGTAGCAGACAGAGCTTCTATAATCCTATTGTCCAATAGAGAAAACAGAAGTTCTCAGTTCCTCAGTTTGTGAGACTTGAAGGGTCAAATATCTACCTTAGGCAGTATGCCACTAAAAAATGACATCATTCCAGACAGCCTAAATTCCACCTATGCTCCTGTGCCACAGCTTGTGTCACAAAACTTCAGAATTATCTGAGCAACATAGCTCATAAGATAAGGATGTGCAGGAGAATTTACGTTGCCTCTATTTGGTGTTGGTCCCTCAAGAAGAGAGTTAAGTAATTAAGCCTCTATTGTGGTGATAGGGTCAAATTCCTCCAAAATGTAGCTAGAAAAATATAGATAATGAAGCTTGTAGCAAGGAATAGTGCTTCCAACTACTAGGATTTGGCAGCATGTATAACTGAGAACGCCCATGTGCACGTGCACACATACCTTCTCCAATGCCAGTCTAGAGGATGCATCGCTATTACAGAAGTAGGACACAGGAATCAATTCTCCTCTTAGCCTGAAATAAAATCATAATGTACGCCACTCATAATGTTCAACTGCCAGGCCAAGGACAATTTTCATCTGTGAAACTCCCTCCTGGGACATACTGGACATTTTGCATTAGACAGTCACTACTTAAAAGCAAAAATCTTCCCGGAAGTGTTATCAGTACACAGCTTTCACCATCTCACTGAGGGAAGAAGAGATTCAGCTGCAGCTGAGCTAGTCTTCATGCATGCAGTAAATGCTGCTTTGCATGCACACTGTCATCTTGTACTCCGTTGTCTTCTCTCTTTCCACTTCCTCCCTCCTGTTTTGTACCCTGACTGAAAGCTCAGGCACAGCCTGCCTTGCTGCCTACAATTTACACAGCAACTACTATCACAGGGTCATGGCCTGTGAAATGAATCCCAATGCACTACAGCACTGTAAACTACCACCACCAGCAGGCCTGCCAGAGCAAATTAACTAAATATATTTTGGTAATGCATAGTTCCCAATTGCTACTTAAAGAGTTTTGCTTACTGATTTATGAATGTCAGTTTTCTACACTGAATTACATGGCTATTAGTGCAAACTATTGAAATTCTGCTTTATTTATGCAAAACACTTCATGGGCAGATCTTCTGCTGGTATAAACTAAAAGCTTCAAAAGAAAAACAGTTTATATAACTGCCTGTCCTTTTATCCACATCAACTTCTGCCCTTGTGATAACCATTCCAGTCTAACACAATGCACATCTGTACCTGAATTCTTCAACCTATGGAAGAAAGTATCTGTTAGGGTTGGATGCTAGTACACACAGTGAAACTTTTCCTCTGTACCTTGACACTGCACATACCTGTGGGGGGTGCTAATTGGATAGGATAGGGAAGGTTACAGCTTTTTCTTTGCTCCTTCATTATTGGAAAAGCTGTCCTTATGTTTTAGCCATGAGGCAGAAATTGATGGAGACTACAGGACCTCACTGACATTTACAAGGTTTTCCCAGCAGTAGCTGGTTGCTACAACTTGGTCTAGACTAGAAGAATTTAAGAAGTTTCCTTGTAACCCCTGTGGGAAATGGGCAACTGTGAAAAGTGTTGGAATTTCCTGATAATGACAGCATCCTGCCCTATAGGTTAGCATAAATGCTGGTGACAGCAACAATGCAGCAGAAGTGGACTTTACCAGTTTGCTGTGGCAACAGGGAACTTCAATTTACTTTTCATTTTTCCTCATTATGAGAACTGATGTGTACCTCGAGAGGCTCCTGACACGCTCATATAGAGTTCTACAGTTAGAGAACTGAGTACACACAGAAAAGCAGAGAATACACAACACAGCAAGATTATCTTAAAAGTTTATAGCCATTTTTAGTGATTATTCATTACTCATGCTTATTACAAACTCTATAATTAATACTCTCTTCAGCCTATTTTTATGGGGTAATTACATCAAAGAAAAAATTTACGTACTGTAAAAAATCATGCATGGAGAAAATTATTACATACACCTCTTCTAGTCCACCTTTACTTCAGAATACAAGCAATCTTAACAATGGCATTATGACTTTTTAAAACAAATGAAAGAATCTCGTGACTGTAATGGCAGAACAATCGAGAGATACAATCACCTGAAATACACATCTGTCATACCTGTACATTTTTTACAACAACAATAATCCATTTAATTTTTTAGTAGAATTAAGAAATGTATGCAGTGTTATTTTTAGCTACGTCTCCACCACCACTTTTACAGAAGCCTGAAAGTAGAGCTTTAAATAACTGGTGAACATTGTTTTTATGTAAGGAACAGGATGTCCAGTCATGAATTCAAAAAATATATAGATCATGCCATCCACCCAATAAGATCCTTCCACATCTTAATGAGCAAAAGCCACAGGATTTAAAGGGTTTTGTTTTCCCCACTTGATTCTAAACATTGTGAGATTCTGCAAGGAATCAGCTCAAGCAGCTGCATATCCATTCATCATTCGATTGAATAGATGAGTTAACTACAGTGACATGCTATTATGCTTTTTTTTTTTCCTCTTTTTCCTATCTTTTATGTATTCAGAACTTGTCCAAAACATACATCAGGACTACAGAAAACTGTATCTTCATCTGCCATGCTTGATCAGGCTACAGAAACAATGGTGGGAGAACTGCAGCTACCAAAGACAAGTTCAAAGACCAGACAGAAAGTAAGGTCCATATGAACGGGGGTCTGCTGGCTTCAGCTGCCTGATACATCATAAAGCAACATTCATTAGAAATCACATTTCTAATTACGTCGATTACATCCAAGTCCTTCACCACATTTTTCTGAACTAAACTTCAGCAGCCAACTGAAAATACAAGCAGCAGACCCACAGCAAATGAAGGGAGACTGTAACATCAGATGGACACAAAAGCTCACAGGCATCTACAGCTACTTCCAGAGGGGCTGCAGGCCTCCAGGTACACCAACTGGGCGGGACAAAGACAGAGCAGGAAGATGCTTGGAAAATGCCTTGCTTTGGCACTGTTTTTAAGGCAGAATAGAAGATGGAGATGTAATGGCGAGCAGAGGCCAAGAATAAGAGAGAACAGGTACATTCAAACCAGGAACACTTCATGTATAGCTTGTAGTTGGACCAAGCCAGGTGGCTTATCTTAAATTACATTACACTACTGTTATGCTTCTGTGAAGTCAGAATCCAGCCCCTCGTGTCTCACTAACAACTTAGACACGAGACGATTTTGCCTTCTGTCAGGCCATTACGAGGCGCTACAGGCCTCAGACCTGTCCCACTAGGAGCCATTTTATTTGGCCACCTGAGCCAGTAAAGATGGCAGGCAGCAGTTGATGGCGACGGGCCTGCCTCTGGGAGAGGTTTAGTCACTTGCTAACTGCGCCAGCTGGACTCAAAAGCGAGCTCAGTAAGCTGTTTCATGGCAGCGATCGTTCCTGGTTGTTGCTGGCACAAAATGCTTTAATCTCTAAACGTCACCAGCAGGTTAGTGCTGCCTTCAGCCACGAGGAAGAGAAGAGGAAAAGAAAGAGGAAGGGGAGAGGAGAGGAACAGAAAAGAAGGGAAGGAAAGAGAAAAGACCTATTTCTGATGTTGTTTGCTGCTGTCATAAATTAGCTCCCTGATTCTAGTGCCACATAAGAAAATTGAAGCAACAAAAATGAGCCTGCCTTCTCTGCTCAGTTATAATTGCTAAAACCTTGGAATTATTTTCAAGTTCATCCTGCAAAGGTTTTCCTGGAATGTCAGGCAAGGAAGTAACTGCTTGTGGGACAATTTGAAGAAATATGTCCAGACAGGCGAGATGCAACTAATCTGTTGCTTGCCAGGAAAGTTGCATGTAAATGCCACAGAAAGTCCTGAAGAAATGCCTCATAGCTTGCTTGTTCAGAGCAAGCTACCAGGAGATACCAATGTGTTTTACAGTATGGTCAGTGATAAAGAAAAATGAGGTGATGATTATTTTTTATTCCTCAGCTTTCAGTTTGCGTATTTCTGGTGATAAATGAAATTGTTTTATTTGCAAGGGCAGCAGAGAAAACAATGGCTCTCTTACAGAAAAGGAAATAGAAGTGTTACAGAACCAGACACAACCCTTCCCAGTTTCCTTTTGACAATCAAAGAAAAAAATACATACGCAAGCATATTTCCATTGTGGATAATGAAATTTGAGACTCAGATCTCAAATTCTTCTCAAGAATTCTCAAATTCTTGCCTTCTTGTTGGCAGAATTAAGTTGAGAAACAAGTCCCAGTTTCCCACTTTTAATATCTCTGCAATATTCAAAGATAATCTGTACTTCTCTTACTCTCTTTTATCAAAGAAACAGTGCAGATACAAAATGAGCTTTTAGAAATGTGGAGATTGTAGATTTGATTACATTTTAAAAGAAAATGTTTGTGTATTTTCGTACACTATTACAGCATCTAATTAGGGAAATTGACTTATTTTGCTCCTGTTCATCCTGCATACAAGTCTTCTGTGTTTCTCAACTAATTTGCCTCACCCGTGGCCTCAGTAATAACTGCCAAGCCTTTGCAAGCCTCTTTTTAAGCTTTGAATATTGCCAACAGTGCAAAAGTGCTTGAATAAATGTCAGGGAATCTAAGGAGCTTGTGTATTGTAATGTTTGAGTTTTTTATCAGGAGCTGAGATTCGATAAGGTCTTGTTTCTTTGCAACAGAAGTTATAACCTTAGAAATAAAACAGAGCTGTATCATTATATGGATAATCCAGCAAGTGCAACAAGATAGACAGAGCCATTCACAGTCCATTCACAGACCACAGAGCCATTTCCAGACTAGACAGTCATGCAAAACACTCTGCTGTGTCTCACCAGGATCGTTATACAAGCCACACAGAAACCAAAGCAGGTCTGAGTTAGCATCTTTTTCCAGAAAAAATAGTGTACAACTCAACAGCGACTGAGGTCTGAAGATTTTGAATTCAAACAAAAAGCAAACACCATGTCATTTGGGATACTGGTATATCCTCCAAGTGGAGTGGGGTGGCATCAGGTGGTTCCAGCCAGCCCACAGCAGGATGTCTTAGCAGGATTACTGGAGAACCTCAGAGCAGGAAATGCAAAGCGTGTTTATGTGTCTGCCTCAGTGCTTCCAAGGACAGCACATCAGACCTTTTAGTGACCTTATCATTTCTATTTCCTAAATCTATTAGCATATCAAAACCTCAGACTCAGATTTTTTGTTACTGATTATAGCTGTAAGCTAGTGATGCCACTGTATATAATTTTTTTTTTCTCTAAATTTACAGAGTAAAATTTTACCTCATTAGAAAACGTGGAGATTTCGGTTCTGCATATTAATCAAACAGGCCAACTGTATCACAACTCAGAGATAGAGACACAAATTTTGTCTTGAATGAAACGCGATAAATAGAAACATGATGAAAACCCTGAAACCTCATATTCTAATTATTTGTCAAAACAAAACAAACAACCAGGAAAAAAAAAAACAACACACTAGCCTAACAATTTCTCAGGTAGAAGCAATGGATTTTTCTTTACACTACAGATTACATTAGGTCTGACCTTTGTATTGGATCTAAAATAGCCACTTCCCTAGCCAAATTCCTTGTGAGTTCTCTGACAAGCAAAAACTGGTCCAGTGACATAACTGAATTTGCTTTGGTTATATACTGGCAGCCCAGTACTGATTTGGCTTTTCTGTAAACCCTGAAGAACAGTGCACCAAGTGAGTGGAAGTAGAACAGCTTATGGTAGAATACCTGACTGAATCTCTTCAGCCCTACTGTCTGTTCAACTGAGGAAGAAAAGAGAGATTGTTGGGTCATCAACTGTCTCCTTTTCATGCTAGAGAAAAAAAAAGCTACATATTTCAGCGCAGAAGCTTGCTTACACTCATAGCAGTTTCTCAAAACTAGAGAAAAATTATCCTAACAGCAAAGCAAGTTTTTAGAATAAAAACTGGCAGATGAAGCAACAAAAGGCAGAGACAAATTTTGAAGATCCACAAAGACTGCAGACAAAGAACCTACAATATAAGAGCTAATTGCCAAGTTTTTAAAAACAGTCTTTTTGCCCTTTTTTTTTTTTTTTTCACAAGGCCAGATGAGTCACGTAGGGTGGCAAGAAATGATTTTATACTTAATTATTATTAATCACTCACGTTCTTTTTCTTCTTGTGAGCTTAATTTGAAGAAAAATTAGAGCCATCTCTCACCAGCAATGTCTGAAAAAAGTTTTTCACAGGGAGTGTAGTGACTCAGGTTACACCTAAATCTCCAGTAGGTCCTTAATAGTGAATTTGACTGCTGTTACACGTAACACTTAGAATAAAAACACCACAATCTAACAAACTACAATTGAGATTCAAGACAAGAAATTTCTCTATTTTAGCCTGATTCATCCGCAAACTTTTTCAGTTCATGTAATGTGTCTGCTTTAGTTTCTCATCATGGGTACAACTACATAGGTCACTCCAAAAGTAATGCCTCCTGTTTATTTCCATGGAAACTGCAATGGATACAAAGAGCATAACAACACTATTTGATAGAGCCCATTCTCAGCTACAAAACACTATTTTTCAACATGCCTTTTTTCCGGTGATGAACAAGAGTCTGTGTGTTGCTCTCAGAAAAATCCACGCCACCACTGTCACCTCCATCTCTGTGGCACTAAATAAAACTACAGTTGAAAAAAATAAAGGTAGAAATCGATTTACTGACTATTCCAAAAAAGCTAATACCGAATATAACCTGCTCTGGTGCCTGTACAAAGTTGCAGAGATATTAGAATGGACAGGCCATCTCTACTTGGCAGACACACTTAAACAAGGACAGTCAAACTTTCATTCTTCCTTGCAAAAAAAGTTTCAGGGATGTACTGAATACAACATTCATGAGGTGAAAAATATTTGCAACTGGAACTACTGTTTATCCAGAAATCAAAAAATAAATGGCTACATGCCCCTTCATCATTCAAAGGATATAGGAAATGTGCCATTGCCAAGATCAGTGACTTCTGCAAACTATCATTCTACTGAAAGCAATTTTGGGAGGCTTAACTTTAGACGTTTTTTCTCTTAACATTATCAATGAATTTTCCTGTACTGTGCCTCTCTAACACTTTTCCAGTCAGGAGATTCAGCATTCAAGCAATACCACCTGAGCAGAGGAAAGTATTAAAAAAGACAGCAAGAAAGGGAAAAGCATGAAAGTGATTTAGGTCTCTTGGGTAGTTTTTAAGATTACAGAAAGCCACAAAGTGAAACTCTCCCAAAGAAAATGCAACTTTGAACTTCCTGCTTTAAATGAAGTGTTTTCTATCCACCACAGTGATAATTTTCTACTCTGGTAAAGTACTAAATTCAAATTTAAAACCTTTGTAGTAGTTAAAGGCTTAAATTAACAGTATAGAATCTTTACTCTTTTCATATTTTCAAATATTAAATATTTTCAAAGTATTAAAGTGAACAAGAGGTTGTGTGGCATTTGTCAGTCTATTAGAAAAAAACAGCCCGTGGATTTCATTATGAAAGAGGAAGGTCATGAAAAGTTATCAAGATTCGATTAACCCTCCTTGATAAAAATGTACCCCTCTGACCTTTCCTTTCCCTATACTTTCATGAAAGTTACTCCATCCAAAGACTACTGAACTGTTTGCTTTTCCATCTGTAAAAATAGCAAGCAGCAACACTAACAATACACCTAATTGACATTTCCACATTAGTATACTGCCTACAAATATCAGAACATCAGTAAACTATTTTTCTCCTGCCCAACAGGAACAGCAAGATTTTCTGCACATCAACAGATATTTAGCCATATAATTCTGTAAATTATGCTGTAAATTACCTTTCTTCCAGTTTGCCCATGCTACCAGCTGAATGAATGTGAAGAGATGTTGTCATTCTCTTAAATGACGTGATTCCACAGGATTATTTTCCACTAAACCTTCATCTTTCGTAGGGTTCTAATGCTAGTAGTCACTGCTAACATTATATTAAATATATTTAGGAGAATTTTTTGCCAAATCATTGAGACAAGGAGCAAATACTATGGAAAGAAAAGAATGAATAGTTAGAAAATGAAAACAAACCAAACCATGGTCCAGTGAACTCTGGCTTTGCTTTAAACACATTAGCAAATATGTACCTCACTGCCTCATTTCTCCCACATTCCATAAACCGTGCTATTAACCCCTTCCCTTTGGTCATTGGTAGAACCTCAGTGTACCATAAGGTATGTTCAAAAACAGGCAGCCTTTAAGGAGTTAACTTTTTTCCACAAAGGTGAAGAGTTTTGCTGACCCAGGGTGAGTTGGGTTGAACAAAATTCAATTCTGCTATAGTCAACAGGAAAGTAGGAAGGAAAATAGGATTTAACAAACAAAGCATAAAGTCCACAGCAGGAAATCATTATTTGAGCAATTGTTCACTTTGTTAAGAGACTGGACTGTATTAATATCTATCAGGGCATACTGCTGTGTTTGTGGTTTCTCTTTAGTGCCATGTCCAGTCTAATTAGTTACAAAGTGGTTGTATAGGCAAGCGAAATCTGCAATTGTGTGAGGTTTCCAAAGAATACAGAATACATATGTCATTGATGCATAATCTGGCACCAGCTTATTCTGGTTAAAGCTTGAGTGGTTAACTAAAATTAAATCAATACTAAAGGAAGTTCAGAAAGCCAATAGAAGTAGCTCACAGAAATAGTTTCACTGACCATTACAGCTGCTACGGATTAGGCATGTTAAGCAGTTCAGTTTGAGTTAACATTTTTAGCAAAGATACACACAAATAGCTGCCTGCATGTTTTGCAGTTAAAAGCATGCTAGTAACACACACAGCATTGTTCCAAGCAGCAACTTGGAACAGTTATCAATTTCAGTTAGGTTCTTCACCACAAGGAGGTTAAAGTAAAGTATATATTTAACACGGCAGTTAAAAAATAGATTTTTAGACAAAAGTTCTGTGAGCTTCAGGTGAAATTCTGACACTCCGTAGGGTTTCACAGGCCTGAGATCCTTACTCAAACAGTAATCATAAGCATCATCAAAAAGCAGTCAATAATAACCAGTGAACAAGCTAACACCAGCAATGTACAGAAGTAGTTCCTCAGCTTTCATAGCTATGAAAACTGGTCATAAACTGGTTTCTTCAGTAAATTCCAAAGCTTCTAGCACCATAGGCAGAGCACTCCACTTACCATGCAGCAATATTTCAGATGTCCTTTTCCCAAGCAAAGAGAAACACTCACCTGGCTGCCCTCCATATTTGAGCTTGTTTAAAGCTACCTCAAAAGCTAGAATCAGTCTCTGAGAAATGAACTTTTGGTTACAAACCCCAGGTGGTGAAATAAGAAAAGGCTCGCAGTATAACATAACTCAACTTTTTATCAGACTCAGACAATTTAGATCAATACGAAGCCAAGGGAGTTCTGCCAATTTACGTTGGTTTGAATGCAGTTCAGTGATTTGTACTGAAGAAGGATTTTGACTTACTTCCTTCAGGATGTGAGTGTGGCCCTGCCAAGCACTGTTTCCCAATACTGCAGAGACTTAGAAGTGACAAATGATGGATATATTGTTCTAATCCACCAGTACTGCTCATATATCATCCATTACAGAATTTGAGGGACTTGTTAAGGCCATCTTCAACTATCAACATTTTACCCAGTTCACAGGGCATAAGCTGCTCAGAGACAAAAATTGGAAAAGGTCAACATTCACAGCTATTGCAAAATGTATCACATGAATTGCATTTCACTGCTGACTCAATAACTCCCCTTTCTCAACCTTGATTTTTCAGATGATGTGACTATTTCTTATATCAGAGACTTGTAGCATTATCACTTGCCAATATGAAACATGCAATTTGCATTTCTTCATGGTACCATGCTTTGACCATCTTTCAAGACTGTGGGATCAAAACCAGTATCTGGCAATGTTTCTATTTATCTCTAGATGAGTCCTATGTTGAAATACAGAAAACTGGTGCAATAAGTTTAAACTAAGTTTAATGTATATACATTAACAGTGATTTAGGTGGAGTTGTTTGTATTTTACAGATTCATGTGAGGGATAAGGCAGGTTGCTAGTAATAACCTTGATTTACAGAACATAATTTGGTCTGTTTATTGAGAGAAGAAGACTAAAGGTGGTCCTTTATGTTATCCTTTCAGTGACTGCTTTTTTTGGAGACAATAACTTCATTGTAAAACCAACAACTCAGTGCTCATCCTTACTCAAGATTGCTATTCGTTGGACGTAACCTTAGGGGTGAATTACAAAGCATTAAGTATTTGGCTGCTATAAATTGTTACCAAGAAAGAATGTCATTATTTATTTCAACTTCAGGTTTTTTAAGGTGTTGTACTGTATTTACTCGTAAAAGAATACTATCTCATTAAAGCACTGAATTCTGCTGCCAGAAGCCATGGTATTATTCAGGAAAAAGTTTTAAAGGACAAAAAAAAAAATCACAAGATTACATTCCACTTATGTCAGTCAGGGCTTACATAGTAAATTCATCATTAGTGCAAACATTATGGAATTATATGTTTGATCCCAAGTATTAAATATATAAAATACTTATTCTGTCATTAAAAAGAGAGCATGACATACAGATCAAGTCTTATCATGAGAACAAAGTATTCTTGTAGTTTTGATACCAGGCTTCCACTCAGTAGAGATGGACTCAGTTCAACTAAAATTACATATATTTGGGAGTGTATAATTTGAAACATATTTAAGTCAACACTCCAAAAAAATAGGAATAGTAATGCTGTTTTATTCAGCATAAGATTACTTCTTCTAGTAAGATATTATATGCAGTTACACAATAATGAAATAATCTGGACTTAAAAAAGATCATAAAACTTGAGACCACATTCTCTAGTGATGTGAACTCAGGAAGAAAAAGGCATACACAGATATCAGACTCTGAAAGAAATGCAGCAATAGGTAAGTGTTCACTGAGTGACTGTGAAATGGCATCTAGGCACATTTAATATGAAAACTAACAGGAACACGCAAGATAGTATCTCCAGCTATTTTACACTCCCTGATTATGTTACAAACATTTAATACTTTCCACACCTCTTTCACCAAGTCACACATAAATCTTATTTAGATTACTTGGTCAATAGCAATACAGTGCAATAATTTCTATTGCTTTGATTCGTAGAGGAACTCTAGATTCAGCATACTTTGAGATCGTCAATGCTGAATCCAGACCAGGTTGCTCAGTGTTTATCTAGTCTTGAGATCTCCAAGGAAGGAGATGATAGAGCAGCCAGGTTACCAGGTTGCATGAGGAAATCACCAGGCTGAGAACTATCCAGCAATCAGAGAGATTGATGCATGGTATCATGTGGTGACGTAGGCTGATCAACAGCCCAGTCTTTAGTCCCTGCAAGGGGTAGAAGCTAAGCAGTTTCCAACCCTGTGGAGACAGATGGCAAAAACACGTAAGCTGAGATAGACTGGACCCTCAACTCTGCTCAGAGCAGAAGGAGGAACCTCCTCCTTGCTGCTGAAGTCTCCCTCACCAACAAATACAAAGATTTGGAGATGGAAAGAGAAGAAAGTGTGGTTAATGGTTCAGAACTAGAAAGAGACAACCACATTAAGAAGATCCAACCAAGGACCTGAGTCAGTACCACTGCCACCATAAAATGTGAAGGACCTTAATAATTGGAGTCTCCACACTGAGCGGCACTGAGGTACCTGCTTGCTGCCTGCCAAAACTCTGCATCTGAAACATCATTAAGAGACTATCAATTATGATAAAGCCAGAGAACTACCATCCACTCCCACTCCTTCAAACCAGGTCAGCAGATACTGCAACTATGAAATTACAAAATGTTATTAAAGATTTCATATCTCTTGGGAGGATGTTTATGGGATCAGGAACACAAGTAGTGTTCTCGATCCTCCCAGTTGGAAAATGGGACCTGGGCAGAAGGAGGAGAACAGACAAGTTGAATGAGTGGCTATATAGGTAGTGTCACAATCAGGGTTTCATGTACTATGATCCTTGGACATACCTTTAAGAGACCAGGAATGTTGACGCTGACCGGGACACAACTGACCAGAAGGGGCAAGGATACACTGGGCAGCAAGCTGGTTGAGCCTATCTCCAGAGCTTTAAACCAAATTTGATGAGGGAAGGAGATGTACTTCTGAGTGACGGAAAAGGGACAAGGAACGCTGTCACTTTAGGAAGCAGCTGGAGAAAATCTCAGTTCTGTCCTAAAGGAAACTGGGAGGGCTCTTCCAAGGAGGTAATGTGGCCAGTAGCCCAGCTGAAGTGCCTCTACACCAATGCATACAATGGTGAGGTCCTGCACAGCCTGATCTAGTTAGCGGTTGGCAATCCTGCCCATGGCAGGAAGGTTGGAACTAGATGGTCTTTAAGGTCCCTTTCAATCCAAGCCATTCTATGATTCTATAACTTTTGCCCAATTACTTGTAATAATGTAAATAACACAATCAAAAATATATTAATATAATGGACTGCCTTAAAGGCTTACTATGACTTAAGTAACACCTGATAGTCTGCATCCTGCTACTATTCTAAATAAGAAAAAATATTGGTTTTGGAGTGCATAGTTTAATTATGCTTTCTTATTTACAATTGTTGAGAAATCAGAATATTTTAGAAATACTGGGTATGCTGCATATACAGAACAAGAATATTTTCTGTGCACTTTTGCCAACCAAGAAAAAAATTCTCTGATGAAGACATTAAAATCAACATCTTCTCTTCATATTTTATGATCTATCTCATCTAACATATTCATAGACTTATTCCTGCATAACATATCGTTTAGAACACGTGACATTTTTCATCTGCAAAGCTCATGCTGCATTTAGTCTCTTCTTATATTGACAGCATAGAAAACTCTCTTCCTGCACTAACACCATATGAAACTCAATCCTTCTCCACTGTTTGTTTTAGAGAGTAAGAACCATCATCCTTGTCTTCATATCTCTCTCAGATGCCATCTCTTCACATTACAGTTTTCATTGGATGTCTTATGAATGTTAAATCATTTGCAGACTTAACACACACACAAAAAGTCACCATAAAACTCCACTGGCTCTTCAGTAAAGAAGCTTGCCTTATTTGGTGTCATCTTGATCTGATCTTTTTATTAGTATCCTCAATCTTCTCCCTCAACATACAAATAAAACATTTGAATTTTGAAAAGTGTCTTAAATCTTTCTGTAGGCAAAAAGTATTGCAATGCATGACTCCTGCTTTATACAAAAAAAAAAAAAAAAAAAAAATTAAAAAAGGAACTATTGTTTCATTTGTTAGGAGTAGGTAACATCACTCTGTGGACTCCTTGTAGAGCTCCAGCAGTCATAAAATGCCTTTGTGTAATGTATCAACATTCCTGATTTTTTTTGGAACAAGAAGAACATCAATATTAGAATTCAGGAAGCAGGAGCCTTCATCTAACCAAAGAATTCTTCACAACGAGTTATGTTTGCCTTCTATGTTAATAAAAAGCCAATATGCATAATTTATGGAAGCTAGATACCAAACATTAAAAAAAGTCACAAAGCCATAGGAGTTTTTAATGGGCAAATCTTCACCATTTAAATTGATCTCTTATACAATATTTTTCTGCCTGATTGATTACATTTTACTTGAATATGTTTGACTTTGATGCTTGTACAAAAATTCTAAAGAGCAAAAGAATCAAGAACCAGTAACATTCAAACAAATGAGCGGTCACAAAAATGACAGAGCTTGTAGAAGACTCCATTTTCTCCCAAAGCCATTATTTGATTTAATACTCCATTATAAAGCAATGCTCCTTTCACAAAGATGGATTCTGAGATTTTAATTTCTTGTTGGCTTTTATGCTGCTGCTCCTTAGGGACAATGACTTTCTGCAAGGAATGATGTTTCTCCAAAATAACTGTCATTCTCTTTTTATAGCAAGACAGGAAAGTTTCTTCCAGAGTCAAGAATTGAAGAAGTATCAGAAAAATTATATAAGGTCTAAACCTTGAGCCACATCAAGAGGAGCATTTTCATTAGCTCATGCAACTATAAAGCATATACAGCTATAGATCTTTAGTATTTTTTCATTAAGGAGAATGTATAACAAATGGTCTATAGGACAACAAGGCCACCAGCAGAAAATGCTTCTTCACTCTGTTCCTTCTTCTTATACAGTTAATCATTTTACAGTCATGCACTACATGACTTTTACAGCTGGTATCCTTCTCATCAAAATGTCTGGTTTGATTGTGTACCTTTGATAGAAAGATTTAAAGATATTCATTGACTGGTATCATCAAAACTAGTAAAAGGAAATAGAAGAGAACTAGTAAAAAGAACTTTTCAGAGATCAAGAAGTAACTAGGGTTTTTACTGGCCACAGTTGTAGTATGGGTGGGTGCTCATGTTCTTGACAAGTTTAAATTATTAGAGATTTTTAAAGTAGCTGTCATAAATATTATGCAACTGTAAATTAGTTCTTATTGATCAGTCTGCAAACAAAACCCATAAAAAAAAATTAAAAAGAAAACAAACACAGCAACAAAGAAAACTGATGGAAAAACGCTTTACATTAATTTCCTTCACATTTTGCAATCTTAAAATTGCATTAAAGCAGCATTTCAATATAAAAACAAGACTGTTCCTACTTACCTGCTTTCCTCATTTTGACTTTTTAACAACACAAAGAGAAATACAACCTATATAAAGAATATAGTTCTTCTACAAAAGCTCTTTCTCAGGTTGGCTGCTATAACACAATTTAATACAAAGGTTCTTCTGCAATAATTCCATTTGCTCAATAGTAATTCAAGATATGTCTTGTTAAACTGACATCTTTCTATTTTTTGGAAAAGTTTACAGGGAAGAACAGTTTTGGACAAGAATAATTAAGACCGAATGTAAATGCAGCACAAGGAGAAACATTTTTTGATTTATTATCAAAAAAAAGTCTTGCCTTCCATAGTTCCTACATGATCCAAATATACTGATGATCTTATTGTAATTAAGCTGTCACCGTACATGTTTTCATCTAGGACTGAGCAGTTAGAAATTGCTAAAGGCTGAGCTATTTACAACCACCATCCTTTTCTCTTTTTTTTGTCCTTCCCTGAAAGAAAACACTGCAGCACTACATAATTGCTTTACAATGTCTATTGTGGAAGATTTCACAAGGAACATAAAAAGTTTGTGTGCAGAGCTGTTTTCTGTAAAGGGAGTAAGGTTACAGATCGACAAGCAAATTTTACAGGAATTTTCACTGTCACCAAGGGGGCAGTTTGTTTAACCCTTTATCAATAAAGCTTTGCCACAGGAATACAACAAATTTCCCATTTCAGAGAGCTTTCCCCTCACCTATCCCAATAGTTTCACTCTTCCACAGCAGTTTCACCAGTCCTGTTGACTTAAATTTTAGATTTCTGCTAATGTATTTCTCAATATCTTTTTTCTTAATAGTGTGTGTTTTGAAACATTGCCCATTCTTTAATATAAAAAAAAATAAATACTTTTAAAATAAAAAAAATACAAATATTCATCAAAGAAACCAAAGAAATGAGTTTGTTCCCAGTTTCTGAACCAAAAATCAAAGTAATCCCTGCAGTAACTCAGTGATATTGGTCCTTGGCCTTATTCCTTGAGGAAATTACTCTTCCAATACACACATCTCAGAAATATCCTCTCCCATTTACAGATTCCTACACGGCTTTTACACTTTTCCTTGTGGCCTAATCTTTGCAACTAAAATAAATTACTAAATAAATTACTACAAAGGTCCCATCTACATGGGTACTTTATTAATGTTATATGTTCATAGTGTGTTTATAAGAAATATCTTTAAACACACAGGGACAGTGCAGGGTGACCATGCAACTGTGGAATTCTGCAAATAACACATAGAAAAATCAAGAAAGTAGCTTTAGGGTCTACTACAGTGTATGGAAAAGTAGAGGAAGAGGCTCAGGAACTGGATAGGGAAAGACAAATCTTTGACCATTGATCCCATCCCACTCACAATAATCAAAAGCAAAGCTCCTATTAGGTAAAATGACATCGGATCAAGCTTTTCATGAAAAGGGATAAACTTCTCTCAGGGCTCTCACTCAGAGATTACTATTGAATGGACTCAAACATATGCTTGTAAGTCTTCCTGAAAACACCATCTTGGGTGTATTCATAAACAAAGGAGAGACGCGCAGAAGATTTTCCTGAGTCAGACCTCACATGAGGAAAATAGCAGCCAGAAAAGCAGAAATGAATGGCATCGTAACAGAGAGAAGTAATATAATCTCCTAGCCAGATTTAGCTTCTTGAAATAAGGAGACAAATCAGATAAATGGCCAGTCTTCAGTGAATGCATGTTTTACAAATCCTTTTACTGTGTCTTCATCCATTTACCCTTTCTAGCTCTGATGCTGGATTTACCCTTTCTGCAATCACAATGGGCAGCAAAATAAAATGAATATTATAGGTTGTAATCTGCAAATGTTTGTGTTTTCAATGGATCTCCTTTGACAAGTAAACCCAATTACAGCCTGACTCCTATGCTTCACTGTTAGAAATGACTAAAACTTTGAAATAATTGAGAAAAAAAACAAAACACCAAACCTTAAAACCAACAATAAGCAAATGAGACACAATGGGACATAATTTCTGAATGGGACTTCTCTGAAAGATTGGTATGATGAAATAATAAATGAAAAGACATCATACAGGAAATATTCCATGATTGTAAAAGAATTGATAGTGTACCCAGCTTCCAAATACAGCTTCCAAAAAAAAAAAAACGAATGAGAAATAGAAAGGAAAAGAGTATGATTATTACTTGGAAGCATTAGAAGATTATATCTAAGCAAGTTTATAAAAGCTTTGAATGTTCACCTTGAGCGGAAGAAAAATCTGAGGTGAGATTTTAAGAAGAAAAAAGATAAAATACTGAACTCTCTCCACAAAAAAAAAAATACTATACTCTCTAAATAAAAAAAAAAAAAAGACATCTCAAAACATTACTGCAGTTCTCAGAACTTCAGCTTCTTACATGTCCTCAACTGTCTACCCATAGGACAAGAAAGAGATTGTCAGAAGAAATAAGATAATCATGCAACCAAAGCCAATGGTCTTAGCAAGGTATTTGTCAGTGGACACCAATACCAGGTGCAGAAAAACCATTGAAACATTTGGTTCTTGGATTTTATCTTCTGCTTTGTACACACTCGACCAACAGCTGGCTGAACTGAATGAGTAGCCATGCTAACACAAATGTCTTTGATTAAAACAGCATCCTTGAAGTCAGAAAAACCTCAAAAACCAGGAATTAATCTTCTGGAAGCACTGAAAATGACTTCTCTTTTTCCACAGCTGATAATAAGGTGACTTAACAGAACGTGCACTCTGAAATGAGAGGTGATCTAGCAAAAAGATCATGACAAACATCCACAAATATTCCATTATTTTCTGGTGTGTGCAGACTTTTTCCATTAGAAAAAATCAATCTTTACTGTACTCTATTTGCAGCTGATTACGTTTCTAAAGCACAATGCAAATTTTTAGAAAAAAAAATCAGAAGTAATAATATCTAGAAAGTAAAATGAAGCTAATGACCTTAGAATCTCTCCAAAAATGTAATGAACTTTCAACACATGTCCAGTTCTTAGCGCAATCCACTTTGAAATAAAACCAATATTTGCAAAATTATTCTAAGAAACAGTATTTATATAGATTTAGCAATATAAATGGGGATTATTTATTGTACACACTATTAATTTATATTTTCTTTCCTAAAAATGCCTGAGAAACAAAGTGCATCAGAACAGCACTCAAAATCACCATTCACCTGAATGCATTCTGCAGAGGAAGCTTCCTCAGCACCATGAAGAATAATTGGATATCATGGTTCTGGAAACAATCTTCCTCTTTTCAAGAGATAAGCTTTATAATTTCATCTTCACCTTAAAAAAAAAAAAAAAGGAGCAGTAGCTTCCGAAAACCACAGAGCAGATAGCTTACTGAACCACACTCACATTTGGGTGAGATCCTAGATACACTGCAGTCAACAGGGAACAACTCCGAACTGCTGCAGAGAAGGAGGCTTTCAGCCCTATAAAGTATTACCCCACACACAGCTCCACTGGTCAGCAGCAGCACAACAGCATCAAGGCTGGTAGAAACGAGTCGTACAGCATTGCTCAGTTCTCAAGGGAAAATAACTATTTTTATTTGGCCTGATGTAAAATTTTAAGAAAATTAATGCTTAATTGTGATCCTGTCTTTCTGCATGACCTTGAGTCAGTTTCAGAATCAATACATCTCAGGTCCTCCGGTACTGAAATGAATGTAGTACAACTCCCCACCTCTTTAAATCTTCATGTCACTCGGATGAAAGGCATTTTGTAACACAAGTGCAAAATCTTGTTATTTATTAAAGGAGATACGTACCACAGGCCCACAGTTAATGTTTTCAAGCTGTCTCTTTACCTTTAAATCTAATCAGACAATTATCAATTAATGACCACATCACCACTATCAGAAATACAAAGGCGATATAAGCATGCCTTTGCCTGACCAATCGGCCATCTTCAGCAATGAGTTGCACAGTTTTATCTACTTATCCTAATGTACCCCCTACTTCAGTAGATTCTAGCAGTCTTAAGAGGATGCACCGAGGCTAACCAATCCTAATTCCAGTGGGTGATATGCGGTCATTAGGGCTGAGGCACTCTCAGCTTTAGTTTATGAGTTACTCAGAGGTTACTGCAAAGACCAGTCCTTATATTCAGGCTTCTCAACTCAATTGCAAACACAGGTTCAGATTTCCAAGCCAGAAGGCAGATCTAAAAAGCAAAATATTGTTTTAAGCTGTAAAATACTTATAGTAGCCACCCTATTAAATGTTACAAGAATGTACAGCATCCAGAGCAATATTTGCTAATTCATTTCTGAAAAAAAGAAAGGAAAAAAAAAAGATTTACACTGACTTCAGTGACAATACATCAAGAACAATGTGCGATTGGGATTACTGTATTTCTTACAATTTACTGCACAAAATCAGTACCTACATATGGACAGCAGAGTCTGAAAACACACAATAGTTATTAGCAAGTAAAATCAGCCAGCTAAGATTATTTTCTTTACAGCAGGATTGAAAGATTCAGGTTACTCATGTAACTCAGTTCTTCAGTGTTGAAAGATCAGAGAAGTGATTTTTCTGTTGTTGTTTTGCAGAGGTTTTCAGGGATTTTTTTGGTGGGTTTTTTTTTTTTTTCCTCTGTTTGTTGCTTGTTTTTAACATGGTAACAAATTACAACTAAGGAAGAAAGTACGTAAATGACAATTTAATTTCCAATTGCAAAATACTTTTTACAAAAAGGAGCTGGCTACCCTTGAAAATACAAAGTACTGTCAAAAGCAGTGGATTTGACAGAAAGACGAGAATGGAAAAAGTAGTTTTTAAGGTGGTGGAATTAAAAACAACCAATCCAAAATAGAGCTCTTCTCCATTTGTCAATTAATATTACCACGTGCAGATGATTTTGAGATGCAAAGAAAAAAAAAAAAAAGAGAAGAAAAGAAAGAGGCTCCCACACCCTAACTCCCAGCTGCACTTATTGTAGAAAAGAGAAAAGCAGATTATTCTTCAAAGCTGTAAAGGTACTTAAGTTTAAAACGGGTGAAATGTATGAGGCATGCACTAATTGTGAATTTAGACCTAACAAGAATCTACAAAGTCTAAAGGAAAATCAAAACTTCAAGACACAGTGGAGCTGTTGGATAAAAGGGCAGAGTTGCTCCAGACATTTCTTTTACATTGAACTTTGAAATCACCAGTTTTAATAGTTTTATTAAAAGGCTGACACTGCATCACATACAATATCTAGCCATACACAGAAAGAGAAACAAAAAGAAAATGCAACAGAAGTAGGAGTCACTGCCTTAAAGCCCCAGCTATCAGTGTCCCATTGTCATCAACTGAAATAATTCAGAAGAGGAGCACTGGGTTGTCTATCATTAAATACTAGGAAAAAAAAAGCTGTGCTGCAAAGAATAAACTTAACCATTTCTTTCACCAGATGTGTTTGTCTTTGTTACAAGTTTCGCAATACAACTGGATGGAGTAGTTCTCAAACTACCCATCTTTCCTCTCAACACCAACTTCTTGGACTGAATGATCTCAGAAGTCTTTTCCAACCTTGGTGATTTTTCTATGATGCTTAACAAAGGCTCAGAACACAAACATTTTTCATTGCTAGCACCATGCTACGAGGCTGGAATTTTACCAGGAAAAAAATAGAAGTTCCAGTAGCATTACAATAGAAAAGAAATTTGCAGAGTGATTGAAGTACAAGCAGAGAGTTCACAGTCACAAACTGGTCTGCATGAACTGTACACAGAGAGTCCCCATGGAAAGCTTTTAAAGTTCTGCAGGAGCTGCAAATAGCTGCGAGGCCCAAAGCAAAGCCAAGGAACACTTGGAACTTCTGAGAAACTGAATGTCAACACAATATCATTTATGAAAGTATGCAGTGAATTCTGAGAAGCTGCCTTGCAAGTCTTGGTCCAAGCAACGACTTTAGCAGGTGGCTTAACTGTTTTTCCTGCTACTCTTCTTGAACCACTTCTATTTTGCCCATGGAGTGAAAAGCAACAGCCAGTGTAAATCTCCTAATCCCTCACTCACGACATTTAAGCAGACAGCATGGCCATGAACAGCGTGATTCAGGTTAAATTCTCATTAAAGGACTTCCCTGCCTTAAGTATTTTTCAGTGACAGTTTACAGTGCTAGCACAGGAATATGACAGACAGGCAATGGGCTGGAATTGTGACAGGAAGCTGTCACCAGGCCTTTGCGAGCATCCGAGTGTTGGATGATATCAGGAGGTTACCCATCAACAGAAGAAAAATAATTTCCACACGAAAATACTCATCCTTGGGGTCTGTATGAATTCCTGCTGGTGTCTGACACACTTGCTGCTTCAAATATTAGAGTTTAGAGGGGCTGAAGAACCCTGGACACTGCAGGCAACAGAAAAGCAATCTGACACAAAGGTTACTGCTAACTAACTACTACTTTTCCTCTGTTTTGGAGCCAATGATTTCAGGTACATATAGAATTAATGCTGCAACTATGTAGGAATATATTTATCATTCAGATTGGAATGGCAATGCAAATAGAAAGGGCTTGCACATCCAGAAGAACTGTTCCAGCCTTAAATTCAAAGTCAGTGCATGAAATAACCACATGCATAAATCCATTCCTATTCAGTATGGCAGTCTGTTAATATTAAAACATTCTGGAAACCCATTGGCTTTGCCTGCCTGAATATTGCAATCAAAATGGATGACTGCTGAATTGTGTCCCCATGCTACTATTTCCATCATAACATGTATCCCAACAGCTTCAGTGGTTTAAGTGACATTATGAAGTGGGATGATTGAAAAACCTGCTCCACAGTCTTTTGCACAATAAATGTTAGACTACAAACGGAGATGTTCTCATAATCGTTAGCTAGTAAAAAGCTATTTATTCTCTTTTTTATTTGGCTGTGACTGTTTGCTCTTATCTGACGTAAGAGTTGAATATAAACGCAAGAAATTTCCACCTGTAGAAGGAATTACTGAATCAGTATCACGAGTTTAGGAATATTTGTCAGTAAGGCTTACACAATCATACAGATGACAAAATCCAGTCAGTTCAGGAATATCTCCTTTCATTATGTTCATGGATATCTAATATATTGACATCTGTACTTAAACTGTAAGTGTGAACAATCAAATGGGGCTTAAAAGTAAGCTGCTTCTACTGTATTCTGCTTCAGTGAGAAAACCAAAACAAAACACTGAACAAGTTTTGAAGCAAGAGGATGAAAGCCTCAGCATTTTTTTTTTAGATATAGAGAATTCTTCTGGTTTCAATGCCATGCATCCTTCAAATTGCACCATTACCAAACATGAAGGAAAACACAAGCTGTTTTAAGATATCTACAGACGTCTCCGATATCCGTACCTTCTGGAGATACAGAGAATGGACAGAATGCTGATTTGTCCCTTTTTCCTTTGCCACATGTCACAGTCTTCCATTTAGGCTCCTTAGACACACAGGAAGTGCAGAATGGCTTGTTGAACACATGTTCATAAAATCAGACCAGGCACACAGCATTATTGAGAAGGACATACTCAGTTCTTCAGATTTCAAGTCAGTACAATGCACTACAGATCTTGCACCAACATTTTAGAAAAAAATATATGTATAAAAAGTAATTTATCTGGGCCATTTTTAGTTACTTATGCAGACTAAATTTAAAGACAAATTATGTTGGATTTTTTTTTTTTTTTCCAGTTTTGTCACGCAGGCTGTCACTCATAGAAATGTACAGATGTTACAGTCAAACCTCAACCACGTGACTTCTTTCAACAGACTACAGCATCAAGACATACCTTGATTGTGCAGCACTTCTTGAACTAACAGGAACAGAGACCTCTTCCTGATATAAGACCATAAATATAAAAACATAATCTTGATGATAGCGTATGGAAAAGATGAAAGCAGAGGATCCTTTTTAGTTTTTAATTCCAAGTAGACTGTCAGTACAGTAATGTATCACATATGCATCTAGAATGAAGAGACCATGATAGAAAGTTATACTACCCAGAGCTATAGAGATATATCAAGGTTTTCCTTGCGTGCTTAGTGCATCCAAAAGCATAGTTTTAGCAGTGACAAAAATCCAAAGAACAGCTTGCAAAAGCTATTATCTTCAAGCTAATTTATGCTGCCCCATAAATGATTATGAAAAAAACAAACTATTTTTCCAACAGATTTTTTTCTTTATCCTCCACTGTAGTTAATTTTTTTTGGACACTGTATATGACCATAGGGCTTTCAAGTGCCTTGTGTTGAAGCCCATAGGCCTACACAGCAGATCAGTCAGCCTAAATCCAAGTCTGAACTAAGATCAAAACAAAAGAAGTACAAGTTCAAAACCACAAGAATTATTAGTTCAGCTTGTCGACTATATTTTAATAGTTTTACAAGTCTAATTCTGAAGTTGTTGTGAAAACTAGCTGGCAAAAAGAGACAGCTATAACTTATCAGGAAAAAAGCACAAAAAAATGTAAGCAATCCTGAGTGATTCTCAACAGCTGCATTTTTAAAACAGAATAAGGATTGCAAATGCATAAACTCTGATGAAAATACTGATTTATTTTTAAGCATGCTGTACTTGGAAAATCATTATGAACCAAAACAAGGCAGAGCTCAGCAATGGAAAAGCTGAAAGAAATCCATATGGGCTTTGTCTTTCCACATTTTTCTTTCCCAGACAAATTCAGCTGCCTTCACTGTTCATTTCTGCGCCCCCAAACAGAACTTCCCTCCCTCTCTTCTATTCCTGCCACCTTCAGTACAGACCTCTGGGAATTGACTCTCCCCATCAGCCCCTTGGAGCCACTTATCCATTTGCTTGTCATTCAGATCCTTCCCAAAGATCCAGTCTCTCACACATCTTCAACATTCCACAGACATATGCAGTCATGCATACATGCAAGATTAAAACTCAAATCCAAGAGAAATTAGGACCCTAACTGTACTTGTGAATCTGGGCCTGAATGATCGGGCTGAAAAACCAAGGGACAACTACATAGTAGGTAAATTTAACCTAAATTTGATTCTGCATGCTGGAAAGTCAATGTGCTAAAAGCTGAACTGGAGTTTCAAGAGAAATTCAGAATACCTACTTAGGAATCATTAACTTAGGGGCTGAAACACCAAAAAAAAAAGAAAGTTTGGTCATGTCTAAATAGTTCAGTGAGACAACAAAATATCTTCAAAATAAAGATTCCCTTATAAATAAATAAATAACTGTGCTTTGTATCTGTTGGAACAGCATCTCTTCCTCTATCAAAAGGGGACTGCCTACCAAGCAACTGTATTGGAGTGGATCAAGATCTTCACTGGAAGAAGGTGCCTTAATAAGCAGAGTTCTCCCTTAATGTCTCCCTTCTCCTACCTGAGTTTTCTTAAAACATATAGCTGTCAGGTCCAAATTTTGCTCTGAAGTAGCACGAGTGGATTTTATTAACGTTCACAAAATGCCCAAAGGATCAGGTTTTGTAAGGGAACTGCATAGCAGTCAGATGCATCCCCACTGACTCAGTGAAATTCGGGGGGACTGAGGGGAACTTTTAGTCCAACAGATGTGACTTGGTGCATATAAGGCACATGTAGGGCTAAAGCAGAGCACAAGCTCTCTAGTGATTTCTTACAATATTTGTTCGATCCTCCTAAGTCCCTAAACACCAAAACAGGTGTCTCAAATCTTTCATTTAGAAAAGAGACACTGTGAAAGCAATCACATTTCTAGTTCAGAACAGCGTCATGAAGACTCTTTGTGATCTAATAAACAGATAAGTAGCTGTATATCTTCATTTGAAAAATAAATACCTAAGTTGCTCTTGGAAAATATTAGTCCAATGCATCATTTTCTGGTGTGTGTAATGACAAAACCCATTATAAGTTTAAGACATGAAAATACCCCATTACGTAAGGAAAAGAGATCATAACACTGGGTTTCTTATTTATTTTTTAATTTAAAAAAAGATAGCTTCTACAGACTATAGAATGTGCAAGAAAAAAATTTAAAAGAATGAGCTTTAAAACAAAGATCTGAAATTAGAAAGAAAGAAAAAGAAAAAGAGAGAGACTAGAAGAAAGGAAAGACAACAGCATGTCTCAATAAGAAATTCTCTGTGGTATCTCAGCTAATATTTATCTGTAACTGCAGTCCCCCATTTCACTGTTCATGGCACTGCCTGTGTGAAACAAGCCAGCAATTGGCAGTAATGCAGCCTGATGAATAATAATCTGCAACAAAGTGTTAGAAAGGAAGAATATTGAGAAAGACAATAGGGAGAAAGTAAATCCAAGAGAAAGCTGAAGATACAGAATTTGTTTTTGGCAACCCATTTCTGTATCTCAGGAGAAAACTGCTTTCCAGCTTGGTCCAGTAAGAGCAACAGACATGCATAAACAACAGGAAGAATGCAAATTTTGGCTTAACACCACACTCCTGGCTGGTGTGAAAGTGCCCTGACATGAGATGGGCAGCCAGCAGAGGCTCCATGGCGGGCAGCACCAAGCACAGCATGGGAGGTTCTGGGAGATCTCAGCTTCTGCTGAAATAATTTCCAGGCACTCAGGACCAGGCCTCTGGTTGTCCAGTGCCAGATGTTACACAACACATTCCTGGAACAAGCTCAGGATAGATGAGAAACGCTATGTTTAGTACAGGACATAATGGGTTATGAATCAGGCACACTGAAGACAAGAAGCTATTCTCTTTTCAAAAAGACGTACTTCCAACATGCATAAAACACACCAGTAAAACAGTGACTGCAACTCTGAAAATATCACTGCGGGCCATTTATTCCATTTAACACACCACCTGTACGACAGAAAATAGAAATATGTGAATGCAAACGGAAAGTAAAATTGTAGCACAGTTAAATGTGCCACACACAGAGACCTTTTCATACAGCATTATCATCCAAAAGAAGAAATGTCAAAGGCTATAACGTCAGTGAAGTCTACTAATAAAATTATATTTTATCAAGGCTGAATCCAGTGGAGACAGCAATAAAAGCTTGGTAAACAACATCAAACTAAGCTTCAGAAAATTATATTAAAGGGCACAAAAATGAGTAACAATTTTTATTTTCATTTCAAACTCGACTATTTCGATCTAAGGGAATTTTGCTTTTGAAGTAAATTGGAGGACCAAATCAAGGGGTTTAGTCACCTAGGAGGTGCAATCAAGTGGCTAGCTGGCTGAGTTCCAAAGTACATCCATGCTCTTAAATAGCAGGTATAAATTTGTCCCTACAGAATTAGAAGCCATCTTTCAAAAGCAACTCCTTGACTTGTGAAGTAACAGATTATTATATTTCATGGTCAGAAGGCTTCTCCGTTACAAAGAAATTTGAATCAAACAAACAAAATAATTGGAAGTGAGAAGAAGGTGCATTAGTATCAGGTATGATTTTTTTTTTTTTTCAGTTTCCTTTAACCCGCTATATAGCTTTATAATTAGATCTGATCCAAGTGAGGCAAATTAATCCATACAAGTGAACAAAGGAAATCTTGAAATGAGGCTTCTACTCTTTATTAAATTACTTTCTTGCAAGATGCTCTGCTTTTGAAGTTATGAATGTTTTTAGAAGTCTCCAGGCAAGTTCAAACATATGTTTCTATCCAACTTTACCATCGTGAAG
The DNA here is from genome assembly GCF_987193195.1 of Phasianus colchicus. Lineage (NCBI taxonomy): Eukaryota > Metazoa > Chordata > Aves > Galliformes > Phasianidae > Phasianus > Phasianus colchicus. The sequence goes on along the minus strand of NC_143441.1, from coordinate 6,287,506 downwards.
TAGAATAGCCAAAAAAAAAACAACCAACCCCAAAACAACACCAACCATCCCAAATTTCTGTTAAATCAGATCTATGGAATTATACAGGGAGGCTCATTAATTATGGAGTCTACCCAGTTATTTTTCCTTCCTAGACCTTCTTCTGACACAGGTTTTTGAACTTCTGCCCAAGTGAAGCCTGTGAATCAGCATCATTTACAGCATTCACTAAGACAATTGAACATGGTAAAGAGGACACGTATAAAAAAAAGATCTAATATTTTGTAAGGAAAAAAATACATGTATTTTTTAAATTGGTAGAGCAGTACACAATTGAGCAGCTCACAGTTAATGCTTTTCAGATAAAATTCAAGGAAAATTAAATTGAATGAACTTTTATTTGCCCTCCTATCATTTTTTTATTTTACTCTTGAGTTCAAAAAAACCCATATATATACTTTACTGAAACATAACATGAAACTACGGATTCAGGGTACACAGTATTAAAGCAGCTATGAAGGCTGAAATTTAAAATGGTTAGAACAACATATCTTAAAAACAGCTCTCTAGTGGTAGTCAAGGACTTTGTCTTAAAACACTTCCATGTGTAAAGAATAAGCAAAGAATAAATATTTACAGAAAAACTAGAACAAGAACACTAGCTTGGGCCTCAGTTCTGCAAACCACCTGTCTATGAATAGCATCACTTCTTATACAACAAACTGTTGTCATAAATGTATGATCCTGCAGGACGAGACGAGAGAATGTAAAACTATACAAAATTTCAGATAAGAGAAAAGTGAGTTTAAAGGTATTCAGCCTTTGTGCTTTTCAGCCTTTGACATCATTCTTTTGAGAAGGCTTTGCTTATCAGGCAAACATCTCATGGCGAGTGGCCTTGAAAGAAGCATTTTTTCCAAAGATAATTTCTGTTTAGAGAAAAGAAAAATTGTTTGAATGAGTGGTTTTTAGATGTATAAACCTAATAAGACACAGCTGTACTTCTTCCTTGTCCAAATAAATAAATTTAAATCAGACTGAGAAAACAACAGTTAATAATCTAAGAGGCAGAATGGAGAAGAAGATAGAAGAAGAAAAGCAGTTCTGACGACTGCATTTTAGACTGACCTTCTCTACTCATGAGCGTAAGAAAAAACAGGTAGATGTCACTCAAATGGCAGGTGACCCACCTTTCAAATGTTACTCACCTTGCCCAAACATCCACAAGCATGAAGAAACCAAAGAAAAAAAGTCAGCTAAAAAAGTGGGATTGCAGAGCAGAGAAGTTTGAGGCAATGTAACAGCCACAGATACCAGTCGGCACGGTCCGTTCCTTCCCTACATGAACTGATGATGCCTGCTTTGCAGATAGACATTAGAGCTGTACATGGACAGGTAGACAGAAACTTCACAAGTCCCACTTCTCAACCTTCAAGAGAAACAGATCATGGTTCATGTTGTGTTGAGGGATATGGTTTAGCGAGAACCATTGGTGATGGGTGGATGGTTGGACTGGATGATCTTATAGGTCTTTTCCAACCTTAGTGATTCTGTGATTCTGTTCTGAAAGCCAATGAATGAAGCTCAGGTAAGGACAGCTTTCATGTAAATGATACCATGTAAATTGCATCAAGTCACATCTAAGATAGAGATGCTCAGGAAAACAATATCCCTAGGGAAAAAAAAAAAAAAAACCATCTGGAAGGAATAAAATTGATTTTTTTCCTAATGAGAACACTTGAAAAATCCAAACGTGATTAAAAATAAATAAATTGCAACATCTTATCTGCAGCATTCTAGAATTTCAGTAATCCACTCTTTTAAACAGCACATGACTCCTGAAGTCTGCTGAGTGTTTTAATAAAGCTCACTTCCTTAATGGGGGAGTATAACATGATTTTGCAGCTGAGGAGCAAAACAAGCAGCTACCTTCAATGCTATATCCAAGTGAGGTTTTCAAGACTTTACTGCATTTGACTAAACTTCCAGACTATTTCTAAATTCCTAAATTTAATCATCTCATTTTTGTTATTCACCTATAGTGAAGCACTTGGGTCTATACATTAAAAAGATGGTGCAGTGTGTGACCTCATTAATTTCTGTTCTGCTTTTATCACAGATGTATGTGCTGAACAAACATAACTGTTGCACAGAGAGCAGCCTAATCTGACTGAGGAACCAACACGGGGCATCCACAAAACAAAAAGATCATCAGTTTTGCCAAGGTTGCTTCATAATCTTGTATGAGAGAAGTCATAGCGGACAATAAGAGGTAAAATAACCCAGTACACAAAGGATAGCCAGAAATAAGTTTTAGCAAGAAGGACACATCTTTGTGTCTTCTTTTTGCAAAACATCTTTTTGCAAAAGCTGATCACAGATGATGCAGCAGTTACATTTCAAGTATTTAGAAATACATCTTAAGTTTGATTTCACTGATAAAGACAAATTTTGCCCCAGCGCTTCGCACAGTAACATAAACTTTACCAGAGAATAATGAAATCTTCATAAACTCAAATTGCTCTGAAATTCAAAAAAAATCCACCTGATACACCTGTGACAGAGGAGCAGTATAAAATACTGCATAATAGATGCACAAAAGAAAATTTTCTTTAGTTATCATATTGTAACAACATTTCCTATTCCAATAAGACAAAAAATGTAAACAAACAAACAAACAACAACAACAACACTCCTATGTAAAGTATAGGTAAGACAAATACTGAGATTTGAGATGAAAATATATTCTTTGAGTTTACTTGAATGTGGGAGCACAGAAATACACTTCTTTCGTGATCCATAATAGGAAATATCCAGTTAAAAACAGAACTGGAAAATCAAATACTCTAGATGAAAACAATTGCATCTGCAAGCATTTTTTCTATAAGAATACATTCCATTTAAAGCAAACAGAGCATTCCCAGAATATGAATATACGAATAAGAAGAAACCAATTACAGAAATCTTTACTCCAAAACATGAGCAAAAATTGAACAGCACGTTTTGACAGTTTTGTTGCCAACATCATGTACATAGATTGTGTGCACCTACATTAATTTTTATTTGGAAGAGAAGCGAGCTTTTGAGGTTATCCCAACTTTCTGTACTTTGATCTATGTCATGGAACGGTCTTAAACAATAAAGATGAGACTTCTTTTAGATGAAGCAACAATAGAAAACATACTTCAATCACTAACGGAGCTTATTGGACCAGATTAGAGAAAGTCAAAAGTAAAACACCTTGAAATATAGGAACGTGATTAGATGAAGCCCTTGATGACTGGGAAAAAAGGCAATGTTGCATCCAATTTTAAGAAGGGTAGAAAGAATGATCAAGGGAACTACTGGCCTGTCAGCTCACCCTTGTGCTGAGCAATATCACAGAACAGATCCCCCTGGAAGCTATGCTAAGGCACATGGAAGAGAGGGTGGTAATATAGGATAATCAGCATGGCTTCACCAATGACACGTCCTGCCTGACCAACCTTTTATGCCTTTTACAATGGTGTAACTGTATCAGTGGACAAGAGAAGAGCCTCTGTTGTCATGTACCTGGATTCCAACAAGGCCTTTGACATGGTTCCCCACAACATCCTTCTCCCTAAATTGGAAAGATTTGGATTTGATGTGTAGACTGTTCAATGGACAAGGAACTGGTTGCAAGATCATGCTCAAAGAATGGAGTCATGGGTCAATGTCTGCATGGAGATCAGCAAAGAGTGGTGTCCCAGAGGGGTTAGTACTGGGACTGATGCTCTTTAATACCTTCATAGTGACCTCAACTGTAGGATCAAATGCACCCTCAGCAAGTTTATGGATGACACCAAGCTGTGTGGTATACCTGACACACCTGAGAGACAGGATGCCATTCAAAGAGACCTAAACAGGCTCAAGCAATGAGCCCAGGAGAACCGCTTGAGGTTCAACAAAACTAAAGTGCAAAGTCTTGCACCTGGGTCACAGCAACTCCTACTACCAATTCAAGCCAGGGGATGAAATTACTGAGCACGGTCTGAGGACAGCTCTGCTGAAAAAGACTTGGGGAATACTGGTGGATATGAGCCAGCAGTGTGCCCTTGCAGCTCAGAAAGTCAATGATTTCCTGGTCTGCATTGAAAGAAGCATGGTCAGTAAATCAAGGGAGGTGATTCCTGCCCTTCTACTCTGTGCTAGTGAGACCTCACCTGGAGTACTGTGTGCAGATGTGGAGCCCTCAGTACATGAGATACACAGACTTGTTAGAATGTCTCCAGAGGGCCACAAAAACGATCCAAGGGATGGAACACCTCCCCTGTAAGAACAGACTGGGAGAGTTGAGGCTGATCAGCCTGTAGAAAAGAAGGCTCTGGGGAGACGTGATAGCAGCTTGTCAGTATCTAGAGGGTGTCTATAAGAAAGAAGGGGACAGATTCTTTAGCAGGGTCTGTGGTGATGGGCAAGAGAAAATTATTTCAAACTAAAAGAGGGGAGATTTAGATGAGAAATAAGGGAAAAGTTTGTTATGATAATGGTAGTCAAGCACTGGAACAGGTTGCCCAGAGAGGTGGAGACATTCAAGGTCTGGCTGGACCACAGTCTGAGAAACCTGATCTAGCTGCAGATGTTCCTGTTCATTGCCAGGGAGTTGGAGTAGATGATCTTTAAGGGTCCCTCCAAACTCAAATGATTCTATGATTCTATCAAGTTTTTCACAAACTCTTTCCTTCCACAGATTTTTTTTCTGCTCTACACCATTCAGTATACTCATTAGAACTATTGAGAACACAGAAGTTATGCCTACTGTACATCCATTTAACTACTACCGAATTAAACGTAGAAAAAGCACTGAGAACTTCTTGTTCCTTCTCCCTGCTCTTTGGCATCTCAACTTAACACAGCAATTAGTCTCCTGAGCACCAAATGGACAGAGGTAACCTGCAGATGCTATATTTCTATGAACACAGTAAAACAGCATAAGCAGTATTGATCCTCAGTAGTCAACTCCACCTTCCCAACCATCTTTTCCAGACTGCCTCATACATCCTTTTAAGCTGTTCAGGGAACTGCTTAAAGGTTAAACAAGCTAAATGTGTGTGTATGGGAAGTCCAAACGCAGACACACTCAGGTATGATGCCTGAGTTCAGAGTTTCTCCCATTTCCCTGTGGTTCCCTTGCACAGCAAGCAGAAGCACTGTGCTGCTATACGCAGGCAGCAGGGTGAGACCCACAGCCATCCATGGAAAAATATGGGTATCTTAATCAGTTCTACAGTTAGTTCTTCAGGGAAGCTGGCTTTCTTCAGAGTTTTGTGATTAAAGGTGAGGCTGGTGAGGTGAAATGAGTGATGAAGCTTGAAACAAATGCTTGCTTTTTCAAATGCTGAAATATTTTGTTAGGTGCCTAAGGAAGGCAGAGAAAATGTAACTCTTTACGCCTGATGCAAAGAGCATTTTATTAAAAAAGAATGCCTCCCAGTGGTATCAATGGCCTTGCATACACTGCATATATCTATATACCACACCATAGAGCATATAGTTAACATAGAGCAACCAACAGCAATCAAATTAGTTCAAGAAAAGATGTCATCTACTTTCTTGATGGTGAATTCTGAGGTCAGTGGAACAGAAGTCTGACATTTGGATTCTCTGGAGCCAGTGGAAACTTGTTGTCCATTCTTTTCCTTTTATAAATGCTAGGAATCTGGTAGGGATGACATTTGGAAAAGGCAAAAGTATGCTTCTTTCTAATTCTATTAAGTCAATAAGCTGACTGTATGGATAAGCATTCCAATTAAGTATCAGTAGTCCTAAATAAATCTCATACAGATCTCAACAGGGAATTCAAAGCTACACAGGCACAAACCTTCACATAATTAATTACATCTCAAATAACTCAGAAATTAATTCCAGAACAGATTTAATATATTCATAATTTAATAAGACATTTTTGTTCAAAGGTTTGATGAAAGAAATGTAAGATATTGGCAGCTTTGCCTCATTCCACTGTTGTGAGCTCGGTCAAATCATAGGGACAGAGGTGGGAGGACATGTAATGCAAGCCACATAACGATGAGAGTTAGAAGTATCTTATGAATATGGTTAGCACAGTTTTCATGATTACACTGTATGCTTGGCTAAACAAATATTTGAGTTCCAAATGCACAACTTAACCACACTACAGAGCTCTGCAGATCCTCCAAAAGGTCAAAAAAAACCCTCATACTTTCCTACTCATATTCCTTTTCTCTTGAATTAATCTAATCAGTCATATTTGTAAGCAGAACTGAACTTTTTGTGTCTGGTGTTGTGTTGCCAGAGCCAGCAACTTCCACTCCCATCAAGTGTGCAGCAGGCAATCAAGTCATTATTTTTCCTCTCTTTATTAAATATATCATTTCTAATACATCATCTAAAGGCCCCACAATGAGTCGAGACTGCATGGCAGAAATAACGAGCAGAAAACCAAAATTAAAAAGTAGCTCTGTCTTACCATACATTGCTAGGTAGGAGAGTGGGGAGCAGGCACTTGGAAATGATAGTCACTGTCAGGATTTTGTTACTTAAAACTCATAATTTTAATTTCTAGGATTTGGAAAAAAAAAAAAATTATAATGTTATTAGTCCTTCATGGCCTATAGTACCGTATAGTAGTGGTAACACCATTACCTAGACAAGATTCAAACCTACTGAAAGTTCATTCCCAGTGCATCAGTATTTAGCCTCTGTATGAATTAAGTCCATAAGTATGTTTTATCTCTGTATAAAGAGATGAATTTTCAAAATTAATTCTAAAGCACTGCTAAACAGCAGGATAGCATTTATAAAGGGCTCCTCTAATGGCAACACAAAAGACTGATATTCTGATCTCACTTAGACCAACTTTAAAAGAGACTGAATAGGGCATTGTCATCACCAGCTGGGCAAGAGAAACGCTGAGCTGAGCCAATACCACAACTACCTGGGCAGTGCCAATGTTTTTATGACACTTATCATCAACAGAGCTGACAAAGCGATTTATCACTGCTACAGTATCACTGTTATCCTGTTCCATTAGTTAGGGTGAAACAATTACCAAGACATTCTCTTTTCTATTGGTCACAAACCTGCATTGGAAAACAATGTGAAATTTTTATAAACTTCTCAGGTTTAAGCTCAATATGAGACAAACTGCCTCATGCTGGAAGAACTCTAAAAATATTGCCTCCAGCTTCTGCTGGGATGGCAGGTGGAAAGAAGTATCAGGTATCACTGGGCAAACGGAACAGAAATGAATGTCAGGCAGAATTTTTTCTCTGATGATGCACAAAACACGGCAGTATATCTTGTCTAACCAAAGACTGCTGAAGAAAATGTTGTGGGGTGCTTTACGTACCTGTAAAGACAGCAGGTCTCTTGGGATCTCTCTCATCGTGAGCCTGCTAATTCCACTTCAAGCGGTGCCTGCCAAGAACAGTCTCCCTTGAAACTGTTACTTATGGCAAAATCAGGCAGCATGCATTACCTAATGGACGTAGCAGATTTTAAAACCCATCCTGTCTGCTGTAAAAACAGAGGTTTTCTTTGTTCTGTTTTAGAACAAAGCACACCACCATGGTTCTGCACTGACAATAATGTATATGTAGTAAAATCAGTCCACAGATCTCAAATGTACATCTCAAGAATTCAAACAACCTCCATTCTTCTGTGGTAACTGATAATGATGAGCACTCCTGAAACACCCAATTTCAGAGGGTTAGTTGAATATTTCACAGTTTAGGATTAAGGGAAAAGAATGCAAGAGGAAAGCCCCCTTCACTGTACACTACTCTGACACAGAAACTGAGTACTTCCAAAAGCTGGCAGAGAAGAAATTACAAACATGTGCACTCATATTGCCTTTTAAAAATAAATTAAAAAAAAAAAAAAAGGAGGAAGGAGGAAGGAGGAAGGAGGAAGGAGGAAGGAGGAAGGAGGAAGGAGGAAGGAGGAAGGAGGAAGGAGGAAGGAGGAAGGAGGAAGGAGGAAGGAGGAAGGAGGAAGGAGGAAGGAGGAAGGAGGAAGGAGGAAGGAGGAAGGAGGAAGGAGGAAGGAGGAAGGAGGAAGGAGGAAGGAGGAAGGAGGAAGTTATGGTTGTATCTCCCAGAGCTACAGGGCAATAAGTAGGAAAAACATGGAGGAATAAAAAGTTAAGGAGTGAAGCCACAGGTAACTCAGAGGTCAAATAAGTGTTGGCAAAAAAAAAAAAAAAGTTTGAAATATAGCAATTTAGGTGGAAGGCCTTGAGAATTAGAGAACATTTATCCTGTATTAATTTTTTTGAAATAACTTTTGTCTGCCTTTCCACAAGTATATTCTCCTCGTTTGCAGAAATAAGTCTGAGCACACTGCCAAGTTTTCTATTCTACCAGCAGCATATATACTTAACATTTCAGTTGGCTACGTTTTGGTTATTTGTGAACAATAGCATTAGCTAATGTTATTGCTTCTGTTCTGTAATTTTGTAAATGACCCTCTAAAATTTGATTGTAGGGAGCAAATAACAAAAATCAATTTCATGCACAAACCCAAGGAGTGCTTCAAGGACAGCTTTTGCTGACATCCATATTGCCCAATTCATGGCTGCCTGTGAGCAAACTCCTACCTGTATCAACATTAGTGCTCATTTGTTCTTTTGGAAGCGAGTTCAGAGATGCTAATTGGCAGATGTCTGCTCTTCTTGGCATTAATAACTGACAGACACTGCTCAGTTTGGGAGGGAATGGACTTTATAGATGTTCACCTAAAGTCTTGCAGAAATCTGAATTTGCAAGAAGAAACAAATGAGTAGTAAATATGGATAAGGCAAAGTTCAGTTTGGCAAAAACACTCTCTAATCATTCTCCAAATTAATTAAATCTTGCATTTAATTTAATGACTCTTCTCCATGAGTAACGCAGCAACTTAAATGCTACATACGATCGTTCGTTTAAATTTGGAAACATCCTATTATTGCCTAATGAACTTCAGACTATAAAGTTAAAGAACAGAACATGCAAGGCGGCCCTGATATCTAGACAGGACATCCAGCAGTCCCAATCACCTCTGCCTTCATAACTGTAAATAACCATAAATACATTCTGCATCTCTATCAAACAGTATAAGCCATGCTCTGAAAATTACTTATTAATCTCCAGAAAGAACACAGGACTCCAAGATTAGAGAATGAAGAAGAAACTGGGAGCAGAAGGGGAATCAATCCAAAACAAAGATGATCAACAGAAAAAAAAAAATCTGAAATATAGATCTTATGGGTTACAAAAGGACAGCTTGATGCAGTCACTGGAGAAACAAATCAGTTTTGGCTAAATGGAATATGTTTTCTAGTTTGCCTGTGCATTGAAGTGCACAATATAGGTCATTATTATAAATATAAAATAATGAGAATCCCCCCCCCAAAAAAATTTTTGAAATACTTGATGTGACACGCTACTTTAAATCAGTGTATAATTCTCAGATATCAAATGAAATTTAACAGGGGTTCTGGTGTTCTTGAATATTTTTATTTTTTTAGTTTGGTTACGTTTATTGCATTACTTTGACTATCAAAAAGCTCCTCTGAAAAAAATCCTTTTAACAAAGGGAAAAGAAAAGAACGAATGGTAATTTAATTTTAGACCGCTCCAGATTGATTCCTAGTCCATGCTCAGATGTCTGGAATTCAGCCAGAATAAAAACTGTATTTTAGGGAAAATGAACTAATACAGCCCATGAACAGTTTATTATACTGAAGTTTAGCTGTTGGCTATAAATATTCTAAAATGTTAAAACTGCTGCTCAAGGGTATTTATATGTTGGCTTAGCTTCATGTTCACGATGGAGCCTTGACCTATTCTCCATTTGATGAAATCAACAGAATGCTAATGAGAATAGGAGAAGCAGCTGTCCTAATATGACATTTCTTTCAGGCTTACAACCAACTCTACAGTGAGAAAGACCAAATGCAGTTGATATAGAAATAATGGAGGGTGTTTTCACTTTGCCTACTGCTCTCCCTTGTGAGTTCAGTGAGACTACATAGACTTAGCAGTGCATGTGCTTAACAACATTTTTGGATTAGATCCTGTGTCCACAATTTTAGAGCTGTGAGAAAATTGCCAGGAAAGAACATAAATGAGTTCTGGCACAATGCACTGAACACAAGAATGAAGAGGCTCCCCATTATAAACAAACCACCATCCATGGTGGCATAAAAATAAACTAGTTTTTACAGCAATGGCTCATTATGCAACCGAACTGAGAGTAACTTTACAGTTCCACTTAATAAAGCATACCTCACAATTTACAAAATTTGAATACTGTTCTGGGTTCTTTTCTCAGTGCTCTTGTAAGAGTTCTGAATATACTTCAGCTATTGGCCCTGCATGTGGCAGGGGGGTTGGAGATTCATGATCCTTGAGGTCCCTTCCAAACCTGGCAATTCTGTGATTCTGTAAGCTGGGCAGTCATGGTTTCTCTGTTCCCATCTTTCTTCTTGAACCAGCTTTCATGCTCCTGCAATTGTGTAGTGAATTATTCAGGGAGCCAATCAAATCAAGAACTAGGATGCTATTTCATATTACACTTACTTTCATATATATGGCCAGCTGCCAAAATTGATAGTCACGTTCTTCTCCATATATGATGATGCACATGCCAATCTCCTCCACAGCAGCACTAGCAGCTTTGCACCTGTAAGCCCAATCACAACTTCCTGACCCCACAAAATAATAACCTTTCCTTCTGGTGATCTAACTATAATGAATAAAGACTAAGCTAAAAAAGCAGCTTTAACTGCATTTGGGGCAAGGTTTCAAATAGTTCAACACCCTGGTCATACAAACTGTAGTACCAGCCCTAGTGAATGGAGAAAGGAAGTTGCCTCTGCTTTATGTTCTGTCCTTCCCACCATCATTTGGTTGTTAAGAAGAAGAGAAGATAAAGTGATGGCAACAGCACTGATTTAGGCCATAGCTCATTCTGGTACGACCAGTTTTGTTTTTAAGTTAGCTAGAGAGCCTAGCTACTACAAGCAGCCTCGCTATACAAGAGTTATGTTTTCAATATGCACTGAGGAACAGTTGCAGTGACAGCTTAATGTCACTTGCACGTTCTTTTAATCCTCCTTCACAAAAAAAAACTTTGCTGGACTGTGACAATAAGGAACTAATACCTTTTAGCTGTGGAACATTTGGTGTATTTCTGGCTTTCTCATATTTGACTGTGCGATGTTTATCTGTGTTACTTTCTTAGCTTGCTCGTTTCTCTCTTTCCAACTTGCAGTGCATCAGCTCAGGTGTTTGCAGAAGGAAACCTCTATTGATTACCAATCTCAAAGCCACAGGTTGTTAGTACTCATGTACATGAAAAAAATCTGACAATTTCCAGAATATTAAAAGCACCAGAATAAAGCTACGCAAGCAAAAATTTCTAGATAAACAGAGCCACAGAAAAGCTCTTTCTAACTGCATATGTGTTTTGTATTGTTACGCTTTTCTTGAATCAGATCAGAGATCAAATAATAAACTGAATTACAACATTTTGATAAAGATACTTTCCAGAAAACAGGCTTAACTTCTGATTTTTCACATAGTCTTCGGGGTTCTGATACACAGCCAGAGAATTGCACAATGCTCCATCACTCTGTCCATGACACTCAGGGTAAAAGACGTGGTGAAGACAAATATATATTACAACAATCTATCATCCAAAATCACACATTAAATTCATTTTCAACACGAAGGCAAGGGCAACCTTTACAGAAGTATTTTAAAGACAGTTAAATTAAGAGTTAATATTTGATTAAATAGTGGGGGTTTTTGCAGTCTTACTAAATAGAAGGTATCAATTGAATATATATAAATTGAATATATAATTGAATATATAATTGAATAATATATATAAACCTGGCCTAACTGGTGACACAACAATTTTAACTGCACTTATTCAGGAAATATAGCAAGTTAAGTAAATATAGGGTGTCTCTGGAGGTCCACCTCATTCTATGCAGTAGCATACACTGTAAATAACCTATTGCTGATAAAACCAAATGTGTTCTCAGTCAGTGGCACAGCACATTTGTTTTAAGGTTGGCAGGAAAGGAAACAGACCTAGTTGTAACATCACTCCACGCACATCCTGCGTTGCTGAACATTTTGGAAGATCTTTTACTTTCACCCATAATACATAACCATAGTCTGTGTTTGTGAATATAAGCTATTTTGCACCCACCGCTTGTTATCGAACACCTAAACTTGATAAGCTTTATACACTGGCTTACTAACACTAAAGCATAGGCATTGACTTACTCATGCAATCAAACCAGCATTGTTTAGGCCCAAAGTTTTTCTGGTCTTATGTTCCAGCAGCTATTACAAAATTCCAGACTGAGATTGTTTTTCATTCCCTTCACTTGAGCCTCATATCTTACTTTTGGAAACTTAGCAGTAAGCTTAATACCAAATTGGCAAGGGGAATATGGCAGCCTCAGGAATGGAATTCCTAGAGCAGGTGAACAAGTAAATGCAAGAATAATCTGTGGAGTATGACAACACAAGAGCAACCTAGAGTTAGAAGGTACTTAGAGATGGTTGCTAAATACTTGATAAGGCAGACAAGAATTGGACTTCCACAGGATAAGGAATAAATAATGCACTGCTGGAACTGTTGATTTTAATATTTTAATAAAGGCTTATATTTTGCTGCTGCTTGGGCATTTTGTGGAATATAATGCCATATACCCTAAAATAAAATGTTTTGTCCCAAGATATGCTGCTATTCTTTAAGAAAGTCATCCAATCACTCTCCCCCATCTTTTCTTGGATTACAGTGAACTTGCATTTGTTATTAAAACCTAGTCTTTTTAATACTGTTATTGTAACAGATGTGTGCTACAACCAGAAAGGGTCAGACAACCTGCATTACTATAGTCTAATTTACTGACTTATAAACTGCTTCCTTTAGAATTCTCCAGTGAAGTTTGAAATACGGGACACATTCATGCTTTGAGGACAACGTGGTCACATGTATTGCATCTCATACATGCAGGTGATAACCTACAAATCAATAACCAAGGAGTTTGTGAGAAGCCAGCAATCATGAGAGCTTTGACAGCACCCTGGGACAAAGGCCCCACAGAAGATCTTTCTATTAAAAACAGAATGTGATTATTTTTGGATTAGGCATATGTTCACACTGTGGGCCTGTCTCATCAACATTAAAAAGAACTGCGGAAGAAACAACTTCTATATGAACATAGAAATGTGCTGTTCTTGTTTGTCCATCTTAGTCTTTCACGTATAAACATTCTGAATGGCATAAAAAAGCACAAGCCCTGTTTTGGTGGACTGGTTGGCGACCCTGCACATAGCAGGGGGTTGAAACTAGATGATCATTGTGGTCCTTTTCAACCCAGGCCATTCTATGATTCTAGGATTCTTTCACTACCACATACAGATCATAAAATGAATGATAAAAATCTTAAGTGACCGGTTTTAAGAGCTACAGCCAGAACTACTGAAATGTTTACTGCTCCATCGTATCAAATTGAGAACATTTCCTGGCTTAAGAGTTGATGTGCAACACTGAGCAATAATAGACTATCAAGATTTGTGGTTTAAGCCTCTTCTGAGATTCGTCAACCTTAGCACCACAGTATCACCAATCTGTATAATTACAGTAATTTAATTGCTTTTATAACAGCTCTGAGCTGCAGTACCTTACTGGCGCAGCAACATTTGGAAAACTTTACTCCAATAATCAAGAGAAAAAAAAAGTTGATATCAACTCTGGAAATGTTTCTGTATTATCCACAGTATTGCTTAACTAGGATAATACACTCTGGCATTGTACATCCTATGTATTAGCACCAGTGTCTGTGCCTTGATGATGAATCATAAAAATCCAGCAATACTCCAAGTTTGAGCAGGGAGGGTGGACTACCTCTCCCCATAGGTCTGGCTCAGTTGCCTCCCAAAATACAAATCTAGCCACGGTCTCCACTCAGGAGAATGCTCTTGCCAAAAGGAATGTGGATACCCTGACAGAATGCCTGCCCAGAATTGTAGCTGTTTAGTTCCCTGGCTGCAGGGAGTACTTGAGCCCATTGCTGCTGCTGCTGGAGGGTGGCATGGATATCACCTGTGTGAGGTGTGAGCAGGTGGAAGATCTGCACAGCCTGATGGCAGAGCTCAAGGAGGAGGCAGAGATTAAGGGGCATTAGGAAGTGTGAGCAGGAGATAGACTGGTGGAGTAACTCCCCAGTATGCCTGAGAGAAAGGTGATACATCCCAAAGAGTGGTGGAGCCCCTGCCCTGTTACCATCAGGCAAAGAGAGGGGACTTAAGAGATGGGAAGGAATAAAAACAGGTCTCAGATCACTATTGTGGGCAAGCTCCCTCCCTATCTACCTTGATTCCCCAGGTGCCCATAAATGTAAAGTTTAAGGTTCTGGATCCATAAAGCCCATAAACAGTAAGTTTAAGGTTCTGGATCTCAAGGGATGAGTAAATGAGCATGCAGCGGAAAGTTCACCCACGAGGTTGTCTAGGGTGAGGTGGTCAACTTCATGCCTCAAGACTGCCTCCACCAAAAAGGAAAGAAGGGTAATTATCATAGGCGACTCCTTTCTGAGGATAACAGAAGGCCTGATACATTGTCCAGAGCCTTCCCATAAGGAATTATGCTGCCTACCTGGGGCCCTGGTTAGGGACATTACTAAAAAATTCCCAGCCTGGTTCAACCCTCTGATTATTACCCTATACTGATAGCTTGGGCCAGCAGCAGTGAAGTCACTGAGTGAAGCCGGAAGGCTATCAAAATGACTTGAGAGGATTGGGGTGGTTAGTTCATGGGGCAGGTGTACAAGTGATCTTTTCCTCTATCCCTTCAATGACAGCGAGGAACACTGAGAGGACCAGGAAAAGCCATCTGATAAATACATGGCTAGACCATGGGATGATTTACCTGATGCCTGGCCTGGTGGCTACTGATGGGTCTCACCCATCACAAAGGGAGAAACGGATTTTAGCCCAGGAGTTGGTAGGAGTCATTGAAAGGGCTTTAAACTAGGTATGAAGGGAGAAGTGGATAAAACCAGACCATTAGAGATGATCCTTGGGGAACAACGCTGGGATTGAGGCAAATGGCTCAGCTGAAGAGCATCTACACCAATGCATGCAGCATGGGCAAAAAAGAGGAGTAAAGGGAAGCCACTGCACAGCGGGCAAACTATGACTTAACTGCCATTACTGAAACATGGTGGGATTGCTCCCATGACTGAAATGTTGCAATGGATGGCTATAAGCTCTTTAGAAGGGATAGGCAAGAAAGGAAGGGTAATGTTGTGGCTCCCTGTGTTAGAGAGTGTTTTGATGTTATTGAGCTTAAGGTTGGAAATGATAAAGTCTAGCCTCTATGGGTAAGGACCAGTAGGAGGGCCAACAGGGCTGACGTCCTAACAGGGGGTCTGTTACAGACTGCCTAACCAGGATGAAGAGATAGATGAGGCATTCTACAAGTAGCTGGAAGAATCTGTACAATTGGTAGAATGTGTGGAAGACAAATTCCTGATGCAGTTGGTAAGAGAAACTACCAGGGAAGTGCCCCGCTAGACCTGCTGTTCACAAACAGAAGAACTGGTGGAAAATATGGAGGTCAAGATGTTTTGGACGGAATGACCAGGAAATGGTAGAGCTCTCTATTCTTGGTGAAGTCAGGAGCGAGGCAAATCAGCAAAACTGCTACTCTGGACTCCCAGCAGGCAGACTTTGAACTATTCAGGACAGTAGTAGGGAAAATCCCTTGGGAATCTGTTCTGAAGGGTAAAGGGGACCAGGAAGGCAAATAGTCTGTGCTGTAAGATGAGCCAGGGGGGAAGGAGACCAGCGTGGATGAACAGAGAACTTTCACCAAGAGTCCAGGAGAAAGAGAGTCCATCTCCTTTGGTAGAAGGGATGGGCAACTTGGAGAGAGTACAAAGAAGTTGCTGGGATATGCAGGGAGAAAATTAGGAAAGCAAAAGTCCTGCTTGAACTCAACTTGGCCACAACAAAAAAAGAAATTTCTACAAACAGATCAACAGTAAGAGGAGGACTAAGGAGAACCTCCATCCTCTACTGAACATGGTGGGGAATGTGACCACTGAGAATAAGGAAAAGGTTGAGGTTCTCAAGGCCTTCTTGTCATCTGTTTTTAAAAGTCAGACCAATTATCCTTGGGGTACTCTAACTCCTGACCTTGAAGTCTGGGATGGGAAGCAGAATAAACCACCCACGATTCAGGTGGAAACAGAGTCCTACTATTCCACTTGGACTGTCATAAGTCCACGGGGCCAGTGGGATCCATCCCAGAGCGCTGAGGTCACTGGTGGAGGTGATTGCCAAACCACTTTCTACTATCTATGAGTGATCCTAGTCAACTGGAGAGGTCCCAGAAGACCAACCTCTGGTAAGGCTGCATCTTGAGTACTGTGTTCAGTTTTGGGCCCCTCACTACAAGAAAGACATCAAGGCCCTGGGCCATGTCCAGAGTAGGGTAATAGAGCTGGTTAGGGGACTGGAGCACAATTTTTATGAGGAGCAGCTGAGGGAACTGGCATTGTTTAGTCTAGAGAAGAAAAGGCTCAGAGGACGTTCTCTTACAACTACCTGAAAGGAGGTTGTGGAGAGGTGGGGGTCAGCCTCTTCTCCCAGGTAACTAGCAACAGGATGAGAAGGAATGGCCTCAAGTTGTGCTAGGGGAGGTTCAGGTTGGATATTAGGAAAATCTTCTCAGAAAGAGTGGTGATGCATTGGAGTGGGCTGCCCTGGGAATGATGGTGTCACTGTCCCTGGAGGTGTTCAAGAAATGTTTAGATGTCGTGTCAAGGGACATGGTTTAGTGGGCAACATTGGCAGTAGGTGGACAGTTGGACTAGATGACCTTGAAGGTTTTCTCCAACCTTGGTGATTCTATGATCTAAGTGGGATATAATGGCACCGATAATTTTCACAAAATGACATAAAAAATCTCTTAGCAATTCCAGTAACTATCTCCAACAAAGAGCATGTGGGAATGTGCTCCCTCATTTCAGACATGCCAGTATTTCTTTAGAAGATTCAGTGTTTCCATTCAAAACTCTTATTTTAAAAGTGGTTGCAAAGTCAGCCCTGGGGGAGAACTGATAATAGCAGTTTCAGGTGACTTCATGCAATCTTGTATCTCAAAAACAGTCTTTTTTCTTTTTCTAAAGAAAATTTAAGCCATTATCTCATAATGTGGATGGCTGCCTTTTGGAATTGAGAGGGGAGAAAGGGGCATGGAGACACCAACATTACTTCTATTAGAAGATACTTTGGAAAATAACCGCTAATTCATCCACAATGCCTTTTTTTCCAGCAAAAGTTCCTAAAGACCTAGACCTAATCTCCCTTTGGTAGCCAATGTTGACAAGCTACAGATTGAGTCTTGGCATTTTGTGTAACCTGGAAAAAAAGACCTGGAAAACCATTTTACAGGCTCGTTCTGCATTTAACTAATACTCACATGTGAAATCATTATGTTAGTACTAACTTCAAAATTCTGAGAAAGGCAGTGAAATCCAAAGCTTATGGATAGAAGTAATGTTTATTGTGTAGTCTGATATATATATATAGATAGATAGATAGATAACATAAACTATACAACTCCAACCCCAAGTTTCCATATCAGGCAAACAAATCCTTAGAGAGCCCAGTGAATTTTCAGGATTTCCTCAAACTTCCAGTAGAGCTTTTCAGAAGCACACGAGTCTTAAAGTGGAGTATTTGGTTTTGTTTTATGCTATTGAACATCTTTTCAATCACCTCTTTTATATGAAGATGGATGGTGGAAGCAAGAAGTCTGCATTCTCTTATGCCTGCCAACATTGTTTTCCAGGGCCATGAACAAATGACCCAAATTTAATAAAAATTCCTGGCAGTCACAAAATCCTTCTTGGCCAGGAATACTAAGTGGGCATTTGAATAATGTTTCTCTATCCTTTTATTGTTTACCTTTTAAATAATACCTCATTAAAAACCACAACAGCTTGGATGTTTTTATGTTTCTCAAAGCCTATCAAGAAAGTATAGGAGACGCAAACGTCAATTGGGAAATGACTGGCTTCATATTTTGATTATACACATCACACACATTTATACACATTTATATTATACACATTATAGGTAACAGTTTAATAGAGACTTCAAGATTCTTTTAACCAGATCAAAGGCATTGCAGGAATCTGAAGACCGAATGTATATAAGCTGCTCTGAAAATAATGCCTCCTATTTATTTCCATGAAAACTAAGATACAAAGAGCACAATAACACTACTTCATAGAGCAAACACTTGGCTAAAAGCCACTGTTTTTTGACACGGTCAATACCACTGGCTATGCATTTTTGCCAATGATGAACAAAAGCCTGCATGCCACGCTCAGAAAAACCTGCAGCAATGGATGTAAACCTCTGCCACTGTTGCCACTATTGAAACACACCACCCACCACCTCACTGTGCTCTCACCCACAGTTTGGTCTCCATAAAAGTTCTGCAAGTGTCAATGAATGTCAACGGGTGCCATTTTTTCCAACGTGCAGAAATTCAACGGCACATCTTTGCTTCATACACACTTCCATGTCTGATGCCATTTTGTCAGACTGCCCCTATGCTGCCATCTGTCACACAGCAACAACGTGCAATAGAATATTGGAGGGAAGGCTCAGCCACTACTGCCGTACCACCAACATCCATCTCTGACACACTGGACAGACATAGTAAACAGGAGGCATTGCTTTCATAGCAGCCCTCATAGTCAAAGCTACAAATAGTAGAATACAAATAAGACTTGCTAGTTTCTCATGTGTAACACTACATTTCACAGGTGATGTATATACAAGTTCCTACTAAAGGAGAAATTGCACTCAGTTGGTATTGACTTAATGAAGGAATTCTCACATTAATCTCTTAAGCTGTACTGCTCTTTAGAAAAACAGACTCTGTGGAAAAGAAAACCTCCATAAATCTCTTCAACTCTCTCCAGAAAAATAGGCTTTTTGTAGCCCATGGATTTTCTTTGCACCTTTTCTTGTGGAAACAATTAGCTTAGCAATTTTAAAGTATTAGGTAGGGCCAGCTGCAGGCTCCTGGAATCCATTTTAGATAACAATGTCTGTACAGAAATGACAAGAATACAGTCTCACAGTACTACAGTAAGTGGGAAATGAGTAAGTGGACTTCTAATAAGGCTGTCTTGAAGGGGCTGTAGCTGTCACAGATCTCAGCACTTTAAGCCAGATTTGTTTGTGATTCAAGAACAGACTTGACTCTGCATTAGCTCAAGGACAAAACAAGGCCATGCAACTCAAATTTTAAAATGCTCAAAACTGACACAGACCGTCAGAGACACAGCAACTCCTTCTGACTTGAGATGAATCCCACTAGTCGGTCCTTCAGTGATTTCCAAAAGCCACACCTGTAGTCAGACCTGTTCTAACTACTTTTTTTGTCACGTAAATAGAGTAGCCAAGTTTCAGACAATACTGGTTCAAAACTATGGCCATGGAGTGCTGAGAAATCTGCACTGAGAATGACACTGAATGATTCATTCAACTGCCTGTTTTTCAAAGCTCATTATAGGTACAAAATCCTAATCTAAAGAGCATGCACATTTCTCTAAAATAATATTTAGCCTAATTTATACATCTTTCTTCTACTTATTCTGATGTAAAAAACTGTTAGGATTGATTTCTGTCCTCCACTACTGACTAACTTGAAAAAGTTAAATGCTTGGCTACATAATTTGAAAATACGTTTGCTATTATTGGCAAGAATATCAGTATCCAAACAACTACCAGTATAGTAAATTCAATAACTGCAATAATAATAGTTAGGCAACTCATACCTTAACACTGTGGTTATTAGTTCTGTACTTAAGTATGTACAATCTAAAGCAAATAGAAATTTTAAGAGAACTCCACTTTTTATAGTTTTTTACAGCATGTTTAAACACTCTTTGAAACAAAATCAAGGATGTCTCTCTGCTCATTTGTGTAGGTAACAGATAATAATAAGAAAAGTACAAAACAAAGATGAAAAGACTCAATGGCTGGTTGGCAACAATTTACATCCCAAAGCTCTTGAACTCCAATCCAAATGTTTCAGAACATTTCTTTCTATAATCTCAAATAAATGAAACTATCACAAAACTTCATCTTACATTACATTGTTTTGTGATAATTTACTCTGTAGACTGCAGTTCCACACAGTTGTGTATTCATATCAATCATGATTCACAAGAAAATATTAAGTGCATACCTAAATTTAAATGAGTCATTAGACAACTCGAATAAAAATGGTTTCAATTTGCTTTACTAAGAAGAATTGTTTACATCAGGTTGTAGTAACTGAGTATCTCTGTGAGCTGGAATCATGTAATGGTTCCTGAAATTATCGAGGCACATTAAGGACAGTAACCTTTGATTGTAAAGCTGAAGTTGTGAAATCCTCTTAGATTGCACCCACCACATCAACATGGACATGATCACGCAATTCTGCAGACAAAGTAACATAAAATAACATGTAAAATACAATCAGTAAAGCTTGTAGGAAAAGATGTGTGATTGTTCTACGTCTGGGTGCAACTTTGGAGGATGTTCTAAAAATTTGGTTCCAAATGTGATTTTACTAGAGTTTATAGCTCAGGTTTGCATTCATTTCTGTATAGCTGTCTGCGTATTTTATCTAAAGTAATAATCCAGTTTCTTCAAATTAGACAGCTAAATTCCATTACACTGTATAACTATAAATGCTGGGGTGTTTTGTTTTGTTTTTGTCTTAGATGCAATAAGTATTTAACTATGAGACTAAATGAACTAAATCTAATCATACAAGATGAGAACTTGGAAATTTAATATTCAAGTAATCTAAAAATTTACATGACACAAAAATACAAAGAATTTAACTAAAAACAGTGGTGGAACAGTAGTGAGTGCAAATGCCAAAGCTTTGGTCTGACTAATAGCTTCTCTGAAATATTTGTACTTAATCAATGTAAATACCAGCCCATCATCTCTGTTTCTCTCTCAAAAAGACACAATGGCTATTCTGACTTATTACAGCGAAGCACACATTTCCCTAAAATCTTTAAGACTCTCTTTGTTTAGATAGATCATTTATGAGATAGATTTACTGGCTTACGCTGAAAAAATTCTGCCAGGAAAATCAAGTCTTACATGTTGTGAAAATTCCTACAGCTGCACGACACGAAACTTGACAAATCTGTCTCCCAGTGTTGTAAAATCCTGAGCAACTCTAAGTCAATTGCAAAGTGATCTGCACTATTGGTCCACCAAAAATAAATAAACAAATGAACAAAGGCAAAGATGCATTTTTCAGCCCAACCATTCTCTGATCCACACTAATTTTTCACCTTGTTTTCCAACAGCTTCTTGGAGGTACTCATGATATACTGGCATATAACTCCTTACTTACGTAAGAGCAAAGAGACCTTTTATATCTAAAATACTGAATAGGAATATAGGTTAAAAAATACAGCCTAGGCAATTCTTTCATTGTAGTTAGCATGCAGCAGTAGCATATAAAGAATTTAAAGTGCATACTTTAAGAGATATATCCTGATAAATACAGTTAAGCTGATTTCATTTGACATCATCTAACAGTTTAATTGTTCAGAGAAAAGTTACTTTAAAGCTGTTCATTATATACAATACAGAGAGTATCTAGAAAGTTAGCATGTACAAGAGCTTCTTTATAGTTATTTCCTACAAACCACATTTCCAGCTCTCTGTCAGAAATATTTAAGAACTTCAGAACGGAGATCTTAAGAATTCTATTTAACAGTTACCTTCTAGAACACACACACACAAATCTTCTTGAAACCAAACCACTCATTCCTCAGTCAGACTTCAACTCCAGTAAGAAAACCAAAACTCGAAAAGAAGAAAGTGGAAGACAACAGATAAAGGACAACAAACAGAAAGGAAGTCTATGGTATCTGTATGACAGTCTACATTCCATGCATTTGTACTTGCAATAGAGGTCAGCATATCTGTATTGGTATTGTATCTGTGAGCTCATGGAAAAAGTAATGATGTCGCAACAGAGACTTCAAAGTGGGCTCAGAACTTCAAATCACATTCAAATTCTCTACCAGACTTCTGTAGTCTAAGATGAAACCTATGCTACTCTGTTCTCACTCAAACCAAAACATCAGGATCAATGTTCACATGAATAGATTTATCATGCTAAGGTTACCCTCCAAGTCTAATTCACACAGACCCAGGGACTTGAGGGGGTAAGCAGGAAGAGGAATTAATTTTCGTTCACTGGGATGGATAATGTTCACAGAAGCATTTCTGTAGTCACTCAAAGCAAAAGTTGTGGTAAGAAACTACTCATAAAACTGCACTAATTGCATTCATTTCCAAACATTATGAACTTCGCCTTATTTTTTAGTATGGAATCACAACATACTTGGATCAGGTGAAAAAAATTAGCATGGACTACTTCAGTAGTAAAAAAGAAAATACCATACAACCATTAATTCTTTCTCTAAAGACAATCTGATTGGACTAGAATCATTCTTTCTGTCCTTGCACGGACTTGCAGGATGACTATTAGACTTCATTTTCTGCTGTTCGAAGTAGCTATTCCAACTAAGGCTAAAGTTTCACTGACACATTTAGCAGCTCCCTGGAAAGTCTTAATATAATATTTTGCACGAGATAACTTGTAAAACTGTGGTTGGATGCAACCCTATGGCATATGCCCTCATAGCACAGTATGGTCTTTCAGGTCTTAGTTTCTAGAGTTCTTTGCACAGTTCACACAACACACTTAAGGTAGTGACCTCTTTCCTAGGTCTACATTTGTTCATGGAATTCAAAAGGTTCTTTAAAATTCTCACATGCACAAAGAGCATACTAGTATGTAACGCAGTGACTGCCACCCACCTCTGTACATCACACACATCTCAATAGCAAGAGATCAGCAAGATCAGATATTTATTAGCAACAGTAGTCCAATTCAATGTAAACCAAATGGTATTTATTTAGAATTTTGGCAAGTTTAGCTGCCAGGGATCAATGCCATTCTACCACAGGTAGCTTGCTGGCTTTAATGGAGTCAGCCACCTCAAGGCTAACTGAAAAACTGTCCATGCAAGCAGTCATCACAGCAGTAATACTGTAAATACAATGAAAGGGATCTCAGTCTGGTACAGAATTTGGGATTCCTCTTCTTCTTGACATTTCCTCTTTAGCACATTTCTCCTCTGTGTTCCAACCTCCTCAATAGCACTTTTTTATTTAACTACAAGCTGGGAAGTCCCAGTGCAGCTCCTCGGAGAGCATTCTTGTTACTTTCTCTATGAGTAACCTCAATGCTTCCTGGTGAGACAATTTGCAATTCAAGCATTACGTTTCTTTTCAGTAGATAAGACACTTTGTTTTGTTTTGCTTTTCTATTGCTACTGAAAACTGCTTCAGTTTTGTGGTAATCTAGCACACCGTATCAGTGGGAGAAATCAGAGTTCAACCTTTTTTTCTTGTGATGAAATACAGGTGTTCCCACCAAGGCAGCTGTGCTACTCCTCTCTTGCACTACATTGTGTTATTGTGTTTAAGTGTTAATAGATTTTAACCTGTACAAAACTGTGCTGCTAAGATTTGCTCCAGCACCAGATGGAGCAAGTACATAACTACACTTCTCACTAGTCTGATGGATGGTAGTCTACTAGCTTGAGCAATATGTCCTCTAGTGACCTATAGAATTCATAGGAATACTCCAACTTGATGGACTCATTTTATTCCTTTGATTTACATCTTCATCTATGAATGCAAATCTATTGCTAGAGAGATTTCTTATTTCCTGCTCAATGGTATCAAATCACAGAATCACAGAGGTTGGAAAAGACCTTCAAGGTCATCTAGTCCAACTGTTCACCTACCAACAATATTGCCCACTAAACCATGTCCCTAAGCACTCCTAACACATTTACACATTTCTTGAATACCTCCAGGGACAGTGACTCCAACACCTCCCTGGGCAGCCCACTCCAATGCATCACCACTCTTTCTGAGAAGATTTTCCTAATATCCAACCTGAACCTCCCCTAGCACAACTTGAGGCCATTTCCTCTCAATTTATCGCTAGTTACCTGGGAGAATAAGCCAACCTCCAGCTCTCTACAACCTCGTTTCAGGTAGCTGTAGAAAGTGATGGAGTCTCCCTTGAGCCTCCTCTTTTCCAGACTAAACAATGCCAGTTCCCTCAGCCACTCCTCACTACACCCATGTTCTGTACCCTTCTCCTTCTCTCAGCTTCAAGGCACCATAAGGGCCTACCAAGAAAAAGAATTTTTATTTTACTTTCTCTCTTACTCTTACTGGTTGAGCATAGCTAAATGAAATGAAAAGTCATACATACAGAAGATAACAAATATCCTTTGAGGTCAAAGCATGTTCACCATGCTGTAGTCTCTAGTGTCTGAGCAAGAACTCAGGCCAAAAATATCATGTATAGAAAAACACTGCAATGCTGTGATTTCATGCCTAGTGTTACCTTATGGTTTAAGTAGCTCCCTTGGCTCTTACACTTGTAGCAATTAGAATTTCCAGACAGCTCAGTGGCAAATATTTTAGGTTCCCTCTACATCGCAGCACTAACTGGCAGATGGCAGTCATTCTTACTGTGAATGAATTAAAATCACTGGCTGTAAACCTAAAGACTTGTTTAAAGCTTTCAAAATTTTCATTCTGCTTTTTACAGAAAGTTACAAAGCAACAACAGCCAGTTGTGTGATGCAAGTCTTTTTTTTTTTTTTAATTTAAATCACAGGCTAAGTTCTACAGTAGGATACACAGGTCAACATGCCACTGTTTCTGGAGTTCATTAACACATTTCTGCCCTTTTCCCTCCATGATACTTTTTTTTAGCAATCAGGTTATTTCAACACAGAATGCTATCTCCTGAAGAACACAGAAATAGCCTCTAAATTACTGCCTCACGTGCTTGATCAGAAAAAAAATGGAGCATCAGACAAAGAAGAGGGAACGCCTGCCCTATGCTCCTGATTTTTTAGTGTAGTTGCCTCAAATCAGGATTGCCTCCTATGCAATGCAGATGATATACTTCTCCATTACTAGGACAGTATATGTGACAAAGGTTAAGCAATACACATTTCAACTTAGACAGCTTCTTCTGACCTGAAGCCCAGGTGGGCCGCAATTAATTAGCACTCTGGAAAAGTCAGAGCTCTAGGCCTTCATTGGATGCGTCAGGTTGTTTTAGTGACCAGATTCTGGAGTTTTAAATTACACTGTGACAATTACTCTATTGAATATCACGCGGAAGTAATGCCTCCTATTTACTATCATGGAAATACAGCAAAGAGCACAATAATACTATTCCACAGAGTAAATTCTCAGCTACAAAACACTGTTTTTCAACACAGTCACCACCACTAGCCATGCATTTTTGCCAGTTGTGAACAAGAGTTTGTATAACATCCATGTCAAAATCTGGGTGTTCAGTGGGTGACACTGGTGCACTGTCACCCACTGAACACCCACTGTAGCTGCCAGCACTGCTGAAATGCACCACTCACACAGCACCCACATCCACTGACTGGTCTTCATAAACATTCAAGCAAGCATCAATGAATGCCAACGGGTACAAATTTTTTTTTTCCACGTGGAGAAATTAATGACAGGCACTTATTTCATAGGTGCTTCCATATCAGACCCTCTTTGGTCCACCCCCCTTTCACACAGCAACAACACGTAACAGGAGATTGGTGGGTAGGTTCAACATCTATTCCCATACCACCAACACCTGCCTCTGGTTTTGTGGGCCAACATAATAAAACAGAAGGTGTTATTTTCAGAGCAGCCTTCATACCTTGCTGCAGAAGGCATCTTTCTCCCATTGCTCAGGTAAACTCTGCTATTGCATTAAGCTCTGTGTTCCAATTAACATGCCTATCTTGCACCTACGTGCAAGAATTGGCCAGGTAAGCAAGAATGCACTACAAACAAATAATTGTTTTCTGCAGATGCATGAGGAAATTCTAATAATCTATTTCTGAATATTGATATGTGCAACCCCCATGTTTTTTACTATTCTTCTTGACTTGACTTCAACTGACACTTCTATTGAACATAACTGATTTACGATTAACACCGAAATGCATTTAAAATCAAATATCACAGGAAAAAAGAGAAGGTACGATTTAGTGAACAGCATGGGAAATTGCTGTAGTCTAAGTCTGAGAGCTTAGCAGGCACTTTATTAAACTGCAATGCCTTACTTTACAGTTCTGCTTTTAAAATATGTTAACACTATATCACAGTTCCCGGCAGCATGAAGTCTTTCCAGAAAATGTGTCATCACCATATGCAGCATATTTTATAGCCATTATAATTTTATTATATCCAATAATATTTTTCTGAAATTCTAGGAAGTCTTCCCACAAAAGATAAGTAATGACTATGTTTTAATCAGCTGGCATAAAGTCTAACCACCATACTGCAGAAAAAAAAAATCCTTTATTATACCAAAATGACCTCGGTTTCATTTTGCCTCTCTCAAAAAGGTTATGAACAAAATCATAAAGAATCTCATTCAAGCATTATGTGGCACAAAACTTCTCAACTGTGAAGTTATTTAACTCAAAGATCGATTTCTGCAATTTACTGATTCTTAATTGAAGTAACTGTACAAATTCAGAATCCTATATATTGCGCTATGAAGCAGAAAATTTGACAATTATGCTAACAAATCCTGAAATATATGTAATTTTTTTTTTTTTTAACGGATCCGCAAACACTCTGAAAAGACAAGCTATGCATTTCTGAGCAAAACAAAGTAATTTTTCTTTTCTTACCAGGGTTGGATTTCTGCTTTGCAGTGTGCTTGTGATGGGAGATCACTGCTGCGGAGCCCGGTACGATTGCTCGCTCCTCTAAGTCAGACTCTGGGATTGTAGCACAGCCACCTAGTAGAAAAGGGAAGGACCTTCATGTGGTGCTTTTTGTAACAAAACAAACTCACCAGTGCACACTTAAGGAAAAGAGGTGATAAATTAACTGACATGAGATCCCAAGAACTGAAACAACCTTAACTTAAAAGTAAGAAGTTCTGTGATGTGAAAAGAAAACCATTACCATTGTTCAGAACATTGGTTCTGCCTTAATGACTTCTCTTTACCACTTATGTTAGTTTAAAAAAGAGTTTGAATGTAATAAGCCTACAGATTGCTTAGAACTGGTTCCACATAAAAGCTGGAAATAATATGGTTCATTTTAATGATCAGACTATTGGGAGCTAGATCTGTAATACAAGTAATTTTATGTGAGTGAAATAACTTTACAAAGTCAACAAACCTTATAAAGATTGTTAGCTTGCCACAGAGAATTACATATGATGATATTTTTTTGGATGGGTTTTTAAATAAAGTATTTTTAATTACCTCATGCTAGAGACAGGAAAACACAGGGACACTTTCACTGCACGGTTACACTGCAGTGCCTTTCTCATTAGTGATCTCAGGATGCAGGATGTAGTGGATTATTTGAATTTTGCAGTATTGCTTTTCTTAGTAGTTCATCAGAGAGCACAATGACTTCAAATGCTTATGTTTAAAAAATGAAAAGGGGGACAATCACTAGTAATAATACCTGAAGGCAACTGCAATAGCTTTCAATGGATTAAAGTAATGATTTTTTCTTTTTTTCCAAAAGGCTGTGATCAAGACTTTGGAGAATGTATTGATGTTCCACAGCAAAAGCCATAGCCTTACAACAAATCCTTTGCTGATTCAGTCTGCGTGTTAAGCTTGTCATAATTGTGACCTTTTTAGATCTCAAAGCAGGGAGGACCATTTTAAAATATTATCTTTTTAGCCCTTTTCAGCTTGAATGCCACTTTTTCCCATGTGATTAATATTTCTATATTGTACCTTCAGCTATTCTGGGCAATTCTTGTTGAAGCCCAAACCTATGCCCAGTAATTTCAAAATAACATCCAAACTAAAATCCAGCACAGTGCAGTAGATGCTCTATTAATGACCATAGAAAAAAAAAAATGGTCATCTGCTTTCAAATTTAGCTCTTATTTAAATATTTCATTGCTACAGGACAGAAGTTTGCATCTCTTTTAAAGAACCACCACTAACAGGTATACAAATGCATCTACCTATTTACTGCATTCTGACAGCACACGTTTACAAACAGCATATCAGGGCTGTTCTCTCCTTAAAATAAATAAATAAATGACCTAATTAAAAATGACTGTTAAAAAGAACACTGCATCCTCGAGAAGGAGAGGTGCAGCTACCCGAGTAGTTTCAGAAGCACTGGCAACACACAAAGTCCTGCAGAAATGTGCCTAGCTAAGGTAGAACATGGCAGCTCCACTGAATACTGTGAAGGCACTCATTCCTACCGACTGAAGAAGTGACACAGCATCCTTTATGTCTAAGAAAGGCATAAGCTACTGTATTCCAGATACACCCTGATAGAAAGTGTAGGACACGTTATGGATTTGCATTTGACTAGAGCAAGCCAATCTTTACTTAGAAAGGATAGTTAGGTGTCAATGTATCAACAGTGTATATTGCCCATAATAGCTTCAGCTATGAAGCTGAAGGAGAAAATGGGAAATGAGAAAAATGTTGCCTTGTTAAAATACCACAGCAGTGGGGCACAGCATAAAATATAAACCTACCTACATCCTAAATGAAAACAAATATCAGTAAATTAATACTTCTGTTCCCATTTGCAAATTATGACTAAACTATAAACTCAGATTTGATTAAATGGAAAGCATTTCAGTATTTTTCATTCTTCAGATAAAATCTACCCTGTTAAACAGAAATCTGTAAATACAGGATACAAAATAAAGGTTTCTTCCACAAGGGAGCTATTAAGAATGGTATCATACATTTTAAGAGGTTTTATATAATTCTTAACATGGTGAGTGAAAATTCATTCAGTTAGTTAGTGCCTATTGGATTTCTACATGGAAATAAACTTTTACAAGTCTCATTCTGAAGTCTGAAATTCTGCAGCATACACGGCTTTGAGAATTGACACCTTTTGATGCCAAAGTACTTCATTAGTCATCAACAGCGATAGTAACTGAACAAGAGTTGGAAAAGGTCTATTTGCCCTTAGGTATAACACTACTTTCTGAAAGGAAGTAAGACTTCCTGCTCTCGATTTTGATGTGCTAGATTTGTTAAGATTTACTTCTCAACAGATACTATCACAATGTACTAAAATTAAAAGCAAAATTCACCTTCTCCATTACTTTCACTTCTTGACAGAAAATAGCCGGGACTGAAACGTTACCAATCACAGGTGATTTTACATATAAAGAGTGCCCTTCAAGCACACAGAGCAACAGTAACATCATAATTTTTAGTATTATGAGTAGTCATTACTTCATATTTCTGCCAGGATACTAGTAACTTTCATATATGATTTGTCTTATAAACACCATTGCTTCAGAAATACATTCAGCGTACTGAGGACAGATTCTGGAGGGCCTGGATTCCATCCAGGATTCTTACTCCAATAATTATTTAAATGAATTAGGAAACAAGGAATGCAATGGTGACATTCTGTGGCAATGAGGCTTACATGATCATGGTGCCACTGCTTTTGACATCCTTCTCTTCCAATATTACTTTATAACAGAAGGAACTAGTGGCATCTGCTGAACTATATCCCTCAGACTGTTTCCATGCCCAAGGCTAGGTAAAATGACTGAACCCTCATTCACGTCAACCTGCAGAAAAAAAAACCTAAGTTGTGTCTGCTTCTTCCCATGGAACTCACAGCAATTTCAATTTTCTTGATCCACTTGGCATCTTCATGATAAAAATGGATACCCTTGAGAACACGCTATGATTCCCCACAGGAAGAAGAGAGGACCATAATAAGGCAATTGTCATTCTAGAGGAATAAAAACAAGGGAAAGTGTTAAACTTTCACTCGACTAGACAGGAAACTGGATAAAGCACAAATAGGTCTTTGCCAGATTGCACCTAGCAAATATAATCTTTACACCACCGTAGACCATCATTTGGCAAAAATACTCAGAAAGACAGGTACCAGGAGCCTGAAAAAAATCTCTTCCCCATGAGGACTCTAAGCTCTTTTGAACTACATTGTGCAGGGGTTCTACTGAGGTTATCTATCTTGCTTTCTTTGGTCAGAGGCCAATAGAATTTTTACTTTAAGTCAAAGAAGTCATTCTTGAATTCTTGTATATCTTTGTATGCATTTCCAAAGGTAGCCACAGAATACCTATTTTAGCAAGCATTTTTATGTATCTGGAGCCCTACAAGTCACAGCAGCAGAATTTTTCACGTTCATTGACAATCAAGTGAATGGTACAAAGTGAAATATTTAAGGAAAAGGTGGGGGGAAGCAAGAACAGTACATAAATCTACAGGCTGGAAATGATCCAAGTTGAGAAGTTCTCCAGATGTCAGTCCGTAAACAGTGCCTCATAATATGAATTTCCCCATTAATTGTTGGCAGGAATAACATCTAGAACACGATATTACATTTGACCCACTCTTTCTCCCTTTTCTAAGCTAAATTCTTCTCTGACATCACAGATCTTTTATCAGTTGTGATAAATCCAAGAAGAAAGCTGTGGTCAGCAGAACTGTTTGATAGGGTACAACTTGCATAAAATTACTCTGAAGCGAATTATGAACTTTGCTCACCAAAGGAAATGAAACTTCTCTTGTTTATTTTCTCTACGTCTGTTTTTGTGACACGTTTGGTTCTTAAGTTGGAAAAAGACACCCACACCCAAAGGAAACATAAACATAATGCATATTGAAAAAAAAAAACCTAAGTACTAACAGTTTTCCTACAGGTTCCTATCACCATGTTTTTACACATTTTAATATGGCTCCAAAAGTTTAAAAACAGGAAAACAGAAGTAGTATACGTCTAAAGAATGAAAAGGTACTTTGAGGGTAAGACCATTTGAGCTTCCTCTTTCTCTTCCAGTCAATCACAAACTAAACTATTCATAAAGTTTCCATTTTCCTCTGAAATTAACTCTTTTACAGGAGGCTTTTTCTTTGACAGAAAGAAGAAAAAAATGCTTCAGCAGTAAGAAATTCAAAGTATGAGCAGAAAGCTCAGAAGGCTCAGTCATTAGCAGGTCTTTCATTTACGTGCATGCCTTTGTAACAAGAGAGATAATCTAAACAGAAACATAAGTTCACAGAGATTCCAAAACTATAGGTAAAATCAGATTCCGTTGATTCTTTTGGGGATGTGTCCACATTTATTTCAGTCCTGTAAATTTGGGGGGGGGGAGGATCTGCTCATCAGCAAGTAGCTATGTTGTTTAGGTAAACACTGCTTGCAAGCTTTGTACCGACGTAGTTGTACTTCTGCTTCCCAGAAGATAGAACAATGCCATCTATAGAAGAAATGGTTACATATTTGAGACTATAAGATCCAGGGAATATTCGTTCATATGATTCAGTGAAATATACTCTATCTGTAAAGAGAAAGAGTAAAGAATTAGAAAGGAGAGGAAGAGAAGGATTTTTTTTAAATGTGTCTCACTGATAATGAATGCACACAGTTACACTTTGCAGTACAGAAACAACTCAGATTTAATTCAAGCATTTGCTAGCAAAATGTAGAGCCACTAATTAATCAGCTACAGATTTCAGGACAAAGCATTTAAATCCAATCGCGTGGCTACAACTGTTTAGTCACAGGACTCTATTGTTGCTCTTTGCGCCTGGGTTGACTTAACCAGCATCAATGAAACGATGGAAAGTATTTCTGTCTTGCATTCCACTGAAGTAATAAATTAATGAAAAATCATAGTAACGGAGTATGCAATCCAAGGTCACCATAGATCACCAAATATATTTTCAATGACAGTACAGAGAAACATACTAGGCTGGTGTTCAGCTTCACCCTTGCTTTACTGAAATGTTTCTTGAAGACCTAGTTCATAAATTCTATAATTTGTCTTATAATGTGTTGCACTGGTGTTGCAGTTGCTACTATTTGCTTTAAGAGCTGTGCAGAGATAACATGCAACAACCACGTGTGACTTCTTCTCGAGCTCATAGCGTGTTCTAATATCTTGAACATACCTGAACCCATGAAATCTTGACTTAGGAAGTTCAGGGTCCTTAGGCAGTTCCACCTTTTTACAGGAGAAACACGCTGTTTATAATCATCAGTCTGTCTTGGATATTATTCCAGAATGAGGTTCAGTGCATGTGGTATGCAAGTAATGTGAATGGCATTGGGAAAACACATTGCTAAGAAGAGATCTAGCAGCTGTTTTCATTAAAAAAGCATTATTGGACATCCAGCCAAGAGCACAATCAAAATTAACATTCAGTAGTACCCTTACTAATACAGGTCTAAGAATGCAATAACACTAAACTGCATAAGGCTATTCAACATAAATGAAAGGTAATTTGTTACTCACTAGGAACAAAGGATGAATGGTGACAGTTGTGCTTCAGTCGCATAAATCTGTTCTGTCTTCCAACTTCCTATTCACTTAATGAGCACAGACCAGCTGAAAAACCTGATGTGTTCTGGTGTGTGCTGGGCGAGGTAGTTATCACTGAGCTGTGTAGCATTTGAAGGACTTTCATCTGCCTTCATGTAACAGCATAAAAAAGTCACTTTGCAACAGTAAGTTTTCAAGGGGGAGATCAACTCAAACACCATAACAAAAAAAATAATCTTATTTTTAGGGTTATGGTGCCTGACATAACAACTGGTGTTTTGTTTTTGACAGGAGCTTGTGGCCTCCTCCCTGCATTCAATGTGCTGCTAACTGCAGCTCCCATATAGAGTAACAGTACAGGTTTTTTCCTTCAAAATGCTTAAATACTGCAGCAGCAGCAGTCTTAGAACATACTGTCCTCCACAGACTTTCAGAGACAACATTTTTCATTTACCTTTTTGGGAGCAAGAGCGTGAACGTGCAAGAGCTCTGTCATTATTGGCTTTGGCTTGGTTTGTCTGTTTTAAATACATACATAGATTTATTTTGTGTCACAAGAAAATGTGTATGTACATGTGGATTATATAAAGCATTTTATATCAGACATTCTGTTTTCATTGAGGCTGTTCTACAGAGGTTTTATTTATTTCATTGTTTCAGTAATGCACAGTGGTGAAGAGGCTACTGGATATTTAAAATTGTGAGGGTTTTTTAAACTAACTTTCATTTAAAAAATTAAATAGGTTATGTTCCTTTTGATAAACACTTCCCCTATTTTCTTATTCTTAATGAGTATTTTAATTAATTTCTACTGCCAGTTCTGGTTTCTATCTGACAATACATTCCAAGAGAACTCTGGAAAGTGAATGTTCACACAGCTGCTGAAACAGCTGGGAAGTCCAGAGCATGCTTGTAAGAATGTTCACAACATTGTCTTTATGTAGTCACTGTCTTTTTTTCAGTGTATAATGAAAGCAGAAAGACTAGAATTGACTGTTTCAATCTTGATACCAAATCCTTCTGGCATTCAGAAATCTAAAAGGTTTAGACAAATGCATTTATCCTATTCTCATTTGAAACACTGTTATATTTCTGAAGCACACACATGACATTCTCCAAAGGTAAGATGTATGCAGACACACACTATACATTTGCATGTATATATAAAGCACACACAAATTTTGACCTTACTAGTGAAGAAAGACTTTGTGTCCTCATTCCCTGGAGGCAGAAGTTGAAAAAACAGCAAATCATCGAATTTATTTTCCATGATTTATTTTCCAAATCACAGAATTGCTCAGGTTGGAAAAGACCTTAAAGATCATCAAGTTCAACTGCAATCTGTTTGTGGCTTTACAGTTTGCTTGCATTTTCATAGCTTAGGAATATTTCCACGTGTTCTGTGATACAACCACACCACAGGACTTTCAAGGTGAGTATTCCATGACTTTGCAGGAACAAACAAGGACAAGAATACAGAAACAAAATCTACTGATAAGAGATACAATATTATACATACTGTGGACGACAGAAGACAACTGAATAGTAATTGGGAATCAACTGGCACAGTTAAAGTAATAAGGTAATACTTCACAGCAGCAATGTGGGGGACTAGTTTGCAGAACTGGTCAATTTGGATACGTATTAAAAACAGTTTAACAGACAAAACATCAAACTAAGCCACAGTCCAGAAGGATCAGATTGCAATACCAATTGCAAGTGCTTTAATATTAGGAGAAGAATTGATGTTATCAAAAACAGTGATGTCATGGAAATGAAAGAAGATACAATAGTCGCTGAAGTAGTCACAGGATGGCAAGAAAAAGAAAAAATGGTTCCAGTGTAACAACCATGAAAAAGATGAATCTAAGATCCACCTGTGAATGTTCCAAAAAAAAACCAAACCTCAAGAAAGTAGTTATCATATTGAACAAAGCACCGGTGAGACATCTGTGTTCAATTCTTCTTGGTCATCATAGATTAAATAAATCTGAAAAAATTCACTTGAAAGTTGCTAAGATAAAATAGGAACAATCTCACTTATGGAAATACAAAGCAAAGGACCAACCTTGCTTAGCTAAGAGGATTAAAACGGAATGGAATGACTTTTTACCAATAGAAATTAGGAGAGCAATCCTTAGTGTCTGGTGAAATAAAAGACGCTCTTGGAACAAGAAAAAAAAAGATCAAAAATTAATTATGACCTTTTAGTTTCTGACAACAGAGTGAGCAAAGGTTTTGAACAGCCCCTGAACGTGAACAGCGAGGTGATAAACCGCATTTACAGATGGCTTTAAATTACACTATTCTAACACAAAGATGAAGCTTGTGAACTGGGACATTTTTTTCTGTCCTCCCCAACTCCATAATATTGAAGATACAAAGAACTCAGGATGAAACAGATACAGACTACTAACTGATAAATCCATGATTATCCTATTATCTAATCTATGACTAGTTATCTGATCATGAGAATTTCAAT
Source organism: Phasianus colchicus (assembly GCF_987193195.1). Lineage (NCBI taxonomy): Eukaryota > Metazoa > Chordata > Aves > Galliformes > Phasianidae > Phasianus > Phasianus colchicus. The sequence continues at coordinate 6,252,537 of NC_143441.1, read as the reverse complement.
GATAGGCACTATCAATTTATCTAGTAATATTTAACGAGAGAATTCAAGACGAATATGACATGCGCTGTGAACAAAATAGGCTATTTGCCTTCTTCAATCAGTTTCATAGAGTAAACTGTCAGTTCACATTGGAAAATAAAAACTGCAATGATTCTGGGAACAAAATTATCATTGAAAAATATTTAATTAAAAAAAAAAACAACAACAGTGATACTGCAAGGCACCTGAAAATTCTAGTTCTGGCAATTCCGATTCCCAAAAGTACTTGGTGAGCAAAATTCTGAATTTATATTTGGAGAGACTATAAGATAGAAAAATTCAGGTTGCAAAAATTAAATAATTGATTTTTATTTTTTTTTTTTGAGAATAATAAGTTAGTCTGTTATTCTGCATCTCCAGATACTGCTTAGAAATAATCAGCACATTAATGAAAAAAAACCATGAATACAAGCATTTTCTTTTAATACTACGTGAAATAAACCCTACAAACATTTATCAGGCCAAGTTAAACAGCAATAGACCCTTTGAGCACTTCTGAAGAAGCCTAGAAAATCTGAGCATTGAAAAGAGAAAAATAGCATTCTCCTTTTTATAATGCAAAAGTTTCCTTCCACAATAGAAACCACAGAATCATAGAATAGGTTTATTTGGAAGGGACCTTTAAAGATCATCCAGTTCAACTCCCCTGCAATGAACAGAGACACCTACAGCTAGTTCAGAGTCCCATCCAGACTTGGAATGTCTCCAGAGACAGAGGCACACAACCACCTCTCTGGCAACCTGTTCCAGTGCTTCACCACCCGTACCATTAAAAAAACAACAACTTATCTTCAAGCTAAATCTCCCCTCTTCCATCTTGAAATGAAATCTTCACTGGAAAAGCTTGCTTTTCTGTTGGATATATCAGAGACAGCACATTGTTTTTGTGTATCGTAAATAGTACTCAAATCCTAGATTTGTCAATAAGATGCAAGACCTCATTACATTTCTGTGTACTAGTAGATACTTCACTTTTACTTACTGATCAACTCTGTGATTTTTATTAGTTGTACTAGCAGTTAGAAATGAATCAAATGATAATAAAATATCTCTGCTCCAATACTGCAATAAGAAACGTACATGATTTACTTCAATTCCATTCGTATTTAATGCTTTATTTACCATATTTGCTACTGACCAAATCAATTCAAGTGTTATCGCAAGTTTAGCTCAACCCTTTAGAATCCTAAAATCTCTGGAATTGATTTTCAGGATGAAATTATCATGAGGATGCCTAGCATTACCATCCTGTGACAAAATCTGAGCACTTTGCTTCTGTGCAGAATTCAGAAGCAAACATCATTACTTTGGCAGGTCTCAGACCGACAGACAGGAAATAAAACTGGTAATGACGATCACCACACAAGTTTTGTACGTCTGAAACAAAAAAGGCACCTTTGGCTCCTCGTGTGAAGCACCTCAAAGAGAACTGAGTTTAAAAAAACTGCCCAGGGCCTTTCTACCAAACTCATGGCATTTAAAGATACAAGAAACTGCACTCCTAAAAATCCCCAATCAGGAAAACCTTGGCACTGAACTTTTTTTCAGACTCAACTTGCTTAACGTCATCCATGTGAATTACGTTCAGAAGAAGATAATGAATACTTAGAACTGTGTTCAAATCCAACCTCCTCTTTTCAGTAAAAGTAAGGTCTGTTTTTATAATAAAATGCCACGTCTGAAACAAAGTGGCCTTTTTTACATGGAAAAGCAGAGGATTAACTGTTCTGCTTCATCTTCTAAAATAGTTGACGTTGCAGCTACTGTCCAACATGATAAATAAAGTGACAGAGCAAATGAAATATATACACTCTCACAATCAGCTATTTTTATGTGTTATGCTTACTTAATTCTCTTATTCAGTTCTCTAGGTTTTAAGGATCACCTTTTAGCCTGATAGGAATAAAAGGCTACTTATTCTAAAAAATGATTTTGTAACTGTGACAAGATATGAGTAGCCCCCAGTCCATTTCCTCTTCCACTCATGATCTTGTTTTATTTATACAACATTACTACGTGCTAAACAAAGTTTATGGTAAATTAACAGTATGCAGTGCACAGATTAAGCAAAACAATTCAGACATTCTATGCTTCATCTTCAAAGTAGCTGCAAGAAAGCAATCTGAAGATTACAGGATCAAAAACACAATTTAAAATGTGAATTAAAGTATTAAACAAAGCCTGTAACTAGACAGAATGAACTGAAATGACAGAACCTTAGAGATGCTCTTGTTTATAACGACATTAATATTCTTTTTTTTTTTTTCCAAGAAAAATTCAGTGACATTCACTAAATTCACTGAAGCGACAGATTTATCAATACAGAGGCTTTTCTGCAACAAGGTAGGCTTGTTTAAAAAAGCCATAAACAATTGAGTTCGTTTCTAACCATAATAAGAAATTCACCAAGGTCCAAAGCATGTTTGTGTAGTTTATATGTGTTTGGGATAACAGTACCCCATTTTACAGAACTAGACACAAAATAATCTAGGCTAGAAACCCTAATTGGTTTGAAAGGTCAGGTTAAGCTTAATTTGAAATTGGCATCTATTTTCTAAAACCAATTTTAAATCAAGCTAGCTACTTGTAAATGTGGATATGCTTCAAACTGTTTGGAGGATTTTTTCCTATAAGGCTATTACTGCTACACCCCTTGCTTTTGCTTCTTTCATCTTTAGCCACTTCTCCACTTGTACAGCACTTGAAAGAAACTAACGAGCCCAATTAAAAAATCTGAGAGACAATGCAAAGACCATGCAACTGATGAGCTTTCTGTAAGAGCACCATCTTTTCAAAGTGCATTTTAACTAAACAGTTTGATAACACCACGTGCAACTTCTTAGCTCCCACAGGGTGCACAATATTTGAAGATAATCTAAATAGTTTAGAGCCAAATAGACTAAAAATACTAGCAAATGTTATTCTCTTTATATCAGTGGATATCAGAGTTATTTCATTTGAAAATTCAGTGACATCCTTTTGGCTGATACACTATTTTTGCCTCACTTAAGATCAACTTTCACTCTCTGAGACATCAATAGAATTTCATCCCGAATTGAGTTTCTTCATTACAAGGAAAAACCTGATGGGAAGTAAACTTCTATAAACAAATCTAATTATCATGTTTTTTTCAGTTCTTTGCATTAAAAAACAACCACAGCCTGTGTTCTTATGAAGAATTTACTGGATAGTCAAGCTCACTGAAGGTCTGTTGCATTCCAATTATTTTGCTGATTCAAAATGACTGCAACAAATCAGGTATTTTCTTGGCTTTCTTTTTTTTTTTTTCCCTTCCATGTAAAAATAAGCTTACTAACTTCATACATTCAGTGACCAAAGGCCAAGAATACGTATCACAAAGAAGTGTTTCTGTCCCTTTGATTTAAATAGGTGATGTCTACAACACCAAGTAAAGTACAGCAGTAGCAGCCCATCCTAAGAGTGAATAAGTTTACATCAAGGATTCAGTGTGCACTCTGCTCATGTTTTAAATGTTATAATTCTGACCTGATCAGAAACTGAAGATTTTGTTCATGATTTCATGTTCAAACATTGCCCTATAGGTTAACGCAGACTTTTATCCTCCTGTCATATTCATTAAATCAGACTAGCATCAAAAATGCAGCAGATCCATCAACGCTGTACATGACAATACGTTACAGGATTATGAAGACTTGAGAAAGTTTATTTGTCCTGAGCAGTCATTTTAACATTTGCTCCTGAAGTTTTCTTCCTATACATCCAAAGCAAAAGCAAAACAACGAATGACTCAATTGAAATATTTCCTTGATACCAAATTCAGTTTTAGAAGGAGCACATACAGGATACTGGAAGTGTTAAGCTTTACTGTCTTTTGCAGCAAAAGTTACACACCTGGGGATAAAGTGTGAGAAGCCACGTTATTCCCTTTCTGGCTTCTCTTTCACCACGTTTCTATGTCACTGCTAAAGAAAAGTTTAAAGAGAACAAGCAAAGAATAATACCAGCACCAGAAATGCCCCAGCTCTGCCCCACTGTTCTTTAGTGAACAGTTACAGCAGGGCAGAGCATAGAAAACTTCTAATTCCTGTTAATTAAATAATCTCAGAAAGACCAATACAATGCTATCTTGAAAAATTACTTGAGAATACTTTAATGTAGAATATTTTACATATATGAACCACCATTTCACAGACAGACTCTGAAAATAAGAACACTAAATATAATTTCAAATGATTAAAATGTTGTTACTATGCAGCAATACAACAGCTACGTTAGCACTCCAGCTACATCTCCCTCCTGCAATGGCAAAAAGAAATAGTTGAAAATATTAAAAAGCTCCACCAGCTGAGTATAGGTTTTCCCATTGCAAATGATCCAGAAGTAAAAGAAGAATTGAAAAATACACTGTCTAGAAAATGATTTGTCTAAATGGAGTTATTCAAATTCAGATCTTGTTTCCTTTATGTAGCCAAACAGCCTGAAGTATAATGCCTTCAGCTGGCACCAAGCTTAATGATTTTTTATTGATCTGCCCATAGCTTAAGTGCACATGTAAGGATATGGATTGTTAAACAATTCTTATGATCTATCACTGATTATGGAAATATAATACATCTTGCAGCAGCATCTGCACTTTCTCAAACATGAAACTGTACAGCAGACCATTCATTTAGTCCTGTGAACTCTCTAACACTTGTGGTATATTTTGTGCACCAACTAAAGAAATTTTTTTAAGTGCCTATTGAGTGACAAGCCCTTGTCTGTTACAGCTTATCTTGTAAACAATAAAGTGAATTATTTGTAGTTGAGTTGCATTAAATGCAATTGTACCGTAAAATTGCAATTGTAATTAAGAAGTTAAATTTAAACTGTCTGCATTTTCTTCTCTTCTCCATGATTCTTAGCTTCTCCTCAATTAAAGATTTTAATCAAAATGAAACCAATAAGGAAAATATATTTCAAATTCACATTTTTGGCAGCTGCTGAAGTCAGTCCTCGCAAAAGGGTTTGGCAGAGTTATTAGTACTACGTGTTGAATATTTGCTACTCAGTATTCAGTATCAATTAAAGGGAACGAATTAATGAAATTTTAATATTTTGTTTATCACTCTATCTCTGCGCTTGTCATGAAGATAAGATGAAAGCATTCCCATAACTGTGCCAAAGTTGCATGAAAAACATACATAGGGGCCTTTATAGACCCCTAATTTTGTATCGCTTTATCCTTCTGGATCTTAATTCAGTGTTTGCCTTATCTTTTTTACTAAAACCAGACCTGCGGTGTATTACAGTCATTACCTGTGCCTTCCTTTTTATCCACACTGAAGGAACTCCGTCCTGAAGAAGTGAATTCCAACTCTGAATGCATTTTTAAAAGTTTATTTCAGTTGCATTCTGCTAAGTGTGTAGGTTACTACATGAATATAAGTAAAACAATAACATACACTACTGTGAAATAAATGAGATCCTGGCTAAATTAAGGCAATGGCAAAACTCCCAGCGACTTCCATGAGGCCAAGATTTCACTCTTATCGTGTTGATCAAGACAATTATTTCACTGTTCAGAAGGACAAGACTGCCGTGTGCTAGCCAAGAATTTCTTAATAGAACCTATCTTGCACAGTCTTAATTGTATATACCTCTATAATTATTCCTTTTTCCTTCTACCAAGGTAAACTACTGACTTGCCAAAAATATTACAACATAAGAAAACAGCGTACACAACAAAGACCTTTCGTTCAACTTAGCAGAAAGCCAGAAAGACCAAAGCTCTCCTGCATATAAATCTTGCTGCTGATCTGCAAATGAATAATTATCACTTCCTTACCGCTCATTATCAACCACTGATGTTCACACCTGCTGAAGTGGCCAGCCTGCATTAGGAAATGTTTGACCCAAGAACTGTAGTGTTTTGTTGGTTTTGCAGTCTCATTGCAGAAAGGTACCTATTTCTCTGTGAGCCACAAAATGCACACTTGAAGGAGTATCTCCTACATAGCATGGACTGACATTAAGAGTAGTCTAACCATGAAAAGTATAACTACACATCACATATATTTCTATACCACATTTGTAATGCACTCTGTAACTATGTTAACCAAAATGATCCCATGTATATGTGATTCAAGGAATCAACTTATATACATAAAAATCAATTTTGCATTACACTAGAATAAAACTCTGCTTTTAATGTGCTACAAAAATGACCTAAAAAGGTTCTTTTTTGGCAGAAAGATACCAGTAGTTTACATTCAAAAATGTTTGTGAAATTTGTTTTAAGAAGATCGTAGAACAAGCACTTTCCTCTCAATAACTAATACTACGACATAAAATTTAATAATTTATTCTCCTCACACTTGGAGAATATCACAAACTAATGAATTTTGTCAATATAGTACCTTTCAAGGGAAAAACAGTTGTTTAGAAGTTAGTTATTGCCATGGGCACCATAAGAATTTTTCTTGCATTCAGAACTTTTAGCTCAAAGTTCACTGCATTTTCCTATGTTCCCATGATCCTACTATCTACAACATGCAATATGGTGCTTGATTGGTCTGAACATCTAATTATTTTATCCTAGATTCTGGTTTGACTCTGTCTTATACTGCTGCATAGAATTCCCTTCTGCTCAGCAGTTTACAGTAGAAAGTAATCAGACTTGGCATATCCATTAATTTACTCCATTAACTTTAATCTCCTGGTTAATTCCCCGCTGTAACACTGCTGCCTGCTTTATCAATCACCTCATTCAAATGAGAATGTCAAGTTACAGCTTGATTTAAGCATGCTGGGACAGCACACCATTAGGGCACCTAATCACTACCTCAGTTACAAAGAATCCTCTCCATTTTAGTGAAGATCGACAGAAGTTGTCAATTCATAGATATGTAAATTGATTTTACTATCATTAATCAGACTTTACTCTGCAATATTCTTCACAAGTTTCAGTATATAATTCAAGAATCCACTTATTTCTAAGCTGCTTTGCAGCTTAGAAGTGCTAAGGGATGTGATTCAGAGGAGGGCTGTTAGGGTAGTATGGTTATGTTGCAGTTGGACTTGATGATCTTAAAGGTCTTTTCCAACCTGAGCAATTCTATGATTCTATGAATGTCACCAGCAATCTTTTTTTACTAGAAAATATCCTGCTTTGACTAAAAAGTTGATTTAGAAGTGCTAGAATGCACACATGCTTATCGGTACTCTGATTCAGTTTTAAGATAATAATGAAAGATTTCTCAGTAGAGCTATAAAATTTAATATAGTTCAGCACCACATAACTCACATTAAAAAAGGGTGGTCATAATATTTATTACCCACTAGTTCTACTATTTCTGTTCAGCCATCCATTTGAATTGAGGCATCCTTCATCAACCGTATACATCAGACACTCTCTTTGATCTCTAATGATAAATGTAAGAGCTGGATAAATGTTCTTTGAAATCTGCAGTGTGGCACAGCTGCTTATTGTTACATTGAATATGGCATGTCATTAAAACGAAAACTCTGTTGTTAATTCAGTGGAACATCCCACTAATCATATCTCAGCTCCGAAGGAACACCACTTTGGGTGAGATCTGTAATTTACAGTTAACTAGTTTTCCTGAAGGGGAAAAATAGCCAAGCTTTGGTTAAAGTCCGAATGAATTAAAGTACATCTTTCATTAAAAGACAGAGAGATACTGGCAGTGCACTTTGCTGTGGTACTTGTATCATTACAACACTCAGCAGACACTCAAAAAGATGCATCCTACCACATTAATCATGCGTAACTTATCAAGCCTGCTTTTTTGTTTTCATTTTTTACCAGTTTGCTGGAGGTTTATAAAGCCCTACAAGAAACTAATCTGCATTATCTACTTATGTAAGTATTACTTTTATGAGTGTTTTAGCAGAAGGTGAGCTTAATCTTTGTTTCAAAGTACAACTGAATGAAAACAATCTTTGCAATACAAGTTTAAGTAGTTTTTCATCTTTGCTAAATCTCCCTTATTACTGCTGTTGTGGTTCAATCAATGAAACAATTCAAGAAGAAAAAAAAGAAATTTTAAAGAATTTTCACATCTGCCAGTGTTATGAAGCACCTTATGTTTGATTTCGTTACATTTTCCAGCTGAAACACCAGATGAAAGTGTTAGAGCCAGGTGAATCTGAATAAACACAGGGGCAAGGGAAATGTGAATTTATGAACCTTGGCTTACCCCATGAACACTGGCTGAACCATCCGTACCAATTTCATGAGCAGACTCTCACCAGCTGACTGTTCACAAAGCAAAACGATACAGACATAAATATGACTGCTCTTCAAAAATGCTGCAGTTCTTTACAAATTAAGAAAAAAAACTGAAATACAGATGATGCACAACTTTGTAACACTTGGATATTCAGATTCAGGACGAGGTCAATTCTTTCTTCCCTGAGAAAAAGTCATCAAGTCCTTGGGGTACAATTCACAATGTCACTACTGAGGAATTTTACTGCAGCCAGATCTGCTAGATGTATCACTCAGAAGTGAAAAGGGAAACTCAGAGAGATTCTACACCTAACTGTGTGCCATCACACATGATGTTCCCTTAAAGTGGCACTGGTTCCATTTCAGGTTGATAAGAAAAGGTGTGCTTGCAGAGGCACAGACTGCATCCCATGCTCTAAAACCTGGCCTGTTCAACTACAGCTGAGTGCGCTGATCCAAACTCCCAGAGGCAATGAAACCCACCCTGCACTGCCAGATGGATTTGGCTGCACTGTATGCTCTCTGAATCTCAAGTGCTCCCTCTCAAAGAGGTGTAGTTAACCTCAGGGAATTATTCTTTAATTGCAGCGTAGTTTTCCATCCTAGCAAAAAATTGTCGTTTATTAGGACAGACGATAGAGACAGTCCTGACTCTCTGAAATTCACAACCCAAGAAAATTTTAGCTGAACTTCCCATAAGATCCTCATTTTAAGCTTTGTTATCATGTATTTATACAACTCCAAAATAATCCTTCCAGTATGAAATTTGTCATGCTTAGACTAAGACACAAGGCTTTAAATATTAGAGACAATCTTTTACCTACTAGAGTTGTAAGACCTTTAAAACTATTTTTTTTTCTGTTTCAAAAAACCATTGGGAACTTTCCTGTGTGCAACTCAAAACCAGCTGTACTTTGCAAGTGTAAACTTTCCAAGTGCCTGGCTCTCTGCAGATTTTTGGCAAATCTATTTGAAATGCTGAAAACTAGGGGCCTGAGCCAAAGCTTACTGAAGTCTATGGAAAAACTCCCAGAGATTTCATCAGGGTTTGGATTAGGCCCCAAAAGAGTCCAAAGTAATTGAAAAATCAGATCTGCATGTATAAAATTATGTAAATTTCACTGGGTTTAAAACTGCTAGACTCCTTTATGGTAATGCAGAAGATCAAATAGGTTGTAATTGGTGTTAGAGATGTACACAGAGTATTGCACCACTAATTACCGTGGATTTCCACAGCTTTGTACACATTACTTACCATCCCTTCATGACAAAAACAATAAAATCAATCACACACACTTTTATTTCATTCTAAAAAGACCTGGACACAGAGGAAAAAACACTATAATATCATTATAGTTCGAGTGGTTTTTTTTAAATTCAGGACCAAGTAAAATATGGACTAAGAGTATCCCTTCAAAACCTCTAGACCAAGCTTAGTGATAAAAAAAAGTCACACAAATAAACTATCTCACCCTGGGCAAGCTTGCTCTGAACACCTTAGAATTGTGTCATACTATGAATTTCAGTTAGTATTTATCCAATTTATGAGAATCAGGTTTACTCAAACTGAACGTGTCAGAAAACAAAGAAAAGAAGCAAATATAAACTGATCAAGCAGTGGTGCATGGCAGTGGGCACAGCTTCACCTGACGAAAATTGATGCACATCTCTGCCGACTAAAGGATGTCACTTCCAATCAGATGAAGCTGAATGAACCATTAACTTTGACACATTCTGGCTTGAGTTACATATGATGCTGTGCCTCATCCCTCTGTTGTGAATCTCTCCTGGTGCCATTCTGTGGAAGAACCTCATTTGTCAGGGCTGTAACTAACAGAAAGTAGACATCTAGTACAATTTCATGGTAGTCTTGTTTAGATAGTGTTACTTCTCTTTTTCAGTCCCTATCCAGACAACAGAGCTAATCATGATTGTTAATGCCTACAGCTCATGTGTGAGCATTGAAGCATTCTCTGTATGATACAGGTCCTCAAAACATTAAAGAAATATAATACTTGAAGGAGTCAAGGCAAACGTGTCAAACAGAAATCCATACTATGGCTGGACACATAAGATAGATTCCACAATAGTAACACACATTAAATAAAAGGATTATACCATATTGTTAGTGTTAGGCTTTATTTTAAAATAGATGATATGATGTTAAAGCCTTTTAAAATAACTACCTAGGGCTTTCTGTTTGTTTGTTTTACTCACTGGTGTTGAATCTTCTGAAATGAAAAGCCAGAGGCTGCAGACTTCCTATTTTAGCAACAGCTTTTCTGCATCTCTGAGCATTTCACTACTACAGAGCAGATTTTAGAAGTTTAATTCTGCACATGGTCTCTCAAGGACAAAGAATACAGAATATAAAGTACAATGACAAATGTGATCACTAGGGAAAATCATTTCAACTGACAATTTTTTTCACCAAAAGCTTACCTCAATATTATGAATCTTTTGTGACCACTTATGGTTAAGTAGGACATATTAAAATTTAATGGATTTCAATGCACAGAGTCAGCAGTAGGACTGTACACACCAAGGCACTAATGTGTTGATCCGAGCTGTACTTAGATGAGGCAAGCTGGAATCGCAGCACTGCCAACTAAATTTCATAGTATAACAAATGAATGAATCCCAAATCTCATGCGGGATTTCTTTTTTATTCATTATGTATGACATTTTCCTCTTTAAATTATTATTATTATTTTTTTTAATGTTGTTGCTTCAGCCTTCTTAATCTTTGTACTCCTTCATTCTGTGGTTTTAGCCAGCTGAAATATCAATTGAAGAAGGGAGATTTTCCCAACAATATAATAAAAATTTTTCACAACCCTGCATACAAAAATCTGTTTTGCTATCCTTCCGTCTTGTTTTGCTTCTTTTCACTCTAAAAGAAAAAATCAACTTTAAAAATAATTTCAATGTTTTACCATTCCTTATGCCACCTCTGTAACAACTTGAAAAAAACAATTAGCTCAGTCAACCAGCGTGATTAAATTAGACTAAATTGAGGACCACATCACACATTCTTCCTCATCCTCTTCCCCTGCCTATGATCCAATTTCCTAGGTTGTACAGATAGATATAAGTATAGACTGCAAGGTAAACTGCCTTATGAATATCCAGTCATCTGTAACTTGTCTTTTAGTAATAAAACACCTAAAAACAAACGTAGGTAGGTGCTAGAGCACAAAGCTGAAAGGCATTACACTTGAATTCTACTAATACAGATGTTACTGGCTCATGGCATGACCTTGGGCGTGCCACTTAAGTTCAATTTTCCATTTCATAGAATTAAATTATCAAAGCTACTAAAACAATGGAAATAAAAGTTTTAAAGAGTGAAGTTACAATGGAAATGAGTTACAAGGAGTAACATACCACATCAGAGAGCCAAATAATGTTTCTGGCTCCACCAAGCCGTTCTTAAGCTTTTCTTGAGCAACCAGAAAATCTCTTTGCTGTAAGTAGTCCCAAAATTCTCCCTGCTGACTTGCTACTCCCCTTCCTTTTCATTAAATCAGCTTTACGAAACAAGGGACATACTTGACTTTCAAAAATAGATCCCAAATAATTAGTTTTAAACGTCCAGTGTTACTATTTGCTTATTTCTAGCCTTTTGAATTAAGATAGAAGTGTTCACAAACAGCTGATAAATCCCTTCCAAAACATTTTAACAGTAGAGAACTAATAGTCACGCTAAACTTGCACCACTGTATCACGTTGCATTTTATGCCATATCAAGTCTCATTATTAGCTGGCATGACACAATACAGTAGAAGTACACAGCAATGCTATGGGCTGTTAAGAGTTTTGGCAACGTTGTTTTTACTGTGATCTTATGTGATTGCCTGCACTGCAATTAGGAGAGCAGAATGTTATGAGCTGAACCGTGCACAACTGCAAGAATTGGATACAGAATCGTGCTGTTTAAAGATTTAGTCTCTTACACCTTTGTCAAACCTTCCCATAATTTCATTGCCCAACAGACCCATGTTAGTACCTCAGGGTTTTCTCTACACTAACTGCTTTGGGCCACTGAGACTGACAGTTAACCAAGAAAATGGTCTTCCTATCCCTTTATTGCTACCTCACACCATCAGAGGTATTTATCATAAGCCACCTGAGGGAGTACAGTTGCCCTGACTATCACAGTGAAGGAACTGTGTATATAGTTGCATGGACATCAAAAGTTATAGTACAGGAAGGAAAGCAATGAAGTGTAGTGCAGAGTGGAGAAATAAAAAAAAAATTAAAAAATAAATTAAAAAAATTATGAAAATTTAGGGCCTGAACAAAGAAGAGCCATACTGGTAAGAAGGAACCTTACTAGAAGGAAGACCTACAGAGAGTAAATAGAAAGTACACACTTTACCCAATGTTTCTGTTTGCCTTTATTAAAGTAGGGAAGCTTAAAAAATTAACACAGCGATGGCTGGCCTGTTTTAGTTTCAGTGCAAGCAAATGATCTTTGACAGGTAGAGAAGCAAACCCTAGTAGAACTGCTGCAATATACAGCTGCTTCTTACAGAGAAATCTTGGCCAAAAAAAAGCAAAGATACATAAATGTTACAATGCAAACATACATTGATTTTCAGATCAGATATGTTTGCACATGAGACATCTGAGTGTTCTAGAGAATGAAGAGTAATGAATGTGATATTTTAGTGACAGTCACATTCAGACATTCATTTCAACCAAAAAAAAAAAAATTCTAACCAACAAATATAAGAAACACACCATCTTTCTGCATAAAATACACAATTCAGTCTTTCAATATCATCAACTTTAATTTTTCACTCTTAATAAATGACCCAATTCCTGGGGGAATCAGCCTCCCAAGACACTACATTTACCAACCTACATGATTTTAAGGAAGCTAGAAAAGATGAGTTCGAATTTTCTTTGCAAATTTAAAGTGACTTAATGTCAATTTCACGTTCAAGTGCTTTTTCCAATGAACCGATACAAATGGATTGACATGGAGTGATTTATAAGTGTGCCTGCAAGATCTCTGGGCACATTTAAGGAAAAGTAGTCCTCAACAAACTGACTTTCAATGAGAAATAGGCAATCCTATTAAGGTTCAATTCCTGAGATCACAGGTAGATACAAATGTGATCGAGGTAAATCCCAGGGCACTTTCATAAATATTATCATCATGAAATCATGAAATAGTGGAAACAGGCAAGGAGAGCACTATGAAAATTATGAGCAAAATGCTGGATCTAATTTGGATCATGTCAAAGTTTCCACTGACCTCAGTGGACTACAAATTCCATCAATCAGTACTGACCAATATTCAGCCGATATTCTCCTCATGTGTAGTAGCACATCAACTGAGGGTTCCTTAAGAAATACTACACATGCTGCTGTATTCCACTTTTCCAGTTAAGAACATAGCTTCAAATCACTCATATACAATACTACAGGATTTTGAAAATACCTTTTTTTTTTTTTTTTTTTTTTTTTTTTTTTTTACAAACTTCAACTTCAGGAAAAAAAAAAAGAAAGAGAGAGAAAGAAAGAAAAAAACAAAAGAGCAGCTTTTGTCTTCCAAGAAATGACTTTAAATACATTCTGGGAGCATATGTATACATAACATGTTAAAAAAACAAACCCAAAGCAGTGTATTTAAAGTTAGCACTTACCCATTCATAACCTGAATGATAGATTTGTGATTATACAAAGCAATTAACACCAAGTCATTTACAAGCTCCTTGCAGAATAAAATTATAATCAACTTGGTAAGTTAAACAAATGTTGTGAAAATAAGTCTAAAAAATACTATGAAAATGAAATGCAAAGTCAGGTATATACCACCACACTGAGAAAACTAGCATCATAAATATAAGAGCAGGTGGGAAACAGTTGTTTAGGCAATTAATATGTAGGAAAAGTGTCTGGAAATAGAGCTGGAGCAGAGTATAGCAGCATATATTACTTTAAGAGAGAGATAGACTGATGGAAGAGTATCCCATTTTGAAAACAGGCTTATAAAGGACATCATTAATTGTCACTTCTACCTTCAATATTCACAAGAAACAGTTTGATCTGCAGAAAAGACAGTGTAATTAAAATACTATGAAAGCCTTCCTACAAGGACAATTAAACAATCACACAGGCTATCAAGGAGATTTTCCAAACTTGTACAAAGTTTTTATGAGCTCAAAAAAACCTTCTATCAAGGATACTCTGGATGCTTTTACTCCATTGCAGCACAGAAGAGAGAACTAGACAGGCAGCTGGTGTATTTTCTAGCTCTATCTTCATATAAATCTTGAATAGTACACTGACAGAATACTATTTGCAAATCCTATTTCCTAGATGCAAAATATTAGTACATTTCCTTATCATTTCAATTCTGAAGAGTCAGTCAAACTGAGAAAACAACCAGCACTCCACAGATTTCATTGATGATGTACTCAGTAACTGATTTTAATTTGAAATAGCAAGTTTCTCCAGTGCTTCTATTGTATTAATCTAAATAAGTAAATCCTGCTAAAGCACAATGCAAAGATCCCCTAAGTAAACCAAAACAGAGAAAAAAAAAGAATGATTGAACTCCACTTAGGAAAATGAAATAATTAAAAAAAATAAAATATAAATAAAAGCAAAACAAAATAAATTAAAGGAGAGGAAAAGTGATTGTTTGAAGAAAAATAATATCATAGCTTAAAAGTAAAAATCTTGGATAAAGTACTGAACTGATACAGCAGAAACTGCTGGTGGATAAAGAGGATGACATTCAAACTGAAGAGTAGTTGTGAGGTTCACAAAATATGGGTAAGGCAAATACTGCAAACAGAGCTCCAATCAGACACAGACTTAAAGAACTCTCAAAAACACCCCCAGCTGACATATATTAAGGTTCTCAAAAACAATCTTGAAAAAGACACGGGCATCATAAGAGACCTCTAAAATCTATAGAATTAATTTGCAGCAGGTAGGCAGGACTTATTCTGTGAATTCTCACACTCATTAAACTCAATACACGACAGCTTGGGTGGTCGACAACATCTTCCTTCCAGAATCCCTTGGCTTTGATTCACATGTGGGTTGGCACCATTCCCCAAGACCCTCACCCTTCCCCTCATTCAGATGTCTATTTATTGCCAAAGGCAACACGGTGTATGATGCAGTCTGATGTGTCTTGCAGTTACCTATGATCACGTTCAGCCAATCATTCTGATCAACTTATAAGAAGTTGACAATGCTTATAAGAACAATTTGCATACTGGAAAGCTATTGTGCCCCTCTTCAACCTTTCCTATTCCCCTAAATAGAAATAATTAGGAAAAAAAAACAAACCTTCAACTAATTACAATTGTTATGCTCTTCCCTGAATTCTACTCATCTAAGTTTTTCTTAAATCATGTTTCTCAGTCATTTCAAGCAAACCTTCCTCACAAAGAAGAGGAATCATTAAAGATACATAACTACGTCCCAAAGCCACGGTTTTACTTTAAGAGGATCATGTTACTGACTTGTAATATAGAATTGCTTGGTTTGGAAGGAATCTTAAAGATCATCTAGTTCCAACCCCCTGCCATAGGCAGGGCTGCCACCACTAGACTGTCCAGGGCCCCATCCAACCTGGCCTTGAATGGCTCTATGAGGCAATCACAGCTTCCTCAAGCAACCTGTTAAAGAGTCTTTCCATGCTATGAGTAAAAAATTTCCTCCTAACATCTAACCTAAATCTCCCCTCTTTTAGTTTAAAACCATCCCCCCTAGTCTGCACATATAAAAGGTTGGTCTCCATCTTACTTACGATCTCTCTTTAAATATTGGAAGGTTGCAATGAGACCTTCTCCAGACTAAACAAGCCCAACTCCCTCAAGCTGTCTTCATAGCAGAGGTGCTCCAACCCTCTGATCTTTCTCTTGGTCTTCCTCTGGACCCACTCCAACAGCTCCCATCTTTTGTGTTCTAGGGACACCAGGCAGTAAATGCAGTACCTGACATGGGGCCTCCCAAGGGCAGAGTAGAATGGGACAATCACTATTGTAGGTGACGGAGGTCATCGAGGCCAAAGAACATAGTGACATCATGTACTTCAAAAGACTATGAAGCTGAATGAGTTTCCTAGCTAAACACAGAGCTGGAAGCTGGAACAATGTCATGCAAACTAGTCAGGAGGTGTTTATTAAGAGAAAAGAGGCATGAAGAAAATGTCTTGCAGCCTAACAGAAGATGCTATGTTTCAGAATATACTAAAAAATAGAGCAAACGTAATTTTGCTCCTGGTGTTAACTAAAAAGTAATAGCTTTTAAAAAAAGGACACAAATAACATTTTTTTAAAAATGTAACTCCAAGATTTTCATTTTTAACATTGTGCGATACTGAAATCTCTAAATTCCTTTTCTAATTGAGAAATATACATCAAGATTAGTTTGATCCTTAACTTCATAAATCATCTACCCAACTGCCACCTCCTAAACTTGCACACTGCTATATTGACTATTTTGTATTTTGACATAAGCACATCACTACTACAATTCTCAATCAAAATAATAGGATTTATCAAGAAAATGGAATTTCTCAATCCTCACTTTTCCATCACATATGTTAGAAATGCACATGTCCATTCAATTGAAAAGTTTCAAAAGACAAAATCTGATAAAGTATTTAGAGTATCAAAACGACCATATGGGGTACATTTGCTCCATAACTTTGCATGTGCTCTAGGAAGAAGTTATAAGTGGTCAAACTGGGATAATAATATAATCTTAAATCAAAGCTTTATCTAGCTCATTCTATTAGCTTGCAACACAACCAGCGCTTTGCTTCCATAACCAGCAAAAATTAAGCTCCAAACATAATCAAATATTCATCATTTTTAATTTTTTATATACAAATACATGTTCTAAATTATGACCATGAAGTTCATGTCTTACCTGGCACAACAGTGGCTTGTTGAGTGGCTGTTTCGGTGCTTAAAGAAAGGCGACCACCTTTTGCCAATCTATCACAGAATAGGCTGATATTCTTCTTAAGTCTGCTAGTGTCTTTGGGCATGGTTAACTGGCTGCTGAGAGACAGGGCTTGTTCCTTAGAGCTCTTTGACAAGCAAGTTCTTAGCAAGAAAGAAATGGCAGAATCCACAGTTTCTTCCCAACCCTGGATTCAGGAACAGGAAATAAAAATAAATGAGGTGATGTATATGACAGAGCGTATTAAACACAAAGTTACAAAAAAAGGATTAAGAATTTTCAAATAAATGAAATTTATTTGAAGAATTTTCAAATAAATTTACTGATATGTAAAACGTAATTTGGAGATTCACGGAAGTCATAGCCATCAGCTTGTACAGGTGAAAAATTCCCTAGCAAGCCAGAAGGGGGGAAAAAATATTTCTAATATTATACAGAGATAAATAAATTTAAATAATAATACATGGACAGTTTGAGACAGATAATGGTTAAATTCAGCAGTTGTATTAAAAAGTGGATAAACAGAAGTTCCTGAATGCAACATCTAGAATTCAGAACAGAATATATAAATACAAACATAATGCTTTTTCCATATCAGATGGATGATGTGTTATATTTGGTATAAAATAAATAAAGCATTTACTCACACAGACAACACCCAGTAAAAGAAGATCTAAGTTTCTGCCCCACTTTAAGGAGCACCTTCAAAAATTAGCTTCAAGTTTCTGCTCTCTAGTATGGCTTTCAGTAACACAGACAAACCAAAGACAT
Organism: Phasianus colchicus; assembly: GCF_987193195.1. Taxonomy (NCBI): domain Eukaryota; kingdom Metazoa; phylum Chordata; class Aves; order Galliformes; family Phasianidae; genus Phasianus; species Phasianus colchicus. Next base: position 6,234,569 of record NC_143441.1, on the reverse strand, counting down.
TTCTCTGAGTAAGAATTCTGGATGGCAAATGTCTTATTATTTGTTACAAAGCTATTAAATGTCTCATAATTTTACACATTATTTCATTTATATAGAATCATCTCTTCTTGATGCATTCTGTAATCTTAAACTATATTTAATATTGAGAACTCGTGATTAATTTGGAATGTCAAATTAGTCACATAGTTGACTCGTTTTTCATTACAATCTTATAGACCCTACATGGTGTTGCCACCAATAGATAAGACTTTGTAGTCTGCTAATTTCATGATAATTTCTCATGATCTCTCTCATTATTCAGCTACTCGTAAGCAAGTTTCGTATATGTGCTGCATATATGTGCATGCATAGGAAAGTAATATTCATTTGTCACAGCATTAGCATCAACTCTTACAACAGTCTTTACTAGTTAGAACTTATTTTGAGAAGAATCTTTATAGACTTAACAAGACTTGAGGCAACAGTCTGGAACCAACCAACGGAATCTGCCTTCTAAACTAACAGAAATCAACACCAAGGTAGCTCTTCTGGTGGTAATTACTCAGGTAGAACAAAAAACCAGCTGCTTTAGTATCCAGTTGCAGTTAATTGAACCACAGTCTTCTAGTTCATAGAATCCTTAGAGTTGGAAGGGACCTCTGAAGGCCACCTAGTGCAGTTCTTTCTCATGCTGTATTATTCTTGAGTAGAAACAATCAGCTGAATAGCAAAATCGCCTCCTTAACAAGATTCTGTGACTACATGAGCATAACATCTTTAGTCTGTTAGAAGACAATGGAACCAACACTTGTGAGAGTCCACCGCTAAATAAGTTCAGTGAATTTCTTTTCTCAGATTCATATGGTTTTTGTGGAGGGGAAGATACTAACACAGACTCAAAGCAGCAAAAGCCATCCTTCCTGAACTTGTTGGTTCCTAAGAACAGGTCAAGAACAGATTCTTAGATGCTGTCAAGTGCACTGATGAGACTAAAAAGTTACATGTACTTCACCCTGGCCAAAACACACACTAGTCTTCACTAACAGAGTCCTGAAAATGTGCTATATTTGTAATTAAAAGTTAATGTTTTGAAGAGGAACTGGATCAACTAGAGGGTTTTTTGGGTGTTGTTTTGTTTTGTCTGTTTGTTTTAACATTTGCCTTTCCTGACTTGAAAACAGTAACAACATTAACCTGTTGTCTAATCAGAAAATTTTCACCCCCAAAATATGCAAATTAGAATAATCATGCCAGTCAGTCAATGCTGTGATAGCTTAACATTTTTCAAATATTCTAGACAGAGTCCATTGGAGTGTAATCTACCCACCAACCTGTGGTGGTGACAGGAAACAATCCATTCATCAGTCAATTTAAAGAGCTTAATGAGCTGGTAAATGCTGTCTACATTCCCACATACTGGGCAATGAAACTTAATATGTACAAAGCATCAAAAAGCAGTCAAGCCAGGTTCTCCTAATTATACAACAAACCATGAAAAGTAAGACAACATAAACTCAAGAATCTTGAGTTTCACAAAAAGCGAAAGAAGGACACGGTTAACTAATGTCAGCATACAGTTGCTTAGAAACTGGCCAGTAATATTTCTCCAAATAAATTACCAAAAAAAAAAAAAAGCATGTAGAAGGAACATTTAAATAAGGAGATTGAAATACAGACTAATGGAAATCAGGAAATTAAAAGTGGCTGGTATTCTGTCCCTGGCTCCCACAGGTATGTTTCACTTTGTACCGTAGCATTAACATTTTCCATCCCTCATTCTTGTATGTAATTTCCACGTAAAACTGTTTTTTCAGCAGACAATAAAACCATCTCCTCCAATTTAAAGACTGTTTGGCTTATTAAGTCCATTCAATTTCAAAGCAGCCTTTATGATTAGTAAGTGAATACACAAGAGTGATATCTACATGGAAAAAATATCGACAAACTTTTTGTTGAACTAAGAATTAATGGCTTCAAGTAAGACTGCATGACAGAATTCTTGGTGCAAAAGCAGACAGAACTGAAGCAACAAGAAAACTTCAACACTTATGTGTTAAAAAGGAAAAAAGATGTTTGAAAGTACAGGTGGTCTAGTCTGTAACACACTGAAGAGTGATTCCATAGCCAGAGTTTTAATGTTCACTAGTGGCTTTTGCTTAACATTCTGTGCATTTGAGGTCTGAAGGAACAGCTTCAGTAGAAGTATAGCACTACTAATTCATCTTCCTATGACCAGCAAACATTGCTGTAACTGCCACAATAGAACTGAACAGTATTCTCAGAAAGGGATCTTAAATCATGTAAATTCGTCACATTGATTTTTGTGTCATCTGAAACAGATACGAGAACTACTTAATTCAATATTTTAACTTTTTAACTGAAAAAGGATTAGCTTGATATTTTGCATATACACACTATTGTTTTCCTTTGTAGAAATGAATCTGAAGACCAAATGTGCATACGTCGGTCCAGAAGCAATGTCTCCTATTTATTTCCATGGAACAAACAAAGAGCACAATAACGCTGCTCGAAGAGCCAATTCTCAGCTACAGAACACTATTCTTCAACACAATCACCACCATCATCACACAGCAACAGTAGGTAGTGGAATACTGGAAGGGTCAACCCCTACTGCCATACCACCAGCATCCACCTCTGACATTGTGGGCCAACATAATAGAATAGGAGGCATTACGTTTGGAGCAGCCCTTGCAGATTTGTGATACTACAACTTCATTGGTATGTATGTTCTTTGTATATAGGTTTCTCAGGTATCACAGAGTAGCTGAGTATGACAGTAAGTATGCATTCAATCTCACTCTGATATAAGCTTTAATTCAGAGCACACAGGGGTACCTTAGGAAGATTTAAAGGTGCTACCATTTGAACACGAAGAAACCTCTAAAATAACGTTCCCTGCAGGGTAAATAATTAACCTACTGTTATTTTAAAATCTAGACTAGACTGTATGCAAGATTTCATGCTGTAGATAAATTGTCTGGCTGTAGACACTAAAAATCCACGGACATGATACACAAGGAAAGGCACAGCACTGTAGCCTTCCACTTGACTGACTCTACTTCCCAAGAGTTGAAGTGGTCAACATACAGGTTAACTAGCCATACATAGAGTCAGGATTTTCAAAGCATTACAACATTGTTCTTAAGAAGAACGAGACACACACATGTGGAGAAGCATGAGATAGAACATAACTGTAGTCAGATTTGATAGTTTTACTCCTGTATTTATGGTTGCTTAACAGATTTATACGGTATACTTGCCTAAAAGCATAATTTTCTTAATTTTTAAGATTCTCCATCGATAGCATCATTAATACATCACTGCAAGTTCCTTGTATGAAAGACAAAGTTGGATGGTCACAGCCAGTGCATTGTGGTCAACATATCCATGTCCAGATAGGGGCCTGTAGGAAATGGTGTCCCCCAGAACTTTGTCCTACTACCAGTGCTCTTACACCTCTTTATCAGTGACCAGTACAGCTGGATTGGTGACATCAAGCAGAGTGGTGCAGTTGATACAACAGAAGGAAGGGAGGCCAACCAAAGGAACCCGGACAGGATTGAAAAGTGGGCGCATGTGAATCCATCTGGAGTAATGCATTCAGGTCTGGAGCAGGTCCAGAAAAGAGCTACGAATTTGATCAGAGGGCTGAAGCACCTTCCCTATGAGGACAGGCTGAGAGAGTTGGGGCTCTTCAGCTTAGAGAAGGCTCCAGAGGGACCTCCTAGCAGTCCACCAGTATCTGAAGGGGGCCTACAGGAAAGATGGGGAGGGATTTTTTATAAGGGCAAGTAGCAACAGGACAAGAGAAAATAGTTTTAAACTGGAAGAAGGTAGATTTAGAATAGATATTAGGAAGAAATTCTTTATCGTGAGGGTGGTGATACACTGGAACAGGTTGTCCTGCAAGGTTGTGGATGCCTATTCCTCCCTGGAAGCATTCAAGGACAGGCTGGATGGGGCTCTGAGCAACCTAGTCTAGTAGGTGTCCCTCCCTACAGCAGAGGGATGGGAACTAGATTATCTTAAAAGTCCCTTCCAACTCAAACCATTCTGTGATTCTATGGTTCTACTATCAGAGGGCTCTCATACAAACACAGGCTGAGAGAGCTGGGCTTGTTCAGCATAAAAGGGAAGAGGGAGAAGAAAAAAGGGAAGGGGGAGAAGAAAAAAGGGAAGGGGGAGAAGAAAAAAGGGAAGGGGGAGAAGAAAAAAGGGAAGGGGGAGAAGAAAAAAGGGAAGGGGGAGAAGAAAAAAGGGAAGGGGGAGAAGAAAAAAGGGAAGGGGGAGAAGAAAAAAGGGAAGGGGGAGAAGAAAAAAGGGAAGGGGGAGAAGAAAAAAGGGAAGGGGGAGAAGAAAAAAGGGAAGGGGGAGAAGAAAAAAGGGAAGGGGGAGAAGAAAAAAGGGAAGGGGGAGAAGAAAAAAGGGAAGAAAAAAGGGAAGAAAAACGGGAAGAAAAACGGGAAGAAAAACGGGAAGAAAAACGGGAAGAAAAACGGGAAGAAAAACGGGAAGAAAAACGGGAAGAAAAACGGGAAGAAAAACGGGAAGAAAAACGGGAAGAAAAACGGGAAGAAAAACGGGAAGAAAAAAAGGGAAGAAAAAAAGGGAAGAAAAAAAGGGAAGAAAAAAAGGGAAGAAAAAAAGGGAAGAAAAAAGGGAAGATGCTCCAGACATGGAGCATCTGCAAGGCCAGTTTGAATGGGGCCCCTAAAAGTCTGATGTAGTGAGAGGCAACCCTGCCCAAAGCAGTGGGGTTGGAATTAGATGATCTTTAAGCTCCCTTCCAAACCCAAACCATTCTGGGACTCTATGAAGTACTGATTAAGCTAGGTTGCACTTCTTAGAAGTCCAGTCAAAACCCTATTCAGCTGAAGTTCACAGCAGTCAGTTGCCATTTAAAACATATGCCCAAGTTTAAAAAAAATAAAAGAGACAGTGAATTTTCTAATGTCAATATAGTGATTTCACTTGGAAAAAAAAAAAAAAAGAATCTAATTGTTCCTGCTGTAATCACCACATAAGAATTTCTGGCAGATGAAGCAGTTCTGCTCCATGTTTGTCCTCACAAGTGTGAGACAATATACAGCAAATATGTGAGAAACTTGAATGGGTTTAATATTGTACATTCTACCAGATCACTCTGAAACAAAACAAAATGTAGATGCTTTACACATAAATTTTACCTCATATACTATGAATAAATCAAATCATTTCTTTGAAACAGAACTTCACAAACTTTAACCAAATTTTAAGCAATGCTAAGGTAAATTCTCAGTTTGTCGCCTACTTTTCTTCACATTGTGAAACATCAGACATCAGTATTAAAAATCTTTTCTGATACACTCTGGAGGTTTTGACATCTGAACCACTGATACTGTGAGCAGTGAACACACATCTAAGCAGCCAAGTTAAGCCTTATCTAGCCAATAATATCTCCAGATACAAATTAATTTGACTAAAAAGTGTAAGACACTTGGCAGAGAAATCAAAGAGTTGCAACTAAAGTCTACAGGACCCATCTTAAACATCTTAAGAGTGGATAAACCCACCCTTTCTTTAGATTATCACACCTTCTGAAATGAGAACGAGTTTTACCTGGATGAGTTTAAAGCAATTAGCTGTAGAAACAACTAGTTGTGGAAACAACCCAATAAGTACATTTTGTTAAATCCCTGTTCTGTAAAGTTAATCATCATCATTACACTGGGATTGTATAGGTACAGGAAGATTTTTATGCAAAAAGTCCTTGTAAGTTGGGTTTTTCCCAGTAATGAAAACCTGTAAAAAATGTGAATAATACACAGATTTGTTTTCAGACCTGAACGAGAACATACATTATGAGCAAAAAATAAGGTGCCACCATAAGACAGAAAGGAGCCTTATGGGGTGTCAAAAACAAGTTCTTAGACTTTATATGATACAACTTTTCATTTCCTTCTCTATTCTGAAATTGGCATAAATAAATTTCCATAGTGCACCAAAGCTTAAATCCTACAAAGACTCTAAACACTCTACATGCTCTACTTGCTTAAAGACCAAAGCAGAAAAACTGAACAGGTAAAGTTTTACGCCATTAAGTTGGAAAATAACTAGTTTGTCACATTGCATCATTACACAACCCCTCTCCCCCCAAAAATCATTCAGGTTCATAATTAACCCCAATATAAATGATTCCGATGACTTTTCCTTTATTTTAATGTAGTAATTATTCAGTTAATTTGGTTTTACCAAGCTACTATTCTTCAAGTACTTTTCTAGCTGTAAAAAATGAACGAGGGGTTCCTTTAAGTGGAAACCTTAGTTCATTTTGTGAAGCTTAGTACAGGAAGAGTATAAAATAAGTCAGTGTAGTTTACTGTTTTCAGCTCAAAGTCAGACTGATGGAAACTTCTTCCTCGTATGAAAGCAAAACAATAAGCAACATACACTGGCTGTGTAAATGCCATAGTCTACATACATGATTATATGACTTGGTGATTAGGTTTGATAAGTAATAAAGTTAATGACTTAATGATTTAGACTGCAAAAGAAAGAAAAATTATCGAAATGCCGCAAGACTTTTCATGGGGGAATTTTTCAAAATCAAAGATCATTTCTCGTGTGATTGACAGTGGAATGTTGTGTCTTGAAAGTCTGCTTATTACATCAAATACATAGATAAGACAAAGTTATTGGAATCTTTGCTGTGCCTTTTACTCCAGTTAAAGACCTTCAAGAAAGATGTTTTACCCAAAACTCTAACAACAGACACTTCCTTACACAAGGTAATGCAGAAGAGTAGCAACTTCTCAAAGAATGCTTGCTTATAATGCAAACCTGCTATGACAGGGTTTTTTTCTAAAATGGATACAGTCATTTTCATAGCTGTTTCTCCTACCTAAAAATCTGTTTACAGTGGTGCTTGCTGCCAAATCTCTTCGTAAGTATAATTTCAAGTCATATTCACCTAAAACCCTCCACAGAAAATGTATTAGACAGGAAGCTGCAGCATAACTGTAGGAAGAATAGATCAAGGCAAATCATACTACTATGCAGGAAAAAGCTTCTCCAATCTTGAAATAACCTGGACAGGATATCTGGGTGGGGAAACATAGTGTGCTATGAACAGCAAAGATGGGGATGTAAGAAGAAAGAGCAGAAGAGCTCAGTAAAATTGTAGGGCTGAGGACATTCCAGGGAAAGGATGGGGATAGCAACTTGGAAAGGAGGAGAAAAGTGTCTGTTGGGAGATTAGTTTGAGAACAACTGCTTTATGGAATTAACAGAACTCAGAGACCATGAAAACTGAGAAAGCTAGAAGTTAATACTGGCTGACTTCAGTGTAAATAAATCATTCTAATGGCACAACAGGCAAACTTGAACAAGACTCCTCCTAAATTGAGCTCATGAGCCAAACAGACATTGAAGTCTGTATTTTGAGGAGTCTATCTCAAAAAGCCTGATTTTACCTTGAAAGCCTTTATAGCTATTTATGTTATTATTCCTAAGGCAACAGTCATTTTCAGACTGCCTACATATTTATCCTACAACGATAGCCAATACAGTATTGAAAGAATGCAAATGCAATTTAAAACATACTGCAAAAACATGCAAAACTATTGCAAGTCAAATGATGGGAATTCTTGAGCTGTTAACTCAGGAACTTGCCTGGCTTATTTCTTGATTTTAGTCACAATCATGATTTCATCAGCTCTCAGAAGTGCTACAATACTTGGAAACTCAGCTTACTGAAAGAACGCCATAGCATTCATGCTTACCTGAATCAAGAAAACAAGCTTCTATACCTAACACAACAGTTCTATAATCACAAGAAACACACTGGTCATGTCTCTCAACACTTTAATTTCACAGTGATTTTAAAAGTTATCTTATTGTTACCCATACAAATTTGGCAAACCACTAATCCAAGGCCACTGAACTGGTACTCTTTGATGCAAACCATGAGCTAAGAAATTGCTATGCTATCAGTCATCCTCTCTCACATTCCTTAAGCATATCCTACAGTTCTAATGTGTCTATTTGTTTCTTGAACACCCACGAAAACAGCATGCAACATTTGCATGTTACTGAACTATTAATGTTTTAAGTTTGAACACACAGTTTCATGAGACAATGAATTCTTTAAGATGCACATAACCTGGTTAAATAATTATTCTCATAATTAGCTTTCTTCAACATTGTGCATTAAAAATGTCAATTAGTAAAATAAATACACAAAGAAAGAAAAAAACACTCATTATAGCAACAAAAAAAGGCACCACTGGAATAACTAAAAAGTGGGAAAATTGTAAAATCCTGCAGACTGGTAGAATTCTGATGTACTGATGAAAACCCAGACAACTGGCTCAAGTTTAAATGCATTCCAAAACCATTACATGCTTAAGTACATTTGTAGTGTAGTATCCCTTAATCCTGAATTTTTGAGGGTTTGTTTTGTTTTGTTGTTGGTGGTGGTTTTTTGGTTATTGGGGTTTTTTGTTGTTGTTGTTGTTATCTCAATCTTCTCTTTTGGAACTTGACTCCTCACAACCATTGATCCTCTTCTGGGAACTGAGGAAATAAACTCCTGAGTGCATCCTGAATGAATGGACTGGCTGTCTTCTTTGTAGCCCATTTCAGGAGCATGCTGTTTTGTTTTTTAACTGAAATCATCTAACACTTCATCTTTCCTTTCCTTAAAAACTTTTCACTAGTTAGCTAGCTAAACCAAGGTGTTGCTTGGGTTTTGCAGATGCACAAATACAACAGAAGTCATTCCTGAAGAATGATATACACCCAGCAGTGAGTCTGCTGTAAGTGAAGTCTACGAGTTCAGTGGGGTTTAGCAAAATAATTTTTGATAATGGAAAGACAAATTGGGCTTTGTTATTCTTGTTCTGTTATTGCTTTGTTATTGCTAAGTGTCAACACACCTGCATCTCAGAACGTTTCATTTTTACATCCGCGATATCCTTGTGGATGGTTTGATGATTAGGTCTTGCTATTTCCTCCTGGAAACATTTGCGACTGTTGTGACTGATCTCTGAGGGAAACGAATTCAGCTGAACACAATTAACTCGTATGTTAAATAAAAATCTAGATTTTCATAGAATTATTGGAACACCCCCATTTTATTTTCTATTATAGTATATATATATACTATATATATAATATTCTAATATATATTTCTATTATTATTCAAGAAAATGCTATGATGCACTGCTGACTTTTTTCCTTTTCTTTTTTTTTGTTTAAATTCAGACAGTAACATAAAATTGCTATATTTTTTAAAAAGTAGTACAACACTTTTTATTCCATAGCAAGAGTCTGCAGATCTTTCAGTTAGTTTATCGAGTTTACCAAATTCTCCCACGACAATCAGCTTCTTTAAAAGAACCTGAAAGAAAGAGTTACTGATCATATATATCTAGTTGTAAGTCCTTCTGGAGAGCAGCACTGCTATAATCACAGTAATGCATCACTCTTGTCATTAAGCAGTTAGATGACAACTGACCTGAACTCCTGGTATGTAACACATATTCAGTGGTTACTACTACAGTGAAATATTTTAGCATCTCTTTGTACTTGAGGCAGACAGATAACACTTAGTGAATAAAGAGAGTTTAGAGCTCCCTATCACAATATTACATAGAAATGTCTGATAACAAAAACTTATCTCCCACACAAAGGGTACATCTCTTGGAACAACTGCAGTATTTTGTATGATATCCTAGTTAGTCTTAAAGGAGAGAATATGCATTCTGGAGGCAAAATAATCACAGCAGAACACACTTCTGCCCTAACTAATTTACAGCAAGATAGCTGAGTAGGCTTCTGCTTGTAACAGAGATAGCCCACTGAAGATTAACTTCATTATCAATCTAATACTGGCAGAAAAAAGAAGCTGATAGCTCAAGTTAGGTAAAATTAATTCTCAAAACCAACTGTTTATATAATAGATAAGCCAGATTCTCTCTAATGTAAGGTTTACACCAAGCCTTAATGTTTATTCTGAGCTTGATACAAGGGAATACAATTAAACAAGACATGAATGCTATGATTCTTTCTGTCTTTAAAATTTTATAATTTTACTTATAAAATTATATTTTTATTCATAAAATTATAGATTTATTTACTTTTTATTTATAATTCATAATGCATATCATAACCTGTTTCTCCACAATTCTTTAAATAAATTTTATGCCATTAAGATTTTTTTTTTTTAACAGCGCACTTAGCAGAAGCAAATCCTTTAAAAACAGATTTCAAAAATCAAGCATTTATGTCCCATTCTTGCAAAATCTGGAAGTTGGCAAAGTAAGATTTTGAAAACACAATTGGACTTGCCTTCTTTTGAGAGTCCTTTCAGGTTGGATGAATCAAAATGCATTTTTTTTTTTTTACCAATTGATTGACAAGAAGATTCAACTGGTCACACTAAGACTTTCTTTCCAAGGCCAAAAAATATTTACACTTTCCTATTCTACCCATATAATTCACTGCTGTAATTCAGCTACAAATGAAAATCATTATTCAGTGGCATACGTTGCCTGCAATGGAAAATGAGTTGCTATGTTTGCCAAAACACATTTTTCTCACTGAGCAAAATTAACTGCAGGAAGAGAACGACTCGCCAAAAATCAGAGGAACTAAGATAGTGCATAAAGAAGTGGTGAGATGATATCAATACTCAACTTCTCTCCTTCTCCCAAATTATTTACCACAAATATTTGATCTTTTGTTTCTCACCATCATAAAACTCACCGGTAATCAATCAGTTTGAAACCCCGCTTTTAAGGGACCACAAATAAAAGCGAAGTAAAAATGGTTACCCATCAATTTGCACTACCTCACTGGCTTTACAACCCTTAGTCTATTTGTTCCTCCTGCAGCCCTATCTCTTTAACAGTAGTGAAGCAGACTGCTCTTCTCAGCATTCTGCTCAACTCCTATCTGAAAACACAAAAACGAAGAAGGTTGGAATATGAGCCATGCTTTTATTTCTCTTGTTCTCTAGTTGGTCACATGTGCAAAGACATTGACAGGCTTCAGGCACCACAAGTACCTTTTAAACCTCTATTCCTCATACAGGACCTTCCCTGCCAAGGAAGAGTGTGAAATCTCTTTCCTACAACACCATCTTCCCCTCACTTATGCTGTCCTAAGCCAAAACTATGCTTCAGATAGAGGATGACTTTCTTTTTATGAAAATTATGTTTAGCAAGAAAAATCTTTATGTTCCTTCAATTTATTTTGTCAATTATGCATTTAAAACCCACTAGCATTTTTTCCCAACCTTTAATAGACTTGGATGCTTAGATGTCTTTTTGACTGATACCATTGAACGGCTTTGCTTTCAAAAGGAAAACACTTGTCCATTAATTTTGTTCTTTGTTTGTTTGTTTTTTTAAGTGATAGATGGGCAGAGTTTAATGTTAATTATTATTACCAGCTGGAAAGCAAGGAAAAAAATACCACATGCTTCTCGCACAAAAACGACGTATTTCCTGCTGTATCATTCATTCTGTTTCTGGACAGAAGAATGGGAGGAAAAAGGGTATCTGCTATAAACGTGTCTCTTCAAGGCAAACAAGGGATCTTGATACAATTACATGGAAATGTACTTCCAAATTACTACTTGTCACTGCCCATCACTTCGTGGTTTTGTTGTTGCTGTTTTTTATTTTGGTTTGTTTGGTTGAGTTTGGGTTTTTTTTGTGCATTTACAAAGTATCAAATGACAATTTGTACTAGCTCATGGCAAGCAACATAATTTAAAATATCCCAGCCTATTTTAAAGTATTTGTCTGTTTCATAGTTGGAGCTTTGCATTTCAAAAGTAATTAGAACAGACAGAAAAAGTATAGAAAATAAGATGCATAAAAATCGATTGCAGATGTATGTTACCATGATTAAGACCTATCTTGGTCTATACTCTAATTACAGAATTATTGAGAAGTGACAATTTATTAGAAATTCTAAGGATTAGGGTTCAGGAAAATTATTCTTCTCAAAGATGTAATTATTGGCTCAAAGTCCCAGCAGTTATAAACATTTATGGAAAAAAAAGAAAATAATAAGTTGGATACTGTTAGTCTTGACAGAATCAAACCTCCTGGAATTATGGAATTAACCTTATCTTTAATCTTGAGAATTCTCAGTCAGTAAAGGACTCTTTCTCCAAACTGAAATTTTCTGTTATTCAAGAAGTCTACAATAAAATCCATTTGCTATCATGCATAAAGCCTAGCAGACTACCCAGCTTTTCCAAATTACTGATCCTTTTCTGGTGGTTTACATTCAGAACATCTTCTTAAAGAAAGCACAGATGATTTTGATACTGACTCCTATGACTCCTTCAAGGCACTTTGTGATTTTCTGTTCATGTTTTATCTTTTTCATCATTGCCTAACATTTATTTTTCTACTTTATCAATCAACACTATACAAGTAAATTTATAGTCCTTAACTTCAGTTTATTAAACTAGATCACAGAGTCACATAAGTAGATGCATTTAACTTACAGGCATTTATTTTTTCCTTCCAAATTACAACTTAATAAGAAGTTAAGATAGAATACAGACATTTACTTGGTTGCTATGATATCAAATGTAAATAAAAGTGGATTAAAGTGTGCTTCCTCAAAGCCAATTTATAGCTTTATTAGCTATAGTATAATGAATGGTACTACAAAGGGATGATTCTGAGAAATGAAAAGCATTTCTAGCATATCTAACATCAAGAGAACTATGAAGACATTTATTCTTGAGGGAAGTTATCACTGATGGCTATACTGTTGAGGGCACTCCATCAATCCTAAAATTGTAACATTAATATCAACAGAAATGTATTCCACTTGTAGTATGTTAAGCAAAAAGAAAGTATTAATAGCTTAATGATCAGACAACTGAGTATTCAGTCAGTCCAAACACCATGCAATCATTCTATCAAAGCTATCATGTATGATGTGAACCCTTAAACCCTCTTAAATTAGCTTGGATAAATTCTCTGTCTTCCCAAAAGGATTTTCTGTTGTTAACATACTATCAATCTATCACAAACTCAGCATTTTTCAAGCATCTCTTTTCATTCAGATGACTCAGCTTAGTAAAAATGACTGAAAAACAACCCTTAAAATGTTCCTTGCTATTTTCAGATTTTTTAGTAATTCAAATTGCTGTCACTGCCTGTTTTAAGTTAATTCCTGCATATTACAGAACAGCTTTATATGCATAATAAAATCTCTGACGAACCATCAATATGATTACATTGATCATGGGCTCTCCTGTTACCAAAACAACTCTGCCATATTCTGTCAGATATTTCAACAGCTAATGAAGCCAACACAGATTCTAAACAGGCATACTTTTTTAAGTACAGCTTGCACAGAACTGCAACACTATGATCAGAAATGCTGGCAGTATATACTTCTATATTCTGAATGTTGGCTACTGCAATAGTTAAAAAATAAAAAATAAAAGTACATTGGAACAAATCTACACCCAAGTTCCTTGACAGAATAAGCTCCTTATTTAACTCACTGGACAAAAGCAGAGATCTGAGAGATCTCATGCAATTTCTGATGTTTTGCTTCCCATACTCTGTGATATTCATGAAAGAATCACTAAAAACAGTGGATGCCCACAAATTTCCAGTACTGAACAAGAGCTATCCTTTTAATCAGCTTAATTTAAGAAATGCTATTCAAGTGTTAATTAGAAATTTATTCCAGGAAATAAAATATATCATGCCTAAAATCAGTTGTTCCTAGAATATGCATTAAATTGTAAGAAAACACAACAGAATGGAAAAATCAGAGGTATTTTCAGAAGCCTAAAGATCACATCATTAAAATACAAAGGAAAAGCCCGACTTCATTTTGTAGTACCTCATTTTGAAAACTTGTAGTATTACTGTGGCTTTATCTTTATAGACAAGCATTTTCTTAAGCCTTTGTAGAAACAGACAACTTATACAAAAAACTGTTGACAATGGGAACTCAAAACATCTCTTTTCTATTTGCTAAATATCAGGCTGGAGTGACTGCAAGGTCAAGAAAACAAGATGCGATCTGTTCTAAATGGAATGGTATGTATGAGAATAATGTTAATGTTATGGTCAGAGAAGCATTTCTTTTTACAGTAACAGTATATTCTAAACATTTCCCTTTTATTTAAAAAAACACTTTCATAATTTAATGTTCACAGAGCAGAAAATACTCTGGAAAGCTACGCTGCACCCAAACTATCTTCTAAAACATTCCTCCAAATAAAAATACAACAAGCCATTGTGCAGAATTGTTTGAGTAAATAAAATCCTTTAGAGTACTTTCTTTCATTACAGTTCCACTCAACTGCTTGCAAGGAAACAGGAACGCCAGCTAGGAGCTTCTGTCCATAAAAACCATTTTTTATGTCATAAGATTTCCCCCCTTCCCTCCCGTGCCTAACTTAACTTCTCCTTAAATTACATTCAGAGTTCTGCGGTTCCATAACAACTTCAATATGGCACGTATTTCAATACTTTGTAAAGGTTCCATTTCAATTTCCACCTCCAGTTACTGCAGGTTTACATTTTTCATCCTGGCTGCTCTGAGGGATGAACACCTTTACAGTATTTACGTGGGGTCTTACAGCTTTAACACGGGTTCTTGTGAACTACCATATTAAAATGACATTGAGATGCATATTAAGCTGGTATCTTATATTATAGATATGCAAAAGATTTCCCCACGATTTACCAAAATGTGTCAGACTCAATGTGATCTTTGATGGCAAAATAAAAGTGAGTCAAGCAAAAAGTGGTCGTTTGGGCTTTTATGAGACTCGTGTGAACCATCTTTCAATCCCATTCATGTGAGTGCATACATCTCTGTTGTGCAGCATAGTTTTCAAATCCAAAGCAAATCTCATTAAAACTGTTTTGTTTTGCCTCCTATGGGTCAATATCATGTAAAATGCCAAAACATACTTTATTTTTTTTCCCCAGCTGAAATTGTAGACCACTTGTAGTCCACTTGGAACACAGCACAAACTTTCTAAAATAGCCACAAACCATTCTAAGTATTCTGGGTATGTACTGAAGTCTGAATTCACCGTATATTGCAAAAGTTCTGTGCAGAGCAATATAATTAAAATTAGAGTGTACTAAGAGAATTTTTATTTTTTCTTATAGTTATTTTGTCTGTGAAAAACAGTTATGCAGTATACTTCAAATTTTGGGTACCTAAAAGAAACTGTGTTAAGAGGTGTGCTAATAGAGCTTGTTTATCTTCTAATAAGTATTGTTTAAGTACTTTATCCTAGAATCCAGTGGATGGCTGGATTTGAAACTCACTGAATATTAATCTGTAGCTGTTAAAAGCTTTGAATATTCCTTACTTCGTTTGTCGAAGTAATATCGTTTAGCTGGAGACCTTATATCAAAGAAGAGTATTTTTATTAAATACAGAAAAATTTCCAGATTTTTTACATAATCTCACACTTATTAAATCAGAGGAGAATTTGCAAAGTATCTGCGTGATGTCAGACAATCTATGGTAAGAAGAATAAGCAAGTTATCAAGGCATAGTATTTTCTTTGGATAAAGTTTGTTCATTACATGAACCAGCAGAATAACACTAAAGACAAACTATGGCCAATGATTAATTACAAGACTGAATACATCATGACTGCGTGTACATGCTTATTCATTATAGTTATTATACTGGAATCAGTACCTAAAGTGGAGCTTACAGAAAAGAAGAGGATAGACTCTTTAGCATGGTCTGTGATGACAGGACAAGAGGAAATGTTTTCAAACTTACAGAGGAGATTTAGGTTGGATATAAGGAAAAAGTCTTTTACAGTGAGGGTGCTGAGGCTGCCTAGAGATGTGCTGGATGCCTCATCCCAGGAGATATTCAAGGCCAGGCTGGACCAGGCTCTGAGCAATCTAATCTAGCTGTGGGATCACTGGTTTGTTGCAGAGTAGTTGGATTAGATGACCTTAAAAAGTCTCTTCCAATGCTAAAAATTCTATGATTCTATGAATGTGTGTGTGCAAGTACACAGGCATGTAAATATAGCACATAGCATTTGTATTAGTGTCTTCAAAAAATTAGAACTATTCTGTTAGCTTCCATCTAATTGTTAGTGCTAACGCAAGCCAGAGTTGTTATGGGAGACAGTCCTAGCTGTCTTAATAGAAAGGATTTGTTAAGTAGGAATTAACTGTTATTTTTTCATGAACTATTCTACTACTTGTCCAAATTTTCAACTTCTGTTTAATTATGTAGTTTGCATCAGAATCCTACTTCAAAAAAAAAAAAAAAAAAAAAAAACCATCCCAAAACAACAAAGAACACAGAGAAATTTCTTAAATTAGCATTTTTCATGTAATTCTTACAGATTCTCAGATTCTTACCAGCTCTTGTGTATCTTCTGCTAATGGCAAAAATGTAGCTTCCATAATAGCAACTTGATCAGCGTTGAGTTTCTGCCATAGGCCGATCAGCATAATCACAAGATGGGTGGCACTTTTCAACTTTGTGAATGCCTGGAACATGTTGGCTTGATTTTCTTCTGCTGCATCTGCTAGAGCTATTACCTGCAATAATTACAAACTTCTGTTAAGTATAATTTTACCATCCATGAACACTCAACACTGAAATTACATTTGGCACACTCTTATTTTCCTTTAGAAGGTCCTGAGGAATTCTGTTTTCCATAAACACAAACCACAGGCTATTAAATGAATTATCATTTATCTAGATTTTTCCTTTGTATACCCAAGGTAATTTCAAGTCCATCTGGCCATACAATTAATCTATCTAGTACTACAGTCAATGTCAAAAGGATTCTGTTTAGTGTGTATTCTTGAGGCATCTCTGAAACTGATCCCCACCACACCACACAACACATGATAAACTAACTTTCAGGTTTATACCACACATGATGCTAATCCCTGTATGACCAGAAAGCCTACTGTATTAATCAAAAACAATACGTTGATTTTATTCCATTAAAAACGCAATATATAATTATTTCCACATGAACACAACGGACATCTGTTACTTTATTAACTCCCAGGTCTGTGTTTCGCACTAGTTGTCTCAGCATTTATGCCAGAATGTAAACAGTATGAATCCTGTTTATTACAGCAATACTGCTTTAACAGAACTGCCACAGATTTTGGAATTATTTTTAAAATGAAGTAAAATGGCAGATTCGTTTCTTGTAAGATGGTAAGATAACTCAGTGCTTCAGTACGAAGTGGGGGTTGTAAATAGAAGAGCTATCACATCCTACTCATTTCAGAAATAACTTCTCATTGTAGATGAGCGCTCACACCACTGAGACAACGGATGTTGGAAAGCACTGTCAGAAATCCCTTCTTTCTTGAACTGTTTAGACATTTTTCACCACTCACTAATGAAGATGACAGTGATTTCAATACGCAGTTGTCATCGTTTCAATATGCCAACAGTAGATTCCCCGTGGTACTTGCACTGATTTAATTCAGCTAAAGGTACCCAAGAAAGTTAAGTGGTTTATTGTAGGGTGGGAGCACAATTTTTGACACCTGCTCTCTCGAATGCCCCAAGATCTTCACGTTGCCTAAACAATCCTTGGTTTGTGCAGTGGGGATTACCTTCCCTGTCATTTAAATCAACTCAAAACACTTCCCCTCATCCACTTTCTCCTTCCGTGTATTTATCTGTGAAATGGGGCAATAGGTGCTTGACTGGAGTTGTGAAAGGCCTCCCAGAAACGCTGCTGAAGTGTAATTAGTTTTTACAAAAGAATTTACAAAGTAAAACTCGATCCATTAGCATTTGGCAACAAGGGGAAAATGAAAATACTATACAATGCATCTTTAGCCTGGAAACAAAGCCAACCAGCTGTTAGCATTTGGTGGAGGAAAACTATTTTTAAATCTGCAACACTGGCATTAGAGATGTGTGTGTTCCCTCCAAGTTCCCATGTGACTGTGAAGATAAAGGCAACAGAGAATTTTAGGGAACTATAAATATGAAGCATTTCAAACAAAATGTGTTGATAGCTTTTGTTTTAGGTTGTAAAATGCTAAATTTCCAAATAAAACAGAGAAGCCACAGGACACTTACAAACTCAAACACTGCATAAATCAGAGCTGAGTAACAAAAGGGGAGGGGAAGAGACAAGCCCAGCTAACTGCACTAAGAAGTGAGAAATTAATCTCTAATAGTAAAATACAAAATGACCTATGGTGCTTATAAGAAAGCAATAGTATCACAGCCAGCGAAGTCCTGGTGCTTTATCTGCATCATCGTTCTGCAAGAGGTGCAGTTCCACAGCACGGTTATTTTTCTGTGGTTTTATGTGAGAAATTCACCACTGTGGAGCACCCCATATGAGCTGCAAGTGACCAACACAGCCACTGACTGTATACAAAGCTCCATCTTCACGAGCAACAACAGCACACACGTTCTCTCTGCAGCCAAACAACAGCCTTCAAATATCATGTTTCCCGTGCAACGTGCCTTCAAAAATAAATGGGAATAAAATACACGTTAAATAAATATATATATGTTCATAAATATAAACGTTAAATATAAATATGTATGTTAAATAACTGTTGGGAATAATGATACAAGGAACTTAACGTGCTGATGACGTCCCTACTAACATATTGTTATTAGATGGGATAGCAGAATGGGTTAATTCACAGTTTCTGGAAATTAGAGTAAAGTTGTATCTTCCTCCTGGATACAGCTCAGCTAATGTCAGGTCAGTAAGGCTGAAGAAGCAGAGAAAAGTCATTGTGGCTTGCGTGACAGCTGCTGGAACCCCCGATTACACAACAGAGATGAAGGACACCTTCTAGGCTGAGTCACTCATGAGTTCATCCATGGCCTCTCAACTCAGTCCTATGCTTAACACACAGCACTGGATACATCAGAAGCTAAACAAAGAGAAGTTACTACCTGGTGTCTTACTTCAAGGAGTCTTAACTTCAGAATTTGCATTCTTTTTATATTATGACAACAAACAAAGGAGATGCTCATCTTTGATAGGCTATAAGAACTAAAATAACTAAGCCTCATACTCATTTCTTTACAGGGTAGGAACAAATATATGGCAAGTGGCAGCCCAAATTGTAGGTTAAATGCAAACAATTAGTCCAACTGAAAACAAGAAACTGTCCATAGTGTATGAGGCCTATCACTGGCTACCTGACTTTGTCTTTCTCCTTGTGCTTTAATATCACAGAGCCGCCAAATAAAAAGTTAGCTAAAAAATATCTAAGTTATGGAAACCTGCTTTTGGAAAGTAATAAAAGTAATGGAAGGAAGGAAGGTGGCAGAAAGAAAAAAAAAATGTAAAAGGTATTGAAATGGCTTGAAAGTATGGTATTTGTTACACACACACACATATATATATTTTTTTACAACTGACCAAAACGTTTCTTTCATTTACAGCCTTTTTTGTTTAACTTCTCACCAAATTTTCCCTGTGTTCCAATACACATCTCTACAGGAAAGTACAGGCCAGCAATTAATTATTAATGAAAGTACATTGTTAAAGAGAGAAGTAGAGAGAGTACGCAGTCTAAGTTAAGATCATGCTTTTAACAGTTTTATTAAGTTTCACATTCACAGTTAGCAAAGGTATGCCTGAAATCTAGAAGTGCTTCTGTAATCTCTTAAGAACTTCACCCATTAGCACTATTACTGATATTCAACTGCAAGTATTTCCACGTACAAAGCATTTCTCACATTTTCAGAAGGACTTTCCATACTTACTTCATTGCTAAGCAGATCTTTTAAGATTGTCAAGTCTTTGAAAACTGAACACTAATGGCAATTCCAGTTTGAAAAATAAGTAAATAAATAAATGCCACATCTCTCCATTAATACCACATAATTAAAGATACTTCGGGGCAGTGCTTTAGCATTCACCAGTACTAGAAAAAAGATTGCAAAATACCCAAATTCCCTAAAGAAATCATGAACATAATTACTCCACGTTCATTCCAAATAAAATTTCAAAACTACAAAAGACCATACTAGATGACCAGGAAATTTAAGAAATCTTTTTTTTTTCCCCTTTTTTTTTAAATGCAGGAATGAGCATGAAGTTCCACACAATTTTCTTTTGAGTGGGCAGTATATTTTCTTGGAGAACCAAGAGCCATAGGGATTGAAGACTCTCACTGGTTTTATGCCAGATTCCAAAAACGGAGAACAGGAAATTTGACTGACAATTTGTTTTTCTTTTTGAAAATAGCCAAGAAAAACATAACTGTTCACCACAGATGAAACTTTAGCCAACTGTTCTTATTCTCATCTATTTCCAACACAATGGGTTCAGCTTCTAGCAAGTTCGAAGTAACTTTATTTTCAGGAGAAATCAGGTAGTGGAAGACAGCAGAGATTTGGTACTTAAGAAATACAGGATCCCTTTCTGTTTCATATATTGCATTTAAGAGATAGTCTCCTGTGCAAAATGTGTTAAGATAAGAAAAATAGCATCAGAAGTGTAATTATTTTGAACCAGACACAAGGATGATGAATTATCAAGACAATTATCATGTACTCCACAGTAAACTAATGCACACAGCCTCCCCATCTAGTTTCAGAACATAGCTATCCTGTACTAAGGAAGAAGTAGACAAGCAAAAGCAGTGATCACAAGCTCATTGGTCTTCTCTGGCAATTGTTCCAAATTTAATATGGAATTGTTCATTCTAAAGTATCTAATTGATCCAGCGCCTTCCAGCTTATTTTTAAAGCAAAGCTAAATCCTCATAAGGTAAAATTTTAATGCATATAAAGCACAAAAAAAATACAGAGCTGAGAATTCCCACGACTACTTTGACTACTTGTTCCTTCCTATTGTAATGGGACATTTAGCACTATTCTACTTCATCATTTCCTACATTCATTCATTTTAGAAAAGGAAATACAATTCAACAGCTACATCTATAACAACATCTAACAGAACATTCTTCTTGTGGTTTTAAGAGGTCTCCATCACATATCTTAGTTCACATGGAACAAGCAAGCATTTAAAATCAATTCTTTAATCCTGCAAGTCCTTTTGCTTATCTTACAGAAGGCATGCAGCCTTGCACAAAAGCTAATGCAGCAGTAAAGCAAAGCAAAGCAGTAAAGCAAAAAAATCTCTTCTTTACAACAGATAAGACAAGGTGGTAGCAATCATATCAGCTTAATTAATAAAATTCTGAATATCCTTATTCTAGGAGTAAACTATTTTCTTAGGGGCGATTCTCAATGCAGTTTGCAAAGTAAGCAAATGGTGACCAGCAGACTGGATCTCAGTGCAGCCCTTCTCACTCAGCGACCATTGTGCACACAGCTTTTGACAAGTGACCGAGGCTTTATGGAATGCAGGCACAGAGATCCATGTCAGAAATTGATCTTTATCTAGCCCTCTGTCACCAGGACAAATAACTGTGGCACTCCTGCACTTTACCACTGTGCCGTTCCCACAGCACAAATGTAGAACGTGCATCAGGGTTGAGTACCTCAGGCCACAATTATCCCACTCAGATATGAATGCCCCCAATTTCACTAACCATGGCCAATGTTTTTGAAACCATTCTACAGCCCCGCTGTGATGACAGCACAGCATCAGTTCACATCGGCACCAAACACTCAACTTTCAAGTGAAGCCCAACGTGAGCCGGCCCTGAGAAGAGAGCAGAGAGATGAAAGAGGCAGCATTATGAGCTATGGTCCATTATCTGGGTGCACCCAGCTATCTCCCAAAACGAGCATGAAATTATTGATCATTATAAGGAGTTACTACAGCAATCTGTTCTGAAAACTAGAAAAGCTATATTAATGAAATGCTCGAGGTTGCAGGAGATGTTGTGTGGATTTCTTTTTTTTCCTATGTTATTTCCATGACAGAATCATCACTAATAGCTCAACAGCACCTTCTCCTAAACTGGAACTTGCCAAGCAGCAGTACTGCCTACAAGCACAACACAGCTTAAGTCAGCAGACAGCTCGAGCGCTCTTTGAAAGCCAGATGGATGTACTGCTTATACTTAGAATACTCTTTTGAAGCTTCACAGATAATAAAGCTGTTTCACCTCAAGAAACCAAAGAGGTAGTGTAATATTATCACCAAGTCACGCTGCATCAAGTTTCTTTCATTTAAAGAAATAGGGGCAATGATACTAACAAGAATATCTTTCTAGATAACGTCCCTATCTTTTCAACAATCCAAAGACAAAATTGGATGAAAACATTCAACTGAAAATAGGAAAAAAAAGTCTATATCCTTTTCTTTCTTCCTCTTCAGAAAACTCACTAAGACAGCCTAGAGCTGTGTCTTCACAAGTTTCTATTCCCCTAGTTTTTATCTGTATCAATATGCCCTGCTTTAATCAAAAAGCTTTTGAAGGTTAATGCAAAATATTTAGTGGGTTCAGAACCCCAGCCACCTGAGTACATTAGGTAAATACTCCTGATTGTCAATGCATTTAAAAACAAGTGGATCAACAGCATCTTATTCCAAAGGAAATGTTTTTACCAGGTAAAGCATTCAGACAAGCATTGCTAGTAGACTTTATTAGTTCTACATAAAAATGGTTATCATCTAATTAACCTGAACATATTAATATTCCCCTTGGTTTAAAAAGCTGCTCTTCACACACAAGTTAATATTGAAAAGCTTTGTCTGAACAATAAAAACGTAGTGTCAAGAAAGTGCTTTCTTCCATTACTTTTGCCAGTTTACTGGTTTTGTTTAATCTCTCTATGCTACTTAATACTGTGGCTTATTCACAGTAACAGAAAAGAACTTCTGTTGCCTATAATATTTCTTCTGTCTGAAGCAACGGTTCCAGTTAAGGATATTTAGATTTGATTTACTGTTCTCCATTTGCTTGATTTCCTTAAGAAGAGTTTCTTTCTCTAAAGACCAGGTGAATTATTGAAGTTTATAAGAACACGAAGTATTTAAGCATCTAATACCACACCTGCTCTGAATAGTCTATCTAAAATATTACCAGTTTTATACGTTATTACTTGGTACAATTATTAGATACCAACATGGGGCAAAATATTTTTCATGAAAGAATGTCAAAAGTTATATATATATGCATACTCCAAAATATATATATGCTACTTTCCAACACATGTAGAAGCAAGTCCTGCACTGTAAATCAAAATTTAAAATGTGGAGATATAAAATTGGTAGCTTATCTGAGTGAAATAGCATCTGGTACAAACCCCGAGAAGGCGGTGAGTTACAGTGCATCATTTACTTCCCCCATCGAAACAAAAGTTCCATTTAAGTGTACAGATGTGCCAAATAATGTGCAGATATGTCAAAGAATCGCTGATAGCCAATGAACATTGAAGACAAGAGTTTCACTGTGAAGCTGTGGTTGAATTGGCAGCAGCGTATTAAAAAAAATAAGAGCCAAGCATTAGCTAAATGGAGACAGGGAGGTGGAGAGCTTGGTTTATATCACTAAATACATGGTATTATGCAATGATGATGAAAATATTTTACAACTGAGGAACAAACTTTAAACAGCAGAACTGCATGTTGGGCATCTTAAAATAAGCTGTGAGGCCAAACAAATGGTTAAAAAACCATCAAACAGGACTGAGGCATCGGTGTCACAAAAACAATGTCATATAGCCACTAGTTTTATGTTTTTATTTCTCTTTTTTTAAGATTTTAATAAAAATATTAAAAATTAAAACTCATTGTAAGTTAAATATTAACTCCATGCTCTATTTTAAGAGAGATCCAAAAGTAACGCCTCCTATTTTATTATGTTGGCTCAGGATGTCAGAGGTGGATGTTGGTGGTATAGCAGTAAAGATTGAACCTCCCTACCAATATTCCATTACATTTTGCTGCTGTGCAACCGATGGCAGCAGACAGGCTGCATGACAAAAGGGCGTTTGACACAGAAGTGCAGATGAAACAAAGGTGTGGAACTGAACTGCTCCATGCCAAAAAAAATGGCACACAATGGCACTTATGGACACTGAGTAGTGGACGTGAGCACAGTGGGTCATGCAACCTATGTATGGGCAAGCCAAAACAATTTTCCTTCACTTAATGTGGCCTAGACAAGCCAAAAGGATGGATGTCCATGCATTAGATCCCACTTCTGCAAAAATCCACATACAGCAAAGCTCAATGGGCAAAACGAAAGCATTACCATCCCCACTGGAAATGTTGCATTGATTCAGAAAGGGCAGTAGTTCATCTTATTAAAGGAGACTACACTCAGTGTGATTAGTCACATGCATTTAGTAGAAAAAATAGTTTGCAGTATGTTTGATACAAAACGAGCTTCAGAAATCAACAATAAATCCAAAAATCACTGTTGTTTCCAACAAATTACATGCTAAACCACGTATCTCCTAAAACAGGCTTGTCTATGTTTTATTATAAAAATTAAAAACAGTAAACCTGTTGTAGACAAACAAATCTTTAACAGGTTAATAAAAACAAATCCAACTAACACACTTAGTGTTATGGATATCCAAATGGATATTCTTCCATTTGGATAGTAATAAAGTATTTCCAGCAGATTATATTCCTAACACCTTCACCAATATCAATATTGATACTGAACAAATCAGCAAGTCAGTTAAGACACCGAAACACTAAGCTAAATTCCAATAGATTGCATTTGTCCACCCAGTGCCATTTGCAATTTTGGCACTTCTGCTTTTACTGAACCTGAGAGAATATCCAAAATTCCTCATCCAGTTTGGCTAACATATAATTTAAAATGATTAGAAAGCACTGCAGTTGCTAACAATGTCTGGAAGTAACACTAAGGCTCAGAATGATTAAATTGAAAGAATAAAGTGGAATCATAGAATCACTCAGATTGGAGAAGACCTTAAAGATCATCAAGGCCAACCGCAACCATACTACCCCTAACTCTAACAACCCTCTGCTAAATCATGCTCTTGAGCACCACATCCAAACAAATTTTAAACACATCCAGGGATGGTGACTCAACCACCTCCCTGGGGAGCCTATTCCAGTGCTTAACAACCCTTTCTGTAGAGAAGTGTTTCCTGATATCCAACCTAAACCTTCCCTGGCACAACTTGAGGCCATTTCCCCTCGTCCTGTCACCAGTGAGAAGAGACCAACCCCACTCTCACTGCAATCACCTTTCAGGTATTTGAGAAGAGCAATTAGGTCTTCCCACAGCCTCCTCTTCCCCACACTAAACAGCCCCAGTTCCTTGTGAACTAGGAAACCAATTTCAAGCAGCACTCAAAGAAAATGGATGGATGGCTAATTAGAAGCTCAAACTTTTAACCACAGCACCAATTTCAGGACATCTCTCAAGAATACTTCACTATTTTGAGACATTTTGTAGGACTTCTCTGCTGGTATAATTGTGAAATTGGAAATAAAGCAAACTTCTCAAGTTGAAGTACAAAGATCCAAAAACATGTGAGATGTTTCTTTGAATACGTTGTCTTAGAATTAGGGTTTTCCTAATAATTTCTTCCTTTTTGTTCTGAAAGAAGCATAGCCATTTCAAAACAAAGGAACACTGTGATGAAACGCTGATTTTGTAAAACCCAGGCAAAAAACGATCTACATTAAACTTGACCAAAATTAAAAGAGATTGGAGTTCTTTAACAGAAGAAAGGCGGAAAGAAAGGTTTCAAACCAGACTTTCGGTGTAAGTAAAAATTCAGTGTTTATTCAAAGTGCCAAAAGAATATGTTTCAAACATTATTCCTGCATTTCTCCACAGATGAAGCGCAACAGAGAACACAATAATGCCAGAATACTCCAAAAATAATTCCTATCATCTTCTGACATGCAACTCATTTCATAAGATACTTGATTTCTATGCCAACAGTCATAATCCTAATATAAATCTCATAATAAAGCAGCAAAGTAGTTACCATAACCCTGGGATCCTTCTTCTACAGAAAAAGAAAGAAAATAGAAAAAGGAACCATCTGAAGGAACACCACATTCTATTCAATGTCAGCTTTCCAGGTGGTGATCAAAATAGCATCCTTCTAGGTCACTGATTTCATTGTGCTGTGGATAATGACCAAGCAAACGATTCCCATTCTTCTGCACACCTGCAACTGCACCTTCTTTCTTTGTTTCTTTCTAACTCCCTTCTCCAACTGAGAAATTAAGAGAATTCCCACCTGAAATGCTCTGTTAATTCACAAGAACAAAGAGCACAGGAACAAAATCAGGTGAAGTTTTCCTTACACTTGCACCTGCTTCAGCCACACCATAAACAGTGCCACTGAGACCTAGAAATTAGAAAGTGAGAGAAAATAAAAAACAAATACTTGTCCTCCAAATTTGTTTTTCTTGTGTTCAAATTAAAAATAGCTGCAAAGCTAGAAATTATTTTAATATGTAAAAGTGACTTTAATACTGTATTATGTCAGTAGACTGTCTCACCACAGGCTATGGATTGATATCCAATGAAATAAATGCCAGTATTATATATGCATATGTGAATTTGTAGTGCTGGAGCTTAATTATTCATCATAACATTTCTATACCATTCTCTTCTTACATCTCTACATATATGTGAGTCTATATGGCATCCTAACATTCATTTCAAAATAAAGTTATAAACAGCCTTTGAGAAATGTTACAGAGAAAAAAACCAACAGTTAAAACAGTTCAAAGTTGTACATGCAAATGTTTTTAACCTGTTTTTGGATTTTGTATTTTCAATAGGACATCAGCTAACTCTTGCTCATATCCCACAACGTTCCTCTTTTTCTCATAGTAAACAAAGAGCCAAAAGATGGAAGACCTTATAAATAGAATAAAGAAACTCCTTCCAGTATTAGTTTAGGATTAATTCTCCACTGAAAGAACACCTGCGACACACTTGCCAATTTCTGAAGATGAACACATGTTTTTTTTTACCTGGCCTCACTATCTATGTGGTACATTGTATGCTGACAGATAAACACGATGGTTCAGGCCAGCCTGGCCATAAAGGAGAAATAATATTTCTCAGCTTTCTCAGTCTTTGGAAGTACTTCAGAAAGGTTCAAATTTAATTTAACACTACTTTCCAGAAGACAGACCTTTTCTTCCATGAAGAAAAAAAAATGTAAAACAAGCTATCACCAAATGCACAGAAATGTATGCATTTGTATTGCAACCTTCCATAAGCAAACTTTTCATTCCCTGTCTTTCTTTATTCTAACAGGCAGCTGATTCCATCAAGGACCTACTGACCTAGACTAAGATTTCCATTGGGAGAAGAGATGAAAAAAAAGAGAGCAATTGTCAGGTGGGTGAGCTTAGACCTCTGAAATGTGATAACTGACCTTGCATCCCTCTCTATTTTAAGTCTAGGAAAAAAAAGTATATATCCTTATTTTATGAGCAAAAGTTTATGGATAACTCTACTGCACAATATTTGGATTAACAAATAGTACCTTCAATTACGTTAGAAGAGAAAAGAGCTCATTTTTCAAGGCTAATATGCAATCACACACAAACACACCCCACTAAATTAGCAACAAATGCTCTTACTGATTTTAGCCGAGATAGGCTTCCTGATAAGATTTTCTTTTCAAAAAAATCTCAATTTAAACACTTATCTTTTTCCCTTGATGTAATACAGCTGAAGTTCATGCTCTGGTTCAGTCAAATCTAATAGTTTTAACTTAGTTTTGTCCATTACTGGTCATAAAAAGATGTATTCAAAAGGGTATTTATGTTTGCTTTATTCTATTGCACAAAGTTAGGAAAACACATGTGGGTAGCGTACATCCCAGCCACACTACAGGCCAAAAATCCAGATAAACGTTTTGTCTAGAGGGATGACTACATAAGTTGGCCAAATATCAGAACAAATTCACTTTGATGTTTCAAGTCGGTGGAGCTCAGAAATGCGACCTACAAGATAAAGTTACATCTTCTGAAAGAGTAGCAACTCTTGTTTCCCTTAGTTTCTGCTAAGAAAAATGAAAAGCATTCCTGCTGAGTGATGGCAGAATATAAAACTATTAAAATTGGTAGGAACTCGAGAAAAAGCATTTCTCTATTTGAGCTCATATTCATAAATAGTTCATACTCATCCCCTTTTCAGGACAACCTCCAGTGCTTGCCTCCACTATAACCAAAAATGGCTTGAAGTCTGCTTAGAGGACTATAGAGAAGGATGGTATTCAAGACTCATGTTCCAAGTGCACGTGGCAGAACTCAACCTGAGCAGACTGGATCTATATAACCCACATCCTGAATGCGATGCTGAGTCACTTGTCAAAAATTAATGGACTATGAAATACATAAATTGATAAATCCTTGTATCAGGTGCAGAACCAAGTTACTGAGCTCAGTCTACCATGTAATAAAGCAGACAGCTGGCATGTTGTTGAATGATAGGACTGGAGAGATTTACTAAGCACCATTCCTGTGATAAGAAGTACTGACAAAAACTCAGTGTGCAGTGAGAATATGAATCAAACATTCTCTCTTCTCTAAATGGAAATTTTCTAGGGGGCTTCGCAGGCATGGAGGCATGGATCATACAATTCCTTAGGACCAAATATAATGCTATCTATGATACAGTTAGCTCCAATTTCCACAACTCCCACTCCATCAGCTGAGTCTGCTGTAAATGA
Source organism: Phasianus colchicus (assembly GCF_987193195.1). Taxonomy (NCBI): domain Eukaryota; kingdom Metazoa; phylum Chordata; class Aves; order Galliformes; family Phasianidae; genus Phasianus; species Phasianus colchicus. The sequence continues at coordinate 6,205,970 of NC_143441.1, read as the reverse complement.
CTGCATGCCCATGAAAGACAGAAAGAGCCTTTTGAGGTGTGTAGGCATCAAGGCATGGATGCAGAGAAAGGAGTTTTAATAGCAAAAGTGTGACATTCAGACCAACTGATAAAGGAGTATAGGAATAAAAGAACAGTAACAAGTTTGTTACGTACTGGCATTCACCACAACTTTTTCTTCCACATAGTAGCACAGTATTAAAAAGAGAAGATTTCCAAAACTTTCCCTTAAAGCCAATAGCAAGATATTTAAAATCTGCAAAAGCAGCCAAGAAAGCGATCCAAACCTAAATTAACCACAGCCATTTTAATTTCCTTAGGAACAAAATTTTAGTGCATTTGGTTTTGGATTCATGATCTATACAGCTCAAACGTTAAATAATTCTGGCTGTAAATGAAAGCTTTGCCTAGAAACAGCTAAGAACATTTCTCTTCCCATTGAATCAAGCGATCTGCAGTCTATGTACCACATGCTTTTACTTAAAATGTAAAATACAGCTTAAAAAACACACATCCCAAAACCAAATAAGTAGCCTTTACTTGGGGCAGCCAGAAGTTGAAGCATCCAGTTTAAGAGAAGACCAGTGTGAGAGCTGCTTGGACTCTTAAGTCCAAGCATCCACAGTAAATAAAATTCCAGTACTTTAGCTAACAAGTGAACAAAGACAACATATAAACACACGCCATCCAGTTATTTTATTTTCTATTTCTCACACAAGACATACAATCCTAGTATTAAATAAATACATAACAGGTAAACAGCATTTTGCAGTGGAAGAAATTGATTTTTAAATACTGTAAAAATGATTATTCTCTGTTTGAACCTGTAGGTTTGGGGTTTTTTTTTTTTACTTTTTTTTTTTCCCCACAGGCAACAACAGTATGCCTGCTTCAAACAGTTAGCAAGGTTTGAAAGAGACTACTGTACATGACAGACAACTAAAGTATGCATCTGTATATAATTGCAACAAAAGTATTAAGAAGAATGAACTAAAAATGTTTTCTTAGAATCTTCCAAGCCTTTTAGGCTTAGAAGATTAGCTTAGCTAGCTTAGAATCTTCTAGGTAGCTAGAAGTCCAAATGCTTATATACCATGTTAAAAAGGGTCACGTGCTAATTACAAATTAATTATTGCTTCAGAACATCTTAGCGATGTGGGTAAAATAGAACAGAAGTTGGGGGATAAAAAAAATAACAGCAATAAATCACTGTATCCTGTAGTCACCTTCCAGTGTGTTCTAAGCACTGCAACATTAATTAACTTGAAATAAGTTACTTAAATACAATGTGTACAGATTAAACTTCATAGTCCCATATTTTTTTTGTTGTTTCCACAAATACGAATCAGTGGATTTCTGCTCCACAGTTCTTTCATGCTATATCTGTAAAATTTAATTACTGGCCATTTATTAAGAAACAACTATACGTAAGAAAAATGTCTTGCTTGATTCAATTCAAAGAAAACTTTGTCATTGATTTCACCGTATCTCAGCTTTTGCATATAGAAAAATTGAGTGAAAAATGCAAGCTAAAAAGACACGTTTCCTTCAATTTATAGTTCTAATTATATTGAAATGGCTGCTTTCTGTGTGCGGATAAAACATATTCATAACAACCAATATTCACAGAAACTCCAAACCGAACAAAGACAATCCTAAACTTCAGCAACAAGTCACACGGATGTAATACTTCACTTAATAAAAGTAGCTGCATATTAAATGAAAAAGCTCTTCCCCCATCCAAGATAATATTCAGCATTTCCAACATTTGAAGAATCACTACCATTATCAGGAGTTATTATCAGAGTACTGATGGACAAAATCCCTTTTAAAAAGGCAAGGGGGTACTTCTGTCAGTAATTACCCCTGCTAATTGGAAACTGCTCTCTTTCATTTAGTCTTTTCTAATAAATGCTCCCCTTATCTGTTTTACCCTGTGTGATATCAGCCACTGCCTCCCAGTTACCTGCTGCTTCATTTAACAGCCTTGCCCCTCCATAATCACTTGTTTTCTTTTCAGATCTCTTCCAATTTTCAACATTTCAAATGGGCACTTCTTAATTTATTTCTTGTCATCGATCTCTGAAAATACTGCAGAGGTCTTTTTTTCTTTGGTCACTTTCTATTGCTGGTAAATGAGTTAGCAGTGCAATATATATGGTAGGATGACAAGATACTCCTCTTTATCTTTGTTTACATTGAGGTTTCACATACGGCCAGCAGATTTTATGAAAAGGTAGCACATGAATCTGTAACCCATTCATAGCTCTCTGCTAAACTGTGTAGTTTTACCCTCAGGAAAACCGCATCTTTTCTTTCTTTTTATTTAGTGGTGATTTTGCAAAATGCCACCTATAGATAAAACTGTAGAAATGGAAGGCAAACGATGAAAAATTGAATCTATGGTAGCTACAGAAGGGAATCTTGAATGCTCAGCTTTTTCCTTAATCACTGCATAATAAAATCCAGTAGCACACTATCGAGAAACTGAGTATTTTTGGATAAGTTACATATACAATAAAAGGAACACAAACAAAAATCTTATACATTTATGTAAAATCATATTGATTATTATTAATTATATTATACTCTTACATAACTTTTAACAAAGTTCCATTTCAGCTATTTTACCATTTTATCCAAGGTTAGTATCAGGCCAGTATTCCTACACTTACCTCAATCTTCATTCATCTGAACATCAGCTTCATCCAGATCCCTTGAACCAAATTCCTCTGTCACATCCCATAACCTCACAGGAAATTGTTTGACCAAACCTTTAAAAACTTTATATATGGACTAAGCTGAAGATTTTTAGAGGTTTACAGTAATGTTTAATATTTTCCTTAGTGACTACTGGAAACTTATTACATCATTTGATAGGAACACAACTTATCCCTTTAGAACCATGTAGAATATATATTGAATAGTTCTGCTGCTTGAAGATACATTATATCATAGTTAGGAAAATAAAAGAATTGAAGCAACACTTCTAATAGAAGAAGATGAATGTAGTCATCTCAGGTGAGAGAACCTGAGAACTTTTCAGATTCTTGAAAACTGGAATGCAAAATAATGTTCTAGCATCCCTATTTCTGAGAAATGGGCCCTCCTCCTTAAGCATGCATTTCAAAACCCATCAGGAGAAGTCTGGAGGAAAAATATGCTATTAACTAATTAACTTGAATAGGCAGGGGATCAAGCAGGTTTCTCCTCTATTGTGCTGTAATCTTTTATCCTTATCTTCTGTTCTCAGTCTGACTGAACTGCTTCAAGACACAGAAATACCTCTGCAGGAGAGAATGCTCACATATGCACTGAACTTATTCTTACAGCTTTTCCTTGTGTTTGTGTCACAAACACAATGATGACAACAGAAATAGCTTGTTAATATTATAATTTCTACTTCCTTCCATTCCTCTCTGCCTCAAGAACAGATGATGCTGCAAGTTCGTTAAGCCAAATACAAGACCATTTGCTTCAAGTTAACACAATAAAGTCATTTACAACTCGTTTTTTAAAGAGTTTGGTTTACATACACAGATTTTACTAGCAGTGTGTCTTTAGATTTCACACAATGAGAAAACTACTTTAGTATGCACACAGATATTTTTGTAAGTAAACACACTGTGAAATGTGTTTGAAAGCAACAGTTAATTTTATGGCTATAATGATGCTTGTACATTTGCCACAAGCAGCAGATAAAGTCTTGTGTGGCTGCAATCAAACCTACCTCTACATTTCACACTGTTCAAGCTTCCAATTATATTTTTAAAGCATCACGTTCACGAGAAGCACACAGGCAGCCTTGATATTCCACAACAATACAGTATCACTCAATAGCTGTTTGGTTCTCAGTAAGGGCCAAATTTGTTCATAATCTATGGCACTGCAAATTGGCAGAGACTGCTTTTATTCAGGAATTGCCATGGAAGTAAATATTTGCTGAATTCAACCACTAAGGATTCCTGAGCTCTATTATCCACAGCTAAGGAGAATACTGGATAGAGTATTTTTAGAACAGGATACTTATAGAACTGGATAACTCTGTAGAAAAGAGAATATGTATACCCTCTATATAGTGTAGAATAGGATATTATTAGGGATATCTTTTTTTAGGGACATATTTTTACTACTGAAAACTGCTCTCTTGAGAAAGAAATTAGAATTTAATTTGAGGCATAACATCAGACTTTTCTGTCTGGTCCTATTTTTAGTCATTTCTAGGAGTCAAACAAGTCAAGAGCTTTATTCCATATCCCATTACAACCACTTTTATTCGTGTTTGAGTACTTGGTGAACTGACAATAGGCATCAATATACCTGTCAAAACAAATATGTTCCACACATGGCTTGAATTAGATCTCCATAACTGAAGAGCTAATACATTAATCCATGGTGACATGTAATATATGAGTAGCAGGAAAAGTGTCTGTTTTTGTAATGTCTTCACTACTGTCTATCCAGCTTCAATCTATTTGCTTGGCAGCCCATGAAGCAATTTGAATGTAGAAATGCCCAGTTTTAAAAACAACTGAATCTTTTTCCATAACATAGGCTAAGAAATTATATATTGCTTTAGTTAAAGAACTAACAGAAAAACAAGGGCAGTAAACCACCATCATTTCTTTCATATTTCTGCTAGGAACACTGAGCTGAACTGGCTTCCACTCCAATTTGGAATTGCTTTACAGTGTATTAGTTGAATTGTCTTAAGTCTGAATAATTAATGTAACACATTTTTAGTCTGGTTCCTTACACTTTGTAAGTATTATCTAATGTTCTTCTGTTAATAAAGGTAAGATACCTGATTTTGCTTAAGCTCACCTTATCATAACATAGTGCCAAGACTTAAGGGCAGTTTTATGACTTCATTTGCATGCCAAGGGACAGCAGTTTCTTATCAGAAATTCTGTATACAAGCTTACTTAAAACAACTGCTAACAAAGAGTAGACTGACTTAAAATGGAAATATCAAACATACCCAAAGCACAGAGCATACAATGTACATCAGACATGACGAAAGGCTATTCTGAAGTACAACCCTATCAGATTTTGTCTAAGCATATGACAAAGATAACATTTACAAAACGAAGCCAAAATGGTGCAACTCCTTCAGAAAACTGTTGTATACAGATCTTAAAGGACAATTTCACAAGCTATCATCCCCCTGGGCCTTGAGGTCAGTGCGAATTGCAAATACATTTCTAACAGCTTAAAATGACCTTTGTTGCTTTTCATTGGGTTGTGATGTCTTCAAGACAAGAAACATTCTACAGACACACTGATGATGCACGTGAGAAATGTCAAGTGAGCTTCAAATGGTACATTGTGCACTTTGATCTTTTTTAGTCAAATGTACATGCAAATAAAGTCTTGAAAAAGCTCAAGAAAGCAATTTCCACTGGTGCATATAAAAATGTAAATTGCAGATTAGTCTGACAACTCACAAGTAGTGACCTTAAAATACTTGCTTCTAATCCCCACTTAATTTAAACCAAGTATTTTAATGAACAGACTCTTTATCGACTGTTCTCCCCTATCAACAATTGTTCCCCAGAATACCTTTGATATCTTTTTGTAGTGTTGATTTGGTGATATTTTCCCTTCAACAGAAATCAAGCAAGGGTTGTGCCTGTACTATCACAGAGACAGAATTGAATCTAGAAGTATTATTTTTCTTTCCATTTAACTGCTTTCACACTTTCAGGACAATCCTTACGACATTTTTAAATCCTAACTTGCTTAAAGAAATTGATCAGGAGGAAATATTCTGAATTCTTTGCATTTCAGATGGAGAAGAGCATAACATCACTGGACATATTTTCCTATTTGCCTTGGTTAGTAGTACTCACACTGTTCTAATGAGTACTTCAAGAAGTACACTCTTGATTCCACACCTTTATCTCATCAACAAGCTCTGCTCCTCTTGGAAGCAAACAATGAAAGCCTAACTTGACATCTTTAACAAAGCCTCTGTCCTTCAAGCACAATGGGCTGAAGGAGCAATTCAATTAAGACCAGAAAAGAAGTTACGAATCAATTTTAAAACATCATTCATTAAACAGCTAATAGATAAAAAGAGTTTCCACAATTTCTGGAATCCAACCTCATTCACTGCAGTGAGCAATACCTTGTTGAACACTAATTGCTAAAAGGATTGCCATCATATATCATGGGGGGGAGGGGCAGGCTTAGAAATGTTCACGTATTCCAGTGATTCGCTCTTCCATAAAGCCAGCAAAGCAACTCTGGTGTTTTCCCCTTGGGCAAACACCTGTTTACGAATTGGGATGTATCATTAAAAGTGACTTCAACCTCTTTTATGCTGTATGCCAAATTCGGTGCAATTCATTTGGGTTATGCTAGACCAGCATTCCTTTCCCTTGTGTTCTGGACAATTAATTGCAACTTTCGGTTTAACTACTTATCTGTGGTGTTTGAAATAGTGCCTGAAAAGGGGCAAAGAAACAGCTTTCAGATTTTCCACCAAAACTAACGGTGCCACCAAGCTAGTTAGCACACACACACCCCCTAAAAATCAGCAAATGAATGTGACGAGTTATTAACTCACTGAGGATACACCACTTCCCAATTATTCATTAATGTCGTCATGCAAGTTTATAGAGGAACTTAAACTTCTTAAATACTGAACAATAAATAAACATGTCAGCACACAGTGGAGAAAACATTTTGCACTGGAAAAGTCAAAAGGACTGAAAAAATCATTTCGTCATCAACAGCATTTTTGCAAGATTTGAGTATGTACATTTCCTGGAGGAGAAGTTTTTATTTTCTACGTTTTGCTGAAAAATATATATATTTTTTAACCAACTCCAAGAAATAATAATAAATTAATAAAAAATATAATGTACCTATTTCTTTGAACAATACTTCCATGAGACACACGCAAAATCTGAAGCACAGATCACTAATATATAGGCTAATTAAGTACCACAGACTAATATTCAAATGTACCAAATATTTTCCAGTAATTTCAAATGGGAAATATGTATATTCTAGCCAGAAACTTACAATAGACTATAGAAATTAGAGTGTCATGACTACCACTTTGAGTTTTAAATAATTATTAATCCATCTCACATTTATGATCATTAAATTCTCATTTTTATTATTGCCATCAGTCATCAATCTCTTCTTGTGTTTGTCTTATCTAACTTTAGATAGCAGTGCTTAGCAACAACACCGTAAAGGTGCTGGCAAATTGTGGAGCACATTCTGACCACCAGGCAGATGTTTGCATTCTGCTAACATAAAATAAATTGCATACCACACAATCCAAATCGGGATTACTTCCTACATCAGAGACTTCTAAGCACAGAAGGTAGCCCTGTGCCTCCCTGCTGCTGTGTCCAACCTGTATGCTGCCCTGGTGAGCACAGCATGCTCTGCCTTGTTCCTACCAGACCGCCCCACAGAACCCACAAGTTGCCACACTGCGTGCCATACCTGCAGGCAGGTCCAGCTGCCAGCAATGCCACGTGCCCTTCAGTACATCAGAGAGTCCATGCAGTCGTGTGGTTTGGTGGTGATGCACCGTTCACAGGTTGCCCAAGGAGGCTATGGATGCCCCATCCCTGCAGGCATTCAAGGCCAGGCTGGATGTGGCTCTGGGCAGCCTGGTCTGCTGGTTGGTGACCTGCACATAGCAGGGGGTTGGAACTGGATGAGCAGTGTGGTCCTTTTCAACCCAGGCCATTCAGTGATTCTATGATTCTAAGCCATCCCCATGCACTACCTTTGAGGAAGCTCTGAAGTGTCCCCAAAAGGCAGTGTACAAACAAGGGCTGTGACATGATCACTGATCCATCCATAGCAGTCCTTGAGTAATTCTGAAATCAGTGAAACAAGTGAAACAAAATTCACTTCAAAGCCCATAAAAGCCATTCAGAAGGCTGAGTCTTCCAAAACCAACTTTAAGCAGGCTAGGCTGCACCTTTTTATGGATAAATTTTAAGAGATGAGATCCATATGTCTAGCTAATTACATCCTTTTGTTTTGTTTTTACAAGCTTTATGTAAGGCTGAAAACACACACTTGCACACTCAATATTTTGACTGTTAAGACACTGTATTGATCTATCAGTTTATACCTAACAGTCAGTTTTATGTTAGTAACGGAAATGTTAATTATAAAAAGAGATTGTAAACCTGAGATAAAACGAGTCATCAAAAGACTAAAGATGAATGTCTTCTCAGTAGTATATACATATGCCAGACCTCTGTGGTCCAAGAATATTTCAGAATAATCGCCGAATTAGGGAAATATTTACCTTATATTTCCCCTGTAATGAAAAATTATTGCTTCAGTTGTGAGACTATCAAAGAAAGGATACTTCTCTCCTAAAATAATTCATATAATTCTATAAAGGTTTATGTCAGAAGTTCAGAAGGAATACTTCTCCACCACAACCATACCAGACAATTAAAGCATCAGCGTATCAGAAGCAAATAAGGGTGATTACAACAGCACAGCCCTACTATCTCCACATTACCACATGTTACCAAATGGTAAGAATAAAAATCATGAAAACTGTAGGCAAAATATTAAAGGAATGAGGACTTTTCTTGCTCATTATTACAGATATCTTTGTTTGGCAATAATGGCCAATACCTGAAAAACTGACATAACTGATTCATCAGTCACACAGGCAGCTGGAATTCTTTCATCACTCTAGAAACCTTGACATGGAAGTCTGATTGCTGCTTTAAGCTTACTTAAAATCAGATGATTATTCTCAACTTATGACTTAAGAGGGATAAATTTCAAAGTTTCCTACCTGAACCAAATTAAACACAGACATTCACTTCCTTATTTGAAGATCACTGAGTCTCATCCAAATCTGAGCTTTCAGAACAGAGCTGAACTATTTCAAGGCTATGGGAGTTTTGGGGGATAGGATTATTAAACCTGTTTTCTCCTTGCTCTCAAGAACAAAAGGAAATCTCTATTCTCTTTCAAAAGAGAAGCAAGAGTTGCTAGTACATCTTATTGTAAACTATAATTCCAAAATAGTACGTATTAGAACAACTTATCCTTGTAGTAGATCAAGATCAATCATACAGAAAACCAGAAGCAATGCACAAAAAGGGGAGCCCAACAGCAGCAACTTCTCATGCCAGTATACGATTCACTGCAACAAAGCTCCATATACTATGCATTAATTTTTCTTAGACTACCCCCACATCATAAATTGGAAGTTTGTTGGGTGTTCATCTTTTTTTTTTAAGACGTTCTTTTGTTTCAGGGAAAAAAAAAAGTTTGGTATTACTAAACTAAACAGAGATTGAAGTTATCTTACACTGTTAGACAAATCACTTGTCTTTTTCATAACCACATCGTCCAGAAACTGCATCTTTCAAATTTATTAGACACAGGTGTCAGTCACCACCCTCTTTTGAAATGAAGGTTGAGTACTATAGCAAGGATGGGGATTCCTTTCTGTAGGTGAATATCTTAGGGAAACAATGTGAACTCGTTTTCTGTTGACTTACATTAAAAGAAGTGGGAAGCAACTTGCGCCTAATTCTGTTTTGGTAGCTCAAATCATTAAATGAAAACTGCACTTTCAGAATCTATGGAAATTAATGAACCTTGAAGAATTTACCACTTGGGGCATGAAATTGCAGAGTAAATGCTGCTTGGAAGTCTGCTCTTTATCAGTGAACCATCACACAAATGTAAGAAAAGATACAATGGTAAACTACGTCGGTCCAACTTGAATATTGCTTTTCACATTTTAATAAGTCACAGAGGATGGAATACAAAATATAGCCAGCAATGCATTACACCACATCATGAGAGCATGTCAAAGAATGGGATTAAACTCAGAAATAATTTTCAAAAATTGCATAAATAGTTTAAAACAAGCTTGCTATGCAAAAGAAAATTGAGTGTTGCATTTAGGCTGAAATAATTAGCTGTACAATGTAGTGGAGGGTCTAAGGAATGAAGCAGATCTACAGTTAATATCTCAGTTCTACAGCATATCAAAACCTGAAAACAATTCAATGGTATTTTGCTATTACAGAAAAAGAAGCAAAAAGCAGGATAGGATAAATGGTGACTATATGCATATTTACACATATGAAATAAACTTCTTATATATTAAAAAAAAAACATCAATGTTCTGTTTTGCAGGAAATAAGTTGCCATAAAAGCACTAAATATTGAAATAAGAGACTCAGTTCACTGACACTAATCATTTCCATGCCATTCCTTATGTAGCTTTTCCCTCTGACATCGATGCCTATTTGCTGTGCTGTAGATTAGGTAAGAGTTAAATGCAAAAAAAAGGGAAACAGAACACAAGCTTGAGTTTTAGAACAATAACAAGTTGGGAGGGGAATAGTCAAATCCTTTGCTTGTGCAGTTTAAGTCAGAAGTATTGCAATAGCCAGGTGGTATAACCATTCTGCTATCTGTACAAAACAATTAGGGCTATGTATTCCTGAAATGGACAAAAAAGATTTTAACAAAACTTATCTTCTTGGTATTTGCTCATAACTAAGACAAATACTTTAACCAGTTTTTTGTTAAACAAAACACAGCAAATTAAAAAAAAAAAAAAAAAAACCAAAGTAACAATATATTTTTCTGCCAAAGTATTTATATTTCTTTAAAAATAACTTCACATTTTACCTATAAGCCAGAGTGTGTAAATTATACAAGATCTGTAGGTTTGAGCATAAGACTTCTGTAGGTAATTAATTACATTAAGGACTTGAAAGATCACACTAATACCACAAAAAAAAGAAAGAGAAACAAGGGGTTGTATCCTCCTGTGTGCCTGAGCTTTGTGCACTTGGTGTTTATGGTGTCTTTCAACAGCACAGCTCTTGGGGTAGCCCCAAATTTCAACAGAAGTGAACCAAGCTAGTGGCACTTAGCTACTGTTGTCACAGGAACCATGCAGTTAGACTTGATTTATCTAGTCTCAGGGATACTCTCAGCATCTGCAAGGATCTCATAAGTCACTGGTACCTCTATATCCTCATAGAATGATCTGAAGAAACAAACCCTAAAACATAAGCACTGATGATGCAATATTCTCAACTCACTAAACAAATAAGGCAGTCAGACACAAGCCAGCTCGAGTCCAGAGATTTTACCAAGGTGCTTTTGGCACAGCATTAACCCAGTCTCTCATCAGAACCTGGTAACTTGTGCATAGTACTTCCCAGCACGAATACAGAATCGCAGCCCAGCCAGAATGAGCTCACATCTGTCTGTAATATACATGCAGATACACCCTACCAAAAGTAGAATTCTCAGAAGACCATTTCTTATGCTGAGACAGTATTGTTGCTGAGCCAAGGATCTTGCCCAATAGATGTAATGCTGAAATGTAAGATATATGATTGTGATCTTAATTTTAGCTCGCATCTCATCATTATTACTGGAGGAAGAAAGCATCTCGGTGTCGAAAAACACTTAACTCTCTGCCATTCATTCTTCATCTGCTAGAAAAATAGAATAAAATCTCACACCTCAGTCTCAAATGAAAACTGCAATGCAAATTATAAAAGCCTATCTGATCGTATTTCTTCCAAATTATGTAATATATTAATCTCAACTAAAGGAAGCGCAATGCACAACTCAGCAACGCAAATATGACTGCCCCACTTGTTTTACTATGAACATTTGAGTAATTCCCATGTAAAATATCTGAAACATTCTAGAGATCAAGCCATTCATGCTGCAGTTATCTTTACAATCTCTGGGTTCTCATAAGCACGTGTACATATATACTAAGAAATACATCCTGAAACACACCAAGTCTGTAACACAGCACACTAGATGTACATCCACGTTACTGCTAGATAAAATAGGCATAAGAGAACTATGCATTTCCTACGCATTTTCTCAGAACTATCATGAAATACATACTAATTAAAATTTACATTAATTTCCCTGCTTTTTTTCCTAATTTTCCTATTTAGCAGGGCACACGGCCTACACTAAACAGCAGTGGCTCTTTCTGGTGAGGACCAAAGCGGCCTTTTATAATACAGATTTCTCAAATGGAACTGTTGCATAATTAATTTGATATGCATAAAGCACGCTCTCTTAGCGCTAGTATTCCGCTGCCAGAACAAGGGAGGCCCACTTATTTTGCTGACCTCCCATCCTGAGAGGTATTAGGACTCCTCCTCAAACTACTGAGCCTCAGCCCTGGCATAGCTCCAGCACTGCGCTCGTTTCATAAATGTGCTTTCAGAGCCAAGACATCTGCGTACTCCAGTGACATGCAAGTTATAAAAGGAGTGTTTATATCCAACTTCAGCATAATGTGAAAGTTTAGCAGCCACAAGACAGCTTTATACAGTGACTGGACCTTGCTTAAAGGCTTCACTGTACTTCCACTGACAGCACTCCGCAAAATAACTAGAGCTCTATAAATTAATTACACTTTCTTCTAATAATTACTAAACTCTCCTGGGTTTACATATAAGATGGCCCAAACGCCAGAAAACGTGGCAGGAGGCCTAAAGACTGATTTAATATTTATCCCTGCTGACCAGCATTTCCCATTATCATTGTTCCCTACAGGAAACAAAAAAGCAAGCTTCAAATCACACAACACACAGAACCAGAGCTGCTGAGCAGCACAGGTTTCTGGGTGTGCACTGTCCCCAGGGCCAATTCCCTGATGCAGTATCTGATGGGACTAAACCTCTCTCACATCTGTGGATTCTACTCCTGACGTGCCCTCCTGGGCCTCACAGCTACGTGGAAGCTTACTATGTGTGATCACAATCTTCCTTGATGTGTAGATCCTACGTCTTCAGACTTCTGAGATTTCAGCTTTGACAACATTTGTCAGAGGAACATAATTTACCTTATGGTGCTCAATGTCATGAATGCATGCAATAATGACTATAAAATTCATGCCAATTACTAAATGAAAAAGTCACTACCTCAGAGTTCTGCTCCTTCGTGGTTTTATTACATGTATGATTTAATTACTCCGGTAAGACCAGAAACTAGCAAGCATACTCTAAGTCAACTATTTTCCCAACTGCTTGAAAGGAATATGTATTATTTCAAATCTCTGTCTAGCTGTTTTAGAAATAATCATGTCCATACTCCTTACCTACAAGAATGAATTCCTCATCTTCTAAATAAAGCCTGACATACAGTAAGCCACTCACACTCACAATATCTGTTATCACAGCGTTTGAAAGAAGTCACTACCGTGAGCTGAGAGTGCAAATACATTTTATCATCAACAGCTGAATCTGGTGGAAAAGCCAAAACTCGTAAATCTAGTTAGATATTGTATCAGAAAAGGAACAAATGTATAAGGATGGAAGGAAATACCGAAGGAGGAGAAAAAAGAAAAAGCACAGCACCATTTGTACCCACATCTACATGGACCTTAGACTACCTGCTTATTTATACACAAACCACGTCTATACTCATTCTGCCACTTCCATCTAATGTCCCTGCTCCCATTTGCCAAAGTGTCTCACTTTTGGATTCTTAAATATGTAATTTATCAAAATGGATAGTGAAGTGCATACAAGTACATCTTTAAATGAGTGAAGAACAGAATGGTCTCAGGACTTATTGATTTGGATAGAACAATCTACATAATCTTTGCTGACTACGAACATGTCATTTCTAATTTTAATATTATCAATTCTGCTTCCTTACTTTTCCTTTAAAGCTTTTAAGGCCAGATTCAGAGGGACTTTGACTCACTTTCCGTAATTAGATGAAAAGCAGAAGCACTCTGTACCAGTTTGTAAAGGTTTGCAGATGCTTTATTTCCTCAGAATAGCTAGAAAGTACATCCCTCTTCTTTCTTTCACCTCACAGATTCCAACTTCTGCTTGTATCTTCCTATGATGTTCTGCACACACACCCCAAACTCTCTGCTTTCTGGCTTTCATGCCCCTCTCCATCAATTTCCATTCACAGCATATCTTCCCTCGTACAGATTCTAGAATTAATGTATGTGCAATACAACAATTTCTACCTCCTTATCCATTAATACCTGTGGACAAATATCTAAGAGATAAAGCAGGCCTGATCTAAATGTTTTCAGTGAACTGTAGTGTCATCACTTTCAATGGTAACAAATGTTAAAAAATTAAGGTTTTTTTTGCAGTGTTTGTCAACAAACTTTGCCAAATAAATCACATTTTTCAAATAGTTTACAACTTAATGAATATTCGGCAGCACTCTTTTTTTCTGACTTCACTGAATGTCAATAAAGATGGTAAACCCTTCTGTCTTACCCACAGTTAAATAAAATCCATGTCTTAAATGTGAAATTCAGCTCATGCTTAATTGCAAAGCTGCAATTTTCTCCTGAAAAAGTTTTATCCCCTTTGTAGACGAACCCAGTGTTAAAGCAAGTGCAAATAAATGCAGAATTCTTCAAGAATACAATATTTAAATAATGTACACAAAGCTGCTTCTGTGGAGCTGTGGTCAATAGTCAATACATTACGTTTTGTAAGACAGCTCTACAGCCTCTTTTCCATAAAGCCTTACTTGTAGAGGTTAAAAAAAAAAGAAAAAAAATTCATTTTCCTGTCAAAGAGCTCATCTGCTAGCCCTGCAATGAATACTGTATTTTTAACTGCAAGATGAATGTAGTGTGAAATGAGCACAGGTATCTATGATCCTCTCAGCTCCAACTGTAGTTGTTTTATGAATATTTAAATAAACATCTGGAATCCCTTTAGAATTTAGCTGGGAAAAAGCGCTGTGTTGAAAATAGTGGATTGGGAACAAGGATTCAGAGATATTTCTAATGCAAGAAATAATTTCTTACACTGTTTTCTGTATCTCCATAATGAATATAAAATGTATCTATGGAATAGCTTGAAAAAAATGTAATTAACTGAAAAGTGCAGATTAGCATTTCCATTTCGCAGAACAGTTGGCAGCTTAAAATCTCAGTGCAAACACAGAACACTGAAACTTTCCAGTAGAATTTTCAGACATTCAATTTTCTAGCCATTTAATTTTGTGGTTTTGAGTTTTTAAATTGTCATGCACTGGATATGGGCAAAGTATGAAATAATTTAGGGAAAAAGAACGTAGAAGTGGAAAACAATTCTAGAGAAACATTAATTTATCCTAATTGCAAACTATTACCATTTCAATTTTCTTGTTTGGTTTGAAGGAAATACAAACAAATTGAAATTTCAAAATGAAAACAAAATCTTGGTTTTCAAAAGATAAGTGCTCCACATACAAAGTGTTTCAACTGATCATTCTGACAACTGAAAAAAAATTTGAGAACTTTTGACAAACCATCACCTTCATATAAAAAGAGAACTGGTTAAAAAAAATTGCTAAAAAGTCAAAGAAAATATACATAGTGAACTTCACAATAATGAGTAATGCTATACGTGTAGGGAAAAAGTACAATGAAAGAAAACAGAAAAGCAAAAGCAAGATAAGCCAGCAGGAAGTCATATCTACAGTAGAGATTTAGATGGCAGGAGAAATGCAATTTACTGATAGTCAATGTATAGGTATTAATAAAACAGACATCACAGAAGAAAATACAATAAAAGTAATAAGGTGGTTTCCAATTCAGGCTCAAAATATTTTAATCACTACTCTCTTCAGATGAAAACCTGAGCTATGAAATCATTGATCTCTAAGTATGTTTTCAATATAGCAATAAAATTGAGAAGAAACTGGAAGAAAACCATCCAATATAGTAGCACTAGAGAAAACACTGACTGAGGAGTTAGACTTCTCCAACTATTTCATTCATAAGAGTGAAAGATAAGAGTGAAAGGCTCTACCTATATCTCTGCATAGTTTCACTTCAGACGTTAAGGAGAAAAAAAATATGCAGCAAGAAATTATAACAAGTCCTCAGCAAAGCTCAGATACTCCCTAATCTCCCCATGAACCAACTTGGTTCAATTCTTCTAGCACTTCCTCGTAATTTATTAACAATTCTCACCAAGACTTTTCCCCCTTTTGTTCACCTGTGAGTGGGATATTGATTGCCACATCAGAAAACTGATGCTTACATTTAATTGAACATCATTCTCCATCACTCTTCTCCCCACTACTTATACAACCCACAAGCTTGTAATGTGAAATCTGTACAGGTACAGGAAATTGCACTGTAGGATGGCTACAAGCTTACGACTTCACCACTAAAGTCAACCAGCAGAATAATTGGATGATAAAACAGTAGGAGTCATATGCTGAATTTAAGATACGTTTGAAAGGATGCTCAACATTGCTGGAAAAGATCATCCCATGAAAAAAAATAATGTAATACTATCAATATATCTTAAGTTTTTATGTTTAGAGGACAAATTTCATAGATTAATTTGCTAATGTTATTTTTCTTGATGTTGTATATAAGCCTTCAACTCAAGAATCTTTAACTTGAAATGTTTAAGCAACTAAATTCAGCCAATCTGGTTGAAATACGACAGAAAAATGATGTCAAAAAGATATCTGGTTCCAAGAGTGGTATATATGCTTTTATATATGATTATATATTATTATTATTGTTTTTGTCGAGATGGCTCAAGTTTTTAAGATGAATAGAGATTAGGATAATTGCAAAAAATATAAATAATATCTGGATAAAGTTCGTGAATGGGATGATCAAACCCAACAAATTTATCAGAGCGATAACAGGCACTTAATGAATATTTTGCAAAAATGAATATGGATCTCAGTTCACAAACCTTAAATAAATATTTTACAACATGCAAAGAAAATTGAAAATGAAATGAAATGTAAACGTAGAGGAATCTTCACAAAAATAAAACAATATCTACATTTTACTCAGTACGATTAAGGAACGATTGAGAATGTTTCCACAGTAACTACTCTCATGAAGGGCAAGTATCATACAAGACACTGTAAAATATTTTTTTTTCTGATACCAAATATCACCTGGTAAAAGGAAAGGTAGGAAATGCATTCAGGAAGCGGTTTATTCATGTTTTGAACCCTTTGGTTTGAGCCTATTTTCTGTTTCTGCAAGCAGAGCATCTGATAACACGTAGAATTTTGATCAATTACTTCAAAACGTGTTCATATAATTGTCCTGAGTAATATACGTGCATGCTGCAAATCAGGAAGATGAATAATTATAAACAATCTACAGCTCTCAAGCTTGTTTCTGAAAAACGTACAAAAACATTAGTCAATATATGAAAATATTCTGTAAAAAATACTGTAAAAGCTAAGGAAACCAAAACCATAACTCTTACTGAAAACAGTAACTTACATTGCTGTACTGAAATTTACTCACAATCAGATAGAAGAAAAATTACAATGAAGATATAACGTTGCTGTAAATAACTGAACTTTCTTCATGTTCATTTTAGCTCTGAAATATCAGTGTTCTATTGGCATAAATTGCTCCACAAAAAAATTCCTTGTCAGAGAAAGAAAAGGTCTGTATATATTCAAGTACTTCTCAACATATCCTGAGCTTTCTAAAGACTGCTAGGCTTATTCTCCTAAAAGCTGAGAAAATCTTCTTTAAATCTAGAAACGCTCACTCTCACTCACCATCATTGTTTTTCCTTTAAATCTTTGTTTTCTAATTCCTTTGGAATATTCTTCCTTGTCTATTGAATCTACTTCTTTTGTACCTCAAGCTGCTCATCTCCCTTGTTCTCCTATTTATGCCTTTAAAGTCCATAGACTTTGCTACCCCCATCTCATTTTTCCAGAGGCTCATGAGTCAGTTCTGTCCATGAGACAGACCTCCTGGCTTTGCTCAGATTCTCTGTCTTCAAAAACAAAATCCAAAGGAACACAGTTTTGGAGATGTCAGCCATTTATCCTTCACGACATAGCCACCTTAAAGAACAGTTTGGGTTTCAGGTGGGTTTGGTTGTTGTTGTGGTTCATTTTTTTAAAGTATCCATGGCAGGAAGAGATTATTTCATTGTTTACACAGCTGTTTTAAAAAAAAAAACTCAGAGCATTTGTGAAAAAGCATTCTTTAAACTTTCAATTTTATTTCCTTGTAATTCTGTAACCTAAGTATTCAGAAGCAAACAAAAAAACAAACACCAAACCTGAAAATCATTTAGTTGTTCAGACATTCCAGTTTTTTGTAGACTTAATTTTCAGGGAGAATAGTTAATTGGTAAGAAAATCATTGATTTTTGGAGGAAAAAAAAAAGGAGAAAAAAAAAAGCATATGACCAACATGGCCAGGTCCAAAGCATTCAGTCAATTAACAGATTATCATTGAATTAGGCAGACATTTTACAAGTTCTTGCATAAAATACAGCATAAAGTAGCATACTGCTATAGTGCAACTTAGCTGTGATTCAAATGAAAATGTTCTTTGTCATTGCTATACCAGCATTCAGCAGACCTTCAGTAATGTTAACCACGCTGTGTAGTTGGCTGTAGTACATATTTAAATCAGCTCTAGGCACAGCATAATTTACAAGATCAAAAAGTATACCCAAAGGACCGTGTATGTAGACCAAGAAGTCAGACTATTTTATGTGAAGGCTGTTTTTAATTCTTTTCTTGTTATTTTTGTCATGTGATGGTTTTAGTTACTTGTCCTGATGACTCTAGCTATTGGGAAGACAAAGATATAATACAAGAACTAAAAATAAACCCATTCTGATAAACACATTCTGCCTTTCACACTTTGGTTTATAGCTCTACAACACATCTGCAATGCTCACTGCATTGCTGGCAGGGATGAAGGGAGAATGAGGTCTGAATACTATCAATAAGGTGCTGTTGTTTGCTCTGTGTTGTCACTAAATGTGAAATGGGATCTGAACCACAATGCAAGTTGCTGTACAAAGACTCTTCACACAAGATTTCCATTGCAGAATTCAGCATAATGTTGGCATTGCTAATGGGATGAAACTAGAACAGTATGAATAATACATTACATGCACCAATCAATGTTACACTGTAATGGACTGATGGAAAATAAATACTCTTCATGAAAACCAAGGAAGAACTTTCAAATACCAACATTTTAAGATTATTCATTTATTATCTTTACAAGATGAAAAAAATCAACTGTGAAAAAAGAATGCAAAAGCAGTGTAAGTGTTACTTTATCTGTACCAAGTATTTATTATTGTTTTGAAGCGTGACTAGCTTCTGTACTTTCTGGGTTTTCTTCCCCTCCAGCCTTTTTTCCCCAACTGATCTCTCCTCCCAGTCTGAACATGCAAAATCTAAACTCCCATCTGACATCCTTTCCTCTATAAATCAATTATTTGGAAAAAAAAAAGAAAAAGAAAGTACTATGTATAAAAATATTTATTTCATTTTTCTCTGAAAGTTCTAGATTCTTTTCCTCTCTTCACTGTCTCCTCTTACCTATCTCTTCCTCCAAGTACAACACCTATTATATTCCTCCAGCATCCTTAAACTCTCATCTTCTTACTCAATACCAATAGCCATTTAAACACATGTATTCCCCATCAGCTAAAATCTATATTCTTAGTTTCCCTACTACTAATAATAACTATGTAGGGTACTTTCCTACACAGTATCTTGCTTCAAAACTGCCTGCACTCACATCTCTTCCAAGCTTAACAAATCCATCCATGGGTCAGATTTTCTCTTTCCCTAGAATTTCACAACCACCACAAACATTAACACCATGCATATCAAAAATATCCCCTACTGGTTGCAGTGCCCAGAAAAGTAATAATGAAGGCTGTAAAGGCTCTGGTATTATGACAACAAAGACAGCTCTGTATTCTGGGGCCCCCAATCTCTTCTTTTTCTCTGCATGCAGTTCACGTGCTATGGTCAACCCAGAGACACAGAGCTTGTGCCATAATTAAAACAAAAAAAGCCATAGGTACACATCATATTCTCTTCAAGTTATCACTCCATCTTCTTTCTTTTCCTCATCTCAAAACACAATGAATGTGCCCTTTCTAGTCACTGCCTTAACATTCTTTCCCCCTTCTGAACTTCTGAAACCTTTGTTCTACTACTTGGGTGAAATGTCTCTTAGACTAATGACTTCTTCACGTATTATTTGCAGGGCCGTGCTACTGACTCCCACCAAGATAACTATCAAAGCGTAATTATCAAGTCAAAGTCTCCTCAACCCAAATGGCCTTTACGGTTCTATCTTCAGGCTCACTGCTTTTTTTTGATGCTTCTTTTTATTTTTTATTATTATTAAATTTTTGCAATCTCGCCTCTGTTCCTCTCAGCCATTCAGACCAGTTTCACATCTCCTGGTGATCTAATTGATTCTATGAAGGAATTAGCAGATAAAAAAGCAGATAAAAAACACATACACAGCTATCTCGTTCAGCTGGCAGGTACACATCACACATCTGGGCCTGCCAGCAGACAAATTCACAAAAGAGTTCTAACTTCAGAGCGGCTACACCACAAAAGAAAACCTTAGATAACGAATACTGTAGAGTAATTCCAAAAGTAGTCATTCCTGCATGCTCCACTCTACTCAGAGAGTTTAAAACTCTTCCTCACAAAACGTTATGGTTTGTATTTGTTGACCATTTTCTCTTAGTTCTCCAAAACTAACAACATGCTCTGTAAAACTAAGCATCACCTTCACAAGAATAATGAGCTCTTCAACAATCACATTTTTCATTAGTGAGTGATCAGTGATTCTTAAATGTATTCCCTTTTGTCTTCTTGTAAATAAAGTCTTTGCAAGGCTGAGGCAAGAAAAAAAAAATTAGATGAGCTTAACACCACTCTGGCTCTGCTAAGATTTTCTGGTATGGGAAAGGTCAGTAAATAATTCCCTTCAGACTACAGACTGGGACAGCTCCAATAATTTAAACAAAATAAACAATAGAATTTCTGACTGAGAGAAGTCAGTAGGAACCCAGAATCATCACATTGTATAACCACTTTCCTAAATACCCCTATGCTCTTATCACTCTGACCTTCATCCTTAGGTTGGATGTATTAAATTCAAAACTTGTTTGAGATTTGGTCTACTGAAACAGGAAGATCTTTTCTGGGGGAAAAAAAAAAAAGAAAGTTTATTCTCTGTTTATACAGCATCTAATACATGGCATGCCTTGACTTTAACAGGAGTCTGTAGGTACTACAGCAATTTAGAGTTACTTCACTCTGTTAAAGATTTTGATTTACCACTTGTTTCTGCTGTTACCTGAATTGTCACAAGTCCTCACTCAGCATACACCAGAGGCTGTTACCAATAGCTGCTGGAGGCAAAAACACACAGGAATATTGGGGAACTGGGGGTTGTAGCAGACTGCAATGCCGGAATGGCCTCCTGCAAGCCTAATCTGATTGTTCTGCAACCCAGCATCCCTGCCCTTCAACCCCACAAGGTTTCTCTCCAGGTAGTAACCTCCTGATGCCCCAGAGTGTTGTCTTAATTTGGTCAGAGGGAAGGAGGAAGAAGGGACTGTTGGTGCAGCACTATCACTCTGGTGGTCAGAGGTGTCAGGAAGGGCCACTCTTGACAAAGGGAAAGGGGATCAACTGAAGGATCTTAGGGCACGCTGTGATGAAGTGTCTCCAGTGCCCACAAGCGACCGGACGGGAATCCCAGACTTGCACATCCTTAGTGTTGCATTTGACCTGTTCCCACTGATTAATGAGCTGAGAATGAACTCGCCTGGGAACACTTCCCACTTCAACTTTGGCAGCATAAGCCATTTTGAAGCCCAGGATCAGGAGAACCAAGGGATCAAGCTGCAACCCAGACAGTGAAAACATAAGCCTATTTAGTGCTTTAAATCCAGGTTCTGACATGGGAGTAATGTTAGAAACCATTCGTGAAAACGTATGGCTTGATTCAAATTATATACATTTTAACAGATGGATTAAGGAAGACTACATTCTTTTGAGATTTCACAATAAATATTGTGCATGAACAATTTTCAATCTTTGAATTTATGTGCATGCAAACATATTCACTTTTTCTAAGCTCTTAGCTTACACCCATTAGCACAAATTTGAAGACTAGATTTCCTCTCTTTTCAGATTCTAAAACTACTATTGGTTTTAGTGTTATAATAGAAAGTAACCTAATACTTCTTGGTGGTCTCTTCACTGCTCTTTAATCAATAATACTCAGTAAAATTATGCCTATATAAAGAAAAAAAATTTAAAGTGACTTTAAACGTGCAGACACATAAGGAACAAGCAAGGATCCTTTTGTGTCATTGGAAATTTTCCCCAAGAGTAAACTAGAAGGCTGACTTAAATTGTATACATTACCCACAACCAAATATTCTCACACTTACTCTTATTTACATTTTTGAGGGAGGAGGTAACTATATAATCTTTTCGTAATTGTGTCACTTAAAGTAAGGCTTCTAAAGGCTAAAGGATATTTTTTGTATGTTATGGTGAAACAAAGGCCAAAAATAAGACTTAGTAAATTCTAAGCAATTAAGTACGGGGGCAAAAACACAGCAGCTAAAATTATGAAAGGCAGTGTAGTCTAATTCCTCAAGTATGGGCAATGGGAAGAAGGAAAAAATGCCTGAATTGTGATCTCAATACTTCTACAAGCTTACAGTCCTGCTTCAGATGAACAACAGCATTTAGCTACCAAAAATGAAAGTTCTGCTTCTATTTACCACTCATGCTTAGAAGTTCTTAATAGTTCTCTCTATATTATTCAATGTATGTTAAAACTTCTTTAATTTCTTTTTTCTAGCAAAGTCTAAGTCTCACAATTGCAGAAGGAAAAATGTGCAGAAAGATCTTACTAAACTGCAGTCTTCTTAAGCAGATTCTCCATGTGTTATCTAGTATTTTATGCTAGATAATCTATAATTTTATGCTAGAATTTATTTATCAAAATTCTTCCCCCCCCCCCTTTTTTTTTAAACAGCATCCAAACTCTTGAGAAAAAACTAAACATATTTACACATTTACAATTTACATATTGTCTTTTGCTGCACTCTGCTGGAACAACCCATTTTTCAACTGAAAGTAGCATTGTTCCGTATGCAATGCAAAAAAAGAGAGTAAAATAAAAAGAAGAGGAATCTTTATTTATTGTAAAAATACAGGTTTGCGGCCCACCAATTTTTCAAACTACAATTTACATCTTTAAATTCATATTTATTTCTCTTGGTAATGCCTTATTTTCAAAGACAGAGCACTTGCAGCAGTGCAGCATCAAAGAGGTTTATGGTGTGATCAACACTGCTGACAGTAAAGCTGCAACAAATTAATGTCTCTCTAAGGCACTGAAGAGTCTTCAGGAAAACAGATTGGGAAACTCTGGACTTGCACACTTCATTTTACAAATCCTTTGTCTGATAAGCATATTGTTTCTAAAAGAGCAACATATACACAGAAATTCTCCATTTGATCAGTTTGCTCAAAGTAAAACGTCAAGAGACAACATAAGTTGTTTCAACAAATAAAATAAGACTTGGAATCTCTTCAGAAAGTCATAACAATTTAGGAAATCTTTAAATCCGAGTTGTTTCACTAAAAGAAAACTTACCTGGGCTAGAAAACAGATCCCAGTTTGTGTTCACAGTCAGAGATATTAACTCCCATAATTTATTCTGGCTGAGGATCTATTACAGAATCATTCAAACATCCCACATGTCAAATGAAACGTGACTTCCTATTAGAAAAATGCACCTGTGATCAAAACAAAGGGTTATGACTTTCCTCTTCCCCCCCTTGCATTGACCATAAACTTCTAAAGAAAATAATGCAAAAGGGAAGTAAATAACACAGATGGCAACGGAACAGAAATGTCACAGGCTCGTTCTAGCAGTCTTCTGAGGGCAATGAGGAAAAGCTTTCACTCTCAGACCTGTCCTGGGAGTTGCAAATACAGATATGTTGGCACCACTCCCAGAACACAAAACAGTTTTCAATTTTTATTATTACCTGCTAAAATTGCGTCTTGGCATTTTTGTTCGGAAAGAAAATTAAGGAATGACCCTTCTTACAACTCTGTAATCCACATAAATCTCAAAAACTCCTCTCAGGGAAAAGTTTCCATAGAACACTTTTTTTTTTTTTCTCTCCAAAGAACTGAGCCTCTAGGACAGCCACTGCCTTTACAGATTGCCTTGTTGAATTTGAAAACACGAATAAATGCAGTCAATAATCAACAAATCACTCATGAATACTGAAGTAATGATTTCAGAGCTTTCAGGTTTAGAATCTATAAAAGGACAAAGGAAATACATACAGAAAATGTGAAAACAAGTTATCAGAGGAACCACCTACTTCATGGAATAAAGTACTTAGCCCCAGACTGGTCAGCCAACAAGTTTCTCTATAAGTGCACTACTGGCATTCCTCACCATGGTCCCTACCCCAAGAAAAATCAAATAAATTGTACATTTTCAGAAATGAAAAGTGCTTTTCATAGTAACAAAGTTATACACTAGAGATCAACTGTTTCCCTGTTCCATAAATGGACTTCCCACAGAAGAAAGAGACGTGAGCAAACTGAAGACTTCTATCAGCAGAAATTTCTCCATTTGTCTCTGATGGATTTTTAAAAATAAAAGTTCAGTGACATTACAGCAATGAATATAAATGGAGAACTGAACTTCAATTTGTAACAGTGCCAATCTCTTCCATTTTTAACCTGCAGTGTAATAAAACAAACGTGAAGAAATGATGAAGAAACTATTTGGATACATTAGGCTTCCAGAAACAAATGGACAGCACAAACAAACTGAGACCTAGATAAGAGTAAGGGGAGATATTGGTCTGAATGATGGCTGGGAGTCAAGTCAAACAGAACCTGCTGTAGACAAGCTTCCACTACTTTTTTCTGTGGACCTCAGAGTAGGAAATGATGTAAGATATGTATTGAGTATCACAGGTTTTTCACATCATAGAATCCTATCTAACTGCAACCACAAACTACGATCCATTCATATGCTTTCACACTAAGGAAATAAAACAAAAAGATAAAACAAAATGCAAAAATAACACAACCCAGAACACATAAATAAAATACTGAAGATAAAGTCAACCTATAAATTGTTCATAATTTTTGCATTGTACAATTCCCACATCCCATTAAAAAATGATAGGAGAAAGACAATCCTCATGCCTGTCAGAAAATAGCTTAGCAGATGTTCTAATGAATTGTATACCTTATGAATCTGAACAACATACACTTGTTTCCACAAATAGGTAACAAAAAATTAAGATGTGAAAGACAGATAATAGTAGTCAAAATATATTCTGCTTCATGTTTGTTTCCACAATACAAAGAAAAGAAATTGAGTGTATCAGATGCTTGTAAAAACTAGAAGTAAACATACCCAGAAGACACACAACATACTGAGACAGATCAGCCTTCTCTAAAATACATATCTCAAAACAGATTTTCAGTTGCTTGTTGAGAAGTAATAGATAGCTAATGCATGACAACACACTCACTAAACAGGAAACAAAACAACAAAACAAAAACACGTGGAAAATGCAAAAAGTTCAGTTTTTCTCCGGGAAAGCATGGGGAAAAAAAAAGCATTTTCTCAAAACCCTGAAGCCCCAATTCAAATTAGGACAGAGGTAAGGGCTACTGTTTTCTTTAACATGACAAATCTAATTAGCTAGCAAATATTTAACCAATAGCTAGAGGTTGCTCTTTAAGTACTAAATAATGACACGTAATTAAGGTAGCAAAGGCAAAAGGTTACTAATTTAAGGCATTTCTATGGTGCAGTGCTTAAATTATAGGTTTTATACAAAACTCATGGGCTGGTGCACAAGAAAAAAAAATTCAATTTTAACGGAATGCAGAACAAATTAACATTTTAGCATTATAATACTACTTAATTGTATAATGGGATTTTGTTAAGTGCCACAGAACAGAAAATAAAAGTAACACTCCAAGGTATGCTTGTTAACCTCGTCAAGCTAAATATATTACAAGCCTACTGAAGGCAGTAAATAGACACATTGTAACATGAAAGACTCTGAATTCAAAGGCTTTTAATAGGCTTTGGGTTTTAATAAGTAGATTGGTGCACAGTGTATAAACAATGAACAAAATAAAAATATGTTATCTGTACCAAGTGCTTTCAAATTTCCTAAAGGGAAAGGGAACTATTCCTTTAAAAATACTTTAAAAATTTTAAAACATCCAGTTCTTTTGATGCATAATGCTTCTTTTTCCATCTCTCCATCCTGTCATAAGAATTCATACCAGCAAACTCAGCCTCCAGCACTCACACAAAACGTTTTCTAGGTTGACCAATAGGTTTCTAGCAAAAAGATGAATAGCACTTGCAGCCAAAGGTTACCATCTCAAGATCTGAGCAAGCTGGTCCTTCATCCAACAAAGAGCTCAAGCAGATGCTTAACTTTATGATGTCTAAATAATTCCAAAGCTCTATCCACACCAGTTTCTTGATGTAATATTGGTAATTTGGCAACCACAAAATTTCAAAGAGCTCAAGGTAAGCAGAGGCGATGGAACATTTTATTTAATAAAAACCTTAACATGATGCCTATAAAGTTATGATATCATCTTTACTGTCTTCTTGCTTCCTGATTTCTGACTCCTTCATTTCATTATAACCAACTCTTTTTGCATTAGACACTTTTTCTTTTTCACACTGTCTTAAGTTATCCACTACAGAATAATTAAAGGCTTCACAATGAATAAATACTAACTATGTGGAAGCACAAGGAGCATGTAAGCAGCATGACATACTCTGGAGGTGGGAGTCAGGCACTGCAATGACTGGAGGTCTACTGACATCAGTCAAGAGCATGATTCATATGAGTCATTTTGGGGTAACCATCATGAGTGACTAAATTAAATGTCATCTACGTCATCTGTAAGAGTGCCTGAGGTCAACAGAATAGTAATTAAGATGAAAAAGATAAAGATTAAGATGCAAAAGATAAAAAAAAAGATACAAAAACAACCAACTCCAGTTCAGAACTAACATCAAGATTTTCAAGCATTAGATGGGTAAATACTTCAGTCCTCATTTATTTCCCAGTTTTGCAAAGGAAGTTTTGTTTTTCAGGCATATTTTTTTGATTGTCTTCAGTGTGTGTCCAGCATCATTTCTTAAATCAGAGTTTGGAGTAAAATACTATTAAATTACACAGTACTCTCTCTTCTTTATCATACAGTCAGTCATTGGTATAGTAAACATATAAATTGATAACGATGAATATAAGCATAAAGAACATTTCACTAAATCTGAGTATTAAAGTCTCTTACTTAGCAAGAAATTGAAACTAACGTAGTTGTCATCCAACCACAATGTGCAATTACCACCTGCTGTAAATCAAAGAAATTGGTATAACTTACTGTAAGCTATAGCAGAAAATGACCTAGTTTGCTATATTATTTCAACTACCTGAAGGCACAGCAACTGTGCTTTCACAATCACATCTGGGTAACCAAATTTAAATGGGCCATTTCACAAAGACCACGTATGCAAACTTGCAAAGCCATTACATCTTTCACCACATACAATAACTAGTTGTTACCAGCTCTAATACTTTTATGACTCAGTTGCTCCTGTACCACAGAATTATAGGACTAATATAGAAAAATTACTGAGAAGCATGAAATAAGAGGGTTTTCCATCTTTCTATGAACATGGCATGCATTTTTTATTCAAGTTTTGCTTACACTACTTGCATAGCAATTCCTTGCTTGCCTACAGAGTATTTTTCTTCCAGTGAGACAGCCTAGCAATGCTTTAAGCTTCAGCAATGGTATCCAATATTTCAGATGAAAAGATGATATAAAGATCTATTTCAAATAAATAAGACATCTGTATCTGTTTCTCTTGGGAACTGTGGCCCACTGGTTCCATTTTCACTTAGTCAAGTGTTCATAGGTCCTTTCTGTCCCTACAGAGATGAGGGATCTCACCTCACAAGGGATGGATGGCCTGCATCACATTAGGTTGAAGATAGAATATATAGCCTTGTAAAAAAGTATTTTTCCAATTGAAAAAGGCACCAGTCAAGGAAAAGTGAATTAGATGAATCACTTCTTGCCACTGCCTTTATATACTGAGAAAATACAATTTGGTCATATCCCTGAGGACTGAATCAAAGTTCGAGGAATCCTCTGACAGGTTACGCTGATGCAACAGCTCTAAAATAAGAACAAGACCAGTGGTGGGAAGTGAATTCACTTCTGGCCCTCTGATGATTTGGATGGAGAAGAGTGTTTCCAAACCAGGCTATTCAGCAGTGCAGGGGGGGAAATTCAGTAGACATGGCTGAGAGAAGCTGAAACCCTTTTTTGCTGAGAATATGACTGACAGTTGGGCTGAAGGCAGCTCAGAAGACCCTAGATGAGGTGCTCTGTGCCTCAGCTACACACACACAGACTTTTTACTTCCAACTACTACTTCTTCTTGTGACAGTGGCATCCTTTTACACGGGTCTTTAAGCCCCACTCAGGAAGGGGGATGAGGATTGATGAAGACAATAGCATCAGTTTTACCTGTTTCTCCCATAAACTAACTGATCTTATATGAAGACTGTCCCTCACTGAAGCAAATAATTGCTACCACAGACTGAAATACAGAAGAGTTGTGCCAGTCATCTCAATAAACACATCCCAAGTGAACAACTTTATGACAGATTTGGAATACATCTTCAAATAAAAAGGAGCCTTCGTGGTACTAAATAAGTCTTAGAGAAACAAATATAAGACTGTTTGAACACCAGTAAAATAGAGAATTTTAATTACATGTAAAAGCCAATAAGCTATCTTTAGTGGTTATGAAAAAAAAAAAAACCACTACATTTAGCAGAAACAGCTACAAAATGAGAAGTTAAATGTAACTCCTTCAAAGAACAGTATATTTATTCAAGCCAAAAAGAGCTAATTTATACCATCAGTGCAGTTCTCACTGACATTATCTGGGGAAAATGACTACTACAGGAGTGGGTGTGATATATAGCCTTTGAGTCACGCATGATAAACCCTAATGGTTTTGCTTTGAGGTAAAGTCCTTACTAATCAAGCAATGAATCATTCTCAAAACGTTAAGTTCCTGAGGCCATGCGTGTCAGAAGTGGAACTCTAGAGTGAATAATCAATCACTAAAAATCAGTTTTGAGATTTTTATCAACCAATTAATAAACAAGGAAAGGAGCTAAGGGGCTTGAACAAAGAGTTAATGGACCTCTAATGACACTCTAAGTGTGCTTCAGTGAATAGAACATAATGAGTTTTATTTACTACTGACCACAAATCACTACAAATCGAAGTGTTCTATGCACTGCAAGTGTTAAAATACTGCAGAAACAGCACTTGTACTTTTAACAGAGGATAAAATTACGTTGAGCTAAATATGTGTATATATTTAATGCCCATACTTATTTAGTGTTACACCTCTATAGCAGATCAGAGATTAAGAGCCTAGGTTCCGAAATCAGTAGATGGATGTGAAGTATGGAGAGAAACAGGAAGATGTTTATTCATTTCTTTAGTGCATTAGGTACTGATGCAATCAGCTATCGAGGAACTAAAACACTGGCTCTCTCTTATATGATATATGATATTGAAAAGACAGTCAGGAACAATTCTGAAGACTAAATATATGATGAATTATGTATATGTACACATACATACACACACACAAGTATATCCTTTTCTATTGCTGCCTATAAATTGCCTTCCTAGATGTGGGTGTTTACCTTTGATATACTCCTCATTTTTGTGCTGAAACTGCTATGGAAATATCAAAAGGAATTAATGCATCTAGCAGACAATTAATAGCCTGAAACCACAGTGTCACTAGCCTTGAGGACTTGCAATTCCCTAAGCCAAAAAAATGGCTGATTATAGGGAGACAGTTCAATCAGGTGAGTTTAGAACCAAGTCCAAAGAATAAGAGATCTAAAAATCAATAGGAGGAGCCATTTGATAGCTGGGGGAAATCTTATTCTGACAGCAGAAACAGAGATAACAGAACTAAGGCAAAGAGAGGAGATAAAATGTTTCCTGTCAAGAGGCAGTGACAAAATTCAAATCTCTCACTGAAGAGAAGAAAATAAGCCAGAAACTTCCAGTGAGGGTAGCACTGTTTTCTATACATCTACATGTTTCCAAGATAAGGGATTGAACCTCAAGTACACATGCCTATAGACACAGGGAGAGAGAGCATCCACATAATTCTGCTAGATCCAGCATCCAGATCAGATCTACAGAGAAAGGTAAAGAAAGTCAAGAAGTTAGACTTAAGTTCTTAGAAGACAGATCGTGAACCATCCCTAAACTGTGAGCCACATAACTTTGTTAGAATAGTGCTGTGAAGAAAGTGTATTAGTACAATTTTTTTTAAATCACCTTAGACACAGTTATAAATGAGATGTCATCCAGAAACTTTACATCTAGCTCATGTGGAATACTGGTGAAGCAACAGATTGTTCCCAGTCATAAAGGAAAGCTCATAAATACAGCCAGATTCCCATGTCTTATAAATCAGCCTCTCTGGAATGATGCAGGTTTAAATCAGACAGGGATCTGTTCTGAGAACTGATCAAATGTGTTAGACAAGAAGGACGTAACATTAGGATATTTGTCTACCATTAATTGGAAAAGTGGCTTCCAGGCGAAGGGTCAAAGTTCCAGGGAGGAAATCATATGATTCAAAAGATGCAGTTCAGAATCAACCAGTTATCTTAATTGTCATAAAAAAAAAACCCTACAAAGCTAGCTTTTGATTAGGCTATTTCACCATTCAAGACTGGGATATATCTTGCTGTGTACCACAGTTACTCCACGTAATTTTGAAATGGGATTTAAGACTCCAGGAGGATCAACCTGTTGCAAGAAAAATTATCCGTAAACACAGAAGAAACTTAAGGACAACTAAATAACAATCCTGTGCTGTGGGATTGTTGATGATGAAACTCTGGGCCAGATGAGGAGCCAGTGTCTATTATTTGATCCTAAGTTTTAGGACCTGGCATTAATTCGTAATACAGTTGCTCATGTTTCATCTCAAAAGCATGGAATAACCTATTTACATCAGCTATGATAAAATATGTTTCTAATATTTTCAGAACATCTCACTTCAAAATTCTTTCACATGCGTAACAAAAAGATCAACTCCTGTGACATGACTACTCAGGAGAACCAGCATGTTCATTTGACTCTCAGATCCTCTGCAAAACTCACCTCCTCCTTCAGAAGCCACCACCACAATACTCAAAATCCCCAGCTAACATTCAGGACAGCACGTCTGAAGAACAGGTTAGATCACACACCTCAAGGATAAGAGAAACTCTTACGTATGAATAAAGCTTTCTCAGGCACTGGTGACAAATTCCTACACACTATTCTACAGTGTAAAGAATTCAAATGGATTTTCCTGATGGAATTACCCTCTTCACTCCAAATGGCAATTCACAGCATCTCTGACTGGAAGCAGTTCAATCTGTTGACCAATTCTAAGAGATTCACTGACTTTCCAATGTTGTTAGCTATATTAATAAAAAAAGCAATACAGGGAAGCTGAAGGGAGAACAGATAAAGGAATCAACACTGAAATTAATCTTTAGCACTTGTGTATTTTTTCCTATTCACTATAAACACTAACCTACACTCACCTCTCCAAAAATTGGAGGACTCTCGGATACTTTGTTCTCCTTTCACACAAAGATGTTTTAAATGAAAACATCGTATCTGCATGGATTTTACAAGCTACAATTGATAAGCAGATTTCTGAAGATGCAAGATACAGACACAGGCTGTATACAAAGGAAAGCAGAATGAAATAGACAACTGGCTGTTAACAGGGCAGTGTCTGAAAATTACATGAAAGTTTCTTATTTGCTGCTTGCAGCCAAGTATTTCTGAGGCAAGCTTTTCAGTAACAAAATGAATAGAAAGATAATAGAAGAAAACAAGTTGGTGCCTTAAATAAAGAAAAACTAAAATGTATAATCAATCAAAAAAATAAGGATCCATTCAATTACTAAGCCTAGTTCTCTAATGTTACACAACTGTGCTGACCATATGTCAAGACTTGTTGTGACAGTGTATTCCTAATTCATGTAGTTGTTGTTTCCAACAACCACTACTAAATTTTACAAGGGAATAGTCTTTAAGTTCCTATATATTTTTCTAAATCAGCAGACTGGGAGTGGAGAGAGACATTATTAGTTATTCCACTGAGCCAAGGTCAAGAATTCTGACACCATCCATCTTGCCTGGCTGGCTACTGCATCGGCTAGACAATTAGCACACAAATTGCCACTGATGATGGAGAAAAAGTTGATATTTCAGTATTAAAAAACACAGAATAGTTAGAAGTTTTAAAGAGGGGTGATGAATAAGCCTTAGAACATGGGATGATGTATAGCATTGTGCAACAGTGGCAAAAAAGAATGGGAAGGGAGCTAGGTTTATTACACATGATGGAAGCGTGAGGATACAAGATAAACCTATTTGCTTCATGATTTGCTTTAATTTTCCTTCATTTTGTTGTAGCACAGTGCAAGATAGAGAAGCTTGCTTTGTCATCACTTTTTTTTAACAAATCATCATTCACAGGCACGTAAATATCATCTATTTATTGTCAATGATTTTCACACGGTCTTCCTACAGATCAGTCTTAAGAGACACAATAATGACACTTCTGTTTTTCTACTGTATATAATTGCCACATATACAATATCTTTTCCTTTCAAAATAGAACACTGTACATTGGTATTTCTTAACTGCTGTAATACTCATTCAGACCTACTCAGACATATAATATCAATTCATAAAGGCAAATTCTAGGAGAAAATACTAAAAAGGAGTAAAGAATAAAAATGAAACCTTTCATCAATGCACACACCTATGCCGGCTTATATGTTTATCCCTTATTGTGAAGATGAAAACTATGGCTCCTAATATTATCAGATTTGTACTAAAAAGACTTTTCTACATTTTCTGTATAATTGTTCTCATGCAAAGAAATAAAGGAAGCAGTAAAAGACACGTTTCTACCAGGCCAGATCAGAAGAGATTACACCACTACAGCTTCAATAGATGTGTGTGTACATGTGTGTATATGTTTGTGTATGTACATACACACACACATATAATAGCAATCCTATTAAGAAAGCAGCACACAGAGCCCGATTCCCACAGACTGAGTGAAACAAACAGTAGTCAAAAGAGACATTCATAATAAATGGAAATTTCTTCCCAATTGGTTTTAAATTTCAAAACATGTCCACACAGCAAAAGTAAACTTAATAGGCCCATTTTTATTTATCTGTAGGGATTATTTAGTTGTGCCATTTCAAAGTGTTAAAAAATCATCTGTGTGTTAACAAGACACAGTATTTTGCACTGTAAAAAGAAGTTTTAAAAATCATCTCCTAGTTAACTCTTTAACAGTAAAGATGGAAATACAGCACGTTTGTTTTATGTCCATCACAAAAGGAAAGGCACTTTTTCTCTAATTTACAGGAAAGCTCCATTAGAGCACACAGTAAAACTATTCTTCCTTAAGCGATGTGGAGTTGATGTAGGAGAAGAGGAGAAAACAGTCTTCTTTGTCATGTACTTCCAGTATGGGGATGGTTTAGGGATATTTTTATCATCTTTAATTTTTTTTTAAACATCGTTATTCTATAGTGATTGCATTTTGAAATCATCAGAACATAAAAGCCCCATGCAGAAGGACATGGACAGCCTCAGACAAATTTGTTGTGAATGTTACACCAGCCAAACCATTCCAGCAGCACCATAAAATATTTACATAAGCTATGAACTATAAAATACTTTCACATGAACTATAAAATATTTACACTACCAACATCAGCTAGGGAAGAGTGATGTGTTATCAAGCTGGTGTGACCCAGCAGCAACAGTTTTGTGGCAACAGATTAAATAAAACTATTGCAAATCATCTGGAAACTTACAGGGAATATTAAGTTAAACAAATTACTGCTTCTCTGTCTCTTGTATAGAACACATAACCAGGAAAGCATAGCTTATATGCTTGAAGCTAAGTTTCACCAACAAAATAAACGAAAATTATGTTCCTAATCAAACTGTACTGACCTCTCTGAACGTTCCTTCTAGCAAGGTGTCCAGATGTTGAAGAGGAGCAGGAGTTTTATCTTTAAATCGTGTCAGCAATCGTCGCTCGATAGCTCTGAATTGTATGGCCCTTTCAGATAACAGCTCCTGGAATTTTTCAGCATTCAAGCGTAGCTGCAATTAAAACATTTTCAGGAATTCAGATTAAGGGTAATATGCATTTTATACGTCCAATCAAAATGAAATGAGAAACTTATTGTAAAATTCTTGAGAGCAATTACTCATTCAAATACCGTTGGTGTGGTTAATTTTATACTCCTCATGAAACTTACTAACACGTTCAGGAATCACTATTTGCTACTTCAGTAAAAAATAGCCAATATAGTATGTATTAAAGCATAAGTATCTCATCAAAGAGCCTACCAATAAGAATGAAATTTCACCACCAGAATCTCAGGGTTTCTCCTCAGATTCACGTACTATATGATACACACATACTAGACTAGGCTTGTTATTAATTACTGTAAAAAGTAAATGGTTATTCCCCTAAGCATGAATAAAAGCAATAAATTCTGCACTGACTGAATGACTTCTTTCTCTGAAATGAAATCTTCTTTACTTTCTTATATATTTATGAGGTACAGCAACCAGCTTTCTTGAAACATTCACAAAACATTTAACATCATATATTAAATGCCCAGGTAATAAAAATCTCTGTTTTATCTTTATAACCAGCTTTCTATTTTTTGTTACAAACCCCTAAAACAAGCAAGTCCCTTACAAAAAGTGAAGTCTTCAAAATAATATCATTTGTATAGCTAACATGCTATAACTAGAATCAGAGAAACATAGAATCATAGAATGGCTTGGAAGGGACATTAAAGATCATCTAGTTCCAAACCCTGCTGTGGGCAGGGTTGCCACTCACTAGACCAAGCTGCCCAGGGCCCCATCCAACCTGGCCTCAAACAGCTCCAGGGAGGGGGCATTCACAGCTTCTCCGAGCAACTTGTTCCAATGTCTCTCCATGCTATGAGTAAAAAATTTCCTCCTAACATCTAATCTAAATCTCTCCTTTTTTAGTTTAAAACCATTCCACCTTGCCCTGTCAGAAGTTCATCTCCCTCTTGTTTATGAGCTCCCTTCATGAACTGCAAGGTCTGAATGAGGTCTCTCTTTTCCATAGGCTGAACAACTCCAGCTCCTTCAGCCAGCCAAAAAAGGGATGGAGCATCAGATCATTTCAGAGTAAAGGGACAACTCACAGTTTGAAGAAATACCCAGTGCTGGAAAAAAATATGTCATTATCTCAGATACATCTTCACATTTTCTGAAAGATAAATTGTTACGCGTCTGTGATCACAGTTTTAAATGGATTGTTCTTAACAATAGCAAATAAGTTTGAACTTGGACAATAGCAGCTATTCATATGCTGTGTGACATACCTCAAAATGCCGATCAATTAGTTCAAAGTATTCTTGCAGAGGAACAGAGCCAGAAAAGGTACATGCAAAGTCTTTGCAGTTTTGCTTTTTGAAATGTTCTTCCAGTCTGAGTGTTAATTCCTTTGTTATTAGCCAAAGGTCTTCTAACTGATCACTCTGGATCCTGTATCGTTCTTTGAAAAGAAGAACAAATACGAGATTAACAATACATACATTTAAGCCATATGCATTCACTATACAACATTAATAATACACAGGAATTTAACTAACTTTATAAATGCAAAGTCTGTAATAGGGATTTTCACAGAAGATACATGCTCATTAGCATTAAAGAAACTTCTGTCCTGTATCATGGGCCTGTTCACAAAGCATAAATAACTATGAACTACTACAATAAGGATATGAGAATTACTGGATGATATTAAGACCTAACAACAGGCTGCCTGTTATTCCCTGGTACAATACAGCCTTAACAAGTTTTTCTGGGCCTGGAGGCAGAGTCAGGCTCAATTCACTTTGGATCATGAGAGAAGCACAGCATCCTCAGCAACTGATAACAGTTGTAAAAAACCAACTACATTCCACATAAAATCTTGAATGCCTTTTGGAAACATAGATCTTGAGTTCTTGGACAATACATTCACTAATATAATTTTTATTACATCTCTATTTCCTATGATATCTTCCAGTAGGAAATTGTTACTCACTCTGTAGTCACTGATAACAATATTTGGCTTTCTTAGTGCTATGCTTCACTCTAACAGATAGTATTAAACAGTGTCTTATCAATCTAATATACAGTATAGTTTTGTTAACGTAGCTTAGTGTAGAAAATGTTAATACAATTGAAATGAAAAAACACACAAAGATTCTGTTAGCGTTCTCTATCCCATCAAGATCATTCAACTTATTGCATTTTAGTGAATTTCAAATTATCAGGACAATGGGATGAGATCTTACCACTGTTCCACTGTTCTGCTTCTACTCCATTTTTGTGTAGTTCTGTCTTCCAATTTCAGGATATGAGAATTAATTAGATATTGAAAGGAAAACTGTTGTGGATAATTGTATCTTTTTTTTTTTTTTGGTCAGACACATTTTCTAACAACAGTATTTTATTTCTTGGCATTATCTATAAATGTTATCCAAAGGGAAAGACAGAAAATCAACTATGAAGAAACAGAGTTGAGGTTTTTTGATACAAAATAATTTTTTTTCCAGTCTCATCAATAAGGATGACAGTAAATCAAATGAACCAAAATTCTTTAGAAGTCAAATGCGCTATTTAAATTTTTCTCAACATCAGTAATTCAAATTGTTTGACGTTACCACTGGCATCCTTCCCAGGACACACATTTCACTGAATAGAAAATGACAAATTCTGTTTACAGTGTAACAGGAAAGAAGCAAGTTTTATTTAAAAACATGTCTGTTAAAGAAAAGAATACCATCTGCTAAAGATAACATTCAACCTAATACCCATATTTTTAAATACTCTCAATGTAATGGCTGGATTTAGTTCAGTCTATTATCATACTTTGCCTTAAGTGATTTTTCCTTAAGGGAAATTAGCTCCGATGTTTTCAGACCAAATCAACAGACATTCCACATATAATTGACACGCCTAATACATTAATGATTAAAATTGATAAAACTAATTTCCTTCAAAAAGCAAATTTAGTTTCCACGTACTGTTTGTTGGTCAATATAAACACAATCTAATTTTATCATGAACTGAGTAATCATTTGCTTTACATGACCTTCCAGCACTCAAAAAGACAGACAAATTACATTTAGAAGCAGTAGGAAAGTGAGATTCCTTAGATGTACTATGTATGTGCTGTAATATAGAAAAAAATGGAAAGAAAAAATAAAAAGAAAGAACTTTTATAATTGTTAACCTATTTGTGTTAGGTTTTTGTTAAAATAAGATTTCTTACAGAAAATTTACAATCGATTATTTTCAGAAATACTCTCAAACAGAAAAGCAGAAGACTCAGAGGATCATCAATACGTAACAATGGCTTAAACATCACAGCAGGTAGTACTACCAGTTCACCCTGCAATAAGCATGATTAGTTGCCCTGCCAGTATCTTATCTGCAAGAAGCCTGAAAGATTCAGTTTGCTTCTTAGCTAGGAAGCCCTTGCCATGAGAAAAAACAATTACGAGTAGCAGTCAATTCTTCTTTACCCTTTGATTAAAACCAGCTTCAAAGACATTTCAACAAAAATATTAAAACTTTCATCTACACAGGCTAAGTTCATTTTAACTTCTAACTGAAAGAAAAACTTGATTCTGGGTGTCTTCATAGCAATCATTTTGACAAGCTGAAGTAACGTCTTCAATTACTACACAGCTTAAAATGGATTAGTTAATATAATTAAAATAAATGTGAACACAGATGTCATTCTTGTCTGCAGCTTCAGCAGTGAAATCCAACCCAACCTGGAGAC
Source organism: Phasianus colchicus (assembly GCF_987193195.1). Taxonomy (NCBI): domain Eukaryota; kingdom Metazoa; phylum Chordata; class Aves; order Galliformes; family Phasianidae; genus Phasianus; species Phasianus colchicus. The sequence goes on along the minus strand of NC_143441.1, from coordinate 6,168,103 downwards.
TTTCACTTCTACATGCAGCCTTTCCCATCCAGAATGTAAGGTCTATTCAAAAAGGAATATGGCAAAGATGCGTCCATTGTTCAAGACTAACTTTGTTCATGGAAAAAAAGTAACAAGGGTCATCCAGTTCCAATGATTTATTTATTTTTTTCTGTCACTATTTATCCACATATACAATTTTCTTTTTGAAGAACCTTTCCACAATGACCGTGCCACACGATTGCTTTTATAAAGTAAAAACTCAGCAGTATGATTTTGGTAGCAAAATAATTGTACCTCCCAAATAACACAACTTCATCCACATTTATTAGTTCTGTATAGGGTCTGCCTACTCAAGCACAGTAATTCTAATACTATAAAAGTCTACCAAGGAATGTTTTTGTATTATGGATAGTCTGTGCAACCCCCACGCCGAGAAATTCCATAACCAATTCAATCCAGTGCATGTGGAAATGCTGGAAACAGATCACTACATGGAAGTAGGCATCACGTAACTCATTTGTTTTCTAAAGATTCCCAGACAAGATAAATGAGTAGTCACACTAAGAGAAAAAGTTGTTTGAATCTCCTTTGTGAAGTGAACAAGTAAAGTAGTGTGGGAAAGTTTATAGTAAGACTGCAAGCGTCATTCTTAGCGAGTGACTAAACAAACCTGAAGGAAAAACTTGAGGGTTTGTATGAAGAAACTAGAAGTTATAGCCTCACTAGACATTGAAATATATTCATTACATAGACAAATTTTTCCCTTGCACAGTATCAGACTTTGCAGTAATTCAAATAAGAGGTTTCAATGGTAATCCATAAAAAAAGTTACTTAGAAATCCTTAAAGTTCTTCAGTTTCTAGAAACTATTGTTGTATATCCAGCCAGTTCAAACTTTTTAAAACCTACTGCCTATTCAAACAAATATTAAAAACAAACTAACAATGAAACATCACGCAAACAGTGCATAACTAATACAAATGGATTTGAGCCTCAGAAATGTAAAGAAATTCTTGGTACAAAGAAAGTCCTTTAATAATTATTTGCCAGCTGGTTTCTGTATGTAACACATTTGACTACATTATAAAAAGCATTAAATATTATTTCATAGCATGCAGTTGACATCATCGTCATTTATATAACCAATCAGTGAGGCAGATTATTTTCGTGTTGAAGGGATTTCTGATCAAACTAGCCTCTAATTTTTCACTTACTCAAAATAGTTTTCATAGAGCACTCAAACAATGTTCCATTTGAAATCCTTGCAACATGTGATTGGTATTTTAGCTTTTCAATTTCTCAGTCTGCTGCATTAAATGAAGAATTTCTGCTTTATTGGCACTGAAAGTACTAAACAAAACTGAATTGATTTTATTCCCATGCACACAACAAGGAAGTTTAGCAAGTTGAGTAGCAATGCAAGACTGCAACTTTCCAAAATTGAGAGCTGACTTACTTTATTTTAAAAAGAGCACAAACACACAGATCATTACACAGAATGGCCAGGGCAGCAAAGGACCTCAAGGATCATGAATCTCCAAACCCCTGCCACAGGCAGGGCCACCAACCTCTTTTAATGCTAGACCATCATTGAAACATGACTACTTATTTCACAAACTGTCCTGTACACGAGATGCTGGGCAAGGTAACAGCATATCTACACGCATCTTCACACATTCCATAAACATGGTAAGTAGTACAGAATCAACATGGTTGAATCCACAGACCTAAATTTAGCGATTTACGGGTAATTACTGATACAGGCATTTATTTAGAGATGCCTAATTAAAGTCAAGCATTACTGAAAGTCAGTGGACAGTCAGAAATCAAATCTGTAGTCTTTTTCAAAAATTCCAGTGGATGACTTCCAAACAGAAATAATGAAATACATTTGAGGAAAAGAGGTGGGGTTTTTTGTTCATTTGCTTTTCTACATGATCGCAGTGACAGCATTAATTCCTGATTTTAAATATTGCTAAAATAACAACAGAAGAAAAAACAATTTCTCCAGTGATTGCATAGTATACTCTGAGTATGACTTTTGCTTCATTTCAAGATTTTGTGACTACATTAGCCATATTATTAGATATTTGACAGGGGAAGCCAAGATACAATCTGCGAAAAATTTTAAGTTCCTGTGCAAACGATTAGTCATTTCTGTAGATTCTCAGTTTGCTCATATGCTATCCAATTAACTTATTATCTATTATGTTTTACAGGACTACAGACTTCTACATTTTAATAGCACTTACGTGATGTTTTTGAAGCAAGAAGAGTGATTTTTGAACCTGTTAAGAACTGAAATCCCAGAACATTTGCCTGGTCATCCTCAGATGGATCAGCAAAGTCTAAAAGAGAAAACGAAATAGTTGTTTATAATTTAGCACTCATGTACAACAAACTTCAAGCTGTAGACAGGACCGTATCAACCTTCACCTTTCCTGTAATACTCATGCAATCTGAATTGCATGACATTGCTCCCCCCTGAGGAGTACAGAATATCAGGAGTAGATTACTATGTGTTCCCATTGCTAACATGGAGTTGAGGTACACTCAGTTCTTACATGGAATTGCCTAGGCTTGGTAAACAGAAATAGCTTTCTCAGAGGGCAGTTTTACTAGATGACACAGACTGAACTTCTGTACTGGACAAAATACTGCAGGTCTTCTTTTATCAAACACCTAAGCAAAAATTATCATCGTGATAATGTTCAACTACCTTCTGGTTTCAGCATTCAGCAAAGAGGACAACAAACAACTAACTTACTAGCATTAGTTCAGCAAATCTATGCATGCCAACAACTCTTTTCAATGCATATATTAGACTACAACAACTTCAAATCTAATATAGAGCACTTTAAGAACTATTCCAAGAAACCTCCTCTTCTACTAACTTCCCCCTAGAAATAAGGTAAAAGAGGAAATAGAAAGGTATCTCTTCTGAGGAGTACAACAAAATTGTGAAGTTTCTCCCAAGATCATATTATAAACAACATTTATAATATAACATATATATTTATATTTCACTATTTCATCAGACTGCCCTTCTGCTGCCATCTGTCACACAGCAACAAAATGTAACGGACTATTGGCAGGAAGGTTCAGCCCTCCTGCTGTATCACCAACATCCACCTCCGACATCATGAGGAAAAGAGGTGGGGTTTTTTTGTTCATTTGCTTTTCTACATGATCGCAGTGACAGCATTAATTCCTGAAAACCAGTGGCACTGCTTTCAGAGCAGACCTTGTACTACATGATCTTTCCAGAAAGGGATGCAGCTCCACCTTAAAAACACTGCCTTGAAGTTTTGGCCCACACAGCACTCATCTCATCAGAAAACTGTTCCAGAACCTTTGTCCTCTGAAGTTCAGAACTCTAATCACAACCAGATTGAACTTATTCACTATCACTTTATAAGCCCTGTTTATTCATTTACCTTCTTTTTTTTTTTTTTTTTTGCCAGTGTTTTATTCATCTAAATGAGTAATTCTCTATTAATTCTCCTCCTCAAATCCCCAGGCAATTCTCATAGCCTTCTCTACGCTTTTGAGTTTTAATTCACTTTCAGTATCAGCAACCAGAATCCAATACTGTGTGCTGGTGCACAGTAACTTATTTGTTTCCATCCTGGAACCATTTTGTCTCATCCATCCTAACTTCTTACTGGTTCACTTATGCCCATACAATATTATACCACGGAGTATTCCTATGATAACTTCCACCTTTTCTATCTCTTCCAAATCAAGGAGCACATAACTACAGCAGAATATTTTTTAATAATACTTAATTCATATTTTACTAGCCCTAAATATCACCTAACTCCCTCTATTACTATATTACTCTTGCAAATATTACACATAATTCACCTCAAGACTTTCACAAATCTTTCTCCAAAGCAACTGTACTAATTTATGACTTTGCTCTGCCCTGTTTCTTCTTCACATCTCATGACCACGCACATAACCCCCCCCAAAAAATGAATGCCCACATTCTCTCCATTAAAACACCACTGTTGCATTTTGAATCAAATTATTTTCTGGATACATAAAAAGTAGATGCCCACATACAAAAATCTTCAGGTTTTAATCAAAGTCAGATATACTAGACAGGTTGATTATCTACTTCGAAACATTATTCCATCATTTTTTTTCAAGATGTACATTTTAAACATCCTGGCATTAGTTTTGTTAACTATTTCATACTTCTTGCAAACATTTCCTGTCTGAGTTTCTATTAGAAACATCTCCTGTCAGAGGCATATTTTAAAACCTACCTGGAAAAATGGTGAGAAAACTGATGGGAGGTTTATTGGTATCAATAGTTAGCTTGTGGTTTGCTGATTTTGAAGGTTGAGCTGGAAAGCAAACTAATCGCAACGGCAGCTTGAATTTACACTGGGCAAATTTCGGTATCCCTAAAGTGAAAGAACACACAGAATCATCTTTCATATCCATATTCTGAATAAAAGATATTTATGCTGCTGTCCTGGAAGGAATTACAAGGTATTTATAATGCAATTAAAGAATATCCTGTAACAAAATCTACATTTTTTTTTAATTAACACTCCATGTACAACAACTTTCAACTTGAAAACCTTATTCACCTTTTGAAGTGGGTATTTATAAGTAAATGGGAGGCAAACATTATTACCCAATTCCATTGCATACCTGCATTCACACCAGTTAACATGCAGTAATGATTGGTGACAGTTTATTTAACTCTTTAAACAAACAATTCCATTTCAGGACATGAGACAACTGCACGATTGTCCCTGATGCCTTGAAATATGTGTTTTCATCAGGAACACTCATAAACTACCTCCCCTATAAGAACAAACAGTCTTATTTTTTTGTTATTTTTATACAAAAACTGCACCCATTCTTCACCAAGAAGCATCATAAGCTGTTTGCATATGACACTCTCTTTCTGACAAACAAGACAGGGGTGCAAGCATGTAACTTAAAAATCCCTACCCAAACTATGGACAAAACTAATTAATGACCTGCAAACCAGAATTAGAAATCTCAATTGCCTATGTCTGTGTACCTCCTCACATTTTCTAATTTAAATCAATGCCTCCAAATATTTTTTTAATATAACTTCCAATTTTGTTGTTATTCTTTTCTATTATTTTTTTTAAATCAGAATATTCACTTATGACCATTTTGATAATAATATACTTCAATAATAGTATCAATAATAACAAAAGCATATTAAGGGGAGTCCCTTATTTAACAGCCTTCATGGCATCAGTGTAAAATCCCAGAATTGCTATATTGTACCTCTTTCTCAGATGAGACTCGACTACAAAATAATAGATCTGGATTTAATGACTAATGCTCCTAAGCAATCTGTTTAGTCCCTACTTGCTTAAATATTGAGTTTTTATTCATTACAGTAAATTAAATGTCATCATTCAACTCATAGAACATGTAGTTTTATCAGAATGGTGCAAGAGAAAAGAGGACGTTTTCACTCTAACAAAAACATATTCACTAGAATGAGTGAGATTTGCACAGATCTAAGCATTATTTTAAATGGTTGGCACGTCAGATGATACACAGTATGTTCTATGTGAACGATGAAAATGCTGGGCGCCATGAAATACAGACTGCTTGCTCTTCTGGACAGTCAGTCTGTATGGCTTTTTTAAGTGGGACTTCTTTGATGAAGCAGCCAATTAGCATCGTTTTGTTCAGGTACAGTTATCATTATAGAGACCTTCCTGAGAATAGCATTAACATCATGACGACAATCACTCATCATTTCCCAAAAATATGAAATTCAGATACTCACTCCAACAGAATTCAACAAAGAACATGTTTAACAACAGCATATTAATTTACTGTCATGGATCATACCAGAACAGAGTCATGAAACTAAAACCTACACAGGCTGTCAGTCACATAAGCTGAGAAGTCTAATACATAAACATAGCTCAGCTGTTCAACCAACACCTACAGCAACACTTTTTGCTAACATTTTGTTTGTTTGCTACTTCACAGATCTCTTGTGAAGAAAAATTACTGCAAGGACCCGTCTTGGAGGAAGAGGGGTTGTTACTAGAAAGCTGAGATTCACCCTGCTGGTTGTCAGTTTGTAGTTCATTAGCTCTTTTGGTTGGCTAATGATGCCTCCAAGTAGCTATTCAGCAGGAACTTCTTCAAAAAAAAATCAGTGTAGAAACAGCAGAAAACTCAACAGAGGTCCCAAAATTAGAATAACCCAAGGTTCCAAGGAAAATTCCTGAAAATAAATCCATGACCTTTCAGAATGATTCATTCAAATCATATCTTCACAGTCAGATGGAAAAAATAATTAAAATATTTTCTTGATGAAAACATTATATAAACATCTTGGAAACATCTTACTATTAAACTTAGGGAGTATTGTCAACAGGAAAAATTGGAAACAACAGGAAACTAGCCAAAAGGATTTTGAAATAGTTTTGTATTTTAATAGATTATGTTCTTCTTATTTCAATGCAGCTTCTCCTAGATAGCCTGCTAGAAGTCTGCCTATCTGAAATACTGAGAAAATTTCTATAATTCAGAGAGATTTCAGATGAAAACTAAATCAAATAGTATTTAGCTATGGAGTTTTCTAGTTGATAAGTCTATATCAGCCATAACAACCGTATACATAAGAAACCAAACCAAAACGCTGCAGCAAAATTTATCACCACAGTCCTTATTGAAGTATTCAATTGAAATACAATACTTGTTAGGTCTGCTAGAGTAATTTTAAGTGGCAGTAAGAATAATCAAAATGGTAACAATGCATGGAAAACAGAACTTGCTCAGTTGTTTGATATTTTCTCTAGTGATGGATTTCACTTCATTCAGAGTTGGGATGCATTTAATGATATACAATTCTAGTACTGTATTAACAAAAAAGAAAAAACTTGCAAATATATATATTTATTTTTTGTCAGATTCCCACTGCCATATACAGAAGTAAAACTGCAAAACAACAGAAATTTTATAAAAAGTTACCTCACAACAAAAGTATTATTTGAATTAATTCATACTATGCACTTACAGTCTATCAAAACAGTTACATAACACCATAGTTACAATTTCAAACAACGTCTTTATCCAATTCTAATCATGTCAACAACAGAACATCTGATGCACATAGTAAAAAGAATTCAAGTCCAGATCTCTAATGTAGAATGTTAAAAATGCAGAAAATCCATGCCTTCTCTGGTACTGATGAATTTAATTTAAGCAGTCCAGTGCACCTCACAATAAACTAAACAAATTTTTCCAGGGAGATTCACTGTGCTCCACAGCATTCTCTTCAGCATCAGCAAGTTTTCATATGGAGAACAAATTTCTTAACAGAGAGAATCTTCAGTTTAAGCAAGTCACCCTTTGGAATTACACACACATTTGAAATATTTTTATTCACTTTATTTTTTTTATATAGTTTTTTTTTTTTAATTACTTAAGAGAGGAAAAGCCTGCCTTAGAGATATAGCTATTTTTCAAATAAAACAAACAAAACCCACTTTACTGAGATGGTTTAAGAACCTATTTCTGGTAGAACCTCTGAAATAAGCAGAAACCAGAAGAGGAAGAGAACTGTTAACAGTTATCTACCTTTCCACTTGTCTTGATACACTCATTGGAACATCAGCATTGAAAGACAAAATTTAAACACATACACATCTTAGCATACTTATTTTTAGGAGAAAACTGCAAACTGAAGACTCTAAATCCACGACAAGCAACTTTATTTTCCCTCAAAAACAGGTGAATTTGTGATTAATGTGTGTGCTTTTTTAAGATAGTAAGCAACCTTACCTACCCAATACATGCACACAACTACACTGCATCTTTTCCCTCTTTTTTAGCCCATTTATATGTAAAGTACCCTTCACGTCCTTATCAGAATCTTTTGTAAATACCATATCTGCCACATTGACAGTTGTTTTGTACTTGTTGTGCCAGTTGAAAAGTTGCCTGGTAGTCTTGAAAAAGAGATTTCTAAAAGGAACTGGAATGAATGGATGTTAGTGACATCACTCACAGAGCTATTCTGTCCAAACAGCATAGAGTTAGCTACAAAACCTTAATGGCTGTTTCAGTTGCACAAAAAAAAAATAAACAGCTGTGATTTTGGTACCCAATGAGTTCTTAGTGAAGGTTGAATAGATAGCTAGAAATACAATAACGAAGGAGCATACGATTGTGTTTTCCATCTCAATGCACAAGGTATTTAGTATATTGTAAAATTTCTATATGCTATGTATGTTAAGGTGTGACATAGTTCAGTAAATGTCTTTACTAGTTTCTGTTTTGCCGTGAATTTTTTTTTTCTTATTTCTAAGCCTCATTTACTTTCAAATTTCTCAGATATTCACACTTCTGTAGCACCACCTATCTAAGGCAAGTAGAAAAGCTTAAAGAATTAATAGGTGATGTAATAGATCACTTCCAGATCTGCTTTATTCAGTATATGCTCACTCATGAGACATTCACATCTGATTTTTCCATTCACTTACCTTCAGGATTGAGCTCTACCGTATAACCAGCAATAGCACAAAAGGGAAAAAAAGGATAAAAACATAAGTTGCTACTTTAAGAAGAAAGAAAAGAAAATGTAGTAACAGGTTTAAAAGAAGTGACTGTTAAGTAGACAATGCATAAAAACCTAGTATGAGCCAAAAGAAAACAGACGTGAAACCACATTCATCAATAGCACAATTCAATCCAACTCCGTGACTCATATTAACATTCAGCTGTATGAATCCCACAGAGATGCACTGAAGACTGATTTGGCCACAAATGTGAAGTGTTAAAAAAGAAGGAAGTCTGTATTCAGATAAAATAAAGTCACAAAGGCACTCAATTTTTGTGTATTAGTATATTACTTAAGGATTTATTTGCCTTGTGCAAGCAGAATAAACTCCGCTTTTTTATGTAATTGAACAGAAAAATTTCAGCGTAATAATTTAAATGAATATCCAAAATTTTAGTAACATCTTAATATTTATGCTCTTTTATTTAGAGGTTTTGTAAATTCTAATTTTTTTTTGTATTACTACTAATTTTCTTCACTGATTTTGTTAGATATCATGTTTTCTGGGGATTTTTTTATTGTATATAAGCAATCAAACATATTCAAGATAGAAAGTTTCTTTACCTTCCTACCTGCTAAATTCAACCTAATAACTAAAATACAAGAGGTGTAACTAAGGTGATCTGAATTAAATAATAACACATCCATCTGGCAATAAGAAAAAACACTTAAATTTGATATTCTCATCTTGGAAAGCAAAATCAGAGACAAAACCAGCAAAACACAAAGCATGCTTTCAGAATCAGAGGATCCAAGATGCTCAAGAGAATACTATCTATAAAGTCATAGCTGTCTAAAGCTATATCACTTTCAATTGGACACTTATGAAGTTACAGCAAGTCATTCACAAGGCATAAGCAGACTGAGAGTCACAAAACAGGAGGACTGAAGTAGTACAAGCCATTTGTGGAGGCTCTTAAGAAAAAGGGAGGAATATCCTTTTCCTCCCATCCTCTGCCCATACCTTCAAGCCCTTCAAGCCTAGTCTAATAAGGGCAAGATCAAGTTCTTAAAAAAAACACGAGCTTCAATTTTGTCTAGAAGTTCATAAATATTTTAATAGTTGACACACAACGTAGACTATTATCATAAATATCATGTTTCAAGTGAGAAGTGATGCTTAAATAAAAGAACATACACATGATAATGAGCATTTCTTTGATGCTAGCTCACTCTGTATTACTGTCCCCTTAGTGCTGGCACAGCTCTGCGTGCACGCAAGGAGCCAAATCAGCAAATCTGGCTGAGTAATAACTTCTGATTGTATGAGCACAACAAGGGAGGAGGTGTGGGTGCAAAGCCAAGCAGTGAGAAGTGAAGAAAGAACAGATTGCTTCAACTGGGCTATGCTGCACTTAACCGAACTTACATAATACACGACCCTACATAAATAGAGTTTTTCACGTAGCCTAACATATTCCTGAGGCTGTGTGTAGAAAACTAAGTAAACTAGTCTTCAGTTATGGATAGCAGGGCAAATTTACATATTCTAATATTAGAGTCACTAGGGCATTATAAAATAGAATGACTTAATTTCTATTCTTTCGGGTCACTTTATTTGTTTAGAATGAATACGTTAAGCTGTTGTTAAAAGGGAAGTGAGGAATAATCACTCCCAATGCTTATTTTCTTCCTCTGTAGGGAGGCAGTTATTGTCACGTTTGCTGGCAGCCCCAGAAGGCTGAATAGTCATAAAGATGCAATTAACTTCTCACTCCAAGAGGTGGTCCCTTAAAGAGCAGAACAGAAGCAAATTGATCGGCAGAGGGAAAGCTGGTACAGCTGCTTCCCAAGCCATAAGCTTATGATTCTATTGTTTACATAACTTGATGATGCTACAAAAAAAAATAAATAAAAGAAGCAAGACAAGATTTCGATATACATTATTACACAGAACCACAAAATTGCAGGTTTTGGAATGAACCTCTGGAGATCAAGTGCAACCTTCTGTTAAGGCAGGTTCTCTACAGCAGGTCACACAGGAAAACATCCAGGCAGGTCTTCAACATCTCTAGAGGAGACTCTACATCCTCTCTGAGCTGCCTGTTCTAGTACTCTGCCACCCCCTAAAGAAAATATTTCTTCCTTGTGTTTGTATGGAACCTCCTGTGCTCCAGTTTGTACCTACTGTCCTTTGCCCTGTTGCTGCGCACCACTGAAAAGAGCTTGGCCCCATCCACTTGACTCCCACACTTCTGATATTACTGAACAGTGATGAGACCCCCCCCACTTAGTCTTCTCCAGGCTAAACAGTCCCAGATATCTCAGCTTCTCCTCCTATGGGAGATGCTCTGGGCCCCTAAATATCATGTGGCCCTTCACTGGATTCTCTCTAGGAGTTCCCTGTCTTTCTTGAACTCAGGGGCCCAGAACTGGACAGAATATTCCAGATGTGGCTTCACCAGAGCAGAGGAGAGGGGGAGATCTCCTTATTTGACCTGATGGCCACAGTCCTTTTAATGCACCCCAGTACAGCACTGGATATTTTGGCCACAGGGGCACAGTGCTGGTTCATGTTCGCTGGAACTCCTGAAGTCCTTCTGCAGAGCTCCTTTTCCATTCCAGCAGGTCAGCCCCTACTGTACTGATGCATGTGGTTATTCCTTCGCAGGTGCAGTGCCCTATACATCCTCTCTTTGAAGCTCATAAGGTTCCTCTATGCCCAACTCACCAGTCTGTCTAGGTCTTGTTGACTGCTAGCAGAGCCATCTGCTATATAATTATTTCTTCCATTACTACCTGCCTTTAAAGTTTCTCAAAACAAAGCTCAAAACAAAGCTCAGAAAGACATATAAAGAAAAGACACTAAAAAAATAAATTTGTAATTTTCAAAGGCTTACCGGTTGGTGTATTACATGACAACACACAATTTCCTTCTAGTTCTGATGGAGGAAAATTTCCCTTCAAGAAGACAGATAGGACCACAGTTTCAGATGATCCTGGATCTACAAAAACAAACAAACAAAAAATTAAATCAAATAATAGGAGCATCCACATGAAAGCAATACAATTTCCATTTCCAGGAAACTTCCAGGAAAAACTTTGTGAAGTTAGGATAGTTGTTTCCATTCATTTACCTTTATCCCTCAACAAACTACAATCTAGTCAGAAAACTCCAAAGCAAATGTTGTATGGCAATTTTAATATCCTACAAAGCAATCAGCCCTTTGTTCTTGTCACACGTTTAGGAAAAATAAGAACTATACTTTCAGATTAGAACAGCAAGTCAGTAAAGCCCTCTTTCAGTAGGAACAAGTAATGCACATTTCAATCCAAAACTGGTCCCAACTGAGGCAGCAGGAAACACTTCTCTGTTCCTCAGCTCCATTCACAATCTTCAAAGAAATCCCACCTGCAATCTTATTTTTTGAAAGATATGGATATTGAGAGAATCACAAGTTATTAAGTTCTAACGTGTTAGGTTGTTAGGCTAGCAAACAGGTCAAGTTTTCTGTCCCTGCTTTTAGCTCACCAATGCCATTCTACACAGACAGAACTGCCACAAAAAAAAAAAAAAAGCCTTCATAAAAAGAACAGGCAATAAACTGATTTTCCTTCTCTATCATTGAATTGTCTCTGCTCACCTGCCACATATCATACTGTAATCATGGAAGCAACTCCACTCCTATACACCTTTGTCATTTTCCACAGCTGGAAGAAAGATGCTGCAGAGTGTACATAAGACATATTTGTAACTGCAGTATCAGCAATGATTCTCTTGATGGAGGCTCAACAACAGCTTACAAACATCCTCAGAAAAAGGAATATGATACCATAGTTTTAACAGCATTACAATAACTTACCTAAATCATTAAAGGTGAACCGGTCACAGGTCACTGCTAATGGAGCTTGGACACATACTGCCAGGTATGGTTTCTGTGCAGTCACTCTGCTCTGTATTGTTACCTAGAGCAATTGAAATACAGAATTATTTAAATCAAACAACAAACTGATTTCTGTATAGCAGAAAACTAACATAACCACAAAACCAGCAAAAAGACCATAAAACCCTGCAATGACCACTTCAGCAATAAGAACTTCAAGTTTCAACTGCAGAAACAATCTTTACAGTTTTTATTTACTTACAAAATTAAAAAGTAAAAATTAAAAATAAAGCAAAAAAAAAAAGGAGGTGATTTCTCACATTCTTAGTAACTTTAACCAAAGACCATCTAATGACAAACTCCTAGTTAAAATATGTTAACATTTTGCAAGTGTCATTTACTTTTATATTAATGTAAAAAAAAGTAAAATATTCTCTTTTAAATAATTAAAGCAAAAAATAAATAAATGAAAGCAAAGCTAACCTAAGAAATTATTCCCTCTAACCACTGAGAACAATTAACAGTTTTCTGAATAATTTCAGAATTACGTTCTATTCAATCTTTTAGTATAAACAAATTTTACAACTTATCATGCAGTTTGCCCAGCACCCCTAAATCTTTAGATTACAAGAGGTAGCCTAACTACAAAGGTGGGTGTTTCTACTGTTGAGAGAGAGAACTGGTTACAGAACAAATGGTTATCAAAAGATTGCCCATTAGTGGGTCTAAAACAGAAAGTACAGTGGTCACCTACATCTGAACATGGTCTGTACATATATGATCTGCTATTTATTATCATTTGTTTTGTATTTCTGGTCTACCTGCTAACTCACTACAGGCAGGTAAAATCAGTTTAGGAAAATACTCTTGAAGTTATAAAACAGTTGAAGTGTTAGGAAGTTGGAGTACTATAAATGAATGAACAGTAACATCTAATTCGACTTAACAGCAATAAGTTTGAGCTACAGCCTCAGGCCCTCAGGTCATCCAGGGTTTATTATGGTAGCAAATAAAACTAGGAAGGATCACATGGAGTTCTGTACATACATCAGGTAAACGGCTCCATTTTCTGAAAACAGAACTTTCATAAAAGAAATCAACAGACTTACAGGTCTTATGTTAAATTCACTAAGTACAGAAAGACACGAGACTGCACGCCTCAGAAAATTTTTGATTAAGACAGTGACATTTGAAGTTGCTACAAAACTTTCAGTGCGTTACTTTAAAAGCAAAATAATGCTCTTCACAGATTGCTTTTGGAGGTTATCTGCTCTGTGCTTCAGCCCCAAAAGAGGTGCATACAGTTATCAAAGCCATTCTTGCCCTCAGCTCAGAACTGTTTCAGGTACAGTGTAATTCCATGAATGCAGAGGTGCAAACCCATTCGCGTTACCTCTAAGCCAACCAGCTGGGCACTGCCAGATTTGCTGACTGCAACCACAAAAAATCCAATGCAAGCTAATTGTCTGACTATTTATCAACTTTCTAAAGCAGCTACTATACCCAAACTGGTCATTTCAAATGTAATTTAGGCAATACCTACACATTTTCCAGAGGGAGCACCAAGTGTAATTCATAGGGTTACTTTATAAAGTCAGATCTTCAACAGTCTCTGTGAAGCATGAAAGGGCTATAAACCACATAGAGTTGCCAACATACTTCATGCTGTGACCCTCTGTCTGACTACATCTTTCCTACCTAAATCCCAATCCTCCAGACAAGTCAAGGCATTCAACTACAGTTTGAGAACCTGCTCCATACTGCTTGGCTTTCAGCTGCACATAGGAGTCTGAAGTGAAACAAATCCATTTTTACTGTAAATTTAGTCAGAAGCACCTAGTTTCATTAAAAATTTTCTGAAGGACCTATAATTTGTGGTTTGATAAATTCATACTTCTCTGAAATCTATTTACATCATGTGTTTTAAGGTAGCCCTATGTTCACAAACAGCCTAATCAACTGCCAAATACAATTAGGTTGAACTCTTGAGTTTTCATAGCAAAACCACAGACTTGATCAGGATTAAGGTTTTATCCTCCCTTATTTTGTCACTTGAAAATGTAGAGAAAGATGCTGGGCTAAGTACAATTAAGCTACATTAATGTAAGGGAGTTCTCTTCAATTACTAGCTCTGTTAAGCTCTAAATTTTTCACTCAAGGCACTCAGAACTTCTCTAAAACAAAGCCCCAGTTTTCCTCCACTGGAAGTCCTAGAAAAGATTCTCAAACTCAAAAAATAAAATTACCCCATGCAGCGCTGAGAAGAAGCTACACTTGCACACACACTCTCACACTTTGTTTATAACCAGAGGTAACAGTTCTCAGGGAGGACTGCATTGATGTCAATTTTCAGATTAGATTTACCTGGCTTTTTCTGGACTAACCAAATTTGTGGAATTGTTGTTACATGAGGAAGTGATTTCTTGCTTATTGACAACTAAAAAGGCAGCTGAAGGTAACAATCCTCATGTTTTGAGTAAATACTTATCTGCTCTGAGAAATGTAGGAAAAATATTCTTATTACTTCAAAAAACGACTTCCCTCCACCCTTTTATTTATTTATTTAATTTTGGTGGTAGCTTCTTGATAAATCTACCCAAATTCCAAACACTTCTAACTTCAACAGAAGCCTTGCGAGATAAATACCTGTCATGTGAATGAAAAGAGAAATAAGTACATAGAAGCAGTTCTAATTCTAGTCGTTTTCATCATATAAGTGAAATACACAGAAAACACTACAAGTTCTCTAAAACTTGCCACTATTATTCACTGTGGTTTGATTTAGGCACAGTACCTTTACTGTGACTGATGGTACTACCTCTGCTTTTACTTCACTGTCAATGGCTTGCTGTGAAGAAAAAGATGAAAACAGAAATTCAGTATTATGCATGAATGAGTCAACACAATAAATGTAATATTACTTTCCTATCGTCAACACAGCAAACAAGGAAATAACTGTAAAGGACTTATCATTCTGATGACAGACTAAAATACACAAAATACATTTCTGAGCTCCTGAAAACATAAAGCCCGTTGGAAATTGCCTGCAAAAAGGATAGGAATAGCTCATGAATATTGTTTATATAAGGAACTAATACGCTATGATGTATGTATGAATATTTGAACTGTTTTGCTTGGCACATTTCCTTTTTCTGTATTTTTATTTAAATTTTGGAAATTCCTCCTGTTACTTATTAGGGAAAGGTGACTTCCAATCTACCCAATGGCCAAATCTTAACATGTACTATAAAATCACAGCACACAGCATGCAATCTTATAACCATAAATATATTTTGAACTTCAAAAGAAACTATGGGAGGCATTTTGTTACTCATGCTTATTTCTATTTCACTAAGTAATTTCATCTAATGCAAAATTCATCTTGGCACTGCAGTCTGTTTTAATATCTTGTTTTATGCACAGCTTTAATTTTGCAACAGGGTTGTGTCAGCAGTTCAAGAAGTTTTCCTATTTGTCTCAACTAGTTTGTTTTAAAGAAATACCTCACTTCTGCTGTAATACTACATTCCCAGCACAAATTTACTCTCTCATGATGGGAGCAATGTTTTCAAAATAATAATGGTAATAAATCTGATGTGGTTTATCCACTCTTTTTCACCTCAACATGAGGATATAAGGTTCATACATGCAAAGTTCCTAAGAAGTCAGGAAGGTGGAAGGTTCTCTTTAGGTTCTGAAAGCAGGACTTTCATTTGTGCATTGTGTACTTTTCCTCATTGTAGAAACACAGGGACTTCCATACTGGATTAGCCAACTGGCTTGTCAAGCAAGCCATCTCTGACAGTTACCAGTGGCTGATCCTGAAGCAATAGCATGGATGCAAAGAGACTGATTCTTGCCCTGGTTTACCATATTAATACCATACCATAATAAGTTGGGACTTCCTGAATCAGAGGCTGTACTTAGGAGATGGCATTAAATACTCTTTGCTCCTACTACACATCACAGTTGATATCTCCTCACACGAGAAGAAATAGTATTTGCAAGCCTGCAGAAGCCCTAAAACGGTTCTCATATTTGCTTTTACTCATCCTTGCATATAACAAGTCTTAGAATATTTTTTCCTTCCTAGATGGATACTGAAGGAACATCCAGGAAACTCTTCCCTTCAGGAAACTGAGATATAATAAAGACTAAAGGTTGTAGTTCATTCAGTATATTGAGTTACTTATATTCAAAGCAGACCACCTGCATCCGGAAGGTTGGGCAAATGAGTACAACATTACAGCATTTTGCAGGCCCAACAATTTTAAGCGTTGTCAGGAGATGATGACAGTTAGCCAAGATCATGTCACTCTGTCCCTTTTTCTCACCAGCTAATCTTTTCCACAGGCAAGTGCTAGGTCATATTATAAAGAGGTCTCTATCAAATAATAGCAACAGCAGCAGTAGTAATAGTAATAGACTTTAAATAAAGATATCAAATAGACTTTTAAAAGTATTAAAAAGCAGTTCCCTGTGTATTTTTAAAACGGTAGATAGTCATGAAAATTGTTTCTGCAGAAATCAGTGGCTAGAAATGATTAGTTACAGATGTTACGGTGCAATGACCATGTCCTGAAAGGCTCACATAAAAAACTTTAACCGACGATATAAACTCTCCTAAATTTGGATTTGAACTGGTTTTCCTAAATTACGTTTGCATATAAGATCAATAAACTCTAGCTAGGTTGCCACACCACAGAATATTGAATAACACCCTGCCAGAGATTACTCATTGCAATGCATCGAGTAATCAGTGCACTGTATCTTTCAAAGATCCTGAGGGTGGCACTACTATTGCTCCCCCCACCCCATAATTAACTGCTTTAACAGTTCTCAATAATACAAAATTATTCCAGATTTAAGAAAGTTTTCTTCACTTTTGCTTAGCCAAAATCGAATTGGAAAGGTCACTAACTAAAAGATAGTGTAATTTTAATTACTCAAGTTAAAATGATTAACAAGAAAATGTTTCTGAAAGACAACTGGATGCTATGCAGAAGCTCAGTTCCAAATATAAACAAATAAACAGCAATCACTATTTCAGATGTTTCAGCTATATTTAAAAAGATATAAAGCTTACGCTGTATCACAAGCTGTGAAATAGGCCAGAAACAAGTGCAGAAGGCAACGTTACCTCAAATAGCAAGTATGAGTGCAAACAGTCTTAAAAACTGTTTATACAAAAATGAAGAAATATACCACGTGCGTTGTGAATTATTATATTTATAAACACGATGGCTATGATATACACAATTCTACTACAAAAATACCTCACATTTAATTGCTGTTTTCAAACCTCAAAAGTGGAAGTATACAACGTACATCCACTCACCCAACAGGCAGCCTGTTAGCTATAATAACCTAGTTTTGCATGTTATTTTATGTATCTAATGTGCTACATAAGTAATATCTATAGTTATTGACTTATTTTCTAATATTAATTCTCTCACCCAACATTCTTAATTTGTTAGTTGTTAAAGATGGAGGAAAGCCTGACTGAACTCTGCAGCATTAGAAAGTTGTCTCTAAACATTTGCTATAAAGCAAGTTACCCATTAACAGCATATTTGTAAGATAAAGAGAAGCATGTCAGGTAGCACTGCTTGCAAACAGAAGCAAAAGGGCTCTCCGAAAAGGGCTGTCATTTATTTTTATACATGTACATACAGACTCCACGTCCAAGTCTGGTGAAACTTCTGCAGTGACAATTAAATCTCTATGTTTTTCAGACTCGGGCAAAATATCTGAAAGAAAACAAAAGAAAAATCAATAAACTCTCTTTTGACAAATACCTCTATTTATAAAAGCACTATCAACAATGCCTGGAGTTTTCTGAACAAAGGAAGTTCCAGATTTTTTTTTTTATTATTTTTTTTTTAAGATTTCTATAGACAGCCTAAGCCTGGACTCCACTCTGGATTTCTGATTTATGGAAAGAAAAAAAAAAACAGATTTAAATGCACTCTATGACAGGATTTTACATATGCTGTCCATGATCTTCAATGGTCCCAGGAAAACTATAAGTCTTTGGTTTTGCTTTAGTTTTTGGTTTGTTTGTTTTTTAACTGTTTTCCACAGTTACATATAACAGTACACCTATAACAAAACACCCTGTCCCCAGAATACACACATCTCTCATATGGTACACTTTGATCTCAATAATTTCATAATGAAAAAGCTTGGCAGAAAACCTCTGTCTGATAGCACAGTGTCACTAAAACCAATTTTAGAAATTCCTCTGCATAAAAAGATTTACTGAAATTTTTATGTTATATGGGGCTGGTTTACAGTATGTTATCTGATTCATTTGAAGAATGATATATCATATATAATATAATACATATATATATAGTATATATAAGGTTAAGAATGCTACAAACTCATTTATACCCACACTGTAAACCCACACATTAAAAATTTTGTAAGAATTAGAAGTAAGGCATTTACATAATGCAAAAAGTTACACACACTTTCCTAAGTGGGTAAAGGGAAAAAGGAGAAAGAGGGAGAAAGGGCCAGCTCTAAGGTTTTTGTATCTTCCTGGAATATACTTTTACCTCTCAAAACTAAATGTGTTGGAAAAACCAAAAACCCAAATAGGAAAATCATATTCCTGGAAAAAAAAAAAAAACAAACAAACAGCAAGAAAATTTGATGTAAAGGGGAAAGTAATATATTAATTGCATAAGCAAGCACATGAGCACATTCGGAAAGCTGCAAGAATTTTATTATAAGTAGGATCCCAAAAATGACCCACAACTAGTGGGTCATAATAGCATCTTATGTCTCTTTCTAACAGGAGAGTCAAGGGAAAAAACTCTATTGAGAAAACTAGGGAAATTAAGTTTTCATTCTGCTCCATGTTTCCTTTTACTACAAGGAATAAGAAAAGTAAAATCAAAGCACAGTCCTCCAACATCACCTGCTAGCAATACCAATCTCACACAACTGGTTCTGCCAATTGCACACGACACAGAAAAATCCCTTTTACTTGTTTGGATGAGAGTCGAGATCTTCCTTTTCTAACCCTATTTTACCATTTCACCTTCAGCAAAGTCTGATGCAATTTCTATCATATTGTCATCTTTCTGTTCGAAATAAGACAGACGACAAAAACAAAGTCTACGTAAAAGCTTCATCTATTTCTTACTGCTAAACTGAGTCGAACATCTATGGTTAATCACTTAAGTCAACTAAGCTGATGTAAATATCATTAGATTTACGTTAGCCTAACAGTTAAGGAAAAGAGAGGTTTTTAAATTTTTCTTCGGTTTGTAATGTAAAACCTCCTCCAAAACGTATAAAATAACTGAAGTTCAACAGTTTAATGGTCAGCACTGAACAGAAATACACGATTTATTTATGGAAATAGCTGCTCTACGTTTTTTATATGATGACCTAATTCCAAATGACTTCCATTTTTGGAAGTCAAAATGAAACAAAGAAAAAATATTTCCATGTAAGGGTAGATGTTTTTCAAAACAACACCAGCTCTTACTTGCACACATGTGAATCCACAAGACAGAAGAATCAATCACTCATTTTAAAGATCACATTTAGAGGAACTGAATGGTGAGCAGTGCTCAAAGGTATTCTGTATTCAACTAAACATGATTAACAGTTATTTTAAGACAGCTAAAGATCTAAAGTAGTCAAAAGAAGACAAAGCAAAATCATTCTAAACGGAAAGCATTCTTCATAATTAAGTGAAAAGTTTTCCTTGTAGCAAAGGCTTTCTAACAGATTTTACAGCCAGTTAAATCAAAGCAAAATCTCCTTACAGTGCATCTCCACAATGAAGAGAGGATTCCTAAAATACCTTATAGCTTAAATCAGACTAGAAAGGTCTTGATGAAGAAAAAGAAATTAAGAACGTTTAATCGGGAAAGTAAAAGGTCAGCAAAATTCATAGGAAACAAGTCAATTTCATACTAATACTATTGCTACAGAAAGTTATAAAGGACAGTTGTTTTTTTATTTCTCTGCATAATTTTTTAAGACAAATAAACAAAAGTTTATTCACTTCACAAACAGATGTTTTCGTCATGCTTGTCTTTCCTTTGGTTATAACAGTCAGATGAAACAGTCTTACAATAAACGAAACTGTCAAATATTTATTGGAAGGGTTGTGGCAAAAGCAGTGAAATTTTACACACATTCATGTTTAAATAACAGGGTCTGTTAAAAATAAAAAAGAAAACAAAACAATAATATTGGCCTATTGTGACAATAATAAACAAAGTTATATGCAATTACATAAAAAAATCTTTGCGTTGTAGAATCAAGCTCAAGACTTCAGCTTATGAATCTCATTTTCTAGCAATTTTCAACAAAGAAATCAGCAACTATTTCTTGAATGCATATTAGGAACGTTATCAACAGAAAGATTTTAAGTGGTTCTATTTGTCTAACAACTTTTTTCCATAATTTCCTGTAAAATTGCACGCTTCCAATTCCCCACACAAGCCAGATCCTCTGTTTAAATGCCTCAGTTATAAAATTTAAAGGATATTTGTAGAAAATTACATGTTGTTATTTGAACAAACTCAATACAAATTATTAGAATCACAGAATATCCTGAGTTGAAAGGAAACCACAAGGAAAACTGAGTCTAACTGCTGGCTCCAAACAGGATCACCCCAAATCTATAACCTAAGGCCAAGAGAACTGTCCAAATGCTTCTTGAAGTCCAGCAGGCTTGATGTTGTGATCACTACAACAGGGTGAGTCTGTTCCAGTGCCCAAAGTCTGTTCCAGTGCCTTGTGTATGCAATATGTGTAAGTTACAGTGTTTATTTTGATCATTATTACGCTTTTGATATCCTTCACTATATTCTTCAAATACAATCACTTTTGAAAGAGTCATAAAAATTATTCGTAACACAAGTCATTCTTTATTAATTGCATAATGTTTAAGAAAAAAATTGAAATAAAACAATGTATCAATACTTCTGTTCTCTCTAAAGCCTGAGAGGTATACCAGACTGTTGCTGTGAAATTTCTAAGATTTTCTTGCCTTGAGGTAGAATATGCATTGTCTGTTTTTTTCCTCTAAATCTTTGCAAAAGTGATAATTATGTGCATTTGGGCACATAAATCTTGTAAGTTCCAACAGGCATTATGAAAACAGAAAGAAAAATAACTTGTTAACCAACCAAATGAAAACCGGTTAGTTTAACTAAGTACAACTAAATATTTGTGAGAATTATACCTTGTGTTTTTGTGGCTTCCTTGATGATTTTCTGAAGCTCCTTCATTTCAGCATTGAATTCTTCATAGTTTATTTCCTTAGAATCAACCCTAGGAGCCTGGAAGAGCGAAGGATCAGTACCAAGGTAGGAACACTGCAGATGCCCACTGTCACTCAGAGTAATTATGACACCCTTCAGACCTCTGTTTAAAAAAAAAAAACTCATTAAGAAACTGTAAAGAACCATTGGAGTAATTACAACATTGAATTTATGCTTATCCTACAGGTCTATGTACAAATGTAATAAGACTTCCTGGTTTTATTAAGTTATTTGATCAAGAGAAAACAACATTTATTCTTCAATTGAGATGTGTTCATTAATTATTTTATTGCAATCACACTTAAGGACCACTCTGTGATAGAAGATTACTTAAGTATCCTCCAGATATTTCAGAATCTGTTTAAAAAAGCAAAGGAAAGGACCAGAACAAACAAGCTAAATACGCAGTACAGTTGTAATCTTTTTTTTCCACCAAATTGTTACTCATTTTTTGGTATGGTATGCAGGAGGAAGAATTACCTAAATGAGAAAGCAATTGAGGGAAAAGAAAGGATGCATTTAGAGCAAACCACTGGTTGACGAAAAATATTCACATTGAAGACAGCAGTAAGGATTCTGATGATATCAGAAGCACCCCTTATGCATTCATGGTTATTTTATTAGCTACACCCTAGTCTATTTTCTCTCCAGCGAGCACTACTTCAATCTCCAAAATCCCACTCATTTTTTATCTGATCAGATATGATGCACATAAAACATTTGAAAAAGTATTTAGAAAATCATGGGATAAATGAGACTACTGCAAACATTTTGCTCAGCTTGAAGGATATTCAAAAACAAGAGGAACTAAACAGTAATAAACTAGTAAGGATATTAACAGCAAAAAAATAGGAGAAAGTTAACTTTCATTTTATTTGTAAGGCACTCAAGTAAAATAGAAGTTTATATTTATTTTCATAATCACAGGACAGTATCATATTCACACCCATAATATGCTCTTATTCCATATTTATTACCTTCCATAGTTGTAGCAGACACTGCTTCTGTTCCAAGTACAATTGTCCTTATATAAAGCAAATATATATTAAATCATTTAGTTCTTAGGGAACTTAATTTTGACAAGAAAGCCTAATGCATTATCTCACTAATTAGATGCATACAAAACATTTCTTATATAAATGTCCTGGCCATAGTTTGTGGAGAAATAACAAAAAGGATTTTAGCCATTATACATTTACATCATTCAAGCATTTCCTCTAGTAAAAACCTCATTAAAAACCACGTATTTTAAAAATAATAATAATAATAATAATAAAATTCAATCTGGTTTTCTGTGGTGTCTTGAACAAGTACAACAACCAGTACAACAAATAAGGAATCTCATTCCCAAGTTTTCCAGAGTGAAGAAATTATGAAGTCAAATCAGGTGGTGCCGCTTAATTTTGTCAATTGATCATTTTAATTGGACATTCCAAAATGCTTTCTTACAGAACGCTAAGGCCAATATCCAAGTGTTGGCTTCAGGATTCTGATCAAATATTCTGGAAATAAATTCACTGTAGCCGAAATCACTCTAACTAATGTACAATGAATCTACATACAGACCTAAGAGCTCAACTGGAATAAGCACTAAACAGATATGAAATTCTGGAAATTGAGGGATTTTTGGTTTTTGTTTTTTTATCCTCCTTTAATTTGTCTTTTTCTGCATATGCATCATTAAAACTAAAGTGTCTTCTGAAACAGGATACACATAGTAGAGACTTAAAACACATCACGTCCCTTATCACATAGTCTACCCTAACAAATATTGATTTTTTTTTTAACTTACATATCTAATACCTGTGTTAGCAGCTGTCCTGCAAGTGTGATGACCCGTTTGTGACTTGCAGTCTTTGGAGTTTGCAAAATTATTTCTGACAAACTGAAAATTCTCTATCCAGAGTGAAAGGAAGTGGAACTAAGTATTCAGTCCTGGTCTCTCTGGTTGAACATTTGCTGCACACCGTAGTTGGCTCCCTTGCTCAAGAGTGAGTCTGTTACTGGATGTATGAGCAGAGCTGATCAGATAGGGCTCTGTTCATTCCAGTTTTCTTATGCCCAAAAGGCTCTGTACAATGTATATCTAGGCTACATCTTTAGAATCGTGTGATGGCACATGGAACAAACACACTGGGCTAACCCCGAGCTCTTCATACAAACAGTGCAAGGAGACAGGCTATTGTAAACACTTGGGTCTCAGTCTTTGTAAGGTATGGTATGCAAATCACAGAATGGCCAGGGTTGGAAGGGACCTCAAGGATCATGAATCTCCAACCCCCCCTGCCACATGCAGGGCCACCAACCTCCACATTTAATACCAGACAGGTTACCCAGGGCCCCATTGAACTTGAACTCCTCTAGGGACAGGGCATGATTTAGACTAATGCCTGCCAAGCATTTGCAAAGAACTTTGCCATACTGATGATGAGAAGTCTTTAAGGAGGAGTACTGTTGAAGAAGATGAGGGTAGCTGAAGTTACCATGCTACAAAATACACTATCTCATAATTTATTTAGTTACAACAAATAGCGTCTAAAATTCTTGCAATAATTACTCAAATAGCTCAGTATGAGCTCAGTCATAAGTGAAGAAAGAGAACTCTGACACCTGAACGCAACAACAAAATTTTAAAATGTGTTTCCTGAGGCTCTGAATCCATTAAGAAAGAAGAAAAGCTCCATGAGGACAACTGAATGTGCATCAAAGGGCATGAAGCAATACAGCTACACTGTTAGAAATAAATCTTTGATGACATATTAGCAAAGTACAACATACTCAAAAACAGTTGGTAAATACAGTCCTTCCTATGTATCTTCTTAATTGGCAGTCATCTGCAGATGATCAGTCTATCAAATAAAACCAGCTCAAATCAATTCGGTGATTTTCCTGTACAAATACATTTTTCCTTAATGACTTGAAGTTTATGTCAGCAAAAAGAAGCTGTTACAGAATGCACATTCAAAAACTCCACCCTAAAATAAACACTTTGACCAACTTTGCTGTTAGCCATGATGCCCTTTAACTTTGCAATAGCTCAGAGACAAAAATCACTGTTTTAAGAAAGCAGCATTAAAAATGCTTATTTTCCTTAGCTTCAATTACTGTTCTGATGGGTCCTAAAAAGAGATCGTTCAATACAAGACATACAAATACTGTAAGAAGCTTTCTTCACAAATCACTCCTTGTTAATGTTCTTCATGAATTTGTCCATCAATAGAAACAATAAGAGAAATATGGCTAACCAGCTGTAACATATGATTTATAATACGTTAATTTCTCTGCTGGAGTGTTTGTCAGCCAGTCAAAATTGCTTTATTTTCTCCAGGCTTTATAACAGTGGTTAAAGATGGCAAAGGGAGGGGGAGTGTATTTAACAGTTTTATAGTAGTTTCCCCACAGCTACTGCACTCATGCAATATGCCTGCAAATGCCATTATTTATTTGGCACATTCTACACGTGATCTGGAATTTCAATTACTTGTTAAATTTCTTTTATTATAAACTTTTTTCCTTTTTTTCTTTTTTTCTCTTTTTAAACTATATATCACACAATAGTCAAAGTGATAGCAAATCTAAGGGGACGTTTTAACAGTGAGGAACTCAAACTATGAAACAAATTATTCTGGTATCTAAAATAACTTTACAGTACAAAGCAACTCCTACTCACATATGGTAATGATTTGAAAAAAAAAAGCTATCTTTATTGGATTCTGGGTAATAAGAATGGCATATGTTTTCTGTAGGTCTTCTCTTACTAAACGAATTGCTGACAACAATTCTTAAAGAAATTAAAATGCTTTGCATGCTTCTAATTATATAATACCAAAATTGATCACTCAAACAATTGCCTTAGAATTACAGATTCAACTTCTCCAAAGTTCTGCTTGGAGGACAAGCTAAGCTATGTATGTCTGGTTACTTACAATATTTACTATTTAAGTTATTTATAACAGCAATTAAAATTTCTACCTGAATTTCAGGAGCCATCTATATAATCGATATTACTCATAACAATAATTACAGAAAACAAAATTGCTCTGCAGTGCAACTTTCAGTCTTCTGTTGATAATTATTATTTATAAACCACTGAACTAGGAAAATAATTCCTGAACTTTGCTCAAGCATTTTAAATGCAATTCTCATTTTATCATCCTCTAAAGTAATTTATTGTATGCAATAGCAAAACTATAATTGCACTTTGTTTAGTGCTTTTGGAAAAATTATCCTGAGTCTCTCTATGATTTTGAGTCCATTTTGTCTGTAACTGTGTGAAGTAGTTGATTAAATGCTGAGAGAAGACCAGACTACTTGTAATAAGAAGTTTCTAACATGAAATTATTTGAGAAAAGGTCAAAAGCCTACTCTGTCATTGAACACATACTCAGAAATCAGGCCCTCAGCTGAATATCTGAAGTATCACGGATGCAATTTACTGACTGCTACCACTGATCTTTGGCTGGGTACCTCTTGATCTTCCTTGTGCAACTTCCAAAATCCTTACCTCTTTAAAAATCTTCACTCAGTTTTACATCACAAAATTAACATTCGTATGTGTACGACATTCTGAAGAGGCCATTCAAAAATATAATGCAATTATAAGATTGAATTATCATTATTCGATCATGCGTTCAATTAAACATGATTAAGTAGCAAACGATTTGTGCTGTTCTTCTACAGAAAAGCACTCTTTTTCCATTCAATTTATGTCATAACTTTGCATTGTTGATCTTAGAATAAAGCAGGTAAGCGGAAGTGGAAAATGAAAACTGATTTTATCATAATTCTTGCAAAAAAAAAAGTTACAACAAAGCTAACAGGTCAAAACCTTCTCCCTGTTACAAGCTCTGGTAGTTGGAACAGAATAAAAAGCTTGAATTTTGAATGCCTATGGAATTCTCAGATCCCATCTCTTAGATTGGATCCCATCTCTCCATCCTGTATTTGAGAGCAAGGATATTTTTTCCTAGCCACACAACTCTAGGTGCCACCTTTACGTGGTGACACCGTACAGCACAGCAGCAAAACTGGAAGGCAAGCTGAGGCAGTTCTTGAGCTGATGCAGTTCTCCCTTTGCAAGAAATTCTTTGCCTAAGAGGCTAAAAGCTATCTAATGACCAAATGAAGAAAAAAACACGCATATACACACACAAAAACCACAGCACTTCTCACCAGTTTGGGTCGGGGTCTTTTCTGCCAAATCGCTACTGCCACCTACGGGTCAGCATGCTGTGCTGCCACGAGGCTGGCACGGACAAGCCAAGTGGCTCTGCCTCTCATTCAGGAGTCCTAAAAGCTGCTGTGTCACATCAGATGAACTACGGAGTTAATCATTTAACAGGGTTAGTGTAGTAGCCGGACAATTTAAATGCAAGGGGTCACTGCATGCAACAATATGCATGATATGCAGTCATGGACTTTCACGTAGATCATCACCTTCCTTATAGAACAGGCTTCTCAGAGCAGTGGTCATGGCACTGAACTTGACAGAGTTCAAGAAGCATCTGGACAGTGCTCACATCCATATGGGCTGAGTTTTGGGTGGTCCTGTGTGAAGCCAGGACTCGATGATCCGCAAGGGTCTCTTCTGACTCAGGGTATTATATGATTCAATGATTCCTTACAGCACAGAGCACACCATACAGATACTGCCCAGCTAGATAAGCATTATAAGTTTGTGCTACAAATCATATATATAGGAAATTAATCTTTTCTAAGATTAACCAACTTCATGTCTTTTTGCTTAAAACAAATCAAATCAGTATTTGAAGAGGAGTAATGGTTCCGTAGCTGGTTACTACAATACAGAATCAAACTGAATTAGTATTTACCCCAAAGCAGAATAAAAACAAGATATTCAAAGTGATGCCACAAGCCTCTAAAAATACACAATCCTGTTTTAGGCAAAAAATGTAGGGAGTCTGAAGTATAATATATGAAAAGTTACAAGAAGGATCTACACATTGTTTCAAATTATAACTCACAATAGTTCAGTACCTAAGAAATTTAGCAGCATTATCTAAATTGACACCCAACAAACTCCCCCAGGCTTCACACACTTTAAGATCTAGATCAAAAACTGTTGCTGTTTTTTCATTTGCACCTCCTTCAGTCTGAAAACTGTCTCAAGGCCAGCTTCCCTCGCCAGCAGACAAGTGCAGCTGTCTGCACTGCAGCTCCCAGAGGCTCACCAAAGGCTGCACCAAAAGGTGGCAGCTCCAACACAGTGAACACAGGGCCTGAGGGCCTCACAGGTTTTATTCCTCATCTAACCCTTCACTTTTCCCAGTTCAGGGTAGTGAATGGAGTTTATTGCACTGCAGGCAAGCTGGAGTGGCACTACTGCTTCAAAGAAGATGTAAGAGATGCCAGGGGCTGTACTGACAAAATCTACACTATTGAGTTTATGGTTTCAGTAAAAGCTTAGTCTTTGCAGTTTCCTTCATCAGGTCTTTAATGTTAGACAGCTAACGAGGAAAATCAGACAGCTACCTATGAACAGACTGCAAGGAGGCTGATAGGAATAACCACGATGACAGGTCTCAGGTTATGGAAGATAATCAGCTATGGACATGTAACATTAAGCACTGTAAAACTACATCTCAATAAACCATTTGTGAGGTTTCTTTCAGTCACAGTCTGTATGAGGCATGAGCTCAAAACAAAGAAAGATACACATCTTACAAATAAATACGTTTAGTGATCACTGCTTTATATTGGTATTGTAACTCATCATGATGCAAAGCACGACCTATTGCCTCCTATCCATACAACCATTCTGGGCACACCGATCTATCACAGCTACTCAGTTAATCAAGTCTGAAGAGGAGTCTGCTCCCGCTTTTACTTTCTGTGCCCCTTTAATTCTGCACCCTCAATCAGATCCAGATCTCTTTCTGATGCTGTTCCCTCAGGGCGAGAACAAATCACTCTCTTTGGACCAAAGAAAGTCACTAGCATCTGAACTCCACCCACTGGTTTCAAGTATGCCCCACCATTACAGGCTTTGTGAGTTTTAGAGTATATAAGAAACATAAGCATAGCAAAGAAGTATCTTTACCCCTGAATATTTACTCTAAAAAGACTGAATAATTACATAACTTCAAAAGAAAAAATTCCATCTCTTTCTCCTCACACAGTTTTACGCTGATGAGCCTGAAAAATTCAAAATTCATCCTTATTTCAGCCCCAAAGAAGTCCATATACAGTTACTTGTCAGAGCACTTATTGTCCCATGACCTGTCTTGTAAAGAGCACCATTGCTCTTTAGAAGGAACTCTGGCACTCTGCACTGCTAGCTGGCTGTCACCTCCATAGATCAGCATATGTTTCCCACCTGCTAGTCCTAGTATGGAAAAAAAAAGAGTCATTCCTTTTAACAGCATAATATTCAAGACTTTCAAAATCAACAGGCTCTTCATAATGACTGTTAGTCAAACAAGTCCAGCACTTCCATCGGCAGAACACGTGTCACAGTACATCCATTAGCTCCAGCCTATTGCTCAACACCCAACTCCAACACTGAGTTCAGAATCTGAGAGTTACATCTGTGCTCTGTCACAGCATGAACAAGCACAGAGAAATCAAAAGGAAAAAAAAAAAACCCACACCCCACACAGTAGTTGTTTAATAGCAAGTATTTTGTATTAAATATTAGAAGTGAGAGTAACTTGTCTTGTTCTTGAATAGTTAGAATTTCCACTCTTAATGCTTTTTCTAGAACTATGAAGGTAGGAATATTTTACCTGTTATTCTAAAGAAAGCCAAAACCCTTACAAAACCACATGGCCATAAAAACTAGGCTTTTTGAAAAAGCAAGTAAGTGACATGCAACAAAATTAGGAGAATTGGCAATATGGGCACGTGTTTAATATCATACAATATGTACTACTTGGAAATTTAACTTGCTAGAAAACCTCAGTCGTGAATCAGAGTATATTCTGGACATGGTACACGGCACATCTGTGGCTTTTGCAGGATCAGAATCCTGCTAAGGTACAGGAAAAGCAGTTACATCCACATTTTGTGGTTGCATAAACTACGCACATTAAAATTTTCTCTTAGAAAGACCTTTAAAAACTGTAATATTTTGTACAGCTATCTCTCGACAATGGCAGTGGAAATTCAGCGATGAAAACCAGATGCAATCATTTTCCTTTTTTCCTAAAAACATATCCTTAAAATGCAATTATTTTCAAGTAAGATTGTAGAAGTTTCTGCATTTAACTTCTCAGATCAAGCAACATATTCTTACAGAACACTCAAATAAAAATTTTTATACATATATATGTGCATATAACCGAACAGTTCATACTGTGCGTCATAACTGGCATTGCTTCTATTACAGTACTGCTACACAGAAAAAGGAAAAATCTTTCAACAAACTATAAAGTTTGATTCCTGCAGTTTTCCTTCCATAAAACCATGTAATAAGTGCTAAGTTTTGCTGTTTTTATATGCAAGCTCTGCCATTTTTATATGGTGATTCTTTAACAGTTGTGGTAGCTGTGGTGATGTGAGTTATAATAAGGAATAACAGATGGGCTGGAGTGAAGAACAAAGTATTTTCTAGCATCTGGATAGCTAAAAAAAAATTCAATGAGAGGATTTTACTTGGACTCCACCCACTATTTCCTTATAGAAGATAGCCTTTTTACATCTCATGTTCTTTATTCAAATATAATATTTCTTCATATTTTTTCCAGTTAAATTCAGTTTCTTTTGCCTTTCTACTGTTTGGAAAGTGCAGGTTTGTCAAGTGCATTCATTCACCTAACCATCCAACGTACTATGATTCTGTGCCAGAGAATAAGTTCTAATTCCAAGCTCATATTTCAATCAGACTGATAGTCACTCACTTGGAGATTGACTGCAGATTTCAATTTCAATATTCTAAGGCCAAAACATCATAAAAATAAGCCCATTTTCAAGCAATGATTATATACCAGGATTCTGAATTCCCATCTTTGGATTTATATCTTTAATTAAACTGATGAGCCTGTTGGGCTACATGTGATTTCAAATCTGAGAAGTTAACAAAACAATGAAGAATTGAAGCACTGAGTTCAAGCACTCTTCTTTACAGAGTTAGGTTGTTGAATCAGAAAGTTTATCTGAAACTTCTTCAAAGTGCCATAAAGTTAGATGCAAGTTATCCACGTCAAGCTGAAGTTATGACTCATACATGGGAGAGAAGTCTTGGTTCTGTGAAAACCAATGAGCAACAGTCTCCAGGGAACCATGACTTTGTAAGTCATTAGACAAACAGGCATGCTAATTATGTATTTCCTATTAGTCATTCTAATATTATGAAATACTAATAAACTAGAAAATCCAAGAGGACTGTTAGATAAACCTCTTTTCTAGAAGGCAAAAAAAATAAAGTGATTTTCTTCATGGATACACGAAATAGCTGCAAAGTTCTTAAATGTCTGCATTTAGGGTTTTTAAATGCAATAAGTGTATTCTTCATCTTAATGCCCCCTTTCAAAACACAAATCTAAATGCCTGTAATACAGTCTGGAGCCCAGAAGCACTTATCACTTGGCATAAAGTCTAGAAGTAGTGTAGGGACAGTACCTGCTGGTCAGAGTCATCACTTCTCACCATCAGAGCAATACTCAGCCTCCCATTAAGCTGCAGACTACAGGGAAAGACTGGACAGGAATAAAGAAGTGGAATATACAGTTAAACTGATAAACCACAAAAATCGCTTGCACATTCTTTTGAATCCAGGGTTCCAGCATTAGAAAAATTTTTGCAGACACTCATTTACTATTCATAAGATCCTAAAGTGGCCAAATCCAGGAAAAATAACAATGACAGTTCAGAGGAAGGAGGCAGCTAGGAGTAAATGTATAACTTCACCCATAACAAGACTATCTCAGTAAATTTGAAGTTCCTATCTCCAAAATTAGATTTTAAACTTCAAAATATTTCAGAAATATTGTAAAACATTCCCTCGTCGTGCACTTGCATAACTGTAACAAATAGGAATTTTTCAAGAGACACGAAAGTGTAGTAACCACTTTCAGCACCACACAGAACAAAACAAAAATTGAAACAAGCAAGAACAACCAAAAAAAAAATTATTCTCATCGAAAACAGTCTCATAGTCTCTATGATCCTTTTTTTTTTTTTCTACAAGCATTGGTGGAAAGATTTTTTTGTTTAAATCATTGTGTCTTCCTCAAAATTAATACACGAGAGGCTAAAGACATAGAAACAGTCAGTACTTCCTACAGTCTTGTAAGGATCACCTAAGAGGCACAAGGGCAGTGAGAAGAAGGACTTCTAACAGAACAACGTTAGAAAATTCACACATTCTGAATTTCTTTCTTTTTTCTCAAATAGTCACAGACCTGGACTACTATAGCATCTTCAATCAATAGCTTTGAGGTGATTCATTGAGCTGCAGTATTTCCTGCATCCAAGCCTGTGCAACGCAACCTTAAATTTATTACTTTAAGGAAGTCTCTAATTGAGTAGAAAACACAATAAAAAAATGCTACAGTGTAAGTCAAAACAAAAGCACCACGAAGCAGCTAGCTGACAAGTACGTAACTACGTGATACTGTTTTAATGAGCTGCTCATTCACAATACTGGAAGTTAGGAGTTCAAGTCTAACTGCTGTGAAGTCAAGCCTGCAGTGATCACACATGAAGAAGTAATAACAATTAAAAAAAAAAAAGGCTTAAGTTTCAAATGCCACAGTCAGTTACAGTCCCAGCACTTAGCAGAAAAATTCTGACTGCAAACTGAGCCATGCAGAGACAGCGGTGAAAACATGGAAACCCCTTCATATTCTTACAGGGTCACTCCTCAATACAAACATAGGTAGAATTGAAGTTTATAATGAGTTAAAGTGTGGATAAAGCTTACAAAGAAACCCTGCTTGCCTCCTGAACATGAAGACTATTTTTACTTCCTGGCTTTTCAACAGTTACTTTTGCTTTAATTTAGGTATTTTTCCCCCCAACTCAAATCTTGAAAGTATGTTTACAAGCTTAACCCTAGCTAAAGAAGTTGGTTTCTGGAAATGTAATATTTTTTAAGAAGCTCAGCTTATTCTTCAAAGATGCTAAATTATTCCTGGGCTAAAAAGGAAAAGCAAAACTAAACAATGCTTTTCCAGACTGCTTTATACACTTTATATTTCCTCTTCACAAAACTGTTCCATAACCAAGTAAAATTATATGCATCTATCAAATAAATGAAAGTAAAAGCAAGTAACTGCAGTAACTTTCACCAACTTGCCCATACCTGTCAACCCCTCATAATAAAAGGAATATTTTACAAGGCACACATACCATATTGTGGGTTATTTCCTACAACAATCCATCTTGCATGAAATGTAGTCTTTTTGCTCACAGACACAGTACATATAAAAGCTCACAAAACATAGAATTCATTCCCATAATATAATCTCCAGATTAAATTAAGCTCCTAAAAACAAGAGGCATCATATATGCAAATCATTCAATAACCTACAGACAAGCAGTAAAGGCGAGGCTAATGTTTTTTCCTTGGGGCATTTCTAATCAAATTCTAATGAATCTGAAGGTAAAATTATCCCTCATTTAATTATAAATTTCACTGATAAACTGGTGCCTAGAGAAGAATCCAAATAGATAAGAAAGGGAAAACGTGACCTTTCCTGAAATACATTTCCTAAACACTGATGGCTGGTTTTCTGTTAAAAATAGATGTCTGTAATAAATTCCACACCAAACCAACTCTTTTTCCCCCCCCCCTTAAAAGTACTACTAGGATTCATTTCTAGAAGGAGAGCACAGAAAATGTAAAATAGGAGCAACATGCAATACCTTCTTGGGAAAAAAAAAATAGAAAAATATTAATATATATATATTTCACTAAGTCTATTTCAATTTAAAAGAAAAAAAAAATGGGCCACATTTCAGCATTCACAGGCTCATCAGATTAAATGTGAAGGATGAATAATACAATCAAAACCAAGACTAGCCAACAGAAAAACAAATCAGAAACAAAAAACAAAGCCCTAGATTTGGAGTCCTCGTGCTTTCCTATTGCAAAAACAGATTTCTAACTTGGAAGTGAACAAAACAGAAATCCCTTTCCCGAGATCATATCCAAGCTATAATGCTCTATCTATGTGGTTTTAACTGAACTCACAGTGGCAATTCAGATGTTTGTGATGGAAACATCCCTGAGGCTAGCAACATGAGCTATTTTGCTTCAGACTGAAGGCACCTTAACACAATGTTCTAGTTTCAGGTCGCCCAGGTCAGCATAATACTTAGTACAATCAATCCGCCATTAAAACATGGTACTCTTAGGATCAGCTTTGCCAAGTGAATTAGTGTCAAATAAATAGAAAAGTGGATGCTCTAAGCATTTTAATCCACTCCAAGGACCTTTTACGGTCAAGCACACGGAGACGGGATAATTCAGGCACAGAAAAACAAATACGACCTCTAATAAGCCCTTAAAAAGTTACTTTCTGCTACTTCCTCAAAAAGTTATTTCAGATGATTCAGACAAACATGACCCACCTTTCTGGTACGGGTAGGATTAAGACACTTGACTGACTTTACAAGGCTCTACTCCCTGGTAGAAGCAAAAAAAATGACCTTCCTATGAGGCATTTGAGCTGACAGGAACTTTAAACAGCTTTGTCAGAAGCACAATCCTATGGACCTGCCCCCCAGATAACTACCTGAATTATGGGAGAGTGTGAGAGTGAAATGTGATTTGGCTTAGGAAGCACCAAAAAGTGACTAAATCAAATCTAAAAACAGAGAGAGATTGCTAATGAAATTCCTTCAGCAAGAGAGATCTTCAGGTGCATTGAAGGTCTTGGAAAACAGGTCTCTCCAGTGAAACAAAGGGAAATGAAAGCATAAAAGAAAGAGGGAATATGAGTTGAAGTCACTGCAAAGGAGATACTTGTGCAACTACAGTGGATACCAAGCAAACACTGGCACTCACAGTTGCTATTTCAACACTGAAAATGAGAGTGGAATGGAAATTCTTGCAATTCGTGTGATTTCCCTGTTTAACCGTAGCATGTGGACAGTTTCTCTTCAAACCCTCTAGAAGAGCGTGGTTTGCTTGCTTTTGTTTTGTGTCTTGCTTTGTTTTGGGGGGTTTCTTTTGTTTGTCACTTGTAAATTAACTCAGGCAGAACAACGAGACCATTTTTCCAAAGAGTTTCAGCCTCAGGGAGAATACTTTTAAACAGCTGTAGCTTCAAGAAAAACACAGGATGCATGAAACCTTCCAAGCAGGCTTACCATTGGGAAGATGTATTTGCACTGAGACATAGCTCTAGGTAGTATAAATTAATCCAAATTTTCAGTGTGACTGGTTACAACTGAAGCAATCCAGGCAGTGTTAAGCATGCAGGATTCCCCCAACTTTAAAAAAGTCATCTAACTGAAAATTCCATAGAGATCTTCAGGTAAAACCTAGAGCAAGATAAAACCTCAATTTTTTGCTTGTAGTTCAATATTCTGATTAAGAGTTTTTATAGTAAGTCTTCATCTTCAATTCTTCATCAGGTAACACTCAGGTTTTTACAACAGAAGAAAGGCCAAATGTCTAGTTCAACAGCTTCAAAAATACATCATCTTTAGATTACACACACACACCCCAGCAAAAATGTTATTAGTAACCACTTTGATTCTGCTTTTTCCCCTGTATGCTTCTGAAAATGGAATGGTAGAAGTAAAGCAGTTAGTCCTGGAATTTAATCCCAAAGGTTGCAGTCTGTTATTACCATTATTTACATACTGCTACTGCACTTTGCATTACTGTAACAGGAAAAATGAAATCATAAAAAATACGGAGGGGCACACAATAAAACCAAACTTACTTACTTGGCATACACAAAAGTATGTGAAAGGCTGGTCTTAGAGGCAAACTATCAAGATTACGGAATAAAGCATGACTGCCATTAGAGAAGCAATCACACTAACCTTGCCCCAAGGGAATTTACATAAAATATCTTCTAATACTGCTTTCCTTATCCAACAAGCCAGAGCCACACACAGTAAGCAGATGAACATGCATGATCTGTAAAGACAACTGCTTTCAGAATGCTCCATTTACCTAGCAAGTATCGCAATAAAAGCAGAAAGAACGTGAAAATAATTCATTTACGGAGGTCATTTTAAAGGCACTTCCATCTCTCAGCAGTGTAGGATTAACAACTCTATGGTAATTAAGAGACTTAATGTCATTTATGTTACAGTAGTGCCCAGAGGCTCCAGCTGAGATTGCAGCCCCTCTTGAGTGGAATAAGTATTGGAAAATTATTATACTGACTCACATAAAATGAGAATCCTCTTTGAAGTTCCTTTTTTTAATTTTTTTTAAGCATAACCTTTGTTTAAACCAAATTATTATCTCTGTAAGCTTTACAGCAGTTCTCTTGCTGTTTAGCTTATCTTTAGTTTAAACATCAGCATGAAATACAAGCATAGTGCATATGTTCAAACAGAAAGCTACAAGCATAGCATTGAAACTCATATGCCCTGTACTTCTGCCATACAGGTCATGGGGTCTACACAGACATATACACAGTCCTTCATTTATCAGTATCTGTATAAAAAGAGATTTGTATGATTAGACTGCAGTCTATATCCTCCAGAGGAAAATAATAATAATAACAACAACAACAGTAATAATAATAATAACAGTAATAATAATAATAATAATATATAGGTGTATGGAAATTTTGGCCCTGTAACTAACAAAATAATCTAGGATAAATTAGCATGCTCTCAAAATTCTCAACAAGATCAAACTACTGACTGTTAAATATTAAGCAGAACAAGTAGAATCTGCACAAACTTAGAATTACACAATCACAGAATCATTAAGCTTGGAAATGACCACTGAAATAATCTAGTCCAACCATCAACCCATCCTCACTATGCCCACTAAACCACATCCCTAAAACTTCTTAGTCACAGAATCACAGAATTGTAGGGGCTGGAAGGGACCTCCACAAATATTTGAATAATATGTAAATAATTCTATATACCAATTACAGTACAGTATGCTGTTGAAAAAAAACACGTCTTCCTCAATTTTTTTCTGCTGACACTATTTTTTCCAAATACAAAAGCTATACTGTAACATCCTGCATATATTTTTTTTGTTTTATACTGATTAGATCACAGATGTGATTTGTCACAGTCTTAATTTAAGACCTGTTGGATGAAAACCAGCAAAGCTCTTTTCAGAGAGTCTTCAAAAAAAATTAAAATTTTAAATTATAAATTATTTAAAAATAATTTAATAACCTTTAGCACCAAGTCAAAAACACCAACATCCCTCACACATTTCTACTCTGTATAAGTCAGATATTACACTTCCATTTATATGAGACTTCGTGATAAGATAGAAAACTAGTGATCAAGTAACTATTCAACAATCCAAATATGTTGTCATGACAGCCATAAGCTTGACATAGAAGAAATGTATCCTAAAAGGACACGGCATTTCTTAATCATCGCAAACAATAGGAAGCCAGTACCATCCATGGCTCTGGTACATTCCCCACCATTAAGCATAAGTTGGATCATAAAAGCACTGGCAGAACTTTTCTGTAGTTTGCTTCTCATTTCAGTGACAAAGTTGGTACAAGTAATAAGCACTGTCATCATTTCTCAGTAGTTCATCCTGCATCTGACAGGTTTGTCCCTGTCCTGTCTGTCGTAAGCACATTTTACAAAAAGTTTTGGTTCGTTGCAGTGCAATTTGCATTTTAACCAGTTCCTTAAACTAATTTCCATAGTTTAACATTGGAGTTGAACAATCTGTTCCAGCAAACCACGTCTGGAATTCATATGCTCTCAAATGTTTAATGAAGAACAGATTTTCAGTGAGCATCCTTATTATTCTGTCTCAGGGAAGGATCTTACCAGATAGCCATGTTTAATTTTTCATTCTTTCAAAAAAGAAACTACTTCATTAGAAGTATGAGAGATCAATTTCCATTTTTACTCATGCAAATCAAAGTCTAAAGCACAGTACAGAAATTCTAGTAGGTCCACTACAAAATTAATATTTTACACAACAAACATTTTGAATTTTCATTTTAGAAGTTGCCTTATTTGTTACATACCTCAGAATCACCTGTTAGGATCTACAAGCAAGTTTCACTACTAAAAATGAATCTGGGAAAGTATTTCAAGAAGTAACTTACTGTAAATTGGCTACTTTTACAGATACAGGAACATGGGGAAGCTGAGTGGCCCATTTCAGTGTAATATCTTGATAAACATACAGCATTTTACTATGGTTTCCGACTAGAGTGTTTATTGTTCCTTCTTTCACTGTTAGAAATATAAAAACAATTTAAAAATGAAAGCTATTATCATAAGCCATTACTTTCTTTTTTGGAGTTACATACTACCAAACTATTTATTTATTTCCTTTTAAGATATCACTTGCTTTAAATAAATCTATAGAATTTTTAAGCGTTAAAAATTATGAAAGTTACTTTGACAATAATCAAGAATGTATGTAATTAATTATGAATATCAATTCCAATCATACAACATACAAGCCAAAACTTCTCAAGGTTCTAGCCAGATGTGTTTTATAACATAAGATATGAATAATAAAGACTTGTAATTATCATGTTGGCATGCCAGGTATGACAAACACACGTGGTTAAATAACATCAGTTAATTACCCTTCATTAATTCACTGAACTGATTCATACATTTAAATGTTTTATTTATAACGAAAATCAGAAAGCAATCGAGAAGCAATTTAGATCTACTACAAAACTTACAAGTCTTAAGAACATGTTAACCTACTCTATATTAATGTCTGAAAAGCTTTCATTGAATAACAGAAGGTTTTCTAACACTTATCTCTCATACTTCCACGTTTGGTGACTTGGTAGCCTGGGCAAATTTATTGAAACACTAAAACACACATCATATTTGATGATGAGAAAATAAGCTTCTTAGATTCCAAAAGTCATGGTATTTCAGATTGACAATATTAAAAAATAAATCTAAGAAGCAGACAGCTTTTATTTTGTAGCTTTTCTATAACAAATAGCATGTTTAAAAGAATATATCATCAGTGGGATAAAAAAAAAAAAAGGCTAGGGAAGTAACAAAACTAAAAGTTTCAAGTTGAATTTTACAAACCTGAACAATAAGGAATGAAGCAACTTGGACTGTAATCAAGCTTTTTCATGAAGCGAATTTGTCCATTATCCTTCAGGCAGAAGAGGCTTCTCTCACCAAGTATAAAAACAGAAGAAACTGCCTGATTAAAGGAGACAATGCATATATCCAGTGCTTGTTCTCCAATGTTGAGAACCCAATCCACCTTTAAAAGAAAAAAAGAAGAAAATACACAGCTGACAGCTGCACATTTAAGAAAAACTCAAAAACACACAGAGAAAGCTCAGAATTCATCAAGCTATAAAGGTATCAGTAGCATAAGTGGGAAAGAAAAATCAAGGTCTAAAATTCTCTAAAAACAGAGTAATAAAACAATTTAAATCTGCCCCAGTACACGTCCTTAGGGTAGTGTTAGGGAGGAAAGGTGATAACCTATTCTACCAATGTATAATTGGAAACATGGACAGAATTCACGGTGCTGAAGCCCACATACATACTTGCAGCCAATAATGTACACCCTTCAACCTGAAGAATGGTTCTGCAGACGAAAGCTTACCTGCTTCTCCAACTACATGCACTGATATAATGAAGGACCATTTCAAAATCCTTCCTTGCCTACGTCCTTGCACGTTTAAGCAATATTACTGCTTATTAATAGCTTTCATTAATTTCAGCTCCTTTGAAAAACTTTAACTCACACATGCAAAAATTGCTTTTGATGCTGCCATGCTGGTTAAGTAGATTCAGAATTGCTGAAATCAAAAGCCATTCAAATGTCACCACTTCCTAAATTAACAGCATCAATCTTTTTGCTTTAGAACAGAATGCATTGGTAAACACAGTGGCATGCCTCATATACAAAACTGGAAATGTCACTTTGAAAGGAAAACATTATCTTTGCCACAATGTATACTTCTCAAATCACGTTTAAAAAATTATTTACAGTATGTTTGAGGAAACTTCTAAATTTCTTATTAAAAAATTATGCCTTCTCCTAATTCAAAGTATAAGATTCTGGTTGACTTAGTGTGAAAACATTCTACTACTAACCAATGTAAGGAAAATGTTCTCCCTATATTTTACTGTTATACTTGAAATAAGCTAAATCCAGCATTTTGCATAGTAGAGCATGTGGATAAACAGTTCTAAAAAGAAGCAGAGACTCAAATTCTCCTCCTCTCAGTAACAGGTAGGTTGATTATTAAGCAGTTTACTAGCCACAAGGCTCTCCTGAAGATCACTGACTTAACACGTTTTTGAAAGAAGAGACCAGGATACTGACTATTTATAGAAGCAGTTTTCAGTGCTGAGTTTTTTGTTAAAGTACAAAGGACTCTCTGAGTACAACTAGATTAATTTCATAACTTGAATATAGAGTCAGAAATACAGTCTAGAATTACCACACATTAGATTTTGTGCTGGAAAGGCAAAGACCTCTCTGAGAAATAGCTACTTACAGTATACAATTTTAGTGCTTTTTTTGTTGTTTTTCTGAGAACAGCAGCAACTATTAAGGCCCAAACTGAAACAGCTAAGGTTCAATGAAATCCTAATAGAAATGTATAGGAGACTTTCTGCTGCCTTTTAAAAGCAACTGGATAGGATTCTTTCTCACCAGATAATGTTTCCATTCATTACTTAGCACTGGTCTTTTTCAGATGCATACAAGCCACATACATATAGGTTATGTAAAATAAATAGCATTTACCACAAGTTTCTTTCCAGAACTAAGTTTTTGTTGTACTGTTTCTTGTCTTCCATCAGCATCCGTTGCAAATGCCAGCACTTGGTATCTGTTATAGGAAGTTTAAAAAGAAAAGTAATACAACAAAATACAACGCCTTTGTAGTTAAAACCTTTACACTAAGTAAAAATAAAATAGAATTACCCTATTTTGAGCATACATACACAGCAAAAGCAGAACCTAAAAAGTATTGTCCGAAAGCCTACAGTAGCACAACCATAATCAGGAAAGATGTTAGAATAAACATCGTTGTAGAATAAAAACTATGTGTAAGGCAGAAGGGTTCTACTCGGGTTTTCTGTGATGTTAATGTAATTCAACAGCTAAATATACTAAAGGATGGATATGGATGGATATATCTTACAAAAGAGACAGATGCAAGAAATCAGCATCTTTTCAATTTGTGAAGTTGAAATATAGCAATTAAAAAAAAAAAAAAATCCCTCAGTAAATTTTAAAATAAACTACTGTATTCAGGGACACTGTCCAGACACGCAGAGATGGGATCAGGAAGGCCAAGGCACAGTTAGAATTGTACTTGATGAGAGATGTGAAAAATAACAAGGGACTCTACAGATTGAACGTTGGTCAGAAGAGACAGGCCAAAGAGAGTACGTGTACACTCCTTCTGATAAATGGGAAGGGAAAACTGACAGACATGGAGAAGGCTGAAGCACTCGACGAGTTCTTTGTCTCAGTCTTCACTGACAGCCAGGCTTCTCAAATCCATGAAACTCACATCCCTGAATCTCTAAGAGGGGCTGGGAAAGCAAAATCCCCTTCACTGTATGAGAAGAACAAGTGTGGGACCACCTCATGATGCTGAATGTGTACAAATGGCATCCCAGGGGTCTGAAGGGAGCTGACTGGTATGGCTGCAGAGTCTTCTCCACCATATTTGAAAAGTACCTTTATTTGCAGTCACAGAATCACAGAATGGCTGGGGTTGGAAGGGACCTCAAGGATCACGAATCTCCAACTCCCTGCCACATGCAGGGCCACCAACCATCCCACCTAATGCTAGACCAGACTGCCCAGGGCCCCATCCAATCTGGCCTTGAACACCTCCAGGGACGGGGCATCCACAACCTCCCTGGGCAGCCTGTCCCAGTACCTCACCACTCTCTCTGTAAAGAATTTCCCCCTGACCAACCTAAATCTCCCCTCCCTCAACTTCAAACCATTTCCCCTTGTCCTGCTGTTATCAACCCTTTCAAAGAGTTGATTCCCCTCCTGTTTGTAGGCTCCCTTTAGGTACTGAAAGGCTGCAATGAGGTCACCCTGCAGCCTTCTTTTCTCCAGGCTGAACAAGCCCAGCTCCCTCAGCCTGTCCTCATAGGGGAGGTGCTCCAGTCCCCCCAGTCCATCTACTCTCTCCCAAATTATTAACACAATGTCTGTAATGTGTTCATGCAATATCTAGAATCTGAAAATGTCTTACTAAGTTTTAGCAGAATAAATCAAAGACAGTATTGCTTGAGAAATTCAGGTGATAATGTAGAATACTACATGACAATAAGTATTATGTTAGACTAACATTTCCTGGATTAA
This sequence comes from Phasianus colchicus, assembly GCF_987193195.1. Lineage (NCBI taxonomy): Eukaryota > Metazoa > Chordata > Aves > Galliformes > Phasianidae > Phasianus > Phasianus colchicus. The sequence continues at coordinate 6,125,983 of NC_143441.1, read as the reverse complement.
TTCTTAAAGAGTAATTTGTAAATAATAATTAAGAAGCGGTATTTGCATTTTTAATATACTTATTTCAGCACACCTTTTCCCTTTCACACCATGAACAAGAGCCCTTCTGATAAAAGAAAATCAGAAAAACGCCATTTTTATTTTAGGTAGAAAATGAAAACTAAAAATACAATGTTTCCATATATTTCCAGGAAGCTACACTTTGCAAATAATTTGCCTCCAAACAAAGTACTAGAATGGTTCCTTAAGTGCTCTACATTATGTTGTAGTCAATATAAGTCCCAGTGCAGCCTATGAATAATGATAATTGCAGCCAGTGTGAAAATAAAAAGCGAAAGAAAGAAAATGGCCACGATGGGTAACAAAGACTGGGCATTCCACTTGGCCTCTCCCAGTACTGGAAGCAAAATAACTTAAGCTCAGGAAAAAGATTTATGACAACTGCATTCAAACTTTTTCACAAAATAAAGAAGAATTTTTTTCTCCTGCATTCATTTCAACATTATTTCACAGAGATATCTAAGGTGGATGCATAGTAATGTTTTTGTTCCACTCTGAAATTTTTAGTAGCATCTGTTTCTCAGTCAAGTGTTTTAGTGTACCTAAAATCAGAAAGTAAAAAAATGCCTATGAAGGTGAAATTAATGCAGCTTCACAGAAAAAGAAGTGGAGATCTAGTAAAGCAATCTCTTCGTAACACAGAGGGAAGAGATGCTGAAAGACATTTTAGGAAGGCAACAACCAGTGTTTTCAGTGTTTCCCATGTAGTTCAGTGTTTTGAGTGCTTTCCAAGTTCTCTACTGCTTAAGACTGCTCTACTGCAGAGAATAGTTACCAGAATTAGCAGTAGAAGACGTTCCCAGCAGTAAAGCAAACTCAAAATATTAACCAGAGACTCAGAAGGTTGCATAAGTCTAAGGAACAAGCTTGCAATTGCACTTTTGATGCCGTACTCTAAAACAACTTCTTATATAAGTTGATGTACAAGCTACATAAGTCAACAATGAGGTAGACTCAAAACTAGTCGAACTGAAAGGTTCAGAAGGTGGCAATCAGTGCCACAAAGTCCACAGGGAGACTTGCACAAATGGTATATCCCAGGAGTCAATGTGGGATCCTACCTTCTTGTGTGTTCAAGCAACACAACAGTGCTTCAATACTTAGTGAGGCTACAAATAGAATTTTAAGAATAAAGCATCATCCATTTATCATCTTCATGAGTAAAGAATGAGATGCCATTTGCCATAATTTTCCCAAACTGGTAATATGGACACATTTTCTGAAAAGGCAGAACTGTTATTTTCAGTTATGATCAAGAAGGCAGCTAGTATCTTATTCTAAGATTAGAAGAATATTCTTCAAAAGCTACATAGAGAAATGTGTATTCATAGTACTGAAATGCACATTGTATTCATATGGAAAATGCTGGTGGTAGGAAGATGACATAGTAATAACTGATCAGTATTGTTGATCAAAATAGCAGGGCTACGATATCTGTTCAGAAGGAGCATTATCTGCGAGCTCCTAAATTTCACAGTATCATTTGTTTGCAGTCTTAAAATATGCAGAACCAATCTGTCTTTCAAGACACATTTAAATATTTACTAACAGTTGTGGAGTTGATAGTCAACAGCTTACCAGACTTGGTTCAGAATTAGACAAGCAATATAGCTTCTGCCCTAACCCTCTTTTTTTCTTTTTTTTTTTTTTAAATCATTTTTTAGAGTTTGGCATCATCCTTGCATTTCAGGACATTTATTCTTATATTTCAGGTCTTTGATGAGGGTGTTAAAGAAATAGTGGCTCCAACACCATCTCCTGAGGAACATCATTCATTTAAGGCTGTTAGTCTGAATCGACGGCTACTCTGGAAGTCTGACAGTTCTGTCACATTTTCATCCATCTTGTAGTTGCTAATTCTCCACCACCACTCACCAACCCCACATTTATTGTTAGCCATAAAATTTCAGAAGGCCTAAGAGCAGACCTTATCAGTTTTAATGGAGAAAAGATGAGGCAAAGCCAGCATTGCTCTAAATGCAGTAAGCTCTGCACCTGCACACGACTTCTAGCTCCTTGTCTTTGTTGCCCAGGCTGTGTTTGTGAACATGTACTTAAGATGGGCCTCCGCTCATCACACTTCCTTTAAGGAACTCTGAAAGCATTCCCTGCTGAGCATTTGGCCCTCATCTCCAATTCCACCATTTACTTGAAGTATTTGGCACCTATCCCTCAATCCATGAGGTTATCAAGACTCTACTGACAGGTGAACTCCACTTCTCCCCACCAGCCCTTATTGCCTTAAGAAGATCTCATGTTCAAGGTGTCACTGCTAATCTCTTCTAAAAACTGAACAGATTAACGAATATTTGCAGCAAAATAAAATGTTTCACTGAAAAGAAAAAAATGGTGTTTGGAGGGACGATCATCTTGCTTTAGCAGTACAGTACAGACAAAATGGAATGGAAAAATTAGACAGAACCAAGAAAAGGAAGAGTCTAGCACTTGCAGGACTGTGTGATGAGTCTTCAATAATGTAACAAACTTGAATAATTATAAAATTAACGTGACTACAAATTATACAGGAAACAGTTTGCTTTTTTAGCAAAGATAATAAAAAATTACATGTGGTTATTTTTGTTTACATACTAAATCACAGCACCAAAATATGCAATAATTGAATAACATGAATAATTGAATAACTGAATATGAACACATACTTGTAACTCTCAACCTGTCGAGAGGAAGACACTGTAATGAAAGAATCTGTCCGAGAGCTGTAAGTCAAGGGACCAGGCAGAAGAAAACCAGGTAAAAAACGGCCAAAAGCGTAGCTTTCCTGTTCAAATAACATTAGCATCCCATCCATGGACTGTATACATATCAAATCTCGACCTAAGAAAGAAAAGCAAAGGGAAGATATATAAAGGAAACAAAACAACATTAACTGGACAATTGAACTTTTAACAGTTGCAGAATAAAAAGTTGTACTTACACTATAGAAATAAGACTAATTTCAATTCCCGTTTACTATTAATAATACCAAATATTCCAACTTTAACTTACTTCTTGCTTACTATAAAGAACAAACTTAGTATAAAAACAACAAATCTAGATAATTAGGTGTTTTTGGATGTCATTCAGAATATATTAAGAAAAAAATGTCATCTAAAAGCAAAATTCCTGATGTTATAACTATTACAATTGTAGTTTCAAGAAATGTTTCAATACTCCAAGGGGGGGAAAAAAAGGCCTCTATACATCACAAGCAGTCATAAAAACCGTGAATTAAAACTAAATAACCTATTCTAGTCTTTCAAGAGTAGTTAAACGACAAGAATTCCTACAAATATATATTGCTGTTAAAAATAGTACTATGGCAATGTTTTCCACAGCCTGCATTCATATTTTCTGTCTTCAAGGAATGAAGAAATAAACAGATTCACTCCATTTGTTGCAAACAATATTAAGAACAGAAAAATTCAGCTCGGAGTAAATGACTTCAAGCCATTATTTAATAGCCTGAAGACATGACTCGATATGTCTCTAAAACACCAAGCTAAATACAAAGCTTCATTTTGACACATTTCTGAGGTCAGAGGCTGATTACGAGTTTTGCATTTCATATGTCAGTGCAGTAATTCAAGCAAACAATGTTTTCCATGTTTTCGAAGAGAAAGCCATACCAATAAGACTAATAGCTTGGAACCATTAATGGAAGTATCTCTCCTGAATTCAAAGAAAAGCCCCAATCTGGCAAACATAACACAAAATAATGTCATTCAACATACATTTATCTGCATTAAAAATATTCCACCGCGTCTTAGGAGCTCTAGTATATAAATGGAGGACTTGAAAAAAATTCTTTGTGCGCTCAAAGTCCATCCCCAATACCTTAAGACTGTTCTCCAACACAAAAAGATGAACTAAACCAAAAACAAAATAAAAACTCTTTCTTATACTTAAATAACAAAGGTAGCATAAAGGTCAAGATTACATTCAATACTTGAAAAAGCAGTAAGCGTAAAATACAGTGGAAAGTATTGTTCATCTCTACTGCAACTCTTCATAGAAACTAAGCACTTGAAAATAAATAGTGTAATAGGTCAGCAGTATATGGTGTTATCTGTTCTTGTGACTAAAGCAAACGGGATTTAGTTCAGACTAACAACATGGATCTCACCCACTCGCCCTCTCTACCCTCCATGCCTCCCACCACATTGTTTCAGATTCTCCCATAATCTGAAAATCAAATTCTTCCATTCGTTTTTCCAAATTCTGCATGTAGTTCAGTCGTGTTCTATCAAGACTGTTGCAAATACCAACCAGGAGCAAGAAAAGACATTTGAAAATGTAATTCATTTTGTTCACTTGGCAGAGACTAAATTCAAATCATTCACTAGTGAAAATATCTCAGTCCTTCCCATCAAGATTTAAAGATAGAAGGGAAAAAAAAAAGTATCAAGAATGTAGCATCAGGAAGGCTTGTGATGAATGCCTGTTTCTTTTATGTTCTACACATGGCTTTTCTGAAAACTTTAGAGGTCAATCTTATTCAAGAGTACTGTTGATATTGTCTGCTTGAAAACAAGTCTTACATATATGTGTATATATTAAGCTCCAGAAGTAATGCCTCCTATTTATTTCTACGGAAACTACAACAGATACAAACAGCACAATAACACTATTTGATAAAACAAATTCTCAGCACAAAAAACTGGTTTTTTAACACAGACCCTACCATTAGCTATGCAATTCTGCCAGTGATGAACAGGAAACCGCTCACCATGCTTACAAAAATCAGTGCCAGACAAGTGACCCAGTGTCTCACAGTTGCTATGGCCACGTCATTACCCACACAATCCAGAAGTTAGGAGGTGCAAAATCTGGGCTATACAGTGTATGTGATGGTACAGTACAAGCAAGATTGGCAACGTGCTCCACAGTCTCAAACTGGAATGGGGTCTGGCATTATCAGAAAATAATCAAGACTGGAAAAGACCTCTGTGATCATCTAGTCCAACAATACACCTACCACCATCACTGCCCACATGTTGCAAGTATGAGCAGGTCTGCTTTTTGTTTTTTTGTTTGTTTGTTTTTTTGCTGTGACTTTTTAGTTTGTCTACTCTATTCTGTCTAATAAATTGTTTTCATTTCCTTTAATTTCCATATCGTACTGCAGTTAAGGAACAGAGATGGAAGAAGCTACAAGAAACTTCAAATAGATAATGAGTTAATTAAACAATTGAATTGGTATCTGGTTTATGACACCTTGTTTCCAGAGAAGTCAGGATATGGTAAACAGCTCTGCATAGGTAATTCCCAGTTCAGCTTCCTTTCATGGGTAACAGCTCCAGCAGGGCTGGTAATTATGAAATTCCTCAAACAAAATCTTACTTTCTCAAGCCACTACTACTGTTTTGTATTAAATCCTTACTGAGATTCTGATGGGGGAATTCTGACAAATGGAGAGAAGCATGGACAGAATATCGCGCTGCAAGAGAAAGGTTGTCTTCTCCTCTGGCCTGACTCTGGAAGTTTGAGCCTTCAGCTTAGAAAGCATCACAATGTAGCAGCCAGAAGTGGTTTGTTCAGGTTCCAGGAAATCCAGAAGAATCACCTTTCCTATCCCAAACTACAGTGCACATCTCTTTACCTGCAGAGAGCTGCATCTTGAACTTTTTTTTCAAGGGGGAACTCACATACTGCCACTCCATAGAGTTTTATCTCCAGCTCGTAGGAGTGACACCACTATCACCACTAATGAAGTTGTGACCCAGAAAACTGCCACCTTCAGCCTTGTGTTAGTTCAGTTGGTCCTGAAAACCTTGAACACTGTTCCCTTCTGTTCCTCTGTGAGCATCTGTGGGACCCATACAGAGCAAATTCTGTGATATTCCAACATTGTCACCGTTGTTCCCAACACACTGAAGCTGATATTCAGCTCCATACATTCAGTTTCTTGCTCACAATCTGCCAATTCGTGTGGATGAGCTGACTGAGATTCTCTTCATGCTATGCACGGCCATCTCAAACGTGGCTTGTCTTTCACATCGCTGTCACCACTGCTGAAAAGCACCACTCACTGCCTCACTGTAATCACATCCACCGTTTGATTCCCATAATCACTTAGCAAGCATCAGTGAATACCTATGGATGCCATTTTTTCTGCCTGGAAGAAATCAATCCCATCTCTCTGCTTCATATGCACATCCACATCAGACTGCCCATCTGCTGCTATCTGCCACATGGCTATAAAGTTAAACAGAACATTGGTGGGAAGGTTCAACATCTATCGCCATACCCTGCCATACTCAACATCCAACCTCTGATATCATGGGACAACATAATAAAACAGGAGGCATTACTTTCAGAGCAGCCCTCATATTTGGAGAGAATATATTTGGATAGCTGCCAATATCAAACACTTCAATCTTGCCTTAACAAGGTAGTAATCGCATTTTCAATAGATGAATTCATATATTAAAGCATAAAAAAGACTTTCTCTCAACATTAGAAAACCCCATATTCCTTTTTAAACATGAATTACTCTAATAATCAAGCTTTTTTTGGTGACTGAAGAAAAAAAAGAAAACAAAATTTAGTCTTCCTACACCGAATGACATCTACATCTGTACTAACAAAGAAACATTAGACAAAAGCAACCCAACAAAGAAACTACTGAGGCACTCATCAAAAGTATTCATATATCTACTACTGAAGTTAGCAAGTTAGTACATCTTTGGTTTTCTTTTCCTACTGCAGCAAGTGAAAAAACGTAAATAGATCGTCTTTCTAGCAGCTCTTTAAACCATTGGCCACTTGTCACTAGCAACTTCAATGCAATGATTAAGCCTCAAAGTTTAATATATAACATTTTGAAGGCTTTTTTTCAAGTTTCCAAAATAGAAGAGGATACATTTACCACTGTTAGTAGATTTAAGTCCTACATCCTTCTAGGAAACACACTTTAATTCTGTTAACAGCTTAAAGTCAATGAAAAAATGTTTCCTGTGGCAAAATGCAATCATTTTAAGAGAATTATTGGGTTTGACATTGGATCCTTAAAAGCATTTTCCAAACAGACCAATTGAGCAATGGTTTTCCTAAGGTTTTCTACACAGACTTTCTAAGCTATAAAGCAGGGTCAACGGCTTTTGTTCAATCTTAGAATTCATTCTTCATTAAATAAGAAGCACAGTTCACACACGTGTATTAGATATGGATACGTACACAGCTTTTAAATACAGCTAGTATGCTTCTACAAAACTGTGTATAAAGCACCTTTATTAAAAGATTTAAGAATCATTTCCCCTCTTAAGTATTATTCACAGGTTCCAAAATTGCTTAATTTATTTATAACTTGTAGCTGACATTCTGCAGCTGAAATATGTGGGTATTCAAGAGGTTATAGTAACTACTGATCATAGTCAGAATGAACATTTGGTTTGTGCTTATAAGGTCTCTGAAGTGCTAGCCAAAAGCACTGCTTTTACTAACACAACTCAGAAATTAGTCAATGAAATTGAACTGTAAACAAACACCTTGCATACGTTTCAATTAAAACAAAGCAAAACACATATACAAAGTTGAAAAATATTTAATATTGAGGTTCTAGCAACTCTGAACGCCCTCTGTGTCACACTAACAGCTGACATTATCAAACATTAAATTTTAAAAAAGCATATTTCTAACAGATCTGTAGCAATTATGCAAATTCAGAGAGCATCACTTGTGACACGCTACGCATATGAGCAGATAAACGAGCAAAACCAATCTAATGCTCTGCTAACACTAGAAGGAAACATCCTACTCACCACTGTCCTGCCAAGCCTCCAGCTTGCCTTGCTCAGAATACATGATGTAAGCTAATGGTAGGATGTCATCCAGAAGTTAATCTTTTTTTAAACAAATAACTTCACTAAAGTTTAGCAAACTGCCAGGTGTGACCCAGACAGCTGCAAGAGTGATATGACTCAAGACTTTTGACACCATCTCTCATAATATCCTCATATGTAAACTTAGGAAGAGGAGGACAGATGAGAGAACAGTGAAGTGGATTAAGAACTGGCTGAATGGCAGAGCTCAGAGGGCTGTGAGCAGTGGCTCAGAACCTAGTTGTAGGCCTGTAGCAAGTGGTGTTTCCCAAGGGTCAATTTTGGATCCAGTCTTGCTTGACATTTCCATCAAGAACCTCAATGAATGGGTAGACAGCACCCACAGCAAGTTTGCTGAGCTGCCATTTAGTGAGACCTGGACAGGATGGAAAGTTGGGCAGAGAAGTTTCAACAGGGGCAAGTGTAGATCCTACACCTGGGGAAAAATAACTACACAGATCAGCGAGTGACGTGAGGTGCTGGGGGCTGTGAAGAAAGGGGGCAATGCCAAGGCAGCAGTTGGTGCATGGTTAGGACAATGGAGATCAGATTTAAACTGAAAGTGTGGTTTAGGTTGGATGTTAGGAAGAAATTCTTCACTCAGAAGCAGGGAGTTCAGCTGAACAAGCTAGACCATAAGCTTCTGCAGCAGTGAAGTTTGACAGCAGCTTGGGCTACATCAGGAAGAGTAGCACCAGAGGATCAAGGGAAGTGATCCTTTCCCTCTATTCATCATTGGTGAGGGAGACAACTGTTACTGGTCCAATGCTGAGTTCTCCAGACAAAAAAAAAAGCCCAGTCTTCAGGCTAGATAATCAAACTGTCCTCAGCCCCTCTCCCCAGGACAGGCCTCCCTCCTCTTTTACCAGCCTTGTTGTCCTACTGCGGATGCTTTCAAGCACTTCAACATCCTTTTTATATACATACACACACAAACACATGTATATAAAATATATAGAGCCCAGAACTGCACACAATATTCAAAGTAAGGTTACACCAACCAGCACAGAGGGAGGATCACTTCTGTCAACCAACTGCTTGTGCTGTGCTTAGTGTATCCCAAAATGTGGTTTGTCATCTTGGCTGCCAAGGCACACTCCTGGCTAATGATGAGCCTATTGGCACCAGTTGTGACTAGGTCTGGCATTGCTCATTCCCAGGTTCAAAACCTGGTATTTACCTTTGTTCAATTTCATACCATTAATGATTTTTCCATGTGCCAACATATCTAGAACTCTCTGCAAGGTCTCTGCAGAAGAGTCAACCGCACCTCCCATTTTAGTATCATCAGCAAACTGGCTAAGGATACATTCCACTCTTGCACCCAGGTTATTGGTGTAAATATTAAACAGAACTGGCACTAGGATTGAGCCCTGGAACTCATGAGATTAAATGTAATTAGATTAAAAAAATCACAAAAATAAAATGTTTAATTGTGAGATTAAAATGAAAAGAGACGTGCACTTATAATGTAAATGCCCTTAATAGTTCAGAAATCTTGTATTATATCTTTCTTAACACAATTTCAGACACTACCAGTTATATGGATAGTAATGAGACAGACTTCTAATCATAACCTTCTGATTAAAGAAGTTTAGATAAAAAGTGCAGTTCAGTGGTTAATTTCTAGTCTTTCAATGACATTAAAAACAAAACATTACAGCAGATATTATAATCTTTATGCAGCAGTGATTATCTGGTAGACATATTACACTTCTATTAACAAATAGAAAATACAGTCAATTAAACTGTTACTGCTTAAGTATCAAGTAGTTATAGCTTCTATGTATATTAACAGTATCTAATTCTTACCAGTTTTGTTATATCATAAAAATAATGAGCAGTATAAAAATATAGCATCTTCTTGCAATATTATGTTGTATCAGAAACAGACACATTCATCTTCAGCATTCATAATGAATCCTTAACTATGCTCACAGAATATCACTGTTAAAATATCCTGCTTTAACAGCAGTGATATGACAATGTTATGACATAGCATGACAAGTTCTTTACAGCATTCCAATGATCTTCATGTGTACTGTGGCACTGAACCATACCGCCTGATGTCAGGCACTGAAAACTTAACTTAAACTGATTAAATGCTGTGCTTGCCTCCTTTAAGAGCACAGCAAAATTTAATATACCACATACTTTGTTGACTTCGTTTGTGTTGTTTCTACCCACAAATTTTTAAATTTGTATTTTAACCAAAAAAAAAAAATCAAACTCTGATTACCTGAACTATTAAACATAAACTATAATTAAAAAAAAATAAATTGTGCATGCACTTTTATTTCCCAGCTTTTTATAGAACATCTTATTTCCTTTGGCCATTTGTTTTTTTTATGTGTAGCTAGTGAATAGGGTTTTTATATTTCACTTTAAGAAATGCCGTCTTCCAAAAACTCAGCCAGAAATGTCCATTTCAGAAAAGCTTATTGCAGCCAGTTGGCTTTGCCAGTGACATATTTATAAAGTGAAAATGTAACCCATAGTGCTTTCTGCAGATCAGATGGAATCACTTAGTATACTCCACATAGTTTCAGCAGCATGTGCCTCGGGAGGAATGCCCTTCAGCCAGCAAGTGTTACTTTCAAGCAGGAGTCCAGCTACCGTTGTTTGTAGTTTCATTATTCTACCATGATAAGAATACATCTACGTCACACTTGGTTTTTTTAAACCAGAATGTATTTTTAGAGCTAATTCAAAGCCAAAAATGAGTGGCAGGTGGTCGCTCTCTCAAATAAGCTTCTAATTAAAACTATTTTCGAGCTTAAGTTTTCGCACGTTAGTGATTTCCTCTGCTCTGAGTCTCTCCTGGTACCAAATAATTTTCATGAAATGCACACTACGTAGTCAGAAGGCCTGAGCACCATGTGAAAACATGCAATGAAAACTACAGCATCAAATGGAATAAATTAGAAATCAGAATAAACATCTTAATCTACAGAGTTTAGGGATATGTCAGCAGAGAGAATTTTCCTGCCTTCGGTGGCATTCATAAATTCAGACAAAAGCCTAGTGTGGAAGGAAGTATCAATGAAAATAAAATTAGAGGATAAACTGGCATTAGTGAGACAATCCTCTCAGGTTTATGGATGTTTTATACATGGGAAATATTTTCTTAATTGAAGAAAATTTAAGTTTGCAGTAAAGAGATGCATACAAACTGTACTCCCACACACAGGATAAAAGATCACTATCCTGACTTGACACAAGAGACATTTTCATTTTCTTTCATCACGGAAATTTACACCCCTCTTCCCCTGTCCTCCCCCCCCAGCATAGACAGCAAGGCCTCCACCAGTTCAGATCACTTCTGGAGAAATGAACTTGCTTCTGAGCATAGCTCCTGAAACAAAACAGTTGTGGGTCAACTGTGAGAACAGCACTTCACGAACTGCTTCCTACTAATGGAAAAACCATTTGAAAATACATCGGGCACTTCTTCAAACGATGTATGCCTAGTAAAAGACTAGTCTTAGGTTACTTCTCTAAGCCAAAGCAGGAAGCACGTGTCAATGTACATTCAGAAGTAACACTGAATGGACTAACTCGGTGGTCTGGTGGCTGCCCACTGTGTTACTACAGAAGGGAGTGAAGTTCAGGACTTCAGCTGCAATCAATCATTCTAGACCAAAGGTTCTGAAAGCACTGCCAAGGCAGTGCAATACCCTGGGTAGACATAAGGAGAAAAATACCCTGCATCACACAGTGATGATGCATGTATCCAGCCTAAAAGATGAAGGGTACATGTGTTCCAGCTGAGACTGACTGCCTTCCCACTGGAATTGAAAAAATAATCATCACTCCAACAGGAAGGGAAAAAAAACAGAAGTACATGAGAACTTAAGAGAAACAAAAGGAAAAACACCAAATCTTTACCTATGTTCATTTTAATTATTTTCTAATCCCTTCTACCTATTAAGTAAAATATGTTCACAAGTCCCAGCACATGAATGCTCCCCCTGCAACAGCCTAGCATACTAGAACTCTTCCTGGTTAAGGCACAGTGAAGTATGCAATCAGGAGAACTGCTATGAGAAATGGAATTTTTTGCTATGCCCAATCATTATATCACGTTCCCCTTATCTAATCCTTTCATATTTCTGAATGTCATAAAGCATAGAAGAGAATTCTAGATGGAAAGGGAATCTTGTACTATTGAAGTTCCTCCAAAGGCCAAATCAGGTAACTTGGACCTCACTCAATCAACCCTTTAGAGACTTATGATGAACTCCTTTATTCTTGCCCTGACTTTTACCATAGAAGATGGCAGAGACAAGATGCACAGAAGACGCAACATGGAAATGATCCCTTTGAACCCCATATTGACCTGAGGTTGTAAAAGGATCCTTAGGAAAAACACTAGAAAACACCAGAACGGTTTGAAAGAGACATGCAGTACTGAGATCCAGAAGTGCCACAGATGCAACATCCAGTACACTAGTTTCTACTGGAAGAAACCTTATATTTGGCACTGTTTACACATGAGATGGTGTCCTCCCCATATAGACCTTAGTACTTTTTTTTTTTTAACCTCAAGAATGCACTACTATTTCTAACTCTAACAAGCAGTCTCAGAAAAAAAAATGTTGAGACAGTTGCGAAAGCAGCATCATAGGAAGCTGTTTCTTTTCAATATAGCAGATTCACTAATATAGCTGTATAATTACAGCACGTTACCTGTTGATAGAACAGACTTTTGCTGTGCATGATAGAATGGATGTATGCTCAGATACAGCCAGAGTAACAAAGGGACAGTAAAATCCCACCTTTCTTTATATTTAGTTTCTCTTCTTAACTTGAATATATTTTTCAAGCTCAGCCAACGTAGTCATTTGCTTTCAAGACTTTGGGTTCACAGAGGAGCTGCACTAATGAAATAACAGGCTTTTTAAAAGGAGAAAGGAGAAGTTTTCACCTGCAAACCTTTTCAAAGTCAAGCTGCCATCATCTGAAGCTACATACCTACTGTACATCAGGTTGATATTACAGAACACCTTACTGAACTTACAAATCTGCCTCAAATAAAAATGAAGACAAGTACTATCAGCAGTTAGCCCTTTCAAATCAATAGCCTTTGCTTGAACCGTTTTTTAGTGAATCACAAGTCAATAGAAGATCTTTCATTAAGCTCATGGAAGTTGAATATTGTCCATACTTTGCAATATCTTAGGTGCAAAATTTTCAGTAGGATCAAAAATTATCAGTAGGACCTTAAGTCAGTATCATACAATGAATTCATCTTTCAAGTTCTAGCTGTGACACAGACATGTAGAACTGGAACAGGACAGAACAGCAGAACTGCAACAATGAAACCCAGTAACATCCCCCATCTTTTCCTCTACTCCATTTCTATCCTCCCACATATAAGAAACTTGCATGAATTTATTGCTTTACTGCTAGCTTTGCAAATATGTGTTCATAGCTTGGGTTTCTGGTGGTGTTGTTTGTTTTGTATGTTTCCAAAGTGTATTTCTATATGAATCAGACATTTGCTTGTGGTTAACTATTTGTGATTTAACCCAGCTCAGCACTACAGCCATTCACACTGTATAGCACCTTAGCATTGTGCAGCTGCTTAGCAAGAACTACCATTAACGTAAGATTAAAGTTTCACCAACAACAATTTCCATTTCCATCAAGGGGAAAACATGGGAGCCTCATTAAAAAAAAATGTATATAGAAAATTAAATCCACCAGAATTTTTCAGTACTTCAGCTTCTTGAATTCCTGGTCACTTCGGCACATATTTTTAAAAAAGTCTTGTTATTTTGTGTAAGCGCAGCTAAGTTTCCCATGAGACAAAAACAAATGCACCACAAGAACTAGAACAAGTTGTCACCATGAAGAGGCATATCCCATGACCTGAACTAGTTGGATAGTGCAAAATTTGAGTTGTCTTTATTAATCTGAAACAGAGCTATCTTGCTGCATTTCCACTCATTTCTAACTCCTCTTCCTACTCTGTTCCCTGTCACTTTCAATACAGGCAAACAGTATTCTTTTGTTTTACAGTTATTTTTCTTCCTGCGATTGGAAAGATACACTCTGACCTATTCACCACTACCCAAAAAACCCATTCCACTGAGTGACCTTGTAGAGAGATTTCTAATAGGTATGTAGGTACAAATCATTCCAAACAGCCCCCAAAATGTTTTAAACTGCAATTAGCAGAAAGCATCATAGGCCTGTACAAGATGTGTTTCAACTATTCAGCTATTCCAGGGGGGAGCAGGGAAACATAGGGAGCAACTAACAAGGGTTTGGTGATCTTCCAAATAAACTTCTATCCATTACAAAAGACTTTTTCTTTTTGTAAAGAAATAGTTATAAATGAACACCAGAAAAATAAACAAAAGCTGTGTGTATACATTTCTGAAAGATCCTTGGAAAAGATGAAAAAGGCTGACTAGTTTGAAAATGAAACTGCATTCTTTTAGAGGAAAAAAAAACACAGGACAGCAAATGAATCTGATATAGATGGATGCATCCACATGAAATGCTGGAAGATTAATAAGAGTACATATGTAAATAATAAAGCTGTACATAGAATATTTGAAGTAACAGAAAATTCATCATGCCAAACTATTTGTTACACAGGATAATAATAGTTTAAAAAAAAACCTTAGAGACAGCATCTCTACACTTAAGTAAAACATCTGATATGATCTCAGACAACTGTCTCACAGGAAACCAGAGAACGGCAGGCAATAGCACTAAGAAGAAGAATCTGGGGATTAGAGTAGGATGATGAATTAAATATGAGTCAACAATATGTCACCAAAGAGACAAATGAAAGATTGGGTCATTATTAATATACATGTGCTATTAAAAACATATGAGGTAATTATTGTTCTGCTTGGCACTGGATGATACTTGGCAGGAGAATTGCAGAAGCCATAAGCCCACATCCAAAGATACAAAACATGCTACCAACATACAATGACTATACACATTTGGGTACCATATTTTAACAAAAGAGATGATAACAGGCATAGAATGAAAATCTCTAAGTGGTCTTTCACTTACATACACAACTGTTCCCAAACTTAGGTATTTCTACAGTTGATTTTATTTCATTTTTATTATGGTGCTCTGTTTAAATGAAAAACAGATTAAGTGATATATTCAGTAATTTATAATTGAAGTAAAGTTCCTGCATACCAAAGTCAATAGCATTTTTCACTTCAGTTACACTGCAAACTTGCTCATTAATGTTGGGTAAGGTGAAAGAAACAGGATGGTAAAAGATCCAGTGAAATTTTTCCTTGATTATTTTCCCATTCACACATTTACTTTAGTGAAGTTCTAACTCTGTTATTTGGAAAAAAAAAAAAAATGCTACTAGCAGGCTTTAAAAGTGATGTGAGGAAGCATTTAGAAATACTGATCAGTAGATCTATTCCATGAACAAAACTCCCCAAAAACAAGCCTCTTCCAAATAATCTCTTTATCCAGAAGCAATTCAAAAGAAAGGTAATACTTAATCTCTCTGGTCCTCAAGAGAAGTAGCCAATAAATCCAAGTCCAAAATCATACTGCTGCTGTATTAAAACATAGCCATAAGAATCATTTAACCTTACAGCATGAAACTCAGCTGATAATTTTTTTTTTTTAAACTAACACCTAATAAAATTTATTCTTGCAGAATTGTGGAAAAGTTAAGCACAGTCTACCCTTCTTATAAAGTTTCCTCTTACAAGGTTGCATGGTTTACACATATGTTGTATTTTATTATTAAAAAAATTCTTCCATATAGCACCCTCTTTGTTGTAACACTCAAACATACTTCACCTCTGGGTCGGTGCTATAATAAAATTAAAATTAATTCAAGACCATTTGCTGAGAAAAAAGAGATAGGTTCAATGTATTTTCACACTTTTTTCTTCACTTGTAACTTTTTCATGTCAAAGTTGTACTTCCTTTTTCACCTTCCCTTTGCTATTGTTTTATTACTTCCTTTCATTGGTACAGCATCCACTGAACAACTTGAAACAAGTCTGATCAACACTGGAAGTCAACTTCAGGGTATTAGGGTTTCAGTTCAAAATATTTTTTAAAAAGTCAATTCCAAAGCCTGTGCATTATTAGGAGAATCAAACTCTAAATTGCTTATCAATTCATTTGAGTAGGTCATAAGAGTAAGACAAACTCTCTAATTAGTTACAACTATTAGTTGATGCAATTATATTTTGTGGAGTCGTACAAAATGGTAATACTGTGTTTCCAATGAAAGCTAGCATCTCTAAAAGAATATCATTCAAATATTTTAGTAACTAAAAAAATTAGGATACTAAACTATACCTCCACTCTCTGCCACCAGATACTATTAGTATTCTATTCCATTATATGGTAATACAATAGTTTGTGCATCCCACTGGTTAACTGTCAACATGCTGTTTCTTCAATTCTTATGTGAAAGGCATCTGTATCAGTAGAATGCACTGAAAAAGAAAACTAGAAGAATTGAGACTGTTTGTAAAACCACTTTAATGTAACACTGATTTCCCAGAGAATGATTTGAGAACACAGTGGGAAAGGTCACCTGCTCCTAATATAACATATGATTAGGCATCCTAGGCTCTCCAGATAGTAGCTTGGAAATCCTGAACTTCACACTGAAGTTCTATGCTTTGAAGACTGATGCATTTGCTCCTGTCACTCTGCTGTTTCTTTATTCATCACTATCTGGTCCCACCATTCAATAATACATTTTGTGTGGTTATACGTGCATGTGATAATCTGTAAAACTGCCTAAGCTCCAAGCAGTTGTATTTCTTACGCAAAGCACTTCTCCAGTCTTTATGCAGTTTCAGCAGAAGTTGCTTCCAAAAGAATTTCCTTGAGTGTTAGCCACGTATCTGACTCAAGACAAACAAGGCAAAGAATGGAAACTGCAGCTTGATCTGCTCACTTACTGAAGGCAGCAGTCAGGTTACTTCCTCTACTCTGTAAGAGAACACCATTGCCATTTCTTACAAGCAGAACAGAGCAGGCTACACATCAGTAAATCTCTCCTTTTATGAAGGGAGCACAAGTAGCACACTGACTCTTTCTCAAGATGTGGAAGGACTTCAGTTAATGGCTATGAACTGGAGGGATTGTAATCTATCCAACAGAAACTGGAAGTGTAGGAATACAAGTGATTCTCCATATCACAGCGTCTTTCTCAGATTTCTCTAAGGGCAAGACAACACGTGATGTTTAAGCACTCTCAACATGAACAAGAAAGTCAAAGCACAGGAAAGTGCTAATTTCTGTATGTTGTACATACAATTTTAAGATGTCTGTGACACTAATTATCCGAACACCACATTAGAAGGAGACGGTACATACTTAAAGTAATATGAATTTAGTGCTTTGCTCCAAGGTAAAAGTTGGTTTTAATGTCCATCTCCTGTACCAATATGTAAATTCACCAGATTCATAAGTAAGCAGTTCATAATTCTCTTTGACTGATTAACCATCCATAAAATTTTTACTGTTGCCATATGAAAACAGTTCACTGCTATCGTTTCACATAAGTGAAGCTAACACTGATAAAGTGGTTCAGCAAGATTTCTGCACAGCTAGAGAAGATTCAACCCATTTTAAGGTCTTTTAATTAAAATAATGTTAGGATGTAGTATGTTATTTCTCATAGAATTTGCACATTAATTTGCTAAAACTGCAAACAAAAATTTAAGAAGAAGAAAAAAAAGCATGATCAAGTGATATCAAAGTTTAATGGCTGGCTTTTGGTCTAATCACTTTATACCTACATAGAGAAAACCATACTCCCATTGTTTTGATAAATATTGTTTTAACTTCCACAAAGAGAAAAAACATGTATAATATTGCTTAATAAGACTCAACAATTTCTAGACTAGTGTTGGATTTATGCCTTCCTTAAGAACTGAAATGAAGATGCACTACTGCAGAAAGAACAAGGAAAAAAAGGAATTTTCAATTAAATCAATACTGATTCCACTTCATTCTGTTATTTGAATCCTAGGTTTACAACTTAGACACATGATTCTTCCTGTTAAATTTTTCATTTTTTTTTCCCCATTTTTAATAGGAACATTAGCATGCTCTTAAGTGAAGCAATGACTTTCAAATCAGCCAAAGAAAAGTTAAAATATTTAGGGTTTGCCAGACCAGTACAACATTATACACTATTTTACTTGACCTTAAATCTCCTGGTACTTTACATAAGACATTTGAGAAATGCTGTCCAGTCTTCAAGCTAAGCTTCTAAAACAGCAAGCAAGTCTCAAGCTGCACATTAGTATTTGTTCTGTTTCAAACCCAGCACAGGTGCCTCCATGTCACAGAAGAACCACAGAAATGTTGACGTGTCCTCACTCATATTAGATGAGCTCTCAATTCAGACTTTGATGGTGAAGAGTAGACCTTTGTATCGAGTGACCAAAGACAGTACGTATATTTAAGTTATGCACTTCTCTCCCAAACAAAAACACACCAGAAGCATGGAAACCATCCTTCCACTATTATGAAGTGAAATCAGATTCTATAATACTACCCAGTGATTTTGCATTTGACTCAAGTACCTTATAAAGGCACTGAATGGCAAGCTACAGATGTGAAAACAGTAAGCTGTTTCCAAGATGCTGTGAGCTGTCAGCAAACATCACTTTTTACAACAGAAGTTCCATCGTTAACACAGTAATCTTTGGTGGCATAATTGCACGATGCCACGATAATTTTATAGAAGGACAGTTCATGTTATATGATTAGAAAGGCTGTACAGAACAAATCTTTTCTCTAGACTGAGTCCTCTACAAATCATAGAAAAGCACATGCCACTTTCTCAATTTCATTTTGTTGCAACAGATAAAAGCTTAGAGTCACCTCATGTTTTTGAAATCTTATATTTCAATTAAAATAGATCATAAGAATCTGTTCATTATTTAAGGGCTGTGACATTTTGTGGCTGGCTTAAGAGTTCACTTAGTTAAAAAAACAAAAAACAGCACTAGCTTCCATAATTTTATCATTAATTATCCTAAGAAGATCCATATGCTAGAACAAGGTCATTGCAGAAGAAACTCAATTTACAGCTCTATGATAACAAGAGTACAGACATTCCACATAGCAAAGTAATGAAAAAAAATCAAGTCAGTTTTTACAAGTCTGGGCTAAAGATGGCAGAGTCTTTTTTAAGCACAGAATAATTAGTTGATCTTCCCAAGTCATATTAACAGTTCTCATTTTAGTACCAGCGTTGAGACAACAAGAAACAAATGTAAAGTTAAAGCATCAAAGAAGTGCAAAGAAAGCTCTACAATACAACCCCTCTTTGTTACAGCTTTCCACACACTAAGTAACAGACAACTAACTGTGCCTACAATTAGATCAAATTATATTTGATTCCTTTCAGGTTCTGTTTTGTTTCCATTCATGTTTTTAAGCCATTTCTACTAGTTCTGTTTAGAAGACTAGCTAAACACACAAGGAATCTCCTCGTTTTTATTTCCCACTCCCTGGCACCTTAACAGCTTAGCTGGAAGATAGAAGTTCATTTTGCCTTTTTTACCAAAATTCTGCAACCAACAGAATACTTCTGTTTTAGTTTAAAAAAACATAATAAGGTTCACAGAATGTGCTTTTGTATTTCCTACACTACATTTAGTCTTGCAATAGATACACCTGTAGAATTGGTACAAGTATTAGGGCCGATGCAGAGACACAGCCTAGTAACCAATAGCTGTAAGGAGAGGACCATCTAGTGGTCACTGAGCCACATTTCATACACCATTTTAAAAAACATTTAATTTGAAAACGCCACCATCAATGAAGCTGCTAGCAGCTATCCTTTCAGGTTGCTTTCTGCTCATCTCACAGTTCTCTCTTCAGCAGAGGAGTCTCTAATAGCGTTTTCCTTAATGCATACAGAAGACCAAAAAAAAAAAACACAATCAAGAAATAACAGTTTACCCATATGTATTATAACTCCATCACTTCTCACCTAAACAAACCAGCAGATGAACAGATCAAACCGTAACACAACACGGGTACACTGATGCAAACTAGCAGGGACAGGAGAACAAAACTTAACTGGAAGAAACTGACTGGGAATATGTGATACACAATTAGTGAGTGGATTTTAATTCTTTCATTAAACATTTCAAATGACTGCAGAGATGTCCTTCCCCAAATACCACATTAACAAAAGCTGTGAGAAATCCTACTCCCTAATAATATGCACAGGCAGAGTAAGCAAATGTTTAACTCCAAAAAACAGAAGGAGTCCTGGTGAAACTTCATAACCAAATTGAACCATGAAACAGCAGTAGTGTACTTGCTTCTAATAGCTCAATTCTGCTTAGTTTCTATAAAGCTCTGCTAGGTTTCCAGGTCAACCAACACCCATAAGAAAAATGTCAGGCAGTTTATCCCCAAAGATGCTACACTTTTTGTAAACTAGGAGAGCAGACTGCACAACAATACAACCAGAAAAATTAAAAACAAACGCTTTCTGGTCCAAACAAATCTAACAAATCTGTCTCTACAACCTTTGAATGGACCCAACAGGAACTGCAGGATTTTCAGCAATTCACAAAGTTAAAGAAACTGACTGCAATCTTAAAGCATCAAGAGACTAACAGAGCACTTTGCATCTGAGTTAAGGCCACAGCTACAGCAGCACACACATGCTGGACAGCACAGGCTCTGCACATGAGTGGAAATCAGATTATAAATCATTACAGCAGAAACTTGAATGCCAAGAGGTATTTTATTTGAGGTATGAGACAGCAGTAGCAAAGTGGTCATTTTCTTCAGTTCCTATTAAATTGACAAGCAACTACTTGGAAGGAATTGAACAACAATAACAAAAGAATAAAGCCACATAAAACAGTGTTAACTAGGTATGCAAAGAACTGCTAGTACAAAGAAAGGAATCAAGGAGTCACAGGACAACAGTGCAAACCAGTATACAAAAACTGATTTTTTTCTTTTGCCACCTTGAACCACTATGGCTGCACATAATGACCCTTCCCCATGAAAGGTATAGAAATAGGATTTCCACATTAAAAAACCCACAGCATTGTCTTCTGCAAGAGAAACCTAACCAAGACCGAGCAACTCCACAGCTTGAGTGTTCTGTCACCCCCTGCAGAATTCTTTGCTTCCTCAGATGAAAGATTATGTTCCTGGGGGGGATTTACATTTTGCCTCCTCCTCGACACTCCCACAGCCTGCTTTCCTTGTACTCGTTCTGCTCAATTGCCTTTCTCCCCTATCAGCTTCAGTAGATCTGTAAACATGACCTCCGAAGTGCCTCTTTCAGCTTCTCATTGTTTCAAGGATACAACAATGAGAAAAGATACCCATTTGCTACACAAGTAACAGAGAAGGCAATAAATACAAAAAAACCCTTCAGCTAGTTCACTTCTTCTAGAGCATGATATAGAGCACAAACTGCAATGCAGGCTCACTGCTGCACATTTATAGCACTTACACCATTATGAATTAACCTTCCCTGTCAGTGATATAGATTGTTAGAAAAATACCCAGCAAGAAATGCAGAATTGTGGAAGTCACACAGTCAAAACAAATGTCTTTATTTATACAGCAGATAGCTCAACCACAGCACAGAACATCTGCCAAAGACACATACAGACAACAAAACAGGCCAGGCCAAGCATCTGTCCAGTTACTAAAGTTAACAGCACTTGGTAGACCACTCTACCAATTCACTTTGGTTGGTCATCCAAGATGCAAAATACAGACATTATCACTCATAACCCTCAAGTAGAGAATGGGATACTTAAAGATGTTACACTAACAAAATAAACAACATACAGACCAGATTCAGTATCGTCCAGGCTAGGACATACTAAATATACAGCCTTGACAAGAAATCTAGTCAGATTTTCAATTAAACCAACAAAGAAAGATATTAAATCCAAGAAATGCACATAAAAGCCACATAAATCGAGTCCATTTTCTAGTATCCACTTCACCTATTTCTCTGTTGCTTTAATACCTGCCTCAGAGAATGTTCAGGTGCCTGATAACAAATTAATATACTTTTCCTAGATTTAGGCTTTAAAGCTTCTTTATCTCATGATAGTAATGGGGATTAGTCATTACTAACAAAAATATGTCTGTCTTCATTCTTTATTAACATTTGCCACATCAAAACAAGACTTGAGCCAATCTTTCCCCACAGCAATGATTACACTAAGGCAAACTGCAACATGAGAAATAAAGGAAAAGGAGGGCAGTTTTGACAAGCTGGGAAAGAAAGTCTTACTAGAAAATAAGAGAAATCTACAGAACACACTGGAGTTCCCTTTGCTGCTCCTACTGAGTTTTTTTCTGTCAGCAGTCACTGTTGGTTTGACCCTCTTAGGAATTAGAAAGTGTTTGGCTGGCTCGGTAGGTTCTGAGGTAAACATTATCTGGTTTCCCCAGCTTGCAAAGGTCTTTTCCTCATTATCTGATTTGCATCCCACACAGCTTTGATAAGCTATCTTATAAGATAAATCCAACATCAAATATGAGCTGCTGCATATCTACAGTAAACAAACATACATGGCACAAAAACCCAGAGATTTTACCACCATGCAGTTCTGCAGAATAAATGGATATTTTGTCTTATCACTAATAACCTTAGCTTATAATCCCTCAATCCATCCATTACTGCAGTTCCACTGCAGAATGTCAAGAATCTAGTTATAATTTCCTCACAGTTGTGGGTTTTCTTTTGTTTTTTTGTTTAAGAAAAATCAGTATCTCTTTTAGATGAGAACACATATGTCTGTGCCCTATACATTCACTCCTCAAAACATCCACAATACTGCTTACCTTCTCATTCTAATGACTTAATTCACACATTTCTCCAAGGTGTTTGGGTAAAATTAGCAGGAAAAAGTATCTTTGATCAGTATAAATTGGTATCAGCTGAATTCTCTCCCAGGGACAAGCTTGACTTTAAGGTAAGGCACTGCAGGATTATTACTGGAAAATTACAGCTACAGAACTGAGAGGTTCTCTGACTAAATTTGACATATTATCTCAGAAGGCTTTTTGCCTATTGAAGTGGCATTAGGCTGAGAAGCATAGAAACATTATTAGTGCAGATGACCACTATCTCACAATGCTTCTAAGAAAACATGCAGAAAGTAATGCATGAAGAGCAAATCTAAATGTTTCCAAATTAAAAAAAAAAATCACAGAAGTTCAAAGACTAAAATATATATTTCAAACTAAAAGTAGCCCAACAATTACTTCCCACTGTTACATTTTCCAATCTTAGCTTTGTTTGTTTTCTTTTGTAAGACTGCATTATATATGTCTTTAACGATGCATTTTAGGATCAGAGTACAGAAGTGTTGACTGTTCTTCATCTAGAATAAGAAAGTTGCCAAAAAGCAAAACAGAATTAAAGCACAGACAAAAGCAAATACTTTCAATGTCAGGGTTTTTTTTTTTCTTTGTTATCCCCCCTCCCCCTCCATCAATTCTATCCTCATAAGCTCATTACTTGCTCAAGACAAAGAAAATACAACAACTGTTCTGTACTTAATACTCTTTGCCTCATTTTAACTTATTTTTCTATGCATCAGAGAAATTACATTATCATTTAGAAATACAGTCTCCTCTAGACAGCAGCAGCACAACACCTTTCAAAATTTAAGCTAATCCCCAACTGTTCACAAGTAAACAACAAACAATGAACAGTGTGCAGCAAAGAACTTACCTTTCACACCACCAAAGGGTCCATAAGTCATATTACAAGCAGTTCGCTGAAGATGGTGCTCATACATCAGTTTGATTTGATACTGGTTACCATGTTCTACATTCCCCAGAGTTTCTGGAAAAAAAGTATACATGATTGCATTAATCAAGGTTGTAAACAAGAACACACGGATCCATACAGTTAAAGGTTTACCAGTTTAAAGAGCAACCTGAAAAACGCTTACTCCTATTGATTTTGAGATGAGTTGACACTACTGGTTTAAAAATAAATAAAAATAAAAAATAAAAGCTGAAGGCAGAAACAGCAAGATGCTGAGATTTTATTACTCACCCATAATTTTATTCATGTCAGGCACACCTTTAATATCAGAAAAAGTCTACTCAAAGAGGTGCAATTCTTATTCTCCAGTCAGTAATGGATATATTATATCCAACAAAGCAGGCTCAGCTTGTTTCAAATTGAACTGTAGCCAGTTATAAACTATATTTAATACAAATATATTACATTTAGTCTACATTTATCACTTGCCTTTACTCAGTCTGAAACTCAGTGCAGTGATCAATACTGGTAAGATAGAGGCACATACACATAATATTAAAAAATGATTTTTGTTACACTTCATATTCTCTGCAAGAACTAATTTCCTGACTTCTTCAGGGAACTAGAAGAAAGTGAAGTTAAGGCTCACCTTTTGGTTATCAAAGTCCACCCACTCCCAAGGAAAATTACTCATAGTAGAGTAACACTTTGAGAATCCTAACAGCAAGCAAAAAAATTTTTGACAACAGTCACATCAGCTTAGGAAAAAACACCTCTTGAGTGAATGAGATCTAAGCTACATTTTGTCCTAACTTTAGGTACACAAGGATTATTTCAACATTCATCTTAAAGTGGGAAGATTTGTAGCTTATGCTATCCTTCCAGGCAACTGCTCCAAATCAAATCCAATAGTGTTTTTAAGTGGTTGCATGAAAGCAGGCCCACATTCTGGAGAACACTGGGACAGACTTGGAAGACACAGCCCTGCCTTGACAAGTATTTACACATCAACAGCAGAGGAAAAAACAGAGAAAGTCTGTGTATACTGACTGTAATACAATACCTATACTATATATTAATCAGCCTTGAAGGGTGCTTTCATCTGTCCAGTAGGAGAGAGATTAAAATGAAACTGCAGTATGAATAACTGACACATGACAACATGTATAAAACAAGTAAAATTCCACTTTATGAAACAGTAATTTGATGTGGAAGCGTAAAGTAGTGATCTTCATTTTTGGAATGAGTTTGTTTATAAGTATAAAATATTTAGATAATAGAGCATTCATTAGATCATGAATGCTTACATATTATGAAAAGTCTATTAAAGGATTGTAAAAATGTTCAAGGTCGTCTGGACTAGGCTCTGACAACCTGTTCTACCTATCTAGACATCTAACAGATGTCCCTGTTCATTGTAGAGGAGTTGGACTTGGTGACCTTTAAAGGTCCCTTCCAACTCAATTCTGTGAAATAATTATAGGAATTGTTTCACATAAGTCGTCCTTAAACAACTATTTGACCATCGGTATCTTGAACAGCAACTCCTATTTTGAAAATTGTAATGACAGCCAGTCATTCACAAGCACTTTTACTCAGATAAATCCTTCAGGCTTTCATATGCTGACACTAAACAAGCTAAGACTCAGAACTAATCTCTGTGAGCAATGCCAGGACTTCAGTAAGTCAGATCAACTCCATCTTCCTGTGGGAGAGTAACTAGAACACCAGAGAGAGTAAAGCAGGTCTCCAACAATACCCACTATAAATACACAACACAGCATCTCATGCACTGAGCACATCACCAGATCTATTAACCACTAGGAAATATTTTGACATAATTACTAATGTCTCTTCTTCATACACGAGAGAGAAAGGGAATGTGACTGCAGCTCTTCAGGGTGATGAGAAAACACTCTGTACATACTGAGTTTAGCATTTAACCTAATCCAACTTCAGAATGTGCTTCAAAATAATAATAATAATCACAAGATACTTTGCATCAGTAAACTAACCTGAAACAGCATACACACAGAGTCTTCGGCAATGCAGCACAGCCAGATGAAGTCCTTCAGTACCACTGTAAAAAAAAAAATTAAATTAAAATATAAACGGGGAGGAAAAGAGTATTGTTTTCAGATATAATTCAAGTCAAATGCATGAGGAAAAACTCAAGTAAAACATCACGATTACTTTCAGGTTTTGGCAAGATCCTAAGGTTTGAGAGGGCTAGATGCTAGCCTAAAACAATCTAGTACTAATCTTCCTTAATATACACTTCAGTGCTTGAAGCTAATTGCAAAATTAAGGCAAACTGCTACAGAACATTTTTCCCCCTAGATTTATGCATAAAAAGCATGCCAACTGTTTTCCCTGGTCAGCTTGAAATTCTTTCCAAACAAGGTGCTGTCAAGCCTTAAAGAATTAAATGAACAAGAAGATCACTTTCTCAAACAAATACTATTCAGCAGCCATATCAGTTGTTGTTAAAAACATACTTTTTTTTTTACTAGCTGCATGGAAACTAAGTGAATTAAACAATAATGAAGAAGTCATATAACATATGAAGTCTTGCTTTACTCTATATGTTGGAATTCAACACTCAGCTTCTCCCTCCTCCAAATCTCAGCAGTGTCTCTCCTCTACCTGGCCACTTATTTCTACTAAATTCATTAAGGATCTTCAATTCTCTATCAAATGCCCTCCAAATGGCAACATTGCATCTCAGGACACTGGAATTACAAGAAAGTATTACTGGCATGCTTTCTTAATACCCCAAGATCTTCAGTATAACTTCCCTCCTGTTCTAAGCACTTCAAGAAAATAGTATAAGTACCTGGAAGATCTTCCTCTAGTTAGGCATTAGGTCAAAACAGACATTCCACACCACCCAAAACGAGAAAAGAAAACCACATCTAAGCCTTAAATAGTGATCAGCAACACAGGCTGTTGTTAACTTACGAAACAAATTTGCCCACTTCCACCTGTAGTATTGGCTCTCGTAACTGCACTTCCAAGAGCAAGTCCTCAGCTTGCACTTCATCTCCAGGTTTCACAGGATGTGGATTAAAGATACGGAGATATCCCATATAACTGCCCACAATAATCTTATCTGCAAGAAATAACCAAATGAGATTACAAAACACAACAGTACACGTAGAATTAATTTTACTTCTGAAGAGCTGCAAAGAATTCCCTAAAACAACAGGGCATTAACATGGCATTACAGGTGGTGTTACAGCTGGACAGCTTACCGTGGAGAAAGTGGGAAAAGAAACAAACAAGGAAGGAATACTCACATGTATTCAAAGACGTAGGCTCACAGGAAAGACTCCACAGAGGAGGGATCTCCAGCAAGAGACCCTTCCCCTGGCTCAGTTAGCCCTTAAATGGGGTCTAGGAGAGGTGCAGCCAGGCTCCACCCCTTCGGTCACACAGCTGAATTGCCTTCACCTGTGCTCATGGCTGACTCAGAGCTTGCCCCAGGTGATCAATCAGTGCTTCAGGCTTTGACTCAACAGTTCCCATACACGTGGCCTGATTAACATTTACTATGCTCTGTCTTCTATGTCAGAGTAACTACATCAACAGTATTTAGTGTTTACTCCCCCAGTAAAACCTGACAGCAAAGGATGCAGTATAGCAATCATCTTGGTGGTAACAGTAACCATTGTTACCATTCTGTACTTTCAGACTGATGTTCACACTTCTTGGAAAAAAAAAAAAATCACATTATGGTTTTTAATATTTCAAACTTTTAGCTTCAACATCTAGGATCTGTGTATATGCATATCAGCATCAGCAGAACTGTTAAAATTTGTGTCTGCATTTGGATAAATGTCAGCAGACCTAAACTAAATACAGATATTTACTACATCAGAAGAAAACAAGGCCTTGAGATCAGCTTTTGGAGACAGACACTTACTTCAAAAAGAAGTGGAATAGCTACATCGTGCTTCTTCTGGAATTAGCATCTGAAACATGCAAATATTAACTAACAACTAAAAGACTAGCAACAAAAATTATTCATTAAAAAAAAATGAAAGAATCAGCTTCCATGATAACTATAAAAAATGCAAAAGAATTTCCAGTACCTCTTTCTTTTATATACACAGCATCGTTATCATAAATGCAAATAAACCTCAAATCCAATAAAAGGTTTTGAGGAGACCTCGTTGTGCTTTAGCAATATACAAGGGGTGCTTATAAGGGGGATCAACTCTTCACATGGTCTAACAGGATAGGACAAGAGAGAATGACTTTAAACTAAGAGGTGAGATTTCAATTAGGTGTTAGGAAGAAATTCTTTACTCAAGAGGGTGGTGAGACACTGGCACAGGACACCCAATCTCTGGAGGTGTTCAAAGTCAGGCTGAATGGGGCCCTGGGCACCTTGACCTTGAGGGGAGCAACCCTGCCCATGGCAAGTTGGAACAAGAGGATCTTAAAAGATCCCTTCCAATCTAAGTCATTCTATAATCTATAATGCTTAGAAGTAAATACAAGAGTTCTCCCACAAAACACTTTAAGCCCTGCTTTTAATCAGTTTCACTTTTTTTCCACAAAGAAAAGTTTCAATCTGTAATGCCTTCAGTCAGTTCTTACTGAAAAAGGTCACACAAAATAGTAACATAGCTCAAATTCTCCCGAAAAAGGAAGAGAAAGAAAAGTCTGCCTGCAGTAAAATCAAACTCAAGAACCCATAGTAAAGAAAAACATATCTTGAATCAGATGAACAGTCTTGAATAAGAAGTTCCCAAATATTTATTATTTGAACATGAACTCTCACTGACAGCAAAGATCATAAACTACTGTAGTTATGTCCTCAAAGAGACATCATGTCAGTTCCATACTTCACTTTCATTAGTGACTACACAGAACAGCAGGGTTAACTCTGTCACTTATTTCAATGTCCTCATATTTTCCAGGCACAAAAGGCTGTTTGTTTGTTTAAAACACATCCTTATTAACTCTCACTCTCCTTTTTCTCCCCCCCTTTTTTTTTCTTCTACTTTTTCCCATAAGTCCTTTCATGAATTTCTGTGTTTACTCCCATGTTCTGTTCCCTATGTTGCACTCGGTGAGCCATTTTAAAGAAAATATCTACCACTGATAAAATAAAACAAGAGAGAAATTATTACTGAACACAAGCAAGAATTCGCATGTTTAGAAGGGATATACAAAGACAAATTGCATTGAATGTGTCTTACCAAGTCTACAGAGACACGTTAAAGATAGCAGACATTAAACTAACTAGCCAATTAGCCTGGCTAACAAGTTTTCACTGCAGGTTGCTTTGGTAACAGCAAACTTGCAGCTGTGTAGTCATTAGTCAAGTAATTCTGGATTTACCTTGGCCACTATTATCGACATCAGCAACACACAGACAGCCTTGATCAAATTCTTCCTTCTCCCCAAGTACAGTGGACCACCAGTCTCGAGCTTTAAACAACGACATTCTTCTTCACTGAAAAGGAAACCAGTTGTTGTTAAAAACCTGTGCTGACATGCACATCACTTCAAACAAGCCTCCTTTCTTCCAATAACAACAGCTTTCACTATGCGTATATCACCTCTTAGCTTCACGTTGCTCTAGTGGGAGCTGGATGCATGTCAATCTCAGATGTTTCTGTTGAGTCCTTAAAAAAAAAAAAAAGCATCTTGTCACAAGTTCATAGCATAACTGTGATAGAAGAAAAGCAAGAAAGCCACATCTTTTAAAAAGCGTTATAAGTCAAAGGAAGGAGCGTTAAAAAGGTAAATCAGAAGTTTTCCAAGTTACAGAACTGAGATTCCCTTATCAAGGAGGAAAACAAAAAAGCATGTTCTGATCTGTCCCCGTTCATTGCAAGGGAGCTGGACTAGATGACCTTTAAGGGTCCCTTCCAATCGAAACAATGCTACGATTCCAATGGTGGACTTCCACACAAGCTTATTTTAGAAAAGCAAACGAAGCCATAGAAAGCAGCAAAACCTACAGCGAGTAATCGCCTTGCAGATGCCCCAGTGACGTGCCCAAAGAAGTCGGTCAGACAGGGCACAAATCAGCTTTCCCGTTCCTTACCTGCTGCTATTTTAAGCAAGAGGAGAAAAATCCTTCTGCGGGCAGCCTGACATAACGTTACCCAGCTCAAAGCTCACAGCTCCCTGTGCTTGGGGGGCTGAGCCGAACCTCAGTTGTAACGCTTCGTAATGCAGAGCACAAGATGCAGCTACCACGGGGGGAGGGGGGGATGAGGGGGGGGACGATCTAGAATCATACAACAGCTTAGAATGGAAGTGATCCTAATGCCTATTCAGTTTCAATTCTGCAGAGCTGCCACCCACCAGCTCAGCTGCCACATCCTGAGCACCTCCAGGGACGGGCATCTCACTGGGCAGAGTTTTTATTCTCTGAGGGCTGATTGCTCTGGAGGAGACGAGTTCCCTTCCACGCAGACGGAACCCTTCTTGCTTCGTGCCTACTACTTCACACAGCTCAGCACACGGACGCCCCGACCCCAGAACCCGAACCCAAACCGCAGCCATCACAGCGGGATGAGGGGCGTCGAGAAGCGTTGGGAGCTTAGTTGGGAGCTTACCGAGCCAGCAGCGGAGCCGCACCGAGCGGAGGGACCCCCGGCCACAGGCAGGGGCGGCCCTCGGGATGCGGAGGCCGGCGGCGCTCCGGCCCCTTCCCCGCCTCCTCCAGCACCTCGTGCGCCGTCGCCGTGACAACGAGCGGCACGGCCGTGCTGGGAAACGTAGTTCGGCACCGCCGGAAGTGTGGCCGGCGCGCCGGGTTCTTCCACTTCCACGCGCCGAGGGGGGGGGATCGGGGGTAAGCGGGGAAGGAGGAGGTTCGCCCGCGTTCCTCCGGAGCTTCCTCAGCTCCCGGTGGGCGCTCCCCGTTCCCGCAGCCCTCTCTCCGTGCTCCGGCTCGCCTCCCTGCGGCACGCGGTCCCCCCGCGCTCCCCCATTGGCGCTCGTGGTTCCGCCCGCACGCAGCGCCCCGCGTGGGTTCGGTCCCGTGCTGCGCGCCCGCCGGGCGGGCTGGGGGCGGCGTGCTGCCATGGACCGCGTGGCCGTGGCCAAAATGGGGGCGGTGGCCAGCGCCAGCGTGTGCGCCCTGGTGGGCGGCGTGGTGCTGGCACAGTACATCTTCACCATGAAGAAGAAGACGGGCAGGAAGACGAAGATCATCGAGATGGTACGTGTGAGAGGCCGGGCTCGGGGTTGCGGCTCCTGAAGGGCAACAGCGGGCGTGTCACAGTGCCTGTGTGACACTGGCAAGCAGCGCCCGTTCGGGTACTGTACAGCGATTGAGCCGTCTCGGTGTCGGCTTTGGTAGATTTGTTATGTGAAGCGTTATTCAGATGACCGCTGGGGGTAAAGGGACGTAACGCCCCGCACCTCGCGTCTGTCTGTCGGTGTCACCGAGCCGAAGGACCGAACAGAAATCAGCACGGCTCTTTACGTTGGCCGGTGGCTGTTCTTCGATTCCCTGCAGGACCTCAGCGGGAGCTCGGGTGTTTGGATTGATTTATACACGGAAACACGAGGAGTTTGCTAAGAGCAGGACTGTGTGTGCAGAACGAGGCGTCTCACTTGGCTGCGGTACACGACCGGTAACCACAGCCCTCGTGCTGGCTGCTGGATGAAGTGTTTCGGTGGTGTTTGCAGCCATCCGTCACACTGCTCGGTGATCTTCATCCGAAAACATTCACTTTTTATTATTCATATTATATTTGAAATTATTCCCTTTTTACATAGTTGTCCATTACACTGGATAACTACAAACAATTCTTTCTAAATTCTCGTTCTGATAATACTAGCACTTAGAGTCACACAGGCAATAGATGAACAGAACATGGAAGCCTGATCATACAGGCTCTGGGCAGCCTGGTCTGCTGGTTGGTGACCCTGCACACAGATGATCATCGTGGTCCTTTTCAACCCAGGCCATTCTACGATTCCATTCTATGATTCTATGATGCAGACATCCCGTGTCTGTAAATCTGTAAATGTGTGTCGAGCAAATAGTTTTCACCAGCTCCCATCCTCAATACCACACGCGCACTGTTGTTCAAAAGATGCCTAATGGTATTTAAAGGTGTGTTTGTATTAACTCTGTGCAATGTTTAGATGATGTTTTGGCCAGCGAGATTAGCTTTTTAAATTTGTTGTAAAGATTTTGCCTGTGCTACTAAAAAAAAACAAACAAAACAAAACACCGTCGTGTCGATGATAAATGGATTTCTGGTAAACAAATCTGTCAGGTAAGCACTTCAGATAACAGATTTTCAGTTATACGGATCTGTGATCCTAAATAGATACATCTGAAAATTCTGCCTTCAGGATCACAGCTGTTCAGAACTTTAAGTTACAAGGGAAAGGCAGAGCTTGCTCGAAACATGGCAGCTTTCTTGTATGAAAATATTTTACTGAGTAGATACAATATGTCAGCGTTATCTGCTCACTCCCAGAGCTGTCATTTCAACTGGCAGTTGAATTGGCAGTTCCCTTGGTTAACGTCTTTAGTTCATCAGCTGCAAGCCTTCTTTCTTCTTCAAGGAGTGTTTCCCATGAACATATGTAATCAGGCTGGGATATTTTTCTCACTTCAACATAAGGAAATTATGTAAACGCCACGCCAAGGATTTTAGTCTGTCAAATAAGGGAGAAAATGTGTGTGTTAATTTTACCTGAATATTTTGCATTCTGGAAAAGTTTCTGAAATGGTTTTATCCACCAGCGCAGATTTGATTCAACATTTTGCATCCACAAGATGCTTTGTCTACATTACTTAATCAGGGAGAGACCTTCCTCTGAGGAAAAGGTGCAGTTTTCCAGTCTGTAACATAGTGTGAGTTAGCGTGGTAGGGAAGAATAATACTGCTTTGTTAAAATACATTTTTACAGTACATGAGTTATAGTGCCAGGCCAGTGCTTGGCATTCGAGTATCAAATTGAAAATTTCTGGATTGCTCTTCTAGTTTTGTAGATTTTTTTTGTTGTTAGAGTTTTCTTTGATGATGGTTACACTTTGTTTGTGGGCTCAGTAGAACACTGGTTTGCAACTTCTACCACAATCAATAGGAATCCCAGCCTGTTTGTACTTTAGTCAGGTGACTTCATTTTTCACCACTGTAGTAGCTTTTAATAATAATTAATTACAGCAAATTTTTACTTTTTTCTTACTTACAATTAGGTGAATATAAGAACCATCTACAGCCCAGTAAAAGCTGGGCTATAGCAATGTTTAAATGCTAAAAGGAGAGCAGCCTTTGTGAATCAAATAGAATAGCTGTAAAGCAAGCTGTTATCAGGGATTATGTTGCCAAGAATCCTTAATGGAAAGTAAATTCTCAAGTGTTGTGCAAAATACAAGTGTAACCACGTTGCCTTGTTGAATAAAAAAAGTAATGAAATTCATAAATCTGTCTCGCTTTCCAATAGATGAATTCTTTAGCCTTTAATTAACCTGGTACCCAAATTTAAGCTCAAAAAAAAAAAAAAAAAAAAAACCTGCTTCTTGGTTCGAAGCAAAGGCTTAAGTTTGAAATTTAAGTATGAAAATATTGTTTCTATTGACCATCTCAGAGATTTTATCTTAGGCAGTGATTAATGTACTTTGGCTCCATTTTCAAAGTAAGAGAGGTGTTATCAGTAAACGTTGAGGCAGACATGTGAAGCTCCATGAAACACACTGTATCGAGCTTCAATGATTACAGATTTAAAATCCCTTTAAAAAGCAGTTTCCTATTTTGGAGAAAACTTTTCAACCACCTGCTACTGGATGCTTCTGGCATCTGTTTCCTTTTTAATGCCTTGTGAGAGGGGAAGAGAAACGCACAGTTTTGCAGGGTTCAAATTTACCTGGACAGAAATAAGTAAAACCAGTAAGAAGCAAGGTAGCTGTTACTTATCTCCCTTCTTAAGAAGTAAAAGAAAGTATTCTGTGAGCACAACTGTCATATGGTTGTGTGCAAAGGCTTTATTATTGTTATCTTCCTTTATTTGCCAGTCTCTGGCAAGAGTGGCTTCTTGTTTCATAGGTGACCAAGGTAATGACAAGTGAAGGATACAGACCTTTACACTGCTGTGAGTCAGTGACCTCCAAGCAGAGAAGGAAATGAAGGAGTGTATAATATGGAGTATATTGATGACACTATCCTTCAGGAATCTAAATTGCTAGTATGTGAAATTCTGTCAGGCAAGTATTTTTTCCTCTATGAAGGCAAAGATGAGTTTGAGCCTCAGCAAATGGGGATCAAAAAGCAGAATGGAAGGATCATGGACATACTCAAGTATGGTGTGAGACTTCCTGGGTGTTGCTGGAAACTCAATAGCGATTTTAATTGTAGCTGTAGAGGGAAAAATGACACAATTTGTCTTAAATTGTCACAACAGGTCTGGAAAATGTTTCAAAGTAAGTTATCTTTTGAAGTGCCTTGCTTCAAGAAATGTCTGCCTCTTACCAGTGACTGGCACTTGAACGAGTATCATTCATAGGCAAATTACCTATTTTTTTTCCCTCTTGTCTAGTTCTACTTCATGTTAATTATCTTCAATATGTCAACCCCCTTTCCTCTCTCCATGCATGCATACAACCATACTGTTTTCCGGTGTACTGAAGGCTGTGAAGAATAAGCCTTGAAGAGACTTTAAGGAAAAACAGCGTGAGAGAGGAGCAGCCTGACAGACCTTATTGCTGTAAGCTGGTGCAGATGTCAGAAGGTACTTAATTCTCAAGCAGTCACTTGTAGGAAGTGCAGCTGCAGCAGGCAGTGCCAAACAGCAGGTGGCTGCAGTGTGCACTTCCCATCAGTTGCAGAGCTGCTCTCTGAAGGTGGATCAACACTCATTGCAAATAACTTGTCATTTAAGATGCCCTGTCCAGCAATGACTGGCATTTCCTGGCCACTGCTGTTTCCAGATCAGACATGTACAGCTGAACTGCTCCTGCATGCACAGGGCCTGGAGCAGCAGCTATGTCTGCTGCCTGTTAAATGCTCAGCACCGAAACTTGGCTGCTCCCATCACATGTTGACAGCAGCCAAGAGGCAGAAATAGCTCACAACCACTTTCCCCGCCCTCCTTTTCTAACTAGCATGCAGAGAGGTATAAGGCCAGACAAGTCTGGGCAAAATAATTTGCTAAGTATACTGTAGTTGTAGGTATGAAGAACAAAACTTAGGATTCTTATCAAGACAGCCTTTTCTTCGGGGCTCCTTTCAGTCAAATTGCTGTGCAGCAGTTGGTCTGCAGTAAGATCCTGGGATAGAGGTCTCCATATGGCAGTCATGTTGACAAGTTGCATTTGCTTTCTCTTACCAAGCAGTATTCAGCAATGATCAGCTGCTTTCAAACATCAGAGAACTTACAACAATTGCTGCAGGCAGCTTCTTAGTCCCTTGTCAATCATGCAGCACTTTGACTAGCACCACCATTAATTTGGCATCTGTGGCTGCTGTACTGCTCACCTCTCTTACTGACAAAATTCCTGACTGTTTAAACAATCATATATCCTTCCTTGAAAGTCCCCTAGATTTTCCTAATTTGATCATCCCAGGTATTGAGACTCTTTTATTTGAGTGTTAAAGAAGCGTTTTTCTAGAAGTGAACATAAAATTAAGGCTGCAGCTCACAGGTCAAAAGTGACACCACTTGTGTTTAAATCCTGAAATAACTATATTCTTTTTGGTTAGTTTACAATCAATAAGTGTACAGAGCTGTAAAATCAATTGGCATACAGAGTTTTAGGCTAAGTAGGATTATTGCAACGGAAAGATAATAAGTGAAAAATACTAATCAGTGTTGTAGGCTTGCAATATTCTCCATGAAGAGTGATCTTCAGGAAGAAATCCTTCCTCAGTTGCAGTCAGCCCTTAAATGGGTCTAGGAGAGGTGCAGCCAGGCTCTACCCCTTCCAGCAGCACAGGTGAATCACCTTCACCTGTGCTCCATGACTGACTCAGTGCTTGCCTTAGGTGATCAATCAGAGGTTCATGCCGTGATTCAGCAGTTCCCAAACATTTAGTAATGCCAGCAAAGTCAGAATTGCACCAAGTCACTAAACTCAAACAATAAATACAAGGAAACTTTTGAGTAACATTAATGTAAGCTACATAAATTATACATAGCGGTAGAAGGAAATGTGGCTTCTGTTTTCATATATTCCAATCTTTAAAAAGAACATACTTAGGTTGGAATTACTCTAGGTTTTTGTTTGTTTGTTTGTTGTTTTTTAAATGGTGTAGGGGAAAGCCCAGACTTGGACACTGTGTATTCACAAAGTATCTAAATACAGAATTTCAGACTTATGATGTTTCTCTGCTGTGATTTCAGTCAGCAGGCAGCTAAACTTCACACAGTCTTTCATACACTCCCCTTCTACACAGTAGGACTGGGGAGAGAAGCAGGGGGAAAAAAAAGTAATGCACAGCCCAACTGTTTACCACCCTGTGACCAGTGCCTGGCCAGACCCCAAGCAGCAGCAGTGTCCCATTCCCCACCCCATAGCCAACTGCCCTCAGTTCTGTAGTTTCCTTACATTATGTCATATGGTATGAAAGATTAGCATGGAATGTCCGTTTGTCCACTTCAGGTCAGCTGTCCTGGTTCTGTCCCCCGCTCCCCCAACGTCTTGTGCCCCCCATGCCCCTCACTGGCAGGTCGGTACCAGAAGCTGAGAAACTGAAGTGTCCTTGGCTCCATGCATCACTGTGCAGCAACAACTAAAACATGGGTGTGTTATCAACACTGTTTTTCTCCTAATATCAAAACGTAGCATCCTACCAGACACTATGAAGAAAAAAAATCAATTCTGTCCCAGCTGAAACCATGATGTTTTCCTGCCAAGAAGGGTTCCCAGTCTAACTAATTATTTCTAATTTTTCCTCACTCGTTAGCTATAGCTTCCTTCATACCCTCTTATACCAGGAACTCATTGCCTGCTCTGTAAATTGGATCAGTGAAATAATCCAAATTTATTGGAGCTTTTGTTTTTGAGTTTGTGGTTCTCCACTATGATGCTCGGATAGAATGAGTACCATTGAAATGCACACATTGAAATGTACCATTAACCTTGTTCCTTCAACGCTCTCGCTCTTAGGTGGAAACTTAGACTTAGCAGGTATGAACAGCTGGTTGTTTCCTGGGGAGTGCATCTGCCTTTGCAAGATCAGTTAATAGAAAGCCTCATTTTTGTATGTGTTACCATGGAAAAGTTATATATGAAACTGAAGGGTAGAGTTTAGTACAAAGCAGTAGTAGTATCGTATGTTGTATAGGAGCAGCACAGCAGTGGCAATTAAGTAATACAAAGTGTTTTGAACAGGTTCTGTATCCCTCCCAGGGGGCAAATCCAGGGGTAAAGAAATAAAAGATGTCCTGTTATATTTTTGAATGGATCAGCAGCCAGAAACACCCATGAAACACTGAGATATGGACACAAAGCAATGCACTACACTTCAAGTCATCATGCTGCCTATTACCTTTAACACGAGTGTGTGATAGCTGCATTTCATCTTTAGAACTAAGTGATTTTTTTTTTTTTTTTGAGATGTTTAAGTGAAGATCTGTAGTGTAAGAGATCATAGCAGTTAAAAAATAAATTATTTAGTCTCAGCATGTAACTTTAACTGCGGTATTATATTAACACTGCATTCTTTCGTGAGAATTTTAGTGTCTGGTAATATATTGTGGGTTAAACTTTGTCCTGCTGACTTGGCTTTCAGTCTGGGTCCTGCAACTCTGCCATTCAAGGGTCAGAGTTTATTTGATCTAGATACAGAATTCTTAGGCTTGGTGAATCTAAGCTTTTTTTCTTCTTCTTTTTCTTGCAAGCAGATAAGAGGAGAATCAACAGCAACTGTTTCAGTCCAAACCTTGGGTTTAATGCAAGCTCCATTCTAGACAACATTTCATGGGAAGCTTCTAGGAAGGCAAGCACTTGTTTTTAAGTTCTTTCAGTGTATGTACACATAGAATAATACAGGGTATTTCATCATAAAAAGTATACATGCAAATGTAGAATTTGGACAGTAAAAGTACAGCTTGTTAAAGTTATGTAATTATGCGAGCTGAGCTTCTGCACTTCTGATAGCTAATTAAGAATTTATAAATATATTGCCTTGTCTACATACTGTCAGTATTTAGGATTGGATACTGTTTGACTAGATATTTTGTAGAGGGATTAGTCCTACCAACAACAACTACCTCATGTGTAAGCATTCTTCCAGTAAGCGTTACATTCTATGTAACAAGAGAGGAAATTGGATCTTTCAAGTAATAAGGCTTCAACGTCCATCCTGTTACCATAGCATTACTAAGGAAAAGCTCAAATTCAACAATTTTAATTTTCTAAATGAATTTTACGTCTCTATGCTCCCTGAAAGAAAACTGATAGAAAGAAAAAAAACAAAGAATGGAAAATAAGTAAGATACTTGAAATTAAACTGAAGAACTGTCATGAACAGCAAATGATTCTCCCTCACATGTTAACTTACCTTCTGTGAAAGGTCTCACCTGGAACAAATATTGGCTGTTTAGCAGTGGCCCAGGGAATCTTTCTGTATTAGCCTTCCTTGTGCCATCGAGTCATTTCTTCTCCAGACTGAAGAATTTTAATATATTCAGTTATTAATGGCATGTAAGCTTTTCGTACCATCACTCATTCTTACTGCCCCTCTTGGTACCTTTTTCCATTTCTGCTCTATTCCCTGTTAGGGTAGGGCATCCTGTATTGCATTTGATCGTTCAGCTGCAAGTTTAGCTGTCCCTCATACATTTGGTTGCATGTGTGACTGGAGTAGAACAGCCCTAATAGCTTTTTGTAGCTCAGTCATAAATGGTCAGTCTGTAGATGACCTCGTGTGTCATAAATAGAAGGATTGGTTTGGGATGAGTTCTAGAAAATCTGTTTTGAATAAGGTTGCTAAATATGTCCTTGGATACATTATTGACCTCTTCACATTTTTCTGTATGTGCATTATTTTTACTGGTATTGAAACACAATAGTAGAGAAGCCAAAACACACACTCATCCCCAGCAGTACTGCTGAATCTTAAAAGTCTCTACATTGATTTTTTTTTGTTCTGAAGACAAGATTCTTGCTCTCATTTTGTCCTTACCAGCCCAGAATAAAATCCCTTTCTGAGCACTCTTTTCTAGCAAGTGCTATTCATGCTCTTTCTGTTTAAACAATCTCTTACATATCTACATTCCTTGCAAGTTAACTCTGTAATACATACACACACTTTCATATACATACAGTGCTTTGTATTGCATCATACCAATTATAAGTATGCCTACCATTTTTTACAATAAAACCTCTACCAGAAAAATCAGTTTATCTATGATTCCCACAAGGCATCCTTCCAAAGCTTTATTTAGCCCAATTTCATTAACCTGAACACTTAGCTTATTTTCAGTACGGTGGTTATTTACAAATACAAAAAGCAATTGCTGGCAGCAGTATGATGCACATCAACTCAATTTACTAGGGCATGAAGAAAAATCATGTTTGAATTACTTTTTTTTTTTTTTTTTTTTGCTCTTTTTTGGGTATTTTTTCTGCTCGGTTTGAATGTTTGAGTGCTGAGGTTCAATTTGTTTTTCCTGTTTCCTAATTTGCAAAATACATATTGGCGAAACTTGTTAGAAAAGCAGAAATTGGAAGAAAATTCCTTAACGTATAAAAGTGATTCTGTGAGGGTTTTATTAAAATTGGGAAATATATGTAGGCATATGCAAAGCTGTTCAGTTGTAGTAGAGTCACTAATCAGAATGAAAGGCAATAAGCTCATGAAAAGCTCAAATTTATCCTGTGGAAGCATTCAGTGAGCTCTGTTTTCTGTAGTTAATTCTAAAGAACGGCAAAGATTTTAACATGACTTCTTTCTTGACCTCTCCAAACTGATTTGAGTTGAAGTATTCAGTTTTTTACTTAAAGGTCAGCTGATTTGCTTACATACCTTATCTGTGCTGTGTTCATTTCTTTTCCCAAGGAAATAGGTTGAACGTAGGGCAGAGGTAAAACTGGCAGAACTAGTTTTTCTTAGCTTTAGACTAGAAACTTTCAGTACTTGGAAAGCATCCTGATTCTCTACAAACCAAGTTCACTTAACACACCACCGGATGACGGTAGAACCTCTTCGTAGTCTTATATTGCCAACAAATCACCCGATGTTTAAAGCTTTGCTCTTTTTGTTATTAGTCTTTTACTGCTTACAGTATTCTGCAATTGAGTTACGTGGCCCTTTGGCCTTCAGCCTAAGAAAGAAGGTTAAAATAGAAGCTATCTGTTGAAATGGCAATACCTCTTTCATTTCTGGCTCTCAAAACATAATCAAGTGACCTTCAGTATTGTGAGAGTAGAAATACCACGCTGAATGTTGTTTCCCTGTCTTTGAAAAAGAAACAGTAATTCTACTTCATCTCTTAGCAGAACAAAGGCAGTAGTGGCCACTTATTCTCAGTTGTGTAAAGCGCGCGGTGCAAAGATTTCTTAGAGCTGCAAATACTATTTCCCTTATTTTGTCTCTAAGAAGTTTCATGTACTGTATTTTCACTAAGGTGAAAGCATGCTGTCATTAGAGATAGCGTAGATGTTTTTCTCAGAATTAGGTGTTGGCTGTCTTAATGCTTACAGAAATCTTGCATCATTTTCTAACTTTTGCTAATACCGTATTTGTACATTTTAAATGCTAATTCCTCTGGTATACTCAAAATTAGTCTGTAAAAGTTAGTCTTAGTTTCTGCAACTCTTTCCTTCAGTATTAAATCTCACGTGAATTTAAAAAAAAAAAGACGAAGGAATACATATAATGTGTGTGTTG
Source organism: Phasianus colchicus (assembly GCF_987193195.1). Classification (NCBI taxonomy): domain Eukaryota; kingdom Metazoa; phylum Chordata; class Aves; order Galliformes; family Phasianidae; genus Phasianus; species Phasianus colchicus. The sequence goes on along the minus strand of NC_143441.1, from coordinate 6,085,520 downwards.
TTTGTTTTTCACTTTCACAAACAGCAAGCTAACTTTCTTTAAATTCTTGATAGCATTAGAATTAGTTTTCTCACTGAGGTACCACAATATCAGCAGGCCAGCCTCAGCACCCACCACATCCCAGTCTTAACTATGAAGTTTGCAAGACTTACTTATGTCAGTACTGTTGTCAACTTTGAGATACGTAAGAGCTCAAAGATGGCTACTTCCCAAATTACATCTCAAACTAGAAATCCTACACTATTACAAACTACACCTTTTTACTGTCCGAATAATTATTTTCAATACTGCATCATTATACATAACTTTCCCAAACATTATGGAGATACTTTCAGCTAATAGCATATGAACTGTATATACAAATACTATAAAAGGGAACATTACCTGTGTGTTTAGTATAACAACAGTGCACATAAAGATATAATGAATAGATGGAATGAGAGCTATGATACCTGGCAGTTACCAGTGCCAACTAAGTTTGGCTTACGGCATGTGGTCTTTGCAGGGGTTACTTTACATTTTGAACAGATCTTTCCAACTCTTCTCTTGTCCTTGACGCGTATATTTGGAAGGAACTCATTCAATTGAAAGAGGATAAGTTTTGATTAAAGTCACGTGTTCAGTATCAGCTGAAGTTTTCACTGGTTTGCTGGATCGAGCTACAGTGTACAGCTGAAAAAATAGAGGTACTCTCTGTAGGTCACAGTCTGGGGAAACCTGACAGACTGCATACTGGCCTACAGTTGGAATGTGGGCACAAAACTTGTATGGATCCACTGTACCATTCAGAAAATGTCCACTGATCTATTTATTTTTTTTTATTTAATATGGAAAAACAGCACATATTTCTTAAAAGGAAATTTTCATAGCTAAAGGTACTTCTAGAATCCTGGTAATATGTTTTGTTTGCTGTGTTTGTGGCTTGTCCTGTCAGCCTGAAATTATTATCACAAACCTAAGGTTGAACATGAATTAAAATATAGCAGAGGGAAGCTTGTACTGTTGCTACAACAGCAGAGTTACCTTCATGTGACACATTCAAGCCTTTACAAGTGGGAGCACGGTTAGAAAACACCTCCTTCGTCCTCCTAAAAATAAAATACATCCTCCTTATCACGTAGGTACAGTCTTTGATCTGGCAGTATGCCCAATGACAACCTTCTGCAAGCATGTCGAGTCAGCGTGTCACTCACTGAGAAGCCCTGACAAACAAACCTCCTTGATTTCCTGTTTCAGTCTTGCATGCTTACTTAAAGTCAAAGCAGAAGAGATTACTTAAGTGATCGATTTGCTATTTCTGGGCAAATAAATGCATGCTGCCTTGCTAATTTTCGTGACGCCGTATCAAGAAGCTGAAAGGAATTCGTGGCGCTGCAACAGGAAACCCTAAAATACTCTGAGTGATTCTGTAGAACGGTTAAAAAGCGATAAACTTTTGCTTTGAGAAACAAGTTCCTCTGTCGGAGCAGTCCTGCTGCATCCACAAAAGCCGTTTCATTCAGTGAAGGTCAAAGGTTTTGTTGTTGGTGCACCAGCTGATCATCTGTACGCCGTCGGGCTGCAGTGCTGAGCATAACAAACTGCTGTGCAGTGCTGACGTGCGTCACAGGACCCTGGGGTTTTGCACGGGGATTAGTCAGGCTGTATTTGGAAACGCCCTCAACTGCACCTTGCGCTGCTATATTAGTGCTTCTCAAGCAAGAGAAATTTTCTTTTGCTTCTGCAGCTGCTGCTGCAAAACCCTCCGGTAAGTGTGCACAGCTCATCTGCCTGCGTTTTTAAGCCAGTTAGATGAGGTGTTTTGTGTGTGGTTGTTTACTGGGACGAATTGTATTTCTAAGATATATATTTGTTAGCTTAGAAATGACAAGAGCGTTGAAGGAATAAATATATTTACCTTCTTTTTTATTATTATTGAATAGGATAACTCAATTTGCACATTCTTCTACATTTAAATATGGATCAGAGTAGTCTCAAGCGTGAGTATTTTCAGAGAGGTCTAGCTCTGTGCCTTGCATGTCTGCTTTTATTTATATACAGCAGGAATAGCAAACATCACGTAATATAGCAGACCAATTCTTAAAAGGATTTGGTTGATTTTTGTTGGCAGCCTGTATGCAAGCCCTGCGTCTCTGGACTCTGCTTGCCACCTATGCAGTTGCAGTAGGACAAAATCAAGGACAGAAGAATCAGGAGTGCCCTAAGCTCAACGCACAGGTACTCTCCTTTAAAAGCACAAGAGAAAACACTGTTGTCATGTTTCTGTAAACACTCTTTTCAGATTTTTATGTTTTGTATTATTTTGGTTTTTTTTCTTAACCAAACTAAATATCAGATTCTACCAGGTTAAGTGGAAAAAGATGTAAATACTAAGCAAAATAAAACAGGAAAAAATATATTTAATGTGCATCATACTCTGCTTCTTAAAATAGCTTAGGTAGTAAAGCCACTTACAGTTATTTCACATAACCAGGGGATCTCTAATTTTGCAGAACGTTTTCAAGCAACTGTGACAATATTCAATGTTCTGTTGTTCCATTTCCATAATAACATTTGCCTATTTATTCTGTAAAAGTTTTCCTAAGGCTATTTCTTGACAAAAGTTCCAATAGCAAAACTTAATTGTTACTATTTATTGGAGATTTCTTACCACATTTGCTTTTACATCTTATGAACATAAGCTGCACTACGTTCTTGGTTTGGGTCATCAGAAATTAAAAAAAAAAACTGTCCTTAGTTCAGGTCATGCTAATAATCATCAGTGCCATTCTCTTGCCTTAGCTGCACATAATGGAGTGATCAGTGAGACCCCACTCTCTTGCAGTAACTTTTGGTGTTCCTGTCTAAAAGGCAGGAACTGGGGCTGCTGAGAGAAAACGGTTGCACTCCAAGACCAAAATTCAAGTTGTCTGAAATAAAGTGATTTCTATTTGAGCACACTGAAGCTCTGTACGAGCACATACAGATGGAGGAAAAGATACACACATCCCAGTGTGGCTTCTTGCATTTCAAATATTGCAAAATAGCAGAAGTTACACGATGCTAGCTTGCTTTTTAAACTTTTTTTTCCTTTTTTTTTTTTTGTAAACTTTGTTTTCTGGAGTAAGCAGATAAAATTAGCATTCTGTAATAATGTCAAAGGGGAAGAGAAAATGGAAAATAAGGTATGTTTATCATTTAAGGGATGTGCCCTTTTTCTTTCTAATTTCACCAAGTGCACTTTCTGTCACCAAGAACACCAAGATCCAATTTTCTGTAACTTGCCAGGGTATCAGATCTCACAGCTATCACTGATACCATACCCTGCCTTTTTTGGTACACGTCCACAAGTAAGTATATGTGATAGCTAGTCTCAGACCTTGGAATTGGGCATTTGCAGTTCCCAAAATAAACATCATTTATAGCATTTTACCCAGAAGTTGTCACCACAGGCTAGAAATGAGCATAGGCTAGAAAAACAACAAATAATTAAACCTTACCCATTTTATCACTTAAATTGGCATTTTTCTTGTTCAGAAATAATGCTAATGGATCCCTCTTGTTGCCAGCCCATTCTTGTGTGTCCTCTGTCTCATAAGTTAATTGGTTTGGAGCCTAGTGTAAGACAAGTTTCCTAACAGCTGTTAAAATGAAATCATGTAATACTTGAAATTCACAAACTGTCAGCAGTATCATGGCTAGTTCTTCTTCATTTTCTTATCACTTTAATGACATTGTGGTCATCTAAAGTACTCTCTCCTTTGTTGAGAATTGTAGAAATTCTCCTGAATATTTCACCCACCTGTGATGCAGGGTATTTTTCATAGCAATGCATTTTGTGATGACTAGATAAGTCATTGTAAAATAAGAAAAATTTGTATCTGACAAATCATGTATTCTTACAGGGGTATTTGGAAAAAAAAAAAATCAGGCAAAGTATTTTTACATGTCCTTGTTTGAAGCACTGCTTAGCAGACTCATGCTGATAATCTTTTATATTTTTAGTTGTTACGAGGTAATATTTCCATCAATTTATCTGAATTTTATTGTGAAATAAGCCATCTCTGTGTGTTTAAGATAACAAGTCATTCATCATCTCATCCTTCCCTACTGAAAATTACAGATAGTAAAGCTACCTAAGGTTCCACAGCTGTCCTACACATCAAGTGTATTTTTATTAGTTACTACTCTAATTGACATTATTTTTTTTAATTTATTTTTAATCACAGGAAATATTTTTATTTTACTGGGTAGAGGGGAGATTGAAAAATCCAGTATAATCCAGAATATGAATTATACCTTGTGCACACAATAAGATACTACTTAGCTAGGGTACCATTTTAGTGATTATCACCAACTCTTGTTTAATAGTTTGAGCTGTGTGTATGCTTAGATATAAACTGTCTCACATACTGATGATATATATAAGCAGCACCCAAATACAACATGAAAGCAACTCTGTTTGCACACTTGCTGTCCAATTATACATAGGAAACATTAAAAACAAATAAAATTCAAAATGATCTTCACAATATGTACGTTTCCTCTTAATTTAAGCCAGCTTACATAGGTGTATGTCTCGTGTACTAAATAGATATGTTATGCTCAGAACTGGCATTGTTGTAAATGACCATTCTGTGGTTTGTAGGACGGGGATTTCCACACCTGCGTGAATCCAATATTGTTCATTCGTCAAGGTATGAATATAACATTGTTAACTACAAAAGAATTTCCTACATCCTTAGTCCAGTTACTCGCTATCAAAAATAATCCCATCTTTTTATCCTTTTCGCATATAAAATTAAGCTCAGCCTTAAAATAATCATTTTCAGTTTTATCCTTGTTGCTTCTCTTTGAAAGCTCCTTAAAAACCTTTGAGACTAGAAACTTAAATGTGTTTGTGGCCAGTGCATATGCCAGCCACAGATTACCTTTGGTATTATCATCTTTTAACATAGTCTTCCAAAAGCTACCTCTCTCTATGAACTATTTCAGTAATATATTGATGTGCTTGATATGAAAGTAGAACTCTTCTCACGCCTTTATAAACTGACAGAATAAAGGTGCCTCCATGTGATGTGCTTTCAGGTATCACAATGAAATACAAATTTCTTTTCCTGTGCTTATGTAGTTTTAGTCTTGTACATAGAAGCTCCTTGCTCCTATAAGCATGCTTGTCTTTGCTAGGTGCCCTGGAGTACTTTCGTTTGGTTGTTTCTCCATATAGAATCACAGGATGGCTTGGGTTGGAAGGTATCTCCAAGATCATCTAGTTCCAACCCTCCTGCCACAGGCAGGCTTGCCACCACTGTATCAGGTAGTAGATCAGATGGCCCAGGGCTGGGCAGCCTGTTCCAGCACCTCACCACCCTCTCAAGCAAAAACTTCCCTTTAAGTATATATGTTCTTTCCTGTCATCAGAATTATGGGCCTTCTGCATACATTGAGTTGAATCCTAGAGCTTTATTGAGCAATCTGTAGAAACACAAGTTTTCTCACATTATTTACACTTCTTTTACTAGCGTTATCTCACACTTTGTTCTTTTTATCTATCTTAGCAGTTGCATCCAATTTGAATCTGTTTGTCTGTTTCAACTATGAAGAATGGTAAATACAGAACAAAAAACAACAGCAAGGCAGGGCGGAAGAGTAAGACATAGAAGACAGTTTGTTAGAAAACTGGTGATTGCTTATTACTTACTTCTAATACGATACAGTCCAAGTAAAATAGTTGTTCTTAAAGTTCAGTTGCAAATGTGAATGCAAGGAAGTAGTGATCAAAACATTCTTACTTAGTCTTACTGTACTTGTCTGGGGCACTGAGTTTATCAAATTCTTTATCCATAATGAAAATGTGGGTTTGACTGTGAGCATGCCTGTGGTAGTGAAATTTCATGGGTTCCACTCGTTGCAGAAGACTTTTTTTTGTTCCCCTCTAAATTAAAATACTGGCTCTTCAACTGACTTCAATTCACATATAAAAATGAAAAATGTATTCGAACTAACAAAAAAAAAAAAAAAAAGTGACCTTGAGTAGGACTATAAGTTTACAACACCAAAGCAGGAAACTTTCATCATACTCAAAACCTTAAGCAATCTCCGAACATAACCTGCTGAATTCTTTACTAAGGGTGGTGTTTCAAAAATTTACAAAAGGCCTCTGCTAGTAAAACACTTGCAAGCAGTTTTCCTCATGTAGTCTCTCCCTCTGATTTCTTCATCTCCACCAACTAGTCTGTTTAGATCAGGTACATTAGGAAGCCTGTTGCTTAGTATCTAAGTAAACCAAATAATATTTGAACTACTACTTACAAAAAAAGAACATTTAGATTTCACTTTGTTTAACTTTTGCATTCCAGATCTAAAATATAATTTGCTTCCCGAAAGTCAAAGGAATTAGATTAGTCAATTCACAGTGAAAGGTTTATAAAACAGTCAAATTGCTTTGTCTTTCATTACAGAGAAACAATCACTGTATACCATCAGTTTAGTTTACTGTGTGTTAAATACAAAAGAAGTACTGGAACACACCTTTAAATGGTTGCAGGTTGTTATGTTTTGGATTATGCAACTAGATCACTTGATTTACATCTACTTAGAATTGTGAATTAATATCTGTAAAGTATGCTTTACAGATATATTTCTCAAAAGATGAGGGAATTCTTGAATAGATGTCTTTCACAAAGATACTTTGTGCTTATTAGCTTTCTCCGTGAATCCCAATCTGGGATGCAGTTGACAGCTGTAAATTAATCCACAGGTACCTTTTTTGAATTTGCTGTGTTAACGAAAGCAACAAGGCACTGCAGCTACACAGAAAAGAACAACTATCTTGACTTAGAACTTATCACTTATGCTATGGCAAAGACTTTTCCTGCGTATTATTCACATCTGAAGAAAAACAGGAAAGCCCTAAATCTTCCAAACTGAATTAAAAAAATGCAGTTTCTTTCTTTGTGAGCCTTATGAAGCAAAGAGGGCAAATACCCTGCCGTCACTTGAGAATTGTTGGCAAATGCAAAACCTTTTGGGTGGGTGGAAAACTTAAAAAAAACTGTCAAAAACTCACAATTAAGGTTGTAGAAGGATCTCCATTTTCTATTTTCATTACTGTCTCTGTGGACATCTGCCAGAAATTGGCTATTAAATTCAAATTATTTGTCATATTTGATGAATAGTAGCATTGGTGTGGCAGAAGCATTACAATTTAGGTTGACTAAATGTAAAATCTACACTTTGTGCAACTACTTGTTTCTAGCTAAGCATAATTAAAGACAAGTATTTGGCAATTACCAACAGTATGAGTCAATATCACCATGCTATTTCTAACAAAATATATCAAATTTATATGCAAAGCTATTATGTGAAAGGGCAAAGCAGCCCTTCAGCTGAGGCCATTTCAGAGCAGAAAGATGATACTGAGATGCAGGTGTGCTGAAGAATGCTATGATTCAAATAAATGAGCCAGGACAGAATCAAGAACTGTCAGAGATGTGGAAAAAGAAAAAGGAAATTGAAGCAATCAGGTTTCTTCAGTTCATGAAGAGGGGAGAAGTACTCAAGTGAGAACCTGTGAAAAACAATCCTTGACTCCAAGTTGAATTAGCTAAAATCAGAGGAAGAAGCGTTTGAGAAAGATGAAGCTAACCTTTCTGAATGTAAAGATAGTTGAGCAGTACAATGCTTTCTCGGGAAAAATAAAGGATATGTGAGTAGAGCTACTGAGGAATGGCTTAAACAAATATCTGCTGAGAATGATGTAGCTGTAATAGCTTGCAAAGTGGATGGTAGATAATATTTAACAGTACTTTCAGCTCCTTTTCCCTCACACAGGAGGATCTTTTCCATTACCAATGCATGTGTTTGCAATAGTTAGAGACTAAAATATCATCTTTTTTCCTAAAGCACACCATAACTACAATTTGACTGACAGTTTGTTCTTATTAATTCTTAATAATAATTGCACAAAAAGCTAGCTTTTAAGATGTCCCATCTCCTACAGCCATAATTCAACCGCAAGGTGATCCTTACGTCCTGTTTCCGTGCATCTCCTTTTTCCTGCAAATAGAGTTATTTTCTCTAAGTGTCAGCTTACTGAATAATTTGCTATCAGGAAAGGGAAAAGAAACACGTGTTGAAACCAAAAGCTGTACTCAGCCATCAGTTAACGCTTGCAGAAAGTTTTCTATTTTGTGTCATTTTAAACTTTCCTTCCTGTCCTGAGTATGAAATGGTGTCACGTGAAACAGCTGAGCTTCCAGACTGATGGATAGCTGATATTCCTCACTCCCCAGCAGGTATATTTCTGTCTTTGTTCTTACTCTTCACAGATGCCAGAATTTCAGAAGAAGACTGTCCACATTAAGGACCCTGGGAGAGTAGAAGAGATTATTTGTGGCCTCATCAAAGGAGGAGCTGCTAAACTTCAGGTAAAAATAGTAAAAGGTGTAACCGGTTCAGAATGAAAGTAATCATATGATTGTTGCTGCGTGCCAAAAAAAAAACTGATCTATATATATAGCAAATCAGCCTTCAGGTAATCTCCAAAACTTGACATCTGTTAACTCTTTTAATAGGCCTTGTTGATCCAACTGTAATTCAGCCAGATGGCAGTCAAGTAAATGATGTAAATATGCAAGCTTAGTATTTTCAGGATGTACTCCCATCAAAGGAATTAGATAAATAATTTTCTTAGAAAAAAAATATGGCATACTTTGGCTTATCTTATAGTAAAACAGGTTTCTGTGAAAAATGTGCTACTCAACTGCAACAGAATTTCTATCCATTCTTTATTTTGTCCCTCTGTGTTGTAAGACAGTTTTGCTTTTTCTTTCCTTAAATAGATTATTACAGATTTTGATATGACATTAAGTAGATTTTCCTACAATGGAAAAAGATGTCCAACTTGTCATAGTGAGTACTTTTTTTTTTTTTTAATATGGATTGGTTCATTCACTCCTTTCAGTTTTTCTAAGAATTTAATTTTCTATCTACATTATTTCTAAACACGAGATTTTATACTGACTTGTTACTGAGGCTGCACATTCTACTAAAGTATTATAGTGAGAGTCTATGTGTTGTATGCATATATATTTTAATTACTGTCTGTGTGAATTAAAACCAGTTGTCATTCACAATTAGAAACTAAGATCTGAACTACAAGTTAGTTGCTAGATACGGTAGGGTCAACTTCTGTTGTTGAAAAGCCCATTATAGTCCTGACACCTGCAAGAATCAAATAGTAAAGTCCTTGGAATTCTTGACATTTTTGTGCTGTAGCCTTATAGAACAAATAGAAATAATTTAATAATGAGGTAGGGATCTTAAAACGTAGGTGGCCTGATAATTATTTCAGAAATAAATCTCAAGAAATAAGAGATTTGTCACTGACCTTATGAGGGGAGGATAGTAGTATCATCATGAAGAAAAATGTGCCTTTTATTGGTTGATGGCAAGAAAAACTCTGAGGAAACATAATGGTATGTTGTCAAACATTGTCTTCTGTGCCATCTACAGCGTTGTAGTGTGAAGTGAATGAAACATAATGTCTTGTTTAACACTTTTTTTTTTCCACCTCTCCAGACATCATTGATAACTCTAAGCTCATTACAGAGGAATGCCGGAAAAAGGTAAATGGAAAACATACCAGCTGCTTGTTTGTTGTACAGACAACTGGTTTTATCCCTGGCTGTTATATGCCAGCACTATGAGACAGGATACTTTCAAATCCTTGAAGCTCTGAGATCTCTCTGACTGACTTTAAGGCATCCAGTCACTAAGAAGTGAACAAAATACTTCTATTCTTGATAGCAGCATATGGTTTAGTTTAGCATCCAATTTTTCTGCATAGGTATATGTGCAATCTGTCCTTTTATGTGTACAAAGAGTATTTAAAATTCCAGTTTATTTAAATAATGTATCTAGAATTTAAAAAGTTGTTTTGAAGACTAAATACCAAGCGCTATTTATAAAGATACATTAAACATCTGTGTTTTATTTTACTTCAGTTATTGCAGCTGAAAGAAACATATTATGCTATTGAAATTGACCCAGCCCTGACTATTGAAGAAAAATATCCATATATGGTAGAATGGTAAGAGAAATCTCCTGTGTTCATATTCTATTAAAATTAGACTTAATGATAGATCAGATTTAAAAATAAGTAAATTTTAAAAATGAAATTAATGGCAGTAATTAGCTTTAATGCATTGACCGAATTAATCTCCTGAGTGTTACACTATTGTTTTTGTTTTGCTGTTAATATGAATTAAAAAAATTAAAAACACAGAATGCTTTTGTTATTGACATGTGAGTAAGTTGCCCAATTTATTTTTTATGTTCTAGGTACAATAAATCTCATGCACTACTCATTGAACAAGGCTTACAAAAGGATAAGTTTGCAGAAGTTGTGAGGGAATCTGATGTTATGCTGAAGTAAGTTTCTTTTAATTTCATAGAATCACCAAGGTTGGAAAAGACCCACAGGATCAGCTAGTCCAACCATCCACCCATCACCAATAGTTCTCACCAAACCATGTCCCTCAACACAACACCTAAACGTTCCTTGAACACCTCCAGGGTGGGTGACTCCACCACCTCCCTGGGCAGCCCATTCCAGTGCCTGACCACCCTTTCAGAGAAGCAGTATTTCCTAACGTCCAGCCTAAATCTCCCCTGGTGCAGCTTGAAGCCATTCCCTCTAGTCCTATCACCAGTTACACAAAAGAAGAGGCCGACCCCCATCTCACTACAACCTCCCTTCAGGTAGTTACAGAGAGTGATAAGGTGTCCCCTGAGCCTCTTCTCCAAACTGAGAATAATAATTTGAATAATTCTCTTTTGAAACAATTCCTGTATGTTCTCACTGTGTGTTTTTATGGGGGAAAAATTCCTGAGAATGTGACATCTTATTCTTGGAATATAGAGAACTCTTCCTATCCTTTATTGATATTCTGAAGATAAAGGCCTGTGGTGATCTCACACCATATAAACCAGAGATGAGAAACTACTTTTTTAAAGAGGGATATAGAGTGCATCTTTATTCCTGTGAAAACATTCCCTGCAGTAGTTTTATCTGAGATAAAATGCAGCAATTTGTGGAACACATTGCCAGTTTGTGTTAAATATTGTTCTTCTATGGCTAAAGGCAAGTTTAAGAGCCAGCAAAATCACAGAATTGCCAGGGTTGGAAGGGACCTCAAGGATCATGAATCTCCAACCCCCCTGCCACATACAGGGCCACCAACCATCCCACCTAATGCCAGACCAGGCTGAAAATCCTGAAACATACTATGTGCATTGGCTCCCATCTGTTTTAAAATACTTCAGAACTGTGTGAATTTTGGAACAGTGAAACAGGATGTTCAAACTTAACTTGTGAAATTGTTTACCATATTGACTAATTTCTTCTCTTTTGCAAAACCAGCAAGCACGCAGCCTCCAGCTGTGAGAAAGCATAAGTCTGTGTAGGTTGAGTCTTCATTCACAGGCTAAAATTTCCTCCAAAACTTTCATGATAATAAAGTAAAATTCTACCATTCAGTGTCACTGCAGAGAAGTGTATGGAAATAATATCTTGTTCCTGGAATACTGTACGTGTTATGATCTGGGTATTGAAAACTAAAAACCTTTCAGAAAAGAGTGACAAGAATGCTGTCATTTTCTTTTCCAAAGATGACGTAAATGTTTTCAGAAAACTCTGATGCTTTTTGCCTTTTTTAAATTGAAATTTGGCTTAGATTTACATCCTGTGTTGCAGGGAAGGATACGAGAACTTCTTTGATAAGCTCAGTGAACATAATATTCCTGTGTTCATATTTTCTGCTGGGATCGGAGATATTCTTGAGGAAGTTATCCACCAGGCTGGAGTCTACCATTCTAATGTCAAAGTTGTTTCCAATTTCATGGATTTTGATGAAAATGTATGTATGTGTGATTGCCTGTGGGATTTAGCTGCTATTTATATAGACTACGAGGTGAACATTTTAATCCATTAGATGTAGCCATCTGCCCTGCTATACAGAAAATTAGAATTGCATATTCAACACTCTCCCAAACACAAAAGCAAGCAGAGGGTAATAATTCAAACACTGTTTATGTGATGTGACTAAGATATAATTCATTTCCTCATAATCAGCCCAGTTTACCAATACTCCTCCTCCTGGCAGGGAAGATCACTGCCTCTCTAGTCTTAACAATTACAGTCATTCAGTTATCTAATACTTATTTACCTTGTTCATAATTGGAGATTAAATAGTTAAAAGTGTATTTATAATATAGAATGAAGTAGATATTAATCTATATCTATAAAATGCTAGAAATAACTTGTGTTTTCTTAATAGGGAATATTAAAAGGATTTAAAGGAGAATTGATTCATGTTTACAACAAACATGATGGTGCCTTGAAGAATACTGAGTATTTTAAACAACTGAAAGACAACAGTAATATCATACTGCTGGGTGATTCCCAAGGAGACTTGAGTATGGCAGATGGAGTAGCAAATGTTGAACACATTCTTAAGATTGGTTATCTCAATGATAAAGTAAGTAGCCTTAGATCCTTGTAACTTGGAATGAAATACTTGTGAACTAGCAACAGGTTAATTATAATCATTAAATAACAAAGCAAGTATTTGGCCCATACTTGTTTGGAAATCTCAACATGTTTCATGGATTTCTTACTTCTACTTCCTCCCAAATCCCACCTTCTAATACTGGATTGATAATTGAGCAAAACTGTAATCTTCTAAATAACACATTTTGTCCATGACTTTCCCCCCCCCCCTTTGGAAACACAGAACTGTTAGCAATTTACAATGTACATCCATTTACATTCATGAGAAAAAAAAAAATCAGTTTTCTATTACTGTCTGTCTTTAGGGAAACTGAGAAAGCAGGGTTGTTTTGTTTTTTTTTTTTTTTCAGTATCTGTGCGTATGAGGATCTGGAATAAATGTGAGGTTTATCCTGGAACATGAACACAATTAATTAATGTCACTTTTTCTTTGTCATCCTGTGGAATTCCCTTATAGGAGGGACATATAATTTGCATGGCTTATTCTCTGAATTTGATAGAAAAAGATGACAATATTTTAAGGACCTACATATATTTATATTCTAAAACTAAGTGGATCTCTTTCTTTATCCCTTCTGCAATTAGGTAGATGAACTTTTGGAAAAATACATGGACTCTTACGATATTGTCTTGGTGAAAGATGAATCCCTGGAAGTTGCCAACTCCATCCTACAGAAAATCCTGTAAATTGCAGTCTCAAGTCACTGCATTCTTTCCAGAAGGCAACTGAATAGAAGAGCACACACGTGCAATCTTAAGTGTATCTGTTACTCATTGACAGAACTGTTTAATTTAAAACTTTTATCCTCATTTTGGTATTTTGAAGTATATATGGTACCCATTGTCAACTAGGAGCTCCTTTTACTGCTGTTATGCTGTTCTTTATTGTCTCACACTCCTATTAAAACTAGATTTAAATTGGATTTACAGATGTGATAAACTGCTTCTGATTGGGGTACTGTGGTTTGCTGTCTTTTAATCAGGCATTTTAAAGAACATTTTAGTAAACGTAGCTATTGTGTAAAAATGAAGATGCTCTGAATAAGCAGCGCATGTGGGTTTGTTTTGCCTTTGCTTTTTTCAAAGTGTCATCCAAAATCTGGGAAGAAAACTCTCTGATTCCAATGCAGTGTTAGAAAAAGATTTCAGTCCCAGCTGTACTTTGAAAGATGCTACAGACTGTCACATACATATTTTTCATATGTATTTTTCTTCAGTAAAAATCCTTCACTCACCCAATTCAGACAAAGTGTTCCCTATTAACAGATTTCTGTATCATTACAAAATGTTCTATATCCTTATGTTTCTTTAATCTCTGTGGAGTGGGAAAGTCATACTGTTTTAAGTCAGTACACCTGAGTTAAAGATTCTCAACCTTTTACCAACAGGTGGTTCACAGGCTAATAGTATCCACCAGCTCCTTTTCACATCTTACTTCTGAACTGCTCTTAATCCCAGCCAGCTGCTTCACATCAAAGCTAGCAGAGCTAGTCTAAAGTACTTTCTCTGAGAATTCTCAGTGAGCTGCTCTGAACAGAAAATCAAAACCAAAACCAGAAAATCAAAAGCAAAATCAAGTTCTCTTGTCAGAAGTTCTGTGCATTGGAAACAGTTAAGGAACCACTGCGGGCCTTAGGTTGCAGTGGCCTCTGCCACTCTGCTCTCTGCAAATTTGAAGCACAAGTGTCAGTATAGCATCTAGCACTTCCACCTTTGTTATTCAAATCTGTTTAAACATCTGCCAAATGTTGAGAAAGTATTTCTTGTGTACTGAACACTGCAGTACCTCTCAGCATCGCGTACAGAGAGATGCAGCTTAAAGTAGCCACAGCTTTGGAAGTTTGCTCTGATCAGTGCAGGAGAAGCTAAAGGTAGTGATGAGACCTTGGTCCTGAGGGCTCAAGCTGTACTAGTTCTATTCATTCATAAAATACAGGCAGTCATACAACTTGCCCACACAGTGTGAGTGGTGCCATTCCTTTTCATTCCCTGAGGAGCTGAAACAAAACTAGGAGAGGGCCTGGATCTGCATTCCCTACCACTAGCAAATAAATTCTCAAAAGAAAAAAAACAAAAAAAACCAACCCTCTTTCCTGTTCAGCCTAAATGCTGACTAAGTAGCACCAACCATTCCTTTTCCCCAAATCAGCAGACTTCTATCTCATTACCACACCTGCTTGAACTTTTCCAAGGCAAAATTTCCAAGGTGTTTTTTGCTTATCCTGACTCTGCATCCCCTGCAGTAAATTGAAATTCAATTATTCCTCCACTTTGAATGCATGGCAAAGTCTGGGTACCCAATCCAACATACTGTGAGCAGCCTTTCGTAATCACCTTGCACTGGGTGTCCTCAGTTACACAGGGCTCCTTGTATACAATACACAGTCATGTAATTCCCTACTCCTGGCATGGGGGCAGCTGGACCCCCAAAACAGGAGCCTCAGAAGCCACCATTTGAGCAGAAAACCACTTAAAACAGGAGATGCCTGCAGGCAGGATATGGCCCTGGCTGCCTTCCATTTGAGTCACGACTCAGGCAGCAGAGGCCTGGAAGAGCTGAAAGCAGCCTGGTGGTGCCAGTCACACGAGGAGACAGAGCAGCCCAGCCTGCCAGCAGCCTGCCAGCCAAAGCCCTGGAACAGGGAGGGCTTGAAAGCACTGCCAACAGCTGCAGCATTAGCAGAGCTGCTGCTCTCTCCACATATTAAAAAAAAAATAACGTGCTCAGGCAACTGTTGATGTATAACTGAGAGGAACAAAGACCTGCCAGGTAGAAACACTGCACAGAACGAGCTGAAGGAGAGGAGGGCTTGGGGCAGTGCACCTGCCATAGATCTGGGAGCTGCTGCATTGGATGGGGGAGGAAAAAGTGCCAGGCCAGGGCAGCAGTTTGGGGTGCAGCACTTCATCTTGGACACAGCAGCTTTGTGCAAGCAGTCACAGGAGAGCAGGACAACGTGTATTAGAAACATGCCAACCACACTGGGTTGCAGACAGGCTGGCAGGCACCCATAACACGCAGCCTCTAGGGACAGCACACTCAGTGTGCAAGGTGTGTGTGTCCTCTTTCCTCTCCTGCTTGGGTGTGCCCTCAAGCTACCCTGCACATCCAGTCCCTGAGACAGTAGAGCAGAGTGGTGATATGCAAAACTTGAAGGAAGGAAAGAAGTTTTTGGTATTTCTTAGTTTCAGTAACTGTTGGTTTTTCTTTTTAAAAAGTGATCATGTTGAATCTTTTGACAGAGCTGCCAAGTAAAAGTCCAAAAGGCAAAGGCCTTCCACAAAGCACCGAGGTGTTTGGATGCACCGCTTACTCAGCCAGTCTCCATCTGCTAGGAGCTGACTACCAGGCATTGCTCTGAGTTTACACTGGGGCAAATTTTTCCACTGACTGGTTACCTTTGGAATGCAGATAATAGTGCAGCTCGGGTTGTGTGATAGGCAGCTGATACCACTGCTCTGCAGCACAGATGAGTCACAGCACACACACATACCAGTACAGGATCCTTCTGGCAGCAGGTGTAACATTTCCCTGGTAATCTGACTATCAGTTCACAGAATGGCCAGGGTTGGAAGGGACCTCAAGGATCACGAATCTCCAACCCCCTGCCGCATGCAGGGCCCAATCCAACCTGGCCTTGAGCAGGTCTGGTCTCTTGGTGTCCTGTTCCTAAGGCAAGACTGTCCCACATTCTTGTCCAGCGTGCCTCAGGACTTCATATGAACACACCAATTTCTCCTTCACATCTTTTCCTCAACCTCATCCACCCCCACAGGAAGCAAGTCATCACTCCTTCCTTCAGTGGGATCATCCAACCCAGTCACAACAGAAAATAAAGCCATAGGGAAGAGCATTAGGCAGTATCTTTAAAAGCATTATCTCAACAGACTTCCAACAACATCTTAGTTTTCAAATCATTCAAATTAGTATGCAGCCTGCTAGAGCCTGGGCAGTAGCAGAAATGCCTGATGATGTGGGGAAGCACATCATTGGCTTTCAGTTCTCTACGTCAGCACTGAAAACTCTGCCTTGGCAGAGGATTCTGGATCCATCAACCATTTCTCAAGCATCATGTGAGCAAAACTTACCCCTTGCCTGCAGGCAGATGGACAGTGAATTGTCATTCACCAAATATTCAGTCCACAGGCAAGTGACAATCGCTTAAAAGGACTTTTACCCTTCTGCAAGCAAGCAGGTAAGTTAAGCTCTCCAGCAATGCCTTCTATCATGAAGCCATCATGAAGTTATACCAGCCTCAGATTCTGTGTTAGGGGCTCTGAGTGCTCAGCTCTTTGCTGGCACATCAGAGCAACTAAGATTTGTTGATGCAACGAAAACAATCACCTGGTAGAACCCATTTCCTGGGAAAAGGGTGGCTGCTAGTCAAAGAATTTACTTCTGAAATGTCACACGTACAGCTTTCCAGAAACAAAAACAGTTGCTTACATGAACATCCTGAACGTGTGCTTTTAATAATCAATAGTATGTAGGTTTTTAATCTCTTTTCATCATCTCATGACCTGCTGCCAGCTCTAACTTACTTACACAGTAATTAAAAGAAGGCATTAGCTGCATTTTTAAACACACTTCCCATTTTCAAAATCCCATTTTTCTGTCCCTGATCCGTTGGCTGGCAATAAGAGCTGTCAGTTAGCTCTCCTAAAACATGAGCAAACAGCACACCATGTTTACTGCTAACAAAATTAACACAACAGCTATGGGTTAAAATTATCCTCCAGCAATGTCTACCTAAATCAGATTTGTGGCAATGACATCTCACAGCCCTGAGTGTACACTTCATTTGTTAATTTGAAGGAAAGCATATATATAGAAATATATATATGAATATATATACATACACACTCACACATTTCCTATCAAAAACCTGATTCTAAAGTTTAAGGAGTAAGCAACAACATTAGGTGAATTTAAAACTTCCTTTTTTTCTTCTATTCACAGTATCTATTCTTTCTATAGCAGATATCCAAGGTCAGGTATTTGGGATCCCTACCTAGCTAAAAATGTTTCCTGATTGGGCATTGCAGACAGCTCTGATGTCCTCTTACTGTCAAACACAAATAGTCCTGAGCTGAGCCCAAGGCTTACACCCAGTGTTACCTGAAGATGCCATTTTTTCTTTAATCTTAAGGGAAAATCTGAATGTTTATTCCCACCAAAAAAAAAAAAAAAAAAAAAAAGCAACATTTTTTTGAGTTCAACAATTGCAAAACTCTGAGTTTTTGAATATACTTAGAACATACAAAGCTATGCAGCAGGAAGCATCTCTTCCACATGAAGGCTGAAAAAATATTCACAAAATACCTGAATTTTTCCGGGTGCCCACTTGCATTTCTTTCTTCTTCCATTAGTGGTGTTACAATCCAGTAGGTATTTACCAACCTTGACTGCAGACTGCCTCACCCACCAAGGAGACACAATAGGAGCCAGCTGCTCTGCTCTGGGAGTAGCACCTGGCTCCAGTAGAGGAGCTGCAGCAGCCTGGCTTTGGGAGAGCCTCTCATTGACTAAACGAGGCTGTTTTCATCCAGTTACTGATGATATTTAAAGAGTCATTATCCATTAGTTTCAAAACATTTCAAAACAAGTTATCTTAGCGAGGTATGTAAAAAAGTACCATATACATTACACAAGAAACAGCAGGCACTGAGAAGACCTTACAGCAGCCTGCCAATACCTGAAGGGGACCCACAGAAAAAGCTGGGGAGGGGCTTCTTATAAGGGCAGGTATCAACATGATGAGGGGAAATGGTTTTAAACTGGACGAGGGTAGGTTTAGACCAGATATCAGTAATTCTGATATCTGGTGAGGGTGTAAGATATTGGAACAGACATTTACTGTGAGAGTGGTAAGATATTGGAACAGGTTGCCCAGTGATGCTACGGATGCCCCGACCCTGGAAGTATTGAAGACCAGGAGCAACCTGGTCTAGAGGGAGGTGTCCCTGCCTGTAGCAGAAGGCTTGGAACCAGATGATCTTAAAGGTTCCTTCCAACCCAAACCATTCTGTGATTCTATGATCTAGTTTCTTTTCACTTGAAAAGTGATTATACATTTTTGAGATAGAAAATATTTGGTTTTTTTTTCTAAATCCACCACAGGCCACCCTCTTTAACTTTTTATTTCTTGCTGGGGCAGGGAGGTGTGGTGGCTCTGCTCTCACAATCAACTCCAGCACAATGTACCTTCTGAGCCCACACTCCTTCCCCCAGGACCTGTTTGGTAACTGGTTGCTTGTATACCAGCTGCATAATAAGCACTTCTGTTTCTTTGCTGCTATCTCCAAGCTCCCATAGATCTCTCCAGATTTGGAAATAGAGTTGCTTTTCCCTGCAGGAAAACAAACAAACAAACCAGGACTCACATTTGCCCCTCTATGGCAAGGGCAGGACATGTTGGAATACCACACACCCCAGAGGCTGTGGTGGGACCAGGAAAGGCTCCCAGCTGGAGCCCCTTTGCCTTGGGATGGTCTCTGCACACTGCAAGGAGCATGGGTTGGAGGCATTCAGCTTCAGCACAACCACGTCCTCTCAAAGGAGCTTGCCTTTCAGGTTGGAACCTAGAGCTGCTAGCAGAAAGGAGAGCAACATGCAGGGTTTTTGTGAATCATCAAAAACCCCAAATTTTATGCGGTTCAGCTTAATGTGGTCCTACTTGCCTTTGGGCAAGTAAACACATAGTGTGGATATGATTACTTTGCAGGAAGTTTGCCTGCTTATCCTCTGCTTTATCCCTGAAGCTGCATTCTCCTTTCTGAAATGGCAGCCCCCAGGGAGGGGGTGCTGACAGCAGCTTCCTCTTGGCAGAAAACATCATTTGGATAAGTCACAAACCACACTTGTGAAGTCCTAAGAAACAGTAAAATGAAGATTTCACTCCTCAGATGTACCCTGGCGGTGAAGTCAGACCTGTTACACCATCACAGACCTGTGCTTCTGAAAACTTCCAGCGTTGCAGTCTGAGGGATTGCCAAGGGACTGCAGTGCTGCTCTTTGTACTCAGCCTAACCCACAGCACAGCTCTGCACTCCTGGTTTTCTAGGAACTGTTCAGATCAGCCCAGGGAAGTGACTACAAGGATCCTCCACGCAGAAATTCCCAATGACTAAGATTCTCCTCAGATTTTCCATCCTCAGAACACACCTTTTTGAGGTACGTAGTGAAGAGATTATGGGGTTATTTCCACATTTTGGGGGCTATTTCTAGCAGCACTCAATCAGAACTTGCTTCCAGCTCCCCACGTCAGCTCCATAAATGCACAGAAGTAAATCTGAACAACAGCGGCAAGCAAGCAATCTACTTACACCTAAAATGAAGGGGAAAAACTTTGTGCAATGCTGTTCTGAGAAATCTGCTTTTGCAAGATGTTGACACTTCTGAGGAGCCAGCTCAGGTAAAAAAAAAAATATATATTTGCATTTCTATTGCCATCTACTGCTAACCACAGTGTTTATAGCTGTCATGTAGCTGACATTGGCCCCAAAGCAGACCAGGCTCCCAGCATTTTACTTGCAATACACAGTACATTGTACTCCAGTACAATTCTGGAGCTACAGAAGTGAAAACATCAAGCCTCAGTTGCAAAGCACAGTGGGTTTGCTTTCACTACCCTGAGGAATTAAACACTGCTCCTTCTGTACGTAATCCAACTTCATCAGCTGAGAGACATCGAGTCCCCAACCTAGAGAAACATCACCTGCCCAGTGGTCCCAAGTGATGGAAGTGTGGGGTGGTTAACATAGGGAACTACTTGTAAGGCCAGAGAGTTGATTTAGCTTCACTTCTGTGAAGTACACAACCAGAATATCTTACTGTGGTTTTAACTGCTTCGAATCAAGTATTTTAATTCAAAATATTTCTTCCCTGAGATTAATAGTAACATTGAACATGTAAGACTGCTGTGTGCAGAGTGCTGTGAGAAGGGTGTTTGCTTCTATTCCATCCCCACCTATCAAAGTGCCAGGAAGAAAATGTAATTAATTAACATTTTATTTAACAAAAAGATCAGTTATCCAACATTTAATGATATCAAATGCCAAAAATAGTTCACTGCTTTTTCTTTAACAACTGTATTAAAAACCAATACAAAATCTTTTTGCCCAATCAAAAGACCAGTTTCTAAAGAGCATCTCAGGGAGCTTACAACCCACATGTACAGATGAAGAAAAGCAAGAAACTAGACACAAAGCATATAATGAAACACAACTCCCTTTCTACGTGTCTTTGACAGTGTTGCACTATACCTATTTGTGCTCTTTTTACATGTAATGTAGTGAGGGGGGAAATCATACAGCTTTCCAGAAAAAAATGGCTATTTAGTGTATTTTTCTATTAAACAGCTATAGCTACATTTAGAGCTTTCATGGGTGATTGTATTAAGAGTTCATCATCTAAACAGCACTCCCAGGGTTCATCTGATATTGAGGGATATGCCAGAACATTTGCAGGTGTAAACAGGGTCTGTTCCTTGATTCTGTCACTGTCTTTTTGTTTGTTCCCCATGCCAGGCTGCTCTGCTGCACCAGCTCCTCGTGGCTGCTGAGCCTAACAATTCCCAAAATAGGAGGCAGAAGCCCAACGCAGAATCGATTGTATCCAGTATTTATGACACTATTTGGACCCTGTAATACTAATATTTAAAGTCTAACAGAACTATAAATAAAGTTGCAACTATAAATGTTTGGGAATCACCCCCTAAAACAGTGAACAGTGTTTTAACAGGCCAGCAAGAAGAGTCGAAGTTATTAAATACAACAGAGGGGTGGCAAACTCATTTCATGAAATAATAAGCCACCCCTCACACGGATACAATTCTAGGCCTGTTCACTTCACAGCTTAGGAAATTTTGCAATGGCACGGTAATCATTTACGTGTTCTGCAATTTGCAAATCAAGAGCTCCCACTGGCAAATATTCCTCTGAGTTTGTTCTGTGACCGGAGAGAGTGCTCATCCCTTCTGACACGAAATGGGATCAACTACTGACAACTTTTAGTTATTTTCATGGGGAATATTTTCTGATATGTTCTCCCGCAGGAATATTTCAGATACGGTGTGTTTCTCAAAAGTCTTTGTAAGGCACTCTGTAAGTGTCTCCCCTCCACACATCCAAGTGACTTTGTATTGATCCACGGAGCGCGTGCTTCACGACGCCACGTCTGGCAGTACATTCTATCAGGTTACACATCCTCTCTTAAGGCACTTAAGACTGCTTTTTATTTTTTACATACACCTAACAATTCCAACTGAAAATCTCCTCCTGTTTCAACAGTCTGCCCAGCACACGAGCATGGGCACACACAGGCTGAGCACTAACCTTACAGAAATGCACTTGCTTAAACCCCTCCCAGTACACACGTCCTAAGAGTAGGCCAGCTCAGTACCCTTCACTCCTTTTAGCTTTACAGTTCATCGTGTCCCTCTTTGGCCTCTTGGTCCTTCAGCTTGAATTCTTCAGCAGTAACTTTACCATTTCCATCCCGGTCCTGATTGGTGAACATATTTTTGACAATCTTCTCAAAATCAAAACCAGGAGCTAGTTTTCCTTTGCCAGAATCAACCTGAGCTTGAATGTACTCTGAAAACTGTGGGGGAAAGGAGGAGAAAACAGCTCATTTAGAACAAACGTCGAGAACTGATGAGGTAAATCTTACAACTTAAATTAGACTAATTAGGAGAGACACATGAGATTAAATTGCACTACGTGGAGCTCGAGAAGAATTTCCTCACTTATTCCAGCCATCTCTGGATTCAGAATAAGAAAAGATATTTCTCATCATTTTGAGTGTTTCAGGTTTTTCTTTTTAGAGTGTAGGAAAGATGAGGTAAACAAAAAGTGAGTTAGGAACAGTTCTATACAGAGAGGGGGTGTCTGATTCTGCATGCTGACACAAGAAGTTTGTATCGTAAATCAAGCCTCCACCTGCAGCCTAAAAGATTGTGCACAAGAGAAAAGAGTGAAACACGGAAACGAGAGCTGAAATATCAGGATATCATGCATTTAAGTTAAAGTAGCTTCAGGCATTATGCCTTGCATTGAATTCCCATAATTTCGATGAGGGGAAGAGTGATGAAAAGGTTGCCAGGTTACAAGGTTAGTTTTCCCTACAAATTCTTTCCTGACACATATGGTGATGCTACTGATCTGGCAGAAATCATACTGCTGGCTTGCCATGAACAGAAAGCCCACAGTTAGCTTTCCTGATCACTGATCTCTATGGCACTACTTGCTAAATAAGCTTCAGTAACGAGAACTTCTTTTGCCATTCACTGACACTTTTTGGACTAAGCACCCTTTTAGTCTCTTTGGCTCCTCCCTCCCCTCCTTGCCAGGTGACACCACAGGGAAGACTGGAGAATTAAAAACAAACAAACAAAATTCCTCAGTTAAGAGCAAACACAAAGGAAAACCTCACAGAGATTTATATAATCAGAAGTGGCATGGCAAAGAGAAGGGACTTTCCATTAGGGCACTCAGTGGCATTCTCACACTGCAGATTTGAAGAGCAAGTGTGGGGAAAGACTTGTTCATTACACAGCACACTGTTCACCTATGGAGGTTCCAGAATTGATTGGACCACTACTGCAAGCTCATCTTTGTCTCAAGATTTCACCAAAAACCTTCAGTGAGCAAACACTGTGAAGGCTGATATAGTGAAGGATCATTGAATACTAGCCTTGCCTTTTATGCCCATTCCCTACAGATCTGATGTTGACCACAGGAGACAACAGAAGCACACAGTCTTAAGTAGAAAGCCATTCCTGTTTGTTTTTTTCTCACTTCCCTCTCTAGAGCTAAATAACTGTATTTAAACAGACACGCTGGCTTCCTGTTAACTTGAAAACACTCAAGATATGAAAAAAGACAAGCAAAGTGAAGCAAAGACTCCATTCTTTGATATCTGAGCACCTTGGTGATGGCATCAGGAGAAAACTATAGGAAGAATTTTCACTGCCTTAGCTTACCTCTTCCAAAAGGACCTCTCCATCATGATTCTGGTCTATTTCTTCAAAAAGATTGGGAGAGACTTCACCATTCCATACAAACATGTATCCTTCAGGCAAGCCAGACACCAGCTCCAGAAGTTCAATGTCAAAAACTAACACAGCACTGCCAGGCACTTCTCCTTCTGTCCCAACAAAAGGCAAAGAGAGGTGTTTATACTCTTCAGTGTAAGTGAGGACATTTGCTTTTAATACACAATTATATTTCTCTTCCATCTCCGATGGGTTCTTTTCTACTGTGATCCCCAAGCCCTGGGATTCCAAGCCCACCAAACCTTCCTGCTCCCTTCAGCAGAGGTGAATGTAACATAAAGGAAGAAATCAGAATAAAACTGCATCCACATTTTTTTAATTACAAAGTAAAAATGTGGGAATTAATGTACCTACCCAATACACTGTGTATCAAATGTTAGTGACACATACACACACATGTGTTGTAACAGCTGGGTATACTGCCTCAATTAAACTATAGAAGGAGCTTAATTTATCCTTGAAAAAGTAAAACAGAGGTCATCTCTAACTTTTATTCAGCAGCAACAAGAAGCTTTTCAGATTTGTGGGCATATATCGAAACACTGACAATCATGTAATGTTTCAAACCATGGATATCAAATACAATTAGCATGATGCCAAATACCTACCACTAGTGTATTCATAATGGTTTTTACATAGCACATTTTTTCCCATTTATTTATTTCTTTATTTATTTCCATTTATTTATTTATTTCCAGTTATTTTTCAATGTATTATATATAACTACATAATCTTATAGAATAGTATAAAGTGTCATATATTTCTAATACTCATATTTCTTCATAATTCTTATGGAAACCAGGTACAAGTAAAAAAGCCTTTTTATCACTTATCACAAATTAATTCTCCCTTAAGCCTGACATTTGATGCCTGGCAGTTTTCATAAAATACAAACTGTTCTGGAGACATGCAAGGAGCATAGTTACTTACACGACTGTTTTTACATTAAACCAGAGCAAAAAGCTCTGGAATCTCCTGGTAAGACTCCTTTCCCCCAGTTCTTTAACTATCAAAGTTCTTATCATTTCTATATTGTTCTTTCTAATGTTGTCCTTGTCACCAAAAAACTGATAAGCCTTCATGCTCTAAAACATGGATTTTCCAAGGTGCCTTGTTTTCTTGCTGGGGTTTCAACAGTGGTCATAAATTGCTGCACATTTTACACTCAGATTACATGATTTCTGAATTTTGAGTTTTCTTTGAATTTTCTAACACATAGGTGCTGAAATTCAGTTGTCTTTTGTACACAGCATAGTGAATACCCATTCCCTATCAGTGAGAACTGTGTTTACATCCCTCTGCAACACCAGAGTGCCTGGAGCTTTCCATTTTGACAAAGCAACATTACTGGAGCATGTGTTAACCTTTGTGCTGGGATACTCTCTGCAGTGGCCACAGCAATAACATGACTTAAATGCAACATGTTCCTTTCAATAGGGAATGGGGGCACTAACTAAAATAATGAAATGAAAACAAACTCTAAAAAATGATGTTCAAGCAGCTAAGAGATACTCACCTAACACACAGCAAGCAACAAAACCTGCATACATGCTCCAGAGTCCTAAGTGGACGTGCAATAGGTCTCACTTACTTACCCACTCCATCTTCTCCATAACCAAGATGAGGTGGTATAACAACTGTCCGTCGCTCTCCAACACACATATCCTGAAGGCCCATGTCCATCCCTATCACCACCTGTCCAGATCCCAGAACTATGTTGTAGGTCTTGCCAAGACTGTGTCTGGAGCAAGGGGAAAAGAACCCAAAAAAAAAAAAATTAACATACTGTATAGAATTTCTATTACTCAGAACTACCATGTGAGTAGCAGTTTCTAATCAGTGTTTTCTCTTTGCCAAGAATTAATGTCATGCCCAGTGCTCTGTTCTACCAAGCAGTTACCTGAAGTTCTTCTCAAGGCAGCAAGACACAGCCAACATCAACCAGAAGTGTCCCAGCTCTTGATAAGTCATCTGGTATTAAAATTCTAGGTTTCTTGAAAGAAATCCCATTAGAATGATTCATCCTGCCAATTAAACCCCCAAAGTAGTTTATCTCTAAGCAAGATGCTCTGCCTCTCAAATATTTTCAACTACTGATGTTGGCTTTTTTAGCAGACCTAAAAACTCCAGATGTACATTTATCCCAGAACTACAAACCTATGAGGACTGGGATACATTCAGATGCATCAGCCATTACATTAATATGAATCACTCACCATAACAAGTGAATTATCAAGGCAGCTGGAAAGTATAAGAGTACTATGCTATTTAACATGATCATTTTTCAAATTATGCTTTGTTGCTCTTATTCCTGAAATTAGAAATTATCAAGAGGTAACCCAGAAGATAAGCATATATTGTAACTCTAAAAGAGTGTGTTAAGACTTATTACATAGTATGCACCACATTAGCAGGATCCTTTCTTCTGTCAGTCTCCTGTCCTTGGCTGTTTAGCTTGACTTTACCACTGCAGGACATGTTTTTTTTTACAGCAGAGTGTTATTTGCAAAGAAAACAGTTCAGTGGATAGCAGGCCCATCCTAAATTTAGAATTGTGAGATTCACAATCTTTGATGCCCTATGAACTGCTTTGAATAACACAGTCTCAACATTCCTTGGCTCCTGCCACAAAATGAGAACTGTGCATTTCTACCACATAAAAGATGTTTTGTATGCATGGTGTTACTTCCATACATACCTGACCACAGCACAATATCATGTGTTTCGACACAAGCCAGCTTTTCAGCTCTGCAAGCTACTGTGTGAACTGTGAGAACTATGCACTGGCTTCCTATGATAATCATAACCTGTTTAAAAATAGCTTTTTCCAACTTCCCTTCCAAAAATTAAATATTATTTAGATGACTAATGCTATGCAGAAAACAACAGAAAGAAAACTAGCAAAAGTATTGAAGCTAAACAGTGTTGTGGGCTCACTTCAGTTGTATATGAGAGACTGGAGCAGTCTCTGCTATCCTCATAGACCTCCTGTCAACAGGAAGAGGAACATTATAATCACAGCAATGACCTGGTGATAATTTCTCCACGCTGCCACTTATTGGGACAGTACAGTTGCACTAAGGAAAACCAGCACCCATGCGTGGTACAGACATGATGACTACTTACTGTACAACACCCTGAAGCCAGCTTTAACAGGACCACACCGAGTGCCTCTACAAGACCTCTCTCAGGAGCACTGAACCAGCAGAGTGCAAACTCTTCCCAGGAGACTGGTTTGTTCACACAGAGCCCAGCACCATTCCGGTACAACGGGCCCAGATTCCTGAATTTGCCATCTGTCATGCAGACAACTCGTTTCATCACTCTGCCTGTAGTGTTTATGTTCTTTTCCAGCACATTCCTACACCCTCTTTGTTCCTGTTTCTCTCACTATGATAGACTGCCTTCCTTCTCCTATGCTTCTTAGGCAGGCAGACATAAAAATACAAACTGTGTAATAGCTTTTCAGGCTGTTCCAGAGGAGGGTCCAGAGGAGGGCCACGAAGATGAACAGAGGACTGGAGCACCTCCCCTACAAAGAGAGGCTTGTTCAGCCTGGAGAAAAGAAGGCTGCGGGGTGACCTCACTGCAGCCTTTCAGTACCTAAAGGGAGCCTACAAACAGGAGGGGAATCAACTCTTTGAAAGGATGGATAACAGCAGGACAAGGGGAAATGGTCTGAAGTTGAGGGAGGGGAGGGAAGGTTGGATGTCAGGGGGAAATTCTTTACAGAGAGAGTGGTGAGGTGCTGGAACAGCTGCCCAGAGAGGCTGTGGATGCCCCGTCCCTGGAGGTGTTCAAGGCCAGGTTGGATGGGGCCCTGGGCAGCCTAGTCTAGCATTATATGTGGAGGTTGATGGCTCTGCATGTGGCAGGGGGTTTGGAGATTCATGATCCTTGAGGTCCCTTCCAACCCTGGCCATTCTGTGATTCTGTGATATTCACTGCCTTCACTGCTGCCAGAGCCATTTTCTTTAATGGCTAATATACTCACGTCGAGACCAGCAGAGTGCCATCCAGGAGCGAAGCATTGTAGTGATACTTCAGGTAATCTCCCTTCTTACTCAGTAGGCTGCAGTTGGAAGGTTTGTAGTTAACAGTAATGCTGACTGAATCAGAGGGGTTGTGGAAGTCAGCCACATGAATGTCAAAGACCAGCACCGCAGATCCAGGAATCTTTCCTAGGTAAGAAGCAAATTAGGCAAGTAGTAGGAAAAGAAATGGTACCCAGAAAGTCATGTGATGACCAGGTTCTGTACCCAGTAGGAAAATTAATTCCCTCTACGTCCACTACTGAGTCATTTTGCTCTTCTTGTTCAGATTTAAAGGATTACGTCTCCTCTATAAGCAATAGATGCAAGTTTCATCCAATGTAGGAAAGGGAACCAGTAGAAAAGCACTGAGTTTGCACTCAGTTCCATGATGAAGGAAAAAATATTCATTATTCTGAATTGGAAAACCACTCAGAAATGAAGCAATAAGCATGTATTTTCCTCTGACCACCCTAAATGAGACTGCTATTTGTTTCACACATCAACTCATTATCGATCATCAGAATTCTCATAGGATTTCTCATGCTTCAAGGAATGCTACTGTGTCTTAAAGGTTACATTTTCCTAATATGTGCTGATTGCAAGCAACTTCTTCTCCCCTACCCAGGATAATGTGTAACTGCATTACCAGCAATGCCAGGCACATCCAGAGCCAGCAGTGAGTTTTGTTGGTAAGGAGCCTCATTCCCAAATCAACAGCCCAGAATTTGTATTCACAGAACAGAGGCTTCTCTTCTAAGTCAGTTTTTCCAAGTATCAACCCCGGAGGTACCTTTTAAAACACCAGCCACAAAACTGTGATTGGCTCTATATTCAACCTCTCACAGCAATCCTTTTTGTACTAGTAAGTCCTCCCAAAGGAATGTTAATTGTATGTTATACATACACAGATACTTTGGTGTTACATGCATCTGTTTACAGAGGCGGCTTAGGAGTCCACAAAACCTGTGGCTGTGGAAGGAATGGGGAAGAAAACTTAACACAGTTAATTCCTTTAGCACACAGCACTTGTTAAGACACAGGAAGGAATCTGACTCTGCAGTGCTGCAGAGTTCATGGCACCCAAGTACCAGTCTGTCTGAAACACTGATTATCCAAATGATTTCAGGTCACCAAGTACCAATCTGCCTGAAACATTAATTATCCAAATGATTCCAGGTCACCAATTACATGAGAGATTGTCCTGCATTCCTATTGTCCTGCCTATTGGGTAATTAAAATAATTTTGCACGTTCTGGGTGTTATCCTGTCAGTTGCGTGCCCACAAATTAACAGATTAATTTATAGGCCTTTTGAACACCAAAAAGTTGGAACACAATACTTTATATATCTTAACTACAAACAACTGCACTGAACAGCAAAGGAAACGTCATTAATTATGGAAGTTTTGAATGAAAAGTCAATCTTACCTCTTCCTTCTTCTCCATATCCAAGGTGTGGAGGGATTATTATTCTTCTCCTTTCACCAGTGCATACACCTAGCAAACCTTCATCCATCCCAGCAATCACATAGCCCTTCCCCACATAGGTGTCATACGTACGATTTCGTGAGTAGCTGTGGAAAAGTTATTTGCTTTTTTAGCACTGGCAGGTGCTCAAGAGAGTACAGAATCTTGCAACACAGTTCTTAAACCAGTTAGGTCAAACACGTGATCCTTAACCATCACCAGAGAGACACAATGCAATCATCATGAATGTAGGCCACCAAGTTTCACAAGTCAGTGATGCATATGTGTCACTCATTAGCCATTACTGGGGCCCTGGCTTGTTTGCAAATGCATCCCTACTATATCATGAAAAAAATCTCACCTTTTTCTGTACTTTATTACAAATGATGTTTTTTGAGTTCAAATCGCTGAAAAAAAATCAAAGCTTTCTCCTTGGAATTTTCCCATGCCCTAACCCTATTTTCATAAGTGCTTAACAAGATATATTTCAGGTTCATTTTTGTCAGACACCTATCTCATTTTGCAACCACAGCTATGCTGCTGAACTGCTACAGGCAGGAGGTAGAATAAATAAATTCTCCTGGGATGCACAGCATTAAAATGAGTCACGACAACAAAAAGTATCAACACTATCCCTCCCTTCTTAACTATCTCAATCACTTAAACACTGGTTTATGAATATGCTTCAGCACCTAAGGTAAGAGTGAAACAAGCCTACAACAACAGATGATGTTTACTAGAAGGATGTGTCTGTCTTCTGCCTTTCTTTGAGGCATGTTACATGAAGGCACAAAGAAGGGAAGGCAGAAAGGTTTTAATTCATCTTTATGAGATAACTCTGGGACAGAAGGAGACCAATATACAACCTTAGTTAATTTGGGGGCTTGCTGAACTGCTCTAAGTCCAGACTGCCTTGGCTGAGCTTCCCAGGTACTTTCTGCAGCTGAATATTGCAGAGAAAGAAATGAATGAAAAGATTATTAAAGATCTTGACCCCAGCCATTAGCTGTGCTTTTGGAATGCTCCCTGCACTAGTGACTTCTTTTTTTCCTGGCCAACTCCAAGGCTTTCACTAATGATTGCTAGCTGCTCTATTTCCTCCTCGCCTTGTTAGACATGGCCTTTCTTGTAAATTCTGCAGGAAGCCAAGATATGACACTTCAATAAAGATTATAACAATTATCAGCTCTTTGGAATGATATATAGGCAGTTGTCTACAAAGCATTTATTACTAATTATTGACAAAAACCCTAGTAAGCATATTTCAGCTTTTTAAACAATTGTTTAATTGCTACAGAAAAGACAATGCCCATTTACTACTGAAAAAAAAAAATAAGAGATATTCTGGCCAGGTGCACTGTGGATAAGCTAGAAGTTCTTAACTTGCAAGTTTCTGTAAGGTGTTCTGAAAGCAGGAGAAGGAAAGTAATGTACTGCTCATTAAAAGAGAAAAAAATAATGTCTCAGTAACTTACAAGGGTATTATTCATCATATAATTCTGTACAAGGTGTGGGTGTACCCAGAGCACTTTGAATATGAAGTGACAGTGAACCTTCTTCCTTTATGAAGAAACTGTGTTGATTGTGTCTTGAAAGGCACCAGCCTTCAAAATGTACACAGCTTTCAAGTAGAGAAGGAAGGCTTCAGATATTAACCTCCAACTAGGCACGAGATCACTGACCCACAATTCTCAGGACATAAAACATAAAATAGGAATCATATTTACTTTCTCTCTCTTCAGTAGATTTATCTACTTGGCATATAAGCTCAGTGGAGCAAAATCTATTCAAGCACACATCTGAAGCATGTAGAGTTTCACATAGGCAACCCCTAGATGGCATCTCTGATACTGCCCAAATACAAAATAGCCTTCTGTCTTCTGAGTTTGATAAGAGCTGTGTGGTTTTTTTTTTAAATACAGGAAGACTCCAACTCCATTCAAAATTTCCGAAAAGGAAGGAATAGCAAAGAGTTTCATATGAGCATATTATGGACAAGACAGACAAACCAAGTTGGAAATGGAATCTGTGGTGCTGAACAGTTTGGTTACCTGGAATCAAACAAGGTGCCATCCAAAAGGGTGCCATTGTAATGGTATCGGATGAAGTCCCCTGTTTGGGTTCTTCGCTCACAGGATTCTGGCACAAGCTGGTTCTCAATAGTAATACCATCTTTAGGGTTGTGGAGATCTAGCAAAGCCACGTCAAAGACAAGAGAAGCTTGGCCAGGGATCTCCTTACCTGAAAATGACACAGAGCATGTGTTCTACAGGGAGCTTAAGAGTTCTTGTTGAAGAAAAAACACTGCCAAATCAGGCACTTCACCTCCTAAAATAAACCAGCATAATCTGCTTCTAGTCAGTCATTCTGCGTGTGGGTTTGTCACTTAATTCTCCCATTCAGTTATTTCCTTCTGTTCCTACAGGAATGGCACTGCCTCACCAAAAACAAGGCTCTTTGGTAATGCTCACCTTAGTCATGTATGCCACCAAGTCCACCTGAATTCCATGTTTTAAGCTACCACTATTTCCAACACACTTTATGAATACAGTGCCTAAAACATCCATCAGGATACAGATGTGGTACATCTAACTCTTTTGGTTAACACCAAAACAGGAGACTACACCATAGAAGTTGAAGATGGACGAGTTGACTCTCTCAGTAAAAAAATACCTCTTCATCAACACACAAATTATAATGTGGATTGCTTTGTCTGAGAATCAGTGAGCTCAAGATCTTGTCAAAATTTCATAACACAGCCTGTGCATTTCTGTTTTCTGCTCTCAGTGGCAGTCTTTGGAAAAATTATGCAGACACCTGACTTTTTGGAGCCATTATTAACTAGAAGTGATATTCTCTAAATGAAATTAGACTTCAGTATGTAAAGTTTACAGTTTGTACCAACAACATGTTAACGTACTGCTCACGTTAAAAAAAAAAATCTTTTATTTTATAATCAGCTACATCCCATACATAGTACATTTTTATCTTCTCTTTCCATCACTTTGTTCCCTTTGCCTGAAATTAGTAGTCATGTTGACCATGAATTTAAAATACTCGATTTTGTTTAAGAATATAGATGGCTCAGATTAAAAAAAAAAAAAAAAAAGGAACAACTTTACCATCTCCTTCTTCTCCATATGCCAGGAAAGGTGGAATTGTGATAATGCGCTTCTCCCCGATGCACATTCCCAAGAGACCCTGATCCATTCCAGGAATCAGCCATCCAATGCCCACATATGTATCATAAGTTCTCATCCGATTATGGCTAAAAATACAAACAAACAAACAAAAAAAAAGCCAACAAAGAATTCAGGAACAACATTAATCCCCAGCAGCCAACTACTAAGCATGATATATGCCACCGTTTGCTGCTCGTTATTAACATTAACTTTGCTCATGAATTTACCAATGTCTTGCTGCATAGCATTTTCCAGAACACTTAGCTATCTCAGAAACCTAGCAGAGGTTTTGAAAACTTACTTACAAATAGAATGGCAGCTGTTATTAAAGCATCATTTTCCACACGACTTTAATGAAGGACATATGCTGCACATTTAAAATCACAATATAAAAGTGTTAATAGCTCATTTTCTTTTAAATCTCTGCCTGCTTAACTTATAAAGCTTGTTTGTAACATGAATAGCTATCCTGCACTAGTGATAAAACTATTAGCTGACTGCAGCAGACAGTAATATAGACACGGGCTGCTAATACCTGTGCAGGAATTCTACAGCTGTTTGTTTTATTGGCCTGAGTCAGTACTGCTGTCCCATAGTGCCTGAATAAATTATTTATACATGATGCTGGCCTTTAATTTCTTGGGAAAACTGCCTGTGTTTTTGGTCAGATAGCACAAATTGCTCTAGCAACAGAGTGGGAGAAGATGGTTTCACGTGACTGATTCAGACACCTGCTAAAATACAGAAGCACACACAGCCCAGCTGCACACCTGGAATCAAAGAGAGTCCCATCTAAGAAGGTCCCATTGTAATGGTATCGTACAAAGTCGGACACCTGGACCCTCCGAGTGCACCTCTCAGGTTTGAAGTAAGTCTCAACCTGCACTTCATCTTCAGGATTCCAAAGATCTATCAGAAGCACATCAAAGTGGAGCACGGCGTTGGGGGGTATCACACCAGCTGCAAAAGCAGAACAACACAATGGGGTTTATTTCCTGTTTTCTAAAGGGCAGCAATGTAAAGGGAATCAATCTGCACATTCCCTAAACAATCCGTGGTGCACAACTTCTTCATCTGCGGGTTTGTATTCCTCTGTTCCTTAACACTCCTGCAGCTGCACAGGGGGAGGAGGATCTGACAGCATGATCTGCTATCCACTACATCCATCTGTCCAAATGATCTAGCACTTGTTATCCCTGTGAGTCTGCAAGCAAAGCTGCTTTTGTCGCTGGCAAGACCTGGTGCAGCTTGACAATGGCAAAACACAAAAAAAGCATTTGACAAAAAAAGCAGATGCAAACAGATAGCTATCTCTAGCTAGCATGGCTACAGCCTGAAAGTCCTCTGCAGTCCCAGCTCACCTTCAGCACACTGTACTTACACACGCCTTCGCTTCCATAGGCGAGCTTGGGGGGGATTTTCACGAAGCGCCGCTCGTTGACGCACATCCCAACCAGGGCCTTGTCCATCCCAGCAATAAGTTGCCCTTTTCCCACAAACACGTTAAAGGTGGATCCCCTGTCATAGCTGCAAAGGGAAAAGCAGGGAGAAGAGGTTAGTGGTTCATTTACTGACATCTCTGCTGCTTTTTGAGAGCTTATTTGTACCTAGTCCCTACTTTGCCTGTTAGCTCAAGTTTATCAAGAGGCAGCTGCTAAGGGAACAATTAATTCCAGGTGTTTCTGAAAGTCCAGCCCATCCTTTCCTCTGTTGGCTGCTCGCCACCCACCTGACACACATCCTAACACTGTGCCATGGACACAGTAGGCACCCAAAGCCCACACCTACCAACCATTAATTTACTCACCGGTGCTAGGAGCAGCACCGTGCTTGGTGGCTGCTAGAGCAGGGCAAAGGAAAGAAGGGGCCTTTGAGTCCTAACTTAGTTTGCCCATCGGTTAAATATTTTCTCCACCACACACCCAGCTCTCATTTCACTTAGGTTTGAATAAATAGCAAATACTACAGCTGTGCCTTGAACAGCAAGTTGGCCAGATTGAAAATCAGTCGATCTGATTAAGAGATCTTCCACTGCAAGAAGACACAAACATTCGAAAGGTGAAAGAAGTTGTTCTGCAATGTTGAAGAAAGCCTTCCCTGCAGTCCTGAAAGCAGAGTGTTAGCACAGCACAGCATCAACACCAGCTCTGTCAATCCTGCTGCTGCCCCAAGCCCCCACACCACCCCGTTGTGCTGGACCCAGCTTAGCACCGCTATTCACCTTTACAGGAAAGTATACACCTGTGTCAGGAAGTTTTCAAAAGCCTCATGCCTATTTTTAAGCTTTCTCAAATTCCTTTCACAATTTAAAGGACTTTATTTTTATTTATTTATTTATTTATTTCAGATAGAAAGGAATGTGGACAAGAAAAAGGCCTCTGTTCTGCTGCAGTGCTAGCGAGCAGCCAGCGCTGCGACGCTGCGGGGGAAATGATGTCAAACCCTCCTTGGAGGATGTGAGTATCACTCACACAACACACCGAGCTCCCAGGTCCCAGCAGCCCCTCGGATGTTTCACTGGGAGCTCTGTGCTTCCTGGCAAGCACTTCCCTGAAAACAGAGAGCCCTCTATAGGCAGCACTCGCTTTCTCTTGCACAGATATTCTCGCTCGCCCGCAAGGATGGAAAGTATTTAAATCAGCTCCCTATAAAGTGGGGCATTGAGTTTGGGATGAATTTCAAACCAAAAAGGTTTTTATTGTTTTTCTGTGGGTTTTTCTTTTATTATTCTTGCCAAAAATAAACCTGCAATTAAGAAACCACTGGTGCTGAGCAGGAGCTGAATAAAGCAGGGAGTAGAGCGTGCAGCTCCGCGTAACTGAGCTGGCAGATCCTTTACAGCTCAGCAATATCAGCTTCTATCAGCAGAACTCACCACGCTAACTGCAGATGCATAGAGAACTAAATTCAAGCTTAAAAACTCAGATCGCTTTGTGGCTGTGGAAACAAGAACGAATGAAGAGGTGTATCAGTTAATTACGTGGAACTGCTGTCACTGGAAGAGCTGGGAGTAGTGTGTTGGAGCAGCATTACAGCTCGGGAGCATCTGCACAGAGCAGGAAGCTTACGGCCCGTGGCCACTTTCAAGAGCTGAAGAAGAATCAGAATAAACCTTCCCTTACTTCAACACCTGAGGGACGTCGGTGAGACTGCCACTGTCACCAGCTATCAGCACTGCCATTCAGAGGGAGACATCCAAGGGGACAGGCAATGCATAACCCTGTCCCACCCCACACAATTCACACCCAAGCCACTGGGAATATGGAATGAAGTCCAGCCAACACCTCCGTGCTCCACAGGCACACGCTCAGCCTTGGGCCCAGGTGCACAGCATGGTGCAGAGCTCTGCAGGCACGGCTCAGCACGAGACCAAGGATGGGTGCCTGTGGGTACAGCAGGAACACATCTCTGAACACGTGGCTGCTTCCCACCATGGCACGCATTATTCGAGTGAGTGGGAGCACACTGCCCTCACGCAGAGCCATCCTGCAGTGCACTGGGAAACCCCCCACCACCCCGCACTCTGCAGGACGATGATTTCCCCGGGGCACGGGGAAGATTAGGAAGATTACAGAGAAGAAAGCAGGCAGCGAGCAGTGCTGCTGTCCCTCTCGGCCTCCTGATCCCAATGTTTAGGTTTCCTGATCCCAAAACAACAGGAGGAAGGCGGCAAGGCGTTTCGCTGGAGATAGTCCACGGTGATTCAAGGATAATATACACAAACGCTTCAGAGCGAGCACTGCTCTTGTGTTTCTGTTAGCGACGGCTCCGAATGCTTTGCGCTCTGGTCGGGCTAAGCCTCAAGAAAACAGAGGAAAGGCACGGAAGGAAGCGGGCAGGAAACCCCTGGGCTCTATGACGGGACACCGCTGCCCACCAGGACATCCTGACGGTCCCGGAGCCCCTGGGAACGCAGCGCAGCGTTCCAACCGCCCCAAAGCGGGTCCGACCGCCGCACCGCCGCCCGCTCACCAGACCGCAGCCCTCCAGCCTTCCTTCCCCACGCCGACACCCACCCGACCTCCTCCCCGCGCCCCCCCGACGGCTCCCTGCCTCCCTCCGGCCGACCTGGAGTCGAATCGGGTGCCGTCGGGGAAGGAGCCGAGGTAGTGGTAGCGCACGAAGTCTCCGCGCCGCACGGCCCGCGGGCAGCGCTCGGGCACGAAGCGCCGCTCGACGTGGACGTCGGCGCCGTCCCAGGGCGGCTCCGCGGCGGGCACCGGCGGCGCCTGGCAGGCCGCCCAGCTCACCAGCATCGCCGGCAGCAGCAGCAGCGCGCCGCAGCCCGCTCCGCGCCGAGGCACGGCCGCCGGCCCCGCCATGGAGGGAGGCGAGGGAAGGCTGCCGGCCGCGCCCGCCCCGCTCCGCTCCTCCTCCGGCGGCGGCAGAACTTGCAAACGTGGATGCTGCGCCTCCGGCCCCTTTCCCCCACAATGCTCCCACCCGGGGCGGGGCGCGGCCCCCGCTTTGGGGACGGGGGGTGCGGCGCGGTGCCCCCGGCGCGACGTGGCGCTGCCCGGCTCCGTCCCGCCCCGCCCCGCAGCTCCGTGTCGCGACGGGGAGCGGGGACCGCGGCCGGGAATCGCCTGGAGCCGCGATCTGGCGTGACGCGGCGGCCCCGGAGTCGCCGGGGCGAACGGCGGGGTCGGCGTTACCTGGAACGGTGCAGGTTCGGAATCGCCGCCCGCTTGTTCTGACTTCTGAAGGTACGGGTATTCGCGACGCCCTGCCGGCTGAACCGCAGGATGGCACAGCAAAATGACCTCACGAGCACCAAGTGGGATGCCAGGGCCCAAAAGAAGTGGGCTTTCATGGCAGCCGAGCATCCATTTTCCTTACACTCTGGTCCTGCAAGCTGTGATAACACAGATCTTAGGTTTCTCAGTTACCCTCAGCAGAAAATCTAAGCACCCAGCCCTAGTCCCGTACAAATTAAATAACTTTTTTTTTCTTTCTTTTCAAAAAAGGATGAACGTTGTGGCAGCAGTTTCCTGGTCAAAAGAAATGCCTCACCCTCCCTGGGTCGCTGTTTGGAATGGAGGTGCACAGAAGAATGTCATTTGTTTAAAGAACACCTCTGATGAGATGCAGATACAGGACAAAGCGTCGCTTTCATGTGCATGCAGCACTTGAGGAAGCTACTGAAATAGAATCTTAGAATCAAAGAATGGCTTGGGTTGGAAAGGACTGTAAAGACCATCTATTTCCAACCCCTTGCCCTGGGCATGGCTGCCACACACCAGATCAGGCCGCCCAGCTTCCCATCCAGCCTGGCCTTGAATGTCTCCAGGAACGAGGCATCCACAACCTCTTTGGGCAGGCTGTGATGGTGCCTCACCACCCTTTTGAGTAAAGAATTTCTTCTTAACATTTAACCTAAAGCTCCCTGAAAAGACCTGGGGGTCGGCCTCTTCTCCCAGGTAATTAGCGATAGTACAAGAGATGATGGCCTTAAGTTGTGCCAGGGGAGGTTCAGGTTGGATATTAGGAAAAATTCTGCTCAGAAAGAGTGGTCAAGCATTGAAACAGGCTGCCCAGGGAAGTGGTGGAGTCACTGTCCCTGGAGGTGTCCAAGAACCGTGTGGATGTGGCACTGAGGGACACGGTGTGCATGGCGGGGATGGTTGGAATAGGTGATCTTAGAAGTCTTTTCCAACCTTAATAATTCTGTGTTCCTACGATTCTAAATCAGCCCTGTGAAACACTCTTTGAACAGGCTGCTTAGACGATCTGGCAACCGCTGCCCATGTTGATGTTGGGCTGTATGGGCATGCTTTATTTTCTTAAGAACTCACAATTCACCACTGAAGCATGTTGACACAACCAACGTGAAGATAAGGCTTACATCTGCCAATTCTTTCTGCCAGCTAGTGACACATTCTTTATTTATGCCCATTTGTTTAAGTTCTATGAACTTAAAACAATTCCTTGGACTCGATTATACTCAGTTTTGTTCTTGTTAGCCATCACCTGTGTCAATAACAGTTCTCCATCTCTGATGTTGCCACCAGTGCCTCAGGATGGCTGTATGTTACAGCAGTGTGTGTTGATGTCAAGGGGAGCCACTTGTCCACCCTGTTGTGAGCATAGATAGAGTGGTAGTGCTCAGCCAGGTGGATGTGCTTGCTCTCTGTCCTCCTTGTTTATCCAGGTAGCACAATAGCAGCAGAACACCAAAGGTACTGGGTATTTTTCTCAGAGATTCATTTTTAGCAGTTCACTTCTTTTTCAAAGCATACACAGATGGAGAAAGGGAAGACCTATTTGTACACCAGCTTGTTTGAGCAATAACCCAGCTTCCCTGCAGGCTTTCTGGGGGACACAGAGCATTAGCAGATCACCTGCCCTGCAGCCAGCTCAAAGCACTGCTCTGACTAATGCAGGGTGAGCAGAGGATAAGCACAGGCATTTCTGAAACTCCTGCTCCTTCAGCAAGGATTATCCTTCGCAGACCACAACGCAAGGTGCAGATAAGGTCCATTCATTCTCTAAAAACTTGGAATCTTGCAGGCATGACATGAGGATTAAGTTGCTGAGATTCATGCCTTTGCATGCTGCTTCCCTTTTTGTAGGATGCTGTGCGCTTCATGTTCCAGGGGCTGCAGCTGCAGCTCTTCTAGCTTTGCTGTATCAAATTAAAATATAATGCAAGGATCCTATGCTGTTCCCTGAGCCTTTTGAAGGGCAAAGTAACAACTCTGATTCTCTACTTGTGTATCACAGCAGTATTACT
Source organism: Phasianus colchicus (assembly GCF_987193195.1). Taxonomy (NCBI): domain Eukaryota; kingdom Metazoa; phylum Chordata; class Aves; order Galliformes; family Phasianidae; genus Phasianus; species Phasianus colchicus. The sequence goes on along the minus strand of NC_143441.1, from coordinate 6,046,495 downwards.
GTTTGAGCTCATCCAAAAGCTCAAGTACCAAGAAGTTAGATACGAAAATTCCTTCCCACTTGGCTGGTACAAATCACGTCTTGGGAGCACTGAGGGAAGCTGAGGAGCATGCTGATAAATCATTTCATATAAAGAAGAATTTATGGGAACATGGGAAAAGGAAATTAAGTCTCAGCATGAATTTGAGGTAGGCAAGATGCTGCCTGAGTGTAACCTGAGATCCTGCTCCGTTCCCTGGAATGTGCTTGGAGCTGAGCAGGAGACAGCTGTGAGATGCTGGGCCTAATGGAAACTAAAACATCTGCAATACATTCACTCACAAAAACACAGGGGGGTTGTGACTGGTGAAATGTTCTGCTATGTAACTTTTGGACTTATCCAGTTCTTAACCACTGACTGTTCTAATCACCCATCATAGAGCTGTGATTGCAAACCTGAAGATTCAGTCCCTATGTGCCTGAGGTATATATTGTGATTTGACCTGGGGGCTTTCTAAAAAGGTAGCATACAGAGAGAAAAGCAAAGAGTGGATTTACAATGTTTTCTAAACAATCAAATACAGAACAAGAAAAGCAGAGGTAGTTCTTTTTTTTCTTAGAAAGAGTGTGTCAAATGCTGGAGCTTCTAGATATCCTTAAATCACATAGGCAGATTTTGAACTCAGATACTGCAAGTGCAATACTGAGAGCAATGGGAAACACATGGGAACTGGTATCAAATCCCTTTTGAAAAATGTCTCTGCTTGTAACTAATAGCTAATATTAAGAAAGACCACAGTGTAATGCTGGTTTGGGCTGTGTAATCTGCACGGAGGTTATGGGAATTATTTTTCTTTTCTGTGGGTTTCCACAACTGTTCTTCCCAGTATGTACTCACTTCAGAACTCTGAAGAGGCTGTTCAGAGAATAGCCTCCAGCCACACCAACTGTGAAAGAAACATAGTGCTCTCCTTGCTGAGCTAAATAGCAAGTAAGGAGATTGAAAACCCCCATTGTAGCTCAGTGATAACTTCTCTTTCCAAATATGTGCAAAGATCGTGAAGGTTTCCAGATACTGTGAAGCAACCACAAAAGCACAGTGTATTAGTAGAGATTTTAAATGATATGGCCAAGATAATATGTTCCTAAGAAATACTGGTTTTAGTAAACAACATTTTGAACAATCACTATTTTATGATCAATCCAGAAGACCTGGAGTCAGAAATAGCTCTTCGAACAAAAAATAATTTCATATACATTCTTTCAGTTACACAGAAGTTAACAGCACAATGTGACCCATAAGGGACAGACAAGACCCCAAATGCCTTCGGTGTGGGCACATTTATATACTGCACTCCTCACTATGGATGCTCAAGGGAAAGTTAAACAAAGATCAAGTAATGGTGTCAGACTTATCTTATCCACATTGCCCAAAATCTGCCTTGCCTGCACGTACCCACAAATGCCTCTGCTGGAGGTCACAGCTTAACATCACCAATAGAGCTGTTTTAATTAGTGCTTATCAGCCCAGCATTGAAACTGTGCTGCGTTAAATTATTATCCAAATGATTTAGGAAATCTGTCTCCCTTTGATTGACATCGGGTGGACAGAAAAGGCCACATTTGATGGAGCCCTGGGCAATCTGATCTAGTACTTATCTGGCAGTCTGTGGCAGGGGGGGCTGGAACTTGATGATCCTTGAGGTCCTTTCCAAACCAAGCCGTTCAATCATTTATGAATCTGTGATTCTGTGAGGTAGTAGCTTCCAACAGGCAAACATGAAGACAAATTACAGCTGATTGTTGTCTTCCACCAACGCTGTTGATGCTTGTAAGGAAAATGGCTGACAAAAGCATAAGGCTGTGCTGTTCTGAGGCATCACTCAGGCCTTCTTTCCTACTCGCATTGCAACTACTATAGTTTGTGCACCAGCAGTAAGCATAATTGTAGCAAGCCAATTCTGAACCAAAATACTTCCTAATTACATTATAGCAATTGTGTTGGCCTCAGTGTTTATGTGCCAATGCAAAACTGAAAGAAAAAACAACAAACTACTGTAAGAGTCCATAGGCAGTAGAGTTTTTCTACTTTTTCTTGCAGCTATACATTTAAATGCCATCAATTTCAGTGCAGCATACATACATTTATCAGGAAGTATAGATATGTTTGTGTTAAAAATGGAAATGCCGCTGTCTTTGTTTCATGAAAAAGAAGTGGGACAGGGAACTAGGTTTTTAAACCTAAAGACTTTTGAAAATAGAGACCACAGAGGTTAAAACTCACTTTTTCAAAGAGGTGAAAAGTCAGCAGTCTGCTTGTAAGTTACCTAATGTAACATAGGAAGCTGGAGGCAAAATGGGAAATTTGCAGGATAATAAGCCATTAAAATTCATATGGACAAGAACATAGAATCATAGAATTACAGAATGGCCTGGGTTGAAAAGGACCACACTGCTCATCCAGTTTCAACCCCCTGCTATGTGCAGGGTCAGCAACCAGCAGACCAGGCTGCCCAGAGCCACATCCAGCCTGGCCTTACATACTGTAATATACTTTAAATATATTGCAGTATATTGCAACATGCTTTAAATATATTGCAGGTGCCCACAAATTCAGAGTATTTATACATATACGTATATAGTAGAGTGTTGTATTAAGTTGCAGAGAGATTTAGATATTCATAACCAGAGATGCATGTGGTAAAGCCACAGCCTGTGGTCTATGGATTTTTATAGGTTTATGCAGGAGCAGTGAGGAAGGCTGCTGTATGTTGTCCTAAATCCCCCAATAGTGAGGATTTGCATCTACAATGGAAATGCCACTGTCTTTGTTTCATGAAAAAGAAATGGGACAGTGAACCAGGTTTTCAAACCTAAATACTTTTGAAAATAGAGACCACAGAGGTAGGAACTGCGCACCAAAAAAAAGCAGAAAAGTAATGAGCTAAATAATAGCCTTGTGCCATGCAAAATTTGGAAAATGGTGAACTTTCATACGTAGCATGCACAGTCTCACAACTCAAGCTGCAGATACAAGTTGCTGCAACCAAGGAGCCCACTGTTCTTCTTAAATTTATTACTATTATCTATTACAAAAGGTTTTCACCAAATCGAAGAGGATAGAAGCACTGTGCATTTATTTGAAGACTAAAAAGCTAATCCAGAAGCAGCACAGTCATTAAGGTCTGAAAAACAATTGGTCACAATTAAGCAATTCATCACTCTAAAGTTTTATCATGCCCAATCTGTACTCTGTCTGCTGGAACTGTTATGTCTATAGTTAAAAATAATATAGTTAAAAATAATGATGTTCCAGCATTCTTTTAAACAAAGCTGCCTTAATAAAGCTGGTTTGTAAATTAGGTGTGGACTGTGACTCCCAGCCCAGAAGACAGAATCCACTCAGGATGGTCTGCCCCATTCTCTGCCCATCACATTTTGTCTATAAAATATCTTCTGGAAGCTGTATGTGCTGGGAGGAGGAGAGGAAACAGTGACTCTGCAAGCGCTTGGCGCGAAGTGAACTATGTAAACTTTCTTGAAATGTAAGGATGTCTGTTCTACCAGAGGTGAAACCAGCCTGCGCTTTGAAATGAGCACACAACAAATTCATTTTGCTGGCTTGGCTGAAGGGATTATTTGCAGAGGTGATGTGAAAGAGGCAAGTTAGGTCAGTTACCTCCCTGCATACCAGCACTGCAGCTGCAAGCAGCCACTGCCTAAGCAAACTGGAAACAGAACACCTTGTTCTTTTTCTACTCCTGCATTAATATTTATTTGAGAATCCCCTGGGAACTGCCTGTAGTGAATATTTGTTACAGAATAGTGCTCACTGCTTCTTATTATTGTGTGCAGGCCTAAAAGCAGATTATCATTGGAGTGCCAGTGCAAGATCACTGCAATCATCTCCACTAGTTAGTAAGCATTTCTTGATTCTTGCCCAAATTTTTATTTTCTTTTTGCATCTTAAGAGAGAAAAGTCATGTATTTAGACATCAACTCTTAATGCTATACTTCCACTAAATATTTCAGCATCATTTTGGAACCTGCACTGATTCACGTGCATTTGTTGGTTATTCCATAGTTTTCTGAATTTTGGATAGAAAAGTGTCCATCTCTCAAACAGTTCTAAAGTAATATTCCAATAACCAATTTCTAGGCACAGAAAAACAGTTTTAGGTCAGACTTAGAAAACAGAGTGCTTTCAGCTCACCACCATATTCTGCCATTCACATGCAGCTGGTTAAGTTCATGTTGATCCATTATTGTCCCATGCTTAAATTTTCTGATGCCTGCACTGTTATGTCATACTTGCATTTGGAGGCCAAAGATATACTCCTCTGTATTGTTTGCTTTCTTTTTTCCCCCACAACCTTCAAACTGTTGATTCCAGAAAAGTTGATTTAACACAGCCACCTGTAGCCAACATCTACTTGTTTTGGCATTATCACTGCTATGTTAATAAAATTACTTCATAACTGGCAGAACACCTCTGATTTCTTAGTTTATTCAAGCATGATCAAAAATTAACTCATAAGGCTGACAGGAGAAAGACCCATTAGAGGATGCTAAATTGAACTTTCTACACAAGCACAGGACAGCCATAAATCTGCCCAGAGGCAGTCTGGACAAGGAAAGAATGTGTTTTCTATGTCTGTAATGATATATTTGCCCTTTCATTTCTATATCTATATAGTTACAGCTGGCAGTAATCTTCAGTAAAAGTCACTACAGCAGAGCATTCCTGGGTGGTATTCATTGCAAAACTTGAGTGCCACTAAAATGGAATTTTTGTGTGTTTGGTGTGAATTTCAACATTTCTATATGAGAATTCCTCTTCTCATCAGAGCAGTTCTGAGTCAATGAAGCACTTGCTTAACCAACACTTTCTACACTACCAATACCACTGCTACTCTAGGCTTTCTGTAATTACCTTCTTGTCAGGGGCAGGGAAAGGAGAGGGTCCAGAGCTGTGAGTTTCCATTTCTTTCTTTTCAATTGCCTAGAAAGAAGCTATTGGTAACTTGACATATGGCAAGTATGTTAAGCTTAAAGAGCTGTGAACTTTGGATAGTTCTGAAAAAGAGTTAGGGTTTAAATGAGTACAGCTGTTGTGAATGGAAGTAACCAATCAGTGATTTTAAGAAGAGAAAATCATCTTCCTGTTTAAAAGAGGTGGCAAAACAAACTAAGAATCTCTGCCTTAAAATTTTAGAAAGTATTTCTTTCTTTCCTTATTTGCAGTTTCTGTGATCCATTAAAAAAAGACCGGAATCTTTTCAGGCAACTAAACCAATGTTCTCCCAGAAAGCTGGCAGCTTGTAGGGGACATACCAAGAGCAGATGCTGGCACTGAAGTTGAGCTTGACTATTTCAATTGGTGCTCTGGGCATCGTTAAAATAGGAACTGTTTTATCAGTCAGCATCTTACAGAATTTCAGGAAGCAACATTCAGGAAACAAATCTGCTTTTGCAAGGGAAAAGTTCTTACAGATCAGTTACCAATTTAAGAATATCACCTACGCTTGGAAGGAAGAATTTCTTGCAATTATGAAAAAATGAGGCTACCAGGCAAAGAATCTGGCCTTGATCCCTCCTTGATATTCCTGCTAACTTTGATGACAGTAAGACTACACCCACTAGGGTTTAAGCAGAAATATATATAGATTTAATACACGAGCAACATCCAATCTGGAAGAATTATCATCCCTCTAATAAGGAGTTCAAATTGCAGCAATCCTGACTTAACCTCTCATCTGTCAGAAACAGATGAATAGAGAACTGTGGATTTCTTTGTGCCTGCCTGTTTCTTATGAAACCAAACTCATGCCCATTCAGCCTGGGCACAAACCATCCCACAAATGATGGTATACGTTGTAGGAATGTGGGAGATCATCCAAGGGTTGTCAGCCAAAATTTCCCTTCCCCACTATTGTTACATAATGTGCTGTTAGCATTTCAGTGTTCCTACTGCATGCAGTTTACAAATGTGCTCAGTCCTTATGGAAGCAGACTACAATGAAGACTGAATGAAGCTCTGCCTCAGTAGTGACACATCTGGGTCCTGTTCTCAGTATATAATTGAAGATGCAGTGTCAAATCAACAGTGTTCTACACAAATAAATGTCCATCAAACAAAGCCTTGTTCTTGGAAAATACTTAAATATGTCAATGATACTTAACAAAAAAATGGCTTGGAATACTTACAGTTACATGTTTATTTGTAAAGACCAGAAAGCAAGGGCAAAAGCTTGTGAGAAAACTCAGCGATTTAACGTCTCTAAAGTTTTAAGTGAGGTAAAATAGTGAAGAGAGATGGAAGATAGACCATTTTCACTAAGCAATGACATCAAAAGACAGTAAGCGTTACAGTTCTGATGGAACCTTATACTACCACTATAAACTCCTGGAAATCAAAAAGATAGTATCTCTGCAGGGGGTGGGTGAAGCTAATCCATAGAATCAACTACAGAATTTACAAAAAAAAAAAAACCTAAGTACCAGCTTGCCAGTCTTTGTAATAGATCCAATAGAAATCTTAAGTGCTTAAAATGGAATGTAGTCTTACAAGGGGACTTCAGCCTAAAACTGCAGTTCAGGTAACTCTTCCCAGCTGCTGCCCCATCCTACTTTCCAAACACACCTCCTTGCTTAACTGTAATGCTTTCCTGCAAGTGCTCAGTTCTGAATACTGATGGCAACCTACTTTTAGCAGAAACAAACAACTCAATGCCTAGATCATAGCTGTGCTGTGCTAGAACCAAAGCTTTGATGCCTTTCTGCCCAATTTTCCTAAAAGGATTGCACCCGCAGATATTTACAGAAGTCCTGAACTCTGACAGGGCCAAAGCTGTACCAAAGCAGCCTTGGGCCATGGTGTTCATTCAAAAGTCTGCTCCCTCACTCCCTTTCTGTAATGATGTAGGATGGTGTGGTGTCAGCTATGCAGGAGCATAATATTACCAACCAGTGTAATGGTGCTCACAGCATTGATTCTGTATTTTACATTAAGAATTAGAGTTTCCAGTACTGGGATGAGCACCCCTTCTATGTACTTAGAGCCAAATTCAGACACAATTGTCTTTCTGAATGAATCTCAAATGCTTTTCTTTACTGTTTTTCTGTGGAGAGGAACACAAATGGAGAGTGGGACCACATTAGCCGTAAGTCAGAGCAGGCATGTCTAGCGTGCAGAAGGTATGCAGCCCAGCACAGTTCACACTATGGCCTGCCACATGCCTGCACCAGTCCCAGGGGCAAGTTGAATGCAATGCTACATCAGGGCAGCCACACTGGTTCCTGCAGCAGTCACTGAGGACACACATGGTAGCTCCTAGCAAGCAGGTTGCAAGCACCAGTGGAGTGGGAGGGATATGCCAACCACTGCCCCTGCAACAAGCACTGGATGCTGGGTGCTGCTGAAGCCTTACGAGTCCCTTGATGCCACACTACAGTGAGGAGAGGGGGCACTTTTGCTGTCCTACATCCTTCTTTGCCCAGTGCTGAGAAAACTCAGTGCCTGCAGCCTGTCCTGAGCTGTCATTTGCCTACATCCCTCCCGAGCCTCAAGGCCTGGGCTCAGCTTTCACCTCACAAAGCAAAGTTTTCCAGACTGCGGAGTCCAGGAGGAGACACAGGAGTCCCAGTGCAAACTCTAACATACCAAGAAAAGAGAGGTACTTACTCAAGATTGGTGCACAATAGGCACTGCCTGGGCTGAAATCAGGACGTGGAGAGGGTGCAGGGCTGTGCTGACTCATGTGATGGCAAATAATTGTGTGCAATTTAATACACTGGCTAAACATAGTCCTGTGAACTGAGAATAATATGCCTTGCTTTCCATTTTGACACAGGAATTTGAGAAGAAGTTTCAAGATTGCAAAAACAAACAAACAAAACAACACCATTTTCAGTTGACATAAATACAGTATTTGCGAATTTTCAAATGGAATGCATAGAGTTGCAATCAGTTGCAATCTCTTTACCAGACATTTATAAGACCTCTCTTAGCAGATGGGTATTAAAGAAATACGTCTTATCGCATTTTGGCAGTACATACATTTGGGAACTACTGCTTTTGAGGATGAAGTATAGGAAGATTTCATCAAAAATCTCTGATGAGCACCTTGAGAATTCACTAAGAATGGCAGCCACTGCCATCCAGCTGAAGTGATGCATCAGTATCACGAGAAGAATGGTTAATATCTCTCTAGTTTTGTGGTTTTATTGTTCTTTTTGAGCAACAAAATGCTCAGTGGGTGCATGCCCAGGGCCAGGCTGCACTCCTTGGCACGGAGGTGTGGGGCAGGGGGAGGCTGCAGGATGGGCTGTGCTGGACCATGGGTTGGACATGCCTGGGTTAGAATATTTTTTCTAGTTGAGACAGGAGCCACCATTACCAAGACCGAAGAAGGAACTACATCCAAGTCTCTCACGAAATAAACTGGCAGTACTAACACTTAAAATATAACCCTCTTTTTACCTCTCTATAAGAAAGGATGCCAGCTCCTTTCTGTACAGCTGAGGTTCCCAAGTGACAGAAGTGTCACTGCTCTTCTGAGGAGGACCTCCCTGAGGTCTGCAGCAGCTGAGATACCAAGGTCACACTACTCTGAATGTATCCTATCAGCTATCTTTGGCAGCTGCACACCAGCCACACTGAATTCAGACTGTGCACAGGCTGCTGTGTGTTCTGGATCCCATTACGAGGTGCTTAGCTTCCCATGGAGGCTATCGTGGGTTCTGGATTCCTCTCCTCTGTGTAATATAATCAGAAACAGATCCCATCTCAAAGCTCTAGCCAGCCAAAAATGGAGAAAAACAGATCAGCTGACATTCCACCACTGTTACACTCTCATAGGCACACTGATGTCTGTGGGGTGACATAGATGCAAGTATTATCATTTATAGTTCAAACATTTGTAACAAAAATACAGTTGGCAGGGGTATTGTGAAACACACGAGCTTTTCAGATAGTTTAAACTGCAGTAGCAATTGCAGTGTGTGAAACATACAAGCTTTCAGATAGTTTAAACTGCAGTAGCAATTGCAGTGCTCTGTGGCTGGAATTTGAGTGCTGTGACAGTCAGCGGTTGCGGTGTGAGAACAGTTCCCCCAAAATTAACTTCTTGAAATATCTGAAGCACCGTAGTCAAATAAAATTTAAAAAAATATCATCTTCAAGTACTCAGCCTACTAAGTACACAAAAACAGAGCCTCACCTAATGTAAACCTTTCACATAAGCAGTTCACAGATATTGAGTATTTCTGCTCCAGGATCAACGGAACTGAATATAACCATTATACTTTTTCATCTCCCTCTTTCGTCGCTGTTCTTTACTTTCTGTTCTTCCCTGAGGACTGATACTAAAGCAATTGGCTCACTGGGTCAGCGTGCAGCAGTCACAGGAATTCAGGGCTTTTCTCAGCAAAGGAAGAACAAGAGACTTTGGAGTTATTTACGAGACTTTGGAGTTATTTACAAATGAAGTGTTAAATTACTAATCACTAATTTAATGGAAGGAAGAGGACAACATACCACTGTCTGTCTTTTTGCTTCCGCTGGTAGCTCCCAGTGCTGCTGTGACTGTGCCTTAGGTCTCCAAGGCTTACCTGCTCCAGACTGGCAGAACTCTGTTCAATTCAGCCAAGCTAGGGCAGTGAAGGGTAAATGGAAGTGAGGCCAGTATGGTTTCCTGAGCTCTCCTTTCTTTTTTCCTATTGCACCCATCCCTTCTCAACAATACCATTCATAAATGGGAAACACTCCATCTTGGAATTAATTCTCTTTTCTGTTACTGTCCAAAGGCATTGGAAAGCTGTTCCAAAGTTTGACTAATCTATTGGTTAGGAAACATGAAATGAAAGGCATTTAAGCTAGCAAAATATCATTGGAATTAAAGGGGGACTGAAAATGCCTATTGTGTCACTTGAGTTTGCTGCCAAAATCAAGTCCCTATTTAGTAGGCATCAACCCAGATGGTACGCAACTTATAGTAACTATTGCTTCTCTAAACAGAGTTTAGCAATTGATACTACATCTCATTTAAGTTCTTTCAGACGTCTTAAATATAACTGCGGGACCTGGAAGCATTTCTCCTGCTTCGCTCATTGCTTGAAGACACCCGACCACGCGCGGAACCGACTGCGATGTGGCGTTAGCACAAACCAGCGGTGTCACGGGAGCAAAACGCTGCGATGGGGTCCGCTGCCGGTCAGGCGGCACGGCCGAGCGGGAGCCCTTTAGGAAGGCGTCCTCTCCTGAGCGAACCGCGCAACACGGCGCCAGGCGGGCCGCGCTGCCGGAGGAAGGCGGCGCTTGGCCGGGGCGCCCCGCCCGGCCCGGGAAGTGAAAGCGAAATGCGCAGCGGGCGGGGCGGGGTTTGCGCGGTGTCACTGCCGTCCCGCTCGCCGCGCCGATGTCCCACGGGCCGAGAAGGGGACGGGAGGAGGGGGAGGACGGAGCGGCGAGGGGCAGCCAGGCGCGGCACGGCAGCCTCCACGAGTCCGCGGGCGGCGGCGGCAGGAGCCAGGGCCGGCACGAGAGGAAGAGGAAGAAGCAGGAGGCGCAGCAGCTGCAGAAGCTCCAGCACCTGGAGTCCTTGTAAGGAGCGGAGAGGGGAGGCCGTGCTGCGAGCCCACCCGGCGGGGAGCGGGGCTCGTCCTTCGGGCACAGGAGCGTCCTGCCGCCGGAGAGGCGCCGGCGTGGCGAGGCCCAGCCCTCGGCGGGCGGCGGGACGGGCGGCTGCGGCACCCCGCCCTCCTGCGGGGTTCGGGCAGCTGCGCCGAAGCCCGGCTCCTTGCTTCGGCCCCACGGCTCCTGAGAGCGGTGAAAGCGAGCCCTTCAGCTCTTAACCTTCCCAGCGCTCTGCTCTGCGGGCTTTGGCTGTCAGCAGCTGTGGCTCAGCTCGCGTCCTCGCGGCTGAAAACGGGGCAGAAATACGCGGGTAGTTTGCCTGCCTGCGTGCGTGCGTCTAGCCGGGATGTCTGTAGAGCCCGTTTGTACACGTAAGCAGGTCTGTTCTATTTGAGGAGCTGAGGGGAGGCCTGATGGCGGCTGCAGCTCCTCACGGGGAGCGGAGGGCAGCGCCGAGCTCCGCACGGAAGCGCTCACGAGAGGTGAGTGCTGCGTGATGGCAGACACTGACAGCTTGGGAGCACGGGCTCTCAGCGTGCTGGCATCCAGTTGTGCTGCAGGTGGCTACTGACGAAGTAAAACCGAAGGGAAAACGGGAGGTGGAAATTGTATGACTCCGTCCCATCGAGGCACTGTATTTTGTCAGTGATTCGTTTGTGCTAAGCTACAGAGTAACAACATTTCCATTGCTTTTCAGCTACGAGAAGCCTCCCCCAGGGCTAATTAAGGTTGGTACCTGTACTGCTGTACATCTTTAGCTTTACAGGTGATTTCAGAGATTGCCCTAGTATCCTAGTTAAAGGGCCTAGGATATCTGTATAAATCACAGAGATAATGGCTTCCAGAGGACAATTTAGAGCTCCTCATTTGCAAGCGAACCTCTTTGACTCCCTAAATCTCAAGCAAAATGCCCAGAGTCAAATAGGATGATACTGGTTCCTTCACAAAATCTTAGGACAGAAAACAAATGTAGTATTTGGTATGGTACAGAGAAATCATGTATGCTGAAGCACATCTTCAGTTTGTATGGCTGCTTTTCAGGATTCTTCTCCATTGCTTATGCTCAAAATACTTGTGTAAAAACACTTTCATAGTGATTATTATTGTTGTCAGATGCATATAATGAAACCCTAATCTGGTGTTTTAAACCCCCAATATACTTCTTCATGTTATTAAGGCTATTTCTAATTCTTATGTTTTGTTACAAGAGGAAGTCTCAGCTTGTCTGTTAATTTTTCAGTTCTATCATTTATTGAAATAAATTGCTGAAATAAATGGAGAGGAATAGAAGTAGTATGTCCAGAAAATCTGAACTAGGAAAGGGCCAGGGAGAAAGATCCTTCTTGTGTTGCGAGAAAAATAAATTTTACAGAAAATAGTTTCCATATTAAATGAAGGCCTGTACACTTGGAATATTGATTCTTACAAAAGTGGGCTGTTCCTGTTGTTGTTTTTGTTTGCTTGTTAAGGTGATATTATTGTCTTTATCTTTTTCCATAGGAGGAGGAAACAAAACCAGAAGACTGCATACCTGACGTACCAGGCAATGAAAGTGCACGAGAATTCCTGGCACATGCCCCAACAAAAGGGCTTTGGATGCCTTTGGGAAAAGAAGTCAAAGTTATGCAGTGTAAGGCTGAAAATGTTCCAGATGTCATTGGACCTTCATATAGCTGTCTCTTTACACTGAGGGAGGGCAGGATGTGTGGTGGACAGGTGACAGGATCCAAATAGTTTGGCATCATGTTGATATAAGACAATTGACATCTTGAAGGCTGTAATAGCCTTCTATTTTATGGAAGCTACATTTATCAATATAATACTTCTCTCCCTCTCCCTCTTTTTTTTTTTTTCCTCCAAAACTGAAAATATTTTCCATAAGTATGCTTCTTTGTTTTGTTTAAATGCTGGTCTGGCTCAGAGATGCAGTTCACTGTTGCTTTCTTTTTTTCTTTCCCAAGGTTGGAGGTGTAAACGCTACGGACACAGAACAGGGGATAAAGAATGCCCGTTCTTTATTAAAGGCAATCAGAAACTGGAACAATTTAGAGTAGTGAGTACAAATGCTGCATTATTATTGCTTGTATTTTTGACATTGATGATGAATAATATTGCAGGTGAAGATAAGCCTGATAGAGGATGGTCTGTTAAGGACTTTTCCTCTGTCTCTAGTTTAATATAGAGGCCAAAAATCTAATAAAGAAAAAGCTACAGATGTGGTTGGATGTTTGGCTGCTTTATAGAAAAATCTATTCTGCAAGAGGAAACTAATTAATATTTAAATTGGAAATCTTAAAGAACCTCTTTCAACTGTCATATTCAGTCAGTATTTACAGCATAAATTTTTGTAGTAAAACATAACAAATATGTTTAGTAGAGCTTGAGCTGCCTGTTACAGCTGTTTCAAGCCTTCTGCTGTCACTGACCAAACACATCATGAAGCCTATTGTCTAGGTGTGTAATCCATGCATTGTGTGCTATTCTGGTCTTCTGCTATGTGAGACTGCATCTTTGTTTTTCAAATTCTTTCAGTGTGGCTTCTTTTGCTTTGCGCTGTTAAAATATATTTTAAGTTGTCATCGCTTTATGTCTTATGTTTTTCTTTCTATCTTTGAAAATGGAATCCAGGCTCCTTCTGTCCAGTAAGAATGCTGCTGCAAACAGTTTTTTGATTCACATTTGTGACCAGATTGCCTCTATTTTTTTTTTTTTCCACGCTTCTCTGTTGCATCAAACTCTTGTGTTATGTCAAGGCCCATTATAGTCCATTCCCACCATCTTTCATTTGCTACTGAAATTTAAATTCCCACCTTGATAAACATCTGATACCATTTCTCTGTCTATTTGTTTGCTGAATCTTCCAACAGAAATGAAGAAATGATAGCTTCAGTTCTTTTTGCTGCATTCTTGCTTGGCATGAACTGGCCTTAAATATCTGCAAGTTTATTTGCTATCTTCCTTCACAACTATCTTTTGCTGCAATGCCTATTCAATTTAAAAATAACTTGGTTAAGAAGCAATAGTAATATTACATAGTACAGAAGGACAGCTCCAATTTCCAGTACATAGCAACTGTATTGCCACATGTTTGTATCCAGTTTTAAAATATGCTGTCAGGGTACTGCATATACTATTTTGAACTTCAGTATTCCTTCTGTGTCTAGCTAACTATTCCTACAATATATGTTGGGGACCTCTTAGTCAACTGTGACTGGAAAGGAAGAGCAGTAGTATACCTAAGGAGAGCATCCTTCATCAGTGATGTAACTAAGTAAGAAAGTAAAAATCAGTCCACATCAATGAGGCTCCTGTTTTTCATTTTAAAGGCACATGAAGATCCAATGTATGATATAATAAGGGAAACGAAACGTCATGAAAAAGAAATGAGGTAAGTGTGCCTCTGCAGTAAAATGCATTTTCAGTTTGATTAGATAACATAATTCTGATTTAGAGTTTGTAGTTGATATGTTGATATATTACTCTCACCAACCAAACATATTTTAATAGCTTCTTTCTATTATTAGAGATTAATGCATTTCTACTTTCTCAATAATCATTCTGTATACTTTCCTGCCTCTTTAATAGCTTCTACATTTGTTCCCAGAGCAAAGTTCAAAGAGGAATCCTTCATTTATACCATAATGTTTGGGTACTTGGATGTTATTCTGTTTTAGGTCTAATAAAAACATTTTTTTTCATTGGCTCCACTAGTTGTTTTTATGTCAAAAATCTTTCAGTTGACAGGAAGGGATGGTTTTAAGAAGTTAGCTCTGGGCACTGAATTCTGCTCCTTATGTGAGGTCATTGTTCAGTATATACAGCAAGTATTTTTCCACATTTGTGAGGAATCTGTGAAAGAGTACTTGTCAAAGATACCTCTGCATCTAAAATAGAATCTGCTAGAATCTGCCCAGGCAGGTTCATTGACATCATCTCTTTATCAACAGGACAATTATTTTCTTGATATTATAATCACAGTATGCACCTCTGTATGCATGAAGTTAGAACTTCTTACAGAGGTCTGGTGATTGCTTTTTGTCTCTGTATTCTGTGCTTAATTAAATTACATTGAGTGGTCTGAAAGTAATGCCTCCTGTTTTATTATGTTGGCCCACAACATCAGAGGCAGATGTTGGTGGTATGGCAGTAGAGACTGACCCTTCCAACCAATATTCCATTATACTTTGTTGCTGTAAAACTGACAGCAGCAGAGAACCAGTTTGACAAAATATATCTGACGTAGAAATGCATCTGAAGCAAAGATGTGGAATTGAATTTCTCTGTGCAGAAAAATTGACGCCCACTGATGTTCATCAATGCTTGCTGAATGGTTACGGAGATCAAATAGTGGATGTCAGCACAGTGAGGTAGAAGCTGGTACGTTTCAGCAGTGGTGACAGTGACATGAAAGACAAGATGCATTCTGGACAGCCATACACAGCTGTCACATCGTGAAATGAAGAGCATCTTGATCAGCTCGTCCACATGAATTGGCATATTACAACCAGGGAGCTGCGTATAGAGCTGAATTGCCCTCACTGCACTGGAAATGATGGTAGAAACTTTGGAATGTTGCAAAGTTTACATCAGGTGAGTCTCATGAATGCTCACACAGGAATAGAAAGAATGCTACTGAAGCTTGTCAGGATCTATTGAACCAATACAAGATTGAAAGTGACAGTTTCTTGGATTGCATCATTACTGGTAATGAGACACGATGTCTACACCACTACAAGCTGGAGTCAAAATGATTGTCCATGGAGTGGGGACGTGTGAACTCCCATCAAAGAAAAAGTTCAAGATGCAGCCATCAGCAGGGCAAGTGATGTGCACTGTCTTTTGGAATAGGAAAGGTATAGGTAATGCTTCTGGATTTCCTGGAACCTGGACCAACCATCAACTCTGATGCTATGTTGTAATGATGACTAAGATGAAGACTGGAACTTCCACAGTCAGGCCAGAGAAGAAGACAACCGTTATCTTGCAACATGATAACACCACTCCACATCCCAGTTTGAAGACCATAGAGCATATTGCCAATCTTGGATGTTCTGTCCTACCATGCCCACCACAGAGTGTGGATTTGGCACCTTCAGATTTCTGTCTGTTAGGGCTAATGAAAGGTGGACTGTGTAGGTAAAATGTTCACAGCTGCTCTGATGGCATCATTGCTCGGAGTGTGTGGGTGCAGACTTAAATGAGTGTGTCGTGCAGGCCCTCATTCACTGCTAGCAAAAATGAACGGCTAATGGTGGTGACTATGCTGAAAGATAGTGTTTTGTAGCTTTGTAGGATTTGCTCTGTTAAATAGTTTTATTGTGCTCTTTTTAACTTATTGTAGTTAGTTTCTGTGAGAATAAGTAGGAGGCATTACTTTCAGAGTGACTTACTTACACATTGTTGAATATACTAGTTTGTGATATCCCATGGGGTGGAAAGTTTTTGAATTAAACATGTGTACCTCAAAAGAGGTTGTATTCAGTCTGAAAATTGTAATGGGAGTTGTAATTCAGCAAAAGGGAGCATTCCCCTGCCCTTTGCGTGCAGCTTCCATTTCTCAAGCTAGGAAGGAAAGAGATGAAATTAGAATAAATTGTTACAAGGAGAGTCTAGAAAGGATTCTCATTCATATTTTTTAAACACAGGATACAGCAGTTGAAGCAGCTCCTTGAGGATTCCACCTCAGATGATGATAGCAGTGATGACAGTGATGAAGATGATGATGAAGATAGCAGCAGCTCCACTTCCTCGGATAAACACAAGAAAAAAAAGAGAAAGAAGGAAAAGAAAAAAAAAGAAAAGAAAAAGAAGAAGAAGAGAAAGCATAAATAATCTAAATCTAATGAGAATGACTGATAGCAGTCACCTACTGTATGCTCGTTGACCTCCCTTTCCCCTACTTGTGAACTGCCTGGAAAGATCCAAAGAATTAGGAAGAAACTACCAAAAGGGGCTTTTTAAAACTGAGACATATAGGTGTATACATGTAGCATCCTTCACTGGCTCTTTTTTCTACCCCTCTGCAGTGCTGCAGCCAGAAAAAGGAGAGCTGCACTGAACGATACACAATCATATATATCTTTTTTTACCATAAAACTTGTGCAAAGCATCATCCAACTTGGTCACATTGCTATGTGACTACCAGCAGAAAGCCATCACTACCATGGTGGTCAGCAGACTGTCTCCTGAAGCATGTTTTCACCACACAGTCATTTAATTATATACAAAGCCTCGCTGCAAGGGGGCTGCAGTTTGCATTGCATTGGCAGTTCACTTACAGTAAGGTACTCTATTTCTTTTTCTGCCTGTGTTTTGAAGTCCACTGTACTTCACTTGCAGCTGGGGAAGTAATGAGCACTGCTGAAGGGGGAAAAAATGTCAATCAAGGGGAATTGGAGACAAAACCAGAGTGAGGGTTTTTTTTGTTAGCAACAACTCAATGTGATTGCAGTAGACACAGTTCTATAATGCCTAGAGTATTCCCTAACCTGTAAGACTGTGAGCCAGCTGATGATGCTAGATGCCTATTTTACCATTAGAGGGTTTTTTGATTATTTAAAAAAGGGAGTGGTGGTTCATGCTGGAAATGAGAAAAATGCATTTCTACACATACTTCAGTATCAGTTGTTTTGGTACATTTGATTTTTTTTCCTTTTAAAAAGGCTTGAGGAAGTGAATTCCAACTTAAGTTGTATGTTTACTAGAACTATTTCATGTAGTAATATTATATGACTCATCCCACAAGAATATAAACATCTAAGGAAGTTTCCAAACGTGTGCTTGTAAGCTACAGAACAGTAGCAAAGAACATGTAAGCAGGAAGAAGGAAAGAGGTGTACTCTAATGATGTTACACATTGACTACAAGTTCTTTCTTTTAAACGATGTTCCAAGATAAGCTTGATTGGAACAACTGAGATTGTGATAAGCTGTTAGAGTAAATTCTCTCTTTTTCAAAGTGTACAGCAGTACAAAGCCGTGACTTGAAGACCTAAATATTCATTGGTGCTCTGCAAAAAAAAAAATAGAATTGCTCTGAAAGGAGTAGGTCATATCTGATCTCATTCAGAACTTAGTCTCTGTATTTATGCTTATATTAAATTACAGTGAACATCAGTAACCAGTGCCAGCAAAATCAAGATACCATATGCTCAAGTGCACTTAAGTTTTTTGGTAGCGTGCTTGTTTTTTCCTTCTTCACCTGAGGCTTTGGAAGAGAGACAGGAAAGTATGCATTAAAAAGTGTGTTTCTTCGCCTTCTGCATATCTAAGCCGTTTAGTAAAAACAAAACTCCATTCCTTGCCCGTTATTCACAATATGAGTTAAAGTAAGGTAGAAAAAAAAATCCCTCAATCACATTTGAGACTTCACATCTTCAGTAAAGTCAGCAAAAACACATTCATTGATAAAGGAGTTGAACAGCTTGCAACTTAAGTATTGCTATATCCTAGCAACCTTAGAAAGAGTATTTGAGCTGAAAATGACCTCCAAGGAGAGGGAGTTTAAGGCCCTTGTGGTTAACAGGTTGGCCATTGAGCATGCAGCGAGACCAGTAGTATCCTGGGGGTGCATTAAGAACAGTAGAGCCAGGAGGTCAAGGTCAGTTCCCCTCCCCCTTTACTCTACCCTGATGAGGCCACTTGTAGAATACTGTGTCCAGTTCTGGGCTTCTCAGTTCAAAAAAGATAGGGATCTTCAAGACAGAATCCAGCAGAGGGCCATAAAGATAAGGGCTTGGAGCAGCTCTTGTGTGAGAAAAGACAAAGACCTGGGACTATTCAATCTTGAAAACAGAGAGGATCTCATCACTATTTACAAATATCTAAACTGCAGGAGTCAAGTCGATGGGGCCAGACTCTTTTAAGTGGTTTGCAGCAAGAGTAATGGGCAACAGGCAGCAACTGGAACACAAGAAGTTCCATACAAACAAGGAAGAACTTACTGTCAGAGTAACAGAGCACTGGAACAGGCTGCCCAGACAGGTTGTAGAGCCTCCTCTGGAGATATTCAGGATCCATCTGGACACCCTCCTGTGTTACTCTGGTAGTGGGGTTGGACTTGGTGATTTCCAGAGGTCCCTTCCAACCCTTACAGTTCTGTGATGAATCAAAGCAATATCCGGGGGTGAAATTCCCTAATTGTTTAGCTTGTTTCCAGAGCTTGAATGTTCTGATGTTGTTCTGTCCTCCAGTATTATTTACTATATCATTACAAGTGACTCCTGGTAGTTGATAATACTGATACAGAGAACTGATTTAAAGCTCCTGGTTCTCCAACCAGAAAGAAGATTTAACAGATGAAGTAACATACAGAGATTTATAATGGCTTGATTCTCTGTCTTACTCCATATGATGCTAAGAAAATCCATGTTTTGAAAGCACTGGTGATCGGACAGAAGCTGGCAGCCACAGCAAGTAAAGCATAAACCTGGCACATTCCAGAGAATTCTTACTGAGTTTGAGTAGAGCAGGGATAACCCAAGATGTTACTCTAGCTTTCATCATTTAAGATTCTTCTGGAGCTTAGCTTAACTAAAATAAATTCAGCTTTCCCCTTGTTTCTCATCCCATTCTTTGGGAATGGGTGCATCCCCTTGGTCTGCTCAATAGAATTTTGCCTACAAGAATCACCATGGTTGGAAAAGACCTTCAAGATCATCCAGTCCAACCATCCACCTATCACCAGTAATGCTCACTAAGCCATGTCCCTCAACACAAAATCCAAACGTGCTTACTTTAAACAGCCCTGAAAGATTCAGTACATATCAAATGCAATTTCACATTTCATTTTGAGATACTAAATCATTGTTCTGCATCAGACTAAACATCTGTTTAACCCAGTATCTTCTTCCACTCATGTGGAATAGTCAATGCTTAAGAAACAGAGCAGGGTAAACTGTAACGGTATTTCACACACAAATCTTAGATTGCTTGAAGCACAGTACTTTGAATCACAGATTATATTTTAGTTAGTAACCCCTAGTAGATTTTTTTTTAAATACCCACTCATTTCTTTAAAAATGCATTTCCTTCAGCAAGAATCTCCTGCAGATTATATAGATCAATTCTTAATTAACAGAGAAACATCACTTTTTCATGGGTGTCCAATCTTTTGGCTTGCCTAGGCTGCATTGAGTGAAGAGAAATAGTTTAGGGCCACTAGGTTGCTCTGAAAGTAATGCTTCCTATTTATTCCCATGGAACCCATAACAGATTAAATGAGTACAGCAACACTGTTTGATAGAGCAAATTTTTAGCTGCAAAACACTGTTTTTCAGTACAGTCACTACCTTTAGTTATCCATTTTCATCACTGATGAACAAGAGCCTGCACCACACCTGTAAAAATCTGTACCAACACAGGAGACCCATTGTCACTGTCACCACTAAGATACACCACTCACAGCCTCACATTTCATGGCCTCCTTAAACATTCAGCAAGCAACAGTGGATGGCAATAGGTGCCTCTCCCCCCTTTCCCCCTCTCAAAGGAATTCATTTCCACACCTTTGCTTGGTCAGCACTTCCACATCACACACCTTTTTGTCAGACTGTCCCTCTGCTGCCATCTGCCACAAGGCAACAACACATAATGGGATAGTGATAGGAAAGTTCAACCTCTACTGCCATACAACCAATGTCCACCTCTGATATCATGGGCCAACATAATAAGATAGGAGGTTTCACTTTCAGAGCAGCCTTCTTAAAATATATACTATAATTAACATAAAAATAGTAAAACAAAGTGTTTTGTTACTTATATTACAACATTAAAGAAAAAGAACAGAAACAAAACTAGAGGGTTGACCTTTTTATGGAAAAAGTACATTGGTCTGGTTTGATGACAGCAGTTGCAATGCCCAGTGATTTCTCAAGGTGTTCATCAAAGATTTTTGATGAAGTTTTACTCTTCCTCTGCATATTTGTCCTTAACAACTGTTCACAAATATGCACACTGCCAAAAAGCAATGACATGAATAAGGTGTGATTGCAAAGCAAGAAACATTTCTCTCTGATCAGTGAGGGCTTATAAAGGTCTGGTAAAGAAACAACCAGATTGAGTTGAACATCTGACTGCAACTTCATGCATTGCTTTTGAAAATTTGCTGGTAGTGTATTTATGTCAGCTTGGAATGAAGTTGACAACAAATTGATTTCTTTCCCCCCTCCTCTCCAGATTTGAAGCTCATTCTCAAATTCTTGTATCAAAATAGAAGACAACTACATATTTCTCACTGTTCTTGGGACTGTGTTTAGCCAATATATCAAACTGCACACAGTTATTTGCCATAAATAGTGTTAGCAGTGCCCTGCACTCTCCTTGTGTCCCAGTTTCAGCCCAGACAATGCCAATCTTGCAGCACTGTGCTTGCTGTGAGTGATGGGTGCACACCCAGCCACTTAATGGGGAAGAACCACAACCAGGGGGCAGCCACACTGCGGGCTGTGCAGGGCCACAGATGGAACATTCCTGCCCTAATTCTTACATTGAAGGATTTGTGATCAACTGGTTATTTCCCCACAACATTCTCAGTTTTAAAAATTCGAGCTATTCCCAACATACAGATTTTAATGTCTATCCAAACTCATTAAAGTAGGGCCAGTTTCAAAGTTAAAAACTTAGCACGCTCTCAATACAGTAAGGTTTCTAGTAGCAGTAACTAGTGTGAGGGCACTGAAAGAAACACAGTGCATTTAAACACTTCACATTTTAAGCAGTGCCAAAGCTAGTATTAAAAAGACTCTAGGTCTTTAAGAAATACATAGACTAGAGATAAATTCTAACACCTGTCTTATTAATGGAAAATGGTTCAATCCAGAAGTAATTCTGGAAAGCAGGATAGGAATCTGTATTCCTGAAAGATGGATTAGCCTTTTTTATATCTCAGCATTGGACTACTCATTTTCCTTTAAAGAAACAAAATGATTTCCTAGTCATTACTTCCTTCTTTATAGCATTTATATTTGAAAGTTATACTGAAACTTGACAGTTGTAACAGTAGCATGAACCTATTAATCCCATGGATCTAAGTAAACATGAACTGTAAGTTGATATAAACTCATTGGCAATACTGCTACAACTAATGATTTTCAGCTTTTAGATACGATTAATATTCCAAACCAGTCTTTTCAGAAAGATTACTTCAGACATTTTTTCAGCCATGAAATGACCCAGGTTTTAACATCTCTCTGCCTGAGATGACCAATGGCTGTGAGTCAGAATTTTTTTTTTAAACAATCAAAAAAACAGTAGGTTTGTTGTTTTTTCCCCCCTCCCTTAAAATGTAATTACTGTTTTAACCACTGAATCTTGTCTGCCTTCTATTATTTTAACAGAAAGGCCTGTTATTAATTTCTCCCAGTATAAGGCAGAAAACAGGACATTATAACTGGAAGCTTTGTGCCACACAGATGCTATAAAGTCTAAAATTAAAATATAGAATTAAAATCTGATAAACTAACATAACCACTGGCTTCACTGTAATGATCACATTCCACCCACTTTGCAACAGAGGTTGCAGTTAGCCAAAACAATGACTTAGAAATTGAGTCACAGACAGTACATCTGTCCAACACACCTGATACGGCAGTTTCAGAGGCTCCCCACTGTTCACTACTGCTCTGCTAGTAAGTGCATAGCTTCTTCAGCTGTCATTCAATGTTGCAGAAGGCATGTGAATACTTCAGAGGCTGTACAATACTGTTATGGCTTTAAGCTTACAGAAGTGCTAGCACCACAGTTACTCATCACTAGGCAATCTAGCTTCACAGGGAACAGAGTTGACACATATGTCTATATGCAGCTACAACCAGAAATTGAGTCTGAGATATCACAGGCTAATTACCTGTCTGAACAAAAAGAGGCTGGACTTAATTCACTGCCTTTTAAAACACGGTTCATAGTTTACAGCTTTGCTAAGCCACATCCATCTCATCCACTGGAACATTAAATACAGTTGTAAGCCAATTGACTTAAGACAGAGTCCATAGATCATCTATGCCAGTGAGTGAAGAAAAAGCCAAGTAAAAGATACAGTTTTAAGACCACGGTACTAGTTCTGTGGAGCTCAGCACACCAAACATACATAACACTAATGCATTGTTTTTTATACAATGTCATGTAAGTGATCCCCACTGCTACTTCCTCACACCTTCTTGGGAGCCATTATCACTAAATTGCTTCTTACATCTGGGTAGAAAACACATGGACTGATATCAAACCTGTAAAAGGACTAGTATGATTTTGGAAGTACCTCTGGAATATCAGTCACTGCCCTTCTACCTGGCAGGTCACAAGTATTCCATTATCAGACAAGAAGATGATAAACAAATCTGTCAGCAGAAGTGACTTAATACTCAATTTCAAAGCCACACTGAAGGGGAAAATGCCAACCTTTACCCTAGAGGTCTCAGCTACAGTCATCTAGTCTTCAACTTCAAGAATTCTGCTGCTCACTCTTGCCACCACAATAAAGGTCTAACCCTCTTCCCTATACTAGATAAGAGCAGAAGTTTCCATACTTTTCAGAGCAGGGACAGTATTACAGAAGCTCCACACCTGAAAGAGTTCTGTCCCCCAGTTTACTGAATTTCTGATGCAACGGAGGTCCTGTGCAGCAGAAAAAATTGCTATTTTCTTGTTATGTACTTAAGAGGAAAAGAAAAAACAACAAAAAGCAATCTGCACCAACACTGCTGAGTTTTCTGCTTTACCTTGGGAGTAAATGCTATAATTACAGTAGCTCTTTAACAGAGGTCTCTACAAGTGCTATTAAACAATAGCCAAGGGACAATTGAGTAGTGGAGGCCTCTCTTCTAGGTTTGTGCAGTTTCCTTATCTTTTTCCTCACTGCTGCTTTATTTGGGAATCAATAAAACATGAAGCTATTATTTTTCTCATGAAGTAATACTAGCTTTCTTAGAAGTGAAAAAGCTCAAACATATTTTGCTATGATTAGTCTATTTTGGTTATTTATAAGTTGTTCAACAAGAGATCTAGTTTTAGCATCTTAGTTTTACAGGAGAACTTATGTAGCAAGGTGCCAAAGCCAGCATGAAATGTGAGTGTTGTGCCTCATTCCCTGACTTGGACTTCGGGGCAAAATAAGAGTCATCAGTAACATCTCTCCAGGTCAGAGTCTCTACAGAAAAAGAAAAGGAGGAATATAACATCAGCACAGTGTTTTAGCTTTAGTCCTCCAAACATACCTTTGAGAGAATAAGATGAGGAACCATAGAATTGCTCAGGTTGAAAAAAACCTTAAAGATAATCAAGTCTAACTGCAACCCAACCATACTACCCTAACATTCCACCACTAAATTATGTCCTGAGCACCACATCCTGAGAATTTAAACACATTCAAGGATGGTGACTCAACCACCTCCCTGGGAAGCCTATTCCAGCAATTAACAATCCTTTCTGTAAAGAAGTTCTTCTAGATATCCAACCTAGACCTCTCCAGGACAACTTGAGGCCATTTACTCTTGTCCTGTCACCAGTGAGAAGAGACCAACCCCACTCTCAGTGCAATCACCTTTCAGGTATATGAAGAGAGCAATAAGGTCTCCCCTCAGCTTCCTCTTCCCCAGACTAAACAGCCCCAGTTCCTTCAGTGTCTCCTCATAGACCATATTCTCCAAGCCCTTCACCAGCCTTGTTACCCTTCTTTGGACCTGCTCCAGCACCTCCATGTCCTTTGTGTATTGAAGTGTCCCAAACTGAACTCAGCACTCAAGGTGAGACCTCACCAGTGCCGAGTATAAGGACAGGATTACTTCCCCAGTCCTGCTCACCATACCATTCATGACAGAGGCCAGGATGCCACTGGTCTTCCTGGCCACCTGAGCACACTGCTGGCTCATATTCAGCCATCTATCACTACACCACTGCAAGTCATTGTAACTTACATATCCAGTCAGTAGTTGACTTCATGCAGCTTAAACTGTAGTCCTTTATACTTTCACAGAAAAAACAACAAACAGCCAAATATCCAGACAATGGAGGAGAAACTTACAGCTATGTCCACATCACATAGACTAACCATGAGATGACACTGACAGGCTTTGTAATTCTACTGAGCTTAAGGACAGGACAGCTGTAACTGGTGTGCTGTAATAGTATGGCAGGGATATGCATACATCAGTAATTATTTCCACGTACAAATGGAGACTTAAATGCACTTCTATTAAGTTTATTATTTAAATAGTGGATGGATGCATTAGTTACAAAAAGTGACTTAGTTTAGTGTTAAATACTTACTACAGTTTAATTGCAGCATCATAAACATGGAGGGCACTTCTGACCCTTAAGGAGTGCACAGCAACTTACAAAATATACAAGATTAATTTACTTTTGGTTTCATGCAAACCTATGATATTTTTCTCCCCTCCTGCCCCAATATTTGCAGTTATCTTCTCTTATAAAGAGACTTCCTTGCTCCGCGCCCTGAAGGAAAAAAAATAATGGTTAAAGTACACATACTCTGAGTAACACAAGTCAACTTGCTTCCAAAGGAAGGCTAGACATCAGTGACTGCCTCTTCTTATTGCAGGAAAAGATACTTGTGATTGAAATTGTATGTACTCAAATGCCCAACAAGTTAAATTCTGCAGACAGGATACTGGACTGCAAAATATCCCAGTGTAAGATAGGCAAGAGTTTCATATCAAACTTAATTTTTCAGTGTGCTCTTGTTGAACAGAAGGCATCCAAGATTCACCAACTATTTCTGAAAATTTAGGAGGTCATTTGGGATTATGCAAGTTTTCTGAAAGCTCTTTCTGGAAAGGGTCAACAACTGAAGATTACACATGCATGTTTAGTAAGACTTCATGACTGACACCAGCTTTGAGTAACAGGATTGATTTCAGTCAAATCTGTTTCAGACACTGAAAATACAAGGAATTGTAATACCATTTAGTGTTGTTTGTTTTGACAAGAGAAGGTCTCATCTTAAGTATTTCCCAACTAAACATTTAGGTTAGCTTAGTTTGTATTTAAGTTACGCCAAACTGTTCTTTCCTAGAAGGAATTAAGATCTTTTAGAGGGCTTCTTGTATATTATGATCATTTCAATTTGTAACTTTCTGGACTCTGACAAATGCAAAAAAAAGCATATTGGTTATTGAATCTACAACTAGCAACAAGTTCCTACTAAAAGCTGTTAAGAATCAATCTATATGCATTTATGTTCAATCAAGATACCTACTTCGGCTGAAACAGGCCTGTAGCTTAAAGATGGCAAAAAGTGACACAGGAATCAAGAGTTAAAATACTTTGAGAAGCAACTAGACAAAGTAGTGTTTCTCCTTAGAGTTAAGGAATCTAGCTCGGTCAGTGCTACAAGAACCAGTATTCACAGTTACGCTCACATTCTATGTTTAACTTGAGTTTTATTTTAAATTGCCTTTATGTTATTTGCTATTATTTCACAAATAACCTAATGATCTCATTATATCAACGGACATATTACTCCAAGATAGTAATGGCTAAATGTTTGTAAGAATCCTACCAACCTCTACGTACGCTCCTTTTAGGCATCTCCCACACTTCCACTTCTTCCACCTCACATCTTGTGTCTCTGCGTTTTAGTGGGGGCTTGCCTATTCTCTTCTTTGGTTTAACCGGAGGTGGGCACCCTAGATAAACACCAGTTGTATCTTGAAGTCATACAAAAACCAAATTTAAGCTCAACTTTTCTTCATTGCTTCCAGTGCTTCTCTTTCCCCACTGTGTACACTACTCTGTGCCTATTCCACTGGCAGATAGAAAGCAGAATGTATAGAAATCACATAATATCACTTGCCAAGATCGGGAACTACCACTGCGTATGCACTTAAGAGATGCATTATTTGGGTGAAAAATTAATACTTCAGTTTATGACAAAGAAGTTTTGCACAAATAAGGGCTTTGCACATTCAATGATTACCCATAGTACCTTTAAATAAGTTTTCTCTAATGTACCACTATCTGTATATATTTGAGTTTAAGAAGGCTACGAAACATCCTGAGATGTATTGGACTGACAGCACACTTCAGCAGTAATAGAAGAGTAAGAATTAGTTTCCTTATCTTCGAATCTCACCAAAACAGTAAGTTTACTGTGTTTCATACTACACTCTTCTGGCTATTTCATAAAACAAACTTTGAAGAAAACGTACCTTGTTCTTTGCTCTTGGCTTGGGGTGAGAGGCTACCATGTATTTGTCCAGTGAATTTGGGTTTAGCACCACTTCTAATCCAATACTCTTCAGGTGGTATCCCCACGCTCTCCCATAACAGTCTTCCTAATAGAAGAGTTGATTTAAAAAAAATCAAATCAGTATTCTTGCTGGTTAATGTTAATGTACTGTTCAGTCAACCAGACAGTTTGCCGGAATGCAAAGCTAGCCACTGAATCTTGAGTTTTTCAGAAATAACTTTCTGGAGACCACATGACAAAAATTGCAGGTTACAGGCAGCTTTAGTTAAATCTGTAGATTTTGTAAGAAAAACAAACATTACCCACATTACTAGAAGTACATCTGCTTTTAGATGCTTTTCACAGTAAGACTATACTAAACAGCAACCTCTCAGTGTACCAGTTATGAACCTTAGTAATTCTGCTTATTCTCATTTTCAGTTAAAAGTAGATACTAGTAGAAATTGGATTAAGTAAATAAGACTCTCCCAGACCAAATGTTATAGTTGCACACTGATTTTATAGAAACACAGCAAAACTTTGTTGCTAACTGCAAGAC
This sequence comes from Phasianus colchicus, assembly GCF_987193195.1. Taxonomy (NCBI): domain Eukaryota; kingdom Metazoa; phylum Chordata; class Aves; order Galliformes; family Phasianidae; genus Phasianus; species Phasianus colchicus. The sequence continues at coordinate 6,019,143 of NC_143441.1, read as the reverse complement.
AGCAGCCAACAAAACCAATAGTTGGTGTTCCTGCAGAGAAGGGAAGTTACATAATGCATGGTCATCAGATTACAAGGAACTAACCATGTTTAATCTCCCTAACATCATCTGGGATGAAAGGTCAAGTCTGTTTAAATTCAAATCCTACATTTCAAAAATATCATTACACAATGGTAAACAAGTATAATTAAATTGACCTTAAGCTTTTCAAATGAAAAAGTTACTACTAAGGTCAGAAAGTTAAGCCTATTAGTCTAACTCAAGAGTTTACTGCTGAGTTCTCTACTGACTGCTTTATCATTTTGCATCTTCAAACAGATGAACATCTGCCTAACAAATAATTCTGAAGTACTTCTGACTAAGCCGAAACTGAAATTGTTTGAACCCCCCACCCCCAACTGTTCAGCCTACAGTTTTTGCAGTTGCAATTTGTCCTTTACATTTTCTACTAACAAGCACCTTTTTCTCAGTAATTATCTTACCTCCCAAGAATTTCTGAAGTGTTCGCTTGTGTTCAACCTCTTCTCTTCTTGCCATTGGCCTCTTTCTTCCATAATACCCATAGTCACTATATACAACTTCGTCTTGTTCTTTCTCCTTTGGTTTGTAAACAATACCAATGTTTTCACCAAACCTACTCCTAGTTTTTATCTTCTCTTGAGCAGGCCAGCTAATTAAGTGAGTTGGAAAAGCACTTTTTGGTGGCTTCCAAAGCATCCTTTGGCCAACTTGTCGGTACAGATTTCCTTTGCTTGGCATCAAGATCCCATATGGAGCAGCTTCTTGAAAGAAATACTCTATTTCATCCGTATCATCATCTTCATATTCCTCATCCTCTTCATCTTCATCCTCCTCTTCTACCTGCATAGAGTATTCTTCTGAGTCCTCAATTTCTGACAAACTCTTGGCAGCTTTTTTCTTGAGAGAACAGATTTTTTTCCGACTAGAAGATCTAGGAAGGACTCTCAGCCTTCTACCTTTGCTGGAAGCCTCTTTAATCTTCATGGTTGAAGAATTTTTGACATCCTGGCCATTCAAACTGTTCACCTGCTCCCTTCCTACCACTTCATCTTCATTGAGGGACCCACCACTTTTAATTTTCTCTTTCTCCAAGCCCTCTGTACTTTTCTGGAAGGTATACGTGCTTTTCTGAAGCACATAGTCAGGTACAAAATAAGATACTGGGGCATTATCAATGGATGAGCCATCCTCTCTAGAGGACATGTCATCAGAAGAAAGACTAAGTACACTTTGACGTTTCCTTTGTGGCAAACACATGTCATAGCTGTAGTTCGCATCCATATTATCCAAACAAGCCAGCCAGCTGTTAGAAGGAACATACTTCTCAACTGATTCTTCACACCAAATACTTCTATCTGTTTGACTTTCATTGTTAGCACTATGGCTTAGATTCAGCTTTTTCTGCTGAAAACTCAAGTCACTCATTACCTCCATACTCGATGGAAGCAATCCTGCTTGTTGAATAAAGCTGGACTCTTCTTGAGAAGCTTTTGAACCCGTGGATCTCTTAGAGCTAGATTTCTTAGCTACTAGCACATCCTGTCTTACTGCTGGTTGGTCTATGGTAACAGATCTTGCTAATTCTGCTAGTTGTACTGCCATGGCTTCACCTGGAGGGGATTTTGCCCGTTGACCTGTAGTCACCTGCTTTTCTGCATCCAGCTTCACTTCATTATCTTGGACATCTTTTTCTTGCATAGTTTCAACGCTCTGTTTTGAAGAGAGGACAGCTTTTCTCTCATCTATGTAAGTTCCTGGCACCAATTTCTCCCCTTCATGAGGGCCATATATCATTCCCTCACATGAGCTAACAGAAAATACATCACGCTGCACCATGTTCTCTGGGACTGGTTTACCACTTGCCACATCATACAAAGGAATAGTTTCTTTAAAGGACTTCCACAGTTGAATAGCTGGAGAGCCATTTCCGTATTCTATTCTCACCTCTTCCTTCTCAAAGGCATAGCTTCCAGTAGGAAGATTTCTATACTGTGTAGAGCTGGAAGGACTATTATGAAACTCCCTGTCTACCACAATGGAAGATCCAGATAGATCTTGTTTCTCTGAAGTACTTTCACTCTCTGTACCTATACCAGAAGAAACACAGGCCATATTTCCTGCATCACAACCTTTCGTTTCTGTATGGGTATCTTGATGCTTTTTTTGCTTGTTTTCAGGCTGTCTAGGATCAGTCTGTGTTTCTTTTGTCTCTGTTTTTCTCCCAGGGGAACTGTAGTGTCTAAATCGCGTTGCATGATAAAACATGGGAGAGGGTGGGGGAGCATTAAAATAAGGCCTTCTGTTAATTCTTGCATGCACTGGATGCTGTGGAACAAAAAATCCAGGGTACTCATGGAGTGCAACAGAATAAAGTGGAAAATACGGATGTCCACCCCGGAAGCCTAAATAATTAGAAACAAAAAAGAAATACCTTATTTCTGAAACAAGCCATTCTGATTAATAACTGCTCACATACACTGTGACTGCTCTGAGATCAGAGACACAGGCAATTAAAGCACTCCAGTTATGACTCTCTGGAAGCAAGTCTTGTAGAGAACCCAAAGTCTTCTGCATTACAGAACAGCTTATCTGGACAACTACACTTTAGAAGAGTGCTATTTTGCTGCCTTTTGTTTGCTTGTTGCCTCTCCCTTCTTTCACACATTGTTCTATAACATCATCTTCGCTAACAGAGTTCCAGATGTAAATAGTATACCTATGTTAATTTCTAAGAAGTATTGTGATATTGTGGGTTCTCTTTCAAATTTGTATTTATACATACCTAAAGCATATATGTAAGAAGCTCACATAAACATATTCATTTTTAGTCATATTTAGAGCTGTGTATCCATAGGATAACAGTTATCATCTTGCAGAGTTCCCATTCTCCAGAATAAGATGCTTTTCAACACAGGCAGGCCACATTTGATTAACATTTCTGAAATTTAGTCCTTAACAGGACAAACCTTACATTAATTCCCCTTTAAACTCACAGGCAGCTTTTTAAACACACATTCCTCCACTCTAGGAGCAATTTACTACTTCAGATAGCAGTCATTTACCTTACCTGGTGCAGGCACACAGTATGGATTGTACGTATGGCTGAGGTACCATGGATGTTGAAAAGGTTGTTGCGCTGTTGGCTGCGCATAGAAGAAGGGTCTTGAGTGGTTTGTGGAATATGATCCACTCTCTGAAGCAGATGCAGTATTCATTTTTTTTTTTTTAAACGCTAAAAAAGATAAGTGACTTGGATTAATATTTTAAAACACTATGACCTGATGATTCTTATGCTCTATCAGAATTCAGGAGACATTTCTCTTCCTATCTTTATTTCTAACCCAGTGAAACAACATACCTCTAAGAAGAGTACTGTCTTCCATACAGAAGTTAGAAAACTAGTACTATCAAAGTTATTACTGTCAAAGACTCTAGTTGCCTTTTGATGAGTAAGCTTTTATATATAACTTGTAGTATTAGTACTTGAAGTTAAACTCATATCACATTTTAAAACCACAGTAACTTCAAGGTAGTCTTGCATACATATAAGTAGTATTTTCACCAGTTTAGCTTTTGGCCAATAGGTTTTGAGCAAAAAATCTCAAGAAACAAAAGAGAACAATCAGGTTTTGTATTTCATAAAGAAAGCACTTCTAGATGCTATCACATACGCTGTATTTGAGATCACAGTAAAGTTATTGATTCAGAGTTCTTACATTAAATATACACAATAACAGTAGTAGTTAAGTAACTCAGTAACACCATGCTTCCTGTGCTTAAGTTAAGGCAACAACAACAAAAAAGCCCTAAGAAAAACTATTCATAAGCTCACATTCAGAGCCACACAAGACAGAACTCCCATACTTCAGCATTTCCTCAGTTAAGAGATTCAATCATATCAACCCAGTCAAGTAGTGTGATATTGTACAGCGTAGAAGCAAGAGCATAAGCATGCAAGGAGCATGGAAGGTCTCTGGGCTACATAGAAACAGACAGCTACTCAGCTATTTATATTTACAGAATGTAAATACTTAGGAAATACAGAGAAAAAAGATAAAAAAAAAAACAAACAAAACAATTCCAACCTGTTACAAACTAGCATACAACTCAGATCTAGAGTCTCAGAAAGCCCTCAAGAGAACCGGAGCCCTCTCCAGTTTCCATCCAGAACAGTTCGCCCTACAACCTTCTTTCACTCAATCAGGCCAAGGAGGCCCAAGGAAAAAAAAGAAGGTAAAAAATAATAATAACAAACAAAAGCTCTACAAAAAGCCAAGCTGCTTCTCCCCCACTAACACCCCCTCAAAATTAATGTCCTTGCTGCTGCTACCTCCAGCCCAGCAAGAAACTACCTTCCTCCTCAGCTTACCCTCTTTATGGGATGCAGCTGTTGCTTGCCACTCCCTCTTCCACCTGCAGCTCATCTGGCCATGATGTGGGGCCCCTTCCATCCAATGGAAGGCAGAATCAAAACATGAGGCTAGGAATAGCAGTAAAAGCTTTTATCCCGCAGGAAGAAACATGTTGGTATTGTTCCCGTGACTGGAATTGTGTAGTGGATGGCTATAAGCTCTTCAGAAGGGATAAACAAGGGAGGAGGGGGTGGTGGTGTTCTTTCTGTGCAAGAGAATGTTTGAATATTGTTGATCTCAGGGCTGGAAAGGATAAGGCTGAGTCTCTGTGGGTAAGAAATCAGGGGGAAGGCCAACAGAGCTGATTGTTCTGGTTGGGGTCTGTTATAGACTGCCTAAAGTAGGAAAGATATGGATGAAGTGTCCTACGAGCAGCAGGTAGAAGTTGCATAATTGTCAGTGAATGTTGTTATGGGAGACTTCAACTTCCCTGATGTATACTGGAAATATAGCAGCCTAGGAGGTTTCTAGAGAGTGTGATTACTATATTCCTGATGCAGCTGGTAATAGAGACTACCAGAGGAGGTGCCCTGCTAGACCTGCTGTTCACAGAGGACTGGTGGGAGATGTGAAGGCTGGGAGCTGTCCTGGCCAGAGTGACCCGGAAATGGTAGAGTTCTCTATTCTTGGTGTTAGGAGTGAGGTCAGCAAAACTGCTGCCCAGGATTTCCGGAGGGCAGACTTTGAACTACACAGGGCAGTGGTGGGAAGAATCCCTTGGGAGTCTGTTCTGAAGGGTAAAGGGGTCCAGGAAGGCTGGCTGCTCCTCAGGAAGGAAGTCTTAAAGGCGCAGGAGCAGGCTGCCTGTCCTGTAAGATGTGCTGGTGGGGAAGCAGACCAGCATGGATGAACAGAGAACATTTTGTGAGGGTACGGGAGTAGAGTCTACCTCCTGTGGAAAAAGGGATGGGCAACTCAGGGAGAGTACAAAGAAGTTGCTGGGATATGCAGGGAGAAAATTAGGAAAGCAAAAGCCCTGCTTGAACTCAATTTGGCCACTGTAGTAAAAGACAAAAATGTTCTACAAATAGATTAAAAGTAAGAGAAGGACTAAGGAAAATCTCCATCCTCTACTGGATGTGGTGGGGAATGTGAACACTGAGGATAAGGAAAAGGCTGAGGTTCTCAAGGCTTTCTTGACATCTGTTTTTAAAAGTCAGACCAGTTATCCTTGGGGTACTCTAACTCCTGACCTGGAAGTCTGCGATGGGGAGCAGAATAAACCACCCACAATTCAGGTGGAAACAGTCAGAGACCTGCTACTCCATGTGGGCTGTCATACCTCATGGGGCCAGATGGGATCCACCCCAGGGTGCTGAGGGTGCTGGCAGAGGTGATTGTCAAGCCTCTTTCTATCGTCTATCAGAGTTCCTGGTAACCAGAATGGTCCCAGAGGACTGGAGGCTTGCTAATGTGACTACAATTTACAAGAAGGGTCATAAGGAGGAGCTGGAGAACTACAGGTCAGTCAGCTTGACCTCGGTGCCAAGAAAGGTTATGGATCAGATCATCTTGAGATCACATGGCATGTGCGGGACAACCGAGGGATCGGGTCCAGCCAGCGTGAGTCCATGAAATGCAGGTCCTGCTTGACTAACCTAATCTCCTTCTATGACCAGGTGATCAGCCTGGTGAATGAGGGAAAGGCTGTAGACATAGTCTACCTAGACTTTAACAAAGTACTGTCTGTCACAGTATTTTTCGGAGGGCCCAGAGAGTGGAGGTGAATGGAGTTAAATCCAGCTGGTAATAAATCATGAGTGATGTTCTGTTCCAGTGGGGCTGGTCCTGTTTAATATCTTTACTGATGACCTGGATTAGGGGATTGAGTGCACCTTCGGTAAGTTTGTAGATGACACCAAGTTGGGAGGAAGTGTTGCCCTTTAAAGGGATCTGGACATGCTGGATTGCTGGGCTGAGGCCAATGGGATGAAGTTCAACAAGACCAAATGCGGGGTCCTGCACTTTGGGGTCACATCCCCAGGCAACACTAAAGGCTTGGGGCAGAGTGGCTACCTCTAGTGCAGAGGTAAAGAACCTGGGGGTGCTGGTCAACGCTTGCCTCTACATGAGCCATTAGTGTGCTCAGGTGGCCAAGAAGACCAAAGGCATCCTGGCTTGTATCAGAAATAGTGTTGCCAGCAGGAGCAGGGAAGCGATCTTCCCCCTGTACTCAGCTCTGGTGAGGCTGCGCCACAAGTACTGAGTTCAGTTTTGGGCTCCCTGTTACAAGAAAGACATTGAGACCATGAAGTGTGCCCAGAGAAGGGCAACAAAGCTGGTGAGGGGTTTGGACCAGAGGCCTTATGAGGAGCAACTGAAGAACTGGGATTGTTCAGTCTGGAGAAAAAGGAGGCTCAGGGGAGGCCTTATTACCCTCTACAGTTACCCGAAAGGAGGCTGTGGAGAGGTGGGGGTTGGCTTTTTCTCCCAGGTAACTAGTGACAGGATGAGAGGGAATGGCTTCAATTTGTGCCAGGGGAGGTTCAGGTTGGATATTAGGAAAAACTTCTCTGAAAGTGGTCAGGAACTGGAATGGGCTGCCCAGGAAAGTGGTGGAGTTGCCGTCCCTGGGGGCGTTCAGAAAATGTGTAGATGTGGTACTAAGGAACATGGTTTAGTGGTAGTAAGTGGACAGTTGGACTAAGTGATCTTAGAGGTATTTTCCAACATTCATTATTCTATAATTCTTAGAAAGCTAGCGGCAGTTTTAACCTCCATCCCTAAGCCACTTCAATATACCTCAGTTATAGCATTGGAAATATAATTAAGAAAAAATGTGTGTTGAAGGTAGTATTACTAATTTTCCAGTTAAAACTACTATTAGAGTTTTTTTTGTTGTTGGTGGCTTTGTTTTTTGAGGGGGAGAGGATGGAAGGCAGAAATTCATAAGATGAAATTTACATCATTTTTTTGAAGTTTATCACCTGCTTGGTATTGACTAAAGGGAACAGTGATCTTCCCTACTAACACAGCTAAGTGGATTGACAAAACGTAGTGTTCTTTCTGTGCGAGCAAGTGAAGCATTTATTCCTTTCATATACTCTACCACATACAGTGGATTGTTAAATTTTGGTTATAACTTGACCCTGTCCTGGGTCTCAGAGGAGATGTGGTCAGCATAGCCCTGCACGGGGCCCCAGGGAGAGAATAGAATTAGGTGGGAGCACAGGGAGCGTGCTGTGCACGCAGCGAGTGACTGGAGGCAAGCAGACGTGTGGCTGCCTTGAGGGAGTTGGTGTTTTTAAGCTGGAAAACGCTCCTGTCACTTTATTTTATTTCCGTACTATTCAGATTAAGCTTGCCCGTTGCTGTAAGATGTGAACTACGCCACGGGCTGTGTATGGGAAGGAGGGCCGATCTCAGCAGGCACACCGCGTCGTTCTCTGACAGGAGCTCTCGTGTGCTGACCGTTGGCCGCCTGCGTGTCTCACAGCGCATCTGGCGCGCTTGGAATTCCCAGCTCATGCATTCACCGCAAAAACCTTTCGCCCTTAAAGGGAAATTCCCAGCCTTCCTTTCGGTGGCTTAAAGGCTGTGAAGCTCAAACGGAAATAAATACAGCGCACGGCAGGGGGGTTGAAACTCGATGATCGTTGTGGTCGTTTTCAACTCAGGCCATTCTTCTGTTCTATGAAATACATAGACGCTCCCTGGTTTCCAACGTATTCCCTGTCGGGATATGTTTTATGCTCGCGGACCACACGCCAGCCCTCAGCCCGCCCGCGGCGCTCGGGGGCGGCGATCCCGCCGCAACGCTCCCGCCTGCACGACCCGCGGCGTCCAGCAGGGGGAGTCGCCGCGCGCTCGTTCTGGGGCCGGCGCGCACGCGCACTCGCTCCTCCCCGGACGCCTCTCCCGCCCTGCCCGCAACGCGCCTGCGCCTTCGGCGGCGGAAGCTCCGGGGCGGCCGCGGTTGCCTTGGTGCGCGGGCGCTTGCGTAGGCAGGGGAAGCTCAGAGGAGTGGAACAGGAAATGGAGGCGGGCCGAGGCGCCGGACTTGGCGCGCGTGGGGCTCTTCCTCACCGCCCCCCCTCCCCGCCTCGCGGCTGTGCGCATGCGCAGGGGCGGCCGCGCGCGGCGCGTCTTAACGGCCGCCGAGCGGCGGTGATGCTGTGGGGCTGAGCAGCGGGCGGCGGAGGGCAGCGCGCCTGCGCGCCGGGTGGCCGCCGCCTCCGCAGCCCGGGCGAGACCGGATCCTCCGCCCCCGCTTCCCCGGCCCGCTCGCCGCCCGCGCTCGGGACTCCGAGGCGGATGAGGACGCGGCTGTCGGAGGTTTGTCCGGCGGGACGGCGGTATCCGAGCCGCTTCCCGTCTCTCGGGGGCCGGGCGGGGGGAAGGAACCGCGGCGAGCCGAGGCCCGCGCGGCGGCCTGGCGCTCTCCGAGCCTGGGCGCGGCTCCCTGCCGACCCTCGGCCGCTCCTGGCCGGCGCTGCGGCCGCGGAGCTCGGGCGGGGAGGCGAGGCGGTGCCGGGGCGGGCGGCGGCCGGCCGTAGGGCTGCTGGCGGTGCGGCGGCACGGAGCGCCCTGCGGGCGGGGATAAACTCGTTCCTGGGTCCTGCCGAGGGGAGCGCGGCTGTGCGGCTCACGGAGGGGGCGCGTTCGGGGCTTCGCTGCCCGCAGAGCTGCTCGGGAGGGCGCACGGCGCTGCAGGTGGCGTGCCCGAGCCTTCTGCCCGAGCCTTCTGCCCATCCACCTCGCCCCGTGCTCCGCACGCGTACGGTGTCAGCACCTGCCGTGACCGCGGGTGGGCTCTGGCGGTCTGTATGTGGATCTGAAGAGCCGAACGGGTCTCGGTGAAGTTATACGGGCTGAATAGGGATCGAGTGGAGACTGTAAAAGAGCTGCGGAATCAGCCATCTGCGTGCCTCAGATTTTCCAGCGTTTGTTATGACGAGCAGGGTAGCTATCTGCCGCTTCTGGAGCGACTTCTAACCGTGACTTAGGAATGGGTTTGTGTTGTGGTTGGCATCTGCGGCCTTAAGAGCTTTCCTTGTGAAGCTAAGGCTTAGCTTTGTGGTCGTAGCAGAGCTTTGAGATTGTGCTCTGGTGTGAGCCCAGCGAGGGCTGTGTCCACATGAGTTCTCTGAAGAAGATGTGAGTTAGAAAACCTTCAGGTATGTCATCAACTCAGAACACTTATCAAAAACTGAACTAGGGGGAGCATGTAGTTCCTAACGTTTGATATTTCAGAATACTCAGGTGTGTAAAACTTGACTGAGATTACAGATGTCACACATCTTTCCAAATTATTTTTGCACGTGGATGTAAAAGGGGCTGGTTATACACAGTGCTGGGCAACCAGCACCGTACAGAAACAGAGCAGAGCTGAGAATAGGATGTTGCTGCTTAGTGTTTTTGATTGAAGTTTGGATGTGGTTGTAGTTCCTTTTATAACACAGATGTTTTGATATTGGTCATGTGACCATGAAACAGGCCATGATCCCAAAATGTCTCATCCTTAATTCAGTAGCAGTTGCATGTTGAGAATAAGTTTTACATGGCTAAAAAAGGTATCTGTTTTAAGTCTCTAACCTTTCAGGAAGTAATTCATGGTTAGTTGAACTGCATTTGTTAGTAGGGTTAATATCTTAATGTATAAATGCTTGAGTGTGCAGTTAAGTAATTGCAGGGATATGGTGACGTTCAGGGAATGATGTACTTGGAGTTTCAGTTCTTCAGAAAAACATACCAGAGTTCAAAGGGGGGAAAAAAGAAACAAGATGTCAACACGCTTCCTCACCCTGGTGGTACATGGCTGGCTTTGCTGGAGACGCCTTGGCCCACTTATTTTCAAAGGTTAATTCTCTGAGACAGGCCAGGTCTTTCCACGAAACAGAAATGCCCTTGGGGATGGAAACTACCTGTGCTCAACACAGAAGGCCAGTTGCCAAGTGAAGTTGCTGGTTTATCTTGTGTTAATTTTATTTCTGAGCAGGTATTTCCTTTAGTGCGTGACTTCCTTTAGGAGCAGAAAAACAGGAAAGAAACTGATGCTGAGGAGTGCATTGTGACCAAACGTGTTGTTAGCCTGGAGTCTGGCACTTCCAGGCTCTAGCTTCTCTCCAGTTCCAGACAGCTCACCTGCCTTGACTTGTAAGTTGCTTCCCTGTGGTAATATATGGAAAATAATACAAGCTTCCAAGTGGGCAGCAGTTTTTGAGATAAAAACATTATAAGAATAAATCAATCCTTTGTTTTTGTGAGATTTCACATTCTTGACTTGCTAGAATCTTCTTGATGTTCTCAGGTTTCTGGATGACAGTGCTTTCAAAGCTAACTTTGATAGCTTTAGAAAAGAGGAAAACATCTTGCCTCATCAATTACCTATTTCGTTTTCTCTGCCAAGGATGCAAACTCGATACATTACTCAGGAATCCAGAGTTTCCAACGCCTCTTTTTCTTTCCTTTCTATCTTTGAGATCAGTTGGCTAGATGTATTGATTTAAATAATTGATTTTAATCATTTTTAGTACTTGTATTCCCTTTCGCCATTAGTTGGGATAACCATCTTGAAAACACATTACTTTGTAACTCAGTGCACTGTTAATCCTAACCCAGTGTAGGTGCTTTGATACATAGTGCTTCCCTTGCTCACCCTGCACAATTGAGTTCTTGTGTAGTTTGGCTTACAGTTGTGCAGTCCTTAATTCTGACATTTCATTATGTTAAAAATAGTGAATGACTCACTTCATTAGACAGGTTTTTACTTGTGATTTGTATGAAGCTGCACTTAGATGGGAATTGGAATTTGATGGAAAGTCCACAAATATGGTATTTAAATCTTTTTATTAGTTAAATCTAAGTCGAGTAAGTTGACTGTCCAGGAAAGTCAGGTGCAGTATGTGTAAGGACGAAATGCTATACAGGCAATTTGGAAAAAATAGAGCAATTTTTTTTTTTTTTAAGGAAGATCAAGCCTAATTAGTTTAATTGAAGAATATTATATCTATATATCTCATTCTTCTTCCTGCTAGTGAGGCTAGAAATCAGTATTTTTTCCTACAATACAGATTGAACCATAGGACAGCGTTTGTACGTGTGTAGTGCAGGATGTCTGTTCATTAATCTTTGTCTGACCTCAGAAGAGAAACAGATTCCAGGAAAGCAATTAATAGCTTGTCCCATAACTCATTAACATCTGATGACTAACTCTTCAAATGGTCCAGCTCAGATCTGAAGTACGTGAACAAGTGTGAAAGCCACCTCATTAAAATTGCTGAAGCAAAAAAGAATAATTACTTTCGCCCTCTTACCTGTCTGTTGTCCCAGCCTGACAGGGAGTTGGTTTGGTTCTCTGGGTAACAAAGTGCTGCAGTTTGCAGTCCAGTACTGCAGCAGCCTTCCAAAAGCCGCCTGCTGTCCTGCTTTAGCTAGCTCACTTCTGAGAATTTACCCAGCACAAAACGGTCACGTTGCTGAATTGAGGGGACCTTCTATTCTACCATCTTCGGTTCAGGGCAGCATGCCAACTTCAACTGTAAATCTTTTCATCTGTAAAACAGGAATGCCTATCTGTGTAGCTGCTAGAACCACAGGATGGTAGTTGTGCAGACATCCTGTCACGCTGATAACATCAGTGTCACCGTTTTTCAGTTAGCTGTGATTTACGAGCTGTGTGCCAATCAGGCTCAGTACACTGATAAAGGCAGTAGGCTGGGACCTGGGAGGATGGAGCCTCTTACCAGTTTTCCTTTGAATGTGCTGATTCTTATTGCAGTGTCTCAGTTTCTTAACCTTTGCAGTGAATTCATCTTTCAAAACAATCTTGAACTCTTCAGACCTAGGTAGTCTGGGATGTTTTAAACAAATTCACTTCACTTGGGCAAATGAATACTGAAGTAGTGATTGCTTTAGAACAGAGATTCAGAGTAAGGATTTTAAACTGGAAGAGGGTTGATTTAGACTAGATATTAGGAATAAATTCTTCACTGTGAGGTGGTCAGATGGAACAGGCTGCTCAGAGAGGCTGTGGATGCCCACTCCCTAGAGGTGTTTGAGGCCAGGCTGGATGGGCCTGTGAGCAGCCTGCTCTAGAGCCTACAGCAGGTGGTTGGAACTAAATGATCTTAAAGGTCTCTTCCAACCCAAACTATTCTGTGGTTCTTCAGACCCTGGGTGAGTTGCTCTCCTGAGAGTTCGATACAGTTCCACTAGGAGGGAGTGGGATATGACCTTGTGCCACATACAAACATTTGTTCTTTAGCCAATGGTTATCTCTAGCAGCAAGAACTCAGCATGGATGGGGAAACCAGGAGTGAAGTATGTAGTGTATTTTATGAACAGAACTCCCCAGTGCACATCATAGAAGAGAATGCTGGATCAGCTGGAAACCAGAGTCCAGCTTTGTGAATTTACAGTCTAAAGGTGATTCAGATCACATACGTGTTCTGCAACGAGACTCCTGGCATCTCCTCAATCTTCTCTGCCACTGAGGGTCATGCTCAAATGTTCTAGCTATTTATAGTAATTAATTTCACAGTTTCGACTTGTCTTCTGTTAAACAGGTCTGCTTTTTCAGTCATAACTGTCAGTTGCATTGCCAAAAATGTATTTAATCTTACTAGGTGGTGTACATCAACTTATTCATGGGATCTGAGGACGGGTTCTGTTATGTGATGACTGAAACGGTGCGCACTGAAGTTGCATTCTTTCCCTTGCTTGTCCTGAAGGTTTGGCATTTAAAATCACATCAGAATGGGAAGCTTTTAGAGATGACTTTCTTTGAGTCAGGCCCAGCAGTACTGATGCTCTGCCTGAGCACAGCTTAATGCCCCAGCCTGTACTGCTGAGACTAAGCCAGGAAAAACAATGTTGCGGAGACCCTGGATCCCAGCAGGGCCCTGAGCTATTTATTTCTGTGGGCCTGACACCCTTAGGGAAGTCTGTGTGTCTCTGTAGCCATTTAAAGTTCAGTGCAGAATCTGTCAATGGATTAGGTTGCACGTTAAGCTATTATCAGATAACCAGGGTAGTGGTCAGTAATGTACAGATAGAGTGCATGCTGACTCGGTGAAAAGAAACCACGACTTGAGGCAAAAAGTCATTGCTTTAGATAAGCAAATTCCATGATATGCATCTGCTTTAGTGACCTCAGCATTTAACCGCACTTGCAAATTTAAGATTTGAAGTAAAGAATTCATGGTGATATCAGTTATTTCATCAGGAAGTAATCACTCCTTCCTCTTTCTCCAAATATTAACCCTTTTTTAACTTTTTTTTTTTAATTAACTGGTTTCATTGGAACAAACAGTGAATATTGGTTTTTGTTATTTTGACTTTCCTGGTTAAATAACAGTGATACCTAAAAGTTAGAGATTCCTGTTTGTGTACATTTGCTAAGGGGAGGGGAAAAAAAAGATCTACATTAAACTTGTAGTAATTGAAGTGGCATTAATTACCTGTCAGACTGCTGTCTTTGAGTGGTATTACAGGCAGGCTCTGTTGGAATAGCAGATTTCTGGTATGGCTGGCAGTATTCACCTTACACTGAATCTCAGCATTTTGGATGGAAGTTGAAGTGTGCCATTTCAAGGAAGGTGTATTTCATGTGTTGTTCATGAACTGCCATGAAAGTGCTGGCATTACCAGGTGTTAGACAAGTGTGTTACTGGTTATTCCTCAGTTTGGGGATGTAGAAGAACAGTGCAGTATTAAATGAATGTGGAAGTATATATGTGATAGATAGGGTACTCTGGGGTCTTTTATGGTAATATTTTACTGTCAAAACTCTCCCATCCTTATTGCATGTCTGTGTTCAGGTGGAAGGTAAAAGGAGGAAAAAAAAATCGACCTCCTTTTTAAGAGAAACAGAAATGTTCAAACCTTGCAGACCTTGATATGTATAAGAGTATATATTACTCTTATAACTACTCCAACTTTTTTTGACCTCTGCTATTCCTACATTCCTTTGCTCCCATTCTCTCCTTGTTTTTTCTTTCCTCTTGCTAGCAGTGGTCACACTTACCTGCTTGTTTGGAAGTTATGCAGGAGGAGAAAAAAATAAGTGGAACATTAATACATGAAGCCCTTCTGCACAGGGGTGATTAATCAAATAAACATTGGGAAATATGGGTTAGGTTTTTAAATCCTTAGCTCTCTTTCTTCTTATTCTGTGATAGAACATCAAAGGTGATAGGTGGAAAAAGTAAACTGATGGATTTTGATGTTGAGAATTCAGCTGGGAAGCGATGGGATGCTGAAGAAATGGCATTTGTATTCTTAGCAGCCCTGGTGCCAATAAGCTCTGAGCAGACACAGATGTACCAACACAAAAAAATAGCTGCAGCTTTTCATTGCAGGTAAAGCAGCTGCCTTAGCTGTGCTCCAAGGGAACACGCAGGCAGAGTTGGTGGGAAAACCAAGTGATTCTTGCAAGAGGATTAGTCTTCTTGAGCCTTGTTTTAGCTCTAGCCTTAAAAGCTGTGCTGACAAAAGAAAGTATCTTGATTTATGGGTTGAGAACTTGAGAATTCATATACAAGCTCTCCTGCTTTTCTCTCTGTATTTTTGTAGTTTGAGTTTTCTTTCTATGTTTTCATGCAAGCATTATGCACAAACTAGAAATCAGTCTGTTAGACAATTACTTTTAATGGGTAGCTATAAAAGGGAAATGGAGAAGTGCTTGTGTGTAAATCAATTTTATTTTCCTGCTTTCAGTCCCTCAAGTGCAGCCACTGATCACGAGATGTTACCACAGAACCTACCTCAGACTTCGCTTTTGCCGATTCGTTTCCTGCATCGTTATCAGTCTCTCCAGGAGCTCTGCAGACACTCTTGAAAAGTCTCTGAACATATTGTGCCATCGTCAAAGAATGATGACCTAACGTAGGTCAAAGTCTGGAGCATTGATCCAGCTGTCAAAGATAACGCTGCCTTTTTGTTTGATCGGTATCACTTCTGAACCTACTTCAGAAACGTTCAGCTGACCTTTATCTGGCAAAAAGATCTTCACTTTTTCACTCTGGTCCTGGAAATATTAATGGAATACAGTCATGTCTACCCAGGACGAGAGGCAGATAAATAGTGAATATGCTGTGTCCTTGCTGGAGCAGTTAAAATTCTTTTATGAACAGCAGTTGCTAACTGACATAGTATTGATTGTTGAGGGTACGGAATTTCCCTGCCATAAGATGGTTCTTGCAACATGCAGCTCATACTTCAGGTAAGCATTCAAAACAGGGCTCCTTAATTGAAGAGAAACTGCAGTATCTGCTTCTGTGTGTAGTTTAGATTAATTGATTAACAAATAATGTGTTGCAGAATGTTCTAGAGTGAGGTGAGAAAGTTTATGAATACATATATATATTACTTGCTGACATCAGAAGAGTAACACACATTTTCCAGCACTTGTGACTTATTTTGGAGTTTTTCTACAGGAAGTGTGAAAGGAAAATCACGTTTGCAATGGTAGTATTCCTTAGGGAGTTGATTTAAATCTTAATGAACTTCTTACTCTTCATACTCAAACATGTTGTTCCCCAAGATGAGGTGACTACAGGTCGTTGAAACTTGGCAGTGGGAGTTTCATTGCCACGTTCATCTGTATTTTTCTTAGCAGAAGTTTGCTGAAAGGAGGGAGTGCTGTGCAAGCTCGTGGCTTCCTTTTCTAAATCATCTGTTTTGGTTTTTTTCCCCTCTGCTCAGCAGTGAAGCCTGAGAGTCATGCAGTGGTGTAGCTTTTAATTTGGGAAGCTATTCCAGGATTAATTATTTTCACAAATTTTTGTCCCAGCTATTGTTTGTATTCATTTTTCTTCATTTCAGATGAATCTGGTACAATTTTTAGCAGCAAGTATTTTGTAATCACTAGATAATGATTATTGCTGTTGGCCTTCTGCAGATGACACAGTTCCAACTGTCTATAAAATCACAGCCACTGGAAAAGTGGCCAGACTTAGTGTGGGTGGCTCTAATCATAAGGTTGGAAAGCTGTCATGAGTCCATGCAGTGTGAAGCATTAGAATATGCAGTCAAATCTCTTATTCATATGTGTGTTTATTATTTATGGAATGAGGTTTTGGCACTGGTTGAAAGAAGTATCGAGCTTGTGGTTTTGTCATATTCTGTTTTTTTTTCCTCTGCTTTGGTTTACAAAAAGATGTTCAGTTTCCTAAATTTAGCCTTATTATGAAAAATTGATAGTCCTAAAGGAGGCTGTGGGGAGAGGGGGAAGACCCAAAAGGCATCTCTTACTGATCCAGCCATCCTGTATTCAGCAAGCTTACCTTCCAGCTCTGTGCTCGAGCACTGCTAGCACTACACAGCTTTGGCACGTGCTGCTTGGCTGTGTGTAGGCATGCTCTGGAGCCAGGTTTTGTAACAGCTGCCTCCTTAGTTTTTATGATGAGCAGCCTCTTTGGTATTTTTAAACGTCTTGCTTACCTTTAAAAAAAGCTGCCTGGCAAGTTGAGATGCTCACATGGCTAGTGATTCCACTTAAACCACAAGTTTGCCCAAGTTAAGCTTAGAAGAGGACAGATTGAGTTGGGGCAGGAGGAGGGCAGTGGGTGCTGTCTTTGTGTCAGGTACTGCTGAAATGGCTTTGCCTGGGGAGTGTATCTCCATGCTGCATTCACTTCTGCAGCTGCAGGCAGAGCTACAGGGTGCACCACTGTTCCTCCAGACTCCTCTCAGATCTCGTTTCCTTCCAAGTTCAAAATATAAAGAAACCGAAGCTGAATTTATCACATAAGTATTAATAATTGCTTTTGTGCTTTTTGGGAAGGTGCAACAGATACTTTAAGGATCTTTTTTTCCTGCCCTTGATTAATTTTTTTTGTCTACAAACTTGAATTTGCTGTACGCTGTAAATGGTACATAAGAGCTTCACAGAGTGCTAATGCTTGCTCCTTTCTCTGACCTTTCTCTGCCTCTCAGAGGAGCATGCTTTTGGTACAACTTACATTTATGCAATGGACTGAGCTGTTTCTTTTCATTTTAGAATCTAAAATCACTGTTATCTTTTAAGCAAGATGTTTTGGAGAGTGTTTCTTCCCTCTTTTCAGTTGATGGAGGAAGTGTGAAATTCCAATCATTAGTTCTCTGCCTATTAAGACAAATTAGTTTGCATATAGATAGATAGATAGATAGATAGATATGAAATGATTTTACAGAAGGCACTGATGGTACTTCTCAAATGTTCAGTACGAGTGCTTTAATACTGGATGGTAGCCTGAGGAAAAATACTAAATATCTGTAAACAGGCAACCAAAAAAAACCTGTTTACCTTTTACTGAAGACTTACCAAGTGACTGTTTACTGATGGTTCTTGTCTTTAATGTGTGTGTTTTTCTTCAGAGCTATGTTCATGAGTGGGCTAAGTGAAAGCAAACAAACACACGTGCACCTGAGGAACGTGGATGCAGCCACCTTACAAATTATAATAACATACGCATACACGGGTAACTTGGCGATAAGTGACAGCACAGTAGAACAGCTTTATGAAACTGCCTGCTTCTTACAGGTAGGAGTGTTTTACCTTGAATATGAAGTAACTGCTTTAATTTTGGAACTGTTTCTTCTTTGACCTGTTAGGTTTAGAAGCTTCAGAAAACTCGTGTTCAATTTACTTAGTATAGATAGCAGTTGCCTGCCAGATATGTTTCATGTATACATCCCTCCTTGCTTTATCTTCCCTGCAGAGGGTGGAAGCAGAACAGCGTGCTTGCAGCACTTGGTAATTACTTTCTCAAGCAGCCACTGTAATGTAACATACAAAATCTGCATGAATCCATTGAGTACTGCTGTGTTTTTGTGTATATTATGTTATTCCAGGCCTAAGCTCTGCTGTTTAGCCCAAAACACAAACACTTTCACCTGCTGATGGAAAGTGAAAGAACAGATTGTCTGTGGCAATACTAAATTCTTTTCTTTTTGCATTACAGGTAGATGATGTGTTACAACGGTGTAGAGAGTACTTAATCAAAAAGATTAATGCAGAAAATTGTGTGCGCCTGTTAAGTTTTGCTGATCTCTTCAGCTGTGAAGAGTTAAAACAGAGTGCTAAGAGAATGGTGGAGCACAAGTTCACAGCTGTGTACCACCAGGAGGCTTTCATGCAGCTGTCACATGATCTACTGATCGATATTTTAAGCAGTGACAATTTGAATGTGGAAAAGGAGGAGACAGTTCGTGAAGCTGCTATGCTATGGCTGGAGTACAACACAGAATCACGGTCACAGTATTTGTCCTCTGTTCTTAGCCAAATCCGAATCGATGCACTTTCAGAAGTAACACAGAGAGCCTGGTTTCAAGGCTTACCGCCCAATGATAAGTCTGTGGTGGTCCAAGGACTGTACAAATCTATGCCCAAGTTCTTCAAGCCCAGACTTGGTATGACAAAAGAGGAGATGATGATATTCATTGAAGCTGCTGCTGAAAACCCCAGTAGTCTTTATTCTTCTGTCTGTTACAGCCCACAGGCAGAGAAAGTTTACAAGCTCTGCAATCCTCCTGCTGACTTGCATAAGGTTGGAACACTTGTAACTCCTGATAATGATATCTATATAGCAGGGGGGCAAGTTCCTCTGAAAAATGCAAAAACCAATCACAGTAAAAGCAGCAAGCTCCAAGCTGCCTTCAGAACTGTGAATTGCTTTTACTGGTTTGATGCACAGCAAAACACTTGGTTTCCAAAGACGCCGATGCTCTTCGTTCGTATCAAGCCATCCCTGGTCTGCTGTGAAGGATACATCTATGCAATCGGAGGTGACAGTGTCGGCGGAGAGCTCAACAGGAGAACTGTCGAAAGATACGACACTGAAAAAGACGAGTGGACCATGGTAAGCCCGTTGCCTTGTGCGTGGCAATGGAGCACGGCGGTAGCAGTTCACAACTGCATTTATGTCATGGCACACAACTTGATGTACTGTTACTTTCCCAGGTCAGATGCTTGGGTAGAAATGGCTATGCGACAAACAAGCAGATGTTTTGCTTCAGCTGCCGCTTTTGGCGATAAAATATTCTATATCGGAGGACTCCATATTGCCAGCAACTCTGGTATAAGACTCCCAAGCAGTACTGTAGATGGGTCTTCCGTAACTGTGGAAATCTACGACGTGAATAAAAACGAATGGAGAATGGCAGCTAATATCCCTGCCAAGCGCTATTCTGACCCGTGTGTGAGAGCTGTTGTCATCTCCAACTCTTTGTGCGTCTTCATACGAGAAACCCACATGAATGAGAGAGCGAGGTATGCCACCTATCAGTATGATCTGGAACTCGATCGCTGGTTTCTAAGACAGCACATATCGGAACGTGTGTTGTGGGACTTGGGCAAAGACTTTCGGTGCACTGTAGGAAAGCTGTATCCATCTTGCCTCGAAGAGTCCCCATGGAAACCTCCAACGTATCTCTTCTCACCAGATGGAGCGGATGAATTTGATCTGGATGGGGAGATGGTTACTTTACCACCTGTATAGCTCCCAAATTAGACTGCACAACTGATTCAGTGTACAGTTACCTTGAAATAAATGATTGTGAGAGGTCTGGGAAGAAAAATGTCCAATCAGTCCTTCATGAGTTGTATTTTTATGCCCTACCAAATACTTGCAGCAGTTCAGTATGAATCGATGAAATAAGCTGGTATGCTTCCATAATCTGAAATAATATTATCTGATAATTGAGAAACATATATGTATATCATGATCTTAGTCATCTGACTTGTCTAAAGAATTAATTTCTAGTTCTATACAGCCTGTTTCAGGAAAACTAGCTTCAGAAAAAAAAAGTAGTTACTGTTTCTAGGATGATGTCACAACTCTTCTGAAAGTACCTTCCAGTTATATTTGAACTACTTCTGGGTGTTCTAATCAAGTGCTAGTTATATAATTGTCAGTGTGGCCTAACTAAGGGACTGTGCTGCACTTAATACTAGTATCCATGTTGGTATAGTAATGCCATTTAAAAACAAACAGAAAACAAATCCCATGGATCTACCTGCAGTAGGAAGGGTAGATCTTCCATTGTATTGTAATGTGCAGGGCAAGATGACTGCAGGTTCAGTCAAGCTGTACTATTAGGTGCATGTACTCTATTTTCACAAACTTATACCTGTCTGTTTAGAATACAGGTCTTCCAAGCAGCTGGTAGTTTACCAGGTGTGGACTTAAGTTGCTGGGCTTGCAATAGGAATTGTCAGCCCTCATAGTGCGGGTCTTTGTGGAGCTTTAATCAGTGAATGCCTCCACATTCTGTATTACAGTAACATTGGCTCATGTATATTACTTCCTGCTGCTGATGTATTTTTCCATTGTAAAACGAAGTTTTAGTGTGGATTAACCAGGTCTTTATTTTCTGTTAATTTAATAACAAGCATTACTGTAGTGTGATTGTGTATAGATATCCCTTAGCTATCAGGTTTTTTACTTCGGGGGGTGGGGGGAAGCAACCAGTTCAGGAATATCCTGTACTCTGTGTGCAGGAGAGCAGATGACTCGTGCTGCTCTGGCATTAATCCCAGGAACCACTAGCAGTAGCGGGGCACCGCCAGCCTAACATGAACACAGGTGCTTCATGACAAACCTTACTAGCATGTTCAGTTGCATCATGTTCTGGCACTGTATTTTGAATGACATTAATTTATTAAAAAAGACTGAATCCAACTGAGTTTGGGTGTGCTTTCTGCTTGAAGTTGACACGGTTATGCCCTCTCCCTCACCCTCAGACAGTATCTCTTAATTTATTGAAAGCTATTTGAAATAGTTAAGCTATGGAAAACTCGGAGCCATCACTATTGACCTGCATACCTAACTTCCAGCACAGTCATACATAGAACTTGAAACTCCCACTAAGACTTCTGTAAAATGACACATCTCCAGGCATGGTGTTTTGTGGAACGTAAGGATTTACAGGACAAGTAATGATGGCTAGTGAAGAGGCAAAGTACTAATTTAATTTTAAGGAAGGTGACAACATGTTGGCATTTACCGCTTCGTCAACTCTTCTGCTGCCTGCATTGCTTAGGTAAGAAGGGAGGAGTGACTTGTGCTCCTGCTGATAGCGTGTTACTGTATCCTGGAGCACCAGTTACAAGTTGGTCCAATGGTGTGCAAATTAGAAGAACAGTGTTGCTATTTTATAATGTTTGGAGAACCACAGACCTATGACAAAAAAAGTAGTGGTATCTTGCTCACTGCAGCCTGGCCTGGACTAAATTGTGTGGATCGTTCTCACAGTAGCCTGTGTCATCCAGGGCTACTAGAGCAGCCTTAGGCTCAGGACATGCTTTAATTTCAAGTGTAGATGATCTGCAGCTAGGGAAGGAGCACAGCGGGCGTGTTCTGTTAAATGGGAACTTTCAATTCAAGTTTAAGATCTCCTGCATGATTTCTTACCCTAAAAAGGTGCAGTAGGTTCAAACAGTGCACTGAATTGCACTTAGTACTTCACAGGACCAGCTAAAAACATCTTTTGAAATGCAGAAGGACTACATGGCTTCCTGTTAGCCTGCATTTTATACTCCTTAGAACAGTTTGGTGTAAGCCTGTGCAGTACCTTATTTAAAATTAGTTTTCATAATGCAGTACTTAAGGACAAGACCAGTCAGGTGTCAAACAGTTCTCTCGTGACTTGGTCGGACATGCTTGCTATCAGCTCACTTATACCACTAGTTGCTGCAGTCAGTATTTGACCCCAGACAAAAACAGCTGGCAGATACGAGTCTCTAGTCTGAATTGTTCCTTTTCATTATTTGAGGAGGAAACTCTGCAGGCAAAGCCTTGTCATGTGTCTGGAAATGATCGCCAGTGGTAGAATTAGACTGCAGTGGGAACAAAGACAGCAGCTGAAAAAATGCAGTTCTTATTTTATAAATAGAGCAATGATGATTAAAGCCTTCAAAGAGTTCTAAAACAGTATCTCACTACAAAGCTTCCGCCTAATGCTAGCCTATTCAACCTCTACTTGACTACAAAGTACATTTACATACAAGTTCTAATGACTCCGTATGTCCTCAAGCTTTCCTCTACTTGGAAGTTCGCTTTTTTTTCCTGATAGAAATACCTTTAAATCCTATGTAATTTCAATTCCCTGTACCTGAAAAAATAAAAGAACGCTCTACCAACATTTTTAGTGCATCCACTTATTTTTACAGTTGTTTAACTGCATGCCTAATTGAAAGCTTAGTTTTTGTTCTAAGGGGAATAGTCAAAATTAGGGCAGCCAATTGTGTCAAACCGTACAGAGAACAGAAGAGGGGTAAGTTAACTTTCATGAACAATTACTGGTAATTATTTCTAAAAGAAGCTCTAAAACTCTACCTGGTACTTCACACATTGTTTCTCCTTTCACTGCTCCATACTTGTTACCACATCACTTCTGCAGCATTGATCAAGAACTTGTAAAGCAAGGCAGAGCTTGCAACCTGGAGGAAAACAGGAGCAGCCTGAATGAAATCCAGGAAGCAGTTCACAGAAAATCTATACATCTTCACACACCTCCAAGTTCAGGTATGGAAGAGGCTGACAAAGCCAGGAACTTTGACATGGAAGCAGAGAGGAAGTTTTTCCACACAGCCTGGTCTGGTGGTTGGCAACCCTGCACACAGCAGGGGGTTGAAACTCGTTGTGGTCTTTTGCAACCCAGGCCATTCTATGATCCTATGATAAAAATGGGGTGGGCACAAGGATAACGAATCTGTCTGTAATGAATTACTGTCAGTAATGAGGGTATCTGTGTGCACTTTTCTCCCCTCCTGCCTGTGTGTTAACACAAAAGTAAGCTCCTGTGGTTTGGCTGGAGTTGTGAAAGTAGACACCTTCGCATCAGCAAAGAGTTTGAGCACTGCAGATCCTGCTCACCCAAAGCCTTAAGAGGTAAACAGCATACTGAATACATAGAGGCATTAACAGTAGTGAAGATCCAGAAAGCAGTACAACAAAAAGCATTAAAAAGCTTATGATGGCATGTAGATGTAAATTCTGACAAAATGCAGGAGGTGTACAATTTAAGCAGACAGTGTCTTCAGTTCTTGGGCATGATGGCATAAAGTTCAAAATGCATAAACCTGCAAGAGCAGCAAAGCCTTAACACAGATTTGCTAAGCTGAATGTACTGCCTAGCACAAGGGATGGAAATCAATTTCTCCCTGCAGAAAAAATGGCACCCACTGACACTCACCAACACTTGCTGTACGTTTTTGAAGACCAAACAGTAGATGTGTGCAGGTTTTTATGAGTGCAGTATGCAAGATCTTCCTTGTTCATCACTGGCAAAAACTCATAGCTAATGGTGGTCACTACATTGAAAAATAGTCCTCCTAGCTGAGAATCTGCTCAACCAAATGGTGTAATTGTGTTGGAGCTTCCGTGGAAATAAATAGAAGGCATTACTTTCAGAGTGACCAGTGTAGTAAATCAAGGCTACGAAGTAACAAAAATTGTACTTTCTATCAAATGCCTACAGTTAGACCATTCGGAATCCCAGCAGCAATCAAGAGATCAACAAAACAGCTAGACTTGCACTGCTGCAGCCAAGATGAAGCTCTCTCTGTGTCACGTTATACACATGAATCACATCACTTTATTGGGAGTAAGATAATCATACTAAATCCACCACCGCACTGGCACTAATAGAAGTGACCCATCTCCCAGTCTGAGAGTCCTACTGGTACTTGTAGTGTTTGATAAAGAACAGGGTCAAGAACAGAAACATCACAGAACTAAAGCTCTATGCCTACTTTTATTTTTTTTTTTTAAGCTCTCTCTCTTCTACTATAATAATTAAGGACTAAAAACAGCACAAAGGAATTCCTTCTGTCTTTCATCCTATTACATAACAATGTCATATTTCTGCTTTTTACGAATTCTCTCCATGTTACTCTTCTTGTTAAAAAGCTAAATGAAGTACAATCATGCTGCAAAAAGATGATGTGAATTTATTTTTTAGTACGGTTGAACAACTACTTGCATATGGAAATTTATAAAAATAAAATAAAATTCAACAGTTTTTCCAACAGAAACTTTATCTAATCCACATCTGAATGTTATTCAGATTCAGTTAGTTTCTTCCAACTGGAAGCAGCAACTTGCCAAGTCATTCTTACCTTGGTGCAGCGACTGCAGAAGTTTTAAAATCAATCTTTAAAGAATAGGCTGCTATTGTAAAGAGAGAAACGTGCAGCAATTATTTGCTCTGCATCATGACTAGATTGCATCACCCCAATGAGCCATGCACCATTTTGAAGCTAAATCCAATTGAGAATATTACAGCCCTACCTGAAGTTCTGACTGATGCACAAGATGCCTGTGACCTACTGGAGACTTTAAATAAATTCACAATGAACAGTACCCCGTGGGGAATAAAGCATGGTACCAGGCAGTCCCCTTGTCCTACATTTGCAAAAGCAGTAGCCACAATCAGTTTAAATAGAAGACAAGTCTCAAATGGATCAACAGTGCATTAAAGCAGCTATCGATATCAAAAAATTGGTGTGTTCTGGTGGGATTGCCTCCTCAAAGCCCAGCTTTTCGAGCAGACACAGTTTTAAATAGGCTGGATGTATTTATTTTCAAGCAGCACGAGAAAAACAAATCCATTGCTTCTATTTTTCAATGATCACGTAATAGTTTCTATGGTTAAAATCTGCATTCACACCTTCACTTTTACAATTAAATACTGCCACGTTAGTTTCGCTGCTTAGCAATAATTTCTATGGAAATAAGAAGCTCGTTTAGACAAGATACTAAATTTCATTACAAAGGTGCTTAAAACAGATGTACAAACAAATGCAATGGACTAGAAGAGTGATCTGAAAATGATAATTAATTGTCACATTTGAAGAAAGTGCTGCCAGATGTGCTCAAGAATTAAGGTTATGACATGAAAATGATGAAAAACAGTGAATATTTTAGCCAAATGAAATATTAGGTCAACAATACTTAGTCCAGTGGATCTGGAGGGATTTGTGTCTATTTATACTCAGTAGACAGTTCCCCAAATACTGCTAACCTACAAGTGGCAGAGGTTGATGCCTTTGATGTCAGAAAGTTGAGGGAAGTGTTACACTTTATTATCTGGAGGTGAGTTCATCCTGTACATTAACAATCAGAAATACTTTTGCAATGTACACTGACTGAGCTGTAACAATACCTTCACAGTTGAACTGGTGATAGCACTTCTGATGAGAGTCATTTAGTACTCTCTATTTCTTGCCATGCAGAAACAGAGGTCAGGTCTTTGAAATAGAAGTTGACTGCATAAATCCTTCTGAATAAGTAATAATGCTTGCACTGGAAGTTTTAAAACAGAGGGGAAGAAAACAGCTTGCATTCACTCTGGATTTATGTAAGGAGATCACAAACATTAAATTAAGAAGAGGACTACATCATGATGAAAGTCAGTGGCTGCTATCCCTCCTACAGACCAGAAGTACGTTTAAACAAGTGTCAGAGGAGTAAACACACATATTAACGAAGACAACTTATTACAAAGATCACTTCTCCACCCACTGCTGAGTTTAAATCACCATTCAACTTGCTAGCAGGAAGCTTATTCTTAAGAACACTGAAGACAAATACAAGTTTCTTAATCCAACCTTGTGTTGAGAAACAAGAAAGGAAAATACTCTTAACCTGGTGGTATTTCTGGCTGTCTCTGCTGTGGAGCCAAAATGGTGGGGAAAAAGATCACAAAAGCAAGTGATTATTTTCTCACCTGCATGCTGAATCAGAAAGCTCTACAATCATCACCAATAACTGCACCTTTACTCTTATTTCACTTACAGGTATTTCGTAATCTTTAAAAAGATATGAATGTCTATTACAGAGTGGTGGAGTAGGACATGAAAGAGCATCAGAAGGTTTAGAAGATAGACACATACATATAGAGCCCAGGAGCAATAAAGTTCTGTAGATGTATTTCACTTGTATGTCAGAAGCAGCAGGTTTAGAAGAGCTTTAGGGGCATTTTTTGCCCTTCTCCAATGAAGCTACTCAAGCCAGCTGTACACTTTCAGGTTTTCTGTGGCTGTCCTACATATCTGGTTTAATAAACCCCTTAAAACAGATCTGTTTTTGAATTGCTAACTGAACCAATAACACTGAAAATGACACTGATGGACAGTAACTATGAGATGCAGCTGTGCCTTTTCTACTAGCTTTTGAAATGCACCAGAAGGAATTAGAACTTGTTAAATTACATTAGAACCATCTTATTTATCTCTTGTACAGCTATTTTATTTGAGGAACGTAAGAAATAACCACAACTTGAAACCTTGGCCCCCAGAAAAAAGCACGGCAGAACACAAAGATACTGATAAGGGGATAAACTAAGAGTGTTCCAATACAGAGAAGTTGGAATATCTGATAATGCAACACAGAACACGTTACTGTGTGGGGATGTTAGAAGAAATAGGCACATACATTGCAGCTAACAGTAAATAATCTGTTTCAGGAGCATGAAACACACAACGTGGAACATGTTTACGTACAGAAGCCACCACCTGCACTTTCCATACGAAGTACAGCATCATGTCACATCTCTTCACACAAACTATTATATTCCTTCATGCAACGATAAGAACTGAACTGTTTCGGTTGCTCCCTCAATTCTGGTGTTACCTTCCTTATGAAAAAAGTAGTTATCCAATAGAACGTTCCCTGAGTAGACAAAGAAAAATCTGTAGAGCCAATCTTCATTTGGAAGAGTCTTCATAACTTCACTGGCAAAAAAAAATACGCAGTCTGCTACTGTGCTAGCTTAGGTAATTTTAATACTTAGTATTCATATACATAATAATTACATTGATGGTGTAATTATATCCTAACAGAGCAAGACCTCAGAAAACTGTCTATGATTCAATCCTAATTTTGGAGTATTGTTTTGTAATACTTCTCGTGAAGAGATCTCTCCAACTGGAATCCTGTTCATGTCCTGGGGTAAAACACTGCCAAAACATTCCCTGTTACAAAGGCCTACTGTGTAATACCAAGAAAAGGGTGATTTTGCAATTGTTACACAGACTTGCAGATACAAAGAGAGCTGGAGAGATTAATGCAAAAGACTGTGCATGGCTATAGATGAGAAAGGAGAAACACTCAATGTCAGCCACAGTCTTATTCTGCACCCTGCTGATTCTAGTCTGCAGGTGGAACCAGCAAAGTGCTACCTGCCTTTGAGCTGTTGTTGGGCTTCCACCCCTATCACTGTTGCTGACATGCTCTCTAACCCAACCTGAAAGATGAATCAGTAGTCACACTCTGCTTATTTCTAAGAAGATTCACAACTGTTTGGCTACTTGGATCGAAAAATATAACTACTTTACATAAATATCTTCAACATCCAAGAAAATGTACAAATCTAAAGTCAAACACGTTTGGCTTGCAGCAAGCCTTGTTTGCTAATGTCTTTATAAAGGCTCAGATTTGAAGTAGTCATTTTAAACACAACCTATATACAGCAAATGCCATCTCATCGTATGGAGGCACTCACCATTCTATACTTCTAGTGAAACTGAATAACATTCCACATCTTGAAAGCAACATATGCCTTGTTTTGGTCCTGGATAGGTAGTATTCACTCCTACTTTTTGGAGCAGTCCTTTTACAGCTCAGAGAAACCATTGCACCTGAAATATTCAGCAGCACTGGGCAAAGCCATCATTTAGTCCCCAAGGCTTTGGCTTGACTGTGTAAAAGTGGAAAACCATGATGACATGGCTGATTTTGCACTTGTGAAGGCTCCTCCAACCGACTGACCTGCATTATAAAACAAAAAAATAACAGTGTAATTTTACCTTTACTAAGCTTATTAAAAAGTACTACCAGTAAAAAAAAATAAAATAAAATAAAAAAATTCAAATCATTTGCTACCCAATTTGGAATTTCAAGAATTCAAAGCTCAAGCTTGAAGAACGTGTCAGAAAACATTCAAAGAACTTGCATGCAGAAGCTCAGTGGAAATGGACCACGGTGTCCCTCATTGGAAGGCTGGCCAGATCTACTGCTGAAAAGAGTTCCTTGCCAGAGTACACAGTAGCAAAAAAAAAAAAAAAAAAAAAAAGCAGCAAGACTCTTACAGAATGAAAAAACAAGCTGAGCAATTTTTGTCAAAGCAACCACAGAACAACTGTAGGACTTTTCAACTGGTGATCTTCCATTTTCTTGCACTGGAAAATGATAATGTGAGCAAGGTGCTCCTGTTTAAGTTCACTGTTATGCAACACACAGGGCCTCAATCAGCAACTCTACCACTCCAAATGTTGCTCTGTTTTGCATGAATGTTATAAAGTACTCTTGGATTAAAATAAAATGTAACTAAGATACAAGATGCTGCCTTAATAGAAGGTACTGCTTAGATCCAAACCAATTTAAAATAAATTTCTTACCTACAGCTTTTCCTGTTTGCACAACATTTCGGCTGGTAGACACCATCACATTTCCAATCTTCTTCCCACGTTCACTGTTTTGCACAGAACTAAACAGGAGAGAGACTGACGACTGTTAGTCAACTGACCGATGAACTCCAGGTGAAAATAAAATACTTATTTTGAATATCTATCCATACACAGATCTACACAGTGTGTGCAAATAAATAAATCAAGCCCATAATTCTTGTATGGGTTTTATGCATCTTATCTGCTAAGATCGGTTTGGCAAGATTGTCTGAGGACAAAGAGATACTGCCAGCATCAGGAACCAAAATATCCAGCTGTTCGTGCTTACAGAACATGCTAATGTATTTCCTACATTTTACCAAAATACTTTCACAGAATCAGATCTGTAAAGGTTTTGGAAAGTTTCAGCCACATCTTGAAGCTTTAAACAAAACAGTGTTACTCGACAGTTGTTATTCTTTTTTCCAAATAAAGTTTACTTTGTATCTTGCTCTAACATAGAATTTTTTATCAAGTATATTTCATATATATAGTATATCAAGTATAATTCATATTTCTGTTAAAAATGTAAAAGAATAAAAGACACTTCCTTAATTTGAAAAGGATAAAGAAACTCAAAAGCAAATCAATTCCACTGCATGAGTGTGATGACTTGAAAGTAAAACTTACTCAGTTTAAACAGCAACATTCAAGTCCACACTTCAGTCTTGTAAACCCATTTATGTAAAGCTTAACAACTTCACCACATGTGATTTTTTGCAGGAGAACTCTGAACGCAGTTTTGCATACATGGCCAACTTAAACCATTATTTTGCTGAGGCCATTACTGCAACAGCTGTGCTGTTATTGATATTTGCCTATACATTTTTAAAAATACATATCAAACTACTATCTACTTACTGCGACAATCTTAACTTAACGTCTGACACAGAGTATTGTCCCTGAAATGGATGGCTAGAAGAGGAGGAAAAACCCAAGAAAACATTAAGTATTTCTCTATCATAAATCCATACTACAGCAACTTCAACTCCTAGTTATGTTTGTCCCTGTGGCTTATAAGAAATAATCAATCCATTAAAGACAGGGTACTGTACCACTTTACAGAAGGGTAGGTAGAACTCATAGTTCAGTCTTGGGTTTCTTACAGTCTATGTGTAAGGTGCCTATTTCCACACCAAGTATTAATAACCTTCTTTTCACACTAAGGCAGACACTTCTTCCAATTAAGACAAAGAATGCGAAAAGGAAAAGAATCCCTTAGGCAGACCAAAAAAAGCCTTGCAGTCTACAGAAAAACAATTTTCTTCAGCCTACATCAGCTGGCAAAGCAAGAATGAAAGCTGACAAAACTCCCTGCAGTACAATATAAATGCATGCTTAACAAAACACACGCAGAGCCTACAGTGTTATCAAGTCTGGCATCATCTAATCTTGGAGTGGAAATACACACAAAACAACCAAAATAACAGAACATGCAATATAAATTAGCCAGTTTCCCTCCATCCCTATCAGTGAGAACCCAGTGCATTCCCTTGCAAACCTGGAAGTAACTAATGAAAAGCAGAATCATCTGAGGACAGTGACAAATTCTCTATAGCTGGGGATAGCCAGCAATTAATGTTAATAAGTTTCACTTCTCCCGACTCTGGATACAGTTTTCTTCATACAATTATACCCCAGAATTAGAGTAAGGCACTGAAAAGTAGAAATATTCTATTTCTGTACTCACAGAATCCTTATTGCACAGGGTCACAAAGCCCTCAGGGCTCTGTAACAGGAACAAGCAGGACACTGATTCTATGGAACACTGTGTGCCTAACTACTCATAATAGGAGCATTTCATATGAAATGCTAAAAAAATCCCCACAGTTTCTCACCTGGAATGTACTTCTGCAAGAGCTGGATGCTTGTTGCTATTCCATACTCTGTAGTTGTGAGTATTTTTCCAGGCTGCTACAAAGGCTGTTCCAAAGTCTGACAAAGTCTTGTCATTGTCTGAGAAATTAGAATAAAGATGTTAACTTGTAGCAATTCATTATGGATGCAATACAAGAAAAACTGTATTTTTACAGAAAAGCTAAGATTTTCCAGACTCTCATCCAATCATACGTAAGTCAAACTTAGCTCTGCAAAATGGCACTTCAAAATGTTTAAATTACTTTTTTTATTATTATTATGATTAAGTCTCTCAAAGCCATGACAAAACAAGAACTCAAAAAAAAAAAAAAAAAAAAAGCTCAATCTTTTTCTCCCTTTAATTAATTTCCAAAGTTCTCAGTGAGCTCACTTGGAGAGGAGAAAAAGAAAAGATCCCCCCCACATAGGAACTGACCTGCATTAGCTTTGATCAGATAGAATACAGTTTGCTGTACTGTGTTAACACTCATCCCAATTGAGTAAATTTCAAATTGACTCCAAAACAGCAATGCAAGCTACTGTGGAATAAACTTATCACAACATCTCCTCCATCCCCTTTAAAATACAGATTATGGGAAATCACTTTAGAGCCAGACAGTTAAGTAGTAGAATTTCAGGAAAATTCCAACATTTATTATCAACCACATGATCATCTTACAACACTGACATTGCCAGACAAAGAACTTGGCATCTTCCAAACTTTAAATTGAAGTTCTCAACCCCATGGTTTCTTAGAAATACCACAGAACAGGAACTGAGTTACTGAATTGGTGTTAAGGGAGAACAATCATGAAGAGAATGAAGTTAACAGACTTAGTGCTAGGCAAGCTTCCACAAATAAGCCACTGATTATTTTAGTTACGTTCATGCATGAAAGGCTAGAACATAGGGAATCCTCTCTGAGTTGAGACAAAGATGTTGAGCTCCAGAGAACAAAAGCTGATAAAACCTCAAGCTGACATTTTCAGCTTAAGTGAATCCCTACTCAAGACCACAGCAGCAGCAGGAAAGAGATGGGACAGACCAGTAAAACTTCCTGAAAACTGCTACTTAACTTCATGCCTCCTTGAATCCAATTAGTTCCCCCAAGCTGACTGAAGTCTGTAGGATATCCAAGTTTGGAAAAAGTCTTATCCTACACATAGCAGGGGGGTTGAAACTCCATCATCATTGTGGTCCTTTTCAACCAGGCCATTCTATGATTCTACTTCTAAGGAAAGCTTAATTAAAATCAATAAGGAGATAGTCAAAGAAAAAGTAGGTCTGTAAGGCTGTGAAGAATTAGTAATAATCTTGTCAAGGAATAGCAAAGGGAGTCAAGGACAACTGAAAAAAACAGCCTAAAAGAGGGATGGTCAGTGACAGGCTACACGTGTAACAAAAGAGGGCAAACACTTTTGAAACCCACCCTCATCTCAGGCCCTGGACAAGGCATTTGTTCTACCTGGTTGCAGCACAGAAGCAAGCAGTGCATGAAGATAAGCACTGAACTGAGCCCTGATCCACTCATCTCCTCCTTCCCATCCAGTGCCATCAAGGAAAACATCATCTCTGTTCTCAGTTACGTGCTTCACCAAGTAATCTGCAAATCTTAGGTCAGCTGTTGTAGGGTTCAGGATCTTACGAAGTTCTGGATCGTGGATTTGTACATGAGCATCTTCTATCTGTTTGAAATAATTCCAAGGGTAAAAATTTAACTAAATAAAACTGCTTACACGCACAGTATACTGAAAACCTACCTAAATCTAAACTCAGCAGTTTCAACAAATATAGAAGAGAAACAAATGACCAATGAAATTCTGAATGAACAGTTGTCAGTGTCAGATATTGCTTTAATTCAACCTGAAACTGATAATCTTCCTGGTATATAGCAAAGCCTGCTCATTTGACAAGATTTAGAAGAGGAAGTTTGGTGCTCACATGTGTTTTCTTAGAGGCTCACTGATTTTCATTTCAATTTATTAAGTTGATTACCTACCAACACATAGCTATCTCAGGATATCAAATTTTGATTATATAGTTGTATTCACTTACTAGAACACAGTGCTTTCTTGGATATTGTTTGCCCTGTTGATTAAATCAAGCCAAAGTCAACATTAATATGCTGTATTCTCAACTGTTCCTTAACTGCGGGCACTGCTTTTTGAATACCTTACTACAAAGCCATGAGAAGAAACCACGACATGAGAAGTAGAACTTCACTAGTGACAAAATAAATTAAAAAAAAAATAATAATAACCTGCAAATTCAAATACAATATCTAACATCAAGACAGACACGTGACTTTCGCAAGATAAAGTTATGTCCCAATGGAATAAGCTTCAGAATTTAAGAATTTATTTCACAGAGAAGTAATTCAAAATTTGGGCATGAAATTCTACACTCAAAACACAACTTTTTTTCCCCCTCCTTCTTCAGTTCAAGAAGCACAAATACAAAGAGCCATACTTCCACAATTGCATCGCTCAGATGTTTCTGCTGGCGGAACAGGATATTGGTGGCTCCCGCAACAAAGCCGCGGACTGTCACATCCGACAGAAGGTGATGTTGCTGCAGTGCCATGTATGGCAAGCAGAGGTATCCCTAAAGCAACAGAGATATTTAGAGGATTAATACAAAGATAAAAGACAAACCTTTCTTTGTTTTTTCTGTCCATATTCGGATTTTTTTCCCCTAATTAATAAAAGCCATCACACTGAACCCAGTACAGACAACTCTGGCTGCTACAATTTCACTATGTTACATCTCCAAAGCAAAGCAGCCAGATTCCACACTCGGTGAGTTTTCCAAGAGGTTGTACTGCCTTCAAGTCTCAGGACTGAAACTACAATACATTGCGAATAGAATGGAATCAAGTGTGTTTACAAGTGAACAAATTAAGCAATATAAATTGATGATGAGGTCTCAGGTTAGCTAAGAGATGGGAATTCAGTGGAGACAGAGATTCATCTCTCTGCTTGCATACCATGATGTCTTTCTATGTTCCTCAAGCCTACAGTGTCAGAGAATTAGAAACATACAGAACTGCTATCTGCATCTGGAGGATGGAAATTTCTCAGGTGCAGACAGCAGTCAGTTTTTGATGGGCACATGCATGCCTGCTTTAAAAGAACAGGACAGAAAGCAATGCACCATCTCTTCAACTACTCCATGCTTATGTAAATCTCGTATTCCACACTCCAATTTAATATATATAAAAAAAACAACCCAAAACACATTATTCAGAGTTATTCAGAGATCTCTGTGAAGCAGCTGTAGTTATTTAAAAGGAGAATTATAATACAGGAGGAGCAAAACCATGAAGTCGAGCACTCAGGTTTAATTCCAGCTGTTCAGCTGCAGATGGCATAGAGTTATTCACTAGTTGTAACTCAGAAGAGCTATCAGCATACTGGACAGAATTAAAAAGCAGGTGTACTTCATCACACAGTAACTGGAAACATACAGAAGAAAGGAGCACAGCTACTCCCTTTTGTTATATTGGATGCAAGGATGGCTTTCCAGATGACAAGCACTGAAAGCAAATGGTGTGTTGAAAGAAAAACAGTGTTTTGAGATGCAATCACCAACCTAAAACATTTTAGAAAATACAGCTTAATAAGCAAGCAAAGGAAGGCAGTGCTTTTCAATCATTCACTATTTAAAAGATCAAGTGTCAGTTCCCAGATTCACCTTCCTGTATAACAATGTTTATTTCAGTGAATGTGTTCAAACAAAAAAACAACAGTGAAAGTTAAATAGGTTTTAGACCTTACAGAACTGCTACTGAAGAAACAAATACCACAACCTCTGTTTCTCTGTGCTGCAGTGCACTTGGATCCATTATTGCACCATCTCACACAATTTCTGCCTTTTCACATTTGTCAGATTTGTTAGTCTTTCCATTGCATGGCACAAACGTGTTCAGAGAGCTCTAAAAGATTCCAACTTCCAGTAAGCAGTTAAACTATAACTTATGATCAGATTTTTCTGGTAGGTTTGAGATGTAGAGCCATTTTTGTTTTAATTACATCAGATGAACTCAGATGAAAAGAGCCTACGTGGAACAGAAGGTAAATGTACAAAATGCCAGCTTCCTTAAAATTGTTTGCTTTTCCATTTTATGAGCTTACTAGCAAACTAAGTTTGCACCCATAGGACCTCTTATCAATCACTTGCTTCTTACTTTCAATCTAGTATTTTCAATAGAACTAAAACTAATGCAAATTACAGGCTATTCTGTTGCTTAGATAAGAGAGTGAAGACAAACACCAGACTGTAGTTCTGTGCTGAAAATCCTTCTCTAACAGTGACTTGAGGCAATATAGGGAAAATAACATTTGAGTTGCTCACTTTGGTTTCTGTTTGTGCTGTTACCAATGAAAGGTATTCCAAGAAGCTCAAGTACCATTATTAAACAAAACATTCTGCAAGAAAATGCAAATAAACATCTCCAAAGGAAGAAATGCCTCTGTAACCTCATCAGCTTGAAGAGATACATCTCAATCATCTGCTTCGACAGCATATTAAAAAGAAAACAAAAAGATAAACCATCTCTCTTACTAACAAAGCTATCCTTAAAAGGGAGGCATTTTTTTCCATTTTAGACAGAAAACCAGTCCCAGTAGATGAACTGCTTGTTAACTAACAATGCCCATCAGGGCCCCTAAAGAAACTCTGGAATACCTGGAGTTCAGTTTGGCATTTTTTAGTGAAAGCTTGAAGCTCAGCAGTTCAGCACTATGCACATGGAAGAGCCATACACAACCAGGAATAGTTATCATACAAGGAAATGTGAAAAAATATACACACAAAAAAAGGAAAACACGCTCAGGTGACAGATAAGATACAGCTTTCATAATTAGTTTGGCTTAACATATCTAAACACTTCTTAAGTACTCTGATCTCAACCCATACAGATTAGATCAACAATTCTTCAGAGTAAAAGAAAACAGTAGTTACTGATACATACCATTCATTAACCATGCTGGGTCGAGAGGTTACGATCTTGTAGAATTGCAAATAGTACTAAGTATATGTATGAAAAAGAAGTGGAATGCACCTGCACACATCCCTTAGACACACACAGGCACTCTTTCCACCTGCGTATGAACATGCAGTCACTTGTCAGAGACTATGCCTCCACGTTTTGTAGCACCCTACTGTACATTTGGAATTCAGTAACCATAAATTACAACTCTGACAAAGAGAAGTCCTTATGAGTTACCAGATATCATGAACAACTTATTTACCTTTGTAAAAATAGCCAACGGCATACCATACTGGTCCTCTTCCAACCCAGATATGAGTCCTGGAACAAGCACCATGTGTCCTGTGTTTGCCTGGGGCTGCACAGTGATTGGAAGACTTTCAGAGCTCGGGCATTCACTTGGACGATTTTCCACCTGTTCTGATGCTGCTTTTTCATGTTCTCCTTTCATACCAGATTCCTCTAAAATGCTAGGATCTAAGGTCTCCCAGTCACTTTCAGAGGATTCTGGAGATGTGCGGGAAGGAACTTCCAAATGTTGCACAGTACCATTGGAGGACTGAGCTCCATTATAAGTCTTATCTGACTGGGAGAAACGCATGTTCGCTTTTTGACCTTCCATTGAATGGTTTCCTGCCATCTTCCTGCCTCCCTTCTCTGTTCCCAAGTTTGTGTTTGAAATATCACCAGCAGACACAGAAGTTGAGTTATCTAACCACGGTGTAGTTTCTTGCAAGCCAGCATCCTCTGATATGCTTTTTCTGGGTCTATAGTGTGAGCTGTCAGTAAGACCGTGCTCAATCATACCTGCAAAGTGACATCACACATTCAAGTCAGCATCTCAATATGATTCCAAATGACTTCTGTTAAAGACAATGAAGAAAGTGCCACTGTGTGCATACTGGAAATCACGTATTTTACACTACTTTGGGAAAAGAGAAAAAACAAACAAACAAAAACTACACCAAACAAAAAAAAAACCCTCTTTTCAGAAAAGAGGCCTACCTCAACTTTTTGTTTTGGGAAGGCTGGTTGTAAGTTAAGAATTAGTAAGGTTATGTATGGGTTTGTCTGTTTTGTTTTCAGAAGTTCAGCAGAAAGAATTTCTGATTTTTAAGGAACTTGGCTAATTCAGAGTCACATTTATGTTACCCACAGTTAATAAAGAAGATCCAGTGGCTTCAATTACACACAAGTAGTAATTCAGACAGTGCAAACAATGTTAGGAGGTATCTCCACACTACATGCATACGTCTACAAGTTATCCTGTTTTTCAGGCAACGTGTCAACATAATTCTGTTTTCATATAATTTGTTCCCCACATAAGGTGGGGAATATACATACAGCCATACTGTAACAACTGAGAAGTTCAAGGTTCTCTTCTTACCAGGAAATAATGACAGGACAGTCATCAGAGCTCCCACCAATCTATTTACTGGAGAAATATAAAACAGCACCTGGTAGCAGGAGAGGAGGGGAAAAAATAAAAAAGTAAAAGAACAAAAAGAGGGCAAGAGAGCAGTGGGGAAGTAGACAGAAGAGAATTAAAAAAATAAATAAATCAAAATTACAGTTGAGGACAACATAGAACACCAACTTTTAAAGGAATTTATTTAAAAAAAAGGAATTCTGCTTACCCAGAAAAGCTCTTACTAAAGCTCATATTAACTATTTGAATATGCATATTGTATACTTGTACTTTATAGTATTTATAATATATACATTATATGTATGTGCTTGTGGGCATAACATACAGTCAGATTTTTCTGCTGCAGTCAGCATGCTGACTGGATCAACTTCAGAAAAATTGATCAGGCAGGAATTGTTCCTGGCACTCTTAATTTGTAGTGCATTAAAGTTCTAGATCTAAATCTAAAGTTCTTCTAGATCAAAGAGGCCAGATAATCTCCATTCCAGAATTCTGGCAAAAACAAAAAAGCTCTATGAAAATATATGGAAGGTACATGAAATCTAGGATAACTGCAGCACGCATTTATTACAGATACCTTCCTATGATAAAAACTGAGTTTACAGAAACAGAAAACAAGACTGATATTAACTTTAGTGAAAAGTACTTAAGAACATAACTTCCTAGTTTCTTTTCAGGTGCTGGTCAATATGAAAACCACAAAATGCAATAGCAAGAAACTACAGCAGGAATCCTACAATACCCTTCCAGTTTTATGTTGTCATATGCCGTGTACTTGTAGGAAAACTTGTTTTTAAGACTACAGAAATAACTAAAGCCTATAGAGAAGCCCTTTGTCTTCAGGAAATTTGCTTAAATTTATCTTCAGTTTGGGTGGACTGCCAACTTAAGCCTTTTAATACTTTTATGTATTTGTTCCAGCAAGTCCCTCTGCCATCTTTCCATCTGCATAGGTGCACGTTCCTTTACCCCTCCTACATTACATGACCTACAACATTTACATCAGCAAACTGGGTGGTCCTGGCAGCAGAAAGTTAAATGATCACCACATGCAAGAAGTCTCCTAACCCAGCAACAGCTGTGAGGTGAAAAAAACAAACAGCAAAAACATTTCTAAAGCCTGTGGAAAGGTATCAACCAATTTGCCAGGAAAGCAGTTCATGGAAGGGAGGCATTTTTCAGCTCAAGGAAAATTGGCATTACTATAATGTGCAAAGCTTCTTGCACGTTATATTTAAGGTCTTTGAACATACATTTCCCCAGTTATTCTGGAACATTAACATCTGTCAGAAAATAGGCAGTGCCAGGAAACCAAAACTCTTGCTTTTGAAATAGCAAAAGTGTTGTCTGCCTGGTGGAGCTTAGGGGGAGCTTGGAAAAACTTCTCTCTTCTTCACTCTGTGCATTTATGATTTCTTTGAACTTCAGAAAATAACCCACTAGGAGCAGATATTCGGATCAGAAAATTGTAGCTCAGTGAAAGTTCTGAATTGTCATGATGAAATATGAACAACTTCAGCTTTTAAACAGATCAGTAGAGATACTTAAAATTTTTACTGAAAAAATGCATACTTTTTTATATATTACATATATATATAAAAATATATTAAACTGCATACATTATATATATTATATACGGCTTAAAAAAACCCATTGTAGACAAAGTGTACTGAAGGGATCTGAGGGAAAAAGCTTGCATTATTCCATCTTGATTACATACATATCTACATGTGCAATCCTACTATGTAATAATTATATTCTACTCAAGTACTTCTGTTTTAGAAGGTCATATTCACTGCCTTAGTAAGGATCCCTAGGCCACAGACCCAGCTATTTTGCTGTTTGTAGGCTGGATCCTACTGGCCTTCCAGTTGCAGTCAATGGGAAATTCTTATGTTCCTTCTCTAAAGGAGCCAGGTTTCCTCACAGCAAAGAATATGACACTAGGGGAACTGAAAGTGTTCCTTTAATTCTGTTTAAACATTAAGACAAAAAGTTCCTGCAAAGAAGCATCTGGGAATTATAGATATTCATCACTGGAAGTTCTTCTGTTTATCTCTTGATACCCCAAGACAAGAAAACAACTGTCTTTTTAGCCCAAGGCAAACTCTAAGAGATTTCTGTTTGTTGGCTGGTTGTTTTAAAACAAATCTGCGTTCTCAATTCAGCATGACTTAACAGAAATGACTCTTTACATCGTCTCCTACGGCTGTCCACACAATTCAGGTTTGTAAGACAATCCTTGCACAGGTTTCTTTGGGTATGTCTATCTAAAACAGAACAAAAAATTCTACTTGGTGAAAGCTGTAAAGCTGTATGTGCCATTTTAGGTCTCAACATTTCCTATCTATTTCTTTGCATAAGTACCTACTTGCATCCCATACATCTTTTCTTGTCTTCTATAAGATGTTAAGTTTCCCCACTCACATTTAATTGTGTTTTACTTCACAGCTACTGATCAAAGTGGAGAATGCATATAACAGCAGCAGAAACAAATTTATACAGCAACACACAGAAGTTACTTAGAGCATTCTTTCCTCATCTGCACATATATGTAAAACTGCTGATCATCAATCCAGATCATTTTAACTTTTCTTTCTTTAATTTTTCGCTGCTATGTTCTACATATTTTCATATTTAAAAAAAATAAGCTGTTTCTATTTCAAATATCTGCCCCCAGCCAACAAAATGATACCTTCTTCTCTAGAAGAATCAATTTAAAAAGGATCAAGACCTGAAAAACAAAGGAAAAACACAGTAAATGAGGCAGTGCCATTTATCAAAACTACCGTGCAAGTTTATCCTATTCAAAATTTCTCTGCATAACTGTCAAATGATCAACTCTGAACAACAAAAACCAACCAGTGTTTCAATACCTTTTCTCCACTAGAGCTCTCTTTGAAATGACATTTGAAACTCACACAAAAAAATTCATGATTGGTAATTCAGATCATACATAGCTTACGAAGAAGAAAGAACACATTGTATCATTCTAGAATTTTTTCTAAAAATTGCATAAACACAAAAGTTCTTTTTACAAAATTACAGAAATAAGTTGAGCCAAACAACTTATCCAGGAACAGCTTTCACCTTACCTAACGTTAGACATCTACAGACAAGACATCTAGATCAGAGCTGCCTATACTCTTTAAACCCAAAAAAAGGAGACACTTCTGGGGCAATGACCAGCACACACGTGAAGTGAAACAAAAGGAAATTCTACCCCAAATGTGTATTAAGCATGCACAAGTACACCATTAAATGCAGAACCTCAAATTTCTTTCCTTGAAGCCTCTCGTTACAGACTTTAAATGCTATTTGTAACTTAGCTACAGGATACAAACTCAATTTCAACAGCCATCAAGAAAAACCAATGGGAGAAATTACTAGTTTCTTTGGTGGCAGGAGCTGCAAAAATTACATATTGGGAAAAATATCTCAACTGTCTGCAATGACTTTAGCAGTATTCTTCCATCACATTTATTTGACAAGGCACAGGAAATAGAAACAAGACCATAATTGAGATACCACTTTCTCTTTGGGCCAGGACTAAAGAATTGTAACACAAACCTAAAAATCCACAAGAAATCTGAAAGACAGACAAAAGTTCTCATTATGGAACTTACTTTTACAGAAGATCTGTAGGTGGAAATGAAAAATCAGGAGACTGTAACCAGAAATACTTCAGGAACAATCTCACTTCTAGCTCAGGTATGTCTAAACATTTGTCTTCCAGTTCTTCAAAAAGCATTTTACTCCTCAAAATAAGTGCTGTATTTTATAAGTCTAGCAGAAAAAACCTACCTTGTGTCTAAAGTGAAGAACAAGATCCCGAGGAGATAGACCTGAGACACCAAAGGAACAGCAATTACTCCACTTTATAGCTAGCAGAGATAGTAACATTAATTCCTACCAACTTTTGGTGGGGGAAGGGGGTATGCCTATTATGCATTCTATGTGAACCTTGGTTATTTCAGTAGCAGAACTCATAGTACCTTCTCTCCTTCGTGCAGGTGAAATAGTTAAATGACAGTGGAGACAATAATGTGATTAGTCACACTCTGAGTTACTCCTGTTGGCTGCAACAGCATTATGGAAACACTAAACCCCACATTGTGCTTTCAAAAAATACAAATAAGAGTCAGAAGAAAACAGGAGATTTCCCAAATAACAGACAAAAGATCTAGCATCCCATAACATCATCTTAAAATTAAGAAAGTACTATTTCCCAAAAACAGCTAAGCAGACATCTGTCAGACTGACAGGTCAAGATGTATGATGACTTTCAACCCACAGCTAACTTCTGTTACGAAAGCAACACTGCACTTATTTGACATTTATTTAAATCCATGAAGAAAAGCGTAACAGAATGCTGTGCAGGCACACTGACCTCTGTGCTTAATCTGTTAATGTACATAAGCAAATCAGCTAAGGAAGGAACATGTTGATTAGCATAACGTTATCCCTGCCACTTGTACAAAAAAGCCACTTACCAAGATAAACTTGTGACCCTTCTAACAAAGTCCCTCCCAAGGAGCTATTCATATGATCATAAAGTTCCTGTAGAAGTATAAACAAAAGCACACACAAAAAAAATAAAATAAGGTCATTAATGGTACACAGTCATACAATATCCAGTATTAAAAAGATTGTCTTACTGAAGGATTTCAATGCCTTACTCCAGAAAGAAAGTCATATTTTATTAAGAGTCAATGGAGATACAAGTTGAATATCATGCTCATTCTTCTATTGCAATACATATCAAATTTGTAATCTGTCATGAGGGTCATATAGGTTCTCTAAGTATTAGAAGAGCTGAATAGCTGAATGACCTATGAAAATGAAATACCTGAGCATACCTGTTCCATATAGTTTTTACTTTAAAAGTTACCTTTAGAATTGAAATTTGCGAGAAGTCTTTTTCTTCAAAATATGCATGAGTAATGAGCTGCAGCTTTGCCTGAAGTAACCCATACAAAGGCTTGAAAGAAAAACAAGTGAAAAAAAATCAGTCCAGTTGTTTTGAACATCAGCTTTCTCCCTTTCTAATCTTCCAATACAGTCACTTTATTACACACAGAGTTCACAGAAGGAAAGCGATAGACCTGAATTCTTAGTTGCTAACTTACAACATCTTTCACCTGTGCTCATTTTAAATTATTCTAATTATTTTGATTCCACTTGTATATACCATACCAACACCGGACATCTCTCCAAAAAAGTACTTTCCTGTTTAAAACACTGCTCATGCAGCTGTAAAGGCAGCTCTTCCTTCAGCCTTAAGCACAGAAAATTTCTACTCTCTGCCTGGGGAGTAGTAGGTTTTGCTAACTAACTAGTAAAGAAGTCCCCTCAAAGGAAGAATATACTATTTCTGTGATCATCTTAAAAGCTCTTTCATGGCTGATAATAGGCACTCCCTCAACAATAACACCTAAACTCCTATTACATATGAAGAATTAGTAGTGCTTAAGAATCAGCAACAACTTAAAAAATAACATATTTAGAGCCAAAAGTTCTATTAAAAAGTATGGAAAACAAGTAATATTTAACACATTATTTAGGATTGTTTTGAGATTTGAACATTCTTACCAGCTGACTGAGAACACAGACACTTTTCTGCACTGTTTCTCGGGTGATGTCTGCTTGTCGCACTTTTAATGCCTAAGAAATAGAAGTATAACAGCATATTTACCTAAACACACTCCCAAAAAAACTGTTGCACAGGTCAAGATGCCACATATTCCCTATTTAAACAAAATCCTAAGATTCCCTGCCTTCAGTGGCGGAATACCCAAATCACATCTAAGTACGTTTTTACCTATTAATCATAACACTGATTCTGCAGTTATGTTCTCAACTCACTAAGCACAGCATAAATCCAAATACAGCTGTAATGACAGGCAGAAGACTGTTTGAAAGACACTATTATGAGTAAATAATCCTGGAGCAGCCTAGAAGCAGCCCTG
The DNA here is from genome assembly GCF_987193195.1 of Phasianus colchicus. Taxonomy (NCBI): domain Eukaryota; kingdom Metazoa; phylum Chordata; class Aves; order Galliformes; family Phasianidae; genus Phasianus; species Phasianus colchicus. The sequence continues at coordinate 5,976,092 of NC_143441.1, read as the reverse complement.
GAAAAGGCAATGCAATGTACCTGGAGAGAAGCAGTCACAACAGATAGCTCTTCTCTAATATTATCTATGAAAATGAACTGGGCTATCAAGTCTTTACCTGGAAATAGTTTACTTTCTCAAGGATTTTCTCTAAGCCATCCATAAAATAAAGGAAGTATTATCTCCAGAAGGAACTCCATTCTCAGCCAGACCAAACGGCTAAGGTAATTAAGAGCAAAACTAAAAAGGATAAGGGCAGAAATGCAGTACCAATTCTCCTAACTGCATAAACAGTGTGTGGATTGCAGCCCACACATCAGAAAGCCAGATGGAGAGGATGCTTGAGTTGTTATATGAAACACACACTGTTTTGTATTCTACTTTCTCCAAAGAGTACAATTTAAACAACCATTTTAATTCGTTAGTGAACAGTATAAACTTGAAATGAAGACACAATAAAGCCATGTTAAAATAATTGTACAGTTAAATAGAGCAAGACTAATCACAGAATAAATGTGAGGACTGGCTGTAAAGATTGTGAGTATGCTAAAATCAATGTTAAGTTCAAAAGAAACAGAACTAAAACCTCCACATGGAAAATTTCTCCTATAGCATAAATAGAAACATGAAATATAACTAAGGTGTGCTGAAGACAGGGTACAACATTTGCATCTTCTGAATACAGAACTAATTTAGCTCTCAAATCCACATGGCATTCCAGATTCTTGGCATGCCACTTGAAAAGAAATGATTGTTATTTATTTTTCAAGAAATCTGTAATAACATCTCAATCGTAGTTATGTAGACTACTGCCACTGCTACTTTTGAAAATTAAATGCACACTGTAGCTCTCACCAGTTTTTTCCAGCTTTATTGCTAAAAATTCAGTAACAGTAGGTGCCTACAATGAATGGCAGGATTCTGATTTACCATGCAAGCATTTTTTTGGCAAAGAAGATTTGCATGATACCAATAAATACTCTAAAATTCTTCAGTCACATACTAGAGAAATTTAAACTGCTTCCATCCAAGAGACTTTCTTCCTGGCAACAGGACTTGGCAGCCTGAGTGACTGTCAGTTTTGCTATTTGGGACTAATGCCTGGGTTAGTTCTCAAAAACAAAAACATTTATCAATTGTCCAGGATGTTTAAAAAAAAAAAAAAAATCAAAATCAAAATATGCTTGCTGACATAAAGGAAATAATAGTCCTCAAGTTCTGTAGCTACCTACTGTGTCCATTTTCATAGTTTTAAAAGTAAGCTGATCACGTAGTTTGAATGTTGGTGTATATAATACAAGCCACTGAATTTCAGAATTATTAGTGCCTATTATTATTAAGCCTATTACTTCAGTAATATCACTCATAGCTTAGAAAGTTACCTTTGCTTCAATCTGCCTATAGCAAGAGACACCATATACTGTGGTTCGGTCCCCACATCTTGGTGGCAAATGGAAAAACACAGTATCTGTGAAAAAGAAAAGAATGTCCCATAAGTCACTAACAAGCGTAGCTTTCTTGTCATCATTACTTTCTTTATAAAAGAGTCTCTGCTGAAATACTGGTGCATATCTTTTCTGAGATGTTTGGGGAGGAAAAAAAAAAAAATAGTTATCAATAAAGCTATTCTTGCACCCAAATTAGAGTTTCCAAATTGCATGGTACTTTGTGGAAGAAGCTTCAGCATTGCTTATGTGGATATTCTGATGGCAGCCTCACATTTACCCTAATCGAGCTCTTTTAGAAGCCCACTGACAGATGTTCAGAAGCAGCTGTTGACAGCACAGAAGCGCCATTGAAACCAACAGCCATACAACTTTTCCAATTCAGTATAAAAGAATAAAGACAAAGCATTGGAAATCAAGGCCCACAGAACTGGTGGGACAGAGCATACAGCAAGACTGCAATGCCATTAGGAAGTTAATTGCAATGAAGGCAGGAAAACAAACCAAAACCATGAGGATATACACAGCTGAAAGGTTAGATTTGCTGATACCCTTGCTAAGGCAGATACAAGGTACAGCACTACTATGCTAGCAAAAGCTGTTTATTCACACAGTTGTAGCATTCACAGAATCACAGGGGTTGAAAGGATCTCAAGAGATCACTGAGTCCATCCCTCCGTAAAGCAGGGACCCTACAGTAGGTCACATAGGTAGACATCCAAACAGGTCTTGAATATCTCCACAGAAGGGGACTCCACAACCTCTCTGGGCAGTCCTGTCACCCTTACAGTAAAGAAGTTCTTCTGCATGTTTGTATGGAACTTCCTGCATTCACATTTTAGGCCATTACTTCTTCTCCTATCACTACACACCAGGGAGGAGAACCTGGCCTCATCCATTTGTCCCCCACCTCCCTTTCAATATTTACAAACATTAATCAGAGCCCCCCCTCAGTCTTCTTTTCCCCAGGCTGAACAGACCCTGGTCTCTCAGCCTTTCCTCATGTGAGAGATGCTCCAGGCCCTTCATCATCTTTGTGGTGGACTCCTTGCTGGACTCCTTCTAGGAGATCTGTGTCATTCTGAACTGAGAAGCCCAGAACTGGACACAGTTGTTTAAATGTGGCCTCACCAGGGCAGAGTAGAGGAGGAAGATCACCTTCCTCGAGCTGCTGTCCACCAGAACACAAAAACATTTCACTGTGCAAGTGTAACATGAAAAAAAAATAGCAAGAGCGAGGCTTATGCCATGAAGTACACACACACACACACACACACACTTGGCTGCTACTGCCAAAAGTTCATAAGTCATAAGTAAGGAAAGGAAAAATACATATTGTGATTGTTTGGCTTTTGAAAAGAATAAAACCTGTTGTGAAATCAAATAACACAAAGGAAGTAAAATGCTTCTAACAAACTGAACAGAACAGATAACTTGCTGTGTATCAAGTCCAGTGGGAAGAGGACTTGTGTATTATAAAACTATTCCCTTGAATAAAGTATGGAGATATTTCCTCTTTGCAAAAATGTAACTGTCAGTGGGAGTTAGTTAAAAGCTCCATTTCAAATAGAAATGGAGTAACAGTTATTTTATGTTTACAGGAAATTTATCTGAAACAGATTTGATCATTTCAAGTTCATGTGCATTTTTACCCACAAACCACAGGGCTCTATACCCATTCTGTTGTCACATCTTGCCTTTTATTTTTTTCTTGCCAAAAACACATGTTGATAATCTCTTAGTGCAGCAATGAAACTGCTCAAAGTTGAGCATTAATTGAGATGATGCTGAGCCAACAGGGAACAGATAACTGAGGCTACATATAATTTTCCTAGCTTTGAATGCAGCATACTGTTCATTACATACTTAGCAATGCAGAAACAGAACAAAAATCATGACCTGAAGCAGAGAAACACTTATGGCTGCCAGAGAGTGGCTTCACAGCGAAAGTACCACTGTATCTTTCTATTCTGCTGACAAATACACTAAAGGTCCTGCCTTTTACATCTGCTAGTTTTCAAAACGTCATTCTACAGACACAGAACGACTTGTAGAATCACCAGAAGTTAGTGAAAGAACCAGATATATAATGAGTACATCATACATTACAAAGCTTAATTGTAGAGCTTCATTTTTTCCTTACCTCAGAACTAGATTAGGTTTTACTCAGGAGTTAATTCTTGCCTCAGATAATGGCTTGAAAGAAAGCTGGCAGCCTTCTTTTGCACTAGAACAATGTAACCTTTAAAGTGAATTTTTGAGATCTGATTTCTTCTTCATGCAGGAGATACTCCTTTATGATTTATTTTCTCTGAAGTTTTGTATCAATTATTCTGCAGCTTAAACAAGAAGTACAAGAACTCTAATAGCAAAGAGAATAGTTGGTCAACTGTTCAGATATTAGGGGTTTTTTTTCAGCTACAGTAGAAGCCTGTAGAAAGCCCCAACACATGCAACTTCCTCTCTTACCTTCCTGGTAGTTGTGAGCACCATCTGGTAAGGCAAGAAATGGCAAATATTTCCATTCTTCTGGTAAACTGTGGCTGTCATGTCCTTCTCCAGGCATCAGGGGAGGGTAGGAGAATTCAACCTAAACAAAGAAACAAAGAGGAAGCAAAAGGAGAACAGATTATTGTTAGCAAACAAGCAAGCTTCTGTAACTGAGCCTGGCATATTTTTCTTTAGCAATGGCATGGAAGAAAGTTCTTCTTCCTACTAGCATTCCTTCTCTCTCCAAAGAGATGGATGGGCTCACATGCAGTCTGATGGCAGGCCTTAGGAAGATCTGACTTCCATAGTGCTCCCTTCCAGCCTAAGAGATATCCAACCTCAAGAGATACACAAAACAGATGTTAAGAAGAGGATGTCACTTTCTTCCCTACATGCACATAGCAAGCAGCACATTGCTGCCCCTGCAATATCAGCAGGGGTCATTGCTGGGGCACACCCTGAAATCAGATTTGGCTTTTCATTGTCTCGAGTCCTCATGATGAGCTAATCTCTATCACATGCAAGCCTATATTTTACCCCCGTGGATACTGAATAATACAGCAACAGCAAAATACTGTTTTTAAAGATTTTTTTTTTTTTTTATGTCCTTCATCTCAATGATGCAGCAAGTTTTCCACATCTACTAGAAATGCCTCCTTTTCCTTTTCAAGAAATCCTGCCTTTCAATTTCACTTTTCATCTCTTTGCCTTTTACCACTTTTTCCTAGTATCAGAGGCAACCTCTATTTCTTGCACTACAATATCTGTCTACCACGGCTCCCCAGTCTTCACACTGTCATCCTTTATTGTTTTGTTTTCCTACGGACTTCTGAGTTTCCAGCCATTTTCAACAAGTCTTAATTTCCACACATACTTATCTTAAATTACCAAACAAAAATCTAGGCACGAGTTTAATCACTAGAAGAAACTGCTGCAGCATATTGCATCTCCTCTTGGAAGATGCTTGGCTAAAATCCAGTCAGCTGTAGGATGTATAAATGGAAATTTATAACTTGCAGGAAACCAAAAGCATGACAAAACAAGCTAGAAGGATGATAAAATAACAATACTATGAAAGATGAAAGCACTGAAGAAATAGGAAATAAAATAAGAAGTGAAATTCTTCACCTTAACACATGGTGTCACTCTTACCACAACCGATGCTACCTGTGTTCTTCTCATAACATGAAATTTGCTGACAACCAATTTAATCTTCTTGGTTCTAGCTCATAGTAGCTCAGGTGCTATCACATACCTCAAACAACAGTTTGGCTCCAACAATTCCAAATTCAACAGACTGAACAGGTATTAATGACACCACTGATAATCTTGTTTCATATCAGCCTGTTTCTTTCCAAGGTAAGCATCTCAATACAGGGATTTCTGCATTAACGTATGTAGGTGAGAGAAGATCACAAGACAAAGCAGAATTAAGATTGCTGAAGTGAGCTTAAATAATCTATTTTATACACGGATGTCATGATACATCTGATTTACATGTAGTAATACCCCTCTCTTTTCCCAAAGCGATCTATGGAGGGAACTCTCAAGTTTCTTAGGAAGAATTCCATTTGTGCAGCTTAATAGACTGCAGACTGAGGAAGTACTGCCTCATTCTGTGGCAGCTGTAGGAAGAAAAAGGACAATACAACAGCAAAGACAGCATGCAATGCCCTGGAGAACTTCCTTCTAAACCTGCCTCCAACTTCAGAGTTCCAAGCAATTTCATTTCAAAGCAGTTAAGCTGAACTCTTCCTCAAGTAGTCACGGCAGGTGGGAATCGTGTCATCCAACTACTTATCAAAAAGCCAGAACTCCAAGCCAGTTTTCCTAAGCGTTCTACAGTCAGAAAAAACAGACACCTGCAGTGGATGATTCATCCAATCTGTTTCTTTCTATCATCTCCAAAGAGTGCGAGCTCAGGCCCAGAAGCCTAATTTGCAGATGAAAATCACCCTAAATGTTTCTCATCTTCCAGGCATCCTGCTTGACTTCTACAGAGCAATCTGCACAACAGCATAAACTGCAGTTAGGAACGTTCTGCAAATAAAAAACATGATTTCAAAACCAAAGCGTTATGAAGTGTTGAACAGTTTCAGAGAACAGCAAAAAATACAAAGATCCTCACACAAAACAAACCACAGTTCCTGGATAAATCTGGAAATGAAAATTGCACATGTAAAAAAACAAAGTAAATGGGGTAGAGAAAATCTCAGTTATATCACTTCTGAATTTCTGAACAACAGTCTCAGCAAAATTATTTTCTCAGGCTGCATAAACATGTGCTTCAATTTCCTTGTTCTTTGTTAATACATACATGCATTACAAAAATCGTCTGCAAACAAGAGAAACAATCTTTGTAGCGAAGCTCTGTATTCAACAGGAACATATATGAGTTATTAAATGCCTCAGCAGACCTTACAGTTTTCATCCCTTCAAATGAGTTTAAGAAGTCTCCTCAAAGTGAAATTCTTATTCAAAACTCAACTCCTCACAGACTTCAGCAGAAGCTATTAAAAAAAATAAAAATGCACCAGAGACTCCAGTCATTTCTTACTCTTTCAAGTGTCAGGGATCTTCATTATAGCTGGAAATATTGATTATAACTGTCAAAGAGTTTTGATGGCAATGTTTTCTGCCTGTTCCAATTGTCTTCTTCTGAATGCACTGTGCTACTAGTGGATTTTAGAACTAAAATCAATGCAGAATTCTGTAACACGATCGAGTGGAGAAATAAATGTAGACTTCATTGCACAAAGTATTTCAGCTTTTGTGGATGATCGAATTAAAACAAAATGCAAAAAAAATCCCAACCCTAAACTAAATAACAACTATTTCTGGAACTGACATTTGTATCTTTCTGTAATTCTACTACATTAACAGACCTCCTGTTAAGCAGTTCTTGTTGCATCCAACAGTTCAGAAGCAAAGCAGCTATTCATAAGCAGTCCTTTCTCCTCTGAAGAATAAAGAGAGTCCCAGCAAACACTTTTGATTCCTCCTCTTTAAAGAGACTTCCTAGCCAGAATAAATTTGCTAGATGTTCACTAACCTGCAGTAAGAAATGAGTGCGAACAAAGAAAAACGTATTTCTTACTTCTAGGAACTAAGATGATAGATTTTCTTAGATCAAATGCCTCGATATCATCTCCTACTAAATTACAAGTACACAATCAGAAGAAAGATACAAAAAAAATTTGGATAAAAAGAGGAATTCCCAAAAGATATATGCATGTCCATCTATCACACTCAAACATTGGACAGGTAGCCATCACTTATATTCAACAAACTTTTACTTAGGGCAGCTTGTTTTCCTTATATACAAAGTGTTGCTAAGTGACAGCAATCACAGCAAGAGCAAAATCTTCAGTGAACATTAACCAGCAATAAGTCAACACGCCGGTGAGTCAGTACAAATTACAGACTTCCCAGACTCCCCATCGCGTTTACAGTCACATGTTTGAACGAATTCATTTACAGGTTAACTCTTCTTACTTAACAGCATATATTCCCTTCAAATATTTTGAAAGATCTCTCTTCAGAATACAAATGATAATAATTAAAAAAAAAAAAAAACAACTGAACCCTAAGAAGTTTTTCCATTAATTCAACTGGAGTGGATTTAAGTTTAGACCTCTTAAAAAATTTGAGATATTTAAGACACAAGTATTATTTAAGACACAAGAATACTCTTAGTGAGGTGCTGACCTTAAATTACAGGGAGTGAACGCACTCCAGTATAAATATAAATAAATATAAATTAATGATCTCTTGATTGCTTGTATCACATTAATAGGTAGAACCATTGCTTCACATGAAGAGAAGAAAACTGGTAAAAACACTCACTGCATTCCTGTTTAGAACTTCTTCCTTCATAAATAATTTCAATCTATATCGATGGTATCAGCTATTCCAATCTCACTTAAGGAAACGAGGAGTAAGAAAAATAGGATATTAAATACTGAGGATACTGCTAAGCAGGAATGACTCCCCCCAACCCCCAAAACCCTACAAATCAAACTCACACATGAAAACTGACCTCTCATTTCAAATAAACCAGTATTTGTTCCTCACTCAAAGCTAGGATTTCTGAAGGTTTTTCCTTGATACCTTAGACCAAGCATAGACACGTGCAGAGAAAACCAGTGCACCAAAGATATTATCTGAATCACTGAAACAACTGCAGCATGCAGCCAAATGAAACTAGGCATACTGTTCATCTTTCATTAAGTCAGATTTATATGACAAACTTTTCCCATCAACATGACAGAAACAACAGATCAGGATCTACAGATGGATGAGCCTATCTGTAAATCAATCATGCCTGCAGTGTAATATAATGACCTCTAACAAAAGGATTTTTTAATATATATTTTCATATATATGTATTCATATGTCCGTATATATATTACATACATACAAATGGTGGAGAGAAATTAACATATTAGAAAGCAGTAGGACACTGCATTTTCTATCCTTCCAGTTCTTGAAACTTCCCCACGTGGCCCTATGATCAGAGCTCTAAAGCAATCACTTCTACAAGCTCTAAGACACCATTTGGATTGCTACAGATGCACTAATGAAGCAGGCAGCCCCACACCCTGCGTGTTACAGCAGCTAAGGAACTTTGATTTTTTGTATACACAACTCAGCAAGCTTTCAGAAGCAACGTGCCTGTCTAGATGTAACACTCTGGCACCACATACGAATGGTGGGATGGATTACCACAATTGGACACAAACCATGAAACGAGGCAGGGCTAGGAAACTATTGTATCTGCATACAAATTAGATTGCCAACTTTGTAAAAGAAGCAAGAGGCCATATTATCAGTACTGGAAAACATTCTGAATTAGGCAGTTAAAAGGTACAACAGAAGTACAGAAATACAGCTTTTACCAATTCAGTATTAGTTCATTTATTGAAGAGAGAAGTCAAGATTCCAGGTACAGAGTGCCACTTGCATAGCTCTAGGATTGGGTGTCATGACACAGAGAACAGACTGATAACAAGATGAACGCTAAAGGAAATGACAATGCATGGTGTTAAGTAACTAACAAAAGGTATTTAGGAAATTTCACAACTCGTAGCAGGGCAACTATGGAGAAAATGCTCAGTATGGAGCCCTTAGAAGAAATATTTTATTTTCTGTATGATAATAACTCAAAACACAGCTCTCTCTTTAAAACCTGAAAAACTGAACAAAGAAATGAAACAAAAAATTACATCACACCTGGGAACCTTCCTTGAACAACAAACACAAAATGCAACATAAATGGGTTACACAGACATGCAAAGACTCCCACCATTAATTCTACAGGAGACATTAGAATCTGTGGTATGGTTTACAGAAGTAAAGTGTCAGATACTAACTACACCATGTACTTTGCAATGCAGTGTAAATTTAAAACCATTAGGATCCCACACTAATTTGAGTGGCCTTTCTAATAAGCTAAAAGGCTTCTGTCAGAAATTCTACCTGCCGAGCATAAGCTAATCTTTGTATTTCCACTTAGCGCTCAACACATTATAGGCTAATTTTTGATACTTGTAATCTTTTACTGATGTTAATAATAACAACAGAAAATATGTTCGTAATGCTCCCTTAAACACTTCCTATTGCAAGCAGGAACAGAAACAAAGGAGTTGTGCTCATGATTACAGGCTATCATCCGTAGAGCCAGCAACTGGTGATGGCTGATGGCCTCAGCTTGCTCCAGGTGAGGGCCAGGTTGGAGATTTCAGGAGCAATTTCTTCTCAGAAGAGCAGTGATGCTCTGACACAGGCAGTGGGTGGTAGTGACCTTGTGCCACTGCACCAGCATTATTTCTAAGCTATGGCTGCTTAGTACTGCTTAGGAGGAACAGTGCCTTCCTGCTTCCTTCAACTAGATTCCAGTGCAGCTCCTTTCCAACGTTCTTTTTTTGTTGTTCCTGTAAAAGGCCCTTATTTAACCACTGGAGAAGATCACCTGTTGCACTGTAGTGCTTACTGCACACCACCAAATCCAAAGACACAAGAACTTGAGGAAGACTAGGCACACACAGCACTTACATTGTTATGACAGTGTTAAGCAAATCTAATAAAGGCACAACCTATTTTAGAGGTCGGTAATTCTCTCTTGGAATCAAGTGCTATAATTAAGGATACAAAAACCTGGAAACATGAGCAATGTTCCAGTTCATAGAAACAGCAGGTTTAACTTGCTCTTTCCTTAGACAACTCCTCATTCTGCAAACAACTTCAAATATAACATGCCAAAAATTCTGATGATATTCACCTGACCTCTCGTATGCTCTCTAGACAAAAGTATAAACAGGCCACATGCACTGATTGCTCAGGCCACTGCACTTGCTGATTTCTGCAGATCACAATAAGCATTACCTTCCACAGCTAAAGTATTTGAAGCTCTCAAATGACAGGATGAGTACATACATAATTTGAGAAAGTAAGAAATCATCATCTTGTTCTCTCTACAATATCAAAATATATTCACATTCCTTTAAAAAAAAAAATACATATCAGTTGTTTCATTTATTTGCACACCAAGAATAGAAATTACAGCCAGTCAAGACAGGAAGAATGATCTTCAAACAGTCCACACAAAACCACTCACACAAACATGCAAGTCACACAATACTCAGAAGAAAGCAAACATTGGGTTTACATGAAGATGTTAAAATACTCAAAAGTATTTCAAAGGTCTTTCAGACAAACACAGGGATTCCAAGAGCATATGCATTTCTGTATTTACAGCAGTCTGCCACTAAGTGACATAAAGAAGCTATTCCCCACGGTGTACAGAAAATGGCAGCTTATGCTGACCTACTGACTTTACAGAACAGAGATCCCAAGCAAACAAAAGTGACTGGTAGCACGATCAGTCCAAGACATACACAGTACTTCTCTGCAGCACAGTTAGAAATCTGTATGTTTAAGTAAACAAAGGGCAATTTGGAACATATTGAAACACTCCAGAGTATACTCTAGGCCACGTTCACTCATTGCACAAGGACAGATGTGGCTTGCAGAACTGCCCAGGACACTATGTGCAGAAAAGCCTGGTTTTGCCTTACTGCTTCATAAATAAGAAGGTAGATAACCAGGCCATAACTGGTGACAGTGGAGCCTATGGGCTTCACTACAGGTGGAGACCAATTTACAGACATTTAACAAGTTCATGGCCTTGTAGCAGAAATAGAGGATCAGGTTTCTTACCCCAGATTCGGTAGTGCAGTAGTAGAGGGACCTTAAAACTTTTCAGCGGGCTAACAGCGACTTGTGTGCAACTCCTTCCTTCAAGTACTTCCAGCTTTGCTGAAATCATTTTTTCTTCCTCTCCTTTTAAAAAGAACCACTTTTCATTTTAACTTTGCCATCAAAATGAATCATTCTGTTACAGTACTAGCATATTTTAAGCCTTCCTGCATCATCAACCTTCTCTCTCTGCCTTGCCTTACATAAATAAGACTTAAGATGCAGAGAGCTCAAACAAACTGCCTAGCACAGAGGAGTTCCAGCAGAGAATTACACCTCACTTCTCTCTATGTTCTTCAACACAACGTGCACCAATTTCTGTTCAGATTAGATTTTTACAAAGGACTTCTATCATATGACAAATAAGAATTTTTTACACTGTGTTGCTTTCAAAAAACTGAAGACGCGTAACGGCAAATCGAGTTCTTTATCTCTGACTGTAACAGAGCCCTTTCCCTTTATTTCCTATCGAATCAATAGCCATCACTTCAGCTCCTGAAAACTACCAATGAACTCAGTACCAATTGCTCCAGAAAAAATGGCATGAATAGTCCTGAAATCTAGGTCTAACAATCCTACACTGAAGTAGGAAATCACCAGAGCTAACCAAGAGCCAGTGACCTGGACTGCTTCCTTGCAGCAACAGCTAATGAACCAAAGAGCTATAGATGCTCTGAAACCAATTACACTATTTTTGTCTGGCTCTCTAGAAATAATCAGTTTACGTTCAAATGATGATCAATTTTAAGGATTTCTCTCTCAAGTCCTTTCCCACCTTTACCCCTGTTTACACTTGAATTTCATAGGCCATTTAGACAAGTATTTTTGTTCATCAGACAACTTAATCAGGTAAGGAACATAGTGTCATGTCTTCCAGGTTTGTGTCAGTGGCAAACCCTCTACTGGAAGATCTACAGATTACTACTTATTGTGGGCTAAAGCTATTACAGCTGAGACAGTACGAAGCCAATAATCAAATACTGTGAGCCCACTTTTGTCTGTACGGCGTTTTCTACAAATCATCTTGAGACATCTTGCTTGCTCTGTGTTCTTATAGCTAGGAACTATACCACACACGTGAAGGATACATGTTGTGTAATAAGGAGCTGAGAAGTGAAGATGATCTGAGCAGACAAATGAGGAATTTAATCTTTTTGTCTTAACTGTTACTAATTTTGCCATTTCTGGCTCTAGATTTGTTGGCTTGCAAAAATATATATAGCATTCCACTCATTTTTATTGGATCTTCAGATAATTTCCTCATTTTTCCTGTATGATTTAAGTAGTAAACTAAACAAACCAATCTAATCAAGCACAAACTGCTATTAAGACATGAAAGGCTAAGAAGGAAAGAAATATAGCTAGCACCTTTTTGTGGGATCACCATGACCTGGTATCTGTGTCAATGAAGCAAAGTTTTCCTCCACAGGGCTCAATTCATTTGCATCCTGTATAACTCAAGAAGCCGAGCAGAAACTACTATCAAATCAAAATAGAGTGTTTTTGTGATGACAGTGAGCAACTACATGCAATGAATGGATGTAACTACTCTTACCAGTACTGAACAGGTATCAATAAAGCAACTTCTTAGGACTACTTTTTAAATCAATCACTCATTTCATTTTAGAGAAATGAAACTCACAACTGAATACTACACAAGATCTCTGCACATTTCAAGATTTCTGCTTTTATTTAAACAAGTACTGACAAGGGTTCCCATAACAAGTCAGCCTGTACTTACAAAGGGAAGAAACTCATCATAATGCATGCTTCAAGCGAATTATCATTCCCTTCTTTAATGGGCTGGATGAGAGCATGTCAAATACTATAAGGATCTACATTACAGCCAAGCTTCTCCTCCCATTCTATAAGCATACTGCCATAACTCCATCTTCCTTTTGGCAAAATGATGAGCAAACAGCACTTTTGGAATATTTCCCTGGTAACACAGTATAATTCAATAGCTAATAGGACCAATAGCTAATAGGACCAAATGAGGAATTTAGGGACTTGCTAGCAAAACCAAACAAAAGCACACAGCTTCTCCAAAAGCTCACTCAATACTTTGCTGAGAAAACTTCTTAAAATGGATTTTTTTTTTTTTTTTTAAACTTTAAAAATGCAATACATAACTCTTACACAGCACAAAGCCATCTTCACAGTGAGGAGCAACTCCAACTTTAACAATTACACAGGATACTAAGAACTCAGACTAAAGGTATGTATGGTAAACCTCAAATTTCTTACATAACCGTGCTTCAAAGGGAAATCAGACCCACAGTATAACAACGTGTCCTTGGAAGGGGCATGCAGAAAGAATGTCATGTTTGGACTATGAATCAAGGGACACATGGAAATGGACAAATTCCTTCGATTTCACTCTTTTTTAAAACAAACGTATCCAGATTTTTTTCAAGCCTATGCAAGAAAAAGATGTTCTAATACATTTCCACATCACACAAAATGTTTTGTTGCATAGATAAGTACTAGAGAAGCTTAACCTGTAAGTTAAACAACAGGAATAGCTGCACACTTCAGACAGTCAAAATCTAACCAGAACAATACTTGCCTAAGAATGCCTAAGAACCTAGTTACTTGTTAGCAACAGCAGAGACCACAATGTCAGAGCTTGTTGTCAAGTTACACATCTCTATATACATAGCAGCTTTACACCATGTTTATATTACTACCCCATTCTATTCAAGAGATAGTTTCTGAAGAAGTCAGGTGATGAAGACACCTATGATCAAGTAATCTGTCAAAATGCCTAACTCTGTATGCATTTCTTGGTAACGCTACTGAGAGAACACAGATGGAAACAAAGAAGTGAAAGGAGCCTTCTCAGGGAAAAAAAGCCAACAACAAACCAACAACACACAAAAATAAGCCCAAACATCACAACTTTAATTGCTGTTATTACAGGCTATATGATCGCTCATTCTTAAATTCACTAAGTTCAGACTGTATTACTCTCATTCGAAAGCTGCATTATAACTTTGCTTTTCTATAATTCATTTATCATACCTAATCTATAGCTTGTCCAGTTCAAATCCATTTGTTCTTGTGCCAGCACTGTCTTTTAGATTAAATAAATATTTTTCCTCCTTATTTTTCACTTTCTGACATTCTCCTGGAATACAATCACGTGTAATGCAGTGATTCAATGACTACTTCAAATACCATTAGCAAACATTATCAAAAGAGAAGTCTCAGATCATCAGCAGAGCTGTCTTCTGCAGACAAACTCTGAACAGAATCAGTGAACTGACTAGCAGAAAACCAACCTAGCAGAAAACCAACTTACCGAAACAAAGCTTATTTTTTCATCACCTCAGTTCCCCATTTCAGTTCACCATAGAACTGCTTCTCCTCTGCAGCAGTGGAAAGGTGGCAGAGAAAAAGGGCAGAATACTCACATACTCACTGAAGTCACTGAAAGCATTTATCTGACTATAGCCTCAAAACTGACCTCATTAGCCTACCTAGCCTCTTCCAAGTCATTTTCCTTCTCTAAAGCAGACAGTTCAAGGGATATCACTTCAATTTCTGGAAGTGGCAGAGATAATCTGAATCCATTTGTATAAAGGTTGGATCAGAATGTTTATACGATGATAAACATATTAATACTATTAATATTATGTTACAGGAAAACATACGTTGCCCACTTTCCTCCAAATCACTCCACTTTTGTGGCTTACCCTGGATCACATGCAGTCTTTTTTCCTCTTCCAGAGGTCTTCCAATGTTAATTCCTAAGCATACATCATTATTATTCATTTCTATTACATGACTTCATCATGCATCCCTTTTCCACCATCACAGTATTCACTGTTATCCAGTCATTGCATGACATCCCAGTCTTCCTTTGTACCAGTGACTCCCCAGGTTCAGTATTCAATGTTAGATTTGAGTGAGTACATGCTGCCATAGCCACTCACAAAAACCCAATTCAGAATTGAGAAACACCACTCGCAAGCACCTCTCAGATCAGTAGTTCCTCTTCTATCCTCCTCTAGTAGTTCCAAATCTGTTGTTGCTTTATCTTCTCCATACCGGTCCTTACCCGAGTTCTAGCTCTTGTACTAATTCTCCAGCATCTCCAACTTCAACAAAGATTTTGTTTTACTGCGAGATACATGATCAAATTCAAGGCAGGTTAGAGCTACTACATTTCTTTTACAGATAAATTAAATCAATCATTAATTCTTATAAAAGATGCAGGTCAGTCAGGCATGAGCTATCTTTAGCGAATCCACATAGGCCTCACTCTACTTATTTTCATATTGTTAATTAAATTCTTTCCTTCACAAATTCTCTAGAGCCTTGCATGCTACTGATGAAGCTCATTAGGCTGTGGCTGTGCATCTCCCTGCCTCCAGTTCTTTTTGGACACGTTCTATGTATTTCAGTAACAAATCTGTTTAGTCAGAGGTAGAACACATTTAGAAGCCTTGTTCTTAGGGCTCCAGTTTCATGGATGAATTCTTCCTAAGTTCTGAAACGAGCTATCTGAATTTTTTAAATCAAGCCAATGGAACTTCTGCCTTTGCCTCCCCATCCCATCTTTATTTTCATGGTTGATATCATTACTCTCACTGAAAAAGATGACAAGGGATTTGTTTAAAATAATCTGCATATGACTGAAAGAAATAAGCCTCCCATTCTGTTACCAACTTCCCTCATCCAGTTTTTATATTAATGTGTCTGAAGACTGCTGTAGTTGGCTTTCCTTCACAAAGTCAGGCTGTTGGTAGCTCTAAAGAACGTATTTATATTCCCCCAGCTCTTACTCCAGTGACACTGCTACTTCTTCTCCCTCCCAAACTACCTTCCTCTGTAAATTCTCTAATTAATGTCTCAAGATAGGAAAAAAAAGAAAACTTGAAGTTCTTCCCATCCTTTTTTTTTTTTTTTTTTTTTTTTTGACAACACTTCAAAAATCACTTCTAAAACCATATTACTGGCATCAAGGTAAAACTCAATATTATTTATAGTTTTAGTTGGCTATTGCGTCCAATCTGCATAATATTACAAGTAGTATAAACTCAGATATAATGAAAGCCACATCCACTTTTGTCTCCAACCTATGTTTTGTCTAAGTGGCCACAACAAGGGCGAGGGCATCTTTATAGGTGTTCTTCCTAAGACACTCGATGGAACTTCATCTCTTAGCAGTATTTGGCAAGAAAGCAACTTGCTAAATATTGCAAACCTTGCAACCCAAGGTGATCTAATTACATCTAGAAACTGATCCCACAAACAGATGCTGGATGCCTCGAGAAGAAAAGATGCATTACAAAACCATGCAGATCTCTTGATAAAATGGATTTAAGAACACATACAATGAATGACCACTCCTAAGCTTTAGCCTCTGTGATATGACAATTTGTTTTACATGTTAACATCCTGAGCTTGTTTAATTTCCTGAAGTATTAACAAACATTAACTTAACTCTTGGGTAACTTATACAAATGTAATGTTCACATCAGGATAAATTCTCACATAAGGAACACAGCACAAAATAATGTTTTTGGAATGTTTGTAAGGACAGAAAGCTCCATGGAAAAGACCGCTCTGCCTTCTGTCACTCTCTAAAGAACTCCTAGAAATGCTGAAGCACGTTGCTGCAGCAGTGCTCCCTTAATAGGATTGCTTCAGTTCTCCAGCAACCAAAGTATACCGGACCAGTCCAAAAAACCATCTGCTTAAAGAAAGGCAGCTAGTCTTGCAGACTCACTGCAGGTCGAGCCCAACATTACAGTATCTGCTGTATAATAAAACAGTGACATTTAGAGACAAGCTGGGCAACAAAATCTGATTCCTAGCGTTTTCTTTCACTTTAGGAATGAAAAGACCAAGCATTCAGAGTTACCCTGGAGTTCCACGACGTTTAAAAACAAACTAGCAATCATGTGATGAGAAGTTATTCATCATTTGAAAACTATTTGCTTTCCTGAGCACAGCGCTGCTTTCCAAAGCAGAGAACACAACCTCCTCAGGTTTCTAGATACTGCCCTGTCATAGAACGTGCAACGACTGCAGAAGTTTAAACGTCAGATGTATTCCTTCGCGTGAGACTTGAAAAAAAAGGAGTTTGAATTGGATCAAATGCAGTTTTATACACGTAGCCTCAAATAAATAAATAAATAAAAATCGTTCCTGCAACAGCCTCGCCAAGATTCAGTTGGAGAGCAAAGGAGGAAACGCAACGAGGGCACAAAACACCTACGAAACGCAGGACACGGAGGGCCTACGGGACGCTGGCGGTGCACGGCTGTCGGGCGGCCCCGTCCCCTCCGGGCGGCCCCGCACGGAACGCCGCTGCCCGGCCCCGGCGCCCCACAGCCCGCAGCGGCGGGGGCTCAGCCCAGCCCAGAACCGGGGGCGGGATCCCGGGGCTCGGCACCCGCGCCCTCACCTGGCAACCCTTCTTGTGATGGAAGCCCACCACCACGATGTGCAGCACGGGACCCCGCGGAGGGGCGGCCGGCGGCGCGCCCCGCTTCTCCATGGAGCCCGGCGATGGCCGCTCCGGAGGATACCGCCCAGGCCGGGCTCTCGCTCCGCCTCCCGGTGCCGAAGAGCGGAGGGACGGACCTCAGCCGACTGCGCTTCCGCAGCTCCCGGCGGGAGGAGGCGGGGCAGGGCCGCCCTCTTTCCCCTCGCCCTGCCCCCAGCCGCGTTGTGTCCCCCGGCGGTGCTCGGTTGGAGGGGAGACTCACGTGGAAAAGTGCTTGGTTTTATTAAAATTTCAGGATATTTTATGAAAATTTCATCAGGGTTGCTGCGGGCAGAGAAGGGAGAGAGAGAGAGCTCTTCTCTCTTTTAACTCAGAGCCCCGTGACAGAGCTGTGTTTACAGCCTGCCTCGTCTCGGGTGGAGGCCGTGCAGGCTCATGGCAGGCCGAGCTGGAGCCCGATGTGATGTTAATCCACCCTGCTTGCTGAACGTCGATCAGCAAAATCGAGTTGGTGCTGCTGCTGCTCGCGCTCTCCTGCTGTTAAATGTGTATTATGGTAACCCGAGAGAGATGGTTCAAAGGCTTGCCTGAGAGCAAGTGCAAATTTAAAGAGGTAAAAATGAACGATCCTCATCTGCCTGCCCCCTGATCATGCTCCTTCGTTAACCTTGGTGATTTGGTTCAGCCTGTTTAAACCAACAGCACTTAGCAGAGATTGTGCTCGTCGTCACTAAGATTCTCCAGAAATCAGAGGAAGATAGTCTTTTTGAAAAGAACTATAAAAGAACAGCGCTCAGAGAAAATCTCATTGCTAACACAATACCCAGAGGTTCAAATTATAACAATAAAGCATGTAATTACGTATTGTTCCTCTATTTCAACTGAAGTTCCATTACATATACTTCAGGGAGCAAAAGATAAGCTACAAGGAACAATCCAGCAGTGGCAAGTGAATGATTTCTTATTGGTTTTATTCTGCAACTTACTTTCATGATATTTAATGTAATTAAAAAAAAAAAGAAAAGAAAAAAAGGCAAAAAAAAAAACCCAACCCTATCCATTATCTCTTGCAGAAATGAGATAAAGCAAGAGAAGACAAATGGGAGGACTTAGAACTCATCCTCAGTTCATTAAATAAAGGGCAGACTAGCACTGCTCTCACAGCTATGGGTTTTGCATTCCAGAGGCATCTCCATGATACTGCTGAATAATGGTGGCTTATTGCTTCTCTGAATAGATGATTGGATTTTTTTCACTGCTTGAAATTTTCTTTCTCACTGAGGCAATAAAAATGTTAAATGTTGGACTGAATAGTGTGAGCCTGTTCCAGGAAAACTGATTGACAGCATCCTTCTTCACAGCTGACATGGTTGCTTTTTATGAAAAAGGAAGGAATGGTAGAGCTGCAGTCAAACAGAAGCTCTTAGGAAAAAAGTTCCTACTGGAATTTTCTTTCTCATGTATATCTAATAGATACCAATAAAAATTCAGCCATATACCAGAGCTGCTCTAAAAGTAATGCCTCCTGTTTTATTATGTTGGCCCATGATGTCAGTGGTGCATGTTGGTGGTATGGCATTAGGGGTTGAACCTTCCTGCCAAAATTCCATTATATTTTGTTGCCGTGTGACAGATGGCAGCAGGGGAGGCAGTCTGACCAAGTGGCATCTGACATGGAAGTGTATCTGAAACAAAGGTGTGGAACTGAATTCCTCCATCTGGAGAAGATGGCACCCATTGGCAGCTGGGGCTATTCAGCCTGGAGAAGAGAAGGATCTGGGGAGCTCTGATAGCATTCTGTCAATATTGAAAGGGGGGCTATAAGAAAGAAAGGGACAGACTCTTTAGCAGGGCCTGTTGTGAGAGGACAAGGAGAAATGGTTTCAAGCTAAAAGAGGAGGGATTTCAAATGGGTATAAGGAAAAACTTTTTTACAGTGAAGGTTGATGATCAGAGGGCTGGGGCAGCTCTCCTATGAAGAAAGGTTGAGGGAACTGGGCTTGTTTAGCTTGGAGAAGAGAAGGCTCTGGGGAGACCTCATTGTGGCCTTCCAGTACTTGAAGGGTGCTTATAAACAGGAGGGGGAACGGCTGTTTATGAGGGTGGATAGTGATAGGACAAGGGGGAATGGTTTTAAACTGAGACAGGGGAGGTTTAGGTTGGATATTACGAGGAAGTTTTTCACATAGAGGTGGTGAGGCACTGGAACAGGTTGCCCAAGGAGGCTGTGGATGCCCCATCCCTGCAGGCATTCAAGGCCAGGCTGGATGTGGCTCTGGGCAGCCTGGGCTGCTGGTTGGTGACCTGCACATAGCAGGGGGTTGGAACTGGATGAGCAGTGTGGTCCTTTTCAACCCAGGCCATTCAGTGATTCTATGATTCTATGACCAGAGAGGTGGTGGATGCCCCATCTCCTGAGGCATTCAAGATCAGGCTGGCTGGGACTCTGAGCAACCTGCTCTAGCTGCATGTGCCCCTGTTCACTGCAGGGGGTTGGACTAGATAAGTCTCCTTCCGACTCAGTTCTGTGATTCTGTGGTTCTGTGTCAGCACAGCAGAGCAGCAGGCGGTCCATTTCAACACTGGCAGCAGCGGGTCACTTTCACTGGGGCAGATTCTGATGAGCACAGCATGCAGGCTGTTGCTCTTGGCCGGGGAAAATGGCACAGCTAACGGTGGTGACTACGTTGAAAAACAGTTTTGTAGATGGGAAGTCGCTCAGCTGAGCACTCTTACTTGGGAATAAATAGGAGGCAGATGTGGAAACCTGGAAAAACGCTCATTAGGGGGGAGCGGAGGCGGGTGAACGACGGCTCTGCCGGCCGCTACTCAGGGCTGCGTCCCGCCCTTCCCAGCCTCTACTTCGGCGGGAGGCGGCAGCGATTGCTCAGGTCTGGCGGCAATATGGCGGCCAACGCGAGCACCAACCCGTCGCAGCTCCTGCCGCTCGGTGGGCTGCGCTGCCGGCGGGGTCGGGCGGGAAGGGAGGAGGGTCGTAACCGAGGTGGGGGAGGCCGTAACGGGGAGTAAATCGGGATCTATAAGTGAGAAACAAAACTAGTTCCCCCCTCCCCG
This sequence comes from Phasianus colchicus, assembly GCF_987193195.1. Classification (NCBI taxonomy): domain Eukaryota; kingdom Metazoa; phylum Chordata; class Aves; order Galliformes; family Phasianidae; genus Phasianus; species Phasianus colchicus. Next base: position 5,955,386 of record NC_143441.1, on the reverse strand, counting down.
CGTTGAGGAAATACGTGCGCCGGGCGTAGCGTTGCTGTGAGGGAGCCGTCCCTCCCGGTCGGTCGGAGATGATGGGAGCTGGAGAGTCGTACCGTGGCTCGGCCCCCCCTGGGAGGGCACGTCTGGTTCGATTGGTTTCCTGTAAATGCACTAACGCGCTTCTTTTTGTTGTTGTTTTTAAATCTACAGAGCTTGTGGACAAATGCATAGGTTCTCGCATCCATATCGTGATGAAGAGCGATAAGGAAATCGTCGGAACGCTGCTGGGATTTGATGACTTTGTCAGTATCCTTTGGTGGGTGTTGTATCTGTGGGTATCAACTTCGTGGGGAGACTTGGTTCACTATATTAAGCTGTTTGGTATCAGGTTTTTGTTTGTTTGTGGGGGTTTTTTTCTTTGTTTGTTTGTGGCTTTTGGCAGCTAAAATTGTAGTTTAGTATAAAAAAGAAGTAAAGGTCCATCTCTGCTCTGCCCTTGTCAGGCCCCATCTGCAGTACTGCATCCAGGCCTGGGGTCCCCAGCACAGGGAGGATGCAGAGTTGTTGGAGCAGCTGCAGAGGAGAGACATGAAGATGATCAGAGGGCTGGGGCAGCTTTCCTATGAAGAAAGGTTGAGGGAACTGGGCTTGTTTAACTTGGAGAAGAGACGGCTCTGGGGAGACCTCATTGTGGCCTTCCAGTACTTGAAGGGAGCTTATAAGCAGGAGAGACTTTTTACATGGTCTGATACTGATGGGAAAAAGGGAGATGGTTTTAACTTAAAGAGAGGAGATTTAGATTAGATGTTGGGAGGATTTTTTTTTCACTGAGTGAAAAAACTGTTGCCAGTGAGGCACTGGCAACAGGCTGCCCAGAGAAGCTATGGATGCTTCTGTTCCTGGAGGTGTTCGAGGTCAGGCTGGATGGGCCCTGTGGCAGGATGATCTAGTGGGTGGCAGCCTGCCCATGGTAGGGGGTTGGTCTTTATTGGAAACTGAGTGGGGTTTAAGGTCCTTTCCAACCTAAGTCATTCTATGAAAAGAAATCTGGGCCTTATTTTCCTTGAAACAGAACTTTCAGATATGGTGTTAGAAGACGTTACAGAATTGTAAGTATTATTTTTGCCTCTCATTGCTATTTAAACTTGGGTTTCCTGAGGAAGAATGTGGTATAAAGTCTGTGCAATCGCAAATACTTACAAACTGAGCAGTTTATATCCTGGACCTAATTTACACAGGTTCAGGACAACCATGTCACAGAGTAGTTTTGCATCATTTATTTCAGTGAATGCTCAGAACCAAGTTCCTAGTTTGTAACCTTAATTTTGTATGGATTCTCCATTAAACCTTCCAGTTTTGTTTTTTATATTTCCACAGTGTCTAGTTAAAGATTTGATAAGTTGTCAAAAGGATAGAGTATTTTTTACCTTGTCATGCTGCGTTGCTCTTTGAAACCTATTTTGAGTATCAGTGTTATTGAAGAAATTGCCAAGTTTTAGAGGGCAAATCTGTGTTTTTATGTGCTGAACAGAAAAGTACAACAAATCTATTTAGTTGCCAGGTAACTTTCCCTGCCTAGGGGGTCAGTGTATCAAGATGATGCTGCAGTGTTATTCCCAGTAAATGTCATCTTAATATATGGATTTGCATCAGTGCTGCAATCAAAACTGTAATCACTGTTGATGATTATATGCTCGTATTTTTTTCTAATATTGCTTCAGTGAGATCACACCTGAAGGCAGAAGAATCACAAAACTAGACCAGATTTTGCTAAATGGAAATAACATAACAATGGTAAGTCATCACTGCAAAAAGTCTGCTTGTATTTCTTTTCTTTACCTGTAAATCTGTGATTGAGTTCAACTTCTTGAGCTACTTAAGTAGTTTCCAAGGCATATGTATTTATGAATGATGCTGGAAATATGATCTTATTACTACATTTCATATATTTTACAGTTTAGAATGCATGGCAAGAGGAGCGTGAGCATGATGATAATTTTATTTTGGTAAATGCTTTTTTGGTTTTAATAAGGTGTGTGAGGGAATCTTTGGAAGAGTCTGGTTAACACAGTGGCTTTTAACTCATGAGTGTCTGTAAGTCTCTGGGGTGGAATACATCTGTGTTTCATGCATTATGTCTAGATGTGTTTGCAGCAGCTTGGATACTTATAAGCTTGTTAAGTTACTTGGCTATTATTAATCATTATCATGTGATGTCTAGCATTCTGGAAAAAAGTAGTAAGGTGGAGCTTAGTTGGACTATAACAAATCGGAAGCACTTTTTGTTTATTACTCGATGTGTGTAGATCAGTACTGAAACAATAATATTGCAGTTATGCATCGCTAAGTGAATTCTGCAGCTTCTTAGATACTTTACTACAAGAGCAGACTCAGAGTGCTTCATTTGCTTACCTGCAGATGGCTGCAAAATCTGGACTTCCTGCATAAGGGCGTTCGTGTTTTGGTGGAGGGCTGACTTGAGTCTGTCAGAGCCCTGTCTGCTCTGTGTGAATGGGGAATAATCTCCATATTGCTACCTCACCCTTCTGAGTAAAAGCTATTTTGGCTTAATTTCAAAACCTTTTCTTGCTTTTATGGCTAAAATAATTATCATCCGATTAGTCTGGTGGCATACTTCCCTTGAAGAAAGTGCCAGTGATCCTTAAAGTACACATATTCAGCAAAACCCAACTGTGCTTCTGTACTGGGGATCTTGTGCCTCTTTTAAGGGTACATCTTACTGCATCAAGAAAACTATGCCATAGAATTCCTGAATCTGTCTCAAGAGCACCCCTGGTCTTTGTATCTTGGAACTATGTTGCTCACTGTTAAGAAAATACAAGTGAAATGATTTTGGATCTTTTTTCCCTTTACCTTTATTTACCTTTTTTTTTCTTTAATATTTCCTTTTATATTTACTCTTAAGCTCTTTATTCACAGGAAAATACTATGCTGGCTTGTTTCCTACTGACTATAGAAAGGTTCAGTCTTCTTACATATACACATATAGAGACTTTTCTTATCACTAAAAGTTGGAAAGAGCAAAACAACTTTTCAGCATAGCAGTGGTCTGGAGAAGAATCGGCAATTGAAGAAATGCTCTTGAAAGGAGGCATATTCTTTGTCCTTTTCAAAACAAACTGTAGAGTTTCAAGATGGAATCATCACCTTGGAATGAATAACAAGGACAAAAAATATACTATATGTTACTTAGGAACTCCTTTGTTCATATTGTTAAGCATTCTTTGTATTTTGGAGTTTCTCTTTGACATGCACTCCTCTTTCAGTGACTGACTTCTTTTTTTGAGACGATAGTAAATGGTCTCAGTTTTGAATTTTGTGGTCTACTGTGAAGTCTCTATCTGCTAAAATGTTTTAAAGGAAGAACTGTGATGTATGAATTTGAATAACTCAAATCCATGGTGCTAAGGCAAAATTATCTTATTCTTTTGCAGCTGGTTCCTGGAGGAGAAGGACCTGAAGTATAAATTGATACAGATGTTGTCTATGAAGACATGTTATGTATATCATCTAAATAGAGCCTTGGGGTCTGGGTGGGTTTTTTTGGTTGTTTATTTACACACTTGCAGTTGACATTTGATAAAAAACAAAGATTTCCTGTTCAGGAAAGGTGCATTGCTAATGCTGACTTTGTAAGTTGAAATCATGACTTTCTTGTAAAGACATACTAATTTGCTCAGAATAAAGGCTTTTGTTTTGTTAAGTGTTGTATTTTGTTATGTAAGAGCATCAGTTTTTAAGAACTGTTTTTCTATTCCATCAACCAGTTTAAAACAGTGTTTCAGTTACTGTCAGCTTTCTGGTTTTCTGTTTATTGCATTCATTTATGGCCCAGTCCTATATAAAATACAAGCATATTTCTTAATTGCTATACAGACAACACAAAGCTGGATCCTTTGTTTAAACTCTGCTTCATGCTGTAGCACCAGAAGCCATGTGGAAAAGTGCTGTAGGATTCTGGAAATGTTTGCCAAGTGAATACACCTATTTGATGCTCAGCAGCCTTTGGTTCTGCTGTGTGTTTCAGCTCTCTTGGCCATCTTTTGCTTGGTATATACACCTTCTTACAGTAAAGATGCTGTAAGATATTTGACAAATAAGAGCAGACAGGCCAGACCGTAGTCCATATTTAGCAGTAAAAGGCTGATAAAACTTTTAAATTCATATCAGTGATGATTTCATCTTTACCACTAAGTGGTGCTGTTTATACTTTTAAGCTAGGAGCTGCCTATGGCAGCTTAGAGTTTGGGGTAGTCATTTTAGTCAAAAGATTGTCTTCACTCTCATTTTGTTTTCCTGTGATTTAAAGAGTTGACAGATGCTGGGGGTAACTATTGCTTCAGGAGAATTTCTATAAAGTAACACATTGGTGTATGTGTTGGTCACTCAGTTGAGCAAACTTCTGATTCTGAATCACGTCCAGTGCAGCTTGTACTTCCATGATACACTACTTACATGATTCCTATGTTTGTATCTCTTTGGTGAAGAATTGCAGGTGCCTGCTGTTGCTACAGAGATACATAGTGTAGAGTATGGGCTCAGAGGCAGGAGGAAATGCTTTACCTTCCCATTACCAGAAATGGAAAGCAGAGTTGAAGAAAGGAGTTTGGGAGCAGAATTCTGTGAGGAAGTAGCCCTGGGTCCTTTTGCTTTGCTATATCTGACAAAGAGCTGTGTTCTATTAGTTGGATTTCAGATTGACTATGTTGAGAATTTCTTGCTTTAGCCTTTTCAGGAGAAAGAGGCTCTCCTCCAGGGAACATGCTGCATTAAGACCTAATTCTTCTGGATATATCATCTGCAGTTGTCGTCGTTGAATCTAAGCATTACATTTATTCTGGCTTGTATCAGGAACAGTGTGGTGAGCAGGACTAGGGAAGTAATCCTGTCCCTGTACTCAGCACTGGTGAGGCTTCACTTCAAGTATTGTGTTCAATTTTTGGCACCTCAGTACAGAAAGGACGTGGAGGTGCTGGAGCAGGTGCAAAGAAGGGCAACAAGGTTTGTAAGGGCTTGGAGAATATGGCCTATGAGGAGACACTGAAGGAACTGAGGCTGTTTGGTATGTCAACTAATATACTTTAAAAACAAAACGAAAAACACATTTATTGGATTAAAGCATCTTTGTTTGGATCCTTATTTCCTAGAAATGAGTCTTTTCACTGGAGCACTTAAAAGATTTCTAGCCAGTGTAGGAGTTCTATACATATTTTAGTGTATGCCATGCAGTGTTTTGAAAACGTTGCTGAAGAGTAGTTTTGTGTTGGGAGGGAAAGAGCAGATAGTGGCTTAAAAGCAATCTTTCAAAGAGAAAGCTTCTTTTAGGAGTTTTATTCAAGCAGCATAGATATTTTATGCTGTCAGGATTTTGTTTCTTCTGGAATTAAAAAAAAAAAATTGTGTTCCTTTGCTTCCTTGTTCTGCTGGTTGTATGCTCCCTTCAGAGGAAGTGTTAAGACTGTTGTGTCAGGAGGGCATTTTCCTTCATGACTTGCAGACATCACTCTGAAGACAGTTTCTTTGCTTCTAAATGCTGTTCACAACGTATAAGGTGGAAAAATTTGTAACCATGAGCTGAAAATTTGAAGTATTCTAGAGTGGTTTGATTTGCATTGTGTTCAATAGTCCCATAGCCTGTTGCTTTGAAAGTTCAAGGAAGCTTTTTCCTGCTGATTTCATGAATTTTTTTTTTCTCTGTTTCTCTATTTACTTCTTTGATATACTGGAAGCTCCCAAAGGATGGATGGTGTCACAAGCACTCAGGGGAAAGGATTTCCACTTTAATTCAAATAATTGGCATGTGTTTGTTAGGTTGCTGATGCCTATAAAAAGCATTTCACTATGGTAATAGTCCCAGGTGACAGAGTGGATAGGTCTCTTGGTTTAATTAAGCCTCTCTTGCATTGCTGATTTTCCCATCCGATCCCCCATCAAGCTTATATAAAAAATCAAGTAATGGGGCCGTCTTGAAATAGAAATGTTAGTGGGTTTTAAGGCAAGGTGAACTGTTCTTTAGTCTGCCTTACAGTATTCTGTAAGTTTGGGGTTTGTTTGTTTGTTTTGCCAAGCAATTACTAAATTAAGCTTCATGCTATTGTTACTTATTATGGTCATTATGAGGGAAGAGTGAACGAATACATTATGGCTATATTGCTACAGAGAAATAGCAGTTATGGCTAGTAATTGTGGCCATATTATTGTGGGAAAGAAACTGGGTTTGTGTTCTATTCATACTGGATACACATTCTTTGTTAGATGTGTACAACTAATTATCCACACACTTAGCTAGTAATTAGAATTCATAGAGTGGTTTGGGTTGGAAAGGATGTTAGAGATGATCTAGTTTCAAGCACCCTGCCATGGGTAGGGACACCTTCCTCTAGACCATGGGCTGCTCAATACCCTATCCAGCCAGGCCTTGGGACATCCACAACTCCCTGGGCAGCCTGCTGCAGTGCCTCATGACCCCCATAGGAAAGAATTTCTTCCAAATATCCGATCTAAATCTACTTTGTAATTTAAACTGTCCTATCGCTGTACTCTTGGTGAAGAGTCTCTCTCTAGCTTTCCTTGCTAGAGTTTTGATGTTACAAAGTATAATGTTGTGTGATGTCACCAGGCAATGGACTGTGACCTCATGGCCCTCTATTGCATATACTGGGGCACAGTAGAGCCTCGCCCAGCCAGGCTTACTCTTGTCTCTGGCTGAGCACATTTGTGAGGCTTGGAGAAACTAGCAAGTCTTCCTTGGGTTGTGCTGTGGGGCTCTGGGAGATGTTCTCAGCGCCCATCCCTGCAGCATTGCCTTCGTTTCCCTGGTCCTGCCTGGCTCAGGCAACTGGGCCCCGAGAAGTGCGCTTGAGCAGAGGTGAGCAGTGTGGGGACAGGGCCCTGGACTGACTGTGGGGTGGGTGCTGGGGTTCAGGAAGCTGCCAGGGCTGCAACTGATGCCTGACCCCGTGCCAGAGGGGAGCGTGAGCTGGGCCAGCTGTAGGGTCAGGAGGGTTTCTGGCTGAGGATGTGGGATGCTGCTGCTTGCTACAGGACAGCCACTAACATTGGCTTCCTTGGAGTGTGAAGCCCCTGCTGTAGTGGCACAGCAGGGAAGCAGCTGTTCATCTCCCAGCCCACTGCAGTGGGAAGGGCATGAACAAGGAGGAATCATTTTTCAGCTGCTGTGACTGGAGGCTCTGACACCTGCATAGTTGCCTGCAAGCACATGTTGTGCCTCTGCTGCATCCTCCTGTGGACCAGGAGCAAACTCACCTGCTGGCTCTGCAGGAGGCTTATGAGTGCCCTCCACTTCTCAGTGCAGGCAGATGGCCTTGTGTCATCACACTGCTATCAGAGTGCAAAGCAGAGAGCCACCAGGCAATCTCCTTGCAGCCCCCTGCCACCTCATGCCCTGCTCCATCGGGCAGCCATGCAGGTCTCACTGATGAGGAACTCCTCAGCACTTCCCACACAGCTCCTAGGGATCTCAATGCCCATCTCTAGGGAGATGGAGGAGCCCCACAGAGTGCTGGAGTAGGTGGCAGGAGTGGGACCTTCCACCCAGGGCTGCAGGTATAACCCTGCCCCTCTTGGCTGGAGCAAAGCACCCATCCAGGAGGACCCAGTGTCCCAGTAAAAGAAGGGCCCACAGTGCCAAGGGCACTTCACAACACTGAAAGAGGCCATCCCCATGGCACCATGAGCAGGGCTTACATGGATCTTTAATAATCAACTACAAAAAAAACCCACATAACTATTCTGTAGGGAATGTCTCAATCTTACTCAGAGCTCAGGGCAGAGCTTGTGGATGCTGTTATCAATGGAGCGTGGTGTTCCTGACTACAGGACACAAGGGTTTGGACTCAGCAGTCCCCAACACAGTTCCCTTGCTCCCTGTTGCTGCTACCAGAGAGCAGAAATCAGCACTGCCCTTTGCTCCCCTGTGAGGAAACTATAGGTCTTGTGTCAGAATGGTGTTCAAAATACTAAATCAGGGAATGGCTGTAGCCAAGTTAGGGTGGATGAGGAACAGTGCAAATAGGAACAAGTTGTATATTTTGGTTGCACTAGCCTCTGTGTGCAAAATTTCAAATGATGTAATGATGTTGGGTACTGTGAATATTTGGAGAAATGATTAGTGCTGACATTCTGAATGGTGAGACCCACCATTGAAACATGACTTTTCTAAGGGAAGAATTCCACTACCAGTGCTGCCTGATGAGAACGTTACCTCATGGAATTTTCTTCTAATGTTGTAGTGTTAGGTGATATTTCATGGATTTTTACAGATATTTCACAAGGGATCAGAAACTCAGGAAGGAAAGGCTATAAAAGCTTTGTTCTAAAGTACAGATGTCTGTAAGAAGGCAGTAGGAAAATGTTCAGAGACAAGACTGTCTTTGCACCTACAGTATGTTTGCACCTCTTTGGTTATTTTCTCCTCTCCTGTCCTCCAAAATTTTCTGAGAGTTTTAATGTGTATTACACACTGAATTATTAAAATACATGGAGTGCATTAAAATACACACAGTGTTTAAAATATCTGAGATACCCACATGCTACTATTACATATGGTTTGTGTTCTGTGTCTAAAATTGCATGTGCAGAGTTGTTTCCTGTTACTCAAGAATCATGTAGCTAAGTAATAAATCTAAGAGCTTCAGTATAGATTGCTTATTAGCAAAGATTTATTATGTGGATTTTAAATCCACACAGCTGTGTTCTTAGGGTTTGTAAGTCTGAGCTCATGAGTATAATATGCATACAGATAATAGCTCACAGCTATTCATGTTGGAGGAAATGGCAGTTCATTCTCATCATTTGAGGTCACTGGATCTCATTTGAGATCACACAGCAGTGCTACAAAAATGGTCAGTCCAGGGGGTGGTGGGGCTGAGGGGATTTGTTTCTGTGTTGTAGCACAGCTGCAAGATGCTGCTGAGTCTCAAGGTTGGTGTTGTGCTTTAACCTGGCAGCAGCTCAGCATCACACGTTTGTTTGTTTGCCCCCCCTTCCCAGTGGGATGAGAAAAAAGGCAAAGAAAACAAAATTCATGGGTTGAGATAAAAACTATTCACCAAGACAGTAAAGGAAGAGAAAAGGAAAATAATAGTAAAAGCAATAATATATATTTACAAGACAAGTGATGCACAAAGCAATTGCTCTGACTGATGCCCAGCCAGTCCCTGAGCAACAGCCACCCCTCAGTTCCCCTCACATGATGTCATACGATATGGAATATCTCTTTGACCAGTTCAGGTCAGCTGTCCTGGTTATGTCCCACCTCTTAGCTCCTTGTTCCCCTCACCCCCGCTCACTTGCAGGACAGTATGAGAAGCTGAGAAACTGAAGTGTCCTTGGCTCCATGCAGCACTGCTCAGCAACAACTAAAACATGGGTGTGTTATCAACATTGTTTTTCTCCCAAAGCCAAAACGTAGCATCCTACCAGACACTATGCAGAAAGGAGTCAACTCTGTCCAAGCTGAAACCAGTGTAGTTAGTAATGTAATGCAGGACAGGCAATACCCACCAGCCTGCAAAAGGAAGATGGAGTTTTATGTGCTTTAGGGGAGAGAAAAGGAACAGACAGAGCAAAAATGCAATGGCTGAATCCACACTGGATTCAGATCAGATCACAGATCTGGCTTTGCAGCTTGAAAGCCTGTCATGTCAAACTGACACTGTATTATTTTAGTACTCCTTCAGATAGCTCTAATTAAAATAGGTGGGCTGCTGGTGAGGGAGAACAGGAGTGCTCTTTCTTCTTTCCCCCTTCTCTTCCTCCCCCCTGCTTGTTCTCTGGTTGCTGAGCAATGCTCCTCTTTCTGACTTTGTATCACGGGCAGACCTTGGTGTCATGTATCTGCCTCTCCTGCTGTCTGCCTCCACGAGGGATAAAATGTCCTACCTGCTGGCAGAAGGTTGGTTGCCTGGCCAAGAGGAAGGGCAGAGCATGCAGCTCAGTCTCTCCTCCTCCGCTGACAAATGTTTGTGTGCAAACAGGGCACAGCCCTGGCAACTGATTTGAGGAGGCAGGTATCCTTATTGTTTCCATAAACTCATGAAACCTTGTTTCCTGCAGGTTTGTGATCTGCATTTAGTGATGGATACATGGTAAGAAGTAAATTAAAGCTGCACTCTTTCCCACAGTGGCGGTGGAGTTTTTAGGCATTTATTCCTACAAATCTTTTCATTAATTTGCATTAGCTTTGCATCTTTGGGCAGTTTTATGTTTGGATCTAAGGCCTTAAAAATGATGGGGAAGTCAGTGATCCTGAACACATAATTTTCCTTTAGGCTGAAATAAACCTGCAGAAGATCATTGCCAACAGAGCTGGAAACTGAACTCAGATCTAGCACTGTGATGGGCTCTAGTTTCACTCCCCTTACATTTCAGAAAAATAACAGACTCTGGGTCCTTAACTGTAATATCTGCTCTGGTAGCATGACTGTAAGGCAGCTTTAGTTTATACTTCACCAAAAGATACTTGTCAGGAACAAATTTTATGTTGATTTTTTGGAGCTTGCATACAGTGGAATGCGGTAGGTGTCTGAAGGAGTTTTATGGAAATCTTGTGTTTAGAACTTGCTTGTGGTGCTTTGAGGAAAAAGTGCATAGGAACACATGGCTAAAGATGGAATTATAACACATAAGTACAATTTGGCTTCTAGCTGGGCAGGAAAGGTTTAATTTCTTTAAAAAAGCATGTCTGGATTAATTAATAAATCAACAGTGATTTACAACATTAGTACTTCTGCTCCTTCCACTTACAGTACTTATTCTTTGTGAAAAAAGTTTTTAAAAAGTGTTCAAATAAAACAGACTTTCCTTCACCAAACATCAAATTTGAGAAGAAGGGAGAAATAGAGTTGTAGAAGAAAGGCTAGTTGTAATCACTCCCTTCCATGCATGCTTATGAAAATCATTTGTGATCAAGAAACATCCCTAGAGAGCAAGATGTTACCTACCTGGCATGCTACTTGCACTGAAACTGTCTTAACTGCAAGGAGAGTCAAGAAGAAAATTCAGGTAGAGACAATGAGAGCAAGCATAATGAAACAAATGCACGGGATTAGAAAACATAGGCTATGTACATCTGCCTTCTTGCTCTCTGATGCATTCATGGCACTGTTTTTGTCCAGGAAAGAAGGACCGCCCTGGCGCAAGAAATTCCCACTCAGAGGTTATTACGTCAGTGTTGAGTTGCCTTGGGATCTTGGTGCAGGAGCACAACAACAAATGAGAGAACCAGGCTGCTGTAGTCAGCATGGAAGAGCAGAACAGTTTCAGGAAGTGCTGGCTTCCCTCCATACAAGAAGTGGGATAATAGGCTGCAATTATTGGACTCCCATGCTGATGGAGATAAAACTAGCTGTTACTTTCATGTTGCTGATTGGTACCACTAAAGTGTTACGTATAGATACAGAAGTTTTATGCTCTGGAAAGTGTGGCTATTATTACTACTGTCATCTTAAACATCTAAGTATATACATTTAACACTTCCAATTGCTACAGTAATGAAATACTTTTAGGACTTGCAGTGCCCTGGAGAAGTTTTATGATATCTTTTTAACAGATAGGGAATTAAAGTCAGCTTCGGAAATCTCCAGCAGCTGAAGACAGTCCAGTTCGTGCAAGAGTTGTGGTAGTGATGCTGTGATGTTGTTACAGTGTTCGGTGACTGTAATTATTGTACAGTCTGTTGTTGTAAGCTGCAAATACAGTTTGGTTAGTGATGCTATGGCAGTTAATATTCCAATATCACAAAGGAGTTGAGGTTGGAAGGTGCCCTTGGAGATCATCTAGTCCGTCTTGTCTGCTAGAGGCAGTGTTTTATTCAATCAGGAGTAATACAAGCACAAGTCTGGATGCTGCATTGCTTAAGAAGTCCTGAAGAAGTTGCAAAGGCAGGTGGGGATATATCCTATGTTTAAGTTTTTCTATTCAAGGAAATAAAAGTTATGTACTCAAGGACACAAATAACCTCAGCTCTGTGTCCACACCCTACAGCACCGTTGCCTTTCCCTCTGTTTATGGCAAGGTAACCCTAGGAGGTAGACTCAACGACAAATAACGATATTAAGAAGTAGTAAAAAGAGTTGAATTTACTCCTGCTCTCTTAGAAGGAAGATTAGGGATCAATACTTCTTTTCACACCTCTCTAGGCACAGACAAATCGCACTTTCCCATCCCACAGCAGACACCCGTCCCCGGGACGTGGCTCAGCAGCAGGGACGCTCACCAGGAGCCACGCTGTGCCCGAGGGGCGGAGGAGGCGGTGCCGGAGAGCCTCCTCGGCTCCCCCCCTCCCTCTTCTCTCCGGGAGCGCAGCCGCCTGCAGGAGGGGCCGCGGGCCGGCCGAGCCCCGAACTTCCCGCAGCGAGGAGGAGCGGGCAGTGAGGGCTTCCTGGGAGCGGAGCCGAGGCAGGGATCGGACCATGGGCTCCGCCGGCTCGGCGCTGGGCCGATCGCGGCGCGCCCCGGACCGGGTGAGCGCGGAGCCCCCCGCCGCGCCGCTGTCCGTGGTGCTGAAACCCCGCCGGCTCACGGAGGAGAAGAAGGAGGAGGAGGAGGAGGAGGAGGAGGAGGAAGAAGAGCCGCCTCGCCACGGCACCGCCGCCCGTGAGTGTGCGCTCAGTGGGTCCCTGCAGCTTCCTGCCCGAGTGGAAGGGCAGCGGGGCCGGGAGGCGCGGGGAGGCACGGGGGCTCGTGTAAAACCAGAGCGCCATTTGCTTTGCAAGGGTGGTGTGGAGAGGGGGGTAGGAAGCATAATTGCGAGGAAGCATAGCACTGGAAGTGGTATCATCCTTCCAGTTTTCTCACGCAATCCGCCGGGTGTAGCCTTAGGATGAGGAACGAGTTTGGCGACTGGTAGCATTTTCTTCCTGGGACTTTGCCTGCTTGAAGTTACTCCCTCTGTCAAAACTTGCACAGCTGAGATTTCCGGTCTTACTGTCGGTGTCGCTACAAAGACTTTTTCATTGATATCCTTCAGTTCCAGAACAATGCACCCCCTCTTATTAATATTTTTAAAAGATGAGCATGTTTTAGTCAGCCAGCATAAAACCATTCAATAAATTCATTCAGTGAAAGCATAAGCTTTGATGTTTAAGAAATCCTAAAGAAGTTGCAAAGGCAGGAAGATATGTGTACTTAAGGAATTAGATAGCCTGTTTTTTAGCTACTTAACAACTTTCTCTTAAATAAATACTTCCAATTACACTAGGTGATAGGTGATTGTAATTTTTTTTCTTTTTAATGTGGTCTGATTTGTATCTCGTCTTTGCTCTTTCTACACTTCAGACAACACAAATAATCATTTGAAATCAATGATCTAACAAAGCTTATAGGTACTCATCTAACTAAATGGAAAGTGTGTCTCTTCACTTTTAAATGCAGGGTCACTTGTGAGAAGATTTAACCATTTTGATTTTTTTTCCTTATATCATTCCTTCTTTCTTCCTATCATTTCATGTTTGTGATATTATATGAGTTAGAACAACTACTTTTATGTACCATCAGTTTTTTTAGTTTACTGACTCACCAGTTATGTCTTTTCACTTCAGCCCCTGCAGTTTTGTGTCCAGTGCAATGCAGTTGATACATGATCAATTCAAACATCACAAATTCCTCAATAGCTCTCAGAATAATATAGTCAGAACCTGAGATGTTGTAATCCCCTGAAATATACATAGTTATAATTGTTGATACTGGCCATCTGTCATTTGGATTTGTCTAATTATGCTTTCTAAGTCCTCTCTAGAGGAAAAAGAAGTATGTATAGTGGAATATGCCATCTATTTGGTCTAATTTTCTACTTTACCTGGGTTGCGATGCCATTTACCTGGAATTTGAGTAGAAGAAATTATTCTGCATTTAGGTAGATTTTAGAGAACTCAGCATTTTCTTTTTTCCCAGCAATTCTTAGACAGTTGACTTTGAATTCTGTAAGAATTGTGCTGAGGGCATGAGCAGTGTGGCAGTCATTTCAGTTAAGAGTGATTACTCTGCTAAATGTAAAGGGAATGGTCTCCTGTGATTACTTCCAAATGAACACTGAAATTCACAGAGTGTTTGTTATTTCATAGCTACACATTCTACATCTAAGTAAGAGGTCTACTCCAAAAGTAATGCCTCCTATTTTATCACGTTGGCCCATGTCATCAACGGCAGATGTTGGTGGTATGGCACTACAGCCTGATCCTTCCCACCAATATTCCATTACATTTTGTTGCTGTGCAATGGCTGACAGCAGAGGGGCAGTTTGACAAAATAGCATCTGACATGGAAGCACAGATGAACCAACAGTGTGTAATTGAATTCCTCCATGCGGAAAAAAACAGCGCTCATTGACACACATCAACACTTGCTGAACATTTTTGGAGACCAAACAGTGGATGTGAGCACAGTGTGGTGGTGACTGGTGTGTTTCAGTAGTGGCAACAGCAATGTAAAATACAAGACACATTCCAGACAACCACACAATTTTTTACAAGCATGCCATGCAGGCTCTTATTCATCACTGGCAAAAATGTATTGCTAATGGTCATGACTGTGTTGAAAAATCATGTCTTGTAGCTGAGAATTTGCTTAATCAAATAGTGCTATTTTGCCCTTTGTACCTACTGTAGTTTCAGAGGAAATAAATAGGAAGCATTACTTTTGGAGTGATTTATGTCTTTCCCAAGATAGTTATTTTGGACAATGATATAACTTTTTCTTTTGCTACAGCCATTCGAAGTTTTCTATTGTTGTTTTTTTTTAAATTTTAATATATTTTTCTTGCTTATGTTGGGAACATGTACAAATGTTAGCTGAGCAATGTCAAATGTAATAGGAAATAGATATCCTCACTTATGTTATAAATCATACAATTCAGCTTAGGAATGATGCCTTATACTTGCTGCCTAATTAACATTTAGACATGATAACATGCTTTGAGTTTAATTCAGTTTCATTAGAAGACTGAAAGACAGTCAGTGACTATCTGAATTGACAGAATTTTCTTGCATCCAACTTTGAGCTCAGTTAGAACCTGGGCTTGAATCATGTGTGAAGCAGAGATGCATTGCTCTTCGGGGAGTTCTTAGGGACACTGTTCCTCAAGGGACCTGCTGGTACTTTCCTGAGATGTGGGAGAATGATTAAAGAAATGGTGAGAAATTAAATCTTCTACTTTTCTTGGCTCCTATTACATGCGTAAAAAAAAAAATGGCTTGGAACAATTCATCTTGAAATGCCACAAGTACCAGTGTATGGGAACTGCTGAATCACAGCCTGAACCTCTGATTGATCACCTGAGGCAAGCACTGAGTCATCCATGGAGCACAGGTGAAGGCAATTCACCTGTGCTGCCAGAAGGGGTGGAGCCTGGCTGTACCTCTCCTGGACCCATTTAAGAGCTGACTACCAGAGGGAAAGGATCTCTTCTGGAGATCCCTTCTCTGGAGTTTTGAAGCAAGCCCAGGATGTGGGTAAGCATTCTATCTATTCTCTTTTTTCTTATTATAACCTGCTTAGCCAAACTCTTTTGTTTGTTTTGTAATTATAACATCTTTATATTCGTTGATTATACAACCAGAATATGGCTTTTCTTTTATTTTATAGCAGAAATTATTGCAGTTACAATTTGCAAAGTGGTTTCCAATGGTTTGGTTGATCTTAAGAACTACTCTCTGAGTCAAGGTACCATAATGTACAAACTATGATTGCAGGCAGAGTATCTATTTAGAGCATGAGTTCATGAAATGCAGGTCTTGCTCAACCAGTGATCTTCTATGACCAGGTGACCAGCCAGTGAATGAGGGAAAGGTTGTGGACATATTCTACCTAGACATTAGTAACTTTAAGACTGTGTCCTACAGCATTTTCCTGGAGTTGGCAGCTCATGGCTTAATGTATTCTGCTGGGTAAGAACTGGCTGGAAGGCCAGGTCCAGAGAATGGTGGTGAATGGAGTTAAATCTAGTTGGCAATTGGTCACATGTGGTGTTTCCCAGGGGTCAGTACTGGGGCCTGTCCTGTTTAATAGCTTAATATCTTTACTGATGACTGGGATGAGAGCATTGAGTGCACCCTCAGTAAGTTTGCAGGTAACACCAAGTTGAGAGGAGGTGTCAATCTGCCTGAGTGTAGGAAGGTCCTACAGAGGGATCTGGGCAGGCTGGATCAGTGGGCTGAGTCCAGTTGTATGAGGTTCACAAGACTAAGCACCAGGTCCTGCGTTTCAGTCACAGCCCCATGCGTTGCTACAGGTTTGGGCAGAATGACTGGAAGACTGCATGGAGGAAAAGGACCTGAGAGTGTTAGCTGAAAGCTGGCTGAATGTGAGTGAGCAATATGCCCAGGTAGCCAAGAGGCCAATGACATCCTGGCTTGTGTCAAAATCAGGTAGCCAGCAGGGGCAGGGAGGTGGTTGTCTCTCTCTGTTTAGCACTGGTGAAGCTGCACCTCAAGTACTGTGTCAGTTTTGGGCCCCTCACTATAAGAAAGACATTGAAGTTGTGGAATGTGTTCAAAGAAGGGTAACAAAGCTGGTGAAGGGTCTGAAACAGAAGTCTTGTTCCAAGTTTCTTCAGCACCTGAAGAAACTGGGATTGTTTCTTCTGGAGAATAAATGGCTCAGAGACCTTATCACTCTCTACAACTACCTGAAAGGACAAGAGGTAATGGTCTCTTAGTTGCTCTGAGGAAGATTCAAGTTGGATATTAGGAAAAAAAGATTCTCAGAAATAGTGGTCAGGCATTGGAACAGGCTGCCCAGGGAAGTGGTGGAGTCACCATCCCTGGAGGTATTAAAGAAATACGTAGATGTGTCAATAAAAGGGATATGATTTAGTGGCCATGGTGAGGATGGGTTGACATATCTGATGATAGAGGTCTCTTCCAACCTTAGTGATTTTCTGATACTGTATGAGTAAGACAAAAGGCAAAAATTAACAAAACCTTCATTTATCACTTTTTAATATAATAAAGCCTCAGTACAGGAGAATATTTATTCAGATTGAGTGTACCAGTATGTCTAAACAACATGAGTTCCTGGCTACTTTATCATACAAGGTGTAGAACATGGTCAAGTCTTCACTTATTAATTGGTACTAAAAGCTTATGAATTAACTCTTTAACTCATCTTTTCAAGCATGAGAAGGCTTTTCATTTGTTTGCTTTTTTGAGAAGCTGATTGAATATACGAATGCATATATTAATGACTGTTTGGGCTCTGTCTTTGCCCCTCTGATTTCACTGCTGGCTTTCTGTGTAATTCAACTCCTGCATCCAGCCCTTGATACCTTCAGAGCACTTTCCCAGCCAAGGTTTTGTAAAATCCACCTGAGGCAAGAGTGCTCTTTTCCAGCGCTAGCATGAAAACAAACATCCCATGCTGTCTCCTAGCAACCTGGCAATCCTTTATAGAGCCCTCAGATGTTGAATAGCTGTTTCATGTCCCATTGCAAAGGTTACAACTCCCACCTTCTCTGTAAAATTTTGAGTAAGTTGACACATTATCTGCACTGAGTATGAAGGGTGAGAGGACTCAGTGAGCTGCTTTTTATTCTGCCCAGGTGCCAACCAGCCCCAGTCCTTACAGTTAGTAAGTTCAAATTACAACAAAATTAGTCTTTTTGTTTGTTTCATTTAGTATGGGAGTACAACAGTGTCAGACCGTTTTGCTAATGCAAACTGCTGTGTAGAGATGTTAACATTCTTGGTAGCACGTTTTTGGTAGTCTGTCTGTTGTTGAACTGTGATGTATTTGTTTTGGATACTTCTTTGAATTTTTTAAATCCATATAACATTTTGTCTAATGATAGGATGCATTCACAAGTTTATCTTTAGAATAACTATATCATAACAAGTGACTTTTGGGGAATTTGAGCTGCAAGCATAAAGATCCAAAAGAGTTTCCTAAGTTCAGCAGAAGTATTTCGAGCTGCTTATTTGACTTCTAGGGAAAAAGCATCCTTTGCACTGAGAACATTCAAACTCTTCCTCTGTTAACAGACAACATTTTCCTATAATTCTTAACATGCTACGTTATTTGCATGGATTTCTGTTGTTTTCTACTTCTCTTTCTTTTTCTGCTGCCTTTGTTTATGATTGTTTTCTAAGATATCCAGAATGATATGTTATAATGAATGCAAATTTACAGAAATTGTTTGACTTCTGGCAATATGTGCATACAAAAATAGCTTTAAAATACATTTATATTAATTACTTACTTATGGTGCCCCAGGGCTCAAGTGCTGGCTGTTTATGGAAAAAAGGAATAATTTAGAAGGTTAAATTTGTATTAAGCAAGTGAGATATATGTCTCTAAATTGAGCTCTTGGGGACTGTTTCAGGGTAAGATCATGAAGTGCTGACAGAACTGCTAATTATTGGCTATCAATGTGATTACTCCTATGAAATAGGAAAGATCAGAAGCCAATCCATCTTGATTAGCTGAAAATGAGAAAAAGCAGTAAAATACTGACTTTATGTGAAGGTTTTTACTGTGAAAAACTAAATGACTGATAGTGTTTCAATGTGATGATGTCTAGCTAACTGAGCAGTGGGGGCATTTTGCCAAAATGTTAATAAGGGATTTTCAGAAAACACACCATTTAATCAATTGATGTGCCCACAGCCTTCTGGTCCAAAGAACAGACCTGATATTTCAGCTAATGGGATAATTAATGCAGCAGTACATGACATTATTGTCCTTTTAAGCATACAAGGTGGATGCTGCCTGTAGTTTGTTAAACTAATAATTTCTCTACAGTAACAGTGGGTTGTGTTGAGTAGAACTATGTCCAGGTGGAGGCTGGTGATGAGCAGTGTCCCCCCAGAGGATGTGTCTTGGGACCAGTGCTCTTCAGCATCTTCATCAGTGATATTGACTATAGGCTCGAGTGCACTCTCAGCAAGTTTGCCAATGACACCAAGCTGAGTACTGTGGTTGACATATTAGGAAGAAGGGACACCAACCAGAGAGACCTCAACAAACTCAGAGGGTGGGCCCACGTGAACCTAATAATGAGGTTCAACGTAGCGAAGTGCAAGGTTTTGCACTTTAGTCTGAGTAATCTCGGGTACGTATACAGACTAGAGAAGAACTCCTGGAGAGCAGCCCTGTAGAGAAGGACTTGGGGGTCCCGGTGGATGAAAAACTGAACATGGCCATCAGTGTGCTCCTGCAGCTCAGAAGGCCAATGGTATCCTGGGCTCCATTAGAAGATGGGTGGCCAGCAGGGACAGAGAGGTGACTGTCCCTCTCTACTCTGCTCTTGTGAGGCCCCACATGAAGGTCTGGGGCTCTTGTATGGGAACTGTTGGGTCATGGTCTGCACCACTGATTGATCACCTGAGGCTGACTCACTGTTTGCCATGGGAGCACAGGTGAAGGCAATTCAGCTGAGTGACTGAAGGGGTGGAGCCTGGCTGTGCCTCTCCTAGATGCCATTTAAGGGCTGACTGCTACTTTTTATGAGAATAGACAGTGATAGAAAAAGGGGGAATGGCTTTAAGCTCAAGGAGAGGTTTAGATTGGAAGCTCTTCATGGAGGGAGTGGGGAGGTGCTGGAACAGGCTGCCCAGGAGAGTTGTGGATGCTCCATCCCTAGAGGTGTTTAAGATGAGGTTGGATGGGGCCCTGGGCAGCTTGGTCTAGTTCCAGATCTGGAGGTTGGTGACCCTGTCTGTGGTAGGGGTGTTGGAACTTGAAGATCCTTGGGGTCCCCTTCAACCCAAGATGTTCCATTATTCTAAGAATTTGTGATTATATCAGCATCCAGTGTTATGTAGAGTTATATTCCACATAGTTACATGGAGATACTTGTTCCATCATTTAAAACAACATTTTTCTGTGAAACTTGTAGGGCCAGGACCCTGATGGCAGTAACACAGGCCCTGATCAGCCAGTGGTCTCCCACCACCCTGCCCGGGACAGACCTCCACTTAAGTTCTGCCTGGGGCATCCATTACTTTACCAAGCAGTGTTGTGGGAACACAGTTTTGTATTGCTCTGAACTCTGGTGCACTGACTGTTTCTGGCTGTCTTGTCACTACAGACTTGGCATGGCATTCAGGGATGGCATCCTGGTGTATATCAAGAATGGTGTGGTGAGCAGGACTAGGGAAGTAATCCTAGTGTCCCTGTATTCAGCACTGGTGAGCCCTCACCTTGAGTACTGTGCTCAGTTTTGGGCACCTCAATACACAACGGACATGGAGGTGCTGGAGCAGGTGCAGAGAAGGGCAACAAGGCTGTGAAGGGCTTGGAGAATGTGGCCTATGAGGACACACTGAAGGAACTGGGGCTTCTTATTCTAGGGAAGAGGAGGCTGAGGGGAGACATTATTGCTCTCTTCAAGTACCTGAAAGGTGATTGCAGGGAGAGTGGGGTTGGTCTCTTCTCACTGGTGACAGGATGAGGGGAAATGGCCTCAAGTTGTGCCAGGGAAGGTTTAGGTTGGGTATCAGGAAAAACTTCTTTACAGAAAGGGTTGTTAAGCACTGGAATAGGCTCCCCAGGGAGGTGGTTGAGTCACCATCCCTGGATGTGTTTAAAAACTGTTTGGATGTGGTGCTCAGGGACATGATTTAGTAGGGGGTTGTTAGAGTTAGGGTAGTATGGTTAGGTTGTGGTTGGACTTGATCTTTAAGGTCTTTTCCAACCTGATCAATTCTATGATTTGCCTGCTCGTGTTGAGACTGACTTTGGCCAGGGTTATGCTTCCTGCATGTGATCCTGACATAACTTTCTGGCATGATGTTATAGCATCATATCATAGAATTGTAGAACAGCGTGGGTTGGAAGGGAGCTCAAGGATCATCAAGTTCCAACTTCACTGCTGCAAGCAGGGCCACCAATCTCAATATCTGATACTAGATCAGGCTGCCCAGAGCCCCATCCAACCTGGCCTTCAACACCTCAAGGGATGGAGCAGGCTTGTTGTCTCCAATGGTTTGTCTGTGGTCTGGCCTTGTAGCCACCCCTGGGGCTCCCCTGTTGTCTTACAGGGGTGGTCAGGCAGACACTGCTGGTTCTCCACCTCCTGAGGTGGTATAGTTGTGCTATCACTGGGGGTACCAGATGTTCCCAGAGAAGAAGGCTCTTGCTGCCCAAGAGCAGTTCAGGATGCCACTTCCATGTATTATGAGATCTCTTTATTTGTCTCCAATTCTCAAGATGCAATTTCAAGCAATAACTACACACAGATCTTAGAAGACTTTTCAAGGGAGGTGTAAATCATTACACCTGTCTCATGGATGAGGAGATCAAAGTAGAGCAGCTAGTTGGAGATAACTTAGATACTGTGCCTTCAGGAGCCACCGCCTGCAGCTGAGCTGCAGCAGTTTTGTGTGTGCCCTGGGCCTTAACATTAAATCAACTGTTTCTGCTGTGCACTGAGTAGAAATACAGACTAATTTTGATTGATTGCTCATGAGCAATAATTCCAGAGCCTTATCTGTAAAATACAATCCACATGATAAGACAAAACTACAAATATGGGAGTATTTCATTTGGTTAAATGTGCAAATAGCACTTGGCTTCTTATTGATGAAGCAGAGTTCCATTCCTGGGTTGTTAGAGTCAAATACTTCTTCTCAAAGCCTGAGGACCACAGGATGAGCTGGCTGACTGGATGCATAGCATATAGTCATCCCAGCTTCTGCAGCTCCAAAGTTATGTACATTTAGTGCTTGTGACAGCAAATTCAGCTTTGTTATGACTGATGTTCTGAGGAGTGGGCTGATAAACTAAGCACAGCCTATGCACGTATAAAAGTCATGCTTGCATTTCTATACTTTTGTGAGCAATACCTCAGTGTCATTCCTGAGTAAATGAGGTTCATCTTAATTTGTTTCACTTCTATGATCTGTTTTCAAATCACCTTGTGTTAGGGTTTAGCAGATTTAGGAAGACTATCTTTCATTCTTTATTGTATTTACATCTTTCCTGAAAGCGTTCAAGTAGAATCTATAAAACTATATTAGAAAAGCTGTAGGCACAGTGCTGTGCCTATATTTTCATTTCTGCTTCTTTCTCTAAATTATAAAGCTCCTTTTGTTCTGCATGGCCCCTGCCACTGTGCAGAATAACTTTTTTTGTACTTGTCAACTCTTGTGACTTGCATTTACTTATCAAGGGTGTAATTACATGAAAGCCTGACACTGAGGGTTTTTTAAACAACATGATGTGTGACTCAAGATTATTGTTCTGAGCTGCAATTAAGTGTTCGTTTTATTTCAGTGGGTCTCAAAGGAAACATGATTGTTATTATTAACTGTAAATGTGAATACATATAGCCACAATGAACAACCACAGCTGTTATATAATTACCAGTGCAACAGAAAACAGAGTTCTCCCTCAGTTTATTTTTCTGCTAGTTTTTCTCTAATTCCAGGATACAACTGTATGTTTCCATCTATGTTTTGCTCCTGTGTCCTTCATATAGTCATCCAGACCTGGATCTTGAATGTCCATTTCAGGCTGTTCCTACTGCCTGTGGGAGAAGCAAAGCTTCCTAAGAGTCCTTTTGCACAGCTAAGCTGGGAGATCTGTCCCATTGGAAGGATTTTTCCTCTCCCATGTGGTAGGAGAGAGACACCAGTGTGTGCTACTTAATTCAGCATTTAGGATTTTGTAATGCTATACTTCCTCATACAGAGTCCCTGTGTAATCTCAATCTGTACTTGCAGAGCTAAATGAACGACCTTGAGCACTGCTTACATGTTCCTCTGTGTTGTTAGCTTGTTCCCTTGTGTGCTGTTATCTCATGTGAGTGTGATATGCACCACCATGCATCTGGGTGGTGGCACAAGGGACTGTTCTCACTAGCTGGTGACATAAGGCTGGCTTAGGTTTGCATCCCTTCACAGGTATGGCTCAGGGCCACGTGGTCCTACAGATATCTAGGGCAAGTATATTGCAGATGGGTCTGCCTGTGCCACAAGACCAGAATCCCTTTTGCCTTTGTTTTATGTAGCCCAGTAGGTGTAGCTTTGAAAGTTGATCTCCGTTGCATTGTTTGATGCATTATTTGTGTTCAGAATAAAGCTCAGCCTGTAAGTTAGCTTTCTCTATTGTTAAAGCAAAATGAATTCAAGACACGCTGCTGAAAATGTGAGCACTGCTCGTGCAAGATGACAAGTCTGATATACAGCACTCCTCTGATTTTCTATAGTAATGCCAGAAAGAATTATTGATTTGCAAACATGTAGTTGGTTATCACAATAGATTAACAGTTTTCATTTTAATCTAGCTTTATTGACTGTTTGAAGTATAGTATTAAAGCTGCTGGCAACAACTCAAAGGAACTGAAAAATGAAGTGATGATTATGTTGAAAATTTTGATATACAGGACTGACTTTCCAGGAAGAAAATGATTTATCTACCTCCACAGTACTTGTAAAAAAAAAAAAATAATAATAATAATACAGGCAGAGATAAGTGAAGTCCACAGGCTTAACTCTACTCTTTCTACAGAAATTGTGTGTCTAAGGATGTAACTCATAAATGCTCATTTCCATCCAAAATTAAGTTCGATAGCCCTTTGTCTCCACCTTTTCTGAGCCTCATTTGTATGACAGGTTGTGGTAGTTTTATGATGTCTATGGTCAATATCAAATTACTTCTAGTTAAAATTAGAAGCTAAATCCTGGTACTTCAGTTTTGTTCTCTCTTTTTCTTTTTTTTCTTTCCCCAAAATATTTACAGCAGAGCTATACTGAAGTCAGTGCTTTAACTTTGGTAGGACTGAACACTACCTTGAAGATGTTTGCTTCAGGAATCCCTGAGATCTTACAGCTGCCTCCCCACCCCCCTCCCACGCTGGCCCTTTTGTTTTGATAGATCCAAGCAAATACAGCCTTAAAGTATTTCTTTCCATTCTGATGTCCCAGTAGCTGCTTTCCTCTCTTCTATAGGTTGGTAGCTGCTGTGTTGCTCTGAGAACTGTGTTGGATTAAGTAACTCTGCTAGAAGATGTTATTGCTGCAGATTTTCTCTTCCTGTTCTCCCTCCTGCTGGAGGTCGTGATTGCAGCAACATCAGCAATGAATGCAGGCTCATCAGCTGCTGCAGCTTGAAGCAGTCTAGCACAATCCAGTATATTAGAGCTGTGTACCATTACAACGGAAGAAATACTGCATGCTTACTGTTGTTGTCTCTTTTGTTTCTGGTGTTTATCTCCAGCAAAATGAAAGAACTGGAGGAGGAAAACTGCTAATCTATCACAGGCCCATATGACAGTGCTGAGCTGCATGGCTTACACTGGGATGAGATTCAGGTTAAACTGAAAACAGAAGGGGTTTATCTAAGAAACTCAATAGGGTCAGCATCTGGATTTTATTGACTTGATTTTGTTGCTCCTATGCTTTTGAAATTCCGGTTAATGTATGTTAGAGTTAAACCCTGTCAACAGTAGAACTGAGTCAACTGTTAGAACTGTCTGAACTTGGCTTTCCTGTTTCTGGGTAGGGTGTGCAATGTCCTGTTTCACATCAAGTTTGACAATTAAAGACAACCAAATGATCCTCCTAAACACTCGCCACGTATGCTTTTATGCATGTGGCATATTTGACTGAAAAAAAAAAATTGTTCTGTTCACAGTTTGGAGCATTACAGACATGCTTACAATATGAGGAGCTCAGCAAGGAGTTGTGCCTGTGCATGGGCCTTAGGTAGTCAATCTCTGGGTACTGCTTGTGGTCCCAGATGGCTATAATGTTCTCACTGAGCACATGATGTCCTTTGCACATACGTGGGTTCTCCACAAAGAGTACTGCACCTTCAGAATTGCACTGAAGGTGATGTTTTCTGCACCCAGTGTTCATCTTACTGGACTGCTAATCGTAATTCACTGTCTTTCATAGCCTGTATTGTGAAGGATCGAGGTCCAGCTAAGCAACTATCAGCCCTGCCATAACTAGAGGAAGGCTCCCTGCAATCTAGGCAGGGATAATTTTCTTGGGGGTAACTTTCATGTTGTGTTTTCTGCCTGAATTCCACATTTAAAAATACTGCTCTGCAGGTGTGGGGCGTAACATGGGTAGATGTTACAGCTATGGAGGCAAAAATTATGAATTGCATTTTTTTAGCCATTTCTGTTAGTTTTCTGTGTGTTAAAACCACTGGGGTTTAATTATTCTTTTGAAATGAAGAACAAAGAATTCTACGCAAGCCAGATGTAGCCCTGCAACTGGATCATTAATTATGTTATGCCTTCATTAGAAACTAGGATAACATTTCCAACTGATTGCTAAATTTGAATAATCTAATACACCATGACTTCTAGCTAATGGGGACACTGCTTGTGCTGGAGCACTGCTGCTATTTGACCATTAAGTTATATTGTTAATATTTTGTTATGCAGAAACAACAGGAGCACCGAGTTAAAATCGACAAGGGCTTGAAATATGCAGCATCTGGTGTTTGGTTTTTTGAAAGTATGAGTAATCAGTCATTCAGACAGGACCACCAGAAGAAATTACATTGCAGTCCTGCTGTTTGCCTGCCTGGCCACTTCACTATGTAGATTTTGTTTTGGGTCAGGGTCTAAAGTATTTGTTTAACCTTACATATTTGTCCTCTCCTTGCAATGAGTGCTGTATGAAAAACAAGGAAACAAACAAAACCACCCAAACCTGTGGTCTGGGGAAGGACAAATACTGACTGAGGCAAGCTTGACAATTGTGTGTGCAAATAAGATTTACATGGATAAAACATGAATAAAACCTTTTCAAACTCAAAAGCAATGGGGATAGTATTTAAAGGTTGGAATAACCTTTTTGGCTGTCAAAATGCATCTCCTAACAACTGTCTCAGAGATGTGACAGTAGGAAACAATTTCTGGAAGAAACGTGATTTTTTTTTTTCCTCATCAGTTTCCTTTCTTTCATTTAGTTGTACTCAAAATACACCAAATGTTTACTGTCAGTGCTTCAAAGAAAACACTCTTCAGAAGTAGGCCTGAGCAGCAAATGTTGCTTAATTACATTGCTTTGTTGTTGCCTCTAGGCCTGAGCAGCCGAGATCTGTACTGAGGTTGTCAGGAGATGATATACTTGTGCTTCTGGATGCAAACAGGACGTGGTATGCAGTCAGGCCCTATGATGGATAGAGAAAATGAGCGAAAAGTCTAGGGTACTACTTGCAGAATTGAGCAGTGCAATTGGAAGGACCTACAAAGATCAGGTCCGACCAAGTGTTGAGCGAAGGTTAAACTGCATTAATGAGGGCACTGTCTAAATGCTTCCTGAACACTGGGTACAGGGCATCAGTCACCTCTTTGGGAAGTCTGTTCTAGTGTACAAAAACGTTTCCCAGTGCCCAGTCTCACCCTCCCTAGTGCAGATTTGTACCATTCCAACCCTCCCACTGGTGCCCAGGAGCAAAGTCTGGCACCTCCCTCTGTTTCCCCTCCTCATGGAGCTCCAAGGAGCAGTGAAGTCACCTTTCAGCCTCCTCTTCTCCAGAACAGCCCAACTGTCCTCAGCTTCCCCTCACAGGACATGACTTCCAGCCCTCTCACCAGCTCTGTCTCCTCCTCCAAACCTTTTCAAGGACCTCAGCACCCTTTTTATACGGTGGAGCCTAGAACTTCACACAACATTCAAGCTGAGGCTGCTTCAATGCTAAATGTAGTCCGTTTTGACCAGAGCCCCAAAGTCCCTGTCTGCTGAGCCTCTCTCAGCCACTTGTCTCCCATTGTGCCTCCAGCGTTGCTCCATCCCAGGTGCAGAATATGGCCTTTATTTTATTGAGCTTCATGCCATGGCTGAGTGCCCTCTGCTCCAAGGTATATTGGCAGACCTCTTATCCCTGGAAAAAATCATCTGCACCTCCCACTTTAGTACAGTCACCCACTTTAGTACAGCCAACAAACTTGCTAAGGGTGCATTTGACTCCTGCATCCAGATCGGTGGTGGAAATGTTTAAGGAAAAATAAAAAAATAAAAATCTTGGGGGAAAGAAATCCTATTTTCTCTGCAGACTGAAAACCTCTTAATTGAGGGAGACGTGATGTCATTTCGTAGAACCCGTTCGATAAGTAACAGCGTGAACAATTCAAATTTTACCAAAACAAGGCTTCCTTTTGGAGTTCGTGAAGCAGCAGCTCCCCCACTGCAGTCCGTGCATCACAGCCGCAGCCTTTTCTTTATCTCCATCTAGTGGCCACTGTGATCAGAACTGGAGTCAAACTTTGCCTTGGCTGTATCTAGAGGCAGAGGTATTGCATCTCAGGCACTGGATCCATTAAGTGGATTCGTGAGCTGTCTGCGAGCAGTGGGTGAGATCTTGGTTTTTTTCATAGTAGTTGGTGCCCCAAAATCAACATGTTGAAGGGGAACTGCCTAAAGCTTATCAGCATTGGCATGATAATACTCTTTGGTTTTTGACTTGCTGGTATTTAACTTGTAGAGTTAATTAAGCAGAGGCTGTAGGGATGTGCCCCAGATTGTGCATGTCCAGCCTTTTGGCTCACCTGGGCCACACTGACTGAGAAGGAATTGTTTTGAGCCACAAATTAAAAATATAATGAAGTTAATGTATATAAGTAACAAAACTTTTCTTTAATAGATGTATTTTTTATTAAAGAGAGCAAAACCAAAACACAGAATTAGTGGGATATTTGACCCTGGTTTTGAGAAACTAATGCCTCAGTCTGGTTTGATGGTAGTGGCTGCTGTTCAGTGAGCTCTCAGGGTGTTCATCAGAGATTTTTGATGGAATTTTACTCTTCATCTTCTTCATCCATCTATGTGGACAGCCTCCTATTTTCTTCTTGACTTTTGTATCACGTTGACAGCTTTAGGTGTCTTGGATAACCACCAGCAGAATTTTCTGAGAGATCTTCTTGCTCTTAAAGCATCTGTCAGAAGGTGAGGATGTAGCAGGGTGTAATGTGCTCTGATTATTTTCTCTTGCTGTATAAAGCCTTTAAGGTCACTGTTAAAACTCGGGAGTATCCTTTATTTGCATCTCACTTTTCTCCTCCAACCTGGCATGCTTCTCTGTTACCATTTTATTTAAACCATTTGAAGATGAATCTTGCTGAAAATTTCCTGAGCTTTCTTGGCTTTCTTCAGTCCAGTAAAACGGTTTCAGGAGGACTTAAACCTAATTCTATACTGTGTATCTCTAATAAAAAAATATCAGAAGGACTAAAAGAAAAAAAGCCAACAACTTAGGCACTTTGTAATAGCTAGGTATACAGATGCTCGATGCATATATTTACTATGAAAAAATGCATGAATGAGAGGCTGACAATGAATGAGTGGCTATCATTCATTGTGTTCTATCGTGAAACATGGACAGTAACACGTGTTGTGGAAAACCCTTGCTCTAAGAGACTCTTTTTAAACTTTTTAAAGGGACTGAATGTGGAAGAAGTGGTCGCATTTCAGTCATGACCTGGAAAAACAATGTTTTAACAAACACAAAATGTCAGGGGTTTTTCTTCAGCTATCTACTTTCCTCCTCCTGCTGCTTAACATCAGTACTTTGGAGGCAGTGATGATGCCATCAAATAGCACAGGATTCTTGAGTTTGTAGCAGTAAATTCATTCCTTGCTCCCTCTCCTAGCCAAGGCTGCCTGAAGGTTAAGGGCATCTGTTGGGTCAGCAGACTTCTTGGCACCCAGGAGGGAGGTGAGGAATGTGGGCACGGCAGGGATGTCAATCTACCAGGTGCCTGCTGTGGTGAAAGTTGGGCAGGCTGGGTGAGGAGAGCCCCCAAAGGCCACCAGCTGTAATCCATTTACTGCAGGACAGCCTTCAATGAGCTTTTATACATTAAAAAATCAAGTCAATTTTGGCCAATGTGTAGCCAATACTTTGTGCATCCAAATACCTTAGCTTTCAATTGAATGAAACTGCCTATGCTCTTTTTCTTACAAAACTATTTTTTCTTCCCCATTACTGTACTCTCTCTGTTCCATCATTGATGATGATGCTAGATGATAAAAACCCTTCTTGCCTTTAAAGTTAGGTCTAATGACACTCATTTTCAAGCCAGTCAGAACTCTTTTTTGTGGAAGAAGATAGGAAATGAGGTTTTTTCCCCCATTATCTGTAATAATGAGTTTTACTATGGCCTTTGATAACTGTAACCCCAGCAACAAATACAGATGGATATACTGCATTAAGGATCTCTCATTTCAGTAGTCATATTCTACTTCCAGATGCCTTACAGGTCAGAAAGTAAATTAGCACTTAGCTCAAATGCATTGATGATGCAAAGAACTCTCTTCTCTTCTCCCAGTTGTTGGAGACCTTTGAGCACGAGTTACTTATACAACCATATCCAAACTTTACACTTGCCAAGTAAGTCATGCAAAGGCTAAGGAAATCAGCTGCCTGGATTACTTGCAGGGGCTGTGCAGGAATCAGCACGTGAAATTGGATGTAACATATATGAGCAGCAGCAGAAGAGAAAATTACCATGAGGGGGCAAAGTACGGTGAAGATTTTGGGAGGAGAGCACCTTCTGCTTTTTCTTAATATATATATATATATATAATATCTGAAACAATGTCAACAAAATTACAAACAATCCCCCTTTGGTCCACCAAACCTATTCTTTTGAAAGTGAAAAAGGGTTGTTAGTGATTCTTTGCTGCTGTCTTCTACTCTGAATGGTAGTGTAGATGCCAAACAGCATGGAATTGCATGTTGTGCTTTTTTGTGAGTTCTCATGGTCCAGGCCCCAGTGTGAGTGCAACACTAACGTGTCCCCTAATCAGAGGAAGGTATGCTGTTGCAAGAGGGTGAGTGTAAAGCAATTGTGAGTAAGGAGAAAGTTAGTATTTCTGTTTCCCATGTACAGAAGAACAAAAACAGCCTCTGAAGTGTTTTCCTAAATGCAGTGGAGCACAGCTGTATTTTCTATGAAAAACATATGTATTGAAAAACATATGTATTCAATCCATATTTGAAGGGTTGTTTTTGGCCTCACTGAAATGAGAGAGATAAGTATGTCCAGTTGAACTAAACATTTGCTGCGTGCATAAACAACTTTACAAAAGTGAGTTTTTTTTGCCCATTTGCAAGATGTCCTAAGGTCAGTATTCAAATAAGTGGAATAAATTGCTTTTTGGGAACGTCTGTCCCTGTCAGCTTCCAAGAGGTTGAAAAGACATGCCAGCTTCACGTGCCTGAAGTCAGCCTTATCTCAGTCCTACAGGGAGGTTTTGCAATGCATTGAAGAGATTAAACAAGAGCAATTAAGTGAACAAATGATCAGACTGATTGGTTGAGTTTCCTACTAAAGCTGCATGCATGCTGTTAAATCTCTTGATCGTTTCAGAAAATGCCCTTCTTATAAGGTATTAGGCAAAGTACAGTTCTAGATACTGATTACCCTGTTTATGAGGGTGGATAGTGATAGGACAAGGGGGAATGGTTTTAAACTGAGACAGGGGAGGTTTAGGTTGGATATGAGGAGGAAGTTTTTCACCCAGAGGGTGGTGAGGCACTGGAACAGGTTGCCCAAGGAGGCTGTGGATGCCCCATCCCTGCAGGCATTCAAGGCCAGGCTGGATGTGGCTCTGGGCAGCCTGGGCTGCTGGTTGGTGACCTGCACATAGCAGGGGGTTGGAACTGGATGAGCAGTGTGCTCCTTTTCAACCCAGGCCATTCTGTGATTCTAGGATTACAAATAAGGAATATGGTACTCGTAAAGACAAAATAAATTTTCTTAAGCTCTATTCAAACATTTGCCTATGGCTGTTACTCTCTTGTTACTAAAATCATTTTTTTTATGAATAATTAAAAAATACATAACTTTTCTAGTCATGTGAATATGTAAAAAAAAAATAATAATAATAATAAAACATCCTAAATTATGCTTGAAGATATACTTTTAAAAGAGCAAAAGCATTAAGCTTAAATAAGAAAAGCTAAATCTCAGAGCACTTTAAAGCACATAAAAACAGATGTGACTTGAGAGAAAATATCTGTGAGGCTGATTATTTGAAAATCAATGCTTTGTTGTTTGTTGATATTAACCTGATATTAGGAGGATATTAAAAAAAAAAAAAACTTCTCTGGAGGTTTTATGTGGTTCTTATTGATTGATCAAAGCTCCAAGTATTTGTCTTCAAAGTATTTTGAAGCCATGTAGATATAAAACCAAATGAACTAGGACTCTTCTGGTGAATGTATTGATGCTCATAAGTACAACTCAGATCATCAGTTCCACCTGGTGTATTTGGAAAAAGGGGCTGAGACTGCATTGCTGCTGGCTTGCTCGATTTTAAGCTCTCTATCTCTATCTGTTGCATGGCTAAGGGGTTTTTTCTCATACCTGGTTAAACTGTACTTGTCACTGACCTTGCTGATCAGCCTAATCTGATATGAGATGTTCTTCCAACAAGAGTGTCTTTTTGGACTGAGGTTGGTCAGGTTGCTGTGGCTAATTTTGCTTTCACTCATATAGATCCACTGCAAAGGTGGTAGTATGTGTTCCTGCTGATAGGAAAGTGGATGCTCATTTCAGGTTTCATTAAACCACTACGAAGTGGTGTGTGAAACACATAATTCACAGTGTCCAAAACTGTTAAATTCTTTACATAGCTATGTTGCAATCTCAGAAATGAATTTATCTTCATTCTGTTAACCAACAATTTCTTTAAAACTTCTGTTCTGTGCATGGTCCTGTCTTCTTTCTCTTGTGGATCTGAGCTGTGGGGATTCTATGCTGATCAACATCTTTACAGTTGTGCTTATTTTAAACAAAGAGTAGATTTACCTAATTTGAGTAGGACTTTTAATCTAGGAATACAGGAGTGGAGATAGCTGCCATAACTTGGGTGGTGGGGGAAGGAAGGTCTGAATAGACCAAGGATTTGTTTTGTGGATTTGTCTTAAATTTGGAATGGTGGAAAAGTGGGTGTTCATGACCTACTCAGTCTCGTATTGGTGTTCAAGCTTCTTTGAACCTGCATTGTGTGAGAAATGATGCCTGAATGAAGTTGGAGGCTTTTTATTGTGGTTGGCCATGTCAGAATAGGAACAGTTCTGCTAAGATGTTTGAAGAACTGTTGAGGGATGTGCTGACAGTGGTCTGCGTGCCAAGACTGCTGCATCTATCCCTTCCCATAAGATGTTTACTGCAGTAATCTGCAGGGTTTTGCCTGCTCAGCAAGCTTCTGAGGAAGGAAAAAGAATGGGGTGTTTTTATGTTAGTGATACTGGAAATAGAGACAGAGGAAGCATTGTACAGGTGATTGTTTTGGGAGCTCTACGTTTCAAAGCAGGCTTTGTTCTTGTTAAAATAGATGGCAGCACTGGATGAGCCCCTCCTGTATTGCAAGACAGCTGTGTAAGATGAGCAGTAAGGAAACTGGGAACTCTCTTGGTAATTTGCAGAAATAATCAGTAGCTTTCTTCTTAGGGAAGTAATTTGGGAATTCCTGGGCTCACTCAGGTCAGTACTTTGTAGCTGCAAGAAACCAGAATCTTACATCTCTCAAAGAAATAAAAACTGTCTGAGGACGTTTATGTAACACCTGTAAAGTTGTGAAGCTCTTTTCTTAACTAGACAACTTGATGATGGCCTTAGGCTTTGCAGCATGTACTTTCTATCTCTCCTATTAACAATAAAGCATCTAGGGGCATGTATTCCTCTTCCTGAAAATAACTGCGTTAAAAATCATATTTGTACCATACTGCATTATGTGTAGAAATAATTAAATCCAGAGATTGTTAATTTTTCTCCTGAAAGCTCTCAGGAAAAGTATATTCCAGGCACGCCTTTTCTTGTTTGAAAATAAATGCTTTTTCTTTTTAAGCCTGAAATTTTCATGACTGATGTAATTTAGTCACCGCTTTTCATGTTATAAATACGGAACAGATTAATATAGGCTTCGTCTGACTCCAGTGGATCTACAGTTCTGCTGCTGTTCCTGTTAGTGGCTCATTGGGGAGGATGCTGTAGAGACCGCTTAATCTCAGCGTTGTCTGCCGGGCCCAGCAGCGCATTGCCCGTATCTTGTCTCCCTCTTGTGGCCTCTGCTGAGCTGCTCGTGTGCAGGAAGCTCTGCTTGCCTTCATCACTGTTTTGTTGAACCAGCAGCTGTGCACGGGTCTGAACAGGCATTTCTGAGCTTGTTTAGCAGATGCAACCATTCATGCAGTGCTGCATCTGCACAGAACAACAGAAAATGATCGTGCAAAACTGCTGGAATACAGGTTAATTTGTAAAAATAAAGAATTCTGAGTTAGAAAAGCAGAAGGTTCTCCTGTTCCTAGAGGTGTTCAAGGCCAGGTTGGATGGGGCCCTGGGCAGCCTGGTCTGGTATTAAATGGGGAGATTGGTGGCCCTGCATGTGGTAGGGAGTTGGAGATTCATGATCCTTGAGGTCACTTCCAACCCTGGCCATTCTGTGATTCTGTGAAGGGACTTCCCCTTTGGAAAGATTAATAATCTTAAAGCAAACAATTTCCCCAGGGTGTTAAAGTTGCCTAAACTGTTGCCTAAACTGCAGTGATTTCATTTAGAAGCAAAATCAGTCTGGAAGAAAGCAGTGCCCTTCTGGAGTAAGTGCATGCATTGCTGAGAATCGTTTCACCATAATTCTGGGAGTGCAATTATGGTTTTTTATTTCCTGGAGTGAATAAATTCTCAGTTTGATATGTAAGTGCTAACTTATATATATATATAAGTTATATATATATATATATGTATATATATATTTACATATATATATATGTAAAGTTAGCACTTAGATAAATGCAATCTGGTAATGAGTAAGAGCATATACCTTTGCTTTGTTGTCCACTGGGATGATGCTCAGATTCAGAGTTCATTGAAGGCAATTCCCAGTTGCTTGCTTAGGCAGTCCATTTTCCTGAAATATTTAAATTCATAAGGGGGTCACTCCATGAGGGAATGAGTGGCTTAATCACAGGTGGACCTCAGGCTGGCAACCAGTTTCAGAAATATATTGTATAAACTGTTCATCTCAAACTGAAAATGCCCATCATATTCTATTCCACTAAAAGCTTGGGATGCTGAGGCTTTGTTGTAGTATTACTCCTCTTAGATCTTACAGAGAAACCCAGCAGCAAATACTCCTGGCAATCACCTTAGAATAGGAATTTGTTGTGTTTCTTCCTGTTTCAGAAAGCAGAACTACACAGAAATAATAGTTACGAGTTTTTTTTGTTTGTTTTGGGTTTTTTTTGGTGAGGTATTTAGTTGAAGAGTGAAGTAAAATCCCATACAGCTTTGTGTACACTCAGCTTAGTGCACGCAACCTTTAAAGCTGATATTTTTTGTACTGATTATCAGCAAAATAATTCCAAATAGAGCAGAACAGATAGCAGTAAAAATATTGCAAGAAAGGCTATTTTACTTCCAACAGCATTTTGCAACGTTTGCCTATCCAGAGCCACCAGCTGGAGACTTTTGCATTTTGAATACACTTGATATTATTATCTGTTGTTCCAGGAAATGACAGTTCTTAGAGTGAAGGATTAATTTTCAGCCACGAGCATCCTCTGCTGAACTGAGTTATTCGGCTCATTGTTTGACACGAACAGAACATTCTGGGTGAGACTTTACGTAAGCCTCCATTCACCTCACTGAATGCCTCAGAAATGTCAAACGGAGCATCCTGTACCTTTTTAAACAGCAGCCTTCCCCCTCTGCAGCTCAGACAAGCACAGCAGTACTGATCACACTGCAGGTGCTCATGTCCTCGGGACGTGGCTGCCTGCACTGCAGCAGGGGATGCTGCATCAAAGCTCAGCTGTTTCTCAGACCTCAAAACCACGGAGGATCTGAATACTTCAATGCAGTTGCAGATGAGACAGGACCTGGTTGTAGCACTTGGCACAGGTGTTCCCAATTTTGAAGACTCTGTCTTCTAGAGAGATGGTATTCAGGGTATTTCTATGCTATAATCAGTAGTGGCTGTCTATCTATCCATCCTACTGTTCTGACATGCTGTTGCCAGCGGAGCTGCTCTCTAGACTCTCAGCTAAATGTCACCAACATGCACTGGAGCCACGTCACCTCATTTGCACTGCCACTGGTACACCTGTGGAATTACAGTGATCAAGGGCTGTGTTTTTTTCCCTGCTTCAGCTGCCTGCAATTTTATCACTGATTGCACTAATTCAAAACTCCTGAGTACTTCAACCTTTTGACATTTTTCAAACAAACTTTTCTGGTTGGGAAAGGTATAACAGAATATTTAATTAAAATATTTAATGAGAAACTGTGGATATATACATAATTGACAGAGCTGTTTCTTGGCACCTTCCTGCAATACCTTCAGATGGCTCTTCTTTCTCTGAAACCTCAGTCTCTGTGGTTCAAAAAATCTAATGCAGGTGTAGTTGAATCTTTAACACTTCTCCATATCCCACATGCAGTGCCCTCTAAGAACAAAACTGATACAGAGCTTGAGTTTAATGGTTTGACTAACAGAGACAATCAATAACGACTGGAGGCGTTCTTAGGAAAATATCCTGGTCATAGAACATCAGGCAACTGGAAGCATGTTCAAAGGTAGGTGTTCAAAATATTTACCAGAGCAGTGTGCATGGTATGTATGTGCCTGCATTTTAGATTCCCAAATTGTGTCAAGTATTACTTTTACCTACAGTGCTACAGAGCTTGGTGCATTCTGCCATGGGCTTTAGTGGCAAAATCATTTCTAAATGACCTGTAGGTAAACACTGCAATGTATTTGTAATATAAAATATTCTAACCTTTCTGGCTGCTGCAGAAAGTTTCTCCTGCCATGAGGAATAGCTGTGGTATGGAACTCTTTGCTACAGGACTCTGCTACAGTTAGGTGTCTGTATGGACGATGTGGTTCTTTGCACAGGTAATTTATAAAGAAGAAAACCCCAGGTGTTGGACAAACTCACACTTTCTGGGGGCTGTCAAGATGTAGATGGGAGAATTGAGATATCAGGGACAAAAATCATCTGGTCTTCTGTTAATATGGATGCTTGTAAACACGTCTGCTGTGATAACTGCAAGATAACTCCATATATAAAGATTGCAAAGCATACATAGCTCTCTCATAGTGTTATATGGTATCTCAGTACTTCTATATTACGTGGTATTACTATGGTTATGTGGTATCTCATCATTCTCTGCGTGGTAAGTGGTATCTCAGTACCCTTCAGTAACATCAGAACTATCAGAAGCATTGTAATGGAAGAACAAATTATTCCCTAGATGAACTTGCCTATTTTGCTTTGGGATTATTTCTTTTGTTGACTTTCTTGACAGCCTTCCTTTTGAAATAGATACATCTGCTTAAAATAGGAGGTTATTAATAGGCGGTGAGGAATTCACATTTGATGTATGAGCTAATCATTTAAAAGTGTTTAACTAGTAATTGTTCCAAAGGAAAGAAGTTCTGCCTTGTCAGACAGAAATCATTGCTGTGCTTCAAGAGTGGAACTGCAGGTGCTGGTGGCACGCTGTGCACTCTGTATACATTACAAACCTCTGTCTACTTCATATCGTTAACAGGAGTGCAATGGCAGCTTGCATGCTGCAGCAGCGTGCCTTCCTCCTTCCCAGTCTGCAGGCTCACTTCTGCATCCAAAAGGGAAGCATCAGTGGTAAGAAATAAAAACCCACCAAGAAGCTGCATGGTTTCAGGAGCTGTTTTTTTGCATTTAGTGTGGCAGTAGTGGTAGAAAAATGCTGTGGTTCGTTGCCTGAGAGTACTGGTCATAGGTTCTTAGACTTCATTTGGCTTTGGTTGGGATGACAGACTTGTTGTACAGATTTCTGTGAAACTTTGGCAAGTGATGTGTGCTAGGATTACTGGGAGTTGGTTCTCGTTGATTTAAATTGCTCTCTTTAACACAAGAAACAAGATGACACTGATCAACAGCCTGTAAACACAGAAATGATTAGGACCATGCACAGGTGTGTATATAGAATATACAGGTATTCTAGTTCCTGTGTGATGACTGTAACTTTCTCACTGACAAAATGTGCCCAAGAACTCTGTTTCCTTAAGCTAGCGTGCCTCATTCTCATATCAGAGCAACTGCTTATGTAAAATTTACGTTTCTGTTAGTATAGTTTAGTTTTCCTCTTACTTGTACTGCAAGGTGCAGGAATGGCCTAAACAAACTTTTACAGGAAATTTACGCTTTTGAATTTCAAAAAGGGAACTCAAATCTCCTAATTTGTTTTAATCACTAGAGATTGTTTTTAACAGCTCGTATATTACTATAATACAGCAGGAAAAATGGAATAATATTAGTGCTCTTCCCTGTACTAATGCGTTCGTATGTAACTTTTCTTGCCTACCTTTTGTCGTTCTATAGTTAAATATTTCTGAGGTGCTGGGTAGTAAGAAGGGAATGTGAAGGGTAGAATAGGAGTGGTGAACACAATGTGAAAATCTATATGCCAGTTAAGTGTTCATCCAAATGCTTTGCATCACAAACTCTTTAGAAACTTGCTTTATTTTTAGACATCCTTCAGTAGTTTTACAAATATAAAGACTTCTTAAGAGAAAAGGTACAATGAGTAAGTGTTTTCTTTTGCTGTGGTGTAAAAGAATAACCCATGACTAACTTTTCTATAGGAATACAAATAAAATCTGAGTAAATCTGGACTTAGGAGGTTTTGTAGCAACACGGTAGAGCTGTGAGATGACAGGCTCACCCTACGCTTTTAACACCTCACTCGCCCACGGCCTGCAGGCAAGCAGAGCCAGAGATGGCCAAAAACTCAAGCTGGTCCGTATCATGAAAAGATGGGGGCACAGATGGCGTGAAGTTTCTTTCCCACACGCCTTACCTATTTTGAAAAACATAAACTGTTCCAGCCTCCCTTCATACTTTCTTTTAACGTTGGCTACTATCTAGTCACTTGGCCATGTCAAGACAACTACAACTGTGCTTTTTGGAACAGTCAGGAGGTTACATTTTCAGGCTGCTGTCATCTTTGTGAGATTTTGTTGGATGAAACCCTGTATGTCTCAAGTGTTAAACTTACCTAACTTGTCTTGTCTTGTCAGTTCAATCACAGATTTCCTCAAGCCTGGGCCCAGAACCCTTCATCTGGGCACTGGCTGCTATTTTGCCTTCTTGCTCTTCACACTGTAGCGTTTGTGCACAGAAGCCTATACCCATATTGGGTTATATCTCCAAGTGTGTAGCCAAGTGGTTTGATGGAAGTGTTTACACATCTCTCTTCAGCACTTCTGAGGCTGTATTTGTAGCACTGTGTCCAACTTTGGGCTCCCCAGTACCAGAAAATTATTGACAAACCAAAGTGAGCCCAACCACTGCAGTGATCAGGGCAGCAGCTAAGAGAGGCTGAAGCTAGGTTTGCTTGCTCCTAAGAAGACTGAGGTGTGATCTGCTTTCAATTACATAATGAGAAATAAAGAAGATAGAGCCTGACTCCTTTTAGAGCCGCACAATGATGGGGTGAGAGTGGACGAAAGATGCAATATGGGGGATTCCAATTAGGCTATACAGAAACTTTCACTGTGAGCAATGTCAAACACCTGAAATAAGCCTAGAAATGTTGTGGTGTCTCTTTCCCTGGAGATGTTCAAAACTCAGCTGGGCAAGTCCATGAGTAACCTTACCAAAACATGCAGTTGGATTCAACATCATTGTTGGCTCAACTTTCAGCAGGGTGAAAAGGGATATTTGAACTGTCTAACTACATGACCTCTGGAAGTCCCTTCAAGCCTCAATTTATTTTTCTCTTCCATAGGCATGTAATTCCCTGCTTTGATTACTGAAAATTAGAGAGCACGTGGTCTTCCATCTTGACTCGCTTCTGAAATCTGGGAGAACAAATCTGTGAGGAAGCTCCAGGTCACAGCACTCAGATCAGCTATGCTGTCTTGGAGAATATGTTTATTCATCCCCCACTTCTCAGATCAACC
Organism: Phasianus colchicus; assembly: GCF_987193195.1. Taxonomy (NCBI): domain Eukaryota; kingdom Metazoa; phylum Chordata; class Aves; order Galliformes; family Phasianidae; genus Phasianus; species Phasianus colchicus. The sequence continues at coordinate 5,916,510 of NC_143441.1, read as the reverse complement.
AGTTAAAAACTGTGTGGTTATTCAAGAATGTCACAGCAAGGGTTGAGCCCTTCAGCCATTCTTTATTTCCAAATTTTTTCATTTCTGGATTGAAATGAAATGTGAGTACTTGCATGCCAGAAGGAATTACTATACACAGATTCTTCGGGGAAGGAAAGAGAGGTCCTGAATAGAGATTAGGATGGGGAGTGAAACATTGAGAATGTCCTTTGCTTGTTGGAGAAACTGGACACATCACTCATTTCAAGCTATAGTACCATGGTAGAGTACAAGGTTAAGTTATTCCTGTGCAGAGTATTTTTTTTTGTTCACTCAGTGAACTGTTTTTGAAGTTTGGGGGGAGGGGGACAGGGAAAGATCTTATATATGCAGTGATCAAATAGATCACTCTATAGAACACTTTGCATTCATGAACATTCTGCTGCCCTTTCCATCATGAAGCATCATGGACAGCAGCATGTAATTTCTGTTGTGCACTGTTAAGTGGATATTCAAGTATCTGTGTAACAGGAGCACGTTTGACACATCTTTGGTTGTTTCTCCTTCCTCCCCAGTCCTTTTTATTCTCCTGTAGGCTGGTCTTGTCGGTCCGTATCAGTGTGACAAGATATGGGAATAAGCAAGAAGTCTCTGGTCTCCTTGGCAATGTGGTGATTAGCACAAGCTATACAATGATGTGATTCATGCAGAGGGGGCGAGTGTGGAGTTGTGGATGCTTTGCTTATGTGGCACCGCAGCACCTGGGCGCATGAGGCACATTGCTACTGCTTGTAGTGCCTTAATCTCACACTAAAAGAAAAAGTTCATTCTCTATTGATTTTTACAAGCTGTGAGGCACCCAGTCATCACCTTGTATCTGCTATAGCTATGCTTAAAGAGGATTTTTCTAATAATTTTGCCTATCTACAGTTGTGCTGTGCTGTCTTTAATTTCCCTTTCCAAGCAGGTGAAGCAGAAGTGAAGGATTGTCTTACACATTTAAAACAGTGGGGAAATTTATTTTGATTTCAGTGCAGTTTCTTTGGAATTACGCTGTATTACCAAGAAGTGAATCAGTTCTAGTCTCTCAGTAGTACTGTCACACAGTGAGAATAGTGGTTGTGTCAGGGAAAACTTCTTTCTTTGAACGTGCAGCACTGGAGCTTGGACTATTTGCTCTCACATGTTTTAATTTCAGTGACAAAGATGCTTAGTTACTCAGGGCTGGGAAAAAGCCCAATCCTGGCCAATCCTTGTATGTATTCTCTATGTGCTGGCTTGTATATCTGGAGACTGTGCCTCCTGGAAGTAGTAAGATCAGTTTTTCTTTTGTGAAAAGCTGTGTTGGGAAGAATATAGCCTCAGACAAGCTTTCTGTCTGAAATGTCCAAGAAAGACAAACCTACGATCTTATTAAACAAAAAATATTATTCTCTTGGAAATTGTCTTCTGCTTAAATACTCTTTTCTTTCTTCTATTGACACTACTCTTTTTCCCAGTGCTCTTCCTCATCAAATTTTGACAATGTCTTTTATAGAATGCTGTTGCTCGATGTTGTGGCTTATGTGGCTGCATGAGACTTCAGTGTTTTGAGGTAACAACAAGTCAAATTATTTCTTTTCCCCATTACATTAATCTTCACAGCATGTTTTTGCTTAGAAGCAGCTTGCAGACTGGATAGTTACTTGTATGGATCTATCACCTGTGTCTCAAATGCACGTGGTTTCAGGGGAAGCTATTGTATGAATGATGTGAACTGCTGTTTGGCTGTTCTTTCCTCCCTGCCATGTAATGGAAATGCTCAGTCATGGCCTGAAGCAGTGACTGAGCACCTGAAGGGAAGGGAGGGCCAACCCAGGGGTGCTCAGAGGCATGCAGTGTACTTGAGTGACTGGAAGGGGTGAAGCCAGGGTCCGCCATTCCCAGACGTCATTTAAGGGTTGGCAGTGGAGGCAAAGGTATTTGGTTAGAGATCTCTGCTTAGCTGCAGCCTTTTGAAGGTAAGCATATTTTCTTTTGTTTCTGTGTCCCTGCTGTGTTTGGGCTTGTCCTCATTTGTGCAGCCTAGGATTCTGCCACCCCACTACTCTTGCTGTACTTTCCATCACATTACAGCATTACACTGCCCCCATTCATTCACTGTGATTAGACCTTCTCTGTGAAAATACTGCTAGTCAAATTCACAAGCTATGATAATTAATCATGCTTTCCCCTATGCCAGCTGTTGTACTGTTTTGTTTCCTATTGGTGCTTATGAACAGGCAAGCCTTCTTGGTATATTGAGTGTCCGTATCATTGGAAAAAGCAAACACTTTAGTTTGCTACTACCTGAATATATGAGTCATTGTTGAAGCGAGTATGGTAAATGTTTACAGGATAGCTGATGCTCCAAATAGTAGCACTTGGTAGTAGCTGTCTGTTTTCTTTTTTGATACTATGCGAAATGAAGAAGTAATTAAAAGGTTAAGTGATATTCCTCAGCACTGAGAAGTGATGGTTTAAACTAAGATTGGGGAATGGGATAGAAGCTGTAAAGGTTTTCTGTGGTCGTCTTGATATCTTTCTCCTCCATCCCCTTCCCTCATTATAAATTTTTTTAAGTATTTGTGTACAAGAAGTCTGTACATGGGCTACTCTAGAGGAGATTGGTAGCTTCTTAAAACAACCAGAGCAAGAGCGTGGTTTGACTGGCTCTTGGGGATGAAGAAAATGGCATGCTTGCTTAGACATGTAAGCAAATGTGAACTTGAGCTGTCTGCATGAGGCTCTGCATGGGTGTTTAGAAGATGTTTAGACATCTCAAACTTTTTCAGGTTTTCGCATTTAATCCCAGCTGATCTTGGAAGAGCGAAGCTGGCCTTGAGGAGTCAGCGTAATCTTAGAATTTTAGAATCTCTTGAGTTGGAAGGGACTTGGAAGTCCAGCTCCTGGCTCCATGCAGGACCACCCAAAATTCAAACCTCATATCTGAAAGCGTTGTCCAAATGCTTCTTGAGATCATTCAGGCTTGATACCTTGACCACCATCCTGGGGACCTGGTTCTCTGCCCACCACCCTCAGGTGAAGATTGTTTTTCTAGCCCCCAGCCTGACCCTCCCCTGATGCTATTCCCTTGAGTCCTGTTGCAGTCATCAGAGGCTAGAGATCAGCACTGCCCTCGTCAGGAGCTGTGGGCCACCATGAGGCCTCCCTTCAGCCTCCTCTGCTCTGCCAGGGGACCTCAACCACTCCTTACACGTCTTGCTCTTTAGACCCTTCCCCACCTTCATAGCCTTCCTTTGGATGCTTGTAATTCCTTGTCTGGCTTTGGACAGCAACTATGAACATTTCCCCAACCTGCATTTGGAAATGAATTAGTAACTCTAGTTTTGTGGGCAGTGGTACTTGAGCGTCTTCCAGTTAAATTGCCACAGAAAGAATGGCAGTACTTGAAAGTGACCTTTTGCTAACAGTCTCAGGAGCATTGAAAATGATTTGTTTGCTTAGACTGACTACTCCCTTGTGAATAGTTTCAACCTATTGAATTTAATTGGTCTGTAGATGTTATTCTCCTGGTTTAGTTTGGAGTCAAAGCGGTGGGGGAAGGGAGAAGTTAACCTGGCTACTTCATCTCTTTCCATGTTATTTTTTCCATAGAGCTTGTGTGTGTGTGTTCTGCTGAGGAAATTAAACTAGAAGAAATATATGGACAGAGAGGAATTTATTTGAAACCTGATTTAGCAGAGTTTAAGTGGGCAGGGGAAAATGTGGTAATGGCTTTGTCTATAAATACGTTTTTAAGCATATTATACCTGCTGGGATCTTGGATCGTATTTCAAATACCCACAGCATTTCTTCCCACCAGAGAAGTATTGTTATCCCCATTGTACAGATGAAAGGCTAACTGTCATGATAGGCTTTCCTGTCTGTACCTAAGCTTAAATTTTTACTCTGCTAAAAGTTGAAGGACCCTTTCATTTCTGTCTATTCATATGAAATTCTGTCAAAAAGTGCAGCAACGCTTTCATAAATCTAAATGTCAATTACATGGTTCAAGGCAGAGGAGAATTGGACTCCAGAAACCTCATCTGGCTGATGCAAGTGATTTAAAGGAGAATAGAAGAAGAGAGGCAGGAGGCTAGGCAATAGTCTGTATTTGGACAGAAGAATGTGTTGATATGGGGATTTGCTACGCTGCTGTGATGAATGCAATGAAGCTATAGTTCTTTCACCCACTGTTTCTGCTTTTAGCCTGTGTCCAATTCAACCGTGGAGGAAACCTAGGCTCTGCTCCCCATCTTTGTGTCCTAATACTCCATCTTAGGCGCAAGCCAGGCTGGTTTGTGAAGGGTGGGTATGTGATGCTCACAGCTAGAACCTGAGTTGTGTTCTGAGCACTATTCCGTGCTTGTCAAGCTGATTGCTCACTGCCTGTGCAGGAAGGTCCCTGTGCAAAGCGAGACGTTCCTGCTGGGCAGGGAGCAGTGTGAACACCAGAGAAACCTGCAGCCTTGTCTCCGAATAGGTGTAAGAGCTTCTAGCATTAGTTTTCTCTCCTACTGCTTTTTTTTTCTCCTGTTGTCAAGGTAACACTTTAATTCTGTTTAGTGAGAAAGCTCCATATGTAAACTTGACCTTTGGGACTTCTGTGTTGATAACAATAGTGCTCTTGTATTCATTGTGTTCAGCTTCTGTAAGGGACAGGGCTTAAAAAAAACAACCTGAAGACAAAAGGATGGGAGAGAGGTTCTATTTCACATTAAAACACATAACTATATTTTGAGTTGGAGCGTCTCATTTAAATAAATAATCATGTATTAAATGTCCTGGAAAGATAAAAATGTGTTGTAAAACAGGGAGCAAGCACTTCATGCACTTTTTTCTTATTACAAAAAATTAGCAGTGAAATGTACCACAGGTAGGCTCTGAATTTCAGCAGTGCCCATTCTTCCTTGGGATTTGTTCTTGCAAGGTGCTGAGTGCCTTGGCTGTAATCCAGCAGGATTTAAGCATGTAATTTAACTTTAGGATGTAAGTAGTCCCACTGTATTGAAAGAATTTGAGTGATTAAAGGTACACAGGTGGGTAAGTGCTTTTCTGGACGGAAGCCAGAATGCACAGCATCTTCCAAGATCTAATTTTTAATTATTAAATTGATTTAGAGCAGTTCTTGTATCCAAGGCAACAATGACAATGAGATGGCTGAGTACTAAAATCTATATATTTCTAAGAGAAAAGCAGTCATTTGAATTCTGCTGAAATATGTGGACATTAATTACTGTGGTTTGTTCTAAAAAGCAGTGAAATCTGGCTCAGTTGTTGCTTATTGATGAATTCAAGCAGAGCATGGATTTACCTCATCATGGTTATTACCTCATCTTTTTCTCAGCATTAGGTAAGGCCTGGTTTGTCCAGATTAGCAAAACTTCAGGTGATACTGACCATCATGTCGTTTGACATTTGAATTATGTACTTCTTTGTCAATTTCCTGACTTCATTTAAATACAAAAATATATATTTACTCCACGATTTCATTTTCCTGTGATATGCTAGACTCTTAAGCAACCTGAAAATCTTAAAATATGGAACATGTTTCCCATTTTTATTCTATTTATGCTTAAAGAACACTTAAATTCTAAGATCTGTCTCTCTGTTTTTTTGAATACCTGAAACTAGGGAATTGCTAATATTGTAGCTCAGACAAATCTATTTGGATGGAATAAGTTCTTCAGTATTTTCATCTGAACACTCAGTTGCTATAAAACAGCTGAAATACAGTTCATGTTATTGGCCAAGGTGGAAAAAAACACTTCTCCCAGGATCTTTCATAGAGAAGGAGAAATGGGGAAAAAAGTTGGAATTCAGCATGGTGCTGTTAGTTTTTGCATGGTTTTTCCACCTAACTAATAATAATAAGAATAGTCTTGGTTACACTGCAAGAACTTACGCTGTTTTCTGAGGGTTTTTTTTTTGTAGCATCAGTTGTTAAGTGGTGTCAGCAATGGGTCACAGAGTGGCAATTGTACCCTGTGATCTGTGTTTATTCGCAGTTTACTTTGCTGCTGCTTTAGTAACTTATGTGACTTCATATGCTGCAGAAGAAGCAGACTTGAAGCTTTTATGAATAAACACTGGAATCCTCATCCTCCGTGGCTTTGTACACGGAGCAGTGATCTCTATGACTGCAGAGGAAGGGCACCTAACCTGCTCTGGTGTCAGCTTTGCCTGGCAGATAAATGGTGGCACCTTTCAGAGCTGTGCTCACTGAGGCCATTCCCTGTGCTGTACTTTTTTTCTGCAAGATCTGATTTCCACTTCCAGCTTTGGCAAACCTGATTGCACTCAGCCTCAGCTGTAAGAGGGGACCATTAGAGAATTTAAGGAGCTGGTGTTACGAAGTCTTGGGGCTAGTGCAAATACAATTGAATTATGTGAAGCTGGTGCGATGCTTTCTAGCAAATGTCCTGACTTGGTTTGTGCTTAACATGTTTCTTAGATTAGCTGGCAGCTAGGGAAATATGTTAAATACCAAAGAAAACCTCCCACATCATTATGAGATAGATGTATCCACATCAGAACTTATACAGATTGGGAAAGAGGGAAGAAATGGTCTCTTGAGTATGATCTCTTCCATTTGGAGACCTGGAATTACAGATGTAGATTACACCTTATAAACTTCTATTCTGCCAGTAGACTGTACTGGCATAGCTCAGATGCCAGTGTAAGCTTTTCTGAGTTATTATCTGATGAAAAACATGTGATCTTTGCCCAGTGTTTTGCAAGCTGGCACTCAGGACTCTTCTGTCCATAATGTCACATATGTATATGATGCAGTGCTGATACATCACAGGGCAGCAAGTTTGTTGTTGTTTTTTTAAGTACTGCACGATGTCCATACTGCTAAATTGCTGGGAAAGTTCTGCTTGTTCATGCTTCCATCACTTAAAATCAGCCTCAACCAGTTAAAATCTATAAAGCAGTACTCAGTAGAGCTGTTGGTAATTATTTTTTTATTTTTACCCATGCACGAATGACAAGAAACTAGTTTTAAAAGCAAAAAGAGCAAGGACATGGAGGGTGGGGTGTTCTACTTGCTTGGATTTGTGACAAGTTGCAACAAGGCTACAGATATCTACTTCATGAGATTTATGGAAAAAATCCTGACCAAGCCTGCATCAGGCTCTTCTGCTCTAGTTAACAGGCTAGAAGACAGTGTGAGTTTGTACAAGGAGCCATACTGTGTTCTCTAGAAAGAAGCCCAGTGGCTGAACTGCAGGTGGAGTTCTCATGTCTTTGATTTGCCTATCTTCACATGGAACAAAAAACCAAGCATATCATTAAACATCAGTATTGGACTATCAGTAAATACTTATTTCAACCACAGAGCAGAAAGCTGCTGAGAACCTGAAACTTGAGCACTGCTGTGTGGCTGAGAGACTTTTATTTCCATAACCACCCTAAAGCATAATGCTAGTTGCTTACTGCCACAAGGTGTCTTCCAGTGGCAGATGAGCTTGTTCTTTCCCATGGAGGTAAACATGTCCTATCACAACCCCATTGGCCAGCAGTAGGATTTGTCAGCTTTTTCAGCTGTTTGTTTTTTTCTTTTTCTGTGGGACTGTTATAAAAAACATCTGTGAAATAATCTGATTTAGAAGCTAGGGAAGCATCCCTTTCTCCTTTTCTTTCTTTCAAAGTACTCGCAGGCTGGTGACCATCAGCTGGGGGATGAGGGCAAACGAAGGAGACTGGGGCAAAGTGGTTGAGAAACCTCCTCTCTGAGTCCTGCATTTGGTACCCAGTGGTCTTCCCAAGTAGAAAGAAGGGTGAGCACAAGACTGGTCAGTATATTTGAGTCAGGGAGGCTTATGGGGGGGCTTTAGTACTCCTGTATTCCTCAGCAAAGCTCCTGAATGGTTAGTACTTCAAGTTAGGAAAAAAAAATATTATGCTTGTAGATGAACAGTGTTTTAAATCAGCTTTTATGTCATGCAAAGATACCCTTTTTAGTACAGTTTCTGAACTTAACCTTCATTACTGGAGATGAAGACAGTGATGAAGAGCTCTTAGACACAATTAAGGTATCTCTTGTGTAGTCCATACATACATCTATGAGGATATGCCTATAGAACTTTTTTTTTTTGCTTTTGAAATGTAGTGGGCTGTAGGGCTAAATGTCAACATGCATTGTCAGAGGTGTTTTTAGATCTCCTTGGTAAACTTTTTCCTCCTACTGCACAACTTATTCACTCTGCAGATACTGTTAGCGTTAATATCAGTGTAAGGAAGCCTTTAAGTTCTGGATCTTTGTATAAAGAAGAACCAAACTTGCGTGCCACTTGTGGGAAGGAGTGTTTTGTTTAAAAAAAAAAAAAAAAATAGTTTTATTATTCAGGTTTTGTTAGAAAATCGTGCTGTTAAATGGATGAGAGAAATTACTGTAATGGAAAGTGTCTTAATGTAGCTTAAATATCTGACAAGAGCATTTCGGAACTAAATCATTCATGCTCCCACTTGCTGGCAACTGTAACCTGCTGCCTTTCTCAGGGTAATATAAGGTCTCTGACTTGCAAATTAAACATTAGCCAGCAATGACATAGGAAATCAGGGGGGGAAAAAAATTCAAGATGAATGAAAGATGGATACTGAGTTTGCATCACAGTTGTGCAAACTGATGCCCATTTTGATCCATTGAAAAGCTCTGAATGGATTTTACCATGAAATTCTCCTGCAATAAATCCCGCAAACTGGAAGTTTTTTGAGTTAGGTTACTGAACCTGAACCTTCCCAGGAAACTAGTGGGGTGGGCAGACGCTTGTGAGTACAGCTCTCCAGGCATTAAACAAAATGAGACAGTACTGTGACACAACAGACAATGGTGTGATCAGAAGTAAGCAGACTGATGTCAGCAGTGCAGATCCTGTATCTGCTTGTACCCACATCCTTTGGTTATAACAGGGTGGCGTCTTTGTTTGATGTACTTTATACAATACCTTGTGAACAATCTGAGATTCAAAAACCTGTGGCAATTGCATGTTCCATTTTTTTTCTACTTCCATAACAACTAAGAAAGCCTGTCATGTGGTGGGCTCTGTTCTCTCCTTTGTAGTGCTGCCATCGGTGCTAGTGGGAATGACAAGCCTGAGCTGAAGGCAGGATAGTCCCTGCTGTTTTCATCTGCTGAACAGTTTTGTGTAGAAGCTCTGTGATCCTCATCCCTGGGTTGTTTGTCAGCTTCTGGGCAGCAGTGTTGCCCAGGGTATCGTAACTAAATTTGACTTTCTGTGCCATCTGCGCTGCAGGGATATCTTCTGTAAAGCTGAGTTATTGGGTGATTCTTACCTGAGAATGTTTATGGCAAGACGGGTGCAGAGAAAGTCAACAAGCCTTTACTTTACTTCTGCATCATCTACAGCTTAGAATAAAGAGCATGAGAAATTTGGTTTTGTTCTGATTTTGCTTAGGGAAAACATGGACCTTGGTATCTCCCAGATATTTCACCCTTCCCAGTATATATGCTTCTCTATCAATCGAAGGTAATTTTCACTGTCCCAGTTGGTGTGCACCACATCACAAGGAAAGCAGCGTTCTTTTCTGAAGGAGTGAAGTGAATGCTGTTTATGAGAACGGGAGTATCTCTCATTTTGCCATCTCTTCAGCTTCAGAAACCTGAGCAATTCAGTTGTTTGGCTGTTGCTAGGAAATTTTTTCTTCCTAAACTCTGATTAATAGATGTAGCTGAGAGTCAATTGCATACAATTAGGCGCTATGCTTCAACATGCATTGTGTGCTGCAGAATTGGATTTGTGAATGTAATGTCTCAATTTTGCCAAGGAAATGGAACAAAGGTCTGCAAATCTGTACAGCTTGGCTGGGTCGTGGTTTACATTTTCTCATTTACATGTTGTAAGAAACAGTTTACCCAGAATCTTTGCATTAATTGTATACTTCTCAAACCCACAGCCGCAAAGTTGGGCTTTTAAAATCTGTAGTTGTCTTTTCACCATTACACTTTGTTTGAATAAACTCTTCCTATAAATAAAATAGGAAATAAAAGATGTTTTGTTTCAATCTGTCAGTACCATAGGTAGCAGTGTGCAAAAATGACAGGATATTGTGCACTTAAGGTAGAATTTCATGCTTAATTACACTAAAGATTGCAAAATGCTGTCAAAAGAATGAAGCTAGCAAAGAAACAATAGAAAAATTGCAGGCAGGAATATTTGGCTTGTTGCATCATAACTTTTTGTCCAAGTGCATGAGAAAAGAGTGAAGAACGAGCTTTGTTTTACCTTGAAATAATCTTTTTCACCTGTTTTGATGAAATGTCAGAGAAAGCAGATGTGGTTTTGATATAAGGTGGCTAGTTCAGGTCAGTTCTTATCCTTTCAGCTGGGCTTTATGTGGATTAGCTCCACATAAGAAAAACACTTTAGGTCCATATTATGTAAATATTATTTAGTGTTTATTTGTTAGCTGAGATAATCTGGGAAGCACCTTTCCATTTTCAGAAATGACCAATAAGTGTCAGCAGTTCCTGACCCTCTTTGCCCTTTTTGAGAGGAAAACGGAGGAGAGAAGTAGGGTTTAATTTGGCATTTATGAAAATCAGCCACTACTACTATTGCTTATTGTATCAGAGTCATTCCCTGCATCTCTGCTCACCCCAGAACAACCCTGTGCTACATGGGGCTGCCAAAACAACCTAGCAGTCTACCCTGTTGTGAGTAGCTAGAAATCTTTCCCCGCAAAACCAAGCACAAACATGCAGCAGTTGGGATGCTACAGGAGCTGCCCCACATCATAAAAGTAGCATTTGAGATGATAAACTCTGCTGAGGCAGTTATATTTGCCCCATGGCATTTTAAAGTTGTTTTTTTTTAAGGGGCATCCTTTCAGTTTCTCTTCTGCCTCTTTCTTTTTCTCCTTCAAATACTATTCTGACATTTTAAATGTGATAAGCTGGACAAAGATCCACTTTGGAAGAGTGGTGGGAGGTAGCATAGGCTGAGGTTGGGTCAGTGTATTGTTCAGGCTTTTAGGTGGAACCGGAGAAAATTGTGAAATCAAGGTTGCGAGGAGAGGTGAGCAATACATAATTTTCTTTTCAGATTACTGTTTCAGCTGCAAGGTAGAAAAACATGTTGAACAGAAAATAGAATAACTTAGTTTTTAATGATTTCAGATAATCCTTCCTTTGTATGTAAAGGGAGCATCAAAAGCCAATGACTTTCACTTCTGCTAAAGAAAAAAAAAAATCTTAACCTTTTGGTCAACATTCTGTTATTTGTTTCTTGTTTCCCAAGGCCAGTATGTATTAACAATATCTGCATTGTGCAGTTCTTGTGGATCCTGTTGTTATGCTACACGTTTGTGGGACTGGAAGACAAGCTCAGGTTGCAGTGAGATGTGTTTTCCATGTGTTCAAGTGATTCTAGTAGTAGGGCTTGAAGATTGGTGGGGGGGTGGATCTGTGAAGTGTTTGAACTTGAGGATGTGAATTAACAGTGAGAATGAGTGTTTTCAACATCAGAACTCCTTTAAGGTTGCGTGGGTTAAAATAAAATCAGGTATTAACTTTCAGACAATTTATGTAACAGCTTTTGTTAAAATAAATGTTCATTATCTTATAATGAGAGCGACTTACAGAGGAGGAAAGAGATGCTGCTATTGACCCTGTGGCTTACACATGCTGGAACAAGTGTACAGCTTAGATTTACTCATAAACAAACTTAAGTGCATACTGGCTGGAGGCTTTAGAAAAAATATTGGAAACTTTCTGGGGAGTAGAGAAGCTAAGTCACTTAAAACAAAAGAAAAAATCTCGTGTGTATTTGGATAGATATTCAACAACAGGCAGAACAGGCAAATGTTTGAGCCCTGATAATGTTAATTGGAACTGGATGCTTCACTCTTAAACTCTGAAATTACTTCTCAGGCTTATGTTGTCTCTAAGTTCTTTTGTTACCATTTATTTATCTTCTTTAGTTTGTGCTTTACTTACAGGAAGCTTTTTTTGAGTAAAGCCAAGCCTCAAGGCACGCACAAATGAACCTCACAGGATTGATCTTTGAGTAACCATGTCCCTCTTTAATGGTTTGATATGTTCTGATCGTTAACGACTATACTATTAACAGGAGTTCTCACTGTGCTAGTGATTAAGAGATGTTGGAGAGCTATTCAAAGGCCTGTGTAATGCTCGTGTTCTGGGTATTGTAGGGATAACTTAGCAAAGCTGTTAGCCAAGGACATCTCTACAATAGGAAAATAATTCACATTGCTGGAAAGATAGGAATTGTATTCTTGAAGGCTCCTTTCAGGTCAGCAGTGCTAGCACATTGTTGAACAGTCTGATTTCTCACCTCTTTCCCTTACTTATGCTTTGTATGAAGTTAGGGACTAAGCATCCATAACTGGAGCTGCCAGAATCAATTTGCCATTTATGTCCATCATAGACTCAAAGACTTTCTTTTTAAACCTTCTCATTTGTGGTTTGCAGTAACAATCATTCAATGTTCCCTGTTTCAGAGCTCTCTGAGCTGAACGAGTTGACTTGGCAACCAGGGGATGTTGGAGGAGATGGGAGCGAAAGGCACTGGTTGGCTGCTGCACGTTAATAATGACTAATGTTCATACAGATACCGATCTGTGGCAAAACAAGTACTTCCTGTTCCTTGCTATATCATGGAGAACACCTCTGAAATTTCAGGAGATCATCATTGTGCAAATGATGATTTATGTGTAAATATATACTGGCATTTGTCAAAGAATTTGGTCAGTTCACGTTCTGATGTACTCCTTTATTCTTAGGAGCTCCTGGGTGGCAAGTGAGAGAGCTGGGATTTCTTTGTTGTTGTTTCAGCTGCACAGACCATGTTCAAAGACATAGAAAGAAAAAATGCAGTAAATGCAGAACACGAGCCCTGAGGGTTGCCTACCATTGCTTTAAATCTTACTTTTAACTGTTTAGGATTTGGCCCACAAGTGAGCAGAAACAGTTGCTGCTCTTTATGAAACATGTTCACTAGCCAGGAAGGTTATCTGTTGCACCCAAATACAATGATGTGGAAAACTACAAACCTGCCAGATTTCTTGCTTTTTTTTTCATGGTGTGTTCCTCCTGTGTCATCACTTCAGCTTTTCCTTTGCTCTTGTGGTGCCTCAAGAGGAGGGAGCAGCATCTGGGACCCCTGTGTGCCTGCAGTTTTGAGGGGGGGGCTGCCCTAGGCCACCTTGCACAGAAGGACCCAGAGCTTAAAACAGAGCTGCTGGAAGGTGCTTGCTTCCAGGGGCCACATCCCACAGGCTCTCCCTCTTGTCTGTATAGCCTAACAGGATGCTGCTGGAAGGAAACTTCAGAGTCCTGAATTTATGACTTCTGGCAGAGCATTTGGATGCCTTGGGCTAAAGAACACTTTTGTTAAGACTGGGGAAAACACTGCTGATTGCATTCTGTCATATTTATGACTCCAGTTGATGGAAATCTGCTGTTCTTTGTAGTAGATCTCGCTTTTTACTTCAAACTGAATTGTAAAGGAAAAAGTATTCACTATGAAGAGCTTCAAATAGACCAGGATGGCTCATAGGATGTGTCTCATGAATCACTACTAAGATTTGTCAACCTAAATTGAAGGTTTAGATACAGAAATACAACACCTAATTTCATTTGCTTCCAGAATTTTACTATTTAATAAAAAGTAGAGGTAAATTTAACAGAACAAATTTTGACTGAAGTCTAATAATTCAAAAGACGTATTTCATACGAGTTTGTGGTCTCAGCTCAGGTTTTTAGTCATTTCTGATTAAAAAAAAAAATCTGTCCTTAAGTTGAGACTGGAATATGTTACTATTCTCATAGAAGGTATCGCATGTAGTAGTTGAAATACTTACTCATGTTTCATAATACAGTAGAGTAATTAGATGCAGTGTTTTGGTTTTTTTTTTCCAAAACCATATTTTTCTCCATAACAAAGTGTTTTAGCAAGTCCCACAGTGCGAGGTTTTTGTGGGGGGGGGGGGAAGTTTTCTATCTTCATGCTGGTTAATACATTAGCATCTCTAAGGTTTGAAACTTATGCTGCTGGGATCTGTGGGTTTTGTGTATGATTTAATTTTCTTACAAAAGTTCTATTGTTAGTTTTATTGGCTTATTTTTCTTAAGGAGTGAGCCTAGAATGTTTATGTATATAAAATAAGGTAACATTCTTTTTTTTTTGCAAATGCAAAATCTCATCTGATACGTGTTGTGGATTTTTATCTCCCTGCCAGTGGAGTCTTCTGCTTTTGCAAGAGTGTGAGGCTGTAGGAATTACACAGAGCTGGGAAAGCTGAGGTGTACTGGACATCTTTGCAGTCTTACGCTTGCTCTGAGACTAACAGAATCAGACCTCGATCTTTCTCTTGGCACATCTGATGGCATAACCAGTGTGATATGTGCTGTGCATCAGTAGGGTTGTGGACTGCGAGGAAAGTGGATGTACTGCATCTGTGTGACAGAAAATTAGAAGTCATCTAGCCTGCTTGCCTTTACTTCAGACCTTGAAGATCTCAAGCACTCCCTTTATTACTTAACTGAGATCTATGCTAGAGGTGGGACCAAAGCCAGGATACCTCCATCAAAGCACAGTCTGGGCCTGGAGGCCCTTCACAGTGCTAGAATGGATCAGCTGGCAGAGATGCTGGGATGTTCCAGGTGAGGCTGGTCAGGGCTTTAAGGCCCATCACCCAGGGCTCTGGTGCTCTGTAACATCATCAGTTCTCCATACCCTTAGAGCTCTGGGAGCAGGCAGTGCTCTGAGTTTGCTAATGCTGAAATCTTTGCAGCTTCCCGTGAAATTTGTCCCCTGAAGAAAGCAGGCCTTGGTAGATTTAATGATGATAGATGAAAGATGTATCTATCATCTGGTTACTAAATTATGGCCTTACTGATATTCAAGTTGATGAATTATTTCCATCAAGCTAAGTAAACTATTTTATCTCTTAGTGGAGAGTTCCTGGCGATGGCTCAGTACTGACATACTCCAGCCCTGAGTGACATGAGATGTGTATTGAGAGGATCCCAAAGCATTGGGTCCCTTGAGGTGCAGTACAAGCAGAAGCCTGGATTCAGGCATGAGGCTGTGCTTTGTGCACTTATGTAGCTTTTTTTTTTAAAGACAAATGAATAGGTGTGAACAGATTATCCTTCAGGACTTATATACAGGGAAGGTGCTCCAAGGTTATAAAGTGAATGCAAAATGAGTTTAGCTAAGGATGCAGTGGGATCAGCTGATGAGATCTTTCAGCCTTCTACCACTGAAAGGAGACGGTCCTGTTTCACTCTTTCATTACCTCATCTTAACTCTGCAACCTACTTGCATCCTCCTGGAGTAAGGGAACCTTAACTTTACATTGGGGTCAGTGCTGTTTGTAAGACTAGTGCTTATTAAAAAAAAAAAGGCAGAAAAAGGAAGTCATGTAATACGAAGCAGATCCACGCGTTCCAGTCTGAGTATTGGATGTGATGTTGCCAAACTGTCAGTACATTCCCAGAGCTCAGGTTCTGCTTGGCTCGTCCCATCATATCTTTGTTGTGAAAGTGAAATGAATTAGTTGCATGGAGGGAGAGGATGGGACAGTGCATTGGGGAGGAGAATGGGGAAAGCTGCAGAATATTAGTTCTATGTGGAAGTGAATACAGCAGAAAACATTGCTTAAATGGAGTTAGAAAATGCAGAGAAAAGTGAAATAAGGACCTGTATTCACGTCCAAATGTTAATGATTCGTAGATGAATTTTCAAGTCTTCTGTCCTGTGCTAGACTTAGTGACTTTTACATTGTTCTCCTGAAATGGCTGTAGATACGTGCCAAAAAAATGAACTCAACAACTTTTAAAGGGGGAGGTTATAAACAACTATTTTCTTGGCCTGAATCAACTGATTTCCCCTTCCATGAGAAGGCTGCAAGGATCTAGATTAAACTAGCTTTTTCCTATATTGCTTCTCATAGTCTGCTGGTTCTTTGTAAACACTCAGTATTCTGTTATCAGGCAGGGACAACAGGAAGAGATTGCTCAAAAGTATTCCTGCTAATCAGTAATAATATGCACCAAGAACTCCTATCAGTGTAACAACACAGAAGTCTTTCTAGCTAATCACCAGGGCTAATTGCCTCCTGTATCACCTCTCTGAAATGTGTACTCAGTTGCAATGAATTCTGCTTTTCATGTGAATTTGTGGATACTTGCTGTAAACACAAGTACAGTTAAACTGAAGTTTAGTGACAATAATGGAGAATCTCTACCATTCCGTGTTAAGCTCATCCCCAGAGCTGGGGGTCAGGAAGGATTTTTCCCTTAAGTGAGATAAGTGATGATCAGTGCTATGCTTCTTTACTTACTTGCCTATTTATTTTTTTTTCTCTTGAAGCATGGAGAAAGGCCTGCTATCTTCAATCTTCTGGGAATTTTTGCTTTACTCCTACCAGGACAGCAATCTAAAGTGCTGCTGCTGTCTTGGGTGCCCTGCCCTTAATCTGTCACTGTTCTTCTCTGGCATATTTCATGCTGGAAGCTTGTAGCTTATTTTGGGTTGTAGAACTGTTTGCTTGTTAGCATGCAGAGTTAAAAGAGTCGGCATCATTTGAACTAAATGTCTTTACCATTGCTGCCTATGATGGTGAGGTTGTGGGTGCTTGCTAGTTCTCATGCTGCTATCTGGTTTTTGTATCCTTAGCACTGAAATTGATCTTGTGAACTGAAAAATGGTAAAGCATCTTTTTCAGAAAGAATGAGCTGTTGATGGTGCTGCACGAAGATGACAAAGTGATGCATGTAGTGAAACAAGATCAACTTTTTAAAGTGCAAATTTTGAAACCAAATCAACTTCTTGAAATCCATCTCCTGCCCCAAATTCTAGCTGTACTGTTGTGTTTTTGTAGGTATAATGATGAAACAGTAATCCTGATGCATTACTTTCTCAGCAGCTCAAGATTTCTTTTTCAGTGTCCTTTCACTATTCTAATTCCCCTCTTATTCTGATTTCACTTGGGCTTTTGGGATGAGTCATGTGAGCAGGTATACTCTGCTGTCTGCATGGTACTTATGGCAACTGTGAACCTCTTTTTGTTTTCAGCCTAGTATGCCTTAACTCCTGGCAAACAATTTGTGCACCTGCAAAAGTATTTAGGTGGTGTTTTGTTCTTGGCCTCTGAGTGAGGTAGGAACAAAATGGCAGCAGGAAGTAAGCTTATGGATGCAGCTGTCCACTTGATGTTTTATTAACCATATTAGTGTATTTACATATTTGTGCAGATGGATTGTTACCAAACTTTGGTAATAACCTTATATGGGGATGGCCGTAGCTGCGTGGCTAGGGCATGGATGACGCTAAGCTTCCACCTGGTCATTGATGTGGCAATTCAGAAGGAGCCAGTAGAGAGGAGCTTACTATTTCCAATCTGCAAGTCAGTGAATTATTCAGATAATTCCTCGTGCCAATCATTCAGGGCAGGATTCAGCCACAGTAAGGCCAAGTCCCAATTCTTAGGCAAACACGTGAGCTATTTAGCTAGGCTTCTCTGTGTTCAAACTAAAATTGTGCAGAGCAATCCTATGTCAGGAGGTATTGATTATAGAGGATGTATACTTAATTTGCTTAGGCTGGAGCCTACTTTTCAGACAGTTAGAATTTAAATAAGTGTTTTAAACTTTCCACACTTTGGGAAGGTAGTTTGTTAACAGCTCAAGGACTCAGGCTAAAAACTGTCATTTGTGGTACAGAGATGTAGCACAGACTAGGTTATTAGGAATTATAGGGCAGATGGCTGCCAAATGGAATGACATTATGTGTTGGATCTTTTATGCTTAAAATAGTATGACATATTTGAACTAGGTTTCCTTTTTTTTTTTTAGGAAGATGTAGCTTTATGTATTTTATGAAGATACCTAGCTGTTAATTCTCAATACAATCACTTTCATATAATTAAAAAAAAAACCAACACAAAGCCAAACAGATTAAAGCAATGAGATGAATGGAAGTCTCAATCATTAAGTATTTAGACAACAATGGAGTTCCAACTTGAAAAATATGCTTGTCGAATCTCTGATTCAATTAAAAATAAAATATTAGCCCTCACTGTAGGTAACAAATAAAGCTGCTCTTCACTCTAGTTCACTTTACTATACTGATGATTAAACTGTTCATTATTGAAAGCTAGTTTTTATCTAATTGGCACCTTGATCAGAGCAACAGAATTGGTTAGGTTGTACACAAGTATGTTTGTGTATATAATGATGGTAGGTCTGGTCCAGGTTACTCATACCCTGTATTATGGCCTCCATCTCCTGACCACAAATGCCTCCAGAGAGGTGGTGGGTGTCCCCCTCCCTGCAGGCATTCAAGGTCAGTCAGGCTGGATGGGGCTCTGAGCAACCTGATCGATCTGTAGGTGTCCCTGTTCATTGCAAGGGGGTGTGTGGAGTATGGGTGGAGTGGACTAGATGACCTTTAATGTATCCCTTCCAACTCAAATAATTCAATGATTAACTGTATGGGGAGTCCAAAGAGACCATGCACTAACATTAATTCGTGCAATCACATTAATTCAGCACTTACATTATATGCCTGAAGTAGGTAGTGTAGAATCTCCATCTTTTCCCTTTATTTTCAGAGTGTATTTGCTGATTTTTTTTTTTCCCAGGACAAGAAAGAATTCTCTGCTCTTCTGTCCGGAACTGTAATAGAACAGTATTCCATGTCATGTTTTTTAATTGTACATGGTATGAAAAGCTGTTTGTGTATGTGCTGGTGTGTTGTGTGTACATTTCAAACCACCCTTTTGTAGCTTAATTTCCATTTATTCAAGTGTATCTGTATCAACAAGGAGAACAGCGAGTACTGCAAACAGAGTATAGGCTACATTTTCTTAGTATCAAGGACAGCTTGATCTGGTCAAAAAAGCCTGGGTCTAGGAACCATGTGGTGGTTGTGGGCAGTGATAGTTTTGGATACCAGCTAAAAGAGGTCGGAATTGCTGCTTGGTTTACTTGCTTATATGGGTATGATTGAAGAGGGAGCAGCTGACTAGGGAAGGGAGCACAAATAGGATATTAGACTGTTATTTTTACCCGGATGCATTTTTAATGTTTATTAGGTAGTTTGGGGAGAGAAGATTTGATAGCTTAAAAGTTTCAGTTTTCAGTTGTGGTTTGGAAAGTGTTAAATGTAGCCAGAAGTAATACATAAAATATTGAGAAAATCAGGCATATTCACAATGTACATGAAAACAAGGAAAAGCAATGCTCTTGGCTCCGCTGGGAGGTTGTCCAGCTAATCTATTGTCACAGACTGGAGCAATGGCACATTAAAATCCAAATGCTGATCTGAGGAGGCTAGTATTCAGGATGCTGTTGGCTGATAAGCAGCTGTTTGCGCAGTGCAACTCAGTTTTCTCTCCAGACTGGAAAGGCAGGAGAGATATTGATCTTAAGAGCAAGGGCTGCTTTGCTGAATCTGATGAAGTTACGCTGCCTTGCACCATTGGAGGATTTACTTCCTTGCTCTGTTCGTTGTTGTGTGCGCTGAGCATATTCACATCACAGATAAAGCATGTCTGTGGACTCCTTTAGCATAACCAAATACTTTTAAAACTAACTGCAGAAAAGGGATGAAGGAGTAGGAGAGAAATCCAACAGGGGAAAAAATCGTTAGTGGTACACAGAGTGAGTTAGAAAGCCAAATAATGGCTTTTGTGATGTGACTGGCTGCAGTTTAAAATGTTATGGACAAGGATGACTGTCAGAGAATCAAATGCAATGCAGTGATTTGCATGTATGCACTAACAGGTTGCTATCTTTCTACAATCTCCTGTCTTTTCAAGAGGAATTAGTGGTGGAAAGGAACAATGTCATACCATCCACCACCAGTACATCAACTAAGTAAAACTGATGGTGTGAGCACCAAGAGGATCAGAAATTTTTCCATATTGTCACAAGCATCTTTAGCCATTACTTTAATTGCTGTATAGTCCCAGGAATGCTGTGATAAGTTGGCCATCACATAAATATGGCAGAATTTTATAGCTTTAATTGTTATTGCAACCTATTTTTGACGCCACTACCCCAAGCTTTATTCTGTTATGTTATGGTATAACTTTTACTAGTTCTGATTTTGGTTCAGCTGTTTTCAAGATTGTCTGCTGTACTATGGGAAATCACATTACACTGGAGAGTCATACTTTGGTAGTGTGCAAAATGAGACAAAAAATCAAATTAAAACATAAAGGCAAACTGAAATTGTATCAGCAGCACTGCTTAGGCGAGAGGGGAATTACAGCACTAAAATGTCTTGTTATTATTTGATCTGTTTTTTAAAAAAATATCTCTAAGAAGTGGAACTACTCTCATAAGTTGATGGTTTTGGCTTTCAGTGTGCTAGATGGTGCAAGCTGGTTTGTGAAGGAAATAGGCCAGGATAGGTGTTTTTATCTTCATACTCATTTCTTAGTATAATCTTTTTCCATCCTCTGTTGTGTATGTCTAGATTCACCATATAAGTTTTTCTAATTACAAATTGCAGTAGAATGAAGTATGATACTGTAGTTTGTTAACAGCACGTTATTTCAGGACCAATTATGCAAGATGGACCTTACTGTTACTGCATATAGGATGAGAATCGTGATTCACAATGTTACTGGAGAAGGTATGAGTTGATAGGGAGCCCTGCTGCTGAATTTTAAAAAATATCTTAAA
Organism: Phasianus colchicus; assembly: GCF_987193195.1. Taxonomy (NCBI): domain Eukaryota; kingdom Metazoa; phylum Chordata; class Aves; order Galliformes; family Phasianidae; genus Phasianus; species Phasianus colchicus. The sequence goes on along the minus strand of NC_143441.1, from coordinate 5,895,824 downwards.
TGTAGTGGATATCCAGAGAGCAACTTCTGATAAAAACAATTGTAACATATATAGAGTACTTCTAGGAAACAAATAAGCTTTTGGGGAAGAATGAAGTTTCTTCATAAACAACCTGCAGTACGTAACTTTATCATTGCTTGTGAGAAATATACTGAGCATCCTGGGAGATTTTGTCTTAACTTCTCTAAAATGGGAAGATGTTTTCTTTAGATTCATCAATTCTTGTTTCTCATGCTCAGTTCTGAAGAGTGCTGAGCTCTGGGATGGTAAATGTTTTTGGGCAACACTGACACTGGTGGGGAGAGAGCCCTCTCTAAAACTGCTCTGGAAAATGTTTGATTGTAAAATTGAAGGCATTGTTTGGAACACTTTATTGTCATAAAGTTTTCCTGAATCAAAGGCAGGCCTCCATGTGACCTGCCTTGTGATTCTGTGGTCCATGTACAGGAACCCACTATCTCAAGGATTCCTTAATCTCAGAAATCCTGAATGCTGGGTTCCTCTTTGCTCCACAAAATCACTCCTCAACTTTGGGTACACAGCCAGAAAGCTTCTGAGCTGACACTGTTGTCAAAAGGTGTAGTAGGCTAAGGAGCCATCAAGTAGCCAGAAGAAGGAAGGTTCAAAAGCAAGAAATCTTCATGCACTGCTTAGCTAACCTGTGAACCTGCCTGCTAATGGGTGCTACTGATACTGAAGATCTAAAGAAGATTGAATTGGAAACTTTTGACCATTTCTACATACTCATAAACACACCCAGCTCAAAAGGTACCTCAGATGGAAGTTGTTTGTCTAACAGCACCATAGTTTGCTTTGTTCTTAATCATTTTTCAGCAGTTTTATCATTTTTCTTACAATGTATTGCTCTGGCAGTGATGGACGTATGATGCAGAGTTGGGTGTAGGACGCTAAGTGGGACTTTGTTCTGACCCAGTATGGCTGCATTTTTGTTCTGAATATTCAACTTCAAGTTGTCAATTGATTTTTAGGATACCTGAGATTTCTGGAAAGACAAACTCAGAGTTCCTAATTCTGCTTACTCTAGTGACAGTCTCTACAAAAGCACATGGATACCTGAGATAGGAATTCATCACTGCTCCAATGAAACCTGATTACATCAGGAACTGGATAAACAGGAGCATAGGTCTAGAAAACTGGAAGGACAGAACTCCAGCCCTGTTAGAGTGAGTAGGAGCTTTGCCCTTGGATTCTGTGGGGCAAGGATTTCACTCTGCACTTTTATTTTCTCTTCCTCTTAGTACAAGAGCTAGGGATGTGTGTCTGAAAGAACAAGCTGTGATTTTTGTGCTGATACAGAGGAGTATATACTGTATATTATTCTATACAGAATTTGTTTGGGGAGAGCATTTGGGTGTGAACTGCAATTAAAAATCTTTCAGTCTGGCTTAGACAAAGTTACATGAAGCATGAAGCTTCCTTTACTGCAGGGCAGAAACAGGCTGCCTAAGGATAGGAAGCCTGTTTTGTGTTTGTGTTATAGGTGACTGCTTTTTCTGTAACTTCCTCAAGCAGACTGGATGGATCGTTGGCTTCATTTGATAAGAACTTTGGTTAAAGTTTGAAAAAATACAGTTCATCCACACATTGAAAAGAGGGGAAAATATTAAAAATAATTGCTGCTTTATGTGTTGATGAATTAAATGTTACCATAGATACTCTGGTCTGTTTACAGCAATAATAAATATTTTTAATTCACACTGTGCTCTTCATCTCAAAGGACCCCCAGGTGGTTTACAAATGACATAGATGGATTGCTCTACACAGCACTGAACTTGTAGCAGCGAGAGCTGCCTACCAATTTGTATTGGTACCTGGCAGTGCAAGGTAGAAAATGTACTGTACCCCCCACATGAATCTGTAGGGATTGTTTGGGAGGGCAGAACTCTCATCTAGCCAAGAGCTGAGCAGCAAAACATAAAGAATCAGGTAGGATCAGGTATGGAGTTACTGATATAGTCTGGTAATTCTTTGAAGAGCCAGATGAAGTTGTTACCAGGGCAGGGAGGAAGCTATTTCCATCTTGAAAAAACTTGCTGGTTAAAACATCTTCCTTTCCACCCTGAGGTGAATGCCTCTGCCATTTTGAAGGGAGAGAGCATCCCACTGCAAACAGCCAGTTTCGAGCTGTCTCTGGAACAGGGTTGATCCATTTTTCCAGCCTTACTTTAGCAGTTCCCTCTGCTGAATGACTCTCTGCTCTTCCCAAGGGAGATGTTCGCTTTGACCTAAATAAACTCGTGAAGTTATTAAAATTATTTGAATGAATTTCAGGTGGGGTTGAACAAGATATCTTTCCCAAATAATGTATGTATGCATAGCTACTGAATGATGGAGTCCTTTTCTCTCTCTTGCGATCTGTAGTAAGTGGGTGATGCTCCAGTGAGGATGACTGATCAGCAGGGGAGAAATTTAGAGATCAGGGTGTTTTCCTGAGAGCAGAAATGCTAATACAATTCTCCTACTCACATACAACTCTCTCACATTTAAGCAAGGCTGCATCTGCCTATCTTTTTAATGGAGTCTTTCATGGAACTAAGAAACTAGACTGAAACTTCACGATCATCTTCCCACAGTTTTTTTTTTTTTGATGAACCAACACTTTATGGTTTAAAGAAAATTCAGTGTCATAAAATAATAATAAAAAACTTAAAGCTGAAAGTTCCACCATTCAGTTTTTCCTTTAGATAACACTTAACTTCGTGCTCTCTAGATAAAGTGTGAGTAATTCTCCAGGCAGAGCATCAGTGCTTATGTAGGTGTGTGACCTATATAGCCAGTGACAGAGAAAATGATTCCTTGGAAGCCCTTTATGCTCACTCTGTTTTTATATTGTTTGGGAGAGGCAGCTAAATGATGCAGTCCAGTAAACTGTTTGAAAATTCTTCATTGCAGCAACCTACTCCAGAATGGCAGCTTTTTAATACTGCTGACGTTTGCCCTTCTGAGGTCATAGATAATTGCAGGTGCAAGTGCTGAAGATATTATTTCTAAGTACTTACTGCTATTTCACATTTTGGTCTTGAAAGGCCAGGAAAACTGGAAGACTGGGTCCTGCTTTCTATTAAAAAAAAAAAAACAACAAAGAAGAAAAAACAAAACCCAAAACCACACCCACTAACAGCCCTTTACTTAATAAATTTGTCTCGTGTTATTGAACAGCCAAATGATTTTAAAAAGCCTGGTAACTGAAAAGGCTGTTTGGCAGAGGCTCTTGACTGGGTTTGAATTAAGTGGAATTTAAATCACTGGGCTAGAGCTCAGCAGTGACTCTCACCCATCCTCTGAAGAGAGGGGGTTTACAGTGCACTATTTCTATCTGACTCAATCTTTTGTTAAGTATAAGGTAGGGCTGGGGTTTATACCTTACACACAGACCAGGCTTGCTGATGTTTTGTAAACATTTTGGCATGCCTTAGCTAAGCTTTGAGCAAACTGTCTCCTATTATTTTGAAGGCAGTCTTCCTGAAGCATAATGTTTTCATGTGGTGTACATACTGGCCAGTGTAAAACGTGCCAAATTCACCTGGAATTTATTTCTGTTCTTCTTACATAGATGAGGGGATTGAGTGTACCCTCAGTAAGTTTGCAGCTGACACCAAAGTGGGAGGTGGTGTTGATCTGCCTGAGGGTAGGGAGGCCCTGCAGAGGGATCTAGATAAGCTGGATCGCTGGGCTGAGGTGAATGGGATGAGGTTCAACAAGGCCAAGTGCTGGATCCTGCACTTTGGCCACAATAACCCCTCATAAGCACAAGAGGCTTGGGGCTGAGTGGCTGGATGACTGTGAGGTGGAAGGGGACCTGGGGGTGTTGGTTGATGCTCAACTGAACATGAGCCAACAGTGTGCCCAGGTGGCCAAGAGGGCCAATGGCATCCTGGCCTGCATTAGAAATAGTGTGGTCAGCAGGAGCAGGGAGGTGATCATCCCCTGTACTCAGCACTGGTGAGGCCGCACCTCGAGTGCTGTGTTCAGTTTTGGGCCCCTCACTACAAGACAAACATTGAGGCCCTGCAGCGTGTCCAGAGAAGGGCAGCGAAACTGGTGAGGGGTCTGGAGCACAAGTCCTATGAGGAGCGGCTGAGGGAGCTGGGATTGTTCAGTCTGGAGCTCAGGAGGAGCTCAGGGGAGACCTCACTGCACTCTACAACTTCCTGAAGGGAGGCTGTGATGAGGAGCGGTTTGGCCTCTTCTCCCAGGCAACACACAGGACCCAGGGAAATGGCTGCAAGTTGTACCAGAGGAGGTTTAGGTTAGACCTGAGGAAGAACTTTTTCTCTCAGAGTGGTCAGGCACTGGAATGGCTGCACAGGGAGGTGGTGGAGTCGCTGTCCCTGCAGTGTTCAAGAGGAGTCTGGATGAGGAGCTGTGAAATATGGTTTAGTCTGTGGTAGCAGTGGTAACGGGAGGATGGTGGGACTAGATGAGCTTGCAGGTCCTTTCCAACCTTGTGATTCTATGATTCTTTGAAACCTGAAAAAGGGAGCACTTATTAATATAGGAACTGGCTACTACATATTACAATAGGTTTGCGGACTTTCACATGAAGTGGCATCATTAAGACGTTGCCAGTGCTTTCATAGAGTCACAGAATGGTTTGAATTGGAAGAGACCTTTAAGATCACCTAGTTCCAACCCCTGCTATAGGCACGGACTCCTGTTTATAAAAGCCTGACTTGCTGCTTGCCTTTTGGGAAAACCTCCTCAGCCCCAACTTTAAATGGTGTCTGTTCACAGAAAGGGGCTGGCCTGCCTTCCTTTCTCAGTGGAGAAAGAAAAAAGTTGCAGGAAGGCTTATAAATGATGGGGCAAGTGAGCAGGAGCTCAGAAGGCTTTTCCTTGAGCGTGTGTACGTTCTGCTCAGTTTATCATCACCGTTACTAAATTGCTTTTATTTCTCACAGTCCTTTAAGATTTTTTTTGGTAAAAACATTTTATACTCCTCTTCTGGCTGTGTTTCCAGAGACTTGTTGCTTGTGTAACAAGTGGATGATTGATGATGTACTCTAATCTTGGGTTGATTCATTATGTCCCGACTGATTGAAACGCTCAGCTTGCATTGGAAGGGCTGAAATCCGAGGGCAAATCAGAAGCCACGAGAGCAAGGGGAGTCATAGAAAGGGGACCAAGCCTCACCTTTCATCTTTCTTTGACTGTGCGCTGAACTCCTACGCGGAACTGACAGATACAGCTGTCTTATCGACTCGGTTGCTTAGCCGTGGGTTTGGCTACCGAGCCGCTGCCCGAGGCTGGGCCGGGCCGGCACATCGGTGCGCGCTGGGGGAGGAGAAAGCGGCTGGGTGCGCGCTTGGGCTCCCCGCGCCGGAGATGTGCGCGGCTGGCTGCGAGGGCTGGCGCTAGCGGAGGAGCGGCGGGCACGGAACACCGGCACAGAGCCCTGCGTGCCGCTGCCGCGGGGAGACAGACTGAGCCGGAGGGACAAGCTGGAGGGATCATGACAGAGCCAAGCAGCAGAAAGGAAGGGTTTAAAAAATGCCGGAGCGCTACTTTCAGCATCGATGGCTATAGCTTTACTATTGGTGAGCCTGATTTAATTCCTCCGCTTTCTTTCATTTCTCTGTTTGTTCCCTCTCTGCAGCTTCGGTTAAAGACAGCTGTTGCTCACATCTGCCTCTTGTCGCTGTACGCGTTTGCAGTGCATGCCCTGCAACTTCTACATCTCTTTTCCTGTCTGCCTTCTGTATTTACTTCTGTCCAAGAAACTTGTCAGCAATCAGCACTGTGAATCCCTCCCCGGTTTTGGCACAAGGAGACGTTTGCAGAACTTCTTGGTTTGGAGCCTTATCTCAGTAACACCGCTGCTCTCAGGACCGCAGATTTCCAGCTTGCTAGCTTGTTTCCTTCCGATGAATCCAGGAACACGGCCCTCGGGAGCTGTGGTTTTGTTTCCAGTATTTGTTTGTTGCCTTAGAGAGTGTTTTCAAATTCCATAACCTTTCACCATTCTTAGGTTTGTGTTGCTTCTCTCAAATACTAAAAATCGCTACGGGGCGGAAAGATGCGGGGAGAGATCAGGAATTTTAGGATTGTTTGTTTCTCTGGTAGCTGTTCGTGTGCAGTTTGTTGTGTTTGCTGTCTTAGCCTTCTCAAAGCAACAGGTGTCTGCATGACTTCCAGCAGTCTTTCTGTGCAGAAGTTAAGATATGAGGATTCCCTAACAGGCTGCTCTGCTAAAACTGTGTACCTCCCAGAGCTGTGCTGTATAAAATCCTATAGACCTTAAAGATGAAGAGGCTTTTTTTGGTATTTCAGTTTTCAAAGGAGATCCAGTTTGGTGTTTACGGGTAACTGCTGCAGAATAATCAAACAGTACAAATCCCCCCTGGCTACGTTTTAGGTGGCAAGAGTTCTATTTTCCTGCAGTTTTGAAATCAGGGAAGTCGTTCCTGACTTGTACTGGTGTAACTAGGTCATGATTTTATTTAATAAAGATGAATGCAAGCTTTTTTGTTGGTGTGGGAGGTACTTGTTTTATCTAATTGCCTGCTTCACAGAAAACTTATTTTGCAATCAAAAAACTTAGTGATAAAATACAGACACAGAAATGTAGGTGTCTCTAAAATATTTCTATGTAAACATCTGTTAATGTGCCTGTAACATTTGGAAGTTGAAGCTGCTAGGAAAATGCTACTTCTAAAGGCTATTTCTCTCAGATTGTGGGTGGTGGTCCCCCCCCAAGAGCTAAGTTGCAGCATGTTTGCTTTTGAACTCCCTATCTTCAATCTCTCCATCTCTCATCATCGTTACTAATAGTGATATTTCATCAGTTTGTGTCAGTCTGGAGGAAAAACATTTCCTTTCTGAGCCTAGGCAATAGAAAACATCATCCGAAGATGCTGAACGCTTCTGACTGTGCCTAATTACTTTGTTCCTGGACAAACCAAGAGGATTGCTGCATTTGTTACTCTGCTGTCTTTATTGCTTGTGCTCACCAAAGAATGAGACCAAATTGTTGGTCAGATGACTCAGGCAATTGCAGCTTCTGCTTCTTAGGACAGTTGTTGCATAGTAGTTCGTGTGCTGTTTTCTTCTATTTGATGCGTGCAACCGATGTATCGATTGTGAACTGTGCATTATGTAACATTTATTTTTATATCTTGGCAAATGTGCGCTGGATTGATTCACGTAACTGTGAAAGCACTGTAAACACACTATCTGGTATTACCAGCGCTGTGTGATGGACAGATCTGAATGATTCATGTATTTGTTAATCTCTGCGTTGAAGAAAATGAATGTATCTGAACGGTGTGACAAAAATGTTGAAGTGTTGGAGATGGGCGTAAACTTTTTTTCATCAGATGACACTTGTTTGTAGACTCCTAGTCTCAGATATTGCAGATGTCTTGAAGTTTTTGGAAGATGTTGAGCTGCTGAGTCTTCTACTGAAGCATGTCAGCTGGGATAGAAGACTGCTGCTCTGAGGGACACAGTTGCATCAGGTTGAGATTAATGTTTCCACTTAGGTGCAAAAGAGTTAGAATTGGGATGAACCAACGCAAACTGTAAAGAAAAGATGATCTTCATAAAAATGATTATGTACGGCTAAACAAAAAGACATTTTTCATGAAAGACCTGAGCCTGAAGATCAGCCATGACAGTGTGTGGGAAAGGAGGAAGGCTGCTGCAGCAGCAGCTCCAGCCTGATTGCGTGCAGGTGTGTAGCAGCGTGTCACTAGAGATGGTCACTGTGTGTTTGCTCAGCAGCACAACTCAAGCAGCTGTTGTGCAGCTCCCATTTTCCCCTTGCTCACTGCAAGAAGTTAATGCACAACTGCGGTGGTTGTGGGAGCCTAGCACTTCCCAAGGCCTCCACAGATCTCCCCAGGAGTATCTGGCCTGCCATGCTAAAAAGCAAATGTACACTGCTACCTGATAGCTTTACCTCTCTACAGAGTAACGAGGTAGTTGTGCAAGCCCCTTTCCTCCACACACCAGCCACTCTTGGCGGACAATATGAGGAGGACTGAGCTGCACTGCTCTGCGTGCACTGAGAATTTCTAGCATGGTTTTACAGGTTCCTTTGCACTTTTTGCACCAGCGTTGTATTGATAAGGGGCTATAGCAGAGCTATAACAGAGAATGCTATTTAGTGGGACCATTTGGGATGAAGTGGAAAAATTATTTTGCTCTAGAAATTTCAGTGCGTCTCTAATGAAGATTTCAGTGTCTTTATTTGCCACTGTTTCTGTCAGCAAATTTCATTGTCTGTTCCAGAGTAAGTTTTTTAATTATGTAAGTTGTTTTGCTTGAGTTCTTGTTTAACTTTGGCTAAATTTTCCTCTACTGAAAGTAATAAATACCAGCTGAGTTTAGAGGAAAAGAAATTAGGAAGAACTCACGCCTGCTTCTTTTGTCCTGCGCCTTCTCTCATCGTTTATGAAATACTGTTCAGTCAGAATGCTGGTGTTACTGGCTTTGCTGCTTTAACTGGCTGTCTGAAGGTGCAAGACAGAGAAACTTCCATTGTCTTTAAACCTGGGAAAACGGTAAACACAAACACTAACAGAGGATATTTTCTTTCTGTATTTATCACCTTCCTGTGACTAAGAGCTAACTGCATTAAAGCTCCCACTCTGCTTTTCATATCCAGAAGCACCTGGCAACACTTCTTAAAGTATCTTGTCCAAATTTATCTAATCAATTTATTTTTGTGGGTTAAAATGAATGGAAATGATGAGGAGTTATGCTGCAGTACAAGTGCTGATGGAGGTGGGACGTGGAACTGAAATACTTGGTCTAGCTCACAGCAGTTGTTTCTATACCTTTCATGAAAGTTCATTTAGGAGGACCCTGTCACCATTTCAAGTGCAAAGGCTCGTCCTTAAATTATTACTAAAGATTTGAGTTTTGCTCAGCGGCACTGTCAGGCCTTACTTTGAAATATTTCTTTAAAAACATGGTTTTCTTAACCGTCCTACTTTATCGCTCTGCATTCATTATATGAAACCAATTTCAACATCATTGTGTGAATAACACTCCCAAAGGCAGGGCTCTTGGTGAGTCCCTCTGGAAATTCACGTCAGAAATCCATGCATGTTAGAGCAAATGTTGCTGGAGAGGATTTGTGCTGTGTTGGTCTCAGCTGGGGATGGGGAAGACTGGAAGCAAAGCTGATACTGAACTCAGTGTTCTCAGAATAAGCTCTGTGTCATGTGCTTAAATTAAGGAAAAAAAAAAAGCTACTGTAGTTGTTTCCTTTTTTAAGGGTTGCACCTTAGGAGCTCCATGTTCAAATTAACTGGAATAGAAAAGACTGTTTTTGAGAAAGATTCTAGAAAGAAACCAGGGAAGTAAGCTTTGCTTTTTGTACTGTATGTTACCCAGAGAGTTGTGTGTATTGTAGCAATAATTAATATAGTTAATTGCATTGTTCTCGTGTATTGATTTTCAGCTTTGCTGGAGTTGGTTATTCTTCTGAGGGTAATGTCTCCTTTGCAAGCCAGAGAAGAGACAGGCTTTAGCACAAGACCTCTCCTAGCCCACGTACAAGCACATACACAGCGTGTTTTCATGGAGACTTCCTTGACTTCTCCTCTTGGTTTCTTCTTATGATAAATATCATCTAGATTGATAGCATGCTGTAATCACAAGGTGCTGACAGATCTCTCACTGGCTCTGTGTGTGTGTTACTGGCAGTGTTCCTTCAGCAGAGGCCTGGGAGAGATGTCTCTCTGTGGGGTCAGTGTGCTTTTAGGGAGAGAGGGAGGGTGCAAAAACATTGTCCCTGGCAGAAAGGTGAACGATAGCATAATCACCTCTCCTCCTTGGGGGGGGGGGGGGGGTTATAGCTTTTCCTTGTCTTTGTACCTGAACTCTGTATCGTTTTCTTTGCTATGACACCACAGCCAGAACACCTAAACAAAACACAACAAATCCCCAAACTTGGCTAATAGACCACGCTTTGGGAAGATCTTCCCATTGGAAGCATTTTTCATCTGATATCTAAGAATTAACAAATTCAAGTTGATTAATATAAAGCAAATGAGAGGCTTGCAATTGGATGTGGTATTCTGCTGTTCTAATAAAAAAGAAAGGAAAATAAAACCCACCCTCCTCCTACTCTCAAAAATTAACATAAAGCTGCTAGCAAATAGACTGTGAAATAAAACTAACATTGAGGTTTTTCTCCTGCTTTTTCCATTACAAAGTTGTGCTTTAGCTTCAAACCAATCTGGGCTTTGTCTGCTCTGCCTGAATATTCACCGGAAAGAAAGCTGAATTTTTGGTGTCCACATTTGTGAGACAACCAGCTGGCCCCTTGTGTGGGGTGGGATTCCTGGACACAGTGGTTACCTGCAAGTCTTGTTGGTATTTCTGTCACGTAGCTGCTTTTCTAATAGGTGGGGACGGTGATTTCTGTGGCATCTGCAGGAACGTGGTGGTGTTCAGTGTTTCAAGGTGGATTGCTTTGAGCTGAGTGATCTCTGGGAAGACTGCAGCATTGGTTCTTGCGTGGCAAGAAGCTTGGCAGTGCTTTCATGGAGCTCAGCCATTTGCTACTGTGGATGATTTGCCTCGTCACTGCTACCTGCTGCTCACAGCTGTGGGTATCTTGGCATCTTGAAACACAGTGAGTCTTTGGGGCTCACCTCCTTCAGAGCTGCCACAGGAAAGAGGTCATAGCACACCAATTCTGCCAGCAGCTCACACTGGGAGCTCTCAAAGTCAGTTGTCTTATGGGATTTGCGTTTCTGCAGATCTTCTGTTTTAAGCTCTTGTGCTGTGCTCACTGTCTCGCTTTTCTGATGTATTACTATTGCACGAGTAAAGGCTTCTGGATGCATCATGTGCTTATTGCTACAAGTGCAAATCGAGTCAAAAGGCAGGATTCTGGCCAGTAGTAAATTGCATCACTCCACTGCTGCTCAGAGTCCAACAGTGACTTAAATAAAGGATCTGTCCCCAGACAGTTTTCTCTGCTAAAAGCACACACTGTTGTAGGTCAGAAGAGAGTCTGACCTATGTACAAAGTGAGGTAAAATCATAGAGCTTTACTATAGCTTGCTCCCAAGACTTTTTGCTGGTATCTTCTTCCTCCCAAATTCTCTCTCCAGGGAGAGACTGTATCTAGTGATGGCCCTGAAACTTGATTTCCAGATTTCCAGTAGCTACAGGCTCAGAATTTTCAAGTCTGTAAAGGTAACCTTTGCTCGCATCAGTAGTTGTTTGTGAAGTTGGAAGCTCGGTGAGGAGGAAGTTGCAGTAATTACCAAACAGATGCACATGATGAGATCTCCACTGGTTTCCCAGCTGGAGAGTCATGCTGTGCACTGGGACAGTGTGAGAGCAGTTGCTCTGGTCATCCTCCTCTTTACTGTCATAGCAGCTGCAATCAGCCCCTTGAACGTTTCCCTTAAGAAGACTGCAGGCATCATCTTTCTCTGTAAAATGGCAGCAAGTGGTGCTTAATCTCTTGCTGCTGCTGCAGGATGCTGCCTCATTTCTGTTGATGTAGTGCCCTTTCCCCCCTTCTCAAAGTTATGAGACCTGACCAACGGTGTGGTGTGGGGAAAGGGGACTGGATAAGCAGCTTGCTCAGCCAGTACCACTTGGTTTGACACCAAGTGCCTCTCCTAAAGTCAGTAATTCTGTAGTCAGCTCACGTTCATCTGGGCTTGAGAATAAGGAAGGCAGTTTGGATCCAGGCTGCCTGTCCTTTTGTATTGACAATGAATACTTATTAGGAATGAAAGCTTTCAAAAATCAAATTGTACCAGTTCTTTCCTCATGTGTGTGGGAAGCTGAAGTCCTTGCAGTTCCTGCAAGTGGTGTGCTGATTGCTTTTAATGGAATCTCTTTTCCTTTCCGTTTTGGGGTTTTGTACTTTGAAACAGTGGTAATGGATATACCCCCCCAAATTTACACCAGTATTTTTCTCTTTAGACATTATCTTTTTTTTATTATTGTATCCCACAAATATCAGTGTTATTTTAGTTTGAATTGTGTCAACTGAAAGCTAAACTTTCTTCTCTAGTCTCACCAAGCAGATTATTGTGAAGGAAGTTTTTTTTTATTACTAGTTCAAGTACTTTAAGCTAGCTTGGAGATAACAGAAGTAACAACTATAAGTACATCAACTTTCTCTTACAGTGACTTGTTCAAAGTATTAAATTTTCTTTTTGATGATCGCTATGGACAAAGATAAATGCCCTACACCTACTAAACAGATATCCTTAAGAAAACTCAAAACGGTTTCATTTAGGCCGTGGTTCTGCTGTTGGCTGAGGTCTTTTCTGCTGGCAACAAATGGCCTTGTTCTCAGCTGCATCCTGAGGAGCTTTGCTGAGTTGTGAGAGAAGCATGCTCCACGATGACGTGAGAACAGTGGGTATTTTTGTCAAATGCCAAGAGGGAAGAACAGCAATTGTAGCACCCTAAGAAGTGAACCAAGAATGTAAATATCAGGAGAGAAAGAGTTCTATGAAATTTAGGGATGCTAATGTCAGCTATGCTGCAAAATCCCAAGTGATGCTCTAATTTCCCATTGAAGTTGATGTTTTGCAGGGTAGGATGTTTTATTTGCTGCTGAACACAATGTGAACAGCAAAATGCTAAATCTGCTTAATTTATATTGATTTCCTCCTCTACTCCTGAAGCTGTGATCATTACCGGACATGTATACTGTTAATAATCACTGTTTCCCTTTCAATGTAGTCTAAAAACGAGATCTTTTGGGGGCTTCAGGCTTCTTTATTTGCCCCCATTTGGTAGTATGGTACTTTGTTAGATTAGCCTACAGGGAGAGAGATGGTCCTTTCCCCTAATTTGCAAGAGCTTGGTTTAAGGACAATCTATGTTATTTCTGCCTTGAACATTATCATAATTCAGAACTGAATATCTTAGAGGCCGAATTATGTTCTGACTCTTATGCAAACCTGATAACTCAAAACATAATTTGGCCTGCAGTGTGTATTTCTTGTTTATTAAAACTGCCGTATGAGCAAATCTAAGACACCTCTGGCAAAGCTGTGCTGTTTTTTAGTTTGCCAAAATCTGAAATATTAAAATATAGAACTTACTAATCAAAGCTGATTTCAATCTGAATCATAGGGTGGGGGATCTATACTTTACACTACTTGTATATGGTACAAAGTATAAAATGTGTATGCAAATATAACAGAACATGAAGGACCTAGGAGATGTGGAGGAATATATGCATAGAATAACCCAGAAAAATATGCATATTTCTTTCAGGGTTAATTTATGGGAATTTTATGAAATTTATTTCATGACTGTTCAAATAACAACAGCAGTGAGATTTTCCTGACCCCTGGATGCAAGCTAACTCTGTTGTTAGTAAAATTGGTGGATATCTCTAGAAAATCCATAACAGGACATCTTTTGTTACTTTTAAAGGTTCCTTTGTACTTTGAGTTGATTTCTTTCTGGTAACCTGAACGCTTAAATAGAATTACAGAGGTAAATACTATAGATCGAATGGCTACTATTAACGTTGGCTATTAGCCGATAGTTTATTTTTCATATAGATCGTCTGATAATGAATGTCTTGCCTCGCTTCAAGAGAGTGAATTCTGATTTTTCACAGGAATAATACAGGCCAAATTTGAGCTGAAAGTGTTTAATGACATCTAGGTATCTGTTTCTTCTACAAAAAAGGATTGCTTTTTCCATGCTGTGTGTATTTGTAACGAGATAGGTGTCTATTAAGGTACTTGGTTCACCTTTCATAGCATCATAGAGTGGCTTGGATTGGAAGGGACCTCAAGGATCATCAAGTTCCAATTTCACTGCTGCAGGCAGGGCTCCCAACCTCCATATCTAATACTAGACCAGGCTGCCCAGGGCTCCATCCAACCTGGCGTTGAACACCTCCATGTATGAGGCATCCACAGTCTCTATGGACAGCCTGTTCCAGCACCTCACCACTCTTTCTCTGTAAAGAACTTCCCCCTTTTCTCCCTGTCAAATGTAGAACTGATTACATAGAGACCTCCTGCCTCACTATGCAAAGATGCAGCATGCTGATGTGAGATGGGGTCTGGAAGATGGTTATCCCAGACCCTGTTTGAACACTGGTGTGGCAGCTCCTCTGTGAGCACAGTTTGCAGCCCTCTTTGCTGTAGCAATCAGGTACTGGCTGCTGCTAACTTTACTTCATTTGGCCATAAAGTTGAGTCCTTTCCTCTTGGCTCCTCCAGTGGCAGGAGCTATCTGTTGCAGACACAAGACGAGGAGTTGGAGGAACCTTTCACGGCACTACAGTTCAAAAGCCCACCTGGGAGCTGTCAAAGCAGCAAGGGAGACTAGGGGATCCTGGCTGTTAGGGGTTGTACCTGAGTTTCACTTAGGCTGAAGCCATGGTTTGAGTTTGGATGCATAGTTGCAGATCTTGTAAATAATCAAATAATCCAATTATTAGTTCTGTCTGCTAACTCTTCCCAGCATTCCTCCATTCTGAAATATCAGCAGGTTGTTGTTATTGCAGTTGCTAGGTGGCTGCTTAATATTACTCTTGTCTCCAGGGTTAATGCTCAGGGCTTAATTGTTCTTGAGGCAGGGGAAGTGTAAGAGCTGAGAATGGTAATTACAGCACTTCTTATAACTTGGATCTACTGGCTCCTGGAAGATGCTTCTGTCAGCTTGACAACATGATCAGAGCAAATTTTCCTTCGTGAGAGAGTTTGTTTATTCTTTAGTGATGTTTGCTGCCTTATGTTCCAGTCTAATGCTTCCCATTAATTAGAATTTATTGTGCTATTTAAGTGAAGTAGGATTTTTGAAGTGAAAATTCTGCACAGTGACTTGTCGTTTATTCTCTGATTGTGTTTGCCTACTTGCCCTCTGAAGCAGCAATAATAATTTGAGCCTTCTGTTTTATTAGCTGTCATTTACAGTAACGCTATGTGTATAATTATTTTTCTCCAGTTCTGCACTGATACTTAAATGAAACCTTTGGGATATTTTCCCTGCTGATTTGGTGTTTACATGTTATGTTCAGTCCCTTGTATTTGCTCTCTTTCATGTTGTTCATAGGAAGCAAGTTTTGTGTCCTTTTTAGAAGTTTTTAGCTTTGATTATTTCAGTGTTTATTAAGCACAGATCTATTCAGATGCTTTGGAGAAGCCTACTCAGAATATCATTGTCTTCAGATCTCAAAGTAAAGTGGCAAAGGAAATTTCACCTTTGAACACTAGCGAATTTTGCCTGTAAGGCATAGGTGCTGTTACAAACCAACTTTTTGAACTGGGAAGAGGATGATGTTTTCACGAGCGTGAAAAGATTCATCCAAGAGGGTATAGTTTTAGGCTTGGAGTTGCACATCTTTATCCAGCCCCCATAGTCCTTCTCCTCAGCCTTTGGCAATAATATCTGTGAGCCCCACTGTTTGCTGGCACTGCTGCTCATCAAGAGGAAGGCATGGAGACTCTTGTGAAGGAACCTGGAGGAGGGAAGAAGGAAGATAGCGCATGCTTCAGGTGCCAAAATCTCTCTCTATGGTTGTGCCAAGATTAATTTCTATTTCTAAAGAAAGTGATGCCGTACCTTATGGACCTTGAACTCCTCAGCCCAAATCATGCAAGTCAAAGAACGCATTGGGAATTTGTGAAAATAAGGTAGAAAATATCCTAAGACTTGAAATAGACTTCTAGTCAAACTTACAATTCCAGAATGATACATCATGCAAACTTGGTATGCACAAAAATGAGTCTTACGTGGTTTATTTTTTAATTTCACTCAATCTTCTTTTTCTATTTACAGATTACTTTTATGTATTCAGTCGTATCTCATTGCATACTGTAAACTGCATGTGCACACAGCACGTGTAATGCTTCTCATCATTGCTAGAAAATATTTATATGTTCTTGTTTGCAGTAAGCTGATTGTTGAAGTCACCAAGCAGCATTTAGAATGGATAAGATACTTGTGACTGCTGTATGAGGTCACACATGCTTTGGCACCCTTGGTACCCAGGCAGTTGGACTTCCCCAAGTGAAAGATCCTAGTTTAAAAATGAGGAAAAAGAAAAGAAAAAATGCACTTAAATCTTTTTAGAAAGACAGAGTATCAGAAGGTTCTGTAGTGATGCATGACAAAAAAAAAAAAAAAAAAGAAAATCAATGAAGGCAATAACTGAAATATTTGTATGAAGTATCTGTGTGATTAATCCCACTGCTATAAATGAGAGTACTCATGATGTTCAGGAACATTTGGATGTTGTGTTGAGGGATATGGTTTAGTGAAAACTATTGGTGATAGGTGGATGGTTGGACTTGGATGCCCTTAAGTCTTTTCCAACCTTGGTGTTTCTGTGATTCTGTGACTGCAAGAACTGCCAAATGAGACTTGTTCATAAGGAGGAACTATTTATTGTATTTTGGAAGTTGCTTTAGTTGCTCAGTCACACAGCTTTTAAGTGCTATGTTCAGTGCTTTTAAGTGGTACGTTTCTGGATGTTGTGAATATTCTGCTTTGGGCAGATACTTTCAGTTATTTACCTACTTACCCGATATGCCTCCTGCCTTTTCCTGGGGTACGTTGAGAAAATAAGAGAGTCATCTCAGAAATATTGAGTGAAATATAGTAAAAGCCTTTCCTTTGATGCTTTAAGACATTTTAAGGAGCATGGGTGTAAGCCATTCTGCTGCATCCACAGCATCTTGTGTATAAAGGCAGGAAGCTTTATGATGTGGGTGTGCAACCTTTTGTCTTTTTGGGCCACACTGAGTCTTGGGCTACATATAAAGTGTGTAGGTCACTGCAAAAGTAATGCTTCCTATTGCTTTCCATGGAAACTACAACAAAGAATACAATATATATAAAATATATAAAATTATATATATATTATATATAAAGAGAACAACAAACATAAAGAACTAGTGGGATATTTGACCCCAGTTTTGAGAAACTAATGCCTCACCCTGGTTTGATGGCAGTGGCTGCCATTCTCAGTGAGCTCTCAGGGTGTTCATCCAAGATTTTTGATGACATTTTACTCTTCCTGTGCTTTATCCTTGAAAATAGCTGTTTACAAATGTATGTACTGCCAAATAGTGATGGTATGAATAAAGTGTGACGTGAAGGAAGGGGTATTTCCTTCTGGTCACTAAGGTCTGGTAGAGGGACGTGATCAGATTTATGGCTTGAAAATTTGCAGGTGATGTATTTGTGCTGAGAAAGAAGTTGCAACTATAGCAAAAAAAAAAAAAGTTTTCTTTGTCAACCTTGAAACCTACTCTCAAATTCCTGTATCAAAACACAAATCGGGGCTGCGTGTTCTTCTCAATTTTCAGGACTGCGTTCAGGCAGTGCATCAGACTGCTCACAGTGATTTGCCATAACTGGGTCGGCACAGCTCTGCGACCTCCCGGAGTCCCGACGTCAGCCCCGGCAGTGCCGATCGTGCACCGCTGGGTGGTTGTTGGGCCGGGCCGGGCTGCTCTGTGGGGAGGAGCCGCCGCCATGTTGGCACGGGGCTGAGGGCGGGCGGTGCTGAGTCCCGTGTGGGACATGGCTGCTGTAACCGCAGAGAAGGATTGTCGTTAATTTAAACTGAGACGTTTTGTTTTAGTGATGTGTTTGTCTTGACAAATGCTAATTCTTGTTCTCAGCTCAGGCAGTTCTGTTTGTTAACCAGTTAGCTGCTGAGTGGAAGATATTTTGAGAGTTACAATAATACACATGTGGATGATGTGTATGTAAATACACCGCCACGTAGCAGAGGGTGCTGAGGCAGGGCAAGGGGACAGCCTCAGTGGTGTGTGCAGTGCAGTGGCTGTTCCTCGGGCTGGCAATGAGGGCAGCATGTCTTGCTGGGAGGCAAGGAGACACGGGAACCTGTGAGCAAACTCTAAGGTTCCAAAATGAGAGACAATTATTCCTTTTCTAAAAAAAAAGCTTATTATTACTTTATATTGTTATTTTAAAGTGTTGCTTGTCCAGTCTTGAACAGAAAGTTCAAGTGAAGCATCTTCCAACTGATCCAGGGACTGGATCTTCCTGCTGATGTTCAGCACTTTCTGTCTGAACCAAGTCTGCTTCTCCACAGGAACAGCTGCCTCTGTCACTTCTCTGATCCCTCCTTTCCCCTGGGGAGGGATGAGGGAGGTGGACAGGAAGGATGGGCTCATGGAAGCCTTGGCTGTCAAAAGAATTACCAGGAAATGAAGGCTCCATGTAAACACATGGGATAGCCCTGAGCTGGGGCTCTTCCGGGTAAGGGCAAGCTTATGGGATAGGAGGATCAGCACTGGCATTGAGGCAGCCGTTTGGAGAGATGGCCCTGAGTTGGGGCTCTCCCAAGTAAGGATAAACTGAAGAGGTTCTTGCACCCCCTGCAGTGTTCAGGGCCCATGGAAGTTCAGGTGCCTCTCCTGGACTCCTCTCATTGCCCTGGTAAGCAGCTCTGATGAATGCAGTCTCTGCCCTGCCCTCTTCCTCAAGACTTGGTGAAGAAAAGATGAGAGGTCTTGGGGAGGGACAAGTGAGGGGGACAGGAAGGAGGGGCTTGTAGGAGCCTTGGCTGTGAAAAGAAGAATTACCAGGAAGTGGAGGCTCTGTGAACCCATGGGATTGCCCTGTGCTGGGGCTCTCCTGGGCAAGGGCAAACTTATGGGATAGGAGGATCAGCACCGGCATCGAGGTGGCCATTTGGAGGGAAGTGGACAGACCCTGGCACCCTGCGGTGATCTTTGGGGTGCATTTTCTTTCTGGTTGGCCTGACAGTGGTGGCTTGGTGACCGGCCTGCTTCAACGGAGGCAGATACACTTCCATCAGGTTATCTTCCAGAGGTGAATCTACCTCCATGGGCTCGATGTCACTGCCAGGCAGGTCCACCTCCTCAGCTCGATGTCACTGCCCAGTTCCATCAGTCGCCATTTCTTGACAGGTGGATGTTTCATACCCTGTACTCTAAATAAAACATTTTTATCTTACCGTGATCA
Organism: Phasianus colchicus; assembly: GCF_987193195.1. Taxonomy (NCBI): domain Eukaryota; kingdom Metazoa; phylum Chordata; class Aves; order Galliformes; family Phasianidae; genus Phasianus; species Phasianus colchicus. Next base: position 5,876,882 of record NC_143441.1, on the reverse strand, counting down.
ACTGCCACTGGCTGTGTCTGCTCAGTGACTGGGGTTCTAGACACAAGATGGTTGCAAGAATGTACCAAGAGGGTCAGGAAAGGGGGTTCTCACGCACTCTGCAGCTGCCTGGGATGGAGTTGTCCTGGTGCTGGTCAGCCGAGAGGGGACAAAGCATACTGACACTCCACAGGCAGCCATTAAAAATTGCTGAGTTTCAAGGGTTGTATCAGCTGTCCTTTCCCATCCCTTACTGACGCCCCTGGACTGTGAGAAGGTGGTATCTCTTCTATTGTGATCCCAAAGGATAGTGGTGGGGAGGTGAGGGTCTACCGTCCTCTAGGCAGCTGTACTGGTACAGCTTTGGTGGTTCTTTGGAGGGTCTGTGAGGTCCTTTGGGGCCCGGTGGTGAGGTTTCCCACTTTGAGGGTAAGATTAGGGATTAGGGATTGCTGTCCTCAACTTGTTCTCTCCATGGAATGTGTGGTTGAAGATTAAGTCAGACCCACCATAGCAGTGCACAAAGAAAAGCTGGATATCAGGCATGCCCCCAGATAAGTAGTTTGGACAGATTTGATCTCTGCAATTTCTGAAAATAGGGTCTTCAGATGAGGACTTACTGGCAGGGACACAGATGTGTAGTTGGCTGTCCCCCGTCAATAGACCTCTATGTACCTCAAGCATCATGAAAGTGTTCATGCCCTACTGTTGGGTGTGAGCAATCAGAAGATGTGCTTGTTTCTGGTACAGTGACTAAATAGCAGTGTGCTAAGAGAATCAACAGGCTACCATTGAATGAAGAGCTAAGCCAGTTGTATTCATGTGTCTGGTGGTGGCTTGCTGTGCCTATGCCAACATGGTGCCATGTGATCCCATTGTGCTCCTTTTTCCTGAATGTTTCTAGTGTTTTGCTTTATGTCTTCTATAGATGCAGGAGGCAGCAGCAACTACTAAACTGCCCAGTGGGGCAGCTAATAGGGCCAGATGTCCCCTCAGCTAATTCATAGCTTTTCTGCCTTTGGCTCTGTATAATCAAAGTAGAGCGGATGTTCAAAGAGGGATCCTTCCCCACTGGCAGTCAGCTCTTAAATGGGGTCTAGGAGGTGTGGAGCTCTAGGCTTTCACCTGTCCTCCCATGGATGACTCATTGCTTGCCTCAGGTGATTAATCAGAGGTTCAGGCTGTCATGACTCAGCAGTTCCCATACAGGCTCATACGTTTTTGTGAAGGCCTCTGGTGCAGATGGCACATTTAGAGAACTGATTGTTGGTGCCATGGGTTTGATTCATAGAAGCTCAGTTAAGTTTGGATACCCTGGGGAGGACAGAGACCTGTAGTTTCTCTGGGTGCCTGTTTCATGTCTGAGCACCCTCATGGTGTCAGTCCTTTCCTTTGCCTGACTGGGAGTTGTCCATGCTCCAGCATGAGCCTAGTGCCTCGCGTCCTTTCACCTGAACACCTGTGAGAAGAATCAGGTTGCACCTGCCATGTTCCTGGTAGGCAGCTCTAGGCAACACTCAGATCCTCCCTGAGCCTTCTTTAAGCTAAGCAAAGGCAGCTCCCTCGTGCCACCCAGGGACGCTGTGTGCCCTGGGCCCTCCCTAGCTCTGAGACCCTGGATTGGCCCCTAGACTGAATTATAAAATCTAAAAATGGTGAACCCTGCTGCTCACTTCAGTTTTGCCTGTCCGGGTCAGGAACAAGCCTCAGAAATGACCTCACATTTTAGGTGTATTTCCATGCCCCCATACAAGCGGCTACTCTGTTTTTGAGCCTGTGTTGAGCTACTGGTCATAATGAGAAATAGGTCATTCTTCAACCAATCCTGTGCAGTTCCTGGTATTATCTTCCCCAGAAACAGAATCCAGTCTCAAGAGAAGTTTTACTTGCTCTGTCTTTCAGTACAGCTTGAGGATAATTTCAGTCTCTATTAGCTCTATGCATTAATTACTGTGTCCTTTTTCCAGCATGGGGGGACATAGTTATGTGGCAGACATCGGGAATTTTTTCTGAATAGCTGAACAATCAATGTCAGTAATACAAGGACTGTTACAAAAGTAGTGCCTCCTATTTTATTACACAACTAATTGAAACATATTAGGCTGTCCTAAATTACAAAGGACCTATTTGTCCTGAAGAGCACAAAAGCATCTCCTGGTTTTCAGGCATAAAGTCATAAATCCTATTCCCTACAGATTACACCAAGTTGGCAGGAAGTGTCAATCTTCCTGAGTTAGCAAGGTCCTACAGAGGGCTCAGGACAGGCTGGATTGCTGGGCTGAAGCCAATGGGATGAGGTTCAGCAAGACCAAATGCCAAGTCCTGCACTTTGGCCACAGCAACCCCAGACAATGCTACAGGCTTGGGGCAGAGTGGCTGTAAGACTGCGTAGAGGAAACAGACCTGGGGGTCTTAGTCAATGCTCAGCTGAACATGAGCCAACGGTATGCCTTGGTGGCCAAAGAAGGCCAGTGGCATCCTGACTTCTGTCAGAAATAGTGTAGTTAGGAGGATCAGAGAAGTAATTATTCCTCTGTACTCAGCACTGGTGAGGCTGTACCTCGAGTACTGTGTTCACTTTTGGGCCCCTCACTGCAAAAGAAAGACATCGAGGCCCTGGAATGTGTCCAGAGAAGGGCAGCAAAGCAGGTTGAAAGGGTCTGGAGCACAGGCCTTATGAGGAACAGCTGAGGAAGCTGGAATTGTTCGTTCTGGACAAGAAGAGGCTCAGGGAAGACCTTATTACTCTCTATAACTACCTGAAGGGAGGTTTTAGTGAGCTGGGGTTCGACCTCTTTTCTCATGTAACTAGCAATAGGACTAGAGGGAATGGCCTCAAGTTGTGCCAGGGGAGATTCAGGCTGGATATTGGGAAATAGTACTTTTCCAAAAGAGTTGCCAGGCTCTGGAATGGGCTGCCCAGGGTGGTGGTGGAGTCACTGACCCTGGAGGTGTTCAAGGAATTTTTAGACTGTGCTGGGGGATATGGTGTAGTGAGAACTATTGGTGATAGGTTGGACTGGCTGATCTTGTAGGTGTTTTCCAGCCTTGGTGATTCTGTGATACTATGATTTTCAGCCTCAAAGCCAAGCATCTATTGAGCATCTAATGTGTTGTACAGATGTCTTGTTCGTGGTGGTCTTATGGCTCTTGGTTCAGCAGCGATAATAATATATTTAGAAAGAGCCAAGAAATTTTCATACAGAATCAGGAATTCATCTCCTTTTTACTACTGAAAGAAAAAAATCCCTTTCAGTGGAGTTTCATTGAGTGATTTCCAGAAAAACAAAGAAAGATGTTTTTATCCTTGGCTAATGTTTCTATTTGAACAATCAAATACAACTTCTAAAATCAGACTAGCATTTTGTCTTGGCCATTGTCACTGTTTTGCCCAGGGACTTCACCAAGAGCACATGCGATAGATGCTCAAACACAGGTTGTGGATCTTTTCTTCTTTCATCATAGGTTGACAGCAACTGGATGTGAAGTTTGGTGAATCTTCAAACTGTATTTAGTTTTAAATTTATGTTCTACTAATAAAAAAATCTATTTTAAAATTGTGAAGACAGCACTGGTGGAAGAATTTCCAAGACTGGTCACTTCTTTCATGATTGTGGTTAGTTTAAGTGAAGTAGTAATAACAGTAATGATGGCAAATATCCCCCATGGCATTTTTCACATCAGAAACGTGTAACAATTTGGTTGTACATGCTCCAAAGTGGAAATTTCAAAAAAGAGTGTTAAAAAAGAGTCTTCATTTTAAAACATAGAGCTTGTCTGCTTCAGTGAACCATTTTGCATTGTAACTGGAGACCTGATGCTGAAAAGGTGAATCTGAGAAGAGCTGTCAGCAGGTGCTTGCTGACAGATTGCCAGTGACAGGAAGAAGGGAAGAAGCCACTTGGTTTCTTTACACACCAGAAGCCTTGGTTATTGCCCTGAATTTCAATGGTCTGAAACAATGATGTTGGGTAGAATCATATCACCAATCCACCTCTGCTGCAAGCTGCTAGAAAGCAGACACTGCAAAGGGAAGCGACGCATGGTGGTGCTCCTAACATCTGCACCAGCAGCTTATCAAGTGGCGTAACATTACTGAATGGTTGACTTGCTGTGTCGCCTGTTAATGAGAAGGACTTTACCAGGACTATCTGTTTGCATGTGTTGTTCTCTAAGAAACCCTTTTTGTCTGTGCCACCTGGCTGGCAGTTCAGACCAGTGTTAGATTTTGCTAATTAAAGATCAGGCTTGATTTCATGAGGTAGGGGAAATAAATCCTGCCCTGCTTTTGGCCTGTTCACACGCATATGCTCTTTTCATAGTGTGAATTTAAGGCTATGTGGTGCAGGGTGCCTTATCACAGTATGGCAGATATTCTCAACCAGCCACTCAGAATGGAGAGTCCTGATAGAAGTTAAAAATCTTTTATATCTTCTCCCATGCTGCTTTAAAATAATAAATAAATATGAGATGCATGCACTGGTGACAAATCACATTGTGGCACCCCAGCAATACTTGCAAAGACAGTGCAAAATGAAGGAAGACAGAAACTTAGAGCATTTCCACTGGTGAAGCTGCTCTTGCTGTGTTTCTGGATCCGTTCTATTTGGGACTTCAGAAGGAGTAATTAAAATAGTTGTTTTCAGCCTGTAACTTGCAAGCAGTGTTCTGCAAGTTAGCCTTTCTTGAGCAAGAAGCAGACCTTGTGATCTTAAGAGACCGGTCCCAGCCAAAGTTGTTGAGTTATTCCGTAGGTGAATATAAAATTTTTCTTGATTAGAGTACAGTGAAAAAAAAAAAAAAAACTTTTAAAAATCACCCTACTTTAGCTTCTATTTCTTCTTCTTTTTTTTTTAAAGAGTATTGTGGAAGGATTTTATTCTCTCATTGAAAAGAGTGGCAAAAATCTGCCACTTTCAGTTGGATTGAGGCACAGATTTTCACGAACAGGCATGCACGGACATTGAATTTAGGAGGGAAAAGCAAGGCATTCCCTCTTCAGTTTGAAGCTTCTCTTGCAGAGGTTTCTGAAAGTTCCCTGAGTGATAGGCAGTTTGTGCAATGCATCTCTTTCCCTTACAAGCAGCAAGGAGTCTTCCACAGGGGCTGACTGACAACAGGATATATGGCATCAGGACTGGCTTGAGTGTTCCTCTGTCACCTTCAGCCTCCTGTTCTTCAGAAAGTGCACAGAAGAGGAAGTTGGACACTTCTCCAGTGATTTGAAGAATTTGGGGTGAGGCATTATGCTGAAGTCATATCAGAAAGATGATGTGGTACCCCTGCTCTGCCATGTAGACTGGGCAGCCAGGAAGTCTTTCAAGGCCTGCTGTCCAAGCAAATCTGCCAGTGTTGGTAGATGAAAAAGTAAAATGTAGGGCACTTCCTGGCTGAGCTATCACTGACACACCCATGTTGTGAATCTACGCTGCTGTGAGGCATATACCCTAATCCAAGATCCCTGTGCATATAAAACCTACAAGTCTGCCTGCCTCTGTCCTCTCATCAGCATGAAGCTGAATTGCTGATGTTTTGGACAACAAAATAAATTTACAAGGCCACATTGTAAATGTGCACGTGTGTGTTTGTATAAGGTTATGGCAATGGGGAGGTAAAGGAATAACACATAGACTGAATACAATTTTAGCAGCTGTATAGATGACGAGATATAAGGCAGTGAAGACCTGGCATTTAAGGAAGCTCCAAAAGAAGAGATCACTGTTTGAAAAGTAATTGCTTACAAGCCAAATTGTCTTCTGTGCTTCTTTGCAATACACCATAGTGTTTTGGCATCTTAGCTTTTCAGATTTTATGGGGAAACATTAAAAGTGTCTTGTTCTTTTTTCTCTGCATGTCGAGTTACGCATTAGTAAGTAAAGACAAGTCTTTGCTGAGGGAAAGGTGGAACAAAGTGCTCTGTAAGATTCACTCCTGTGAGTGCTCTGTAGGTGTACTGCAGGTCACCTCTGGGCTAGCTGATCCCTGAGGTCTCAGCCTTGTAGGGGAGGAAAGGAGAGCAGGCGTCAGGACTTCCTCCAGAGCTCTCCTGACAGCCAGAGGGCTAAACTTAGATCCTCCAGGGAACGTAGACTGCAACAGGACAAAGGAAATGGTGTATATTTGGTACTCCTGAAAACAATGGGATTGTTGCCTTGTAAAACCAAATATTTTGTGAATGAAGAGACTGCATCTTTTGGAGTTCCTTTCAAGTGAACTCTCCTGGGAACTGGTAACCAAGCCAGAGCTTGTAGCACGTTTCTATTCTCTGCTGAGTATGATGTGTCTGTACAGAGAAAGGTATCTAATGGAAACATCAATGGACACAGTGATAGTCTCGGGGGTCTATACAGGTTAAAAATTAAAATGATACGCTGTAAAGGTTGAGATCCAAAACAAATGAAATAGTGAGCTCATTTCCTCAGGAAAAAGATAAATTGCCTGTTTCTTGCACTCATGCTCTTAATTGGTCTAATATGAACTCAACAGAAATCAGAGGCAGTGTGTCCTCTTTTCTGTTTGGCTTTAGGAGTAGACTCATTAAGAGAAAATGCAGGCAGAGCCTCCTGCTGAAAGTGCTTATCTGACCTATATTTAACTCTACGCCACTCTGCCCAGTAGCTGAAAGGCTTTAGTATGTGGTCCAAGCTAATGGCTGTCACTTTTTAAATCAGTAAATATAGCAGTAATTACTAGGAGTAATAGCTCATCCTCTATCAGTTGTGTTAATTGTAGCACAAGTTGACTTTAGTGACTCCATTTTTACTATGATTAAATATGTTAAAGGAATAAAAACATTTAAAGTTATATCAACCCTTTTTTTTTTTGTTATATAGCATCTTTGTTAGGAAACAGACTAGACTGAAATATTTGGTGTTAAGGATTACCACAAAGAGCAGTTCAGTCTGTCAACTATTGCAGTCTCTGTATAGAATGAGAGTGAAAGATGTATGCTGAAAAATTACATCCTAACCATCTAATGTATCTAGAAGAAAAAATGTAGAGGAGGTTCACAGTGCTTTCTGTGCTCTGCTCCCAGCCATGCTCAGTGCAGCTTGCAGGTGTGTCAAAATCAGAAAGTGCACAATGATCTCCAGAGATCTCTTCCAACTCCTGTGTCCATCTGGCCCAACCTCTGCCAGGCCTATGTGCAGGCAGTTATTGAAGATTTCCAAGGAGGAGACTCCACAGCCTCTCTGGGTAGCACGTGCTAGTGCTGTGTTACCTGCACAGTGAAAAACTCTTTCCTGATGTTCAGACAATACCTCTTATGTTGCAGTGCCCAGTGCCTCTTATCCTGGCACGAGGCTCTACAGAAAAGCACTTTTCTCCATCTTCATATCATGTATCTGTACATACTGATGAGAGATCCCCCTCTGCATTCTGTTCTCTATCACAGAATCATAATAATAATAGAATCATAGAATGGTCTGGGTTGAAAAGGACCACAATGATCATTTAGTTTCAGCCCCCCTGCTATATGCAGGGTCACCAGGCTGCCCAGAGCCACATCCAGCCTGGCCTTGAATGCCTCCAGGAATGGGGCATCCACAACCTCCTTGGGCAACCTGTTCCAGTGTGTCATCACCCTCTGAATGAAAAAATAAAAATAAAAAATAAATTAAATTAAACACTAGGATGCTACCCATTGTTCCATTTCTCTCAGCCTTTCCTCAAAGGAGAGATGCTTCAGTTGGAGAGGGGAGCACACCATGATACCTGGGCAGTCCAGAGCTGGACCCAGTGCTCCATGTGTAGCCACCCCATCAGTGGGCAGAAGCAAAGGATCACCTCCTCTGTTCTGCTAACACCACCACTTGTTGTGCAGCCCAGAATACCATCAGCCTTCTTTGCTGCAAGGGCACAGTGCTGGTGTATATTTGAGTACTGGCCTTCTGTCATCTGTTGGAAAGGCCTGGCCTTGTATTTGCATGTGATCTTTATAGCTGTATAGCTCTGTGCCAGGGAACAGCTGGAACCAGGAAGGCACAAAAACTGTGAGGTATCATGGCACATTACACAGTGTGCTAGCTCACTTCACCTGAAATATCCCAGCTGGAAAATGTACTTTTAGGTGGTGCTTCAGTGTTGTAGCCCTTCTTCAGCTCTAGAACCTACCATGGTATTGGGATACGCATCAGAAATCATGTTAGATGCATCTGAGAAGGTGTGTATGGCTGGGCTACAACTGCTGCTGAGGCACTGAATACCGGCTCATCTCTTGTGCTCTGTTGTGTGGCACTTACTGGGCAGTATCAAGTCAGGCTTTATGAGACAGTTGAAAAAAATCCAGGAAAATGAGGAATAAAAGCAAAAAAGGTCTGTGGTTTGCTTTTTCTTTCTCTTTCGCCCCCGCCCCCCCTTTTGAGTGGTTTCTGTACTACCACAGTAGCCTGAGATACCTTTGCTATGGATACAAAAGCTCTAGCTATCTTAATTCTTCAGGAACGACTTGTTTGCAGTCTGACTGTGCTAAAATCATAAAGAGGTATGCTGTTGTTCATGGCTATTGAAAAATCATCACTGTCTGCATAATAAAAACCACTTAGAAAAGCTCCTCATAAGCTGGGAGCTGAGGCTGTGCTTTCAGTTGTAGCACAAGCACTTAAGAACATGCATCTCAGTGGTCTTTAAAAGTCGGACTGGAGGTCCCAAAGCATAACCAGCTGATTTTTTGTTTTTTGTTTTAATCTTAGCAGTGTTGCAGTGTAATGGCTGCATCAATCTTACATTTCCTGGAAACAGAAATACCACTTCGGTTGAGCAAGGATGCCATTGTATTACTGTCAATTTAAGTACCTGTTGATAAAATGCATTGGAGATACTAGATATGCTAGAGAATGAATGATTTGATTTGCTACGTTGCGCCGTTTTATGACTGAGATGTTGCATCAGGGATGGCAGGCACATGTGGCTGAGGCAGTTTGTTGCTCCGTAGTAGTAATGGATTCAGTCCTTTTTAAAGCTAGTTCCTCTGGTGAGCAAGAAAGCACAAAGCTCACCTGTCATGGGGGCTGAACTTTAAGTCTGGAGTTCTTTTCATTTCTTTAAGCTGTGCACGGCTTAGTGACTTCTTTGTTATTTGGAGATGGCTCTATTTCATTCCTGTGTGGAACAGCAGCATACTTTCTTTGCAGTTCAGTGAGGGAATAGAAGTGCCCATGAGAAATTCACAGGAGGCCTCATTTACTAGCCTTACAAAATTTAAGTCTGAAGGGTCACACCCACAAGAGTTTATTGTCAAACTGTGCTCTACCAATAGAAGAGAATGTTTCCATGGTAACTTTCTAATGAGCCTGCTTGAAAACCTCTGCAAGAACAACTTTTTTTTTTTTTTTTTTCCCAGTGGATTAGACGTTTCTGAGGTCAAGCAGCTCCTGTGCTGTAGGTGTAACCTCACCTAATATTACTGGTGGTTTTCACACAGCCCAGTTATTTCCAAGGGCAGAGCCTCAGAAATCTGCACAGACAGCACAGGAAACCAGGGCTGGGCAGGATTTCATCTAATTTAAGTCATCCATATCTAAAGTAAACGTGTTATATTCCTTTATACTCAGTGTAGAGAAATTGTTTCTTGCAGGGTGTTGTTCATCTGACCTATTTTAGGTATCAGTCTCAGGCTGAGCTGAATCATGCCCTAGGAGCACCATTTTCTTTCCATTGGCTATAAAGGGAACTTGGATGACTACACTGCACTTTAGATCTCTACATCTGAAAAGAAGACCCCTATCCTCAGATGCTTTTGCAATCTAGATGCCGATAAAATATCCTTTTTGGAGAAAGAGAAAGGGTTGAATAGATGATTGTATAATCTAGAAAACAATTAGGAAATTAGGAACGTGCAAGTAAGTCTTCAAAAATATAATTCATTTGAAAAGAAGGGAAAAGTGAGTGAACGGGAGAAAAGTAATGGGTTAAACACTTATACACTTGTAAGGATAGCAAATCACTGATGTTACGCCAAGTGCTGATTTTTTCCTTTTTTTTTTTTTTTTTAGTAGAATCTGCAGTTTGTTTCAGTTTGGAGCACTGTACAATTTCCAGCCTTCTATTTTAACAGAAAGGTACTTAACAGGTACACTTTTTCCTGTTGATGAGGAAACATGTAGTTGTACAACATCTTTGGTTTTTTTAAAGATGTGTTTTAAAAAATAGCTACAACCAAGCAGATAAAAAGCCAACAAACAAAAGCTTTATTTTTCTTCATTGGATAGAGTGAAAATTTTGAACAAGGTTTTTTGTTTTGGAGAGAGGATTGCTGCCTGGAGTAGAAGAAGGATCTCATACAGTATTTGAATGGAAGTGGATTCTGAAGAATATAGCGTGTAGAAACTGCATATTTGATTTTTATTGCTTTCCTGATATTTAAGTGTTTCTCGGGATGTCAGAGGTGATTTTGCATGGTTCAAAACAATCAGCAACAATATTAAAAAGTAAAAGTAAAAAAAAAAGTTCTTTTCTCTCATTTCTCTATTTTTTCTCAGCCAGTCCAAAGTTTCCTGAGCAGTTCAAGGCATTCCAAGCCACCAATACCATTGTAAGCAGTAGTTCTGCCATCTCCCTTCTGCATGTTCCTGCATTTGCTTCAGCCACTGAGGCTGAACCAGGATGAAAACAGTTTCTCTTACTCCTTAGAAACAGACAAAGAGCTTGGTGTGCATTTGGAAATAAATGGAAGGTGAAAGGTTAAGACATCTTTTGGTCCCAAGACTAACTTAGTATTGATTGAAAGCAGGAATCCAGTTGTGGTGCTTATGCATTTTGACTATTTTTGGAACTCTTTCATGGTCAGTAGTTGCAATCTTTTAGTACTTTTACTAAGACTAAAATTTAAATATCATTCTAAACCTATCTGAATATCCAAATATCTCAAAGAATCATTTAGGGAGTGCTAGAACAAGAGTATATTTTGATCCTTGTTTTCATTAGGGGAGCATTGGGAAACCAAGGACATTGTCATTCTCTTAACGATTTTAGAGTTTGGCAGGAAGTCTGGGCCTGTTTCCTGTGAAATCGTTAAAAATAATCCAACTAATTTGTGTGGGCTTGATGGAGCTTTTCTTCCACAGGCTCATAGATGCAACAGTATTTAGATTTGTTGCAATGACCACCTGCTACTCACAGAGCAAGCTGTTTATTACTGAACCTATTGAAAGGAAATTTAGCAATTAGCATGGTAAACATGGATGCTATTACTCTGCTGGGTATGGAGCTACTTCAACTTTTGAAGAGATTGGTCTTTACTTGTAAATACAGCTGATTTTCTTTTAGCAAGAAAAAAATATCTTTCCTGTTCATAAAGGCATGTGTTATAAATCCTGCCAGAACTTCTGTCTTTAACAGCTTAGCTGAGTCATTGTCTCAAAAGCTTTATTTTCTAGTGTGCGTTCCCAAATGGAAGCAGATGTATTCAAAACACCCAAAATGTCATTTCAGATTTGGTCGCTGTTCTCCGTTATTCTTCTGTTTGATGCAGAGTTCAGCTGCATGACTTGGTCCATGATGATGACATGCTTAACAAATATCTGCCCATTTCAGCAATCCTGGAGTTTGCCCAGAAGTTAGCACCTCTCACTTCTGGATTGCTAGCTCAAAATGTGTTGTGAATTGGTTTAAGTTTCAATCAGTGTGACATAACTTTTTTCTTAAAGCGTTTCAGCTCGTAAGCTCTTTTCATTTTTTTTCTTTTTTCTTAAATTAAGATGCTTTCAGAACCCTCATTTGAGAGCTGAAGAAAGTGAATGTAAAATCTACTAATCTGTTCTGAGATATTTTGAAACTTAAATGATGTAACTTAAGATTTACCCTTCCTGGAAAACTTTTTTTTTTTTTTGCCTCAGAACATTGAGTGAGGTTTTTGTACTCAATAAAGCCACCAATATTACATGTCAGCATGTAGCACATCAGATGGAGCACAGCTTTGCACACCTCTTTGTAGAGGAAACAAAGTGGGAAGAAAGGAAACCACCAAAATTTCCAATTTTTAAAATCTCAGAGAGGTGAGTGCATAGGAAGTTTGAAATGGCTTCCTTAAACAGGGGCCCAGAGACTTGCCTCAAAACTGTAGTACTGCTGCAAACAGGAACGACTTCTGTGCCAAAGGCTGTTAAATGTGGTCGGAGTTGGAATGCTAGCTGTGATGCTGCAGATCAGCACATGCTGGGAGTTCTGGGGGACTAGAGAAGTTGTACAGGCCATGCCAATGGTGGGCTTCCTTCAGTGAGTGCCCATAAAACTCTTGTACTCATGTTATCACAGTGCACCCAATCAAGTAAAGCTTTCTGAAAGCTTACTAGTTTTATAAGTACTCTTTTTTTTTTTTTTTTTCCCCAGTGAGACTTTTTCTTTTGACTTTGATTAAATACAACCAAGATGATGGGGACAAAAGCACTGTACAAACTGATAATACGGGATCTATCTATTTTGATTCCATGTAAATTGTGTCAGTATGTATTACAGTTCACATAGATGCACAGACTGATCTAAATCCAAGTTGCACCATGCTTCTCTGAGGTTCTTGATTTCTAATGACTTTGCTTGCGTAAATGTCACCATCTGGAAGTAGCTGATGTGACTTTATATTGAAGAAACTGATTGCATTTAGAAATCTGAGACCTTACATTTTCTTGTGATATTGTATGATACTGTCACACCAAATTTCAGTAGAGATTTGTGCAGATTCTGAAACAAGGAGCTATAAAATCCACACTGATTACCCAATGAGGCTCTATCCCTTGGTTCCATCACAGGAAATCAAAACAAAATAAAGATTTTCTGCAGTTGGGTAGATTGCAAGTTTTTCAGTGCAGCTCTCCTTAAAACCTCTGTATCTTAAGGTGTATTTCAGAATGTAATTTATTAAAGCTGAGCACATTAGAAACCTCTCATTTTGGGCTGATGGGACGATACAAGTGTTGAGATAATAGTTATATCTGCAGTTCTATTCTGGGAGTCTGAATCTTTCTGTGTCTGACTACAGCCAAATCTGGTGACAATTGAAGGAGCGGTGATATGGACAGTTTGGAATTGCTTTCTGAAAGTTTCCAAAGCTGTCAAATTTTAGACTTCAGATTTCAGTACTTCTGAATTGTTGTGTCTACATTCTGGCCTCAATCCAGAGATCCTGCCACAAACAGGTTTCTTCAGAAAAGCGTCAAAAGATTAGAAGTCAATCCTTCTTTCGCAGACTGGAAAAATTGTTATTCTTATCCTCCTTATCCTTTCCCTTTCTGTTTTCTTGGGGTGAAAGTGGCCTTAGGAAGCACTCAGGGATCTCCCTACTAGAGAGTGTTTAGCCCAGTGAGAAGGACGTGCCACCTATGGGGCTGTGCTGTGCAGCAGGGTTGTCACCACAGGCATGACTGGCGTGCATCTGTAGTGTGTGTTCCCCCACCACTTTGCTGCTAAATGATGGATGTGGTCTCCTTGCACCTCCCTGCACAGATGTTTCCTCTGTGGGGATCTGGTATTAGGATACCCAGGTAGAGCATCTACAAATAGGCGACAACGTGGCAGTTGTTCCCTATTACTTACAAAAGGGAAAGCAGTCCCCTAGGTCTGTTCTTCCAGACAGCGGTGTTTCTTGTGTTCTTCCCCTCCTTCAATTATTTCTCTTGTGTGCTGTAAGTGAAACATCTTGGATTGCTCCACACACTGCAAGGCAATTGCAAGAGTGGTGAAAAGTGGTGAAAAGTGTTCTAGCAGACCCAGAGGAGGATGAACCGAGCCCTATACTGGAATAGTTGTAGGTCAGAGAGTACCAGATTATTGCTGGGGACTGAGCAAGGAAGTATGGATTTTTGCCAATTAATCCATGTTCTTCTAATTTCTTCCTGATACAAAACCCCTGTGAATCGCTGTAAAGTGCTAAGTGTTGTCTCCTTACAAAAAGTACTGAATTCTTTTCTCATATGTGAATGGACCCAGATCTAGTGTAAGTGTTAAAAACTATGCCCCACAATGCAGAAAAACACGTTGTTTGCATTTAGTTCTTGCTGAAGACAGTGTCATGACAATAAGGGGAGAAAAAACACATTGTTTTGGAAAAAGGGCATTAAGAAATGGTATTCAGAAGGTTACACAAGTTGTTTCTCTTAGTGCTTGTAAATTTTTCTCTGTGTCTTTGGCCTTTCCTGGCATCAGCTATGCTGTTACCACACAAATGCCACAAAGTCCATGAGTGTTTTGAAATTCATCTATGAAATGTAGGAGTCAGGGCATGAAATGCCCAGATGAGAATGTTTAGCAGGTTAAGGTCTGGATTCCTGCAGCATATCAGCTCGTTAAAGAAAGGGATAATAACCCAGAATATCCCTAATACCTATTGAGCTGTGTGCACATTTCAGTAGGGTCATGAGTTTTTGTTGTAACACAGGAGGTACTTTTCTTTGTGGACACACATAAATTCAGTGTTATGATTAAGTGGAGTGGCAGTGGGGTGATAAAACAAGTTCTTTCTCTCCTCGTTGAAGGCTTTTTTTTTTTTTTTGGTCTTTGTGGCAGAGCAGAAAAACCTCTGCTCAAGCCCTGATCTGTGTGCAGTGGTAGTGCTCTTTCTAAGCAGGCTCATTGATACCCAGAATGTTACAAATTAGTGGGACTGCAATTAAGAGGCAGCACTGCTAAAGGTGGGTGTGACTTGTGCAAGAGAAAAGACAGTCCTTTGCTAGGTTTTGGAAGTAAGTTCTGCTTTTCCTGACACCCACATGTCCCTTTGTTTTCAGCAGGCTTGCCACCAGCAGTGTTTTCTCTTTATTATTCCTTCACCTCAGAGGCAATTCAGCTTTCATTGCACTAATGGAAATGTGTGAGTAAGGCTGATGTTTAAATTCATCTGCAGTGCGCTGGTGGAGTTCATGAGGCCCTGCCAGTCCTCAATAAATGTCGGCTCTGTGTTGTGGTTTGTGCTGAAGTGACATCAACTGAAGCAGAGAAGGTCCAGGGGAGAAAATAAAGTGACGACACAAGTTCTGAACAATGGGCTTGGGAACAATAGATGTGCATGTTTATGGAGTACATCTTTCTCAATCTCCTAGGAGGATTTTCCTCTCATAACTTGAGTGGAATGGAAATCTTTTGGTCTGGTAGATTTGGTATTTTTAACTTCACTTTTTATTGTGTTATGAAAATAAATGAACACAATCTTCTCATTTACGTCCCACTGTTACCCAGTGGTCCAAAATGACTGAGGCTTTCACAGCTGTTCCCCAGCTCTGCTAACACTGTGCCAGTCCTGAGCTGGTAGAATGAGATCCCCTACTGAGCATAATGCTTACAGCTTTCTTCGTCCTTGCTCTGGGCTTCCTCCATTTCACAGGCATGCTTTACAGAGGCTGCATATAAAGGAGATAGATTACTATAGCCCTTGCTTACTCCTGGAGCTATCTAAAAGGCCTTTGAGAAGTCGTTTGCTGTAAAGTTATCTCCTGGAATGATCACAAGTATTTAAGATTTTGTAGGAATTCTCAGGAATCAGAATAATGCTAGACTCAGTTTACAAAAGTCCCTGTGAGGTCTTGGTCTCGTCTTTTTCATGCTACATTTGAGGGTTACTGTGCAGGGTTCTTTGTGCAGGGTCTCTGCTGGTTAACTTGTCAGGCACAGCGTGTGCTTGGGCTGGCGATGATGCATATGGTTTTGAATAGATTACAGCAGTAAATTTCTGATGACTGAGAATTTTGGTATGATAACTGTGATGTTTTTGACCCAATGCTGCAAGCCCTTGAGAGCCACACACTTTGTTGTTTAGTGAATCACTTAGAGACTTTGTAGAGCACAGTATTATTGCACTATAATATTAGGCTTTAAAATAGTGGCAAAGAAGTCTTTCTGGCTGGCTTCTGCCTACCAAGATATCATTGTTTCACAGTGTCTGTATTGGAATGAGAATGCTATTAAACACAACACAAGTATTTGCTAACTATAGATGTTTTTACAGTACTGATCCTTGTAGGATTGAGGCAGATGCAACGATAGTTATCTGTGCACTTCTATCTGTCTGTGCTATGTTTAGTTAGCTAATGGACTGGAGAGTGGTTTCTGATTATGATTCATGAATTGTTATGAAGCGAAAAAGTGAACGTGGATATGACAGGAGAGTCTGGGAGCTTTCATTTATAAATGATCCCAACATCTGAAAGTCGATCCGATCTCAGTGGAAACTCTTTGGCAACAGTACTAAGCACTGGATCTTGTTGAATGGACAGGGCAAGCTGGGAGGAGAAACTAGGGCTGTATTTGGGTCTTCCCTCCAGTTGCCCTAACTAAGAATCCTATTGAAAATACGTGCTTTTGAAACTTCCTTCAGACTTTGCAGGTTTTTGCTTTTTTATTTATACTAGCATTCAATCTCCAAAATATTTTCCCCTAGGAAAATATATTGATCTATGTTTTTAACTTAATAAAGAGTGTTCATGTTAACTATAACGTAAAGAAGCTCTATTGTCTCAGAACCATTAGACGACTTTTTTTTACAGAGCTCTATGTATAATTTAACTACAATTACTCAGACATCGCAGTGAGTTATTTTTATCAAAAGAATTCATGCTGACTGGGAGTTGATAACACTTATGCAAGCTCATTTTATGAAGCTTAGAAGCACGGGTAAAACAGGCCTTGTAAAGGTGATGGTAGGATAGAATTCAATCTGAACATTAGATCCCAGATAAAATTTTATAAATAACACAGTCAAATAGTTTCCTTCTGAACTGGCATTTACCTAGTATTAACTCAGGGACTAATGCCACTTGAGGGTTTATTGAATGTTTCCATAAATACATTTTTAAACATTAAGTTGAGTTTTCAACTTAATTTGTACAAGTGCCTGTTTCCTCTGGGAAATATTGTTTACATTTTGAAGTTGAAAGGTCTCTAGACTGAAAGAGATGAAGGTTTCAAGCAAAAATCAGTATTTTCCATAGGAAGCATCCACTGACACCTAAAAATGTGGATCTCTCTTCACTTTTCCCCTCAGAAACCAGCCTGGTTTTCTAATCAGCTGTCTTTGCAGTGTAACTTCTTTCACTGCCAAAGCATCCTAATGAAATCTGTTGCTAAAATGCTCTGCAGCTTTGGACAAGGCACCTTCAATTTACAATTCCATCAAAGTGGGAAGGAAAGTATCTTTTTCTCTGTTCACATTTTTAATTACCTACCTCTGCTGTGAGTCACATTTGTCCTTTAGGTTAGTAACTGTCCAGTTATGTGGAGCAACACGATTGCTGGTGTCACAAGGGTGCTCTGGCAGCTGCCTGACTTCTTTTATTTGGTTTTCAGTGCTTTAAGTACTTGAAAATTTTGAGTTTCAGTAATCTGCTTCTTCCTCAGGACCTGATCTGGTGTCACTGAGGAAAACAACATGTTGCTGCAGACTCTCAAAGCATTTGAAATCAAAGCTGTTAAACTTTTAGGATCCACCTGCATAAGGGGGCTGGTTTCTAAATGTTGTGACTTGATATCATAACAAGTGATGTATAAAGACCATCTCTGAATGAGAAAACAGTATTAAAAAAAACCCACACAGTAAGAGCTGCTGAACTCGGCCAGACCTGAAGCGTGTGCCTTTTCCAGATTTTTGTTGCAGAGTGGAAAGAAAACATAGCTTCAAAGAAAGTACCAAAATAAGAAGATTCTGCAGGTTTTTCATCTGGATTTTTTCTGTATTCCAGTCTGCTCTAGTAAGACTGGGGCATCTGGTTATCCTATGTCAGCATAATACAGGGAATAGTTTAGAGAATAATAGTAACACCTGATATTTGTGTTGCATCCTTATTTCTAGTGGTGGAGAGTGGCTGTGTAGAAATGTGACTGGGCCTTTTTACATGGGAAGCATGGCTACCACATCAGATGCCACCTTTCACGTGCCTGTTGGATGCCAGTCGTTATGGTATTGCTTGTGTGATGTATTCTCTGATGGAAGTGAGAAGTTATTGTAACCTTCTAAAAAGCCCATAGCTTAACATTTCCATCCACCTGTCTTAAATTCACTGCACAGAAATACATGATGTAGACCAAGCCTTCCAGAAGTATAGTTACCCTTAGGAGAAAGATGTGAGTGGATTTGCTACAACAGTCTAATGCAGAAATCAGCTTGTATACTTCCAGAAAAAAGAAAGGTCCTACTCTGGAAGCCAGAAGTTAAAATAGTTTCACCACCTTGTAGCAGTGAGGAATTATATTTATATATTTTATTTATACATATATGTATATATGTGTGTGTTCTGTGTGATATATATATATATATTTAACCTATTCCATCATCTCCTGACTCACAACTTCTCTAGTAGCCATTTTCAAGCTCTAACCAAGCATTTATGGGTCCATCCCATGCTGCTGGTGGCTGGGTGTGCCAGAGGCTTGTGTTTACCTGTGTGTCTGAGGGGCAGAGGGGCTGTTCTCCTTGTACTCTGAAGACTGCTGTGGCAGAGTTTGGAAATGAGAACAGCCTGGTGCTTATATGAGGAGATCTGTTTTTTCTGTGAACTTGGGGAACTGGGGGATACTCAACATACAGAGTACACATCAATACTGGAATAGATTATGTAGGACCACTGCTCATTTTTGATGTTAGCAATACATCTAACATGCGTGGAAGGTTGGTTTGGTCTAGCCAGCTGTTGGTCTTATTTTCCCTAATCTCCAGAGTCCAGCATCAGTGCTCCTCTTTAGGTGCCAGTAGAGTCACGCTTTGCAAGTTCAGTGTTTGCATCTGTGCCTCTAAATGAGATTTAGCTGATGCTTAGAGTGTAGATAATTCTGCTTATTTTCAAACAGATGTTTTGCACCTGTTTCTCTGTTATTACTCCCCTGTATACACCTCGCACTTCTTGAACGCATTTCTGTGGCTGTCAATAAGATGCAGCCCTGAAATATGTGCCTGGATGAGAGTCCTTTCAGAGAAAAGCAGCAACTATCTTCCATTACCTGAGTGAACAAAGTGCCTCCCACTCCAGAAGTTGCTTTCCCATCACAAATACAAATAATCTACAGTATAAGTTCCTTTCATAAGGAGAATGAATCATCAGCAAAGTATGGTGTTCCTCTTCCAGTTAATGAAGGATGACAATGTTTGGTGCACAGTGCAGTTGCCAGGCAAACAGCAGCAGCAAAAATCCATTAGAAGTTATTTTTACTTACCAGTAAAGATAGCAGTTTCCTGCCTTCCAGAAGTATTTGGAAGCATCTCTTTTATTTAGAGTAGTCTCACGTTGTGCCTTTGCTATCTGTGTACTTGATCTGTTACTGAATCATACTAACTAATTAGAATCTTAAGTTTGGAGAGAAGTGAAGTCATCCAATGTTTCTGATTAGCAAAAGGATGCTGTATGTTTTATGTCAACTTCTTGTTGACTTCGTGTTTAGTAGTTTATGTTTATACTGCCTGTACTGTTGACACTTGCATCACGAGCAATTCAAGTTGTATTAAGTTAGTGGCTTTTTCTGTGTGGTAGTGGGATTTGACAGTATTATGCTGAAAACTCTTCAGGTGACTAACTCTAGAGGGGTCAATTTTCTATCCAGCAACAGAATGTCCCATTATTAGCAGGTTGGTGTCTTTTCTGATCTTATTAGACTCGAAGTCTCATGAAGATATGTTGTGTTTTTTTTTTTTTAGGAGGAACCTTAGTTTCAAAATGAGTAAGAAAGCCACCAGAAAAGCCTTTCTTTGGGGTTATTGTGCTTCTGATCTCAGTGTGGGATTGATCATGTTTAAAATTTTTGTTAATGACTGTGACAGAAAGAAGGAAAGTGCTGATAATTGCTGCTGGTGACACAAAGCATTGCTAGTACAGAGATATGAATAGAATGAATGTTAGATATGAATATCTAACAGTGCAATTCAGATGATCGATTGGGCAAAAAGCAAGGGGTGGAATTTAGTAGTACAGAGTGAGAGTTTATGCTGATGAGGGCTTAAGAACTTCTACTATGATCTGAGAGTCTGTTATTTCAATGAGGGGGGTGTTATGGCCCAACTAACGTGTGGCCAGACAAGGATAAGGCAATGTATGCAGACATTCAAGAGCCCTATAAGAAAATGAATCGACTCTGAAGAGGTTCGATAAAGATGGAGAGGAGATATGAAGATACCTATTCTGTTAAGAAGACAGAACTAGAAGATGATGATGTATTTAGTCCACAAAGCCCAAATTATTGGGCTTTCATTGCAAAAGCCAAAGGAGGATTAGGCACCAGAAAGAAGAAATACTTCAACTTAAACAGATTGCTGGTGCTAGAAGAAATTGATGTAAATTGACTGTGAGTAATTTTATGCTGGAAATTAAATGATAGGTCATAACCCACACTGCCATCAGTTTCTGGCAGAGTCTTATGAGATGCACAAAACAAGCTATTTTAAGACAGAGCTTAATAAGTTTATGAGACATGTAACCACATTAAAGTCTTGGAGAGCAAAAACTCCTGGACTTCCCAGAGGTGATGGGAAAGACTTTGATTTGTCTGTAAAAAAAAATCAACTCTCTCAGCAACTGCAGTGCTGTTTTTTTATTCTCCTGAGTTGAAAGTGTGCTTATTTATGGGTAGGAAATAGCTGACTTTCTTACTACTTTCTGCAGTTGCAAGAAACGGATGATATGTTGTTGTTTGACAGTCTTGATGAGTCAATACTACAAAGTGGTATGTTTTTCTTTGCATTGTACTAGAAATTTGACAAAGGATCCTTGAAAGCTAAATTGGCTGAGGGGGTGTAGTGGTGAAATTGACACCTGCTGCAGAAAAGGGTGGCAAACTGTAGGGAAGATAGTTTAACAGGCAGATGTTATAAAATGAAGACTGCCCAGGACTCTTTTAAGTTTGTGCATGGTGAACTCACATGAATGATCCACGTTAATCAAAGAAGTGATCGTACCTAAGAAGATACTTTTATAATAAGGAGATGTTCTTGAGATTTTCAGGCTGGTATATTATGAAATAATACATTTGAAATGGAAGAAATTTGGCTAGGCCTGGTACTTTGTTGTCTGCTTGGACAAGCAACCAAGAATAGTATGAATTTTTTGCATTTTTTCCTAATGGGGTGCCTACAGGAAGCCTCACAGCTCTCTTTGTGAGTGAATATTATTTGTTAAGCCATGGGTGTGCAACCTTTTGGCTTGCCTGGATTGCACTGAATGAACAGGAATTGTATTGGGCTGCATACAGAAAGGTCACTCCAAAAGTAATGCCTCCTGTTTATTTCCATGGAAACTAGAACAGATACAAAGAGCACAAGAACACTATTTGACAGAGCATATTCTCTGCTACAAAACACTATTTTTCAACATAATCACCACCATTACTCAGCCATGAATAGGAGCCTGCTTGCCATGCTTGTAAAAATCTGTACCAGCAGAAGTGTCACTGTCACCACTGCTGAAATGCACCACCCGCTGCCTCACATCCACTGTTTGGTCTCCATAAATGTTCAGTTAATGTGGACGAATGTCAGTGGTTACCATTTTTTCTGCATGGAGGAATTCAGTGACACACCTTCACTGCAGACACACTTCCATGTCAGACACCGTTTTGTCAGATTGCCCCTTTGCTGCCATCTGTCACACAGCAACAAAGTGTATGGAATATTGGTGGGAAGGTTCAGCTTTACTGCCATACCACCAACATCCACCTGTGATGTTGTGGGTCAACATAATAAAATAGGAAGTGTTACTTTCAGAGCAGCTCTTGTAAAATATATAATATAGTTAATGCATATAGGTAGTAAAACTTATTTTTATCTTTAATATTTTTTATTAAAAAAAGAGAGCAACTAAGCCACAAAACTGATGGGATATTTGATCTTATGTTTGTGAAACTGCCTCACCCTGGTTTGATGGCAGTGGCTGCTGTTCTCAGTGAGCTCTCAGGGTGTTCATCAGAGATTTTTGATGAAATTTTACTCTTCCCATCCTTGAAAACAGGTGTACATACTTCCAAACAGCAATGCTGTGAATAAGGTGTGACTGTGACCCTCTCTGGTCAGAGAAGGCTTGTTAAGGTCTGATAGAGAGACATGATCAGACTTTTTAATTCACTGCCTAATTGCAGCTCTGTGCATTCCGTATGAAAATTCACAGGTAATGTATTTATGTTGACTGAAAATGGAGTTGCAAATAAAAATAATTAAAAAAAAATCACTTTTTGGCAGTCTTGAAACCTGTTCTCAAATTCCTGTATCAAAATGCAAAGCAGGGCTGCATATTTTTCTCATTCCTGGGACTGTGTTTAGCCAACATATCCAACTACACATCATTATTTGCCATAACTGAGTCAGCACTGTCCTGTGCCCTCCCCATGTCCCAGTTTCTGCCCAGGCAGTGCACACTGCTGTGTGGGCACTGTGGGTGATGGGTGAGCACCTGGGGCCAGGCTGTGCCATTCAGCAGTGCAGATCCACCACTGTGATAGAGGGAATACAAGAAATTGTCTTTTGGTGTGGGTTGTGACTTGATCTCTCTGAGACTCAGCTTGCTCCAGTTTCATTAATTCATACTTGCTTACTCCCAGAAGCTTATTACTGTCAACAAACAGTGGAGATTTCTGTCCATCTGGATTGAAAGCATTTCCTCATCTGCATGTCACATGTATAGATCTGCTAGTTCCTCATGTCTTCAGAAAATCCTATGACAATGTTAGGATATATATGCTTATGTTCCACAGTGAAAACTGCATCATGCATCAGCTCACAAAATATTTGCAGAAGTCTCTGATGCCTTCCCTTTCTGACTGCAGGGCTAAACCCATCTGAGATATTTCCTGTGCACGCACTTCATTGGTCCCATAAAATTCCTAGGCACCAATTAGCTCACTTGTACCAGAAATCTTACCAGTAGTTCAGGACCAACGTCCACAGCTTTCTGTCCTGCTTATTGCTTTGTTTTGTTACCTGAGTTTGCTGCTCTGGATCACTGTACACCAGATGGAAGGGCATTATTCTGCGTATTACACAAGCTGATGTTTGGAAAGCAGTAAAAACAAGCATGTGGTCTGGAACTGGAAAATGCTTATATTTGAGAGGATTAACACCACCTGTTCTGTTGGATGTCATGACTATGTGAGTTGGCCTTCCCAAACACAGATGTTGGGTGGAGTGCTTTGAAACTCTTGCTGCAATATCCGGTAGGCAGGTGGCAGACATCTGAGACCTTGTGTACACCTGGAGCCCTAGTGACCCAGGAGTGCCATCTACTCCCCGAGTAGAGAAAATACTTGAAAGGGGGAAAAAGTACAGTTAATTAGCCTTTAGGTTTTATTAGATTCACCTGTTGTCCCAACATAGATATTAGTGCATATTCAGGTTTTACCTAGACTGTGCTGTGATCCAGAGAGATGCTGAAGACCACAGAATGGACAGGTCCAGCCTCCCAAGTGCAAGCTGGCAGCACTGAGTTGAAGACAAAGCCTATCTATGTGTCATTTATACATTAGCTATAGCAGTGTTAGCTGAACGTTTTCTCCTTACAGAAATGGACATAGTTAATACTGGGTCAGCTCTTTCACCATGGAAGACCATAGAATAGTTTGGGTTGGAAGGGACCTTAAAGCTCATCTAGTTCCAACCTCCTGCTACAATAGGCAGGGCTGCCACCCACTAGATCAGGCTGCTCAGGGCCCCATCAAGCCTGGCCTTGAACACTTCAAGGGATGGGGCATCCACAGCTTCTCTGGACAGCCTGTACCACTGCCTCACCATCCTGCCACAGAGCAATTTCTCTCTGACATCTAATCTAAATCTCCCACTTTTTAGTTTAAAACCATTCCACCTTGTTTAATCACAATCAGACCAAGTAAAAGTCAGTCATCTCCTGTTCATAAGATTCTCTCAAGTACTGGAAGGCCACAATGAGATCTCCCTGGAGCCTTCTCTTAGCTAAAAAATCAAGTCCAGCTTCCTCAGCCTGTCTTCATAGGAGAGGTGCTCCAGCCCTCTGATAATCTTTGTGGCACTGCTCTGGACCTGCTCCAACAGCTCCACATCCTTCTGTGCTGGGGCGCACAGGCCTGGGTGCAGCATGCTTCTGCCTCTCCTTCAGCATGCCATCTTCTCAACCAAAAGCAGATTTGACTCTGGAATAATGTGCTCTGGACTTGCCTAACCGTGCAATCACTCTGGTGTCTTTGTATGGGAGAGCTTATCTGGATGGGGTTTGTGCTTGCCGAGGAAGGGCATCCTGTGGGACCTGGAAGACCTCAGGGTCCCTGCTTCTGCTTGCCACGTAAGTTTCCCAGGCCATGATAAGGAAGCACCAGTATCATTTTTTGAAAATGGATCAAGAGGAAATAAATACCAAATGTAAGAAACTTTCTGAACTTTTCTGATATTTTCTTTTAAAAAATTTGAGGTCCCTGCTGGAAAAGTGTCTATGTGACTATGCCAGCTGAAGCTGAGTCTCCCACTCTGTCTGGTTGCAGCAAGAGGGCTTTTGCAGTCCTTTTACTAAACCACAGAGCGGTACAGAAAACTTCCTTTGCTTGCTCAGTGCTTCCAGCTCCTTCAGTAATTGGCACGTTTTAAGGGCACCATCTACTGGCTAATGGGAGCAAAACGATGCTGTGACTTGCTAATGAAGAACTCTTCACTTTGGAGGCTGGCAAAATTCTAGAGAAGATTATTCTGGAAGTCATTGAAAGAGACATGAAAGAATGCATTCATTAGTCACAGCCAGTACGAATTCACGAGGGCTAAGTCCTGTGTAATGAACCAGATCTCCTTTTATGACAAAGTTACTCACCTTATTGACCAAGGAAAAACAAGTAAATGTGATCTTTTTGGTTTTCAGAAAGAGCTTTTAGTACTGTTTCTCACAGTATACTGTTGAACAAACTGTCCAGCCTAAAGACAAGTACATAATGCAGTTGATGACCAAGTGGCTGATGAGTTGGGCTCAAAATGTTACAGTAAATGGATTTTCATCAGGCTGGCCAGTAGAGTTCTGCAGATATCTGTTTTAGGGGTTGTTTCGCTGTAACGTTTTCATAAATTACTGGGATAGAAGACTTGAAGGAATACTAAGAAAGTTTGTGCATAACACAAGATTGGGAGGAGCTGCTGACTCATCCAAGGGTGAAGAGGCTTTGCAGACACATAGAAACACATACAGACAGACTAGAGGGCCGGGCAACCAGCAGCTGCATGAAGTTTAAGAAGATAAAGTGCTAAATTCCGCACCTGGAGAGGAGCAACCTGGATATATGTACAGACTGGGGAGCAGTCCCATGGAAAAAGATCTGGGGATCAGCATAATGCCCTGGCAGTCCACACGGCCAACCGTACTTGAGGATGGTGCGTTAGGCCCCACACTGCCAGCCAGGTGAGAGGAGGGGTTGTCGCACTGTGCTCTGTGCTGTGCACTGTCTTGGGCACTATGTGCAGGTTTGGGCACCACAGCATAAGAAGGACATAAAACATTAATGGAAAGAGGGCATGAGTGGTCTGGGAAAAAATATAGGGATGCTGTCCAGATGTGTAGGAATGGAGTCGGGAAAGCCGAGGTGGAATTAAACTTGGCAAGGGATGGTAAAAACAAGAAGGGATTCTTTAGATAAGGTGAGCAGAAGAGACAGGCAAAGGAGAGTGCATCTGATAAACATAAAGGCCTCCTCAGACTCAGTGAAGGCTGGCGCACTTAATGAGTTATTTTCCTTGGTCTTCATGGCCAGTTAGGCTCCTCAAATCCCTCCCAGTCTAAGAGCAAAGCAAGTCCAAGACCTCCTTGTGAGTGTGTACAAGTCTATGGGGCCAGATGACATGCACCCCAGGGTTCTGAAGGAACTTGCTGAGGTGATTGTCAAGCCACTCTCCATCATATTTGAAAAGTCATGGCTGTCAGGCAAAGTCCCGCATGACTGGAAAGACAGAAACATCACTCTCATATCAAGAAAGGGAGAAGAGAAGACAAGACTTGGTGAACTACAGGCCAGTGAAAGAAGATCATGGAATGGATCCTTGTGGAAGAGATGTTAAAACACATATGAGGTGTTGAGGTGATTCAAGAGAGCCAGCACAGCTTCACCGAAATCAGATTGTGCCTAACCAATGTGGTGGGCTTCTATGGTGAAGTCATGTCATCAGAAGATAAAGGAAGAGTAACTGATGCCTGGACTTGTGCAAGGTCTTTGACATGATCCTGCACCACATCCTTATCTCTAAATGGAAACGTTACGGATTTGAAGTCTGGACTATTTGGTGGACAAAGAATTGATTGGTTGGCTGTAGGCAGAGGGTTGTGGTCGACAGCTCTATGTCCAGGTAGAGGTCAGTCACGAGTGGTGTCCCCTAGGGGTCCATCTTGGGACCAGTGCTCTTCAACATCTTTTTCAATAACATAGTGGGACTGAGCGTACCCTTAGCAAGTTTGCTGATGACACCAAGCTGAGTGGTGCAGTCGACACAGCAGAGGGGAGGGATGCTGTCCAGAGGGACTTGGACATGCTTGAAAAGTGGACACAGGAGAATCTAATGAGGTTTAACAATGAAGGGCACTTGTGTTGAGGCAATTCCAGATATAAGTATGGATTGGAAGAAGAATTCATTGAGAGCAGCCCTGTGGAGAAGGACTTGGAGGTCCTAGTGGTTGAAAAGCTGAATTTGAGCTTTTCCAGCCTAGAAGACCAGTGGTATCCTGAGCTGCATCAGAAGACAGGTGGCCAGCAGGGAGAAGGAGGTGATTGTCCCTCTCTTCTCTGCCCCTTGTAAAATGCCAGCTGGATACAGGCCTGGGGCCCCCAGTATGGGAAGGATGCAGTTATTGGAATGGCTCCAGAGGAAGGCCACAAAGATGATCAGAGGGCTGGAAAACCCCTCCTATGAAGAAAGGCTGAAGGAGCTGGACTTAATCAGTCTAGAAAAGACAAGGCTCTTGGGAGACCTCATTGCAGTCTTCCAGTACTTGAAGGGAGCTTGTGAGCAGGGGGTAGAATAAACAAACTGACTTTTTACATGTTCTGATAGTGATTGGACAAGGGGGAATGGTTTTAAACTGAGATGTAGCTTAGATGTTAGGAAGAAAGTTTTTCTCAGAGGGTGGTGAGGCACTGACACAGGCTGCCCAGAGAGGTTGTGGATGCCCCATCCCTTGAGGCATTCGAGGCCAGGCTGGGTGAGATCCTGGGCAGCCTGATCCTAGCAACCCTGTCTGATTCTGTGAAAACCATTAGAGAGCATCCAGAGGAGGACCACAAAGATGGTGAAGGGTCTAGAGAGAAAGATGTGTGAGGAACAGCTGAAGTCTCTGTGTTTGTCCAGCCCAGAACAGAGTTGCTGAGGGGAGGCCTCATGGCTGCTGCACCTCCTCACAGAGTTGCTTTAAGTCTTTTCTGGCCTAAAAGAGTACATCACTGTTTCGCTGACACCATTACAGTGCTAGGCACCTATGAATTTGTGTTGTAATCATGTTTTGCAACCCTTTATAGGATTTCTTAGCTTGATCGGTCTCATCTCTGGGAAGTAGCATTTTTAAAGAAAACAAAGAATTTTCAAGGTTTATGTGCTCACTCGTAATATGTTATTCTCTCAGTTTGCCCATAAGTGCTGTTCCTCATGATTACTCTAGCTATAATAAATTAGTCTTGGGTGGTAATTTATCTCCTTGATAACTCATTTTTGTTCTATAGTTCAATACTTCGAGAATCCTAAAGTGTCATTTATGCTCTTGGCAAGCTGTATATTGTCTGGGTCATATAAACATTGAGAGCTGTAGCAATATGAATCCAAGGCAGAAAAAAGCAGGATTTGTATGTTTTATTGCTATTATCCTAGTTAATATGTGGTTCCATATGTCCCAAGATTCCTGTATTTAGATCCTTACATTTCATTTAATTTTGCTACTACATGTTCCTCTGGACTAATACATTCCCTTTGATATACAGAAAAATCTTACTTTTTTTTTCTTACTGTGCTCCTGAATGTAAAGGGCAAAAATGGTGCTTTGATATACAATATATATGAATGATATACAATAAATATATTTCATGATATGTCTGTGATATAAAATAGCATTTGTAAGGATGACTTTAATCATACACTGCTACGTACTATTAATGGCTAGTGTTTAAACACAAGGAAATTATGATTCAGCTATTATGTGGGACAGGGCAATGTTCACAGGTGCCTGTAGAGTGACATGCTGACTCTGAAAGGAGAACCAAACCAGACAAACTGACAAACATGCATTGGATGGCAAAAAAACAAACACAACAATAACAACAAACACACAAAAAAATCACAAAAACCCATCTGTGTTATACCTATGTATATATACCCAACTGCAGTTGCTGTGAATAGCTGTCTCTCGTTTATATGCAGGAAACTCAGTAATATTAGTAATTTCAGGTAGTGTAGCACTTAAATTTAATGCTTTTTGTTTCTCTGTCTTTTCTCCTTTCAGTTGCAAATGAGACGGGTGACAAAAACGCCCGGCCGCTTTCCCGATTTGCCCGTAAGTAGACTTTTTAATTTTGACTAGATGATTTGTCTATTTACGCATTCAATATGTCTTTTAATCTCATAGCAACCCTATCACTGCAGTTCATTCACAGTGCTGAACTGAAGCACGATAGTGCTTAGCAGGAAACGTGTTTTACGGAAATCCAGTCTTACTAAACAGCATTGATGTGAATTTAAAAGAATGGAAGGCTTTGTGGCTATACAGTCATTTCAAGCATAAAAGGCTGTAAATCTGTGTCAGAAAGGCAGCTGAAGTTGACAGCGGTGGCTACAGAGATTTAGGTTAAGCCTTAGAAATTGCAAACTATATGCAACGCAAAGTGTATTGGAGTCATACTGATACATCATCACCATTTACATGGGATGGGAACTAAATATATGACTTGGGTTTTGAAATAAGTGCTCCAGGTTTGAACAAAAGGACACATCTGCTACTGTAGCACCAGCTGAACATGAGTTTGACCATACAGATCGTTAAAAACGTATGATGAACTATATAGGAAAGAGGAAGAAGATAGGAAATCCTATTTATAATGCATGGAATTTCATGGTGCTTAGTGATCATTTAGCCGAGAAAATCCCATTCTCATCATTAAAAGAGGGCACTTGCAGTTATCATCATGTAGCACAGGTCAAAACATGGGATTTTCATCCAGATGCAGTATTTCGCATAGGCACAGGATGGCGCTCAGAACATTCCATATTCACACAGCATTAGAGTGGAGCTTACAGATGAAACTACTGTGGCTATAAATTTGCCACATGTAGTGATATATGATACATATGATGATATATACGTGATGGAACAGATTGAGCGGGACTAAGAAAATTGTACTAGCATTCCGTATGCCTGATTTAGGGTTTATTTTCCTTCATGTTTCAGGCCATGAAGGTTAAAAGAGGTCTGTGTTATTCAGTGTTGTCAGCTTGAATGCTGAAAATGCTTATGACGAAGGAATTCACAAAGGATAGCAATGTAAATGGAAATGCAGATGTTTTGAGTTCTTCATCACTGTGCTTTTGTCCACTATAGTTCCTGAATTCTAGTTATAAGGTTGGGAGATTCAACTCAAATCTCATTTGTTCCAAGATGTTCAGGTTATGAGGAGTAGATGCTGAATGTTGCCTGCCTAATAGGTCAACTGTAATGCCACGTCATTGTAAACTGAGCTGGCATTTTAGTTTGGATTAGCTGCTCATAGGATTGTTGTTTTTTGGTGTTTGTCTGTAGAGTGTAAGTCTGAGACCCAGGAGCAAACAAGTTCTGTTACTGCTCTAATCTTGTCTCTCCAGGAGGCTGCCAAGACTTATTTGTGGAGGTAGGGCTAACTTTCATTACATGGAAGAGAAGTGACCAGTGGATGCCGTCAGATGAATGCAAATAGTGAAATCTCCATTTTAAGGCCTTCTTGTACAACCTAGTGCTCCACGGATTAAGGGAGGAGATGAGATCAAGGCCACAAGCTGCTTGGAGTGTTGGAAATGCAGTGCAGGGGGGAACACGTACAGTAAAAAAAACAACAGTGTAGGGAAGGTGGAGAATCATTCAAAGTATAAAGCAGACTTTCACTGTTAGGATTTTAGTTTTGTTATTTTTGAGTCAGGCTGAGAATCCAACTAGCTTATAAAAGAATCATCATAGAATCACAGAGTGGCTCAGGTTGAAAGGAACCTTAAAGATCATTGAGCTCCAACCCCCCTGCAATGGGCAGGTTGCCACCCAAGAGATCATACTGCCCAGGGCCCCATCCAACATGACTTTGAACACCTCCAGGGATGGGGCATCCACATCTTCTCTGGGAAACTCTATCCATTAGCTGTCCTCAATTTACTGTCTGTATTTTAATAACAGGCAAGCTCACCTGCTCCTATTATTATCCATTTTCCCCCACTGAAAATCCACAACTGCAGGTGATGAGGGAAGTATTTTCAGGACAGCTCACAGCCTTCCCACAGTCTTGAGGCACATGTAGTATCTTCTCATTGCTTCTATCACCTTATTTAATAGCTATAGTCCTCCTCGACGACTTCTATCACTGTTTATCAGGCTATAACAGCAATTGCTTATCTTCCTTCAGGTGGTGGCTGTTCTCATCAAAGGCAGCACGCCACAGCAGTCCTGCAAAGCTAGGAGAAGGCACTGTGTCTCTAGAGTCATTCAGATTGTAGTGGACCTCTTGAGATTGCTTAGTCCAAAATCCTGCTCAAGGTCAGCTAGAGTCACTTGCCCAGCATTTTCTCAGTTGAATTTTGAACATGCAAAAACTTCACAGCCTCTCTGTACAACACATACAAGTGTTCTCCTGTTCAGATGGTACTTCCTCTCTTTAAAACTGTGCTGATTGCCATTAGTTTTCACTTACTTACCACCTATACCTCCAAACACATACTTCTCCCATTCTGCAGAAAAGAACAAAAAAGCCTACAACCACCATTTTATAGTTTAACTACAAGACTTCAATGTTTGACCTAGAAATCAAGCATTTCATTTAGATATCAGTAACATGAACACTTACATTAAACAGAGAGAGCAGTTTTGATTCCAGTAATAAAATGCTGTATTGTGAGCAGCAGTGTAAAGGTTGTCTTCTCAACCCATTGTCTCCACCCATTGATTGTATGAATGGCAATCATCTTGGCCAAGGCAGTCTCTTGGAAGTCTGGGAACCCTTTCTTTTTACTCTAAGCTAGACAGTTCCAACTGCTGAGTTGTAATAGAAGGCTGTGGTTTAAAATGCAGGCTGCTGAAAGACACTGAATTGGGAAATACAACTTCCTATCGGCTCCTCTTTGCATTTCTTACCTCTAGAAGTGACACCTCCAGTAGTACTAAAATTCAGAATCTCAGATGGTGATTCTGGTGCCTTGTCAAATTCTCCTTATCCTACACCACTTAAAAGCCAATATCTTATGTCCAGGATGCTAGAGCACAGGATGAGTGCTGGGTAAGTGGTTTTGCAGTCACAAGTGTTGTAGAAGGGAAACCCTAACTGCCATATTTGACTTCCATGAACTGTGTGAATCCGATTGGCAGTGCACAAACAACAACTTAGGGCATTTTGATGCAAGCATTTTAAACACTTTTGACAGAGCCTCCTTTGGAATAACAGAGACACTTGCAATCCTTCAGAAGCTGTGCCTTTGGAGATTAGTGACCATGAACATTTGATTTAAGTATTTCTGCAATCAGGCTGACCACGTGTCCTAATTCTGCATGTTCTCTGTAAGTATAAATACATCAAATATGATTTGAAAACATTGTGCAACTGTTCTGCTGGAGCCAGTGAAGGTAATCAGATGCAGGGGCCAATGCTTCCTTTAAAGTCAGCCAGAATCCCCAACTAAGACAATCATGTATAGATAAAATCAGTCACTCTTCATTGAGCATACAGAGGCAAAATAACACAAATAGCCTCTGCCACACTTTTGAAGTCTTGGATTTGTCTTTGGTCCAAACCAGGTTTGTTTTCCATGTTAGAACTTTTTATTATTTTCAATGTTAATAAAAATGGGTACAAGCATGATCATAGTCAGATCATAGAATGGCTTGACTTAGGAGGGACCTTTAAGATCATCCAGTTCCGACCTGCCTGTAGCAGGGACACCTCTCACTACCCAGGTTGCTCAAAACCCCATCCAGCCTGGTCTTGAATGCTTCCAGAGGGATCCACAGTCTCTCTAGACAACCTGTTGCAGTGTTTCACCACCCTCACAGTAAAGAGTTTCTTCCTGATATCTAGTCTAAATCTACCCTCTTCCATTTTAAAACCATTTCCCCTTGTCCTGTTGTTATGTGCCCATATAAAAAGTCCCTTCCCAGCTTTCTTGTAGGCCCCCTTCAGATACTGGAAGGCTGTTGCAAAGTCCCCTTGGAGCCTTCTCTTCTCCAGGCTGAAGAGCCCCAGATTTCTCAGTCTGTCCCCATAGGGGACATGCTTATTAGCAGGTCGGTAAGAGAAAGTTTTCCTTGCATACTTTGAGTTGACTGTATCCTGAAAAGCAACAGACTCAAACGTGGCGGTTTTAAAAGAGTTTAGATGTGAGACCAAGTTACCCTGTAGTAGCAGCTGGTAGGGAATAAACTCCAAAAATAATTAAAAACAACAACAATAACAACAAACAAAAGCAAGCAGGTTTAGTTGACTGAAGAAGGCACTTTAATTTTTGGTTAACTATTGAACTAAGTCAATATCCAGTTCACAGTATCTACAGATAGTGGGCATAGACAGTCACTACAGTACAATAAGTATATTGAGGCATCAGGTTCCAGAGAAGACTGTAAAACACATTCTAAACGACCAGCAGGAAAGCATCTTCAAGTCAGCAGCATTAATAGGGAAGCAGAGTTTAGGTCTAAGTCCTCACCTTCTGAGCTCTTAAGACAGCCAAGCCATGAGCAAATCAAACTGCTGCATATTAAAACACAGAGCAGCAACTGTACTGAACAAATCTTGTAAATAATTCAAGGATATGCTGAAACAGGATGGGTAAGTGGTAATTTTTTATTGGAAAACAAATATACAACTTGGAATGGATTTGAGGCAAGTCATGCCATAAACAGATTTAAAAAAACAAACAAACAAACAAAAACTAACAGCTAAACAAAGTTTAAAAAGCATAGTGACATAGGATACAGAGAAAAAATACTGCATGGTCATGACACTATAGGATGATAGCTGTTGGAATAGGAAGAAAAATTAGAATGGGAACTATTATAGAAAGGAAGGGAAATCACAGAAACACAGAATTTCAGGGATTGGAAAGGACCTCCACAGATCATCTAGTCCAATCCCCCTGCTGAAGCAGGAACATTAATATCCTAGGTATGCGAGTTAAATTGATAGTACCTAAATTTTTGCTGAGAACACTTTTATCTATTCTGCTATGCTGTGTTTTCATTGAACAGACAGTAGAGTGAGATCAAACATTCAAAAACATCCTGGCTGAATGGCATAAAAACTGGCATCATTTGAGGACAAGGAGTTAAGCAGTAACTGAAGAGATAGCTTGTTATCATTGGCATACAAATCACACACCAGAGACCAAGTGTTTTTTAGGATGGGGCCTTTCACATTCACTTGTATGATTAGTTTGAAGTAACCTCATCTTCACAACGGAGAACAGTACTTCCTTTGCTGCTAAATTGTGGTCAATAGTAAAACTTATATTTTGGCACACCTGCAGTTAGGCTAACTTTCCCTATCTCTTTTATCTACCTTTCTGTACAATGAAGCAAATGGCAAATATCCTACAGAAGTTCAGATGAGCTTTGCCAATTACGACTGTTTCCTCACAGCTCTTTAGGGTATGTGGCTGTTTCCAGCTTAGTTCAGGACAAAGAAGAGACAAAGGCTGCTGCTGTTAAGTGGAGCAGTGGGAATGATGGCTGTGTAGCTTTCCAGATAGGCAGACTTGCATTATTTTCAGAGTATGTGAAAGTATTTGAACATCTACTTGGTCAAACATGCCACAGATTCTTTAAGCAGAGTTCTGTGTTTTAAATTATAACACCTAAATCTATCTCACTTTTGCCCCTAGCTCGCCAAGGGTATAATAAAATGAGGGAAAAGAACTTTTGCAAACGTTTAGACTTATCAGAAGGATTAGAAGTTAAATTTGAGTTGTTACTCATTTAGATACTAGGGCCAGTCAATATCCTGTTCTCTCAAACATCAAATTCCTGCTCATTCATCAGACTTTGAATGTAAGAGGTTACTACTCCTTTAGCAGCAGTGAATTTGCCTAATATCTCGCTGTGTTATCTTGTTGGTAGTCATGTTGTGCCATCAGTACTTTAACAGTTGCAGCTGTGGGGATTTAGGTCCATCAGGCATTCAGTGTTTTGGGCAGCTGGAGGCTTCTGGCTGATGGTTGGTCAGTCAGGCCTATTAAGCAAAACACTATGACTGTGGGCAGGCTAAATGCAGATTAGGGTAGGTGGACGTGGCTTTTCATTGCTGTAACAAAGCTAGTTAATTCATGTTAGTTGGTGGATTTGTTGATGCTCACCTTCAGGAGAGCTGTTTATCTAGATCTAATCATAAAAAGGAACTATCTGAAGGAACACCTGTGCTGGAGGAAAAGGGCTGGGGCTGTGTACCAAGGATGTAGGGGAAAACAGTATATATTGCAGTAAGTTTGAAGTGAGTGACTATATACTTTTCAGTAGGAGTTTGCTAACATGTCGCTGTGAGCTTTCGGTGGTAGTACGAGTTGTGAGCTACTTGCATCTAGTAAGTGCAGAAAATGGATAATGTGTTCTGTACCTGTCAAGCTGGAGTACTTACAGAATAAAAGACAGAGCTGTGGGAATCGAGAGAAGGTCTGGGTTTGGGAAGCTCAGCAGATCCCTTGGAATAATTGCAGGAGAAAGTCTCAAAATTGAAAATGTGGCTTGAGAGCTTCATTTCCACAAAAAATGATTTCAGTAGTATGTAACAGATTTTTTTTGTTTGTTTTTTGGTTTTTTTTATGTAAGTGGTGCACAGTGTTTGTGGCTGGATGACAACTTGTTTTTCTTTGTGGACCATATTTGTGACCAAAGTATGCTACTCCTGTGCAGAAGAGATGGTCCTCTCAACATACCATAGGGAGTCACAGTATGTTTGGCTGTATCACAGGCGACTTGTTTGGTCTGTCATATAATTTAAACATCTTGCATTCCTTATATTTCTGCCTATGAAATGGGACCACAAAGGCTTACCTATTCAAGTAAAAAAAAGATTTTTTGAGAAATTTGAGTGGTACCCTGAGCACAGAAGCAGTACTGTAGCATAGCATCACAAATCCTTGAATGATAAAGATGTGCTGATGCGTTCAATTCTGCAGCTGTTGCATACAGATTACTTGGCTTTGGACTACCTGGTGTGACTATTAATTTTTCTAGCTATTGTTAGGACTTGGCACAGGACACCAAGGCAACCTGTAAATTTGGGTAGTTATGGTCCTTGTGTATTAAATAGCTGCTGAGAGCTAAGAGCAGAGAAGAATATGAACATCAAACTTTCTTTGTTATTTGGAAAATATTCTGAAAATTATTTTGGAAAGAAGGAGATAAACATGAAAAAGGAGAGAAAGAAGAAAAACAAGAACTCTTCTATATCTGTGCCATTTTGGCTGCATGAAAAGAAGACTTAAGACAACTAGCAAACTACTCCTGCTACTACCTGTTTGTTGCAGCTGTTATTGTTGCTTCTAAAGAATGTTTTCTTCTAATAGATTCTCATGAGGAATGAGATAGCAATTCTAATCAGAACAGAGTTTCCTCTTTTACATATTTTGTGTGTAGTATGCTTATTCCATATATGTTAGATCCATTATTTGCTACTTAACTATCTCTGCTAGACAGCTAAGTCTGAGTTCCAGATAGTCTTGCCTTTACAGTCTTCTATTAAAAAAAAATAAAATCAGTTGCTGACTTCAGAAATATCCCATTTGTCAGATTTTTTTTTTATTTGTTTGTTTTGCACAATAATAAAATGCCCGTGCAGAATGACCAGCAAAAGAGGTGGTATGTCTTACTACTACCCTGGAATCTAGTAAGCTTAATGCTTGTGGAAAGTCTCTTAACTGAAATAGTTGGTATTTCATCAATTTACTGCTCTTTTTGGAAATTGCTGGCCTGTCTGTATATATTCTGTAATGCTTTGAAGTTAGAATATGTAGAGGTGTTCAGTATGGCAGTATCAGTGGGGTTTTTAGAAGTGCCTAATTTATTCAGAAGCTATTTGAAAAATTTTCAAAATATAAAGCTTACTTTTTTGAACTTCATGGAAGTCTCATGTTCTCTTCTCCAAAGGCAGACATCTGACTGAAGGCTGCTAACTGTACTTTGTCAATGAAACTACATTTACAGACAAGGATGGGATCTGTGAGTGACAAGCACAAGGCACCCAGTGACACTTCTGAGTAAATGTAGAAATTTTATCCACTGATCTATTTTGGCATTTGAGTGTCTATTGAAAAAAGCTGAACTTTCAATAGAAAGCAAATAACTTTTCTAATACCAGTCCTAATTATTCAACTTCATTAACTTGAGCCAGTGAAAGTTAACGTTTAATATTGTATTGATTGTTCAGTTTGGTTTTCTGTTAGATCTTCCATTTAAGATACTGCCACATCAATACATGCGAAGTTATAGCTCAAATAAAATGTGAAGAGGGAGCTTTTCATTGACACATGAAACTTGTTCTATAGCCAAATCTTTCTTTGGGAGGCCATTGTGTTCTGACCCTGGTAGACAGCAAATCCCTGCACAGCTCATTCTGCCAGAACTGGAAGGATAAAGGTGAGAACATCTGTGGGTTGAGCTAAAGAGTTGAATAGGTAAAGCAAAAGCTGCGCACACAAGCAACGTAAAATACAGAATTCACTTGCAGCTTCCTGTGACTAGGCAGATGTTCTTCTATTTCCAGGAAAGCAGGAGTGTAGCGATTACTTGGGAAGACAAATACTGCAACTCTAAATGTCCCCCTTTTCTCCTTCTTTCTCCCCAGCTTTTATTGCTGAGCACAATGTCATGCTGCATGGGATATCGTTTGGGTCAGATGTCCAAGCTGTGTTCTTTCTCAGCTCCTCAGCACCCTCTTGCTGGTGAGGCAGCGTGAGGAGCAAAGAAAACCTTGACACTGTGCAAGGACTGCTCAGCAAAAGCTAAAACTTAGTGTGGGAACAGCGCTGTCTCGTCATGAATGTCTCGTCATGAATCCAAGGCCCGGTACCATATGGGCTGCTATGAAGAAAGCCAACTCTATCCTAGCCAAAATTGATACAGAGTCATTACAGTTTTGAGTTTTAAAGTGACAGGAATGTTAGAACATAATTCCACCTTGAGCTTGATTTCAGGTTTTCAGGCCTAACTGTAAAGTGCGATGATGCAAAGGCAGAAAGATAACAGACAAAGAAACCTTCATTTTCTAGACTGCTGGTTTACCAGAGAATGCGAGTTCATTTCCTTTTCCACTCTCTTTCTGCAGGGTCTAAATCACAGAACTGCTTGTGGAACACCATTATTGGTGGGCTGACTGGCAACCTCAAGGAAAGGCCAAAGCCCACCATCATCAGTGACCCTAGGCCTCCTGAAGAGATCCTTGCAGATGAGCTGCCACCTGTGGACAGTCCTGAGGCACTGGTGAAAGCATCTTTCAGGTCTGAAGGATATGATTTTACACTGTTTATGCTTGAGAGGATGTTTTTAAGGTTGTTTGCAGTGTCTGCAGGAGAAATCAATTCTGAAAGATTCTGCAGCGCTGCGTAGCTTTGTGTGAAACAGGAGAGGAAAAGAGAGGTCCATAAATAATACTGACTGGATATGTCTTTTTATTCAGAGTTCATTAGCCTTCTTATAAGATTATGGACAAGACATATATAGAAGATGTCTTTGAAGGTTGCTACTGTTTAATTTGAAAGTGTTGTAGTGATGAAAGCTTGCGCTTCAGGTCAGATGGTGCTTTACTGAAAGAAGGGAGCGCTACACCTTTCTTTGTTAATGTAATGTCTTGAGAACTGTCTAGCATTAATTTGTTTTGTCCAGGAGAAAGCTTCTGGACAGGGATTTGTTAAGCAAGCAATTGCTGCTGTTGTAAAGTATGAGAGAGATCAATTTCTGGATTTTTCTCTCATTTAATCGTGTGGATGGAAAGTTGTCAATAAAGATGCTCATTGGCACGTGTTCTGAAAATAAGGTGAAATGGAGAAGCCGTGTGCTTGTAGTGGGTCTTTGACCAAAATGGGAATGGTAGTGTGCCCAGAAGTAATGTGTGGCAAAACTGATCTTTTCCAAGTGCTTTTTAGCAACTTTTTCTGAAAACTATGTTTGAGTTTTCTTTTATAATCAACACGCGTGATTTTTTTTGTTGTTGTTCATTTGTTTTGGATAAACTTCTGTTACAATGTTTTTTTTATTTGTTTTGTAACTCAGTCTCAAACTTATTTCTCTTTGTATAACCATGATTTTGAAGGTTCTTATTGAAGTCATTATATGAGGCAGTAATTTCAGTTATCTTGTTTATACTGTTTGATGTTGGAAAAAAAAATAAATTAACAAGTCAATTTTATGTCAGCCTATAAAAATAAACCCCATAATCTTAGTGTTACAGTTCTTTAATATTTCTGTTGAAATGATTCGGGACAAGAGTTCCAGAACCCTGATTCCCCCTTTTATGATGACCTGTGATATTTAATGGCTTTTAAACACTCTGTGCTTTTGAGATTTCGAATCTGTTTCAAGAGCTCTTTTTAGCTTTCTCCTCTTGCAAGAAATTCTGTGTAGCAGCAATCCTTACTTTGCCATCATAAAGATAATTTCAACCATTTTGTGTGACAAAATAATGTCATGGCATTTCAAATGGCGTGATCTGATTCTGTGAGTAGGGTTAGACTCTTAGATGAAGTGAGGTTGTGAGTACCATAATAAGGACTGATGAATTGGAAAACTTAATTTAGCAAGATAGTTTTGCTAACGTGATGTAAATAACTTCATAATCATTAGAAACCTTTATATTTCATCAGTATAGAAGTTATTGTACAATGTGGCATTGTTTGGACTTTTATAAAGGGAAATCATAACTGTCTAATTTTATAAAGAATAGAAGCATTGTATGTTTGAGCCATGTACAGGAGTTGAAGACAAAAGTACCTTGCAATTACTGTCTGAAAGACACACACAAAAAAAATAAAACCACTATTGTGTTTTCATTCGGCTTAGAATCTTGTTGATACTGTAATGTGAATTGGAACTTAGGAAGCAGACCCATTTTTTTCCATGTTTGATTCATTGGGGTCTTCTTTGTGTATTGATCTTCAAGTGCAGCCTTGACACAGTGTGACTGGTATGTCTGGGTGCCAGTGATTGCCTGCCAGTTACAGACTTCCCTTATTTCTTGTTGACGAGATGCTGGTGGACAATCTAGCTATTTCATTGCATTTGGGATTTGCATGTACTAATTACGACCCTGGTGGCTGAACTTCAGGATCTGTGGAAGGCAATGTTGGATTTATAAGAACTGATTTCATGGTGAGAAGGACCAGACCAGTTTTTGTAACGTGACTGCTACAAACCAGAAAATGCAGCAATTCCCTTACTGCTTTTGACTCACTGCTGCTCGAGCAGTATATAGCAATGCTATCCCTTTCATGCATTGTTAAAAAGAAAATGTCTCTCTGGTGTCAAATGAGTCACGCTTCCTTGTGATTGCATCTCTTTTTATGTGAATACATATAAGCGGCATGAAATCCCAGTTAGCACCTTTGGTATTAGATCTTGTATTCTACTGTGCAGTACTTATTGTTCTGTAGCTTGGACAGTTAGGAGGAGAACTGTATTTGATTCTGTGCTGCATCAAGATATGAAACAAAATGGATATAAACATAAAAGGAAGAATGTGATTGTTTCAGTCTTTTCAGTCTTACTTTTCGTGCAATATTAAACCATCTTTATGATATAAAGCAAAAAGAAATGAAACAACCCCCCCTCTGCACACCAAATCAGTATAGTGGATGTTCTCTGCTTAGTTAAAAAGTATTCTAATTGTCTTCTACAATTTTTATTTACCGTCTCAAAGACAGTAACAAACATACAATTGGTGTTAACAAGGTCAAATACCTTCCTGAAAAGCAAATTGCAAGAATTTGCAGGACCTCATTGTTTGCAGTATTGTACTCAGCAAATAATCATAAGTAATTCTGTATCTTGACAAATTATACTGCTGCAGTACTCACTGATTCTGAAATCCATTCTCACTGACATTTACTCTTTTTGTCTAGTAAAGGCAGAGGAGATGCTGATTGGAATTATACATGGAAAATGTGGTGGGAGTGTTGAGAATGAAGGATTATCCCCTTTTGACAATGAAAAAAATATCATTACGCATAGAAATTATTAGCTTGGCCTGCACTTTATGTGACAGATTTGGTACATCCACTGTCTTTCTTTGCACTAATCTATAATGCAAGTTGTCATTAGACTCATTTGGTTTTGAGGTACAGGAGAGAACACCATTTTGAGTCCAGAGACCTGGGACGCAGCACCTGGGTTAGTGAGTGTTGGTGGTGCCTATGGAGTGGCGAGTGATGCAGCAGCTGTGCTGGATCTGGTGGCAGCAGAGATGCTGTGGTAGGAGGTTATTGGAATGTTTTTGGAAGGACCTGCAGATTCTCTTCGGAGCCAGAACACTCAGTCAGCCTCCCATCCTGGTTCCAGGTCTGTGTGACAGCTGAAGCTGGTCTGCAATTGCAGGCTGGTCCTGCTGGCTCTGTCTGACAGGTGGAACTTGGGGTGGCTTGAGCTGGCATCAGTGAGAATAGGGACAAGGATCTTCCTTCCTGCCACCTTGCTGGAGTCTTTGTGAGAATCAATCTCCAGTTACATGCTGAAGAGGGACCTGGTCACTTTTTAATACTGGGTGGCACCAAAGCTTGCCTACAACTATCTAAGCTGGTATCTGGGGTCTGAAAGTCAGGAGAGCCATAACTATATATGTGCATATATGTATATATATGAGGTAGACTAAAGCAGTTCCTTCCTTCTTCTGCCCAACAAATCTGTGTCTAGGATTCATTTCTTTATTGCCTGCATTTTTAATTAGATTTTGTTCTTTAACAGAACAGCTTAAACACAAAAATGAGAGAGAAGTCTTATTTGCCTTAACTTGATAAAAGCCAACAAAACCTACTGTGCAAGGCTGGAAACATGAAATATGCTTTCTCACTGGTTTTTATGCCCATCTACAGCAGATCCAGGGTGTGCTAAACATTAAAATGTAAGCTGTATCTCTGAAAACCATCTTTCTCAACGTCTTTTTCAATTCAGACTTATTATAATGCTCTTTACGTGCATTAAACTTAAATTAATCTGTGTTCCATTCAAGCCTGTTGCTTATTCTTGTTACTTATTGATACTCATTAGAATGAATAGGAAGTGAAAATTGTTCTGTTCATTAAGGAAATGGCTTCACATCATTAATCTCTCTTCTCTCTTTTAAGTGTGCCTCTTTTCTAGGTGCGTGTTACACTTTGTGAGAGCTATACACTCATTTCTTGGTAGATGGAGATTTATGAGTCAGAGGGGGGATGATCAGAGAAGAAAGATTTATACCAGTTACTGTTCAAAGGTTTCACCCTCTCTCTGCACACACATCCACATGGATCTGGAAGGAAGGTGTTCTTTGGTTGTTTTTTTTTTAAGGCAGTTGAAAGAGAAATGAACCTCTCTTTTATGTATTTTATTTTTTATTTTTTTTTATATCACAGTCTTCTTGTTCTTCATAGGATAGATGTATTATTGATGACAAGCAAAGCCCAGCAATTCTGTTCCTGTAAATATCAGGAACATCAAATGACCCAAGCTGAGAAATTCAGATGCGCTGTGGGCGTCCAAGCACAGCTGCACATCCTAAAGGTAGGGAACAAACCCACTTCCAATATAGGAACAAGACTTTGAGCTGATATTCCTTGGATGAGCACTGTCCTGGTGGTAAAGAAGTCCTGCTTAGACAACTGGGCAGAGTATCTCCTTGACCATACATGTCTGCCTGATGTACATCACCTGAATCTTGACCTTTAATAAACTCTGAGCATTTGCTTAGCAGCTGCATGAGGCTTCCAGTTCCAGCTCTGTAAGCTTAAAAATCATCCCTAGTCCTTGGCAGTGATGAGGCGAGCCACCACTATGCACACAGGACAGGCATTTTTAAATCCAAGCTGTGCAACCCATGTCTCAAATATCTGTGTGACATAAGGCTGTTCCAGGGTGTGTGTGCACAAATAAGATTGATTGCTTGGCTTTCTGTGCTTGCTGGGCCCTGCATTCCTTGCAGGTTTAGAGAATAAACTGTTTGAGCGTGCAGTTGTGTATAGGAAAATGCATGAAGTTAAGGATTGTCTTTATCCTGCTAAGGAAGTACTTAATGCACTATTTAGTTAGCTCTACTGTAATTGATTAATAGTCTTTACATACTAATACCAGTCTGGAAAGCCTTCCAATTCCTATTAACTTTATCTTTAACCAGCTTCCCGACAGAAAACTGGCTGTCCTTTTCTTAAGGAAAATGCTGTATGATTCTCAGCCTTCCCATTAACAACAATTTAATCTGTTGATCAAGTTAAGCTGCATTTAATAGAATAGTAGATATGTCACAGGTACTTTGATCTTGCCTGATCTCCCTGGTAGATTGCCATCACTCCAGTATCTGTA
Organism: Phasianus colchicus; assembly: GCF_987193195.1. Classification (NCBI taxonomy): domain Eukaryota; kingdom Metazoa; phylum Chordata; class Aves; order Galliformes; family Phasianidae; genus Phasianus; species Phasianus colchicus. The sequence continues at coordinate 5,834,277 of NC_143441.1, read as the reverse complement.
TGTCACTGCCTCTTACACCCAGCATGATCTTCCTGTGCATGTTCAGGGATCTGGGGTTTCTGATGCAAACTGCATCTGATGCATCCTCACCTAATGGGGATGGAGAGATGGCTTCCAGGAAAAATAGCCATGGAAAGGAGCTGTGGGTCACCTGGTCTGTGAGTTGTACTTGAATGAACAGTGCTTGGGAGGAAGGAATGTAGGCTTTGGAATAGATTTATTGTCCTGGCTGCCTGCATGTGTCCTGTAGACCATAAGTTGTTCGTTGTGTTATTAGATTAAGACTTTCACAGTATATATTTTATTCCCAGTGAGAAAATAGGATAGTGGCTTTCTTAATCTTGGCAGCGTAAGAGTGTGATGAGCGGAGGTAGAAGTCTTTCACTAATCAGTTGCTGAAACTTTAAGTTCTAAAATTTGTGTAAACAAAAACATTAAAAGGCACTCAAAAGAAATTCCTGAGCAATTTCCCCAGCTTTTAAATGCCTGGCTGACAGCAGTGAAGTTGATTGGTATGTTATAATGTGGTGTTTTCCCAAAGGATGTGGTGAATTCAAATTCAATCCAGTAAGGGACGGATTTTGTTTTGTTTTGAGACTATGAAACCTGTAAGTAAAAACTCAGGAATATTCTGAAGTGAATAACAACAACAGAATTACAAAATCACACAGGATAATCTTGGAGCTGCTGGATAAGAGCTTAATCTCCATTAGTGTCCCACACTTCTTAAAGTGAAGAGCTTCGAAGGGAAGGAGAAAAAAGTGACTCTTAGCTCCGGCTAATTGAGTATGACAATCAGATCTGAAGATAGAACTACATTCTGTATAAACTCAACAGAGAATCTATTCTAAATATTTATCTTGGACACACTGGAAATCACTGTACCTATTGCAGGTGTCACCTATCCAATAGGTCGAGCTGTTGATTCCCAGAGTAATGGAATTGATGCCAGGCTATGGGTTGCTCTCAGCTTTTTGGAGTTTCCTGTTTGCACCCCTTGCTTCGTTTCTTACTTTTTGACTCAGTGATTTCTGATGAAAGTTTTGTCCATTTTCTTATTGCCCCATGCATAATGATTTTTGGTAACCAGCATATTTTCCTCCAAATGCTGTTGCCATGGATTTGCAGTCCAGCTCACCAGTGATTTTGCAGACATTAGTAACATCTAGGTAAGTAAAGCTGCTGTGAACTGGCAGCACCCCTTTCCCACATAACTTTCTAATGGCTGCTCTTTATCTGGTATTTGCAAGTTAAGCTGCCTGCTGGCAATTTCTAGAAACTATTTTATGTAATAGAAAGGTCTCATTTGGAAATTATCACACTATCCATCTGAGTGCTCAGCACTCGCTGATGTCAGAGCCATGGTGTCTGTAGTTTGCAGACTGGGACATTTATTTTTAGTTCCAATAATGTTTGGCTCTGAAGCTACTGAAGTATTCACAGCAAGACTGCTAAAAACTATCATGTGTTCTTTGGTTTTCATCTGAACTTTGCAAATTGATCTAAACTTTGCAAATTGACTTAAGTTGTCTTGAAACCAGGTCTGTATTCTAAATTTGCTGTCAGTGCTGATCTTGCTATGGGGAAAAAAAAAAAAAGAAAAAAAACCCTTCTCTCTCCTTTTGGTTGAAAGGCCATTGTTTGAGACTGGAAATTGACCTGAGACTGCTGCCCAGAAATTCCTTCTCTTGTAAATTTGTCATCTTTTATGTGAGCACTTAGTTTAATACGGCTCCTTGTCAGAGCAAATTTTCTCTCAGCTCAGCCGAGAAAGGACCAAACCATGAAGATGTGTTTCTTTTAAGTAACAGCTACTGAAGAGCATTTCTTGGAAAAACAAAAACCCTCAGAAGTTCATTTCCTTTTAAACGATGCATGCAAGCATCATTGAGATCAGTTAGAGCATCTGCAGTTGCAGCATCTATGATTAAGAATGTATTTCTGTTCCCACTACTCTACACGTCAAGATTGATTTTTGTCACAGAATTGTCACCAATAGTATTTGCTCCTGAATCGAGATGGTTTGTTCTCCTGCTAGGTTCCCGTAGCACTTATAATTAAGTCTGCCCTATTTCTGAACAGTGTTATCCATAATAAAGTAATACTCATTCTGAAGATGTGATGTTGAGAAAATTGGATTCTTTTGGCACTGTACCTCCTTTGGAGGGCTTCTTCACTTTCTGAATTGTTTTAAAGTTGCGCATAATGTAATTACCTGCTGTATCAGCAGTACTTGAGTAAAAGAATTAGTGTCAAGTGTAAATACGGTGAGCCAAGTTTGGGGTAAATTGGCATAAAACTCAATTGACTTCGGTGGAGTTTTCCTGACTTGCTGCAGCTGAGTATGTGGTTTGATATTTCAAAACTGTGCTCGTAAACTAAAATTTGCATGTTTTTGATTAATGTTATAAATCTAATAAACTCGGCAGAGTTTTTTTTTTTCTCTTTTTTTTTTCTGAATCATTAGCAATGCTGACAAATAGTGTTAATCAAAGCAACCTGGGCTAGATGCAGCAAATTCCCTCTCTAATGATGTACTTTGGCTTTCACAAAAACTCCGTGAAGCTTACAGACCTTGAATTACTACAGCCTTAAACTATTTGCTTGTTTGCTCTGCTGCTATAATGTTGACTTCTGTACTGCCAAGGCACTTTGTGAGCAGGATGGTTTTGGCAAGCAGTGACCTGAAACATAGGGGTTTTTGTGTGTGTGTGTTGCTCTGGATTTACGTATTTGCCCACTGCATCAGTTCTCAGAAAAAAAATTGCACTTTTTCTTATTTTCTCCTTGAAATTCATTGTGTAGTCTAAATGATTTTGCTATCCTGACGTATCAGCTCTTATGCTAGCAAAGCTACGCTCATTTCTTACAGAAATTACTCACTGGTATCAACAGAATACAGGCTGCTTAGTTTTGTACTGCAGCAGAATGTCAACTCTTCTTTAAACCCACTTCATTTTTTTCTGACTTCAAGTGAGGTTAACCTCAGATTTCTCATTATATATTTCATTCTTTTTAAAACAGTTCAAAAAAAAAAAATTCATGAGAAGTTTATAACAGCGCAAATTGATTCATTATGTTTCACGAAGATCAATTTCCTGGAATGGCTGTGTCACAGCTCAGGCAACTATGATTTACTCTGTTTAACTTCTGTGACCTGAATGATGGGGCATGCTGTACTCTCAGCAAATTCTCAGATTGAAGGAAAAGTAGAGGAGTGGGTGTGCTGCGATTCAAAGGGATGGAACCTCATGCAGTCCATGAAGGAAGGGCAAAGTCCTTCACCCAGTGAGGAACAACCCCATGCACTAGTACATGCTGGGGGCTACCTGGCTGAGAAGAAGCTGGTGGTCCTCTTCAGACCACGAACCAGCAATGTATCATTGCAGTGAAGAAGACCAACAGCCTCCTGGCTTGCAGGAGGAAGAGAATGACCAGCTGGTCAGACAGTTCCTCTTCTTAGCATTAGTGTGACAGATCCAGATCTGGGCACCCAACTACAAGGGAGACATGGCATGTGTGCAGTGAGTCCAGTAAAGGGCCATGAAGAAGATTAAATGACTGGAGCTGCTGACAAAAGGAGGCTAGAAGAGCTGCAGCATTCATGCTGAAGGAAAGAAGGCTTGGGAGAAACTTACAAATATAAATTCCTGATATGAGGGAATGCGTGAGAGGGAGTCATCCTCTACTCAGTAATGCACAGTGACAGGACAAGAGGCGGAGGGCAAAAAATGAAATACAAGACAATATAACTTAAATAAACAGCTTTTCTTCATGTTTGTTTATTTAACCGATCAATTGATTGCTGTGAGGATGACCAAACATTGATGCAGGTTGTCCAGAGAAGTTGCAGAGACTTCATCATTGGAGGTATTCAAAATACAACTGGAGGCAGTATTGGGCACCTTGCTGTAGTTGACTCTGCTTTGAGTGAGGGTGGTTGGACTGGTGTTCTTCAGATGTCCCTCCAGCTTCAGTTTTCCTGTGATTCTGTACTGGGGAGGGTGAAGCTAAGTTATCACTCCGTGAGTAAAATCCTCGTGTCTGATCTGCATTGCGGATCTGTTATCTGCATTGCAGATTTTTGTTGCACAGTCTGCAAACATCTGCTGCACGGAACTCCCTCTGACGTCAATATGTAGTAGAGGTCTGCAGTGCAGATTCACAACTGGGATTTTTCTCTGGAGAATTTCTCCATCTGTGTTTGAGATGAATTAGAATAATGTCTTAACTTTTTTTTTTTCCTACATAAACTGCATATTTCTTAAATTTAATCTTCCATAGTGAAATTCATTAAAATGCAAGGTTTACCTCCCAGTCATCTAAATGAAGTGACATTGAGTTCACAGCTCATATAGATGAGAGAAAAAAAAATCATCTAAATAAGATAACAAATACAGATTCTCTAATATAATTTACTTTTGTCAGAACTAATTTTCTCTACATAGGGAGGGGAAATGCGTATGACAGAGGCAACTTGCATGAAGAACTGGTGGAAACTTTCTCCTCAGCTCATCATAAGTTGGATGCTGGTCTTAGAGAGATTACTTGTGGTGCTAGTAATCACTTAGTTCCCTTCCAGAATCAGCTGAACACTTCTGTCTGTCTTGAGTCAAAACCTGCAACTGAGGTTACTGCTTGTTGCATCTGCAGAGGTGTTTCTGGGGTCTGAGTGTCCTGAATTTTCTCTTGATCTTACGAATGTTGTATAAATATTGATATTCACAGAGATGCTAGACTAACATATCTATTTTTAAGCAGTACTCTCTATTAATGTTGATTTCAGAACAGAACTTGGCCTAAAATTTTCTAATATGTTTCCTTTGTCACTGAGATCAGATGAAGTGATAGAAAAGCAAATAAATGCGTTATTTTATTAACCTTCCAGTTGCTGAATTTGTCTTTTGGATGTCCAAAATGTGATTATGCTTTTCAGTTTTGTAAAAGATAAAGTCATCTCAGTGCTGATACTTACCTCTTCCCAGGCAGTGTTAAACTCTCATTATCAGGCTTCTAAAATTCTTGGTTTTTTGTCTTTTTTGTGGGCAAAAAAATAACCAAAATACCAGAAGTACGAGGCCAGATTCTCCGCCAGCTTTAGCTGTGCAATTTCAGTGTCTATGACTTCAGTAGAGCTGCATCTCAGGCAGCTAAGTTGTCACAAGCTGAATAGCATTAACTAATAGGATGTGGTTTGGATGGAGACAAAAGCCTCTGTTAGTGTTCTGTGTGTCTTCGTACTTGGGTGATTTTCAGGGAAGTAAGTTGGTGCTAGAATCAGAGGACCAAATTGACTCAAAATTTCAAACGCATAACACAAACAGCCATCTCAGCCTTATTTCTATTTATTTATTTATTTTTAGTGAGCTTTTCTGTGGTTCTACTGAGCTCTGAAATAAAATGCTGCCCTTTAAGGGCAGTTTTCAGGGTGTGCACTCATAGCTGTAGCTCTGGCTGGACCCATGCATGGCATCCAGCTTCGCGTGACCTGATAGCTGCAGCACTACTTGCCTGCAGTCTGCCAGGCTTCTGACAGTGTTTGTGCCATGCCTGGCATCCCTAAACCATGCAGACTCAAGGGCCACCTTGCCGCCACCCTTTATAAGCATCTCTAAATATATCCTAATGGCAAATGACAGATGTATTTCCCTGTGAAGTTACTGGCAAGACGGGGAAGGCAGTAGAGGTTCAGTTATTTTGCTAGGGACTTGGGGAAGCCAGAACTGCAGGTAGGAGAGCTGTTGTGACCTCATGGTGATGAGGAGCCATCTGGTTCACATGCCAGTAGCTAGCTCCTGTGCCAGCTACGTGTCTGTTTTTGTGCCATTCCTACTGAACCGAGGTCTGTCACCTCACGTTGTTTCTGGCTGAGTGACACCAGCAGCCCCGGTAGGATTTGCCTGCAGGGCTGGGCTGTGGGATAAATGAGCTGGGAGAAGGTCTGGAACCACACCGGGTCCAAGATGGGCTCCTCAGTCCAGCAGGAGAGGGTGGTCATCATCCTCTGTCTGTGCCAAATTCACGTTACCCATTGCCTTCCTAGCTTGGCACCAGCACATTCCTGCAGCTACCATCAGTTGGAGCATGAAGGTGTGTGAACCTGCAGCCGTCTGCCTTGTCCTCAGCCTAGCAATGAACCAGTTGCTTTCTGACAAAGCCATGCTCAGCTGGGCTGGGGATATCATGAGCTTCTCAGTGTGCGGAGCAGCATGGAGGATGGTGTCAGCTTGTGCAGCCCTTGATCAGTTTTTTGGGATGTCTGCCATGAGCGTTTTGTTTATGCTAGAGTTACTGACCAAGTCTGTGACTTCTGCATGATTTAGGGGTGTTATCTGACCCAAACTGGCTCATATTTGTGAGAACTTTCACCCCAGGTGTTACTATAGTCTTGTCAAGCCCAGCTGCTATTACCTGACCATGGCTGTTTGGTGTCCATACTGCAATGCTATCATGGCTCTTTACTGTGTGGCACTGTTGCATCTGGTTCCAGCATCACGCCAGCCATGACTTGATGACTTGTAAGCACAGTGTTTGGGGCTGTGCCTCTTCTCCAGCTATACACTGACTGGTGATTCTTCAGGTATCTTAAATTCAGAAGATGCATCCAAACGACATGATTACAACCTAGAAAGTGCTTCGAAAGCCTAATATTTTTGAATTTATATGCCTTGTTGAACACAGGTGCCTAGGCAGTGCAGACATACAGCCAGCTTACCCTGCAAAAAGTGTCTTTGGCAATAATATTTAGTCAGTATAACTAATGGGAAGGTTAGAGAGAATTGCTGAGTTCATTTTATATACACTTACTGGAAGTTATTCTTTTCAACTTTAATCATCTTTGCCATATCTTACCAAAATAAAGCTTTATCTTTTTTAAAAAAAAAAAGTCTTGTTCTGTGATGATCAGACAGCATGAATTATAAAATTAAATAACCCAACTGTATATTTAGAAGCATGCAAAAATCTCATGGCTAAACTTAATATAGAAGTGCAGCTAATTAAAAGTAGCTTGTGCACACTGAGAATAATGCTATACTTGCTCCTGGTTTTACAGGGTAAAAAATAGACTTCAGTTAAATGAAATTCCAAAGAAAATCTTCTTTATTTTGCTCTATTTTGAAGGAAAAAGTAAATACTGGAAATCTCATAGATCGCTTTAACTTTTTTCAATCGCTGGTGTTTTTCAACTTGAAACATTTTCACCTGAAGTTTTGATACCTCTAAAATATATGTTAATAGTTTGAGATCTAGCGAACAGCAACCGCTGATCGAATCATTCACACTATTGAAACAACAACATGAGAATCCACACTAGAAAGCAGCCTGATGGGAGAATGCATAGAAAAATGGTAATGCATAATTTTCAAAATAATTTCTTTTGTGGGTTTTTTTTTTCCCCTTCTCCCCTATGGTTTGTTTGTAATGGTTTGTCACAGTCCTCAGTGAACACTGATGCAAGGAACTGGCTTTGCAGAGGACCTTCTCCTCAGGATTCCCAATGTGTAACAGCACAAATGGGAATGCAGAGAAAGGGGAAAACGAGGCATGAGAGTAGATGGATGATGCTTTGTGTGTGTGAGTGCCTGTGTAAGCAGAGAGAGGAGAAGGCAATTTTATAGACCAGGATTCTGCTCAGAGATGGTCCCCCAGGATAACTCACCCCCTGTATTATCTTCTATATTCACGTGCTTTCTGTGTGAGAATCCTGAGAAAGGCAGCATGTCTCCGAAAAATGTGGTGTGTGCTGCTCAATGCCTCTTCTTTTAGGGGAAAGGAACTCGTGGCCTGGCCTCTTTCCTCTCGAGTGACAGCAATCTGAAATTTTTCTCCTTTCGAGGAAGTCTCATAGGCTGACACCTGTGAGAGCACTGCAGCAGCTCAGCCAGGTGGGAAGCCTGAGCGCATACTGAGTGACAAAACTTGGCTGCTAGAAGCAGCGTTAAATATCAGCAGTGAAATCTGTCATAAATGGGTCCAGTGAGGAACCCGATACGTTGTGTTCAATCCTGAAGATATGCAAAAAAACCCCAGCTTGATTATTAAGATAAAAGGAAAAAAATCCCACAACAACCATAGTTTGAAGGAAAACACTTATTTTTCACTCTAATGTAGAAAACAGGACCTTGGTTTCAAAGATCTTGCTGTCATTCCCCTTTTGATGCGAGTCACCTCATGCTGCTATAGGCGAACATCTGCTAGAAGAGCTGAGGTGTCAGGGCAGCACCATGCTAAGAGGCTGCCTGTTCCCAGCTCTCTCGTCGTTGCAGGATGTGAGCTGCCCTGTCCAGGCAGGTGGTTTTGCCTCTGAAGGTTGTACCCAGCTTCTCTTTCATCTGCCACATGGCCGTGACTAGCTGCTGAGTGCGGCTGCACATTGTACATGTGCAGCTGGATGTATGTGAGGGCTGTTCTGCTCCGGCTCTGGGAAAGCTGTGGACAAGAGGACACAATGACACAGGAGTGATAAGTTTGGTGAGCCAGACCTCTACACGGCATCTAATTTTAGGGTTTATCTGGGCAGTGGGTAAGTGGAAGTGTTGTCAAGTGACAGATAAAGCCCTAAAAACACGCACTGTGACCATCCTATTTAGCTGGGAGTAACCATGGGCACGGGGATCTAAGGGAGCTGCTTATGCTTTTGTTGTGCAGCCCGGAGTGAAATCAGGAATGACTTCAAGTGAGAGTCAAATAGACTCCAAGCCTCTAGATGAAAACAGGCAAAGGGACAGAGTCTCTGACCTTGTCTAGCCACAAAAATAGCTGTGGTTTAAAAATCAGTTTTATTAACCTGGAGCTTGTGCCTGTTTCATTGGATTTGGTACGTGATGTGTGCAGCTTCTTTCCAGCACACCTTGGAAGGGGACTGAGCCAGGTCAAGCACTGATGCAGGAAATTAGAAACACGGTATTTGTTGTTTTCTCCCTTCACTTCCACCTGAAATGAGGTAGAGGGGCACCTCTCCATGCTGTTATTCTGTTTCCCTTTCCTCACCCAGTTTCAATTGCACTTCAATTTTGGGCAGAAGTGACGACTTGCCCCTGACACCTAACTGAAGGTTTTCCCTCTCATTTGCCCCTTGTCATGGCACGACCACGTTTACTCTGGGTGATTTACTGTCCAGGCTGTCAAACAGTATTTGTTGATCATTTCTGTGATTGCAAATTTGCAGTTGTCATTCATTCCATTTGCTCCATTTCTTTTTATTTAAGCTTCTGGCACAGGACACAGTCCTCACTGTACCATCAGTAATCTCCTCTGACCCCTTCCCAAAATTCGTCATGCTTATTATTCAGAAAAGCAAAGAAAGGGTCAATGAAGAACATGGAGACAGAAAGAATTAACTCCTGTCAGTTTATATTTAACAGATGGCATTTTTTTTTTTTTTAATTCAGAATTAAATTGCCAACCCTTTTCTCATTTGAATTCTTGGAAGTAGTTTTGCTGCAGCACAGTAGCCCAAACAATCTGAATCTGTTCTTAGGCAAGAGAAGAGCCCTGCTGGTGGGAATGGTGTGGGTGGTGTAACGCATCCAACCTCCAGCTCACCTCTCTGATATTCAGATGTCAGAATCTCTGATCATTTGTGAAACACAAATGCGGGCAACTTGCTCTATGTATTTGGATGGCGTTTGCAAGACACATACTTCTATGTATTACCCTATTGTATTTTGATGCTGACATGACATTGCTGCTGAGCTGATTCATCCTTGTGGAGAGCGAAGTTAGATGTGTAAAAATTCAGTTATTTAGCATGTGCTTGATTTGTTACACTGACTTGGTGTGATACTGTGAGTCAAAATCAGTGCATTTGTTTCAGCTTCAGTGATCTGGACTTGGAGATAGTTCAAGTTAGAAGTGAAGGCTGTTGTCAGTAGTCTTCTGGAGGGGGGATATTTTTTCCATAATTGTAAAGGTCTGTTTGGAAAATGGAAATGATTTTGGCTTTCGAGATTTTTCTGCATTTGAATGAAAGTTTATAACTCGCAACAAAAATCTGTGCGCAGATGTAACTCAGTGGAAATATGAGCGTCTCCTAAGCAAACAAGGCAAAGAGAAGTTGGATAGAATCTAGTCCAAATTCACTCAAGCACTGGGACCAGTGAGCACAATTAAAAAAATAATAATAATTTACAGACTTCAGGAGATATTTTTGTCAATTCTGCAGTAAATTTTGGCCTTTTTAAGGTATCTTTTGAGGTTTTCAGTTCCTCCAATGGAAAGCTCCCATACTCATCCTGAGACCATACAAGCATGGGATGCTCTGCTGAGCAATATTAATTGGCAAGTGAGGAATTTTGAGTCTGCTATTAACAAAAGTGTACTAACAACCTGATCCAGCAAAATTCAATATTATATGAAGTTTGAAAAAAATCTTGAAGTATGGGAGGGAAAAACATTCCTAAAAGGAATCATTCTGATTTTGATGAATTGGTCTAATTCCATCCATCAGAAAGCAAAGTATGTGGATTAAAGATCCACAGGAACGAGTAAGTCGAGAAGTAGAGAACAAAAACTCACATCCACTTGCTGTGTCATTTCTGCCTTCTAATGAACAGTAAATGGTGCAGCTGCTTTGCTACATTGGGTGCATTTAGCTACAGAAATGGGGAGATGTGCTGCGATAAGGGGCTGGTGGGCTCTCTTTCTAAGCAAAGGCTGCCAAATGTGTGTAATACGTGATCTTTTCTGAATGCAGCAAGGTATGTCTTGGTGGCAGATTTATGCTTTAGTTCCTCAGTTTTGGAAAATATCTTTGAAATTTGAGAACAAATAATTCTTAAACCAAGTTTAGCTTCGTGCACTAAGTTAGAAGCAGGTGCATATCAGAGTGGTAAGACAAGTCAGTCTCCTGTCATCTGATTTTACTGACTAGTGGAAGCAAAGCTAATTTATAGCGTCTGTCTTGATTTGTTGGAGTTCTGTTCTGCATAAAGATACTGCTTATTGTTTATTTATTTTTTCTTCATGGCAGTTTTGCTGCTGAATTGACAGCTTAAAAAAAAACACCACCACAAAACTTATCCCATAAGGAAAGTGTCTGTGGTTTTGCCAAGAGAAGGACTGAGGTTTGCAAGGGACTGGGAAGCAATTGTTTTGCACACTGGTTTTAGTGTCAGAGACCTTTACTGTGCTGCAGAACTCAGGCCTTGATTTCAGTACAGTGTGGCAGTTAGAAGAGTGAAAAATACTCCCTCCTTCCTCCTTCTGAGGTTCTCTGCCTGCTTAAGCAGCTCTCCTTGGGTGCATTTAGCTATATAGTGGCAGAGAACTGCAGAACCTTCTGGAGAAGCAAGACAGTACCTTTCAAGGTATGCACTGCATTGCTTGTTTTTCATGTCTGGGAGAAGAGTGTATGTAATTCTTGTATAGTTTTTTTCAATACCACAGTTCTAAAACCAAACTGGAATGGTATCTCAGAGACAGGGCAGATAAAATGCTACACAAACTTCCAAAATTCATCTTTACTTTCTATATTAATAAGCTAGCAGTTTCAAATGCTCCAACACAGTGTTGATGACTGTGGCGTGGAGGCAGTACTGTTTTGGGATTGCTGTATTCCCCAGTGGATGGCTGCAAATGCTGCAAAGGAAAAAAAGCAACACAGAACATACAGGATGTGACTGATGCGTGGTTATCCTGATGTGTTTCAGAGCAGGGATAGGCTGTGACTTGTTTACATAGGGACTGTTTATTATGGAGAAAATGAATTATATATATATATTTGTATCCTTTATGTGTCTTGGATTACAGCAATCTGCAGCTGCGTTCCCATGAGATGCCTATGTGGGGAGAAGTGCCATGCATGTGTGGAGCTCTAAGGTCTGCAGGGAGCTGTAGGGTGGGAGAATTGCAGGGCGGTAGGAGCCAAAGCCAAATGAAAGATCTTCATGAGTAGTTGAGCACCTGTCCTAATGAGTATGAAAAATCTGTCTATGAAGGCAGCAGTGGGGCAGGAGGAACAGATCTCCATAACCGCACTTGCTCTGTGGGTTTTCCTTGCAGGCAGTGAGGTAATGTGCCTTGAAATAATTTAAATCAGCATTTTGTACTTCTGTGGTTTTACATTCGCCCTGAATTTTCAGTCATGCTAAAGCATTTAGCACCTCCCCTACAAAGACAGGCTGAGGGAGCTGGGCTGGTTCAGCCTGAAGAAGAGAAGGCTGCGAGGAGACCACTGCAGGCTGCCAGTATTTAAAAGGGAATTATAAAAAGGAGGGGAATCAACTTTTTTTCAGGGGTAGATAGCGACAGGACAATGAGGGAATGGTTTTAAGCTCAAGGAGGGAAGGTTTAGATTGGATGTCAGGGGGAAGTTCTTTACTATGAGAGTGGTGAGGTGCTGGAACAGCTGCCCAGAGAGGCTGTGGATGTTCACAGGTCCCTAGAGGTATTCAAGACCAGGTTGGATGGGGCCCTGGGCAGCCTGGTCTAATATTAAATGGGGAGATTGGTGGCCCTGCCTGTAGCAGGGGGGATGGAACTTGATGATCCTTGGGATCCCTTCCAACCCAAGCCATTCTGCGATTTATTTCTTTTTTTTAAGAACTTCCTTGCATTGTAAAGGAATTTACGCAGACATACGTTGCTTTGTACTGTGAAATAAATGAGAAGCCGACCCATAGATTTACAAGTGAGAGATGTTTTGGAGTTGTGCATACTATAAAACTGCTATAAAACTTTGAGAAGTTTTTTTTTAAAACTGAAGTCAACCCTTGATTTGAGTGAGCCCGTGTTTACAGGAAGTACTGATTACTGTCTGAAACAGCTGGGACAACAGGTATAAAGGATCTCACCCAGCTGGCTTACTATGAGTGATAAAGATGTGGGGATAAAAATAAAACAAGCTGTAAATTAACCTATTAGCACGTAGGCATATGTGTGAAGTAGGCAACTCACTGATCTACCTGTGCTGATGCACATTTCTCTGTTATTCACTTATTAAAGCTCACACTCTCCAGGGTGTGTGTAAATGGTCAGCCTTTCAAATGATATCACATTATAATCTTTGTATTAATCACACAGCAATAACTTGAAATAACATCCTGTGTATGTGAAAGCAGCATTGTAATCTAATATTTTTCTTGTTGTCTTCCTTTCTGGAAATAAACTAAAAATATAAGGTGTGTTGCAGTAAAGCTTTACTGCCAATGGAGCGAGGAGGTGTATGCTTGTTTTTTCATACTGAGATATGTTTCTTCAGCTATGAAATAACCACTGATTTGGAATGAACACATGCAAATGTTTTATATAATCTGAGATAGTAGTTACAGGGTGGTAAGTTCCGTGCTCATAGAGTTGTAATGATAGTATGCAGCGTGTTTATCCAATAGCTCAGCAGACTTTGTGATTAGGAAATATACTTCTGGCAGTTTGTAATTTGGGATTCAAAAGAGAAACATCAGAACAGTGCGAAGTATTTTCAACTCTACCTTGTGTGTTTGTGTTTCTCATTTGGAGGCAGGGCTACAAAACACACAATTTAAAAGCAAACCTGTTGGCATTTTCTATGTTCTGATGACTTCTTCCTGAACAACAAGCAACAACAACAAAAGAACCAAACAAGTCAAAGCAGACCTTAAGGGACAAGCAGGTGTTTAGTGACTGAAAGCCCTCAGCTCAAATGAAGAGTCCTCTTATCTTCAGGTTTGAAAATGGTTAATAAAAGCTGGAATTCTTGCTCTTGAAAAGAGTAAGTGAGATGGCTTAATCCTCTTCCCATTCTCCCTTCTCATGCAGAGTCACATGAATCTTAGCCTTGCATTCTTCTGCAGTGTTGGTAGAGGAGCAACATTCCTCTTGGATACAACCAAGATAGATGCTTTACTCACCTGGTTACCCACCTTTGCACAGGCGTAGTCTGACATGCCAGATTTCACACGTGCACCCAACTTGTGTGTATGTGTGCATTCCTAGGGGTGGAAAAACATGCAACTCCAGCTAGTTTTGACAATGAAAAGGTATTCAAAGAAGACATTAAAGAACATAGATATGACAAGATAAATTGCTTCAAATGACCATGTATGAACAAGCTGGTAATTATTGATGAGCAATACAGATAATTAAGAAAGTGTATGAGAGAGATCTCTATGTATAGAATTCCTTGCACAGGATATAGTGAAGGTCCCTGTAAAACAGGTAATTTCAGCAGAGCCTGGGGTAAAGCAGATTATTTTTTATTTTTTAAAAACAGTGATGTATTTTTAATGCATCTGCTAAGATTTTGACTAATTTAGAGGTTAGGATCTCCAAATTGCATAGTTTTTCAAGCTGAACAAGCTGAATCTATGAATATTTATTTACATTCAGCAACCCGGTAATACTTTCTACATCAGATTTTATGGTATCCAATTTAATTATGGAACAGCTGTGATGTAGGCTGCATAACATCTTGACTTAAAATCAGTTTTACATAAACAAGACAACTTTAGGAATACCGATGCAGCCACGTACAGCATATCAAGGATGTTTTGCTAACTGAAGGGGACATGAGAGAGCATGCTGTGAAATATCATTCACAAAACTATTTGTAAGTATATTAAGGCAAAAGGGTGCTGTGCTCTGAGCAGCCTCCAGCAGTACTCCATGGGTCTAGGTGGAGGGACAGAAACGTATAATATGTGCAAGAGTGATGAAATCTGACCCCACGTAGCTATATATAATAGAGGTTTGGTTAGTTGACGTAAGTTCTGAATATAGACAAACATAACTGTGCTGCTGTCTCTTGGAAAATGAAGAAAGCAAGCATTTTCTAGGCACCTCTGTTGCTGTTTGATTGCCAGTTTCTTTGACCTGTGAACAGACGTCTTGAGCCACAGACAGCGCTGGAGTAAATTGATGGAATTAAGCTTTTTCAGCTTTTCCGTGGTCCTAATTAGAGTCAGGAAGTGCAGAGAGATGTAACATATGTTCCAGTTTGTATAAAATATGCTCAAATGTGGAGTATGTTAAAAAGACTTGATCTCATGTAGGGGCAAACCTTAGGTCAGTTCTTGCTTTATCTGAGACAGCCTGCTAGTCCTTGAGACCAATATTCTCTGTTGAGTGGAATATGTCTGGCATTTGATAACATTACTTGAATACATGATTTATTAACCTACTTTAGAGAAGCAGACACATAGGAACATCTGAATGCCAAGTGAAGTATTTTAGTTGGGCTTCTATAAAAACTAAAAATTAAAAAAAAGCATGTATCATTTTCTGTAGATTGGTAAGACCTAAAAGGTCAAAAATCATCCACAGAGCAACTCAGCCAGAACTGAATGGAACGGTGCAAAAGATGCAGTGTGTGGTCACACCAGTGATACCTGGGGAGACCCTGTTGGTGGGAAGTGCTGTGTGTGCAGTGGGCAGTCTGAGCAGCACCTCACTTCTTTGGGGGGCAGAGAATTACACCGTGGAGCATGACATCTGTTCTGTCAGGGATGTTCATTGGAAACAAGCTTCTGTCAATGTGCTTGCATGTGCTGGTGTGCTAGCTTACAGCTCTTCCTTCCTTCGTGAGAAAGGAGAAGACAGCATGGGGCCCAGTGCTGCATGTGGGCAGGCTGTGCTCTACAGTGGTCCTACGGGCCCTGATTGGGGTGCAGTTCAGAGGCAAAGCCCTGCTGCCCTGAGCTTCTGGTGGACCACAGCCCCTAGCAGTCATTTGAGGCCCCTAATAAAGCCCACATCTCCACTGCTCTCATATATGCTGCAAGGCTGCTCCCCTCAGGAGAAACCTTCCCACCGGTTTCCAGAGGGCAAAAGGAGACCAAATTATAGCAGCTAATATAGACTTTCTCACTGAGTCATCGCAGGCATCTTCATGCCTCCTCCTTGCTCCAGGGCCCCTCTTCTGCCCCCTCCCCAGCTCCCACGTCTTCCAACACCAAGCTTGTGTCTTTCCTTCCAGTCACAGCTCCTGGCACAGATTCCCAACGCTCATCTGCCAGCTGTACTTGCAGAAATCTCATTCAGAAGAGCCTAGCTTCAAAAAGAGGACAAGGCTGAGAAGGATGGACCTGTTTTAGCCTTTCTTGGGCCCTTTCTGTATTCTGTAGCTAAGGTTGGGGTGAAAGAGGTGTCATGCTCTGCAGACTGACATTGCTGCTGTGGAAGACGTGCTACTGGGATAATAGGTAGGAGCCAGCTGGATCCTGCAAAGGTTAAGGGCAAAGGTCCTGGAGATAGAGAAAAGGCTCCATGTCTGCATATGGTGACCTCTTGGTTGTGTTGTTGCACGTTGTCCTTTTAATATTTGTTATCAGAATGGAGTCCTTATGCTTCAAGAATGCTAGGAAACCGGTGGTACCTTAGCTTTTATTTCCCCTCTCATTCTTCTTTTCCTGCTGCTGATATAGAGGAAGTGCAAGCTGCATTTAAATGGAGCTGTTTTTTCCTCCTGGTGACCTGTGCTCCCCCCCCTGAATAGAGAACATGAAGAGTTGGATGCAGTTTCTTGTAATAGCAGTGATGGGTCAAGATCAGAAAAAGTGTAAACATACACCCAGTGCCAGGGTCTGACAACACAGGAGAAAAATCCACAGTTTCCTCTTCGTAGTGCAAGAGTTGATTTGTCTTTTGATTGTCATGGGAAATGCAAACAGAAAGTGATCTGTCAGCAAACTGATATGGGTTTTGATATCTTCACCTTACACTGAGCACCTCATTTCATTGGTCCTGCTCATGAAAACAGCACTGCTGCTTGCAAAGGAGGCTCCTGCTCTATGGAGCAGAGGTGGAAGAATTATTTTGAGGCTCCTTGAATTATTGTTTTGTTTTTAGAGAAGCGGAACAACCCTCATTCGTTCTCATCTGCTTTATTATTTGTGGGGTTTATGTATTAAAAGTGAACCAAAGGACACGCTGCGAAAACCAGATTAACACGTATATGCAAATGAAAACTCTTGGAATTTGATAATTTACTGTGTAAGTGTAACTGCATGGTCACCAGCTGTTAGAGTGAATCCTGGCTTAGAAAAGGCAGGGGGGAATGTTACCACTAGGCTAAATACAACAAGACAAATAAAAACATCAATAACTCTCCAACAAAATATTTAGCTTCCTATAATCCTTAGGAACTCATTTTGTGTAGTACTGTAATTCATCATTCTTTCCTGGCTGAAGAAATGGTATTGTGGTATTAAAAAAAAATGCAGAAAGAATATAGCAATTAAATAAAATTTTCATTGACTGTCTTCATATATAGCATTTTTTTATCT
Source organism: Phasianus colchicus (assembly GCF_987193195.1). Classification (NCBI taxonomy): domain Eukaryota; kingdom Metazoa; phylum Chordata; class Aves; order Galliformes; family Phasianidae; genus Phasianus; species Phasianus colchicus. The sequence continues at coordinate 5,817,076 of NC_143441.1, read as the reverse complement.
AGGAGTATCAAAGCTACTTCTCTTAAAACAGCATGGTTGTGGATTACTTCATTGATTCCAAGATAGCTAAATAAGCCTTCAGTTGAAAGATTTGTCTAAGTTAATAGCATTTTTCTTAAATATAGCCTTTTAATGTTAGCATAAATGAACAGAAGGCAATAACGTGTGAAGAACACTGTGCCCAATTGAAATTACAGGGTTGATTTTCAGATAAGCAGACTGGAATTGCTAAAATTAGAAGGATTTCTGCATACCTGAGTTAGCATCTTTCTCTCTACTTCTGTGTCACTTGCTTCACTGACAGTAAAATGGTAACAGTAGGTTCTTGTTTACCCTCTGGAATGGCTGGTGAAATCTTAAAGCTTCTGGGTCTATTCCTGACCTCACTGTACAAAAAGCATTTGTCCATATCAATTCTTCTCACCCCAGAGAGTTTGAGTTTTGAATAATGTCTTGTGCTACGATTTGATAAATATGCTAGTGACTAAAAAGGCAAGAAAGAAAAACTTTACTTCTCTAGGCACTTTTAAAATAACATTTCATTTGCATGCATTCTATTTTCCACATATTTTCTGTGTCTTTCTGTGGGTTCCTGATGGTATAATACAACACAGATGCTGTCCCAGCAGCATCTTTCCTAGCCAGCATGCCCAAATAATAGGATGGACAGGGGGTCTGATGTATCACGTTTGCTTAAGATTCATGCTGTACTTAAACAAGCAAGGAGGACACGTGAGAGACAAGATGATGTTTCTGACTGATTTTTTGGCTCGACATTATTTACAATTCAGTATTAACAGAAGGCTTATAGGCTTACACATGAAAAGGAAAGTTTGTATAATTTGAAAATACAGGGAATGATCAGAGGGCAGAGCAGAAACTCCATTTTGTTGGCTTGACTTCCTATAGTAAAGTTCAGAGAAGCCAAGATGAGTGGGGATGAGCAAATGATCCGCTGAACATTGTTGCATGTGTCTCAAAGGTCTAAGAACAATGCATGAGAAGCAAACCACTTGTTAGCACTGGTACCAATCCTCAGCTGCTTTCCCCGAGGGAACCTGCAGGAAAGCTGTAGGAGACTGAGGGGAATCCCACGAGGGATGCGTGAAGCTGAAGGAGCATCAAGGAGTTAAAAACCTCCTGAGATCTGCCTCAACCTCAGTTGTGGGGGGCTGTGTAAGCAAGTTCAGCCTTTTCCCATAACTTCTTAGTGTTGCACGCTCACTGAAAGCATTTGCATATAATCTTCATTTATGTAGATTATAGCCAGGGAATAACCAGTCTCTGAGGTATCTGCATAAATGAGGACACCTCAGAGACTTGTTATTCCCTGGCTTCTCACAAGGTACCTGTCATCCATCATCTTTTCCATCTTTTGTGATGAAATTATATCTTGCTTTATTGCTTCCTGACCTGCTGGCAATGCTTTGGCAGCAGAGAGATTGCTATGAAAAGGGCACGCAGATAGCCTAGTGTAAATACCTCTGGAGATTAGACAGGAATGCCATGTGTGGCTGTGTTGTCCCCTCCCCTGCCTCAAGCTGTGGTCAGGAGGCTTCATCAGTGCAAGGCTGCTGGCTGTATTGGGGAGCTCCGTCCTTTCCCAGAGGATGAATCCTACATTGTGTAAAGGAGCCTACATTTCTAGAACATGTATAGGCTTCATCTACTTGAACTGTGTCTGTCTGGGGACGTGGGGAAAATGTAGGGAGATTGTCTTAGAGTTGTTACAGAAAGCAAGCAGCAAAGTTGATGTTAACCTGTTGATAGATGCATACAAGCTTGTGAAAAGTCTGCCTTCAAAATTACCATGCTTTAGAAAAGAATGCATTAAATGTAAAGAATAGGAAGAGGGGAGGCTTGTACTGGAGAGTGGTTGAAATTCGTATGTTTCTTGAGGCAAAGAGGATGAGATCCAAAGACAGAGTGGTTTATGTTTCCTTTGTACCTGAAGCAATGGCAGATATTCCAGTTTGGCGCAGTCTGGTCATATTAAATGTTTGCATCCATATTGGATACACCTAACCAGGGATGCTGCAGGACTGATCCTTTCCAAAGGAAACAGAGCTGTTTTCAGATTTTTTGTGCATTTCCAACAATTATTGTGGGGAAGGGAGTCGTGCAGCATTAACATCCATGCCCCCATGGCAACTCATCTGCTACCTGATTTGTCAGCCCAAGATTGAGGGACATGTTACAATCCCAGAGCCTTGTAGCTGTGTTTCAAGCTTCAAACTAGCCAGCTGGAGGAAAATGGCTTGGTAAATGACCAAATATACAGTATATATGCTTGGTATATTCTCATCTGGGATTTGGAGCTCGTTTCTAGGGAAGACTACCTGAGGATCAGACAATTTTGTCTGCATTTAGATGCCTAGATTAATTAGCTTCATTCTCATTTGAAATAAGTTCCATACAGTGTTTGAAATTTGTAATACAACTAACTAAAATTACCAGCCCTTAGCAGAGTTTAAATATCCCATCTCACTTCTAAAACGCAGTTATCTGTTCAGAACTGCCCAACAGATCCATCCCTTTTCCCTTCTTCCTAGATCTTACAATTCAGAGACCTAAACTCCAGAGATTTTAGAAGACTTTTAATAATTCCTAATATATAAAGTTAGACTTGTTCTTGTAGGCAGTGGCCCGGGCTGTAGGATGTCAATTGAGTGTTGTAGTAAGATTACTGGGATTTTTTTAAATTCATGTTGAAAGTAAGTCATTTTGCAGAATGCTTAGCTAGGAGACAGGCCTGGGACACAAAGCATGCAAGAACAGATGTGTTGATGGGAGCTGGGTAAAAAGAGAGGAGAAAATATTCAGACTTAAGCTACTGACATTGACCTTTAGGACAGTGAGATAAGATATTCAATTTCAAGCTCCTGTTCTGCCTTTAACAGTGCATGTAAGCATCAAGCCATTCTGATTTATGGTTCTATTGCAGGGAAAAAATATTACGTCAGCTTCTGAGTCATCTCTGATTTCATTTCCAGTACTTATCTTTCAGGAATGTAAACTGAAGACACCAACAGTCCAAATTCTTGCATGCTGTGGTGGCTTTGTCCTGTGTACCTTTTTTTTGTTGTTGTTGCATACAGTCACTTTCTTTCAAATCTTTAATTTTGACTACACGATACTATTATGTTAAACATAGTGTAAAATATTTCCAGTGTTACAGAATACATTTTTTTTTTCCTTTTTGTCTCCTTAATATGTAACAGATTAGAAGACTTCTAGGATTGCTGAATTGTATCTCATATGACTAAAAAGTGATACAGGCAGAACTGAAAGCATCCAGAAGTTGAAGAAATGATTGCTTCCAGAAGTGTATCAAATCCAAGATGATTACAAATACAATACATTTGCAGGAAAGCTACCTTTTTTTTAAATAAAGAATTTGAATCTTACCAAGGTGTCAGTTATAAACTTGCTGGTAAAGTGGTGATAACAATCTGTGCTTTGCTTTATACTACTGTGAATTACAGTTTGGCTTGCTTGACAGATAAGGAAATTGAGTGAAAAATGATAAATTCAATTGAAATGAATGCAGTGCTATTTTACTAACACTTGTGAAATTGTCCATCTGTACTTGTTTCTTCAGAGATGCTCTTATGACTAAAAATGGCCCTGTGGGGAGTTGATGTCAGACCTGGGATTACAGTTCAGCATGAAGACCAAAAAGTTTTTTTTTTTGGGGGGGGGGGGTCAGTAAGCCACCCTTAAATGCAGCGTTTGTCAGTTATAATCTATCTGAAAATCTGATTTAGAATTTGATAGAAATTCCAAAATTGTTTGGGCACGTGTGTAGAAGAAAAGCAAGAAGGAAGGCAGCATTTCATAAGTGTTGACATCATCTCATTCTGTCCCGTTTCCTTTCCCAGCTCTTTAACTCCCCTAATTCCCTTCTATGTGACGGATTTGCCAAAACCAGCCAGGCAGGTGTAGCAGTCTCCATTAAGAGGAAGAACAGAGTCTTCGTGCTGGTGGTCAGGGCACATCCATGGGACAGAGCCACTCAGCTTTTGGGCCCTGCTCTCAGGATTATTTGCTAATTTCTCCCAAGCAGAATAATTGCAATGGGAGAGACCAAGGGGAAAGGTATCACAAATGGCTGCTGCAGTAGCACTGCTAAAGGCACGAGTGCTCTCAGGTGCTAGGCTTTTTTGGTAAAATCCCTGCAGAATGAGGAAGGACAAATTGAAAATGAGTCTTCTGCATCGTGTGAAGTAAGCAGCCTGCCCCTCAGCAGCAAGGCCAAAAGGCACAGAGACAGCATAGTAAGTAGCACCCTTTCCTTCTTTCTGTTTGCAGGCTGCATGTTCATTTCAATTCTGATTTTCCCAGTTTGCTTCCCAAATGGGCAAAACTTTTACAGCCTTAGACAAGTGATCTTAATCTTAAAAATAATAACAACAAAATGCCAAGAGCATCTGTTTCATCTACTAATACTGCTTTCTTCTTGACGTTTGCTTTCTCTGAGTCCTTGCTTTCATTTCTTCCTAACAATGGATGCAGACTGGCTTATGTAGAAAAATACAGGTGTCACCCATGATTTTTTCTCTTAGTATTATTGCAATTGGAAGATGGTTTTTCTTTCCATTTTTTTCCTGCGGAATTATATATAAGGAAAATATATACTTATATATAAGGAAAAGAATCAAATATGTGTACTTGTGATTTAAACTCAGATAGAAACCAAATCCATTCCATGACTGTAGAGGTCTTTTTGTCAGCCCTGGCTTAGACGATCCAGAGGTATCTTCAGCAATATCTGATTACCACAGGAAACACAGGTCATCTTATTTAATGATCTGGAGCTGGAGATGTATCGCAGCTTCCATCTGTCACTTGCGATTAGTGTAGAGCCCTGAATTGGGCTGGAAATGAAGTTAGAGCGATAGGATCGTGGTGAGGGCTGGGCTGCGGGGAAGGACGTGAGACTGAGGAAGCTGTCTGGAGCCGCTGCTGCTTGGCCTGCTTGCTGTGCGTGCAGGAGCATGGCTCTAACAGAGCTTCCTCTACGGCCTGCACGGTGCTTCTCCAAGCATGGAGCTCGGATAGGCTTCTACTCCAACTAGAGTAGAAGCCTATCCATAGTAGAATGATGGAAATGGCACATGGAAGTGAACGGCTTGCGCTGCCTCACATGCTGAGCTTGGCATGGACCCTTGAGCCTCAAGGCCCTGCAGGCTGTTTTCAGGAGCTCAGTTTTATTTCTTCAACAAGGCTGGGTAACTCAAGTGTGATGTATCATTCATGCTGTTCTCCCTTATTCAGTTTGCTAAAACAGCCTATTTTGTACTGTGAGTTTACACTCCCACTTAGTTCTTTTCTATTTGCAAGATTAGGCCCTGCAAGCAACCTCCTTGGGAAACAGAAGTTAACTGCAGTCCAGAAATCCCAGCAAGAGCTGTGCTATTTTCTGTATCTCTCACTACCCACTGAGCTTTGGATACTTTAAGTTATTTAGGTTCTCATTTGCCCCTTCCAACATCTACATCTCGTGCCTTGGTACACTGCCATGCTCACCACTGCTTTTCAGCAGCTGTGCATTGATGGAAGGAGCTGAGGAGAGGCAGGGGGTCATTCTAGGGACTCTGCCACACTGAACATGGATTAGAAATTTGTGGCACTGCAATGAAACCTTTCTGTACAAGTCACTGCTCAAAGTCACCTTTTACTCACTGTGTCACATTAAAGTTAGATATATTTTCAGGCTATTTCATGTAGTGTTTTTTATGTCTTTCCAGAGCTTGTACCATAGGGGCCTAATGCCGGGGGCTGCTATTTTTTGTGGTAACATTGCAGTTTGTAGTAGGAATTAAAAAAAAAAAAAACACAAAAAAACACAAAAAAAAGCCCAAAAGGTACTGAACAAGTAGTCACAGTGTACACTGTAGCTTGATTCTTGCAGATTTTTAGCAACTTGTGTGTCTCTTCATACCTTGGATGTTGAGCAGGCATTAGCAGGAGGGCCCTTTCCTTGTCATGCTGAGTGTCCAAAGCAACTGAAAAGAAACAGGGAATTTTGAAAATGGTAAAAATGTTGTTGTCTTTAAATTCTATTCTGTTTTAGTGCTTCGTATTCCTGTTCCTTTATTTCTTCTGCTTACATAGGAAGACCAACTCCTATTTGTAAATCTTCACTTTTTGTCATAGCTAGTTATCATTCTTAAGAATAAGGCATGGTATGTGTAATGTAAATTGAGTCAAAGACAGTATTTAGAGTCAGAGCTCCTGACAGATTCTGTCCATAGACAACCACACACAACTGTTGAGCACTTGGCATTGAAATGCTAAATCACTAAATACCAGGCACAAAACCTTGACACACAACACTTTCTGCAGTGAGTAAATAAGTTGTCTGACAGTGCATCTTGTAAAATGTAATTTTTATGCTCACAAAGATTAAAAACAACTGCCTCTAAAAACTTACAAAAGATAACCGTAAGCTCAACTCTGAGTTTCTTTAACATTATTGATTTTGGTGTCTTCTAAAATGTTTTGCTGAGGAAGCTTTGGTAGAAGTACAGTGTTTGTGTTAGATTTGTAGCAGAATGCAACCCCCTTTTTAGGTGCATACACTCTGTTATGGTTTACAGTAGCTTTTTGTCACTTCTGTAATGATGTGTTTCATCATGGTCCATTCCCTGAACACTATCTGATGCACTATTCCGGCTAATCGTTTTAGTAAATGGAATGCTCTATTATTCTTTTAAAAATTAATTTTGGTTTTTATAGTATTGATTTTGAAGTGTCTTTAAAGTGATTTTAAAGATTTTAATAATATTGATTTTTCGAGTTCCCAGAAAATGTTTTATAAATGTTTTTATGTTGATAGGGCTTAAATACAGTCACTTAGCAAATAACAGGTCAAATTACTCTATCACAGTGCTAATCGTGGACCTGTAGTCAGCAGCCATGAATCTAACCCTGTGTCAGATAGACACAGATTCTTATGTGCTCTGATTGCCTTCCAGCTACAAGCAGTTGTGGGAAGGGTGAATAGTGAGTAATACATGCCAAGCTACTCGGGCCCATGCATGTCTTGGTATTGATTTATGGCTGTGCTGCTTACATCTGCAGTATATGACACTAGCAGTTCTTGATTGCTGTGGATCCTACAAGACCTATCTGTACTTGGTCAACCTTGTAAAGTGTAATGAGAAAGGAAATATCCCTAAAATCTAGATGAAGGGTTTTTTTTGTCTCTTTTTTCTTTTTTTTTTTTAACTTTCTGATGGTGGCAAGAACTCTGTACCAGGCTACTGTGTCTCCACTTAATTAACAGATTGCTTAAAGTTAATATCAGCAAAAGGTTATGAGGAAAAAGAGAAAACTATGCAAAATGAGAAAGTCAGCTGCAATTCCAGTAGTACTACAGATACCTGCAAACAAACTCTTCCTTTTGCTTCCCCCATCTAGGAGAGTAATTGTTAAGGCAGCTGGACTCTGCTCTCTGGTTGTTCGTGGTGTATCTTGGTAGAGCAAAGAGGGGATGAGTCAACTGTTGTAAGCAAATCTGACAGAGCAGTGCTAGGAGTAATAGATGAAGAAGGTCTAATAAACAACTAGACTTGCTGAGCTATGATGCTGATGTAGCACAAGAAACAAAAGAAAACATATTATTGAATTTATGGCTTGGAATTTGGGCTGTTTTTAAAGGTGCATTAGTTTGCACTGATTGACAACTGCACTCCTTTTAGAAATGCAGGTGGTAGAGAAATGAAGGCAAAACAAGTGAGAATCAGCATTTCTTTTGTGAATTTGAACCCAGGTAATAAAGATTGTTGTACCTCATTGCATTGGACAGGGCTGGAAAAGCCTTTTCGATTCCATTTAAAAAAATGGGAACACAGCCCTATTTAAGTGGATAAGAGCTCCTACTGGTGACCCTTTTGCTCATCCATCCTGTATACAGCTCATAGATTTGTTAGGTACATTAAGCATTGCACAGCTCTTGATTAACTATAAATTGTGGAATCCTCAAATCTTCCTGTTTTTAAAAGAAAACAAACAAATCAAAACAACAACAGGAAAAAGAAAAACAATGTAGTGATGACAGTCCCCTCTACCATGACCACTATAAAGCTGGGAAGGAATAAAACACTCTTTCTATCAAGTTCAAATGAAGTAGGTTCCATTGTGCAACATTCATCAGAGATAATAAGTTACTGCTTCCTTTAGAAATCATGGGAGAGAATCTTCATCTGCTTCTTTCTGTGGGTTTGTGAGCTCAGCTGCCGAGTCTGACTCGATCTGTGTCAAGAAACCTGTCAGGTTCAGCTGAGTGCAATGGTATTGGAGTTAGTGTTGATGGGAGGTATTGCCAGCCTCAAGCATGCTTTCTGAAGTCCATGGAAGGCAAGATGGAGGGGGTAGTGCTGTCTCTGGGCATGCACAGTTGTATGGTGAAAAATAGCAGAGGTATTTGCTCTGTTCTCTCTGTCATCAAGCCACATAATGGAAAAAAAAAAAGGAACATCTTACCATGTTAGGATCACGTTATCCTAAAGTGTCTAACTTCCTTTGCTCTGCGTTTTCATAGTGGGTAACAGCATCCTGAGCTATCAGTTACACTCCTAGATTCTCTGTTAAAACAAATAGCAATAAAAATAAGCCAGAGATAGCAAATCAATTTTTTAAAATTTAAGTGTGTTGTCCATTATTTTTAAGATTTGTAAGGGAAGCAAACTGTTCTAGAAAGCTTCTTCTGAAATCTGGAAGCAGTTAATGGAGAGCTGTGTGATGTTTTTGTGTTGTGCCTCTGTTCTTCATGAACACCTACGTGTCTCTGAGAATCGTGAGCCCAGGTGCTGTGAGGATATGCATCAAAATCATTTGCCTCTTAATGCATTCCATTTTACAGTCCTGTTTAGTTGACCAAGTCTTATTCGTCAGTTACTGGAATGCATTTTTCTGGTTTACATTATTCTAAGCTGCTCTCTAGTAAGCTTTTCAGAACTTGTCCAGTTTTGGCATTGTATCAGGAAAAGCCAGGAGTATTTTCACTCTGAAGGGTAATTTTGCTTGAATTGTTGGATTTTCACCTGAGGAATGGGATGCGTTTTAATAGAATGTATTCTGTAAAGCTATGGAAATGAGTCAAAATTCTTATTCGAGACCACAGAACTTGTGCTTTTGACTTCTAAAATCCCATTTGCCTTCTGAAGTAAAGTTGACGTCATCTCCTTGTCGTCCCTTATGATCTTATGGCTTTACTTTCCTTCTCTGCTGCAAAAATAATATTGTGCTGATGTATCCTTGCAGCTTTAGCAATGAACTGTAGCACTAGCCTCTGGCATTCTACAAGGTGAGGAGGGAGTCCTTCTCACACACACACAGAAAGGAAAAGCCATTCTGTGCGTTATTCTAGTCATTAAGGAAACTCACCGGTGAGTAATTCATCATGTTATTGGAAAATTTCCTAATTTCTTTTTTTGGCCAGGATCTTTATCTGGTAGCTGTCAACTCAAATTTTGCAAATAGTAAACATTGTGAAAATAAGCACTATTTAGCAGTTAGCTGAAAGGCTGGACTAGCTGCTAGCTCACTTAAAAGTCAGTTAAAATACCGAGCTTCCATTCTACTTCTCCTGAATTTTCTTTCCCCTTTTTATTATTGTAATAAAATTCAAAATGTTTGCATTTGTAATATTTCCTTTCGTCTTTTCACTGTAAAACAAAAAAATATCCAGGGTAGCTTCTCTGTTTTGTGTACAGTGACGTATGATAGGCCTGACATTTCAAATACAAAATTAGTACCCTATACTATTATCTCTATGTGTGCAGAACTACCCTCACCATTCAACGGTGGAATAAAGAAGTAAGAAGAGAACAGGATGGGGAAGTATTCTTAAGACATCAGGAAACTCTTCATGGTAAAGAGAAAAAGAGGGTGCAGAAAGCTCTCTTCTCTGACACCACTTAAGTTTCTGTAGATAACACAGAGGAAAAGAGAGATATTTTGTGTGCGTTCCCAGCTTGCTGATAAAAGCCCCTGGAAAGCAGTTTTGCTTTATAGATAAAAATGCTCCAAAATGATGGATGACCTAACACACTGGAAGCAAGTGGGGACATGTTATAGCAGTGTTGGCTTTTGGGGCTTTTGGAGGAGATCATGCTTATATAAGATGGAGTTAGAACCAATCTCTTTAATGTGAAGCTGTTGGAAGGGGAGATTTTGGACTGCATGGGATTGTTTATCAACACTGGCTCATTCCTGTCTGATTGGCTGTGCTTAATAGCATTACAGAGCTTTTTCCACTCTAAGTGTGCTTCAGCCATACAACTTTGAGCCTCCCTCCCACCCCATAAAGGACAGGAGGAGGTGAGCATTGACCAGCCTTGTCTAAAAAGTGAGCAGAAAAGCCCTGCAGGCCTGGAGGTGAAGCACTGTGGGCAGTGATGTGCAATCCATCCCACTGCTGAGGCCAGCACAGTCCTCCAACATGCCCTATAATACAGCCAAGTATTCAGCAACATTTGTTTCCTAAGCTGAATAATATTTTTTTTGCACAAAAATAAATGGAGTTTTTTGTTTGCATTACAGGCACCATGTTTCATTCTAATTAATGAACATGGAGCAGATCATCAAGTAACAGAAACTGGTGTAGTTGTGTTTTTGTCTGTGGCCAGATTTATTTCTTCCAGTGGACCTTTTAGGACATAGCTGATTTCAGTTTTATTTGAAATAAACTGTCTTTCAGCATCTAAAAAGACATATACGTGTAAACCTGCAATTTTATATTCTTATTAAAAAAATTAAAAATTGGATTCTCAAGAGAATAAAATGACGTATTGATGAATTCAAAAGTATTGCAATGGGATGAATGACCTCCAGTGGTTATCTGAGACAGACAACTCTGCCTCAAAGAACATCATCTGTCAGCAGGCAGATAAAGACAAGACAGTGCAGAGGTCTAAAGGTACTTGTGCTGCTGGAGTGCCAGTAACTTAGCAGAATGAAAACATAAATCTGTTCAGCTAACCAAACTCTTGATGCTTTGCAAGACTAGAAAAGGTTTTGATTTAAGGGGTACCTTTTGCCCTTTTTTCTGCAACGCTCCACTGATTTTTACTGAGCCCAGCACTTTGTAAGCCAGCAACCATTTAGACATCTACTTGTGTCAAATCTTTTTATTTTTTGTGCTTCTAATATTGTTAGTTCCAGACAGTTTTTGCAGCAGGCGTTTAATCTTCCTTTGTTTTCAAATCTGACGATGCTTATTTTTACTGTAAAATAGTCAACCAGACTCTTTTGTGGAGGAGACAGATAGCTGTTCCAGACAGAACAGTAGTATGGAATTGCATGATTGTGTCGAATATTACAATAAAGTATATTACTGGGGACAGGATGAGTAAAAGAAGAGAACTTTTCTAGATATTATTTATTCTATTATACCTCTGCTAAGAGTCCTGAGTCTCCTCTTCTCTCCTCAAAGTAAACAGGAGTTTCCCAGCTGGGTTAATAGAAACAGGATTCTGCTCCATTCTGTGCCATTCTAAGTACCACCTGAATCACCCACCGTTCGTATTGTTTTATTAGTAAGCAAACAAACAGCTCCACAGAGAAATTGTTTGTTTGTTTGTTTTCTTCCAGAATCCATCTTGCTTTCTCAACTGATTTTGCTGAAATTAGGAACAGAACCGAGTTTGCACTGAGATGGTGCCATGAGGGAGTGCATGAGTTTATTTTATGCAGTCGCCTTGGTGGGAACAGCAAATACTGGATGGGAACCCAAGGCTATAAATTAAAGATGTGAAAGAGAGAGTCTCCAAGTAGAAACCATCTCGGGCTAAAAAAAAAAGTGGTTTGAAGGAGTCTAGCACTCGCTTACATGTAATTCTTTTTTTTTTTTTAATAATAATTGTTATACCAACTGAGGTTGTTCCTCATTCCTTCCCAGCTCTCAGTCTGGTTAGCTGAACAGATGGAGGATGATGAGTATATAGGCCAAGGTCACATTCACTCTGTGAAGTCGTAGGTCAACCGAAGTGCTTTTGAGAATAAATAAATACATTGGTGATTCAGTGACCTGTCAGAACTTAAAAAAAGAAAAAAAAAAAAAGCAATGCTAGAACAGGGAGCACTCCCTGGTAAGAGATCAGTTTGAAATAGAGTATTTTTGACCATGGCAGGTAACAAACTTCTGAAATGTGTTTTTTACAGGAAGATGTGTAGATGAGTAATATGAGTGGGTACAAAAGGAAAAACAAGTACAAAAACAGACAGTGGGTCCATTAAGAGGAAAGAGAGGGGAAAGGGCAGAGTTGCAGTCTTTACATCATGAACACAACTGTGTGGCTACTGGTGAAGGAAATTTCCAGTCTTGTTCTTCCTAAACAGGATCTCTTACTGTTGCTGGTGGGTATCACTCTTTTGTAGGAGAGTGACCATTCATCTGAGCAAGACAGGCAAATCCTCAGTATTTTCATGCTTGTTACGTGGAGATAGAAACAATCTTCTAAATCCCAATTGTTCTGTACTGCGTCCTCTAAAACTAAGACAAGTATATCTGAAAAATGTAAATGAAAGTAGATTTAGATGCATCATCTTATTTTGCTTCCTAAGAGTGAATGCCTGGGGGTGCATTTAGTACAGACCCCCCGAAGGTCTGTGACTCACCCAGAGCTCTGCCCACGCAGATTGTGTTGGACTGAAATGCTACCGACCAGCTGACAAGCTGTAATGTACCCTGAGTTTCACACGTTGTGAGGGGATGCTGTGACTGCTAGGTTGTTGGATCACTGGCAGAGAGACCACGATGGTGATCCATCCCTGATAAAACCTGTTTTATCATCCAGAAGCATTTGGTGAACTCCGTCTCCTGTGTTCCCACGATCAGGGTGATTGTAAGCAGACATTTTGGCAGGCATATCATCCAGTCAAAATCTTTATCTTATTTCTAAGGGAAGTTCTTAACAAATGTTTCTTAACAAAAATGGGAAGGGAACATGTTTAGCACTGTGAAAAAAGCCACAGGCTCAGAGGTTTGGATTCAGATTCTTCATTGGTAATTTTATGTTCCCTTTCAAGAGAGGCAGCTGTGTAGCTCAAGGGAAAATTCAGCCCACCTCAAGGTCTTCCCCTGCAGGCAACATAGGAGGATTAAGTCCTTCCTTTGGTATTGCAATAGCTAAAGTCAATTTGATTAATTCAAGTGCTTCCCCATTGTCCAGATTCTTTCCTCTGGTGATAGTTGTGGAACGTTTTTTTTTTTCCCCTGACTAAAAGTACTTGAACTGCAGTCAGTCTTTGGTTGTGATTGCTGGACATCATTTAAGAAGAATCTTGTTTTAGGCTCATTTTTTGATGTATGATGGAATAGGGAACTATGTTCTCCAGGGGCATATATATATATTTTGCCAGAAATTCTCCAGTTTATGATTCTTGTTGATTTACTGGAGTGATAATCTAGCATGCACTGCCAACTGCCATAGCCTAAGGGTGCACATTCTCTGTTCAATGAAAACATACAACCCTCCTTCACAGTATAAAATTTTAAAGAGAGAGAAAAGTTGTTCTCATTCCTCTTCCATATTTTTGAGACCTCATGCATGCTGTTACTTATACTGTACAGATAAAAGGATGGCTGATAAACTGGATTGAAAGCCCTCCTATTAGCTGGGTTCACTTCAAATGAGCTGGGAACAGTGTTCAGGAGAGAGAAATAAGTTCTCTAACTACAGATTTGAACAGAAGCTCACATAGATAGGAGCTTTCTTTTCTCCTCTTTTGTAAGTACAATATAACGATAGAATTTTAACAGTTGCAAGAAGTGATGAAGATCTTCCAGCTCATCTTAGTTCGGTTGGAGCTCCAGAATTGCAGAGGACCCTGAAACTCATCAAGTGTCCATAAATATTATACCGAGGGAAATACTTTACTTAGTGCGTGATATCTATCTCCCATATAAAGGCAACAAAGGGCTGTTTTGTATATCACATTTTGATACCTACGTGATGGCAGTGAGCATGTCTTTTGCCACAAAAAATCCTTTAATATTATATTCATCAGGAGCTTCCCAGGCAGTGATTCTTTACCTTATTTAAGATTCATTGTTTGTCCTTTTATTGTTCTCTGTGTTCAGTATACACGCTGTGAGCCTTTGGCTGATGAGGACTATGTGGTACCTGCAGGTTCCAAAGCCCTGGAGGCTTCTGGGCAGAATTCTGCCTTGTTGTAGGATAAGCAACTCTCTATCTGAATACTGTGCTTCTCCACCTCATTAACAACGCTGTTTGGATATGCACAACATAAGGTTTGTTTTTTCCCTCAGCGTGTAATGTGCACAACTCTTTTGCAGAAAACCAGAACTTGTATTTGGCTCTAGTGAGTGATAGGAAGGCAGCATCAACTGCAAGCATCTGTAGACATTTTTTCTTATGAACTACCTTTGCCTGAGCTTATGCTTGTTGCTTGCAAAACACAGTAACAAATGGGTGTAGCAGGTGGTAATAAATAAATGTAAAGTAGGAAATGTGATTTGTGACATTACTGGGAGCTGGCAGGTTGTGTTGGCCAGAACGATGCTGAGCAATGCTCAAAAACTCTTGAAATCAAAGCATAAAAGACTTGTTCTTTCTTTCATTTGTTTCTGTATTGAGCACAATACCAATGAAACCATTTCTTCCTGAGTAAAACTTGCCTGTAAAGAACCACTGTCCAACTCTAGATCGCATCTCCTTCCCCACATACTACTCTGCCTCCTCCTACTGCATGATGTCAAAATCATTATACAGACTATTGCTCTGATAGTTTCATTTATTGCCACCAAAAAGAAAAGAAATTCACATTTCTCTGAACTCATAAATTTTCTGTGGTGCTCAGGGACACGGTTCAGCAGAGGGTTGTTAGAGTTAGGGTAGTGTGGTTAGGTCGTGGTTGGACTCCGTGATCTTTAAGGTCTTTTCCAACCTGAGTGATTCTATGATTCTATGATTCTGTGTTTCTCTTCACCATCCCTGCTTACTGTAGATCCATTCATGCTTGGACCATTCCAGCTTCTTTCTCTGAAAATATCCCTGACATCCCTGTGCTCTTTGGGACACAGGCTGTTCATAAGGACAAAACCACATCTTTCATTTTTAACATCTATTTTGTCGTTTGCATTTCAGGATCAAGTGTAAATTTTCCTGCATCACGTTTTCTCCTTTTCTGTATACTTACCTAAAACTGGTTTCTGCTTCTCTTTATCATTACGGTTATTATTGTTGACATTTTTGATATTTCAAGCATTGCCTCTAATCTCTCAATGCAGTAAGAGCCCAGTCCTCTGTAGCTGCATGTTTTCTGCTTCTTCCTAATTGCAATCTGTCCTGGTGATGAATGATGTACCAACATCTCCTCAGCAGATGGGACTTCATACTCAAGACCTGACATGTTGCCAGAACTACCAAAGGTGCATGCTAGGAATTCCTGCACTGCCTGATGCAACCTGGCACGATTGGTTCTGCACCAGCCGCTCTTGGTGTGAATCTGCCCTATGCCCACCTTGTGTCCCTGCCTTGCAGTAAGGAGGGAGCTGGCTGGGGAGAAGTCAGGCTTTATTGCTCATTGCACTTCTTCGTCCACTTGCCAGAACAGATTGATGGCGTTGCATCTAATACTAACTTTTCCTCTTAAAAAAAAAAAAAAGTAAAAGAATACCAGCAATATTACAGATGAAGTGGTGGTGACTGGATAATTTATTTGTTTTCTGTTTTTGTCTCTGAAGTTTTCAGTGCTTTTTTCTTCTTCCTGACCAAGCTGATATTTTGCATTTGCCTGAGAAGCCACAGTGCCTGAAGGGATCCAGGTTGCCTCTGTTCCACGCTGTGCAGTTGGACTCCTTATTCCCCTGTTGCAGGATGTCAGTGTCAGTCAATGTAACAGTGAATTTGAGAGTCCTACTGTTCTGATCCTTCACATACTTAAAATACTTGAATTAATGAATATAGGCATACTTAAAGAGAGCAATAAATGTTGCTATCAGGATTCAGGACTTCCTTTGAAATAAGTATTTTGATTAATTGAATAAGGCATAATCTCCCTTTCAAATCTCTCTATCATTTTGCTTAATGGCAGTGTGTTTTCAGCTGGAATTATGACCTATGTTTGAAGTTTATAAATTTTGCAACATTCTTGCTCGAAGCAAAGGTTAGAAATTCTTTGAGGACAACTCTGAATTTCCACTGCTGCACCTGATTCCTTTATGATTCCCTGCAGAATTAAATTGACATAGAGAAATCTCTGCTGAATGCCTACTCACTGAATTTAGGAAAATCCTGACATTTAGCTCATATATTAGATCATGTGAAAACTAAAAATTCACAGAACAGAATGGGAGACTGCTAGTATGGTTGCCAGTGTGGATGGAAGCTTTCAGCTTGCATTGGACTTCAAATGGGTCTTTCTGGATGGATTTTTTTTCATTTTGATTTCATTTCTGTAGCTGGCCTGTTAAGGTTGCCAAGCTTGACTTAAGAGTGGAGCTCTTTTTGAAAACAAAAAGGGTATCCTCTAGGACCACGTGTGATGTGACCTTGAAAACTGATGACCTGCTGATTGCTTTCACATCCAGTTGCTTTCAGCTGTGTGCTGTTTCAAATGACTGATTTTGGACCAAAAGCACATAGCAGTACTGTTCTTGAAAGCACTGTGGTCAGATAGGACAATATGGAATTATTTGTGGTAACCAAAGAGGAATGTTTAAAAACCACCTGTTTATAAACTGCAATAAATGACATCTTGCAGCGGTTGCCATTTTTCTCTAAAGGAACTACTGCTATTTACAGTGTGTTTCTGACATCTTAAGAAATGAAATTAGTCTTCTTAAGGCAATTTTTCTTCCTTTAGCAGATTTTATATTTCACCTGTCTAAAACTCCAAAGGCATCTAATTAATCAGATTTTTATGTTTGCTTCTTGCTCAGCTGAGCTTTCAGTTGGGCGATTTTAATTTTTCTTATTAAAGCTTGTGTGCATGGTTCACTCTATTGCAGCTTTTTCATTAACTTGTTTAAAGTATGTGTCTACTCTAGATGCATGATGAAGCGCATACAAATATAATAAGTTTAAGTTCTACCAGATGTAGATTTGTGCCAGTATCTTGACACATTTGATTGCTGCCGTTTAAGTAAACAAGTAAGTTAGTGAGTGCATGGACACAGTTTTCTCAGCCAGAATTTGTTGTTTACTTACAAGGAACGGGGTATTTTGCAATGTAGAATCTTATGTGGTTAGATTCCGTCTAGGAAACTATGCTAAGGCACATGGAAGAGAAAAAGAGAGACTTAGTCCTATAGGAGATCCCTATAGGACTCAACAAATCCAAACGCGAGGTCTTGTACCTGGGTTGCGGCAACCCCCACTATCAGTAAAAGCTTTGGGCAAAAGGGTAGAGCACATCACTCCTGAAAAGGATTTGGGGGTACTGGTAGATGAGATGCCGGACACGAGCCAGCAATATGCCCTCACAGCTCAGATGGCCAACTGTATCCTGTGCTGCATCAAAAGGAGCACAGCCAGCAGGGCAAGGGAGGTGATCCTGCCCCTCTGCTCCGTGCTGGTGAGGCCTCGCCTGGAGTACTGCATCCAGATGTGGAGTCCTCAGTACAGGAGAGACATGGGCCTGTTTGAAAGCATCTAGAGAAGGGCTACAAAAATGATCCAAGGACTGGAACACCTCCCCTACGAAGACAGACAGAAAGCCAGGGCTGTTCAGCCTGGAGAAGAGAAGGCTCTAGGGAGACTTGAGAGCAGTCTTTCAGTATTGTATGGCAAAAGAAGGCAGTGACAGCACCTTCTAATGGGATACAGGCACTACAGAGCAATAACACATAACCAAGAAGAAAAATTAACTCGCCCCTTCCAACAACCAGTGACAGCTCAAGAGGAGTGCAGTCTCTGTCCAGAGAGATGCTGCTCCCTTGACTGCTAACGTTTAAATGAGGGTGAGGAGGAGTGGATCCAGACTCCATCCCTTCCAGTCACTCAGGTGCACTGCTTGTACTTGAGCTCCCTGGGTTTGCCACGCTTTCTCACTGGTGCTCAACCAGTCGTTCAGGCTGTGACCTGGCAGTTCCACTGCAAGCATCGAAAGGGGGGCTGTAAGAAAGAAGGGGACAGACTCTTTAGCAGGGCCTGTTGTGATAAGACTTGGGGAAATGGTTTCGAGCTAAAGGGGTGGAGATATAGACTGGATATAAGGAAAAGGTTTCTTTACAATAAGGGTAGTGAGGGACTGCAAAAGGTTGGCTCAGAGGATGCTTTGTCCCTGGAAACGTTCCAGGTGATGCTGGATGGGGCTCTGAGCAACCTGCTCTAGCTGTAGGTGTCCCTGTTCATTGCAGGAGAGTTGGACTAGATGACCTTTAAACATCCCTTCCAACTCAAACAATTCTGTGATTGTACTTGTATACTGCAAAAATGAGAACAAGAGAACAAAAGACAAGCTCACGTCAGAAACTGCTGGATAGACCTACAAGAGCTGTTGCTATCACTGAGAGCTCTGAAGTTGTTTTTGTTTAATTCAACCTTCCAAACGTATTTTTACTAGTAGAGATGGAGTGACACTTACAGGGTATTGCATGTACCAGTGTTCCTCAGTGGGGAGTTTGTGCCCCTTTTGGAAGGGCTTCATATTCCTTTTTAAAGGTATCACAGGGGTGATGGCCAGGTACTTTCTGCACTCATAGTTTTGCTGAAGGTTCCTCACTGTGGAAATGTCTTTAACTCATTTCTTCTTTAGCAGGAAAAAAGCCAGAGGCTTCCCCATGCCTTCTCCTTTGGAGGCAGAGATTTCCCCCTCTCCAAGCCAGCTGCTGAGGCTGTTAGTTATGGGTCAGCTGAGCCCCACATTGTAGCAAAGTTTTCTGTTGTGGCAGTTGAGGAATTAACCCAGCAGTGGAGTTGGAGCTGCTGTTTGACCAAGCTGTAGATTTCCTGGCTATGTGCTGAAATTCTTCAGTAGGTGAAAATCAATAGGTCTTTTGAGTTCATGTTTAAATGGGGGCTGCTTTTATTGCTCCCCAATACAAGTAAAAATAATTGAATCCTTTGAGAGCTCTCTGTGTAATAAGATGTTCAGACCCAGCCAAAACGAAAAGTTAAATTCTATTGATTTATTTTGCATTATCAAATTGTGTAATCAAAATCAGAGCTCTACACCGTAGAAAACTGGGCTCACTGTTAGAATGTCAAGCTTTGCTTTGTAGTGTCCGTTAATACACCAAAAAAACCCAACACCATCTATATGCTTGGGCCCATCTGAGGCAATAACCAGCCCTGTCCTACAAATGCTGGCTTTGATAGGAATCTTCCACTGGCGTGTGAAAATGCTGTTGAATATATACTGGGAATTTAAGCCTCCAAATCACTGGAATATTTGCAAATAAATTAAGTAGTATTCATTCTCCCATGTTGCTGCAGAAACGTGGAGGTTTTTTGATGGCAGGTGTGGCATGATCTACTTCTTATTACTTTAGTTTCACAAAGTACTTCGTTTTTCCCTTCTTTCCTTTTCTCCTTCCCTTTCTTTTCTTTAAGCCATAACTTTTTATCTGTGCAGTGTACTCAGGCACCAATCGCAGAGTAATTCAGTGCAGTGGATATCAATTCTAGTAATTATTTGTACACAATTCTCTACTAGATGATATACCCAACTTTCAATTGAAAACAAAGCCTTCTCCTTCTGTTCCTCTCAGCACACTTGCAAGATGAAATGTTGCAGCAAAATGCTGTTCCTCAGCTCTGATTAAAAGCATGAGTCACAGTTTGTCAGGTCGCGTGGGTTAGAATTGCTCAGACTCTTTGGCTACGTCAATTTCAGGACGCCTTATAATGGAGCGTGTAGCTGCTGGAATGAAGTCAGAGATGGTGAAACGGGGGAATTTCCTCTTTCTGGCCAAATGCAGACAAAAAGTGTCCTGTCTAGGAGCCTTTTGATATCCACAAATCAGTGCCACGAGGTCTAAAAAGACAGAACTTTGACGTGACTAACAACTGACTCTAAATGCGACTCTGAATCTGTCCATGTGTTTTTGATACGCTCGTGCTTAATTCACAATCAGATTGGGTATTCACTATCAGATTGTGAATTAAGGTTTTGGATGCTGTAGAGAGTTTGTTCAGCACTTATGTACAGACTGAGGTCTCGTGCAGCATGAAACTAGGCTGCGTTCAGTTGCTGCCAAGTTCCACGGGGAAGTTTATTAATATTTTGCATTGCGGACAATCAAATCAAAGCACTGTTTTATTGGTACAAAAGGCCCCAAATCTTATATTCAAGGGCTGTACTTCCTGAAAGGCATCATATTTATGACTTTTTATTAAAACTCAACATTGGCACGGTCCACGTGTAATATGTTTACACCAGCCATCTTCAGAATTCACATTTAAGTGAAAAAAATAGATCAACACAGTTGTGCAAAACATGGGAAAATGGTACTGTTCCATACATATGGAAACAGAAGTGTCTAATGGTAAGGGGAATCATAATGAAAATGGGATGCTACATGAAGCAGACATGCCATTTCAAACTCCCTACAGATATCATATACTGTGCGTGACTGTATATATGGAATAAAAGTAAATCATTTTTTATGTCTATTTGCAGCCTTTGCACTTCTCTAGACTGTGTCTGCTCTGGTTTGCTACGCTGAGCAATTTGATGTGGAAAGATGTGAATACCACTGAATACCATGGGGAAATTTAAGACCTGGGTCTGCCTGGTGCAGTATGAAAATGGATATAGTCACATAGCTGGAAGTTTTCTCAGATTGCTGTCATGTAACAGAGTCTGTGCACTCTTTGTACTTGCTTTTTCAACTTTCAGTGCTCGCCTTTGTTACCTTAACATTCTTTTTTCTAGTCTCACACTTGGGCTCACATGCATGCACACATGTAATTGTAACTTCTGTGCAAGCTGTCACGACTTACATACAGAAAAGTGAGAATTTGAGACTGGATTAACATTTAAAGCCATAAGAATCCAAAAGCAATAATAATAATGCTTTTAGGAAATGCTCTGGACTGAGTTATTACAGTGGCAGATGCTTCATACATACAAATTAAATATTTACTGGAGAGTGAACTGGCTGCTGCTGAGCATATATTTTTAAAATTGAGATAGCAGGTGAGAAGGAAATGTGTTAAGGCATGAATGAAGCTCGTGGGTACTTCTTTAGTCTATGCTGGTCTTATTAGGATCGAGTTTGATGGACTTGTGATGCTGTATTACATTTATGTGAAGGAAAGTCATATAACCTGCTGCTCTAGCAACGGGTTCCTAAAGGGCGACTGCATAAAAGCTTCTTGATTTCATACTGATTTAATTGTAGTCTTTATTATTAAAATGCCACTGCAAGGTAATTATTTTATGCTGTGGCGTGTAAAATACACTTTAAATATATCCCAGGTGTGACCTTGATGGGTGATTTCACAAGCCACGTTTGGAAAGTTCCAAAACCATTTTATATTAGAGATGGAGTGGTTGTATTTGACGGACCTTCAAAACATAGCCCAGCGGTTTTTCCCTCTGTATCAGTTTGCCCCTTCGTGCTGCTGATGGAACTTGGTGAACATGTGAGCTGGACTAATGTTAAGGATCTGAATCTGAGATGCCTGGAGAGGACATTAGGCCATTTGTAATGGACAAAGGTTTTTGCACAGGATTCGGCTGAGAGTTTTCTACCTATTTTCCATCGCTGTGTAGGTATAGGTGAAGAGTGGCACAAACACTGAAAGTGGACAAAAAGATTGAGCCCACCTGTAAATTAAGGAGCTCAGGTAGTCCCCTTTGCCAATTCAAACTTTTACCAGCAAGCTCTGAGAGGGAGATGAGTGATGGTTGCTCCTTAGGGGTGGTTTCTCTCTTGTCCTTCCCGGGCACCACTCGAATACCAGACATGGTAATCCTCAGGGCAGTCATTTCACCAGTCTTCCTGCACTGTTGCTGTCAGTATTTCAGTTTATCCTTAAATCTACCCCTAGCAGCCAAGGGTGCAGTAATGTGCAATGGGAATGGAGAAATAGATTAGAGTGTGATCCAGACAGTGCTGAAATCTGATCAATGGATCTAATTTAAATGAAAATGGTAGGAATTAGCTTAAATGAAGATTGTATGAATATCACTTGTTCTTACAGTGCAGATTTATCTTGCTTGATTTTTATCTACTGATAACTTCTGCTGTTGCCAGCGAAATGCCATAAGGCAGTGGTGAGCATTAAGAGTGAAATGTCACTTACAAACTCTCAGTGATTTTCTGGTAGTGCTTTGGAAAGTCAGTTTGAAAAGCAGTCCTTGTAGATGCAGGAGTTTGGTGGTTTTTTTTTTAGTCCAGCAATGTGAGGAGTTGATCTTGGAGTCAGTGGGCTGCTTTTCAGAATTGTCGGTGGCAACCTTGGAAGGGTGGTAAGTGAAAGGAAAGAGGAAGATTGTAAATCTTTTACTAAGAAGAAAGATTGATTGTTTCCCCAGTGAACTGTAACTTGCAGTGTTCAGGGTTTCATTGGTATTCATGTTCTTTGCAGTGCTTGTCTTAGCCAGTCTGTTTTTAGGATACTTGTCTGTATAACATCATGAGAAGAAGGAGCAGCAATACCAGTCTGTGTGTAATCTCTCCCAACATGTACAAGCCATCAAACCTATTAGCATGTTCTTCCTGAATGGACACTCAAAGCCTTCTGGCCAAAGCAATAGCCATCCTTGTTTTTGTTCTTGCAGGATGATTTAGTTGCACAGCAAATATTGTGGCTCTGGGCAGCCTGGTCTGCTGGTTGGCAACCCTGCACATAGCAGGGGGGTTGAAACTAGATCATCTTTGTGGTCCTTTTCAACCCAGGCCATTCTATGATTCTGTGATTCTATGTTCTTATGACCACAGGAAATTGATGCCGGGTTAATCAGCCGTGATCCAATGTGATAAATAGATGTTGCTTCTTATTACACTTCCCTTCTCTTTAATTACTTTCCTTTTCACTGGTTCTAATGCCTGGCACACTACTGAGATCAGGCTAACGAGCTTCTGCTTTGTGAATCACTTCAGCTGACAAATCCTGTCTGCTGAGGATCCCTGCTACCAGGCAAATATATCTCTGATGATAATTTACCAGGTTCCTTGGGTTCAGAGCAGAATACTTTTAAATTTTGCTTCCATGTGGCTGGATGAACTTTCCTAGGCTCACCTTCTGCTTGTACCTATGTGCAATGTATGTCATACCTGGTAAAATAAGCCACGTGTTATTTTAATTTGGGAGAATTTGGGTGGAAAGAAATGTTTATAAGGTCCCAAAGCTAACATTTGTCACTTGGGCTGCAGTCTGCCAGAGCTGGAGGGTCGAACAGCTTTGACTTGGCTGTTCCCCTCTGCTGGCAAGAGCCAGTGGAGCCATTAGAGCTGGCTATCCATCTCCCTGCAGCAGACACTGGGTGAGAAGGGAAGGAAAGCACTTGGGCTCCTAGCTTCAAAAAGCACTGGCAGTGCTAAAAAAAAACAACTGGACACCTTTCCTTTGTACAGCAACTCAGCAGGTTTTAATACAAATGAACAAAGGGGCAAAAGCGGAGGTGTGATTTATACTTCCACACTCTTTTAAACACATAACTCAATGGAGTATGCACAGATATTCCATGACAGTCATAGATTTATTTCTTAATTCCAGAAAAGATGATATATCTTGGACAATATTAATTCTCTTTACCCTTTATACTTGGTGTATACTGAATGGCACAGGGGGCAGCATCAGCCTTTCTAATGAAACACACTTTGTGTATGACACAGGGGCAAGTGAAAAACCTTCCACTTCTATCTTTCAAATATATAAGTAGTGATTAAGAAGAAAACAAATCACCTTTGAGTCAAATTCACTTAAATTGAACCAACTTCAGTATCTATTTGATCCCTTTGCATCTGAAGAGCTGTAACCTGGAGCAGGAAACTACTGAGAAGTTGTAGAGAGGCTTCAAGTCCTCAAAAATTACCTACTTTGACTTCCTTGGATGTTTGCTGCTGAAAAAAGAGAAGACTAGAAAGCCAGCTCTTGCTTAATCCTCTCATCAGGTATTTCTTATAAGTAATTAATTGCTTGGACTATTAGTCACATCTCACCTGCTTTTGCCAAGACTTTTTATAACCAAGCTTTCAAGCTCTCTTCATTCTTTCTTTGCAAAGCATTTTATAAAGCTCCTTTTCCTTCATCCATCACTACTTTCTCACACATCCCTCCTAAACTGTCACGTATGGTAATACGAGTTTTAAGTTTCTGGTGCTATGGAGGTCATTAAAGAAAAACAGACTTTTAAAAAATGCCCTTCAGGAGTGACAGTGCTTTTGTCAAAGTTGCAGCACTCTGAGAGCAATATGGATTTTAATGGAGCCGTTGCAAGGACATGGTTTAACTAATAACTTAATGTCATCAGCATGGAAACTTTCTCTCTTTGGTAAACCTCCCAGACTGAAGAAGGCTTCTACAAGTTTTTTGAAAATCTGCCTTTACACAAACTGAGCAACCCCAGATCAAGAAGGACAGACTGCAAAAGAAGTGTGCGTATGTCTTCATGGGAATATTAGTCAATAGCACTGACAGAAATCTTTTTGCCAGTCACCAGAGCTTTCAGTCAAACCTGTCAGCTCAATTTACCAAACTAAAGACAAGTTTAAATAAGCAGCACCTTTTCTACCAGCTTTTTCTTTTACTTTTTTCTTTTTCTTTGGTGGTGATGATTTTACAGTTGCTTTTGCAGGCTTCTTATTTTCTTACCTGGCGTGTTTAGATTTGCCTTCTCCTAAAACTCCTGCTTGAAATTCTCCACAGCGTGTCTATTCCTGATGTAGTTCAAGACCAACCATGTTGTTAGGATGCAGGAAACGCATCCAATGCAGTAGTCTTAATATCTAGTTTGCTGCTTTTGAAACTTTTGGTAAGTGCAGCATTCTCTGGGTCGGTTGTGTCTGTATTCCTTCCAGACAGAGAAGCTAAAACTATCTGTAATTACTGGATGCAGCAGAAATCATAATTCCCCAGCCCTGAGGGAGCTGGATGATTGCTTGTAATTAAAGGCGACTAGCAGGCCCTTACACTGCTGTTTCTTGGCTAACTTTGGCACTTGTGGCCTTGTCTTCCAGCCCTCACTTATGCTGACGTTAACCCTGCACCACTGTGCAGGTACCAGTTACCAACAAGCCCTAAAACCTAATCTTAGGAATAAAAAAGAGACTGAATTTCACTTGCAAACTACAGTTTGAGTTGTATTTGGTCTAGCTTAATAAAACTAGAATGTGGAATTGCAAGAAAAGTCTGAAACCAAGATATTTAACTATAGGAGTGTATCTCCAGATGGTGCAGAGATGCTGCTTGTTCACACTGGTCTGATACACAGTTGAATAATGAGTCCTTAGAGTAGATTCATTAGACTTAGGACCCTATAACATCCTTGAATAAGTAGGACAGAGGCATCTATGCTCTGGTGACAGTTTCTTGCTATTGAAAACGCTTCATGTTTAGGTGAATATTAATGTGCTTCCAGCAACCAAAAGCTGAATCAGGTACCGGTAATTGTGTTCACTTCCATCTATTTTGCAGTGAAGGGTGACAAAGCTAATTATGCTATTAGATGAATTGCCTCATTTTTTCATGTTCTGAATTGTGTGATTTTTTTAACTCTTCATACACTTAGCACCGTGGTTACATTTTTCAGAGTTCATCCTCCTGGAGCTGAGGTCCGTTTAGGACAGAGCACTGGAAAGCTTATTTTTTCCCCAAGGAAAAATACAAATCATCTGCAACGCCTGAATATTTTCTCATCACTCTCTTTTATTTAAATATGAAGAATATCTACGATAAATGCAAATCAGTGAAGCACTGGATCCTCTAACGCTTCCCAAAAAAACCCCAAAATTGTTCTTAACAGCAAGCAAAGAATTTTTTTTTACCGCTGGAATAAAGACTGAGCTGAATCTACCCAGCTTATTTTGGCATTAGCACAATTAGCAGAACTGTCAATGTTTTACAGACTGTTTGAATATAGTGTTAGCATAATATTTTGGAATATGATACTGGCAGACTCACCGCAGCGTTTGCTGTAACTGAAGTTCAGAGATCCAGGCTCAAGCATGCAATGATGAAAACACTTTGCCGTAATTTTGGTTGGAGGCATTACTGGTAAGAAAATAAAACGTATTCTGGATTGTTTATGTGTAGAAGGACAAATGAATACATTGCAGTAGTACTAATTATAGATGTTGTTATAACGCTTGAAGCTTTCGTTCTGTCAAATCAGATTAATTGATGGGAGAAAATGCATGCTTACACAGACAATATACAGGAATAGCAATAGGCAATGTTTCAGCACACTTACAGTGCCCATAGTACTTCTGTGCCATGGTGTGGCTTATGTGAGCTTTGCTGAAGTCCTGCAAAGACTCCAGCCATCTTGTTCTTTGGAGTTACTGCCCCAGTCTGCTTGTGCCCACTGAAGTGCTGTTTCCACCAGACAGGCTGCTGTTTTGGCAGCATTTTTGCACTTGTTTCAGTGGCCCTTACAGATGTTACTGCTATCCTTATCAAGCTCTGCTGAGGTCTGCAAAGAGATCGCTGAACTTTCGCACTTTTTCTCTTCTTTGTTTAAAAAGTAAAATAAAAGAACTGTAGGTGCCTTGAAGGAAAAGTGTTGGTGAGGTGTTTAATGTGAAGGTAAAGCCCAGTTTACAATGCAGCAGTATGCCAAAGGTGTCCCTGATACTTCTGCTTTAGACTTGTGGTTTTGTGTCTGACATACCTATGCCATCACCCTGAGGGAGGCAGTCCTGCTCCAGTACACCCAGTTATTTTGTCTGTTTTGTAGTGATGCCATCCTTTGGAAAAGTGAATGGTGAACATTACCCTCCTGAGCTGCGTTTTTCACACCTCTCTGCTGTCTCAGCAGCATCTACCCATATCAGTAGTCCTATAGAATAGTGTACTTAAGGAAGGAAAAGAACCTGTAATTAAGAACCTTAATGCACAGAACTCAGTCTGGAGTCTTTAAGCATGAATATAAGTGCAGTCTGAGGGAGAAGAAGCAAAGAAGGTGAAGCCTCCATTTACTTGGACCTCTGTGCTGTGATAAAGGAGGAACCCAGCATAGGGCTTGTTTGCTATGCCTGAAACCTCAGTGTTGCCCTTCATCCTTCACTGTTACTGGCAGTACTGACCTCTTGCTCTAGGATGGGGTCATGCAAAAGCTGCTGGTGGTTGTCCTGAATCCTCTTCTACAGGCAAGTGAAGGAGAGGGCATATGCTTGTAGGTTTAGGGAGGACTCTTCCTCACATGGACCCCTTCCCACATCACAGAGCAGCAGGGAGAAATCCAGGGCCAGACCTTTACGAAGGTCACAGCAGTGTCCTGAATCTCTTCTGCATTGCCTGAGGGACAACTTGCAGGAGGACTTCGGTACTCAGGAAATCCTGAACTTGAGCTCAGGCATGGTGTTATCAACACCTTGCATTTATATGTTGACCTGTGTTAATCCCTTCATACCTTAACACCAAATGGGTGGAAAAAAGGACGTTGTGCTTTGTGACAACATAACAGCTTTTCAACAGAAGGCATCAGCACAATGGGGAATAATGCAGGAAATGGAGAATACTGTTGTATTCTGGGCTGGCTGCTGGAGGGGTTCAAGCAGACAGCATGCTCCAAGCTGGCATGGGCATCTTTTCCTTTGGGAAAACTGCTGTGAGTGCTTGCAAGCGAGCAGCAGCTAAGTAGTGTTCTTTGTATCATTCAGAAGAGATTCCTGGAGCAAACATACTGGGTTGTCCCTCATAATTCTTCAAGGGACTGAGGGCTATCAGGGGAATAGTTTATGCTTTTATTCCCTGTAACTTCAAAGGCCATCACTGGACCTGATTCTGCATGGCTACACATTATCTTGCAGCCTAGGGGACTTCCCTGAAGTACAGGGGTGGTGTGAGGTGCCAGTTATCTGTGATGCAGGCAGCAGGCAGTGTCCTTTGCTGCTCAGCTGCGGGGAATTCCTCGCTGTCTCTGAGCAATCTCTGGAACTTCTGTTATCATAGGAGATAGCATCCTCAGGCACGTTCCCAATTCCTCTGTGGCTGCCTTCAACCTGTCCACTTGCTTCCATGGGGTATGACACTGGAATTTCTCTTGCCAATGTGCTTTCCTCCCATTTTTGTGTTTTACATATTGCCTTCTTTCCTGCAAACCCTGGAAGCCCTATCTCTGCCCATAACTCCTATAAATATCATTGCTGTGACATCGTATCAGTCCAGCTCTTCATTTCCTCAGCAACTGAGTGCAATGACGTTTTTTTCTCTACATTCTCCTGCTCTAACACCCATCTCAACTTCCTGCTTTTATTTATTTTTATAATTAGCTATCAGAAAGCATCTCTACTATGAGGAAAGGTTTAGGGAACTGGGCTTGTTTAGCTTGAAGAAGTGAAGGCTCCAGGGAGACCTTATTGTGGCCTTCCAGAACTTGAAGGGAGCGTATAAACAGGAGGGGGAACGGCTGTTTACGAGGGTGGATAGTGATAGGACAAGGGGGAATGGTTTTAAACTGAGACAGGGGAGGTTTAGGTTGGATATGAGGAGGAAGTTTTTCACCCAGAGGGTGGTGAGGCACTGGAACAGGTTGCCCAAGGAGGCTGTGGATGCCCCATCCCTGCAGGCATTCAAGGCCAGGCTGGATGTGGCTCTGGGCAGCCTGGTCTGCTGGTTGGTGACCTGCACATAGCAGGGGGTTGGAACTGGATGAGCAGTGTGCTCCTTTTCAACCCAGGCCATTCGATGATTCTATGAATAGTCTCCGAGCTCAGAGGCTTCTGGAGGTCAAAATTCAATGATACAAAATGTCATGCACTAATCAGGAATGGGGGAATGTCTGTGTTCTCCTGGATCACCTTATTAACAGCATCAATATTTGCTTACTTCTCTAGTGCGAGGCAGCCTTGCACAGAATCTCATCTTTCTCTATTTTTTCTCCTCTGCTCCTTTCTCTCTATCTGCCCAATATCTCTCCACTGTATGTCTGCCTTCATAACTATGGCATTGGTTCATCGTTTTTCTGGTGTTTCTGCAGCCTGTAGTAACTTTTCTTTAATCCTCAGTCTCATCTGTCCCTATTTGGTTTTAGATAATAGCTGAAAATAAAAAATTTTGCTTTCTTTCGGAACTTATTTTTTAACTGTCCCCAGAGGTGTTCAAGGCCAGGTTGGATGGGGCCGTGAGCAGCCTGATGTAGTGGGAAGCAGCTGAATGGTCTTCAAGCTCCCTTCCAACCCAAATAATTCTGTGAGTCTATGATTTTTCTCTTCCATCATTATGCATTTGGCACAGCTGGGTATTTTAAAGGCATAGCATCCGGGTAAGCTGTGGACACACAGGGTAGACTGCCATCAGATTGCTATTGACATATCTTAAGCTGTAGCTGATACACTTACCATTTTAAAGGGAGAAGTTATTTAAAAGGTGTATGAATTGTGGCATGCCATGAATTATTTATTTATTGCCATGATGATTCCTGGCAATAAATAAAACATCCTGGAAAATGCTCCTGACTAAAGCAGAATGGAGAAAATACTGTTCTATGCATCCAGCAATAGAATTTAAAGAGATATATGGGAAAGGATGAAGTATAAAAGGAGAGTTTCATTCTGCTGGCTATTTAATGTAACTGTGGTGGGCCCCATGCACATCCATGAGGTTTCTTTTGGTTTTCATGTGGGGTTTATTTTAAAATATCTGGAACACTTGGGAGCTAAGGGTGGGAGAGCTGTGCCTCCTAAGTCAAAATGGAAGTCTCAGCATCTGTGTGTTTACAGAAGTACTAAAAGCTGCAGTGGTTTTTCTGAAATGGGATGGCTTGCATATGGAGAATCAGGCCCAAGATAAGTCTAATATCAACTGTATGCTCTTCGGCAAGGTGATGTAGAAATAATGAATGATGGCATTGCTTTCCTCTTACAGTGACCTTCTCATCAAACACCTTACCGTCCTTCCCACGAGCAGGTGGTAATGCTGTGCTGTTCCTCAGATGGAGATGCTAAGATTAGGAGTAGGAAAATGATTATCTGTCACCTATGGAGCATGGGTCTTACTGATGAGTCAGGAAGACCGGGTCATCTTATTGACAAGATCAAAAGTGCTCCAAAATTGGTAAAACTTGCAGAATCACAAATGTAAAGTTTAAGTTAGTACAGGCTGTTCTGTCTTTCAACGTGGTAATACTTTTTATGGCCTCGTCTGTATGTCATGTCTAATCTTCTTCTTTGTGTGGAACTTGTCTAATCTCAGTAGAATTTAAATGAACTTTGGCATTTCTTCTAGTTTGGAAGGAAAGTTTTTACATTTATGGTTTTACTTCAAAGTTTGTTTGTTTGTTTGTTTGTTTTCCCTTACTGAAAACTGCTTTTTACATGAATGGACGCAAGGCTTCTGGTTTTCAATTTCACTCTGGAATATGGAACACAAGAGAGTGAAACTGGTGAATTATTGTGCAATACCAACAGCCCGAGCCTGGTTTTGTACCCTCTTGCACATAACAGATCCCAAGGCTGAAACCTCTCTGATTTTGTACAGGTCTTATAGAGTCTGTTGCATAGAATCTGTTGTTTTTATCTTTGTGTGTGTATCTGTGCTCATAGGGATTATCCTAATCTCTGTGCAGGCAGGAATTGTGTATTACACTGCCTATCTGGGTTTTGAAGTAGCCAAGTTATGTTTCTAAAAACTGATATAAGCTTTTTAAATAGGGGCTTGCTTGCTTAGGCTAATTAATGTATTCACATTTCCACCAACTGCTGTGTGTGTCAGTGTTCCACACCTGTGCAACTGGCATGGAAAATCACAGCCAGCTGTTCTTATGGGAGCCTGACTTCCCTGGTGTGGCGAACTGCTCTGCTTAGAATCACAGAATGGTTTGGGTTGGAAGGGACTTTTAAGATCATCTACTTCCAACCCCCTGCTGTAGGCAGGGATACCTCCCACCAGAGCAGGTTACTCACAGCCCCATCCAGCCTGGCCTTGAATGCTTCCAGGGTCGGGGCATCCACAGCATCACTGGGCAACCTGTTCCAGTGTATCACCACCCTTGCAGTAAATAATTTCTTTCTGGTACCTGATCTAAATCTACCCTTCCATTTTAAAACCATTTCCCCTTGCCTGTTGATACATGCCCTTATAAAAAATCCTTTCCCAGCTTTCCTGTAGGCTCCCTTCAGGTACTGAAAGGCCACTATAAGGTCCTCCTGGAGCCTTCTCTTCTCCAGGCTGAACAGCCCCAGCTCTCTCAGCCTGTCCTCATAGGGGAGGTGCTCCAGCCCTCTGATCATCTCTGTGGCCCTCCTCTGGACCCGCTCCACAGCTCCATGTTCCTCTTGTCTGGGGGCTCCAGAACTGGACACAGTACTCCAAGTGAGGTCTCACAAGAGCAGACTAATGGGCAGAATCACCTCCCTCGACCTGCTGGTCACACTTCTCTTGATGCAACCTAGGGTACAGTTGGCCTTCTGGGCTGCGAGTGCACACTGCTGGCTCATGTTGGATCTTTCATCAGTTGACACTCCCAAATGGTTCTCCACAGGGCTGCTCTCAAGCCATTCTCTGCCTGACCTGTCTCTGTGCTTGAGATTGCCCTGACACAGACGCAGGACCTTGCACTTGGCCTTGTTGAACTTCATGAGGATGGCATGGGCCCACCTATCAAGCCTGTCCAGGTCCCTCTTTATATCATCCCTTCCCTCTAGTGTATCAGCTGCACCACTCAGCTTGCTGCCATCTGCAAACTTGCTGAGGGCTCACTTAATCACACTGTCCATGTCACCTACCAAAATGTTGAGCAGCACTGGCCCCAACACTGATCTCTGAAGAACAGCACTCATCACCAATCTCCACTTGAACACTGAGCTGTTGACCACAACTCTGAGTGCCACCATCCAGTCAGTTCCTCATCCAGTGAGTGGTCCATCCATCAAATCCATTTTTCTCCAATTTGATGACAAGGATGTCATGACGGTATGAAATGCTTTGCACAAGTCCTAGTAGATGACATCAGTAGCTCTTCCTTTACCCACTGACACTGTAACTCCATCATAAAAGGCCACCAAGTTTGTCAGGTATGATTTGCCCTCAGTGAAGCTATGTTGGTTACCTCCAATCACTCATCTTTATTTTCCATGTGCCTTAGTAGGGCCTTCAGGAGGATCTGCTCCACGATCTTGCCAGGCACAGAGGTGAGACTGACTGGCCTATAGTTCCCTGGATTGTCTTTTTTTCTCTTCTTGAAAACGGGGGTTATGTTTCCCTTTTCCTATCAGTGGGAACTTCATCAGACGTGATGGATAACCGTTTGGCAACTTCATGCGCCAGTTCCCTCAGAACCCATAGATAGATCTCATTGGGTCCCATGGGCTTGTACACCTTCAGGTTCTTTAGGTGGTCTTGAACCAGATCTTCACTTACAGCAAGCAGATCTGCCTTCTCCAAGTTCTTACTATTGCTTTCTGTAAGTTGGGCAGTGAGGCTAGAACCCTTGCTGGTGACGACTGAGGCAAAGAAGTCAGCTTTCTCCATATCCATCTTGACCAGCTCTCCAGTTTCCTTCCTGGCTGCTTGGACGACTTCTTTGTAATCCTCCCAGGTAACCTGTTCCTGCTTCCACTCCCTACTTACTTTCTTTTTGAGCATAAGTAAGTCCAGGAGCAATTTGTTTGTCCATGGAGCCTCCTAGCATTCTTGACTGCCTTCCTTTTTCTTAGGATGCACTGCTTTGGGGCCTAGAGGAGATGGTCCTTAAATACTGACCAGCTTTCTTGGGCTCCTCTTCCCTCCAGGGCTTTCCCCCATGTCACCCTACCAAGGAGTTCTCTGAAGAGTTCCAAGTCTGCTCTCCTGAAGTCCAGAGTACCAAGCTTGCTGCACACCCTCTTTGACACCCTAAGGATTTGGAACTCTGCCATTCCATGATCACTACAGCCAAGGCTGCCCTTGAGCTTTATAGTACTCACCAGTCCTTCCTCTTCGGTGAGGACAAGGTCCAGGATAGCACCTTTCCTCGTGGGTTCCTGTACTACTTGGAAGAGGAAGTTATCAACACATTCCAGAAAGATCTTTGATTTCTGGTGCACTGCATGAGGACTGCATGTTTTGTGAATGTGAAGCTGTTCCTATCTATTTATAGAGAGCCTCATTCACTTGGTCTTCCCAATCAGGCAGCCTGTAGCAGACCCCCACTATGATGTCTCTTTCCCCTGCTTTCCCTTTAACTCTAACCTTTAAGCTTTAGTGTCTTTGTCTGGAAACACCAAACCTCAGTGGAATTTGGGTGGGGTCAGTGTGATAAAGGACATCTCTGTCCTCTTGTCTTCTCCCTACCTGGAGGATGGACCCCAGTGGCGTTAAGAGAAATGTCCCGTGTCTTGCTTCTTGCTCTGCCTGGGCTTGGTGTGGGGACACCCGTGGTAGATCCGGGCTGTTCGCTGCCCTGTGCGAGCCCTGTTTGCAGCCATAGGTCCTGCTGCAAGCCTCATGCATTATGAATAAGTCATTGTCTTCTAATGTATTGTTAGCGGTTCTTGTTGAAAGGCACTGTTAGAAGCGCTGGGCTTCATCTCCCTCTGCTGTGCGGACTTCCCCATCCTGTGTCGTGAGGCTTTGGGCAGTGCTGCTTTAGCGATTTCTTTATTTTAAAGTGAATTTTGCCCAAGTTGAAGCCGCACGCCGCGTTCTGCCCGAGCGCATGGTGCCTCGCGATGAAGCAGACGGCTCTTTGCCAGGAGCGAGCCGCACACTTTGTGTAATTTACCCTTCCTTTTGGCTCGGTCGGGCTTTTAATCAGCGCCAGCCCGTTCCCTCGTGTTCGCGTGTGTGTGTGTGCAAGGGAGAGGGCGGCAGAGCGAGGAAGCTGTGCCTGGGCTATGCTGACAGACGACTTTCCCCTCGGTTGTCAGGTTCTGAGCCTGCTGGTAAGTGAGGGGGGAAGAAAAGCCCACGCCGGGGCTGGGGGAGCGATGCTAAGCCGGCTGGAGGAGCGGCACGGAGGGAGATGCCGCCGGTATGGCTGTGCAGGCTCCCCGGCTGCCCATGCAGACGGCTCAGTTGGCAGCGAGGGATTTCCCTTTCCCCTCCCCTCCGTCGCTGAAGATCCTTCAGCCAGTATTACTGGTTGGATCCTTGCTTTATTGTTGGTATTTTTTTTCTTTTTTTTTTTTAATAAAAGAAAAATCCGTGCGGGTTCGCTAGTCCGGAGCTGAGCCGCTAATCCCCTGGGTCTGCCCGATGATGCTGGCGTGCCCCCCGCGTACACCTGAGCGACCGGGGAGGGGGGAGAAGGGGCTGCCAGAAATGTTGGCCACTGGCGGGCAGCCCCGTTAAAGGTGGAGCGTGTGCTTGGGGCAGCCGCCCATCATCGCCGAGCCATAACCGACGCGGTAACCTGCAGCCATGGAGTCGCCCACGAAGGAGATTGAAGAATTTGAGAGCAACTCTCTAAAATACCTGCAGCCAGAGCAGATAGAGAAAATCTGGCTTCGGCTCCGAGGCTTGTAAGTAGCACTTTTTTTTTTTTCTCTTTCCCCCACGACCTTCTCCCATTTCCTCCCATTGTCAAAATGATTGTAGCGCTTTCCTTTTCCTTTCTTGTCGGTACCTTCAGAATGACACGGGAGTTTCCACACCTGTTCTCCATAAATACAGTGACCTAATCTCAGCAAAGATCCGCTTGCTTCCTTAAATGAAACCCGCGTGTTCCGCTGAACAAACATTCTTAGCGGGCACGTAGAAATGTCATTAATGAGACGCGGTAATTTAGCAGCAGTTTTGCGAGATGCTAATTACTTTTGCTGCCGCGCTGAAAAAGTTTTGTTGTTGCCTGGAATGGAACCTAATTGGGTCCTCCGATTTGAGTAATACTACAATTAGCTGCAACCTACAGAAAGGCTTTTTTTCCCTGTATGTGTACACCATTTCTGGCACTGATGCAGTTAGCAAGGACAAAATAGGCAGAGAAAGCACAATGGGAAGAGATTTCCACTTCTGGCAGCAGCAAATTCATCTTGCGCAGATCAGATCGTATTGATTAGTTGATATGTTTGTTGTTAAGCCTGACTTGTCATGAAACGGTGGGACGCTGCTTCCTGTGCTTAAAGAACAACTTGGGACTGGTGAAATGTGGAAGTTTACACACTGTAGAGCTTGTGTAGCTTATTTAGAGTTAATGTCTGGCATCTTTTTCAGAGTCCCAGTATCCAGAATGCTGTCTACCGGCAGTAAGAGCCACTGTTGGCTGCAAAGCATTTATTTGCCCATCAGTTTTTGGCCCAGCCAAAGGGGAGCACTGCACGTTAAGCTGCATCCCTCTCTGTGTTCAGAACTGAGGTTTCTGGGTTGTGTTTCTTTTTTTCCCTTTAGTTTCTCATGTTAGAGAATGTTTCAGCCTGCAGGGTGTGGGGGGGGATGGAACAAGAAAGATAGGAAAGAGCAGAACTGGGAATACGTAAGAGGAACAGGCTAAAAAAGGACAACAAAGGGCTCCCAGTTAAACTGGAGTTGCTGTGAGAGTTGTTTAGCGTGAGCAGTGACGGCGTATTTTGTAAAGCATATTCAAAACTTCTGTAGGACTCCAAGCAGAGTAAAAGTCACGCATGAATATGTATTTCCTTCAAGGCGTCACTCCAGGAAGCCTATTTTGTGAAGGAACTTAATCAAAGTGGTTGACAGCTGTCTTGTAAGCATTCCAAATAGAACAGCCACACAAAACAAACCCTCTTATTTTCACGTCTGTGCCATGCTGTAGCATTAGGAGTCGTTGCATTTCTATCTAATACGGAGTTTAGCAGCCTGCTGATTTGGATCACACCTGAAGTTTTGCAGATAATTCCTTAGCAGCAGAGTAGTTCAGGGTCTCTCTTGCCTTCTGTGCAAAGCAGTGACTGCTTATTATCTGTCAGATAATCTGTCAAACTCCAGGCTGTTCCACCTTTGGGAGGCTTGGCAAAACTGCAGGACTTATTCTATGTTTGCAGTAACTGAACTTCAGGCTGTTTCTTGGTATAGCCCTTTGTGTTGGCACTGTGTGCGTGTAACAAACACACTTTTTCTTCCTGAGTTTCAAGATTTCTTTGCTCATGGAAGGGCAAAGAAGAAAGAAATTGGTTTTGCTCTAAGTAAAGACTGTAAATTTTCCATCTCCAGTCATTATACGCATACACACACACACTGGTTGCAGTCTGAGGTTTAGCATCATACTTCATGATTTTTCTTGTCCTTTCTTATTCACATCTGTGTAAGAAGAATGAGTCCATGTGCGCAGCCATCTCAGAAGCCTTGTAAACAAGGCGCTTCATTCTGCAGAGATCAAATACTACTCAAGGAGACATCACTCCTTGCATCTGGTGCACTGACAGAGCAGTGCTAAGCAGGCACTCGGGGCAGCGTGCTGCCAGAGACCTGTAGGCTGCAGCAGGCAGGGACCCAACAGGTTATTGCATCTTGCCACCTCTCCTGCACTGAGAAGGGCCGTGATGATACAGACAGTCCCAGGTGCTCAGCGTCAGGTTTGACATCTCCTTGGTACGACTTCACCTGGTGCTAGGCTGATACCTTCCTCCCCGTCTTCCCATCTCCAGCATCAGCTGGTGTGTCTGCTCCCAGTGACTCAGAGGAGAAACCAGCATCCCATTTCGCAGCCTCTTTCAGAACCTAGCTTTTCCAGGAAGTGGGGTCTTTTAAATTCCCCCGTCTCAGCCCGCAGAGTTGAAAGGGAATGGAAATCCAAAGGCTGCAAAGAGGTGGTGAAGCTGAGGCTCTTTCCAGACTCCCATAATTTAGTGTTTTCTGCTTAAACAATTCTGGCAATAGCTCTTTTGCCATATGCCCAGTAAAGTTCTGTCCCACAGGCTGGTTGCCTTTGGGTGTATATTTTCAAGGAACAGGGAAGCCTTTTGGATGGTGTGCAAAAGGCAGGCTTTGAGAAGCTGAAGCGTGCATCTGCAGCATGAGTCGTATGTTGCTGTAAGAGGCAGACAAGATATTGAACTTGCCTGTGGAGTGGATTGAAAAGATTTCCTTCTTGGTTTCATTTTACATCTCTACAGCATGCATTTCTTGGTTAGGACAATCTGGTTGTCTTGTTTGGATGAAGCAGTGGTTCTTGGGCCATATACAAATTCCTTTTATATTTAAGAAAGAGCTAAAATATCTATGTCATAAAACTTCCAAAATATTTTTACTTGACATATACATATTCGTGACTTAATGATTCTGTGCAGCAATGTACGGAAGAAGTCAGTGAACCTGCAGTGGGTTAATTAAACCCACAGGTTTAAGGCAGTGTGATAAATTGCCTCATTGGAGGCAAACTCATCTGTGGCAAAATTCTTGGGTGTCTTGTATGAGAGACCTAAGTAACAGGTGTCAACTTTCATACGTGCCCTGTGAGATATTAAGTTTGATCACAGATCAGAATGAATCTTTTAGTGTTCTATTTTTAATAAACGTTCATGAAAGGTTTCTGAATAAGCTGTCTCCTGAGCAAAAGTGCCACCAGAGGTATTTGAAACTCCCTGGGGAAAATCTTGCCAGTTGACTTCTGACCACCTTGACCTTTCATGTCGTACCACAACATGAGCAAGGAGTTTACTCCAGAGCTCTTCTTATAGGACCTCACTCAATCAAAACATGTTCCTGTGCAGCCATCAGAGACCTTTCTTTCCTTGGAATGAACGAACCAGATTTCCCTGCAGCATCATCCTCCTAGGACTAGACCTGCTTCTGAGTTTCATTGTCATCATAGATGAACCAGGCTTGAGCAGCTTCCTGTCCCTTCTGGGGTATCTTAGATGTTGGTAGTAAGAACAGAGAGCCTGCAGAGCTGCATATGAAACGTGCTGACAAGCTGTTACATGAGAATGCTGTCTTTAGCTGTGGCAGTGCCTCCAAGCTCCCTAGTCCCATCCTTGCTCCTGCCTGGGAGTCAGGGTGGGAGAAAGCAGATTGCCAAATATAGGGGAATGAGCAGAAAAGTCGTGGAGAAAGGTGTGTATGCTCTAATGCCTGGGGGTGAGAAGGCATTAAGTCCTGAAGGGAGGCCTGCCCCCAAACTCCCTGCCCTTACGCCAGGACAGCCCCTGGGGACTTCTGACTTGCATTTGTCCTGCATCAGTCTGAGCATTGCCTATCTCTGACAGCTGCAGAAAGCAAAAAACATGCCTTGCCAGGGGCTTCCCCTCCCAGCTGCCTGAGGGGTATCTGCATTTTCCTCCTACTAAACACGTTTTTAATTCATGAGCAAATCTCTTTTGTTCCTTGGCTGCTGCACGGCTGCAGGGGTGTCCACTTGTGATCTCATAGGGAGACTGCCATTGAACAGCTTCCTATTATTTCCTAGCTGTGTTCACCCACGAAGGCAGACAATCTCAGTCTGCAAGGAAAAGTGTTCCTGAAGGATGTGCTGATTGCTTGTTTATGGCTCTCAGTAATTCCTTCTGCTGGAAAAAGGGACTCGTTTTTTGCTCTTTAGTAAGGGCCACGTTCTGTCTTCCGCACTCCACAGGTCCTCTCCATAAGGCTGGCTTTTTTTCAGACTTGCCTTAACCAACTCCAGCTTGGACACTGCATACAGAGGAGTTACTTGTGAGTCCACCCTGCACTCTCCTACAATAGCCAGTAACCCATTCTGTTACGCACAGGACTTTCTGCCCTTCATCCATCAATGTTTATCTGGGCCTATTATGGAGCACTAGTTGTGGCAGAGTTTGGAGACCCCATTTCAAAACACGACTGCATGGTTGCTTTTTAAGCTGGTGGTTTCTCCATGAAGCAATGAGCAGTGATGGCTGTGTTGGGATGTTCTTGTTATAGCACTTGGACTCCCAGCTGCAGGACTGCAAACTCCTATGTGCTATTTAGGGCTCTTAAAGACCTATGAAGTGGCCTAAGTTACGTTCCAGCTTCTCAGACATGGAGAAAACACCTGAGCCCTTTTCAACACTAGGATTATGTGTTGTATCTGATGGTGTTTAAGAATGGAAGGGCATCCGAAGAGCTTCATTTGAGCTGTGATGGTTTAGGGCAGCTAAAGACCCAGCTTGGAGGTATCTTCAGATTAATTCTTGGTTGTTTTTTGCAGAAAAAAAAGAAAAAAGTTGATTTTTAGCTGTTAGAGTATAACCAGGATCTGCTGGTGCCCCTGCAATAGTTTAAGAATTGCAGAGGGAGAAGAGACAAAATGTACTTTAACTTTCTTCCTGATAGCTGGGATTATAATGTTAAATTGCTAAATTCATAATAAATCCCTTCATTCTCAGTTTAGCCCTTCCTCACGCTGCCAAAGATGAAACTGCAAACAGCAGCAGTCTCTGAACTAAGACTCAAATGGGATATTTGACTTTGATCTCATCTATCCGGCTGTCCTGCTCAAACCTGTCAGTGTAAAACTGGCCTAAAAAATGTGAAGGGGAAGGAAAATAGAAACAGACATGAATCAGTGAGTTTGAAAAGTTCATGGTTTTGCTGAAGATCCGGAAAGATATTTCAGCATATAGGGCATTTCCTTAATTTCCTCTGCAAACCACCATGCATCCTATCAGTGGTGAAGAGGTCCAAATGCAAATGTTACAGGAAGATTGAAATTCAGATTTGTTTTTGAAATAAATGGTGATGCAACTAATGTCAGTGGGAAAACATGGAGCCTCAATGACTGAAGACAATTTGGCAAGCATTACTGAACCACTGCTCGGTTATTTGTTTCCCTGTCTTATCTTATGTACTCCACAGTGTTTTTAGGTTTTCTTACATGTAAAAATGTCACATGCAGAACAGCTGGTTCTCCCAGTGACAGTACCCTCATCTGCTCCATTTTCATTTATGTAGCCATCATAAACAGGAAAACAGAAAGCTCCCTTCATTTCCAGTGGTGCTCTCTACATAGTAGTCTTTGTCCCCAAATATTTTAGCTGGCAACAGATAGTAAAAGTATAAAAAAAACCAAAAACCCTCAGAAAGCTCCACTGTGTTAGTAAATGTGTAAATTAGTCAGCTTTCAAGTGGAAAATATGAATATGCTAATTCCTTTCCGGAGGTGAAAGAGGCACTCCTGCTGTCTTTGGTCTTGGTTTCAGTCTTCCTGATCCTCCTGAGAGTCTAGGTTTAAACTGAAGCCCTGTTCCCCTTGGAAGCAGGGCTGAGATACCTTCAATCATATTTCAAAACAGATGCTGCTGCCCTTTTCTTAGTTTCGTTTTCGTGATGGACAGGGGTTATTTATCAGAGAACCGTGTCAAGAAATCTCTGTATAGTCCTCTTAAGTCTGTATTTGACTTTTCTCATGTATTTCAAGTTGCCGCTGAAAGTAGAGATGGGCATGGCTCAGGGAACAGGGGGTGGAGGCAGGAACGGGTGACGTTTTGCTGTCATGCTTCCTGGGAGGACTGAAAAGCTGTGACAGGTCAGAAAATGGCTGCCGGGTCCGTGCTGGGGAAGGCTGCGCTCTGGTGTGGGCCTCAAAATTCCTAGTTGGGGTGAGCCGCCATTTGGGTGTGAGCGACTTAGCTGGCTGTGAAGTTTGTAGGGGTCTGGTTGGTCTCCAATATCATTCTCCCCTTGGTGTGACCATCAAACTGACCCGTAACAGCTTATTTCATACTGCCTGTAGCAGATGGAAGTGCCGACAGCTGCTGATCTCGTGACTGAAAAGCGGACAGAGGAACAAATTGTTGGAACGTAGCGACTTTGAAAGCAGATAATTTAAAAGTAAAGTGTTTGGAGGTGTAGTCATTCAGTAAACTGGAAAAATTTGCCACAGCCCTTCAATTACTTTGTTCCATCCAGTGACTTTTATTTGAATCTTAAATCAATAAATGAATCCTGTAGGTAACAAAAGAGAGAAGACTTCATGTTTAATGCTGGAATGTTGTCTAAGGAATAATATACACTCTAGTTTTTACAGTAATCATAAAAAAAAGCTTTTATTCTTCTGGAGGTAGTACAAATGAATCATAACTGCAGCCTCAAAAGCAATTATTTATTTCAGCAATCATAAAAAGGAGACCATAGCCTGCTGTAGAAGAAAGGGGCTCCCTTTGTGATTTAAATGCAGTGCTTTTCAAATATCTCTGCTATAAAGCGTGCAATCCTGCATAAGAAACAAGAATATGAAAAAGAAGTTATTTCAGGGAAGATGAATTTAAACCTTAACTCGAAGGGAAATTACAAGTCTTTCTGGAATTCTTTTTAAGAAATGTCTTGGTGGGATAGGAGTGCATGCATAAAGAAATAGAACTCAATGGAAGACGGCGCTGAAAAATCCTCTGCATGTTTATGTGTTTTAAAGGCTGTGAGGCCAGCTCATCTCCTAATCTGCCAGCTTTGGGAGGATTCAAACACTATATTAAACCCAACTCAGCCCTTGAAAGGTTTTTTAAATACTGTGTTTCTCTTTCTTTCTGCAATTCATGAGATATTCCCTTTCTGTTCTCTTCTCATTCCATCCAAAAATCAGTTCTGTCCATTCAAAATACTAGAAACTGTTTCTGAGGGGTGATTGAGATACGTGCGTTAGGGCTGACCCATTAAAACACTATAGCATTTGTGAAACATACCTCTACAGATGTGATTTGCTCTCAAACCACTAGGGATTTGGGTAGATCGGAGGTTTTCTAGAAGGGCTTGTTTGGATTCATAGGGCTG
Organism: Phasianus colchicus; assembly: GCF_987193195.1. Taxonomy (NCBI): domain Eukaryota; kingdom Metazoa; phylum Chordata; class Aves; order Galliformes; family Phasianidae; genus Phasianus; species Phasianus colchicus. Next base: position 5,775,404 of record NC_143441.1, on the reverse strand, counting down.
TTTTTGATCTCATGAACTGTGCTTCTAATACTGGGAAGAATGGCTCCATTGATACTCATACGTTAGAATTCAGTTCTTGATCTTCAAAGAATTTTTTTTGTTTTTTTCTTTGAAGAGTTAGGTTTTAAAAGTAATTCATGGCTTGAGAAAAGTCAGTTAGCCCTGTGTCAGTACAAGATTTTCCCCAGTAGTGTTAAGCCCAAATTTGTATTTAAATTTGTAGTATAGCTGAACAATGAGCCTTCCTCTAGCAGATTCCATACCGCCCTGGCCTCAGCCAAAATTTGTCTGTAGTTCTCTTGGGTATTCAAAAAGCAATAGATTGAGTGTAGCTCAGAAGCTGGTGAAACTGTTTATAAGCTCAGCTGGTGAATTTCAGTGAAATCAGGATTTTTCTCAGCAATTGCTCACATCCATGTTGGGGATGCTTGAATTTTTCTGCCCAACAAGGGTGTTACAGAGCACTCAGAGAGCCATAGCTTTCTGGTTTTCAAGAAGGGGCTTGACAGATATCCAGTTCTCTCTCTGCCAACTTACCCAATTCATGTCTCTGTAGACTATGTCATCTTCTGTCAGAGGACCTCTGTGTCTAGCAACTGATGACACTGGATGGGGAAGGCTGCATAGGCTATGCATGCAAGGATTGTCGTAATCTTTCTTGGAGAGAGAGTTGCAGGAGATTATTTATTTATTAAGATGCTTGTAGTCTTGGAGGAGGCAATTTATTAAGATACATGTAGATTTATATGATATGTTTCATGCTTCCCCCCCCCACACACACACATCTGTCAAGCTGTGGAGTCGTTTTGTTATTAATGTGACACCTAGAACACTTAGAATGGCTATTAGTAGGTCTGTATCATCACTTTAGAAGTGATTTCTTACACTCCTCAGGACAGGCACTATTTGTGCACAAAGCTCCTAGCCAAGTCAGAAAATTGCACAATATCCATCTGTAGTATGAATCCTGGCTTGGTGAAAATCTCATTTCAACACCAAGATTAGCACAAATTAAATGTAAGATCTGTGCCATTTTAACAGCTAATGCTGTTCAAAGCTCTGTAGCTGTAGCTGTGACACTCAGGGAGTCCTTGTAGGGAAAGTAAACTGCAGCAAGCATCTAAGGGCAAAGGAGTTGAAGTAGAGCAAGGCTGAACAGTTCCAATGGTTGCTGTAAATGATGCTCAGATCACACTTCCTCCCATGCCTCCTGTGGAGCAGCTGTTTTTCTGCGATTCACTAGCTGTAAGCAGTTACTGGTTTCTGCTAAGTTAAGAGACTGCATACACAATTTAAATATCCTCCTATACACATATTGGTACATCAGGAACAGCTACATCAGATGGAAGTGCTCTTTTTTTTTTTTTTTTGTTCTTCTTCTTCTGGATTTGCTGGAAAAGTGATAGAGGAAGCTGTGGGGGTTGAGGCTGGCTGGGAAGAGCTGGGATATTGTATATGTAAGAACATAGTGACTCAGAAAGGGTGGAGAGGAGAATGAGAGAGCTTAAAAAAATAGAAAAAGGGTTAAGAGAAGAAAGGAGATCAGTCCTGTGAGCAATTCAGGCCCTTATGTGTAAACATTTGTTAGATTTATTTACACTATTTATTAAAATAGTTTATAACACAACGTGTGCGTAGGTAATTTAGGAGTATTGATGAAAGTCACAGGGATAAGGGCTGCCTTTAAAAGCATTTAAAAATGCTGCCCAATTTGTTACGTCACTAAAATTTTAATGGGAGACAACGAAGAAAAGCCTATGTGTTGCAAGAATACCACTGGCTATCAATGCAGAAAACGCTGCTCGTGTGTCACGTTCAGAACATGACTTTGTTTAGGTGAATGAGGGTCCCTTTTTCAGGTTGCTGTTGCTTTGTTTTTTACAGGACTGGAGAATTGTCTTTGATATTTTGGCCACATTCTTGGTGTAATGCCAGTCAGAATTCTCCCTCTCATTCTCATTGGCTTTGTCTGGGCAATCATCTTTTTTTTTCCTCCTTTTCTTCGTGCTTTTGTTCCAGCTGCAAGAAGCCTACAGCTCTGGATGCAGTTTGTGTGGATGTGTAGATGAAGTCATTTGGGTTGTATGGAGTGCATCTGCGAAGCGCTTTGCAGAGAGAGGCATGTAAATGCTCAGTGATCTCTGTAAGACCTGCTTCTAATTAGCTCAACGGTAGTGAAGATACCTGCTTGCAAATGGAGAAGAATCAAATTCCGGAGTGATGCAAATTTGCTGAATAACTCAGAGCAAATTATCATGATGGTCCCACCTAGCCTCCAAATCTGTGGAACATCAGGTAGCATTTTGCATTGCTTTCACCTTGTGGAGGGAGAGAACTTCACCCTTAAAACGACCCAGCTTTTAAAAACTAGAATAGGTGTCATGACTGTGGCACTTGGCATGTGGAAAAGGATTTGTTTATTTAAATACATCTTCATCTCTGAGTCTTTTGAAGACCCCCTTCCCACAGCTGCTGCGGCATCAAAATACCTGGAAGACAGCTGGCAGCAGCAGGGAGTAGGGCCTTAAATAATAATAATAATCTCTGTTCTCTGTGCATGTTCAATAACTGCTCCCATCTGTCTACCAGTCCATTCCATTTCCCCAAATTCTCCCCGCTGTGTTGAGGAGCTCCTGTGCCCAGATGTGGGGCAGTGCTCCTGAGCTGCAGGTTGGCATCACTCATCACACCCAGCACTAAAGGCCCCTCTATGAGAACACTCCTCCATACAGGCTGCTGCTGGCTGTCTCCTGAGCACCTCATTGTTCAGCCTGCTCCCCTCTCTCAGGCACTGTTCCTGGAAGAACACAGCGGGGGAAAGTCCAGAGGAAGAGCACTGGCCATTCACAAGAAGTTGAAATGTTGCTTTTTCCTACAGCTGACATTTAATAACCAGTCTGTTAATGAGGAGGCACAGCCAGGACAATAGCTACCCCTCCCTCTTTGCTCAGGGCCGTGTCCCCAAAAGCTCCTAATCGTTCCTAAAAGCTATCATCAGGCTGAAGGAGGGGGTGGCTGGGAGGAGGGGGGTGGGAATGAGGAAGGGACATTATTTTGGAAAGGGAACACTATGGCTTTGTGCGGTGATTTTTTCACCCCATGTTCAGGCTTGTTAAACAGTAATCCGAGTGTTTCAGCCTGTAACCCGGAGTAAGGAGAGAGCCTGGCACAAAAACCATGAGATTTAAAATCCTGCGTCACACCAGCTGTCTGCGAGCGGGCAGAGAGGGTGGGCTGTGTTCGGGAGGGGGAAACAATAACAAGCAGTAGTCCAATAGATTTAGTGGAGCTTAGGGCAAGATGCAGATTTGTTTAGTGACTTCGTGCACGCGGCTGGTCTGCTCTGATGTAATTCCAGAGCATGTTTCCTGTCTAGATATTTAATCCAGGGTATGAACAATGATTTTCCCCCCCTGCCTCTCTCCCATCATCGTGCATGCAGTAAGTAATCACACAGCCACCCTGCATGAAACAAACTGGACAGCTGCCTGTTTGGCTCCTGCAGGATCTGAATATGCTCATTTTGCATAGTAGCACTGAGTAAAAGAAGTTTTTAATCTATTTCTGCCAGGGTCTAACAGCTTTTTCCCACTGGGGGAATGGAATTCCAGCTCAATTGTTATGTGCTTTGAACATGTAGGATGCACCAATATCGACACTATGCTCTGCAAAATGGTGTTTCACCTTATTCCAAACAGAACTGTCCCCTTTTACATTTCTTGCTGTTCTGACTTGGTTCCTTTAGTTCTTTTCGTAGGAAAATAATCAGGATACAACCGAAAAAAGATTGCATATCTGCTCCCTTTTATGAGTTACTGTAGTAAGAGAAGGAAGCAGCATCCCCCTGTTGAAGTCGGTGTTGCCCAATGAACGCAATGTGCAGCACGATGCTTGGAGCAGCAGGGAGGAATTCCCTCCCTGCCTTCCATCCCATTGTTCAACAAGAGCCATAGTCTGTTGCAGTGAGAGATGTGGATAGGCTTGTTGAAGTACCACCCATCCTGTGCTCTATGGGTCATCCTCCTTGTTTATTGCAGAGCCAAAAGTTCCATCAGCCATTTGGAACAGCCATCTAGAAACAGCACTCGGTCACATGAAGTAGGAATGTCTTGATAAACAGTGATTTGTTGTGTGAAGGTCATGGAGTGTTGGGACTTAATCTGTTTATTTTTTATTTTTTTGTCTGTAACAAAAGTGGATACTGAGAAGAGCCCTTTCTCCTTTTCAGACTTCAGGACTTTATTTTCCTGAAAAACACTTTCCTGTAACTTTTTTTGAGCATTTTTGTAAGCATGCTTCTCTCCTTAGAACGTGATGTGTATAAAGCATAAAATAATTTGCTAATTGTGTACTAAGAAAGAGCTGCATGAGCAGTAGATGGTACTCTTTTCAAGGGACTGGACAGTCAGGAGCAGCTCCATTTTAATTTTTACTTAATGTTTTTCCATACCAGCTACAATGGCAAAGTGTCTTGTTTTGTTTTGTTTTGTTTTTAATTATTGCTTTTGTTTGCTTGCTTTATCTTTGACATGAGAAGTGATGGAAACATGAGTAAAAATAGAAGAAGGGCTTCAAGATTACAATAGTTGTTCTGGTTCTGTACAAAACCCACATGAGTTTAACTAGATTTTTAGAAACCTTCAGAAGACTTTTACTGTCTTTTCTTTGGTAGTTATGATACCAGCACATTAAAATATGTTTCTTGTCTAGTCCAGGATGGTTCCAGGAGTGAATTTGAGTTAGCCCTTCTGATTTGCCCTTGCTTGCACCTCATGGTGTGACAAGCTGGAGCTCCCACTGTTCTCTCCAGATCCCTCTGCCTCAGGCTGTCTTGCCTGAAACCTTTGAGCCTTCACATATACACACCGTTCAATGCAAACCAATTAAGAAAACTTTTCTTTTGCCTCATTTTCTCCACACTTGATACGCGTACTGTGTCACGAAGAGATGCACAGCAGTTAGCTTGCCTCTTCTGGTAACTGGCACTGTTTATCAAAGTATGAGCAAGCCACGGTTGTCCTTCATTAAAATGAAGCTCAAGAAAATAATGACAATTTATCACAGATCATCTCTGTGTCAGCGGGAAATAAAACACCTGTAACTAACACACCTCTGGTTTGCTGTTATCTGAGCACAATTCTTACAGCTGCATTGGGGTCCTACCCAACCCTCCTGAGGTAGCTGCACTGAATTTAGGGCCATCATCTCTCATAAAAGCATACATTATAGCATATAGTTGTCACTGATGTCACTTTGCCCAGACCATGTCCGTACAACACCAGTGGTAATTAATGCCTTCAGGCTCTGTCCACTCCTTAGTGAATTGCTGGAGATAGGATCGCAGCTGCTTTGAGCTGATTGCAGAACAAAGTCCTCGCAGCTTGCACTGTCAGCGAGGCTTTTCTGTAAGGAGGATTTAAAAACATTTCCTGTCCTGCTATACTTCACATCATTGCACACATTAAACCCCAAATGAGAAAGCGGGAAACTTTGTTTAACAGCAGGGAGGAACATCGTCAAGGCAAAAAGTTGCAGAAGAGCAGAAGCAGTGGTATGGCCTAGCAGCTTCAATCCTCTATGGGGGATGAAAATGTAAGTTTCTTGAAATGCTTGTTTACCCAGCTTAGAAAACTCAGTAGCTGAAGTAGTGAAGGTTGTCAGATCAGCTAAATATCAAAACATCATTTTTTCTTGAGCAAAAGCAGTGAGGGTATTTGTTGACATTTGATTATTTTTACATACATTATTTAGTTTGATAAACTAATCAGTTTAAGTTAAATTTGTGTTCTGGCTGTACATGTCTTGTCCCACTTCACTCTCTTGTCTCTGTTTCTTCTGAAATTGTTGCACCTATTTCAGGCTGTGAATGTTTCTTGCCATTGCATGGTTACACAGCACATGCCCATGCTTCAGAGCACACACACTCTTATAATCTACTTAAAATGAGAAAAATGACTGCCTCATCCTCTCATGATTTCACTACGTCCCCATGTAGGTCAGGGTCCAATTTAAAATGACTCGTCTTTTAAAATCCCACATAAACCCTGCATCACATTGCAGGTACCAGCTGAAATCTCTTTCCTCGTCCACTTTACGATTTCTTCTCCTCTGTTGTCATTACTCTCTGTGATTGTATTGTTTTTAACGTAGCACAGTATTTTGTTAAACAGACTGTGTGGAAGAAACAATAAATTACGTTTGTTATCGATCAGAGAGTGATTAAAGCAAGAAAGTTTCAATTAGGGAATTAAAAACCCAATAGCAGTTGATGGCATCATCCCCTTCAAAGTCTGGCACTCTCAGTATATTTATGAGTTCTGATCAGGGCTCCCATAAGATCCTGAGCTTTGACAGATGCCAGTCCATAGTCTGTGCTGTGAGATTTAGATTTTGTTAATTGGTTTATACATGGTTATTAATACAGACTTTAGTAACGTAACTCCAATGCATCACTAATCCAGTGATGATGACGAATAATTTGTAATGCAGTGAATGTTGCAGAATATTGAGCTGCTGGGAGAGAAGATTTTCAATGTACGTGATCCCATCAGTTGAAAAAAAAAATAGCTTTATCTGAGCCCCAAGCCTTTCCTCCTTGGCAGTGACGTTCAGGGGATGGTGCCTGCCCCTGTTATGAGCTAAATCACCGCTGTGGTGTGGTCAGGGAAGGCACCAGGACTCAGGAGCTGGGAATTGCTCTTTATCTGCTGCCTAGATGTGGCCACTGAGGGAGAAAGCCTTGGGAGTTCTGGGCCAGATCTGGTGAGAAAAGCAGTAAAAATGAATTGTGGCTGGCTGCTAAGGAAAACAGCAGGGGAGGAATAACATCCAGCGTGGCTGCAGATTCAGTGGTGGTAATGAAAGAGCAGGAATGGTCTTCTAGACTGAACTGAAGGGTGGCTTGCTTCTGTTTTGCCAAATTTTATTGCTTATCTTATTGTTTATTTGCTAAGCTACAGAACAGACTTTCAACACTGTTATCTTAAACGCCTGGTCTAACATTAGAGGCCTCAGTTTGGCAGGAAAGAGCAAGACTTGCCAGAATTTCGTGTTTCAGTCTGGTGAAGTGACTTCATCTCTGTGCTTCCAAAGGAAAAGCTAAGGAAAATTAAGTAGTTTGACCATCTCAGCAGGCTAAGGATATGCTTGTGGCCACTGAGATGAGCAGCATTAAATTAACTGTGAGGTGTCACCTGTTCTCACTTGCATGTATCACTGGTAGTTAACAGTAAGTCCCAATGCTAACAGTGAGTGTCCTGGTGCTTATCATGGGCCTGGAGGCTGTGAGCCCATAGGGATATTACCAGGGCAGATACAACCTATTAGTCTGAACATAGTGCTCATTAACTTTTAGATTTCAGTGTAAGCTTCCATGGAAAAGCTAGGCAAATGTCCTTCATTTACTTCTGCAGCAACCAAAGTTTCCTTCCGTGTGCTGAAGGGATGCCGTTACTGTCAAACCCTATGGGATAAATATAGAATAAATATGGACTAACACCATTTTAACCATGCTGCTGTTAGGAGTAAAAAATGTGATTTGGGTCTCTCTTCAGAGGCTGTGTAGGAGTGAACAAGCAATTCATCGAGCTAGTTGATATGCTGAGGTGTGTGATTATGGGGCAAAAACAGAGCAGTTGGCAGAGCTGTTTAATTTTCCATCTCTTCCACCCTCCCTCTTCTCCATACCATCTTAATCATGTTAACTCACCTCTCAGCAGAGGAGGTCCTTACAGAATTCAGACTTTTTTTGTGGTTGTATTAAATTCCCTTCATCTATGGGCTCCTAGATAGGGAGAAATTACGGGGGCTTTTGGGAACAACTTGGGCTCCATTAGCTGCTGTTGTGCTAAGTTTGTGTACGATCCACATTTATACTGAGCATAACCCTGAAGAGCTACCAAATGAACAGAAAAGGAATCTACAGGGGAAACAGGAAGAAAGCCTAAGGGTACAGCAGCATTGCATGACAGGGATAGAAACATGATGCTGGGAGCAGGATATGTAGAAGTTAATGAGAATGAAAGGACATGCATTTTGAATGTTTATTTCAATGGAAGTTGAGTGCTCATGTAGCTTTAGCTATATCTTGTTGCTGAAATGCTTTCCAAAGCGTGGTTGTAGGCATCAATCCTAATTCTGTGTCTCACCAGAATGTTACCATACAAAAGACTCATTCATGTCTAGAAAAGCAGGTACTGAAATTGAAGCCTCAACTCTTATTGTCGTCACCTCATTTCTGTCAGAAGTTGTGTTCTCCCCACCACTTTTTTTCTTGTTAAAGAACAGATGTTACAACTCTCACTGGGTTTACTTTCATTAGACTCCAGCAGCCTACTTGTACTGGTCTGCACTTGGTACTAGGCTTGTGCAGATGCAACTGCATGAAGTTCAGTGAAGTTATATCCAGTTTATACTAGTAAGAGAGAACCTACCTAGTGTGAGTCACCTCTTCATTCTCTTCAGCATGAGAAAAAAAAAATCTTGGACCTGTGAGTAATACATTCCATGACAGAAAACGTGAGTTAAATGGATGTGGTAATTCTTCTAGCACAGCGTGTATACAGTGGGAAAAGAAACAGAACTTGAAAAGATTTGATAATGTCACCAAGTCTCGTGCAGGCACAAGCAATGCGTAGCCCAGAGGTGCAGGAAGCTCATTTTTTCTGTCAGTTTGGTTTTGATATCAGAAGATCAAGTGTCCCTTGGTTCCACTCAGGTGGAAGACGCATCTGGCTCCAGATTTTTCCCAGTGGCAATTTAGTTTCTCGGTTCTTCCTTGCACAGACTCCTCGTGGAGAGATAAACCAGGGTAACTTGTCACACCAACAAAAAAAACAGCACCTCACCCCACCATGTTAACTCACATTCAGTGGCTGGTTGCAACCATCCGTTGATGCTGACTGTGGTGTGAAAAGAGGCACCTTCTAATTTAATGCCCTTATTTCATGGCAGATGGGTGCAAGCAGTGACTTGCACTCTTACAGCAGGTAGATGTCGACACTGTCTACTTTTTCAAAGCAAACTGAAGGCTGTTTTTGAAAACAGCCTAACTTTGTCAGCATCATTTATATTTTTTATATTTTTATATTGTTGCTGAATAGTGTTGTAGAATTTTTTTCTTTCTGAAATTCTGGAAGTTCAGGTGTACAGTAAATGTTGTGCTAGACGTCAGCAGTAGTATGGATGCAGCTACTGATTTCTCTCCAAAGCAAATGCATGTAGTAGTGATGCTGAATATAAGAACAGAAAGTCATGTTGTCTTCTTTCAACTGAAACAAGCAAATTCAGTGCCTGTAAATGTGGTCACTAACTGGGTACACGTAAACCTTGACTGTAATTGGACTGCAGGTGTGGAAACAACACTACAAATCAATAATAAAAATGAATAATTTAATAATATAAATGTATATTAAAACTGTGACTAGGCAAATGCTTTCTTCCAGTATGGTTATCCAATGCAGTAAAAATATTCTTGACAATAAGGTTAAAGGTATTACTGATAAGAAAAGTGATGCTTTACTCAAATGCAAACAGCACCCTAAGGCTGGGCCACCTCCTTGCAAGAAACCTTTAGTCAATCAGGAGATTATTAACAGTATTTTTTGCTGGAATGTGAAGGCTGACTTCACAAAGAGAAAGACTTTACAAAATCATGTGAAGGTCACGAGCCAATAAAGGGAAAAATGAGTTCTGATAGTTCTTCAACACACCACGATATACTTAAAGGGGAAATAAATGACTTGTAAATAACTTAATTTTTAAATTTAATATGTTGTATTGATGTAGGAGAAATAAAATTCTGAATAAAACCTTTGGATTTCCTTGGAAGAAGATACTGTAATCAACCTGGATTTGAATGGCCAGGCAAGCAGAAGATTTTTCAGCAGCTTCTTTCTGCAAGAAATTTTAGTGAAGTTCTGTGTTTGTCTGATGGAATACAACTTCCAAATTGGAACTCTGCAGGACAAAATTTCTATTATTCATCCTTTTGTAATTAAAATGAAAATTTCCTATAGAATCAGATGGGCCCACATGGAATTCTGATTGTGTACATCAGCATTGTTAACGTCAGTAAGCTAGACTTGATGCTACTGTTTGTTATTTTACTCTTCTGCATCGCCTGAAATTTAAATAAATAATTCTTCATACGGCCAAGTATAAATAAAATATTCAAAAATCTTTCTGGAGTAAATATCTAGGGCTTAATTTATGGTTCTGGCATGGTCAGAAGCAGTGCTTGAGTACTATTTCTAAGAGTAATATTGAAGGGAAAATTTGACAGTCAGTATACACTATCTTAAGTATAAAATAGCACTCTTTTTTTTTTTTTTTAATGTAAATTTTTCCCCCTGTTTTTAAGAAAGAATACCCCCTTGTTTGGGTATGCTGGTCCTGTCTGACTTAGACAATATTCTATCTGCACTACTCTCAGAGATGAGGAAGTGGAGTTGGATGCTTACAACACAACACCATTACTGCACATTCAGAAGGCAGGGACCACCTCTTAGTGTCTTGCTGAACAGCAGGATGTTAATTTTGCACTCTTCATTGTAGTCCTCACTGTGTTACCATCACTGCTTGTGAAGTTTAGAGCTCACTAGTGTCAGTTTAACTTACAAAAGCATAGAAGAACTCAAGTGAGATCAGTGCCCTGCTTTGCCAAGCACTGTACAAAGCCATTGAATGCACTGTTGCAAGACAATGAGGTGACATTCAAAGTACAGTGCAGAAATACCTCTGCAGCTGATTGTATGGCCACACAGCAGGGTTTCTGACTGGATGTTGACACCCTGTGCCACTGCCTGTAGAGGACAAACACACCTTGCTAAGAAAAGAAAAGCTTGCAGCCTTTACCACAACTGATGCAGTGGAAAGGTGGGGTTGTTAGGCTAGGATGGTTAGCATCCCATTGTCCTTGCCATTTCTGGTCCTGGGCACAGCTCACTTAGATCCTGACGTACATGCATTGTGGCACCTGAGATTGGGCAGAGAATAGAACTTGTGAGGACTTGGGTTTTCTTTCCAGAGCAGAGCTGCTGTAAAATTACAGCTTTGCACTGATTGACCACAGCAATGTAGCTGATGCATCACATCACCATCACTACAACATAGTGGGCTCTCCACGTATCAGATCACATTTCTGTGCTGTATGGAGACACCAGAAGTACACGTCAGCATGAGAAGGTGGTTCCTGTCACTTGCTGTTTAGAGTAGTAACTGATTCCTTTCCAGCTGCTGTGACACTTTCTTAAATAAAAGGGCAAGACACACACTGGCAAACTCACTCCTCTTTCTGCTGCAGTTAAATGCAACAGCTGCTGAATTTAGCTGGAGATAGCTGCATTAATTTTGGAACCATCTTATGGCATAAGTGTCATCCCTTAATTGCCCCTGTTGCTGACAGTCTCCTTTTCTCATCCTCATCAGTTGAGCTTTCTTATCTCAGTTGTGTTTTGTTCTTTTCCTGCAGGAGAAAATACAAGAAAACATCGCAAAGGTAAGACTAAATCACAGAGGACTGGAAGGTATCTGTGAGTTATCTGTCTCTTTTTTGTTAGGGGCTTTGAAGGAGGATTTCCTGTTACAAGATTGGTTTTGTTCCCAATGAAATGCCATTCCATGGATTGTTGCCCTATTTGAAGACCAATCTTGCACTGCTGCTCTGCATTCCCTCTGGTGCTAGTGATAGTCCTCCTCTGTGATGTTGGTGGAAGATCTCCCTGAGTGAAGCCAAAAATATTTGCCCTTGAAGGTCAAACCTTAATAAACGTCACTGTGTTCCTTCTGCACGATCTGCTGGTCCTAACTCCTATCACTTACTCATCCTGTAATAAAAAAAATGGATTGTTGGCCTGTAATCTTGCTAATGATCTGTGCCTTTGCAGGAGACTGAAGGGATGCAGCATCTTGTCGATTAACAGGCCCTATTACAGCTCCCTGATTCAGTTAACTGACTGTCTCCTTGCAGGAGGGAGGACTAATGGGGTTCTTTGGCAGATTTGTTTTTCCCTCCTGGGAGCCCTTATGCTTGGTTTCTTCAGACCACACTCTCTACAGCCCAGATTTTTGGGGCTGAGCTGATTCCTCCTCCACATCTGGAGCATTAATTGGTGGCTTAGTCTCATGACATGCTGAGCATCTTTAGTTTGTGTCGACTTTAACTGAATTTGAGACTCCTGCAGAGTGCTTCCTAAAGACTAAACCCTGCAGTTCTACTGAGCATACCCTTCCCTGTTGTGTGATGCTGGATGCTGGCAGCTTTGCTGTTGCCTGTTGCCTTGTGCTTCAGATGACCACCCCATGCAACACTGGTGGGACAGGCTGTGGGTATGCTTGAGTCACAGCCAAGAGAGATGGCAGTTTGGTGGCATGAGTCACTGATGTATTGTCCTTGAATTGTGACAGGTCAGTGGAAAAGGCTTATTCAGGGGTTTATGTGCTGAACTCTGCAGGTGGGTGTTGCATAGAGTGAGAAGCAGAGTGGAGAGAAGGTGAATGTTTTTCTAGATGTTTTTCTGCATTTGGAGCTGATACTACTTCTGCTCCACTTTTGCCCCATGTTTCCCTTGCTGTTCCATGAATGTTAATTATGAAGATGTCTGTGGCCAGAGGTGTGGGGCTGCTGCACAAGGATTTATGCTGGGCCTGAAATGTTTTCCAGAATGAACGATTGCTGTTTGTGTGTTTGTGTCCTGCAGTGCGTTGTCAAGTACCATGTTTTATTTGGATATATTTTCTGTGTACATAACCTTAGTACCAGAGAGGCTTGTGTTCAACATCTCTTTTGTATGGGAGAGTGCAACCTCAGAAGATAGTTACAGGCTCCTACAATCTTGTATCAATAACATCGTGTGGATTAAATGCATCTGAAATGGCAATCTATTTAAGCATACCATTGCAAGGTTAAGGTTTCCCCACCAGATGGACAGTTTGCACATATTGCCAACTGATGCAGAAGCATGATGTCTGGAAAAGAAGGTGGCAAGGCATCAAGAAGCTGGCATTCAGTAGCATCTATCTGAGATGGTAATTTGAGAAATACACGTAAACTTATGACTTGGCACAGGTCTCTACCTTTGATTCCCATATTTATCTGTTGTAGGATTTTCTTCTTTTTCCTTTGTTATATTTTTTTGGAAGCATCTCTGTGATTCATATTTTACCAGGCTCTGGAGGGCTGCTGGCAGTGCAAGCAGAACTGTCCTATTGTTGCTTTTGCATCTTCCCCATTTCTCTTTGGGGAAACGTTGTGAGTAATCACATAATGATGCAGAAGTGGTAGTAAACAGCACTTGACTATGCAAGAGGAATGTTCTTCCATACCCAGCAGTGTAAAGAAACAGTTTTCCCTGAGTTCCTTGTTGAGAAGGAAGTTGTGCAAGAGGAGTTGTGAGAAAGAGCCCAAATGAAGTCTGAGCCACGCTAAAATTGTAATTGGAAATAACAGACACTGACTTCTGCGTTGATCATTCTCTTAATTGAGTTGACTTAAATGCTTTTGTAACAATAATATATTGATATGATTTTCCTCATAAAGTTGGAAGTTTCACAGCTGTCTAGACAACCCTAATTTCATTAGTCTCCACCCAGTAATTGCAGCTGAACCACTGAACTGTGATACTGATTAATCACAGCAATGTTGGAGAAGCAAGATATTTAACGAGAACTCAGGTCATCTATCATTCTTCCATCTCACTCACCTTGGGTAAGTGATGAGTGGGTAGCTCAGGCAATAGTAGCTTGGAGAGGGTGTCATTAAAAGGGAGAGCAGACAGAAAGCAGAAGCTTTCATGAACTCCCAGGTCCTGCATTGCTTCTGCTTTTTCTGGAGCACCTGAAACATTGGTCGTGTTCTGTGTGACTGCTGAGGTTCCCAGCAACCCAAAAGCACCAAGCTGTGGGATGCTGTGGGAGGTACTCACTGCCTTCTGTTCACTGGGAGATGAGCAAGAAGTGAACCTCTCAGGTAGCCCTTTGCATTCCCTTCTTAGGTTAGCTTCGTCTCCTCTGATGAAGTTATTGCTGGAAAAGCAGTTCAGCCATCTATAGGCAACCCAGGAGGCACCTGGAATGAATGGAGGAGGCATTATTGTGCAAAGTAATAGAGAACCCCACCAAAGGGGGTGCAATATTGGACCTGTTACTCGCCAGAGCAAATGAACTGATTGGTGACATCAGGATTGGAGGCTGTCTGTTCTGTAATAATTATGCAGTGGTGAAGTTCACAATCCTAAAGAATATGCAACAGACAAATAGTAAAATTAGGACACTAAATTTTAGGAAAGCCAACTTCTGGGTCTTCAGGGAGTTAGTCAACAAAATCTTGTGAAAAACCGTCCTCAAAGACAAGTGAGCAAAACAGAGCTGGCGGATCTAAAAGGAAGCTTACCTTAGTTCACTGAAGCTCTCCATCCCCAGGTGTAGGAAGTCAGGAAAGGAAGGCAAGAGGCTGGCACGGCTGAACTGGGACCTATTGGTCAAACTAGAAAGCAGGAAATGCACAGGCAGTGTAAGCAGGGACAGGTTGCGTGGAAGGAGTATAGGGATATTGCTAGGCTGAGTAGGGATGGGATGAGGAAGGCCAAAGCCCAGCTGGAACTGAACTTGTCAAGAGGTGCAAAGGAGGACAAAAAAGGCTTCTGCAGGTATATCAGCATGAAAAGGAAAGTCTCTTAAGAAGGTGTACCTCCTACAGAGAGCAGTATAGGCAGTCTGATAACAACAGGCAAGGAAAAGGCTGAGGTATTCAACAACTTATTTGCCTCAGTCTTCACTGGCAGCTGCTCTTCACACACCCCTCAAGCAGGTAGGTCAGAAGGTGGGGAATGGGGAAGCAATGTTCTTCCTGCTGTAAGCAAAGATCAGGTTCCTATTAAGGAATATTCATAAGTCTATGGGTCCCCCAGAGTATCTGAGGGAATTGGGTGATGTTGTCACCAAGCCACTCTCAGTGTCACGGTGGCCAGGTGAAGTCCCTGGTGACTGCAAAAAAGGCAATATATAACACTGATTTTTAAGATGGGTAGAAAGGATGACCCAAGGAACTACCGACCTGTCCACCTGACCTCTGTGCTGGGGAAGATGATGGAGCAGATCTTCCTGGAAGCTATGCTAAGGCACATGGAAGAGAGGGAGGTGATATGGGACGTCTAGCATAGCTTCACCAAAAGCTAGTCCTGCCTGACCAACCTTGTGGTGTTCTATGATGGTGTACTTGCATCAGAGGAGAAGGGAAGAGATACTGGTGCCATCTATCTGGATTTCAGTGAGGCCTTTGACATGGCCCTCCACAACATCCTTGCTTCTAAATTAGAAAGATACAGATTTGTTGGCAAAAAATGCATAGCTAATGGAGGTGGCCGTTGAAAAATAGTGTTTTGTAGCTGAGAATTTGCTCTGTCAAGTAGTGTTATTGTGCTCTTTGCAGCTGTTGTGTTTGTATATATGGAAATAAATAGGAGCATTAGTTTCAGAGAGATCTATGTATAAGAGGGGAGAGATTTAGATTGGGTATAAGAAAAAGTTTTTTACAATAAGGGCAGTGAAGTGCTGGGACCCCAGAAAACCCAGAGAGGTGGTGGTTGCCCTGTCCCTGGAGACTTTTAAGGTCGGGCTGGATGGGGATCTGAGCTGTAGGTGTACTGGTTCATTGCAGGAGGGTTGAACTAGATGACCTTTAAGAGTCCCTTCCAACTCAAATGGTTTGGTGATTCTATGACTTTGAGTTCAGCCAGTGCAGTCAGTTTAGCGCTTCTAAGGACTCACTCAAGTCCTATACATCTTCTCAAGATTTGTCAAATGAATGATCCTGTGTTAGAAGGCTTTTTTTTTTTTTTTTTGCCATTATGATCATAGAATAGCTTGAGTTGGAAGGAACTTCAAACACCATCTAATTCCAACCCCCAGTAATCTGCATGTGTACTCAGCCAGTAACACAGAACTGTGTCTGTTGTGTTCTGGTTTAGCTACATGTTGATTAATTGCACGATTCTATTTTCTTTTTTAAGATGCTAATGCTTCTCTTAAAGTTAACTCATTTTATCTAAAAACTAAGTGAAGAGTCCCAATATTTTATCCAACCATCATGAATGACTGTATTTTTTTTTCCCTCTACCTGTTAATGCCATGTATGGAATATAAGTATAGAAGAAGAAAGGTAACCAAAATGCCTTTGAAATATGGCTGTGGCGCTGAAAGAAGCATCTTAAAAGGCCTTCCAAAACACGAATGTGATGTCTTTAGAAATAAGATTATGCCACCATTAAAAAAGGTCAGTTTGTGACACAAACCACACAGTCGGACCATGAAAATTCCCTAATTTTCAGGGGAAATGCTGCTTGTGCAGTGAGGCAGTAAACACATTAACTGTTCTTTCCCATCTCTTTCCCACATTTTCTTTCTCCACTGTGCCCGTGCTTCTCAGTTCCAGTTTGCTCTGGCATTTAGTGAATACACTCAGGGGAAAGAATGTCAGTGTGAACACCCTTCTTTAAAAAAAAGGTTTGTTTTTTTAAAGTGATGTATATGGTCGTGTGTAGCACAAGGAGAGAAACCATACATGCAAGTTATGTGGAAAACTATACCTTTTTTTTTTTTTTTTCTTTTTTTCCCCCCCAGCTTTTTTTAGCTGACAAGTGTCTTCAGGACACTTCACTTTGGAGGAAAATAATCCACTGTTTTTTTTTTTTTTTTTTTGGATTGCTTCACAATGCTGGTAAACTGCTAGCCTTGCAATTTTCATTCTAGGTAGGCTGTAGGAAAAGCATTTACTCAGGGACAAATCCTATAGCTTTACCATTTGCAGAAAACTGCACTAGTGTCAGTCTTGTCCTTTAGTGTTCCTAGAACAGACTTGAGAGAAGGAAGCATTGCTGCTCTCTGAAAGCTTGTTGTCGTAGGAAGGGCATTATATTGTTGTCAGTGCTATTGATAGAGAACCATCAAATAATGTAGACTGGAGAGGACCTCTGCAGATTGCCTCTTCCTGTTCCCAATGCTTTAGGACATCAAGGTGTCCTTGGTTAAAATTTGGCATTCAGCATCTCACTCAATTTGACAATGTATTTAGTCGTATAGTACTTAATTCTGACACCACTTAATTTTCATAGCTTATCTATTGACCTTGCAAGGTTATCTTAATTACAAATAATAAAAATTCCCCTAATTCCTTAAGCCTTACAACTAATTATAATACTGCTTCGCTTAGTTTTTCTCTATTGCTGGATTGTCTCCAATACTATATATATATATAGGGTGCATTAAAGGTTGATAGCCTAATCAGTAGCATGCACATGCAGATGTACAACCAAATATGTCAAAATTCTCTGTGAAGTGCACATTCTTTTGGCTGCTGAGATCACTGCTGTTACTTCAGCAGGACTTCTTGAAACTCCACATTTCAGGGAAACTGATGTTAATTTTTCAATTCATGGCTGCTGGGCAGTTTGCAAATGGAGACTAACTTATTTCTGTAATATTACAAGTGGAACTAATTCTGTTAAATGTAATGAATGCTTAATTCCACTGAAAAAGGTACTGAGTTATTGAATGTTGTTTATTAAGTGCAGCGCGGAATCATAGGTGCATCGGGGAAAAAACTGAAAATGGTATTCAAGTAAAGCTTGTAATTAATGTGCACACGAATGGCCAATTTAAACTGTCATTGCCAGCCTGAATGTGATATTTCCTAGCATTCTGGGTGCTTGACTTTGCAATCTGAATGATCTTTTAATGTAGCTAAGTGCAGTCATTGCGGCAGCATTACACAGCTGTGAATAAAAAATCGTGGCCCAAGCTGACAAAAGCTAAGTGCTGGCTGGGCTTCAGTTCATGGAGGAAGCTAATATTACTTGGCTGTGTGCAGAGAAATGTCATGTTGGGTAGGGAAGAAAACTCCAGCTTTTTTTCTCCTAGAACTTTGTGGAAGAAGAAAACTTTAAAAATGACCCTCATTTTTACATGCTCTCCCTCTTTTTTGCCTTCTCCCATTTCCCTCTTACGAGAACTGGAAGGTGCATTGAGATTGGACACCATGCAGACATGCACGTCTTTTTCTTGCTCTTGAAATCTTGCTCAGTGTTTCTACACAAAATGCAACAGCTGTTTCTTAATATGATGGCTTCATGTGATGATAGAGGAAGGTGTAAATTTTGGATTCTTGACAACAGTAATGGGACTTCTTTATCCAGAGTAAGAGCAATTTCAAAATAATTCTGAAAAATGACTAAATAGTGATGAAATCTTTCTGTTTTATGTTGCTATTATTTTATCAATATCTGTTTTATGCCATATCTCATGTTACAGTGTTGAAAAATTATCAATAAATGCAAGATCTTAATGATTAATGACTATTAAAATATTTAATATATCAAGTATAGTTTTTCCAGCTGATTTATTATACATCCAGAAGATATTGGTTGTATAGAATTTATTTTAACAGTAACACATCTTGCATGATAATGGATTCTGCCAGATTTGAACATGGCAAGTGTAGCTTATGCTACTGAAATACTGTGATGAGAAGTGTCCTTCACAATAAAAATGCTGCATCAAGCTTTTTCCTAAAAGTGTTCATGCTGAGGTCATAGACTTTGTTACCATTTCGGCAGAGCTGATAACACACATCTGTTTTGCATTGGTTCTCTATCCATACATGAAACTGATTTTCATAACTGTGGTATCATCTAGCGTCAGGTTTTACAGACACTGTACAGAATTGCTTCAGGATTTTAGGTCACATTTTTTTGCTGGATCCTGGAAATGCATTCGTGTTACTCTTCCATAGACGAAAGGAAACCAGAATATCTATAACATTTTGGAGGAAGTTATTTGTAATCCCTGATTTTGCAACATTTGTTCCCTTTTTGGTAGAGTAAAATTGGTGTCAAATGACTTTGAAAAATATGGATGCTTTCTTTCTTAAAATTCTTAGTGCTTGACAAGTTTTCCTCATCAAGTCCTCTGGAAATAGATGGAACAGAAGCAGTCATGTTTCTTCTTCTTCTTTTCTAGGCTTTGTTTAGGAAAGAAAAAAAAAAAACCAACACAAAAACAATCTGCTAGAGAATAGGTTTTTTACTAGTGAGGCACCCAGGTGATGAACAGTCTAAAAATAGGTGAGACAGATAAGATGCACTACAGCCTTATGTTGCTTTGGCACTTCTATTTCTACCAGTTGGAGCCAAACAAGATAGAGCACATACGAATTTGGAAAGCCTCATGGGAGGAAAATAAGCCCAGTCTCCTGACACCTTCCCATTGGGTTCATTTGGCTTTCAGTGAGATCCAGAACTCTTTACACTGATTTATTTTTAGCTACATTGAAGTGATTTGCTTTTTAATTTGGGGCTTTGCAGTTTCATTCTTTACTTGCATGGAATGTTATTCTGCTTTCCCATACACCAGTGAGTCTACATTTCAATTTTAGGTAATCTCAGCTACTTTACTGAAGCACATTCTAATAATTAGATTAGAATATGGTGAGGGGATGTAAGAGAAAGTTCTTTTTTTTATTTGTATAAAAAGGATAATAAAACATAATGAAGAATTCGGCTAAGCCATATATTATTGTTTATTAGACATGATCTTTCCGTAAAATACAGTTGTTATTTTATTTTATTTTATTTTACTTTTGCCCCCTGGAAGTGAATTACTCAGATTTGATGCATGGAAGCCAGTTTAACCTCCTTAGTGAAAAAGACATGAACTTTGGTGTTCACGTTGGTAGCATAAGAGAGAGGAAGCTAGGATGGCTGCTACTCATGCAATTCCTCTATGGCTAAACAGACTTGTACCAAGTCTGGGTGAAAACAGTTGGTGCTGCTCGGAAGGAGCCTTCTTTTGATGGAACTGTTAGCAAAGGCAGAGGCTGCTCTATAGAATCTCTTTTTGTCCTTTCCTTCTTATTTGCACCATAAAACCAGAACTATTTTTTTTCAGATGCTAGTGCAGATGTTCTATTTCTTGAAAGCAGTCATTCACACAAGTGTTAAAACACTTCTCTCTTTCTTTTCCCTAACTGCCATTTCCAATTTCTTTGTTCCTCCTCATCCTTCTTTTCTAATTGTGCATTTTTTTCTAATTCACTGCACAAATAAGAAGAACATTAGTCTTGAATCTCTGTATGATTCTGATCTTCCACTAACACACAGCAATAGTTTTGTCTCTCTTAAACCTTTTCTTTTCCTAAGGGAGAGCTCAAGGAACAAGTGGGAAACCCTAACATTTGGGAATTCACTGCCACTTGCTGCATCTAGGCTGTCACACTTTGCCCTTCAGTTGAATATCCATGAGTTCCTAGGCAAGAATCACTGGAACAGGTTGCCCAAGGAGGCTGTGGATGCCCCATCTCTGCAGGCATTCATTGCCAGGCTGGATGTGGCTCTGGGCAGCCTGGTCTGCTGGT